>NC_080845.1:57439530-58888696 GCF_030435755.1 Ochotona princeps
ATCCTTCCCACACTCCTCCTCTCCACCCCCATCCTTCCCACGCTCTTCCTCTCCATCCCCATCCTTCCCACACTCCTCTCCACCCCCATCCTTCCACACTCCTCTCCATCCCCATCCTTCCCACACTCCTCCTCTCCATCCCCATCCTTCCCACACTCCTCTCCACCCCCATCCTTCCACACTCACTCCTCTCCATCCCCAATCCTTCCCACACTCCTCCTCTCCATCCCCATCCTTTCACACTCCTCCTCTGCTCTCCTTCTTTCACTTACCTTTTCTCTTTCTCTCACATTCTGTCCCCAAAGCAATTTCTGCAACTCCATGGGATTTTCACATCTTAGTCTTTTTCTATTCTAATCCCCAAATTGTGTTTGAACATACAAATTGTTACCATGTCAGCAACTTCACTTCTAATATTCTCCTGATCTGATTTTTCTCCCCCAATTGTGACATAGTCATAGAAGATGAGTTTTCTGTTATCAGGGACATTTTATGTGATGATTACCCATCATATGATGAGTTGAACTCTGACTTATCTAAAATAGCTTACTAGTTAAAAAACAGCTTAGTCCTTGACTCAGTTTAATAGAATGTAACTGGCTATTGGGTAGCTAGCCGAGTGACTGACTCAAGAGAGGAATGCTTGTGGCTGGCAGCCAAACTGGATTTAACAATAAAACATCTAGGGCCCGGCGCGATAGTGTAATGGTTAAAGTCCTCACCTTGAACACACCGGGATGCCACATGGGCACTGGTTCTAATCCCGGTGGCCCCGCTTACCATCCAGCTCCCTGCTTGTGGCCTGGATAGTCCCAAGACTTTAGGACGCTGCACCCATGTGGGAGACCTGGAAGAAGCACCTGCCTCAGATCAGCTCACTTCTGGCATACACTTAGGGATGAATCAGCGCACGGAATATCTTCCTCTTGTCTCCTCCTCTCTATATCTGGCTTTACAATAAAAATAAATCCTTAAAAATATGTTCAAATAAAACATTGTTTATCTCTTGTGGAGCAGCAACTTGAACCCTCCACTTTAATCCATGTTTTCCCTGCTTTGCTTTTTTAACTGGAAAGGCAGATCAGGTACAGAATTCCATCCAGTGGTTCACTCAAGCAGTTTGGGCACAAATTGGCGCGTTTATGGGATCCTGGTGCTTAACAAGGTGAGCACTTTGCACTGGGCCCTAACCAAGTTTTCTGCTGACCTTCCCAGGAAGGCAGCAGGTGATGGCCCACCCCCTGCCACCCTTGTGGAATCTCTGAATCTTTGCATCTCCTGGCTTCTGCTTAGGACAACCCCACTTGCAATTTGGGTAATGAAACAGCAGGTGGAAACAACCTCCAACTCATCTGTCCAGAACTAATGAAAAGTTCCAGTTCTTCAGTTTTTTCTCTTGCGTTGGAAACACATTTCCACCTCTTAGACCTAGACCTGTAACAGGAACTAAAAAGCAGTGAACAAACTTTGACACTTGGCAATCCTTTGCAAAGTTTTTTCCTTTTTTGATCATCATAGCCCAACTTCACCTCCCCCTTTAAGAAAAAATGCCAATTCCTTGTACTGCCAGTAAGGCCAGGTCACCTAGTACAATGTATGGATAAAACAAAATTCAGTTTTTTACCAAAAGTAAAATGGGATCAAAGGTGATACAGTTGGTAAGACATCAGAGGAGAGGGTCTCTGTTTGAAACTTCCTTAGCATTCCCTGTGGTGTAGGATGAGTGAGGCTAAAAAAGGAATTTCAGACAGAGGAAACAAGAAGTAGAGAAGCAAGCCACCATCTTTGTTTTTTAAAATTTACTTATGTTCCTTGGAAAGGCAGGTTTACAGAGAAGGAGAGATGTTCTATCTGCCGGTTCACTCGCCAAGTGGCTGCAGTTGCTACAATTGAGCTGGTCCAAAACCGAGAGCTGTTTCCAGGTCTCCCATGCAGGTGCAGGTCCCAAGGCTTTGGGCCACAAGCAGGGAGCTGGATGGGAAGCGGGGCTGCCGGGATTAGAACTGGCGCCCATATGGGATCCCGGTGCAATCAAGGCAAGAACTTTAGCTGCTAGGCCACGGCGCCAGGCCCATGGCTAGCTTTTCTGAAACAGCACTACTAGAAGAGACCCTTGGGCAGTTTCTGCTGCAGTACTCAACCGGTTTGTTTGTAAGCCGGATTCTCCGGCATTTGTGTGTGTGTGTGCGCACACGCACTTTTTCATAAGGTTTGCAAACTTCTTTTGTTTGTTACCCAGAGTCAGTTGGTACATAGGCAGCTCTTTTGTTGAAGAGGTTCATTTTGTACAGGCAACATTGCTAATTTTGAATTAATCAGCAGTGAAATATGGGAAACATTTCTTTGTTACCTCAGCGTCCTCTGCTGTCAACCAGAGTGTCACTCTAAATTGTACCAATCTCAACTAATGCATCTGGGAATGCCGTGGATCATGGCCTAGGCACTTGTTCATTTGGGAAATGAACTAGTGAATGAAAGGTGTGTTTGTGTGTGTCTTTCAAAAAAAAAAAAAAAAAAAAAAAACCTCCATCCAGCTTTGTCCCCTGTGTAGGACGAGATGCTTTCATAGGTAGAGAAAAGCAACGCACAACTGTTTGAAACCAGAAGGAAGTTTATTAATCGCGTAACTGAAGATCCCAAAGTGTAAAACAAAGGAAGAGTTGGTATAATCCCGTTATTCCATTTCTCTGCTCTTGTTGTTCCAACTTTTTTTTCCTTTTGGACCCCATGAATTGCCTTCCTATTCAGGTTACCACCAAAAGGTTTACAGCAGTTTCAGATAAAACATTCAAGCTCAGCAAGTTCTGGAAACAGCTAACTGACCTTTTCCTTGCACTTTACTGAGCTGCACCCGGGGGCATGCATATTCCTAGCTGCTTGCAGACAGTGATGCTGGCAGCTCCTGATCAGCTCCAGGACTGAAGGTGCTGCTCTCCACGGACAGTGCTTACAGAGACTCCCAAATAATGAATGCTGGGGAGGCAGAAGGGAAGATGCTAAAGAGATAAAAACAAACACACCTCATTGTGTAGCATTGTGTAGACACACTTGAAGAAAAATTCACATAAACTTTCAGTGTGGAAATGTGTTTTATTCGATTTACACAGTCCTACTCAAAGCCCTGAACATGGTGGGAAATTCAAGTGAATTTGAAAGAAAACTGCCTTAATCATTCAACTTGCCGAATTCTTTTGTAAATTTCTATTATTTTGTAAAAGTTTTATTTTACTTGAAAGAGTTGGGCCCGGCGGCGTGGCCTAGCAGCTAAAGTCCTCGCCTTGAACGCACTGGGATCCCATATGGGCGCCGGTTCTAATCCCAGCAGCTCCACTTCCCATCCAGCTCCCTGCTTGTGGCCTGGGAAAGCAGTCGAGGACGGCCCAAAGCTTTGGGACACTGCACCCGCGTGGGAAACCTGGAAGAGGCTCCTGGTTCCCGGCATCGGATTGATGCGCACCGGCCCGTTGCGGCTCACTTGGGGAGTGAATCATCGGACGGAAGATCTTCCTCTCTGTCTCTCCTCCTCTCTGCATATCCGGCTTTCCAATAATAATAAATCTTAAAAAAAAAAAAAAAAAAAAAAAGAAAGAGTTACAGGGTAACGGGGAGACAGAAAAAAATCATCTACTGAACCACTCCCCAAATGGTCACGATGGCCACAGCCGGGCAAGTCTGAAGCTGGGAGCCAGAATCTTCTTTCTTTTTTCTTTTTCTTTTTTTTTTTTTTAAGATTTTATTTATTTTATTACAAAGTCACATAGACAGAGGAGGAGAGAGAAAGAGGAAGATCTTCCATCCGATAGTTCCCTCCCCAAGTGAGCCGCAATGGCTGATCCGAAGCCGGGAACCAGGAGCCTCTTCCAGGTCTCCCACGCGGGTGCAGGGTCCCAAAGCTTTGGGCCGTCCTCAGCTGCTTTCCCAGGCCACAAGCAGGGAGCTGGATGGGAAGTGGAGCAGCCGGGATTAGAACCGGCGCCCATATGGGATCCTGGCGTGTTCAAGGAGAGGACTTTAGCCACTAGGCACGGCGCCAGAATCTTCTTTCAAGTTTCCTATGTGGGTGCAGGTACCTAAGGCCTTGGGCAATTCTCCAATACTTTCCCAGGCCATAAGGAGAGAGCTGGCTTGGAAGCAGAGCTTCTGGGACTGGAACCAGCGTCCATATGGGATGCTGGTGCTGCAAGTAGAAAATTAGCCTAATAAGCCACTATGCCAGCACATAAAATTCTTTTTCTAGTGATCAATTTTAACTAAGACTGCCAGGGTAGACAGGAAAAACAGGCCAACAGGTTCATATTTATTTGACAACTTCATTAATGCACCAGCGACTTTCTCACGGAAAGCAAATTATCACAGAATCCTTCAAGTTCCCACTTCTTACCAAAATAGGAAGAAAAACAAAAATCTGAAGGAATGTTTCCTGCTTCTTCAGCGGCATAGCTATTAAAAATTCCAAATCCTCCCGAAATTTCAAAGGCATCATTTTACTCTCAATAATGAGACATGACTACTATTTTATAAAAACATATTTGAAGGGCAGAGGAAAACTGACAGAGCTGCTACCTATTGGCTCATTGCCCAAGTGTCCACAGTAGCTGGAGCTGAACCTGGAATTCAATCCAGGTTTAGCAGGTAGGTGGCAGACACTCAAAATATTTGCGCCTTCTCCCAGTGCACCTTAGCAGTAAGCTGGAGTAGAGAGAAGGGCCAGGACTGTGGAACCAGGTGCTCTGGTGCCTGATGCAAGTGTCCCAAGTTTATTTATTGGAAAGGCAGAGTTAGGGAAGAAAGAATCTTCCAGTGCTGGTTCATTCCCCAAATGGCCTCACTGGTCACAGTTGAGCTAGGCTGAAGCTAGAAGCTTCATTGGGCCATTCCCCACTGCCTTTCCAGGCGCATTAGCAGGGAGCTGGAAAAAAAGCAGAGCAGCTAAGCTTCCAGTAGGGTCTCCGGGTATGGAATGTGGACTCCCAGGCTGTGCCACAGCACAGGGTCCCCTATCTATCTACTCATTTATTGTATTCCCTTAGTGGGATACTTGACAAAGTCACTCCTTGACTGTTGACTCGTTGGCGTTGGTGATTAGCTGGCACAGTGCCACTGGAATAGACCTTTTAACGAAGATTTAAATATCCCAAGCCATCAAATCAACTTCATTGCAACTTCATTGCACCCACTCTCACCATAACCCAGACTAGATGGCGCTTCAAGACCTAAGCACGAGAAATCAAGATGGCAGAATAGGGTAAGGACACGTTTATACAGACGGAAAAACATTTAATCAGGATGAAGCAGAGAGGACATATTTCAGGTTGTAGGAAAGGACAGAACAACAGCAGAGGGGTACCTGGAGACTGACTGACACAGGAAAGCAGCGGACACAGGGTGTGGTGTTGCAGAGACTGATACTCCAGCACGGCGATCTGAACTCCACAGCAGCCGGAACTCCACCAGCAGCCAGGTGGGAAGAGATTTTCACTGGGAGATTGGGTGGTGAACCCAGACAAAGAACTGTCCGTTCTGCTGGTCCGTTTGATTTGACCAGGAGCAGAAACAGAGCAGCAGATCTCAGACGGGCAGTACGAGAACGGAGTGGATTTCACAGCCCAGTCAACCCCCTAGAGCTGAACTGGGCGCCATTTTGCATAAAGAGGAAAGGGCAAGGAAAGGGACTGAGCATGCGCTGAGCTGGGAGCTCATTTCTGTGTCAGTAAACTGCAAGGACGTGGCATTCTACAGGTTCCACCAGGGGCAGGTCTGGGATAGCCCTCAGATTTGACGGCCAGCAAATCAAGAACCTTAGTGGTTGTACATCAGGCGCCATTTTGGGCACTGTGGCAATAGCTTTGGGAATGCGGGGGACAATAGTGAACTGTGCAAGTGCTGATCTCGCAAGAACTTGCTGAGGTCCGTGATTGCACTGGTCCCGCAGGAAAATTATACCGACTGTGGCATTGTACCAGCCAAAATAGGTCAGTGTGGCACACAGATCTAACATCCAACAGGTTCCGAAAAGATCAGCACCACCAACAACCTAATTATATAGGACACCTGGCGTCTCTCTAATCCTGGGACCTGCTCCAACCAGAAGTGGGAGAAAGGTTGCAGAGACAACAGTGCAGCCTCAGCATGGTATCACAGGAGGAGGAGAGTGGTGAGCCAAGAGCTGGGGCTGTGGAGACCACAGTGGAAACCTGACATAAGAACCCAGACCTGGAACTTGCTGGAGGTTGTGGCACAAGTGGCTGCAAGGAAAAAGGTGTGTACCAACAGCAATAAGTAAAATCGCATTGTAGCCCTGTGGGTGACACAGCTAAGAAACCTGAGCGAAGGAGAAGACTCTGCTAACCAGAAGTACAATGATCAAGAGCAAAAGAAGAGACAAAGGCACAATGAATACTACTGAAAACTCCCCTGCAAGGGAGCAAAACCCATTGCCAACCTTAGAGTTAACTGAGGAAGACATCGAGAAAATGGGGCACACAATCCATAAGACTCATTTTAAAGATTCTGATCAACAATGAGAAGCTCATGCAAGAGTTCAAAGAATTTAAGGAAGCAATAAAGCAAATCAAGGCTGGTATATCAGAAATCAAGAACACAGTGGAGCAAATTAAGAGTACAGTGGAGGGCCCGGCGCCGTGGCCTAGCGGCTAAAGTCCTCGCCTTGAAAGCCCCGGGATCCCATATGGGCGCCTGTTCTAGTCCCGGCAGCTCCACTTCCCATCCAGCTCCCTGCTTGTGGCCTGGGAAAGCAGTTGAGGACGGCCCAATGCATTGGGACCCTGCACCCGCGTGGGAGACCCGGAAGAGGTTCCTGGTTCCCGGCTTCGGATCGGCGCGCATCGGCCCGTTGCGGCTCACTTGGGGAGTGAATCATCGGACGGAAGATCTTCCTCTCTGTCTCTCCTCCTCTGTGTATATCTGGCTGTAATAAAATGAATAAATCTTTAAAAAAAAAAAAAAGTATAAAACACAAAATGCCAAGGTGAAATGGCCTGTGCTAGCAGGGAATGCAACACCCGACCAGCACTCCTCCCACTGGTTTAGGTGAGGGACGAGAGTGTGATGGGCAGAGCCGGGGAGAGATGCGATACTCATTGGTTCCAATAGAGGTCGGGGCTCAGAAGAGAACCAACCCAGGGGTTAAAACCATCAGCTGATCGGAGTGATGGACGGTGGCGGGCACTGTGCTTACTAGTAGTACATGTAGGAGCCTGGACTGGGAATGCCTCAAAGTTTTTTTTAGGGGGATTCCCCTGAACAAAATGGAGGAATCAAAGCATTAATCAAAAAAAGATGGAAAATGGAGTAGATGAATCAACCACCTCAGCTTTATGCTTGCAGCGGAAAACTGGACAAGGCGAAACCCTAAGACGGACTATGTCAATCAGTAGACTCTGCACCAGCCTCATCATACCTGGACTGTTGCTGATGATATGTTGGAGCTTCTAATTGATCGAGGTGACGCTCTGCTGGCTCTGCCTACAAACCTGAGAGGGCCTCCCTAAGAGGCCGTTGAACTTGAACTGGACAAGTGGGATGCTGGACTCTGTATGGTGTAAACTTTTAATTAGGGAATCTCAACGGAACTTGAGCTGTGGTTATGCATCAAGGTGAAGGAATTCATGATGGGGGAAGGGTTTGGGGTGAAGGGGGGGAATCCCAGTCATGTAATGCAATGTAATTAATGAATAAATGAATATTAAAGAAAAAAAAAAAAAAAGAGTACAGTGGAGAGTCTCCAAAACAGAATGAAGCAAGCAGAAGAAAGAATCTCAGAATTGGAAGGTATTTCCTGCCATCAGGGTGAAGCAAACAAAAAGCTGGAAGCAGAGCTGGATCAGGACAAAGAAAGTATTCAAGAATTGAAAGACACTATTAAGAGGCCAAATAAAAGAGTTATGGGAGACCCAGAAGGTGCAGAAAGAGAAGCTGAGTTTGCAAATGTAGTTAATGAAATAATAAAGGAAAATTTCCCTAATCTAGAGGAAGAATTGGGAAACAAGTTCCAAGAGGGGCACAGAACTCCCAACAGGTTTGATCAAAAGCGATCTTCACCACGACATATGATAATCAAGCTCTCTTCAATTGAACATAAGGAAAAGATCCTTATATGTGACATATAAAGGAAAGCCAATTAAGCTCACAGGAGATCTCTCCCAGGAAACTCTACAGCCCAGAAGAGAATGGAGTGATATATTCCAGATTCTAAAAGAAAAAAGTTGTCGGTCCAGGATAACATATCCAGCAAAGCTTTCTTTCGTCTTTGAAAATGAAATAAAATTCTTCCACAGTAAAGAAAAGCTAAAGGAATTTGCCTCTTCCAAACCTGCCCTACAAATGATACTTCAAGATGTTCTCTTGACAGAAAAGAGGAATAGCACCTACCAAAACCAAAGGCAAACAGGAAGAACATCCCAGTAAAATGACAACAGAAGACTAAACCAATGAACAACCCATTCCTAAAATGACAGGACCAAGGTACCACCCACACATATTAAACCCTGAACGTAAATGGCTTAACTTCAATCAAACATCATGGATTAGTAGACTGGATTAAAAATCAAAACCCATCTGTTTATTGTCTGGAGGAGACACACTTCAACAAAGATCAGAATAAACTATATCACATGGGTTTTGTTGTTTTCTGTCAGTTTCATCTCTTCAAAACACTTCCTTCTGATTAAATTATTCAATGACTCGTAGATTATGCAGTGGCATCATTTTCTTCAAGAAGGTTCTTGATTTTCACTTCTTCAGCTACACATTAGTCATTTAATAGCATGTTGTTTAACTTCTTGGTGTTGTTAATTCCTTTTTTCTCCCGGATGTTGAATATGTTTTGTGGCTTTTCGTTTAAGGGGATGTACAGTAGTTGTGTAATGGAGACTGTCATATCTAGTAACATGTCATTTAACTTCATGGCATTGTAAATTTCTACTTTTCATTCTATTGTTGATTTTGAATAATGGCTTTTCATTTAAGGAGATGTACAGTAGCTGTGAAATGGAGACTAACAATCAGATGTGAGGATGTAGTGTTGTATGCATTTCTGCTTCCAGACAAAGATGGACTTACAATGAAACTGTTTACTATATCTTGACAATAGGATTTTGGACTCTCTGCCATTGTCTAGGCCCGCAATGATGGACATATGACTGAGTATGAAGAACTATATGTTAGTAATGATATAGAGAAACTGGGGGAGAGGGAACTGGGGAGGGGATAAGGGAATATGAAACTGTATTATAAAATAATAACAATAATGATAAAATGCATTAAAAAAAACTTGTAAAAAAAAAAAAAAGACCTAAGCACAAGACGGGGCAAAAAACATCAGCAACGTAACACACTCGTTTCCTCACCCAGTTCTCCAACTCTTCTAACATCCTACAGGTTAGCAAGAGAACACAGCAGCCTGCTCAGAGTCCATTTGGGGGTGGCTTGGCACCGGGGCTCGGAGACTGACAAGCATAAAGCTTGTTGCAGGATGTCGCCCAAGACGCCTAGTTTACCCTGGCAGCCCACCACCTTCGGGGAAGGGGAGAGGTGAGGGGCGACAGCTCCACTGTACACAAGCTTGGAGCCATTGCTCCAAGGGACCCGCAGGCATCCCGTCCCACCCCCAGGTGGCAGGAGGCATCAAACAGATGCGTCACTACTCCCAGGACCGGCAAACTCCAGCGGACGCTGGTTCGCCCGACCCTGCCTCACGGTTTCCGCACGTCCGGAAGCGGAGACGGCGGGGCGCGCGCCCGAGCGAGCGCGAGCGCAGCCGTGCTCCCGGAAGCGCCCTCGGCCTCGGCGCCTCCGCCGCCCCGGCGGTCTCCTCTGCTTCCAGGGCTTGCGAAGGCTGCGGGGCCGGGGGTCGTTCCAGCTCTGGGCCGCTCGGGAAGGGTCTGTCCCTTGAACCTCGCCCGATCTAGACAGGGCACGGAAGTTTGAGCGGCCCGAAGTGCCATTCCCTCCCCATCCCCCCCAACCCCGCAGCCCCAGAGGAGAGGGGACAGCAAGAATGGACGCGCCCTTAGCTCCCAGAGAATCCGCTAAATTCATTGCCGAAAACAGCCGCGACGTGTTCATTGACGACGGAGGCGTGCGGAGGGTGGCGGAGCTGCTGCTGGCCAGGACCTCGGGGCCCGGGCTGCGGCTGGAGGGCTGGAAGGCCCTCCACGAGCTGAACCCCCAGGCGGCCGACGAGGCTGCAGTCAACTGGGTGTTCGTGGTAGACACGCTCAACTTCTCCTTTTGGTCGGAGCGAGAGGAGCGCAAGTGTCTGGTGACGTACCGGGGCAGGACGTACAGTGGGTACTGGTCCCTGTGCGCCGCAGTCAACAGAGCGCTCGACCAAGGTTGGTGCGCCGGGTGGCAGCCTGGGCTCTGGACTGAATATTTCGCACTGTCGTGATGGAGTCCGGTTTTCAATGAGATACGAAGCGCAGTGTTTCAGAGTCTCTCGAGTGTGCTATTGCTGTAGGTGATGGGGGCCGCCTTGCGTGGCCTGCCAGCCTCTGGTCCAAATCCTGACCGCTCCAGTTCCAATCTAGCTGCCTGCTACTTTGACAGGGAAGGCAGGAGAAGGGGGCCCGCGTGCCTGGGCCTCTGCCCTGCAAGGGCGAGATCGCAGATGGAGCTCTTGGCTTTGCCATGGCCATCTCAGCCCTTTGGGAAGTGAGCCTGTAGATGGAATATTCTGTCTCTCGCTCACTCGCTCTCTATAACCACCTTTCAAAAAATAGATTTTAACTATTGTACTAGATGAACAAATAGAAAGTGACGGCTTTTGCTTCTGATAGCTGGGAATTCATCATCCACTTTTGGTGCCCTCCCTTATTTGGTTTTCTGTTTTTCGCATTGTTGTAGAATAAGAGGCTAATGTCTGGATTTTCTGTTCTGCTTAAAGGGACCCCAATAACCAGTGCGTCGTACTATGCCACAGTGACCCTGGATGAGGTTCGGCAGATATTCCGTTCTGACACAGAGTTCCCCATGCCGCTGATAGAAGAGAGGCATCGAGTTCTCAACGAAACGGGGAAAATCCTGCTGGAGAAGTTTGGAGGCTCTTTTTTGAACTGTGTCCGAAAGAGTAAGAACAGTGCACAGGAGTTAATGAGCCTGGTTGTTGAACATTTTCCTTCTTACCGAGATGTGACTGAGTTTGAGGTGAGTTTTATTGGGGATTTCAGAAATCATAATCCTCCCAGAGTTACTTTCAAAACTCACCTTAAGAATAAAAATGTAAATTTTGAATTTCTTTTTCTGTGGATAAGAAATAGTATCAAAGTAATATTACCAAGCCATTACTTCCTTTGACTGATTTGAAAGAGTAACAGAAAGAATGGGAGTCAGGTCAAGCTCTTCCAACCACCTGGGCCAGGCCAAAGCCAGGGTCCAGGAACTCCATCCTGTCTACCATAGGAGTGGCAGGAGCCCAAGCACTTGGTCTTCTGCCACATTGTCAGAGTGCTGGATCAGTAGCAGCCTAGCTGGAACATGAGCCAGCCTCTGAAGTGGGATGTTGTCATCGCAAACAGTGGCTTAATCCACTGCGCTACACTTTTTTTTAAAGATTTATTTTTATTGGAAAGTCAGATATACAGAGAGGAGGAGAGACAGAGAGAAATATCTTTTGTCAGATGACCTACTCCCCAAGTGACCGCAACAGCCAGTGCTGCACTGATCCGAAGCCAGGAGCCGGGAACTTCCTCCAGGTTTCCCACATGGATGCAGGATCCCAAAGCATTGGGCCGTCCTCAACTGCTTTCTCAGGCCACAAGCAGGGAGCTGGATGGGAAGTGGGGCTGCTGGAATTAGAACTGGGGTCCATATGGAATCCGGCACATTCAAGGCGAGGACTATAGTTGCTAGGCCACCGTACTGGGCCCTGGGCTACACTTTTGATTTATTTATTTGAAAGGCAAAATTAGAGAGAGAGGAAGAGACAGAGGCCTTCCACCTGCAAGTTCACTCTCCAAAGGGCTGCCACAGCCAGGGCTGGCTAGATTAGGATGGGGCTTGGTAGAAACCAGGAGCCGTGGGCCCGGCGTGGTGGCCTAGCGGCTAAAGTCCTCGCCTTGAACGCCCGGGATTCCATATGGGCGCCAGTTCTAATCCCAGCAGCTCCACTGCACTTCCCATCCAGCTCCCTGCTTGTGGCCTGGGAAAGCAGTCGAGGAAGGCCCAAAGCCTTGGGACCCTGCACCCGTGTGGGAGACCTGGAAGAGGTTCCTGGTTCCTGGCATCGGATCGGCACAGCACCGGCCGTTGCGGCTCACTTGGGGAGTGAATCATCGGACGGAAGATCTTCCTCTCTGTTTCTCCTTCTCTCTCTGTATATCTGACTTTGTAATAAACATAAAATAAAAAAAAAAAAAAGAAAAAAGAAAAAAAAGAAAAGAAACCAGGAGCCAGAAGCTTCACCTGAGTCTCTCACATGGATGCCTGGATGCAGGGGCCCAAGCACAGTCCATCTTCTGCTGCTTTCCCAGGTGTATTAGCAGGGAGTTGGCTGGGAAGTATAGCAGCCAGGAGTTGAACCTGTATTCACTGAGATGCCAGCATTGCAGGAAGCAGCTTAACTCACTGTACCACAATGCCAGCCCCATAAATACATTTTTTAAAACAATTTATTTATTTTTATTGCGAAGTCAAATACACAGAGAGGAGGAGAGACGGAGAAAGATCTTCTGTGTGATAATTCATGTGGGAGACCTGGAAGAAGCTCCTGGCTCCTGGCTTCAGATCAGCTCAGCTCCAGCCATAGCAGCTGCTTGGGTAGTGAATCAGTAGATGGAAGATCTTTCTCTCTGCCTCTCCTCCTGTATATCTGACCTTCCAATAAAAACAAAATAAATCTTTAAAAAGATATTATTTTTGCAAATATTTATTGATAAGATCATATTATGTGGAATATATCAAGAACGATTTCAGCATTTGTGGCATTTTCAGTTAATGCCAGTTAACAATTTAGAAGTTGGAATTTGAGTATTAGAATAATTTGATTAATAAAGGTATGATTGGTAGAAAAGAAAATGCTTTACCAATTATTTAAATTTATTTTTAGGTTACTCACTTGAGTCTTACATTTTGTTCCATTTCAAGTGACATTAAAATCTAATCTTTGTGGTATCCAGTCTGCTGCCATGGAAACTGGATCATGATGTGGCAATTTATGTTTCCTAGACCACTAGCACCGATTATGTTATATAAGTTTGAGTCTGAGTTTTTCCCATTTTTCCGTTTGAATCTTCTTTAAAAAATAGCAGATAATGACCTCTATTATATTAAGCTTAATGGTATATTGATTATCTTTAATATGCAATTTTATTTTGTAAATTAGTTTTATATTCTGTCATCTTATAAACTGGAAACTAGAAACCTGGTTACCATGTAAAAATCTAGTTTACATGAGAGCAATTTAGGCCCTTAGCCTAGCGTAGGAGTGTTTCTTAATGCTGGTATATTCCCACAGCAGGTCAGTTAAATTTATGGACCTCACATTGTGCTGAAATATGAGCATGTATGTTTGCTCTAGAAAGGACTATTCCAAATTGTGTGTGTGTGTGTGTGTGTGTGTGTGTGTGTGTGTTTCAACCCACTTGAAAGACAAAGTGACGGAGAGAGATAGAGCAAACGAGCCTGAGAGCCTGCAGTAGCCAAGCCTAGACCAGGCTGGAGCAAGGGGCGTGGAACTCCATCCAGGCCCCACGTGGGTGACGGGGCTCCCAGACTCAAACTAGTGCTTTGGTATGGAATGCCGGCCTCACAGTAACCAGTTTAAGCTGCTAGAGTTTTCTAAACAAAGGAATGTATCTGGTTATTTTGCAGAATATTTTATGAGGCCTTTGCTTAAAATTTTCATGAAAATTTTTATTCAGTTATTTATTCCATTTACTGATTAAAATGCTCTCAGAGATGGTCAGAATATATTTTAGGGGCTGGTGATCATGATTATTCCCATCTGGCAACATCAGTAATTATAAAACAGGATTTAAAATTGTTACCATTGGTTATTAGGATCAGCAGTAAAGGAACTCCATATTAATTCTATTAATTCCATTATCTATACTATTCCTACATTGGTAGATTTAAGGAGAATTCTTGAGTTAAATTATAATCCAGTGTTTTATAATGCTTTATTATACTTCTTTCTTCTATGTACAAATACAATTGGGTACTTTGTTATATTTCTTTTTTTTTCCTCTCAAGGATTTATTTATTCTTATTGGAAAGTCAGATTTACAGAGAAGGAGAGACAGAGAGAAAAATCTATCCTGGTTCCCTCCCCAAATGGCTGCAGTGGCTAGAGCCGAGCTGACCCAAGGCCATAAGCCTGGAACTTCTTTTGGGTCTCCCCATGGGTTTAGGGTCCCAAGGGCTTGGGCTGTCCTTTGCTGCTTTCCCAGGCCACAATCAGGGAGCTGGATGGGAAGTGGAGCTGCCGGGACACGAACCAGTGTCCATATGGGATCCCAGCAGATGCAAGGCAAGGATTCAGCCACTTGGCTACCATGTGGAGCCCTATTTTATTATTTCTAAAACTCATTAACTGGTTCATTTCTGGCTAATAATCAGTTATGTGTTTATGGTAGAGTAAGTTAATTATACCTGAAAGGAAAGAGTAAAAAAATGTAATGTTATGATTTTTCTCAGGTGCAAGCTCAGGAATTATTATGTTCTTTTTTTTGGTATTTTACACAGTTAGTGTGAATTGTGTTGCAAGCTAAAAAAAGTTTTTTAAGAGACTTTCGAAAGAATACTGTCTCAACAGTAAAAATAACAAGCCGTTATACTGCAGTGGTGCAGAAAGGCCTGTGTGAAGTAATGTCATTGAGGATGAATATTAAACTGTAAAGGATTACATTAATTGTGTTTTATATGCCTTGAAAAAAAGGGAGTAAACTGGAGCCACAGACAGTTTAATGTTTATTCAGTCCTTTCCTTTTTTGTGAAAGTGCTACAGATTCTTACTAACAGAGCAGGTTGATTCTGCTTTGGAAAAAGATGTGTGCATCCTGTGCCTGCTTAAAAACTAGCATTAAAGCTTTCCCACGCCAGGGTCATGTTGATATACTCTCTGTCCAACAGGGAAAAAGAGTTTCTTTTTATAAACGAGCCCAGATCCTCGTGGCCGACACATGGAGTGTACTGGAAGGAAAAGGGGACGGCTGCTTCACGGACATCTCCAGTATCACCATGTTTGCTGACTACAGATTACCCCAGGTTCTTGTTCACCTGGGGGCCCTCAAGTACTCGGAGAAGCTGCTGAAGAAGCTTCTCAAAGGTTTGCAGTCCTAATTCTGACATTTTTATACAGGGTGGACTGTGTTGTATCTCTAGTTTTTTCATAACAAGTCTCCTTTACTTTTTTTTTTAATTGCATTTCATTTTATGACATCGTTTCATAGGCTCTGGGATTCCCCCAACCCCTCCCTGTACCCTCCCCCCATGGTGGATTCCTCCACCTTGTTGCAGTATTACAGTTCAAATCCAGTCATGATTTTTTCATTGCAAGCATGTACCATGCATAGAGTCCAGCATCTTATTGTCCAGATAAATTCAACAGTTTCTTGGGGAGACCATCTCTGGTCCTAAAGCAGAGCTGGCAGAATATCGTCCCAACCAACTAAAAGCCATAACATCACATCAACAACAGTTTACAACATTATAGAATTAATTAACATGGTATTGAGTGACTGATATGTTAGGAAATGCAGGTTCGTAACCACATCCTGTGACTACTTCATTGACATTTCAATTTTAGTTTATATACAACCAGCTTCTATACACCTTAAAATGGCTATAGGATACTATTCAGCTGTCTCGTGTCTATTTTCATTTCTGTATTTAGCAGTTTATTGTATTGAAGCATAATTTTTACTGAACTTGGCAGGTTTTAGCATAGTCCGAACTGGCTTATAACTTTAACAAGGCATATGTCAACAGTTGAGGCACAGAACAGTTTTAGGAGGGATGTGCAGAGAAATCTTCAATACATACCCCAGTGAGGAGTAACTTATTTTCGTGTCCTACCTAATAAGGTATTTGTGAGTCCCCGCTGACCGTTTCCTGTCTGGTTCCAAACTTTTCTTGTTGTTCTCTATCTATTCTAATTTTTTGTGTTGTTCCTTTGCTTTTGAAAAGAGCAATATTTGTTGCCTAGACTGTGGCATACGAATAGTATAGAAACTCGTGCTATTCGGCTATTCTAATTTCAGAGCCTGATAGCAGCGAAAGCTGCATCTGTGCTAACTGAACATGTACCACTGCGCGGCGTCAGGTGTGGTGTTCAGAGCGTTCGGCTAGAGAGCAGCTGGAACTCTCGAGCACAGAATTTTCCACATCTTCCTTCCTCTCTCCCTCCCTTCATTTCATCTTTATCTCTTTCCTCTTTCCCTCCCTCCCTTCCTTTATCTTTTTTTCTCTTTCTTTCCTTTTAAAAAAGTTATTTGAAAGGCAGTGTGATGGAGGGAGCGGTATCTTCCATTTTCGGGGTTATGCCCCTAAACCCCTAACAACCAGAGCCAGACCAGGCTGAAGCCAGGAGCGGGGAGCACCATCCAGGTTTCCCACATGGATCCCAGGAGCCCGTCTACTGGTTCACTCCCCACATGACTGCAGCGGCTGAGGCTTGACCAGACCAAAGCTAGGATCCAGGAGTTTTCCAGGTGTCCTCTCCGGCTAGTAAGGGCCCACACACTTAACCCATCCTCTGCTGCTTTCCCAAGCACGTTACTAGGGAGCTGGATCAGCGTCCACATGGGATGCCAACACTTCACAGCTTAGCTTGCTGCAGCTTGAAACTGGCCTCTGGGAGTTTTTACAGCACTTGTCCCTGCTGCTGTGAAACCAGATGCCTGTGAGAAGGGAAGGGAAGGGAAGGCTTAGCTTTGTGTGCTGGCATCTAGGGCAGGCTGTTAGTATTGGTGTTCCTGTCTGCCTCGCTGATCTGTGTCTCAGCCCACAAGGGCGCTGGTTGGAGAGTGTAAGTGTCACAGCTTAGAGTCCAGGGAAGAGTGGAAACAACCCGGCTGGATCTTTCTCCCTATGCCTGTATGGATCGTAGGGCCTCTTGAGTTCTGTGAAGCTCTGTGCAAAGGATGCGGGCTGTGATGAGGGATCCGATACAGTTTGCAGATATGTTTTGTTGGGCATGAACAGAGCTTTAAGTGCTTTTTAAATTAGTTTGTGTCATTTGAAAATTAGAGTTAGGTCCCTGTGCGCTGGCCTGAGTGGTTAAATCCTCACCGTGTATGCATGGGATCCCAAATGGGCATCGATTCGTGTCCCAGCTGCTTCCACTTCCCATCCAGCTCCCTGCTTGTGGCCTGGGAAAGCAGTTAAGGACGGCCCAGAGCCTTGAGATCCTGCACCTGTGTGGGAGACCCATAAGAGGCTCCTGGCTCTTGGCTTCAGATTGGCTCAGCTTTGGTTTTTGCAGCTACCTGGGGAGTGAGTCAGTGGGTGGAAGATCTTTCTCTGTTTTTCCTTGCTGTAAATCTGACTTTCCAATAAAAATAAGTGCATGCTAAAAAGAAAAATCACATTCAGAGAAAAGTATTTGGTCCAGGAATTAAGATGCTATTTGTGATGGCCATGTTCTACATTGGCAGACTTGGGCGTAAGTTCTGTGTAGGCTCCTATTTCGAGTTTCCCGCTTCCTAGTAATGTACACCCTGATGGCAGAGGGTGATGGCTCAGCTAGCTGGGCCCTTGCTAGCCCTGTGGGAAATCTGGATTGAGTTACCAGCTTCTGGGATCAACTTGGCCTGGTGCCAGTAATTATAGGAATTTAGGGAGTAAGCCAGTGTATGGGTGCTCTCTGTTACTGCCTCCCAAACTAACATTAACCAACAAGAGAAAAAAAAATTAGTACATTCCATATAAAAATTAGACTAACTGGCTTCTGTGAAAATAGGGAAATATACCACCTTTAGAGGCGAGCACACAGTCTGTGTCTTACACCAGTTGGTGTCTGACTGCTGCATTTGCTGTTGGTGAACTCCACTGGCTGTAGCCTCAGTGTCCACATTGTGGGATCCGATAAACCGCAGCATGGGGACTGAACAGACCAGGGCCTTAGGTGAGCTCTCTGCTCCATTTCAGGCAGAGCCCACCGAAGTATCCTGGAAGCCGCAGCTTACGTTGCTGGCACCCATATTGCAGTGCTGGCTCAGATCCTGTTTCTTTTTTTTTTTTCTTTTTTTTTAAGATTTATTTATTTTATTGCAAAGTCAGATATACAGAGAGGAGGAGAGACAGAGAGGAAGATCTTCCGTCCGATGATTCACTCCACAAGTGAGCCGCAACGGCCGAAGCCAGGAGCCAGGAACCTCCTCCAGGTCTCCCACGCAGGTGCAGGGTCCCAAAGCTTTGGGCCATCCTTGACTGCTTTCCCAGGCCACAAGCAGGGAGCTGGATGGGAAGTGGAGCTGCTGGGATTAGAACCGGCGCCCATATGGGATCCCAATGTGTTCAAGGTGAGGAATTCAGCCGCTAGGCCACGCCGCCGGGCCCAGATCCTGGTTCTTGTTATGCCCAGTCCAACTTCCTGGTAATGCATTATGAGGGCAGTGGAAAATAGCCCAAGTACTTGGTTAACTACTAATCATGTGAGATCAGATGGAGTTCCAGGTGCCAGGCCTTGAGCCGGCTGTTGCAGGCACTGGGGAGTGAACAGAAAGATATCTCTATGTTTCCTGTTCTCTTTTTACCTTTCAAATAATTAATCTGTAAAAACAGCAAAGAGTGATCAAGGTTTTCCTTGCTCAGATTAACGATTTTGATTTCCTGGATTCTGCCTGCTGCACCTGGGATATCCCCAAAACAGTGTGCATTGCCCGCAGTGAGGAACGGAGGCACTGTTGGCTGGATCCCCAGGAGTCACTCACATTTGTAATAATTTTATTTAAGATCAAATTCACTTTTACATCCCTTCTTTTCAGTGATTTAATAAGGATACTCTTTCATTTTTATTTATTTTTGAAAAATTTATTTATTTGAATGGCAGAGCGATAGAGATAGAGATCCCCTAAATGATTGCAGCAGCCAGTTCTGGGCCAGGCCAAAACCCGGAGCCAGGAGCTTCACTCTGGCTTCCCATATGAGTTCCAGGCACTCAAGTACCTGGGCGGTCCTTATCCACTTTCCCAGGCACTTCAGCGGGAAACTGGATAGGAAGTGGAGCATCTTAACACACTGTGGCACCATGTCAGTCCTACTGTCCTATTTTTAAATTTGTGATTAGCACATATTCACTTAGCAAACATTTACCGGTGACTTAATGCATGTAAGATGCTCCACGAGGTCCTGACAGTGCTGAGACAAGCAAGGCAGCCGTGTCCCCTGTCCTGTGTAATTCGGTACCTGAGTGAGGAATGATGTAAATAAACAGTACAAGCTGAGGATTACAGGTTTGGGATTTTTTTGGACATTTATTTTGAAGTCAGTTACAGAGAGAGAGAGAGAGAGAGAAAGGAAGAGAGATCGTAAATGTACTGGCTCACTCCCCAGATGGCCACAGTTCTAGTGCGGGACCAGGCTGAAGCCAGGAGCCCGGAGCTCCATCCAGGTCTCCCACCTGGGTAGCAGGGACCCAAATGCCTGGATCATCTTCCACCGCTTTTCCCAGGCCATTAGTACGAGGTAGGACTGGAAATAGAGCAATAAGGACACGAATCACCACCCCTGCGAAAGGCAGGCATCTCAGGTAGCGGCTTTACTCACTACACAACACCAACTCCTGATTACAGTTTTAACATGAGTAGTATTTAAGTACTGTGTGTTGTGCGACAGTTGAAGTCTGAGTAGGTTTTGCTACCAAAACTAGTACTGCTTACTCTGTTTTTCCCCTTTGCAGGAGAAATGCTTTCGTATGGGGACCAGGAAGAGGTGGAGATCCGAGGGTGCTCACTTTGGTGTGTTGAACTCATCCGGGATTGCCTTCTGGAGCTTATTGACAAAAACAGTGAAAAACCTCAAGGCGAGATCAATTCCGTCCTCCTGGATTATTACTTGTGGGACTATGCCCGTGAGCACAGGGAGGATATGCAAGCAATCCCATTCCATCGTACACGCTGCATGTATTATTGACTCGCAAGCAGAAACGCACACCAAGAAAATGCCTTCGTTTTTTTTAAAGATTTATTTTTATTGGAAAGTCAGATTTACAGAGAGAAGGAGAGACAGAGAAAGATCTTCTGTCCCATATCTCAAGCAGGAAGTTGGATGGGAAATGGAGCAGCTGGGACGTGAACCGGTGGCCATATGGGATCCCAGGGAAGACTTTAGCCACTATGCTACCACACCAGGCCTGAAAACGTCTGCATTTTTCTAACATATAGTCATTTCTACAGCTTTGCTTTAATATCTGAGAGAGGTGGTAAAAATGACAAGAACCAGAAAATGGACTGCTCACCCTCACTTTATAGGTGTTGTTCCCAGCATATCCTCTGTATTCACCACTTTGTCCTTTGTCTACTTTAAGCTTGGCTGTGTCTTTCTTTTTTCGTGGTAATACAGTTGACAGAACTGGTGAAGAAATTTTCGTATCTTCTTTGTATCTCCTTTTTCTTACATCTAATCATGCCATAGTCTTCAGTGATAATATTTGATTTATTTGGGCCCTACACAATGGCCTAGTAGCTAAATCCTCACTTTGCATGTACAAGGATCCCATACGGGCACCAGTTCATGTTCCAGCTGCCCCACTTCCCATCCAGCTCCCTGCTTGTGGCCTAAGAAAAGCAGTGGAGAATGGCCATAGGGTCATTGGCTCCTGGCTCCTGGCCTCAGATCAGCTCAGTTCCAGTCGCTGTGACCACTTGAGGAGTAAATCAGTGGATGGAAAATCATTTTTTCTTTGTCTCTTCTTCTCTCCGTAAATCTGCCTTTCCAATAAAAATAATTAAATCCCTCAAAAAAAAAAAAAAAAGGGTAAAGCAGCCAAAACCCTAAATGGGGTGCTGGGTCACAGATGGAACCTCCACCTGCTATGCCGCAATACTGGCCTCTGTACAGATCATTGTAACACCTAATGCAAAGTAATTGCAAGTATTTGTTGGACTGTATTGTTTTTAAGGATTGATGACAAGAAAAAAATATATTCATGTTCAAACAAGAACTTTTCTGATCTTCAGTTGGTTATATCTACAGATCAGCGCTCGTGAATTTTTTTTGAGGTTCTTTTTTTTTAATTAATTACATTGCATTATGTGACACAGTTTCATAGGCAGCGCTCGTGAATTTATAAGAAAAAATCGTCTGCACTTGACTTTTCTGCTCTCGGTGACTGTGTATCAGGGAAATGTAGCCTTTCCCCAAGGACTTTACTGCCATCTGCTGGGCATTTATCATAATAGTCCTAGCAATGGATTGAATGCACGTGAATGGAGGCTGCTGGAGTCGTGCACCACCTACACAAGCATTGGTAACTGACTCAGAAAGGTGACCCCATCCTCAGTGCAAGTGGATCTGAGGCAGTGTGAGTGGTTCGTGTGCTGGTTAACCCATCCTTTGTAGTGAGTCTAGAATCTGGTTCTGGGAGCCTGTGACTGGGTGGGAAGTTGGCCGGCTGTGTAGTGCTCCCACCCAACTGTCTTTTCTTCTAAGCCACTCTCTCTACAGCTTGACTCCTGACCCAGGAATTCGGTGTTCTGACACAGGCAGTAGGATTGAGGAAGCAATCAAGTTAATGAATACAAAGAGTTGGCCATAAAGTCTGTAAGACCTATCGTATTTTTGTTTCCTCTTCATTGACCAGTGCTTTGTCATATGACCACAGTTACCTACTAACGAGGGTAGCAAACTACAAGCCAACTCTGTCATTGGCGTGGATACCCTCTAAACTATGAAAAGGGATTGCATGGATGTTGAGAAACAAGAGCTTTTTTTTTTTTTTACCACCAGTACATATTTTTTATAGGCTCAGAGAATTTAAATAGTACTTTTTTTTTTTTTTAAAGATTTGTTGATTTTTATTGGAAAGTCAGATATACAGAGAGGAGGAGAGACAGAGAGGAAGATCTTCCATGCTACGGTTCACTCCCCAAGAGGCCGCAACGGCTGGAGCTGAGCTAGTCCGAAGCCAGGAGCTTCTTCTGGGTCTCCCATGTGGGTGCACGGTCTCAAGGCTTTGGGCCGTTCTTGACTGCTTTCCCAGGCCACGAACTGAATAGGAAGTGCAGCAGCTGGGCAGGAATCAACGCCCATATGGGGTCCTGGTGCATGCAAAGCAAGGACTTTAGCCACTAGACTGTCCCGCCGGGCCCTGCCTCCTGATTTTCACACTATAATGTAATCTGGTGTAGGAAGCACCTGCCTCCTAGAGTTCACACGCTCGGGTAATCCCTTTCCCCGAATGTAGGTAGGACCCTCTATCTTGCTTCTTGTGAGCAGAATATCGCAAAGATTTTGAGATGCCCTGGCATAATCAAATTCTACGACTGGCTTCTGTCTTGTGACTTTTCTTGTCTTGACTCCTCCTGTGTGCTTGAGAGAGACACCTGTGAAGGAGTTATAGGGAGGAATTGTAAGGCAGCCTCTGGTCAACAGCCAGCAAGGATCTGAGTCCTGAAGTCCAACAACTCTCAAGGAACTGAGAGTGTACACTGAGTTCATTGTCACCGTTGCTGACAGTCATGTGACACAAGAGGGATCATGCTGTTGCGGTCTTGTGAAAGCTCTGAGTCAGAGAACCCAGCAAAGTCAGAGAAAAAAAGTCAAGAGAATCCAGATTCCTGTGATATAAGAAATTATGATGTAAGAAATATCTTTTAAGTCACTGAGTTATGGGATGATTTGTTGTTCAGCCATGGAAAAGTAAAGCAACTGCCGAGCCACAGCTCCTGCTGGGGAGCGCAAGAGCCAGGGCTGGGGGCGGGGCAGGGCAGGCAAGGCTCCAGCACTTGCCAGCATTTGCGCGGGCTGAGTCTGGGGGCAGCCTTGTCTGGGCCAGGTTGTAGTACCCACTGGCATACTGGAAAGCAAGGACAAGGTGTGGGCTGTGTTACATCCTGCTGGGCATAGCCAGCGAGAGCTGAGACTGTAAATGGGCCATGCCAATCTGGGTTGCAGCACCTGCCAGCACTCACAAAATCCAGGGCTGGGAATGGGCCTGATAGGGAAAGTTTGGGGACTCCCCTGCCAGGTACAGCTTGCACTAGTGAGTGAGAAAGCTGGGATTGGGGGCAGACTGGTCTGGAGAACACTGCAGCGCCCATTGACATGCACGTGGGCTGGATTTGGGGGCAGGCCAGACTAGGCGAAGTTCCAGCACTCAGTGGTGCTTGTGAGAGCCAGAATGGGTGTGGGTCAGGCTGGGCTAGGCCTCAGCACCTGCCAGTTCATGTGAAAGCTGAGTCTGAGGATGGGCCTGGCTGGGGTGGGCTGTAGCACCCACCAGCAAGAGCCAGAATGGGTGCAGGCCAGACAGGCTGGGAGCAGGCCTGGTAGTGAAACTTGGAGGCTTCCTTGCTAGGCTGTAGCTCCTGCTGCTTAGCAGGAGAGTCAGATCTGGGAGTAGGCTAGACCAGGCTGCACTGCAACACCCATTCGCATATGTGTGAGCCAGGTCTGGGACCAGGTCTGGACTTGGAAAGTCCACAACACACACTGGCACAAGAAAGAACCAGGATATGGTGCAGGTCAGGCCATAATACCCGCCAGTTCACATGAGAGCTGGGGGTGGGCATTCTAAGACTGGGCTGCAGCAACCCGCTGGCATGTGCAAGACTCAGGGTTGGGAGAAGGGTTGGTAGGGGAACTTGAAGACTTCTGCTGGTGAGCATGAGAGGTGGGACTGGAGACACAGTGGTCTGAAGACAGGCCAGCTGGGCTAGGTTGCAGCACTGGATAGCAAATGTTGGGACTGGGGGTGCTAGTTATGCCAGGCTGGACTGTAGTGCCCCTTTAGCAGATGCAAGATCCAGGGCTGGGAGTGTTCCTGGTAGGGCAACTGTGGGCACTCCTCTGTTGGGCTGCAGCTCCTGCTGGTGAGCATGCTATTTAACTTTGGACTCAAGAAACCAATTTCTGGTCATGGGAAAACATTCCATTGCCAGGCTGTTAGGCGTTTGCTGACCACTGCTGCCCCTCAAGAGGTGTGGCTTCTGTGAACTTTTATGGAGCCTGTGGGTATTCTTAACCTAAATTGTTGCTATTATTTATTGATATGTTAGCAGGCAGGTCTGATCTTTTAATTCACAGTTCCAATGTGCAATGTGGTTCTTTTTTTAAATAGTAATTTATTCTTTTACTTGGATGTCAGAGTTACAGAGAGGGAGAGAAAGCCATCCACTGTTTCACTCAAAAGCTGCAATGGCCGGAGCTGAGCTGATGAGAAGCTGGGAGAAGGAATGTCTTCTGGGTCTCTGATGTGAGTATGGGGTCCCAAGGCTTTGGGCCATCCTCTGCTGCTTTCCCAGGCCATAAGCAGGGAGCTGGATGGGAAGTAGAGCAGTTAGGACATGAAGCCGTGCCCATATGAGATGCTAGTGCTTGTAGGTGGAGGATTAGCCAATTGAATCATTACACTAGCCCCCATATTTATTTTTATTTTGCTTGAAAGAGTTACAGAAAGAAAAAGGGAAACAGAAGGAAAGAGGAGATTTTCAATTCACTGGATCACTCCCAAATAGCTGCAATGACTAGAGCTGGGCCTTTCCAAAACCAGGAGCTAGGAGCTTCTTTTGGGTCTCACACTTGGGTGCAAGGGCCCAAGGGCTTGGGCCATTCACTGCTGCTTTCCCAGCTTGTGATCAGAAAGCTGAGTCAGATGTGGGCACCCAGGACTCAAACCTTTTCCCATATGGGATGCTGGCACTGCAAGCAGAGGATTAGTTTGCTATACCACCATTCTGATCCCAACATGGTTCTAAAAGTGCAACAACAATTAATTAATTTTTTTCTTCAGACTTCAAGTTTTGCTTTGGATGAAAGAAAAGTTTGAAATCTCAGGCCCAGCATGGTGGCCTAGTGGCTAAAGGCCTCGCCTGGAACGCACCAGGATCCCATATGGGCGCCGGTTCTAGTCCCGGCAGTCCTGCTTCCCATCCAGCTCCCTACTTGTCGCCTGGGGAAGCAATCTAGGATGGCCCAAATCCTTGGGACCCTGCACCCATGTGGGAGACCTGGAAGAGCTCCTGGCTTCGGATTGGCTCAGCTTTGGCTGTTGTGGCCACCGCTTGGTAAGTGAATCAACAGACGGAAGATCTTCCTTTCTGTCTCTCCTCCTCTCTGTATATCTGACTTTCCAATAAAAACAAAATAAATCCTTAAAAAAAAAAAAAAAAAAAGAGGGCATAGCGCAGTGGCCTAGCGGCTAAAATCCTCGCCTTGAACGCTCTGGGATCCTGTATAGGTGCCAGTTCTAATCCTAGCAACCCCACTTCCCATCCAGCTCCCTGCTTGTGGTCTGGGAAAGCAGGCAAGGAGGGCTCAAAGCATTGGGACCCTGCACCCACACAGGAAGCCTGAAAGAGGTTCCTTGCTCCTGGCTTTGGATTGGCTCAGCTCCAGCCATTGTGGTCACTTGGGGAGTGAATCATCGGATGGAAGATCTTCCTCTCTGTCTCTCCTCCTCCTCTCTGTATATCTGACTTTCCAATAAAAAAAAAAAAGTTTAAAATCTCAAAAAGAACTATAGAAACTGTAGCAAATTACAATTTGCCTGGAGATCTACGAAGGGTCTATTGGTAAACAATTGTTGATCATTGTTATGGTTTTACAAGAGCATGAGATGCAAAGAATAGAAAATCACAATCCAGGGCCCGGCGGCATGGCCTAGTGGCTGAAGTCCTCGCCTTCAATGTGCTGGGATCCCATATGGGTGCCGGTTCTAATCCCAGCAGCTCCACTTCCCATCCAGCTCCCTGCTTGTGCCTGGGAAAGCAGTTGAGGACAGCCCAAAGCTTTGGGACCCTGTACCACGTGGGAGACCCGGAAGAGGTTCCAGGTTCCCGGCTTCGGATTGGCACAGCACCGGCCATTGCGATAATTTGGGCAGTGAATCATCAGATGGAAGATCTTCCTCTTTGTCTCTCCTGCTGTCTGTCTATATATATCTGATTTTGCAATAAAAATAAATCTTACAAAAAAGATAAGTGGGGCTTCCGGGTCTCAGACTGGAGCACGTATGGGATGTGGGTGCCACAAGTGGAGGCTTAATTTGCTACACCACAGCACCAGCCTGTTTTTAAATAACTAAATAATCATTTCTTAAAAAACTAAATAGGCACAATGGCTCAACTGGCCAATCCTCCCCTTCAAGCTCTGCCATCCAATATGGGTGCTGGTTCTTACCCTGGCTGTTCAGCTTCCCATCCAGCTCCCTATTTGTGGCCTGGGAAAGCAGTCAAGGACGGCCCAAAGCCTTGGGACCCTGTACCCACATGGGAGACCTGCAAGAAGTTCCTGGCTCCTGGCTTCGGAATGGCTGAACTCTAGCCATTGTGGCCAATTGGGAAGTGAACCAGTGGATGGAAGATCTTTCTCTGTCTCTCCTCCTCTCTGTAAATCTCCCTTTCCAACAAAAATGAAATCTGTAAAAAAATAAATTGGAAAAATTAAACATAAAATTACCATATGATGCATCAATTTCACTACTATGTCTATGCCCCAAAAAACTAAAGACACTCAAATAGTTGTACAAAAATGTTAATAGCAGCAATATTCAGTTTAGCCTAAAATATCCCAAATGCCCTTGAAATAATGAATGGTGGGCAAAATGTGTGGCATATCAATGCAGTGGAATAGTATTCCCCTATAGAAAGGAATTAAAAGTGCCAAGAGATGCAGTAACCTAAGTGTACCCCCCCAAAACACTAAGCAATAGAAACCAGGCACCAGTGTTGCCCCATGTGCTGCCGTAAAGACGAAATACCCGGGATAAGTAGATCCACAGAGGCGGCAGGTGTTTGTGGTTGGCAGGGGCTGAGAGGATAGGGGAGCTGCAGGGAGAGTACTAGCTGCTTTGGGGATTTTCTTTTAGGGACAGACACACATAGTGATGACTGCATAATGTCATGAATGTGAAGTTGACAATAGTTCATTTTATGTTACCTAAATTCTGTGTCAATAACTGAACTGTTTTGGCAGCCAAACTGTTGAAATGTGGCGGGATAGTCATTTTTATTTTGGGAATCCCTGGAAATCTGCTTAAGCTCAGCACCCTGGGAAGCGGCAGCCCGTGTCCCCACGTTGGGAGGAGAAACCTGTGGTTTGCAGAAAGTTCAGAGGCACGTGCTTGAGACTTTTCCACCCAGAGACGGGGAGAGGCTCAGGGCCGAGACCCGAGAGGGGCAGGTGAGACTCGGGGCGGAGCATGGGACTGCGGGACGCGGCAAAGCGGGGTGAGACTTAGGGGCTGGACTTGGGGCGGTGGCTGGCAGGGCGGGGCAGCTAGTGGGGGCGGGGCCAGGCGGGTGGGCGGGGCGCGGGAGGCCCCGGGGCGGGGCTAGGTGGGCGGGGCGCGGACGGCTAGCGGCGGGGTCAGGTGGGTGAGCGGCGCGGGGGCGGTTCGGGGCGGGGCTCAGGGGGCTCGGGGGCGGGTCTGGATGAGAGGGGCGTGGGCGGCTCAGGGGCGGGCCCTGGGCAGCTCGGGGTGGAGCCGGGTGGGCGGGGCGCGGCCGGGGCGGGGCGGAGTCTAGGGTGGGCGGGGTTCGCGGGGCTCGGGGGCGGGGCTCGGGGTGGAGCCGGGTGGGCGGGGCGCGGCCGGGGCGGGGCGGAGTCTAGGGTGGGCGGGGTTCGCGGGGCTCGGGGCGGGGCCAGGACGCGGCTGCGCGGAGGCAGCGAGTTGCGCCGCGGGCTTCGCCGGTTGCCTGGAGAACGCGCGACAACAAAAGGCGCGAGCGGCGGCGGCGCGGCAGAGTGAAACCGCGGAGTCCTGCGCTCGCCGCCAGAGACCGAGTTTTCGCCAGCCGGTCAGTGAGCGGTGGGCCGGCCTGGGAGGTGCGGGGACGTGGGTCGCCGTGCTGACCGCGGAGCCCCCTGAGCTGGCCCTCGGGCCTGCGGCGCCCCGGTCCCCGACCTGCCGTCGGACGTCGGAGCCGCGGCGGGCGGCCTCGGAGGGCGGTTGGGGCGCTGGCTAGGCTGAGGAGGGGCTTCGGGGCCGGAGCCCGAGTGGGGTGCCCCAGAGCCGGGGGAACGGGCCCTCGAGGCAGCCTCGGTGCTGGGTCTCTGTGAGGCCCGCATCGTCCCTGGGGGCTTGTTTTTGTCGCAGGCCCCGTTTCCCGTGGTACAGGTGGGAACTGGTGCGTGCAAGTGCGGCGGAAATGCGAGAGCACCTCGGAGGCAGGTGATGCTGGACAGAGCAAGCTCGTGCCTTCTTTGAAACGCCTTACGCGTAACGTTGTTTATAAAAACTTTACTTTCTCTTCTTCGCTCCATTTCTTCTCTAAGCTCTGGAGGGCATTTCTGAGGTCCTTACGCGATCCCCTGTCGATCTGCTGGGGGTTTCTCCTTATTTATTAACGAGCCACAAGGTTTAGACGAGGGGCACCGGATGGCGCCCGTGCAGGCCGACCGCCATCACCTGTGAATCACCTGGCGTAGGGGCCGCAAACAGTTCTTTCTGCTCACTTGTTGTCAACCTTTTAAATACACATATCTGTTCCCAGCCAACTAGATGCTGACTTTTGAGAAGACTTGTGCTAGAGACGTAAGATAGGCTTCAGGTGCCTGATTAGTCGGAAAAAAGTGTAAGTGATGCAAATTTTAAAAATTTGCCGGTATTTAAATTTAATTAAAAATTTTAAAAATTTTAAATTTAATTAAAATTTTAAAAATTTGCCGGTATTTAAAAATTAGAATAGGTGAGTTTCAGTCCCTTTCAGAGCCAGAATAGTTCTAGGTGTTCCTGTTACATAAACCAAGGACGTGACAATATCTCAGTTGCATTTCCGTATTTTTTGAAAGATGTATTTATTTTTATTGGAAGGTCAGTTGCACAGAGAGAAGAGACAGAGAGGAAGATCTTCCATCTGATGATTCACTCCTGAAGCTGCTGTTGCAGCTGGAGCTGTTCTGATTTGAAGCCAGGAGCCCAGAGTCTCCTCTGGGTCTGCCATGTGCGGGTGCAGGGTCCCAAGGCTTGGACCATCCTTGACTGCTTTCCCAGGCCACAAGCAGGGAGCTGGATGGGAACTGGGACTGCCAGGATTAGAACCTGCACCCGAATGGGTTCCTGGTATGTATAAAGTGAGGACCTTAGCTGCTAGGCTATGGTGCTGGGCGCCATTTTTTCTTAATTAAAAATTTTGTTGGAATCAGCCAGATTTGGTTTACTATACATAATGACTGCAGTGTGCTCACGTGACAAAATGAAGCCAACTAATCTGATAGAAAACTCCCAGTGCTTAGTGTTCAGAGACGCTTGGAAGAATCAACTCACAGCATCCTTCAGTCTACAATAAAGTTTCCAGTAGCTAATGACTGCCGAGTCCTTTGGGATCCAAGGAAGGACTTACCAGGCATAGTGTATCATGTTAGTGCCAGGGTTACGTGTCTGTCTGTGTTTGGGCCGCCATCGTGTCTGGTTTGTTGACTGTCCTGGGATTTTACAGCCCAAGGGACCTGATGTGTTTGAGTCTCAGTGTGCTCTTTACAACATGATGCAAGTGGTTTGTGTTGTTACCATTGGCCTTCATTTGATACTCTCAGAAAATTTCAACGCAAAGTACAGACACTTTAACTGTTGTTGGTAACATTTCCGCATCCAGTCCAACTTGGAATGTTATTGTTGGTCCAGTAGTCAACTAGGTTACTTAATGATAGGGTTCCTGATTCAGTTTCTCCAAAGGCGTAGTAGCCTCATCTCAAGGTTTTCATTTTTACATCATCTGCCTTTAAACATCTTCATATTATTTGTTACTTTTAAATTTTATTTTATATGTTTATGTAGTTGGGAGAGGTGCATGACCATGTGGGCCCCCAATTAGGTGGGGAGGACAAATGTTTCCACAGGGGGGAAGGAGAGGAGACCACTCCTTGCTGCCAAGTTCAGGGACGGGAACCTGTCAACTGATGATGCCCTAGATACCCCGATGTGGGGAAGAGACTGTTCCATAATTTTTTTTTTTTTTTTTTTTTTTTTTTTGGAAAGGTGGCAGATACACGGAGAGAAGGAGATACAGAGAGAAATATCTTCTCTCCTCTGGTTCACTTCCCAAATGGCCAGAATGGCCAGGAGCTAAGCTGATCCAAAACCAGGAACCAGGAGCCTTCTCCAGGTCTCCGACATGGTGCAGGATCCATCCTCTACTGCTTTCCCAGGCCACAGTCAGGAGCTGGTTGGGAAGTGAGTAGTTGGGACACAAACCAGCAGGCATATGGGATCCTGGCGCATACAAGGCGAGGAGTTTAGCCACTGAGCTGTGGCTTCAGGTTCACTTGAATAGTTTTGATAGTCCTAAGACATCGACAGCTTCACACTGGAGTTGAGAAAAATCTTCCCAAGGTCTACTGGCTGACCAAGTCTACCTTAGTGCAGAAACATGTTGCAGAGCTTGGCCAGGAGAGTGGTTCAACCTGTTCTGTTTTCTATCCTCTGATGAGGCACTCAGCATCCTCTGCTGGCCTAGATGAGCGGGCTGTCATGTCCCCTGTGTGCTTCTGGGCATGCTGTCCACTGCACAGGCATCAGCAACTGAGGAGGCCCAGTTGTGACACGTGCACTCTAAGGCTGGATCACATTTATTGTGATTGTCCCTGTGGCTGGGGTTTGGGCGTGCCCCAAGAAACCTTGCCTGTGATGACCTCAGATTTGACTCTTGTATGCCAGCCAGTGCAGGGTCAAGTTCAGTGTATCACCTGCCCCGCCAATGCACATAGCTGTGGCTGCTGCTGCCTGGTCAGTTCTGACTCCAAACCCATCTCTCACATGAACTGATGGCCTACTCCAGCCCAGCCCAGCCTGACACAGGCCTGGTCTTCATGCACGTCAGTGGGTGACACAGACTAATTGGAGTGACCACCCAGAACCTCCACCAGGCCCATTCCTAGTCCTGATTCCTGCCTGTGCCGGCATGTCCTGCAGCCTAGTCTGGTCCTCCCGTAATCCTGCCTGGCTCTCATGCATGCTGTAGGTGCCACAGCTTATGTCAGCCCACCTTCAGACCCAGCCCACACATATGCCAGTGGGCACTGCTGCCCTGACCATCCAGGCCCACCCACAGCCCCAGCTCATGTTCACCAGCAGGAGCTGTGTTCTAGGAGGGAGTTTCTTAAGTCCCCCTGCCAGGCTTTCAGCCAGTCCCAGATGTTGCATATGCAAGCAGATGCTGTGGCTCAGCCTGACATGGCCAGCTCTTGCACACACTGGTGGGCACTGTGGCCCAGTCTTACCAGTCTGTACCAGTTCTGGCTCTTGAGAGGTGGGTGCTACAGCCCAGCCCGGCCTGTGCCACACCTACTCCAGCTCTTGGTGCTGGAGCCTAGCCCAGTCCAGCCTGTCCCCAAACCCAGGTGACAGGTTCTGCAGTCTTGCCAGTCCATCTACCCCCAGCCCCAGCTCTCACACCCACCAGTGAAAGCTGCACACTAGCAAGGGAGTTCCCCAAGTTCCCCTGCCAGTCCCATTCCCAGTCCCAGATCTTGCACACACTGGCAGGTGCTTCGACCCATCCAGGCATGGCCCACTGGCAGTTCCAATGGGCATCTCAGCCCAGCCCCAGTGGGTGCGGTCCGCACCTTATTCTGGTTCTCCTGCATGCCATTGGGTGCTTCAGTCTGGCTCACACAAATGCTGTAGCCCAGTCTTGTCAGACTGCCCCCAGACTGGGCTATTGTGCCTCCCAGTGGGAGGTGTGGCCAACAGAGGAGTTCCCCAAGTTACCATGTAGGCCTGTTCCCAGGCCCAGATCTCACACGTGCCAGCGGGGACAGTGGCCCTGCTTGGCATAGTCTGCTCCTAGTCCCATTGCTTGCACGTGCTGGTGGGTGCTGCAGCCTGGCCCTTCCTGGCCTTCTCCCAGCCCTGACAGTCTAATTGCTTAGCTCAGGCCAGGTTTCCTGTGACCATGGGTGCCTTGGCCTGACCTAGGCATTCCCTCCAGAGTCCCCCCAAACCACCCCGTCTCGGCTCCCTCACCTGCCTGCAAGTGCAGTGACCTGGTCTGTGAAAGATCCAAGAAGTCATGTTTATGCTGTCAAGCATGCGCTCAGCTGCTCCAACATGTCCTGAAACCCCCTTCCCCAAGCAGTCTGCAGCCCCCCTGCCTGGCAGCTGGGGTGTCATGTCCCAGCCTGGCATTCCTGCCTTCCCTATATATCTTTTTTTTTTTTTTAAAGAATAGGCAACTATGCTGGCATAATGGTATAGTTAACACAAATTTCACATTAACCAGGCCAGCCTTGGCTGCTTTTCTCCTGGGACTGTTAACACTTGCCTAGGTACAAGAAAACCTAGGCGGTTGCCTGCAGCTGGAGTACTGGTTAACACTTTTTTAAAAAAGGCTTCCATGTGGTATAAACTTTGTCCTACCAAAAATGTGAGCATTTGTGTACGAGTTTTTATACAAATATGTTTTCATTTTTCTTTTCAGTGGATTTGCTGAACCAAATGGTAGCTGTGTTTAACTTTTGAAGTAGCTGCCAGTCTGTTTTCCAAAGTGGCTGTGCTATTTTATGGTCTCACGAAGGATGCGACTTACTCTGCACCACTACACTTGCCGTGTTGATCATGTTGGTTGCATGTGGATGTAGAGCGGTTTTGCATTTTCCTGGCAGCTAATGAAGCAGAATCTTTTCACGGGCTTGTTGACTATTTATTTGTGTGTGTATCTTTTTGTTGTTGTGTTAGAAGCAGATCTACACGGCTCAGGGGTGAGGAGACAGTTTCTGTCTGCTGGTTTATTTCCCAGATTGCTACAACAGCCAGGGACAGGCCAGGCAGAAGTAGAGTAATTGGGACTGGAAGTGGTGCCCACATGGGATATCAGTGCCTCGGTGGAGGTTTAGCTTCCTGTGGCTATGCCATGGAACTGACCCTAACATCTTAACCATTAGGTCTCAAAGTTATGAACATAGGATTTTTATTTCTTTTTATTTTTTTTTATTTTTTTTAAATTATTTATTATTTAACTTCAGTAATTACATTGTATTATGTGACACAGTTACATAGATACTTGGGTTCTCCCCACCCCTCCCCAAACCCTCCCACCATGGTGGATTCCTCCACCTTGTTGCATAACCACAGCTCAAGTTCAGTTGAGATTTCCCCATTGCAAGCATATACCAAACATAGAGTCCAGTATCTTACTGTCCCGTCAAGTTCAACGGCTTCTTAGGTATACCCTCTCTGGTCTGAAGACAGAGCCAGCAGAGTATCATCCCAGTCAATTGAAAGCTCCAACATACCATCAGCAAAAATTTACATCATTATGGAATTAATTGACATAGTAATGAGTAACCAATATGTTAAAAGTAAATGCGAGTTCCCAGCCACCTTCTGTGACCACCTCACCTATACTTCAATTTTAGTTTATACACAACATATAACATTCAAAACATAACATGTTATACATAACATCATATCATCTTAAATCAAGGCAAACATGTGGTATTTAACCTTTTGGGATTGGCTCATTTCCCTTAGCATGATGGTTTCCAGTTTGGCCCATTTGGCCACAAAGAACTGCATTTTGTTTTTTTTAATAGCTGAGTAGTATTCCATGGAGTAGATGAACCATAGCTTTCTTATCCAATCCTCTGTTGATGGGCATTTTGGTTGTTTCCATGTTTTTGCAATTACTGATTGTGCTGCTATGAACATAGGAGTGCATGTTGGTTTCTCATAGAACAAGTGTTCTGGATATATTCCTAGGAGTGCAATTGCTGGATCATACGGTATGTTGAATTTGAGTTGTTTGAATATTCTCCATACTGATTTCCATAGAGGCTGTACCAGCCTGCAGCCCCACCAGCAGTGGAGTAGGGTTCCCTTTTCCCCGCAACCTCGCCAACAAGTGTCGTTGGTGCTTTTATTCATGTGGGCCAGTCTTACTGGCGTTAGGTGGTACCTCATTGATGTTTTAATTTGGATTTCCCTTATTGCCAGGGAACTTGAGCATTTTTTCATATGCTTATTTGCCATTTGGGTTTGTTCCTTTGTGAAGTGTTTGCCCATTTCCCGTGCCCATTTCTTGAGTGGCTTGTTTGTTTTGACATTTTGGTTGTTTTGTAGCTCTTTGTATATTCTGGAGATCAGCCCTCTATCACCTATGTCGTGTGCGAAGATCTTCTCCCATTCTGTGGGTTGCCTTTTTACTTTGTTGATTGTTTCTCTAGCTGTACAGAAGCTTCTTAGTTTGATGAGGTCCCAATTGTTTATTTTGGTCTTAATTTCTACTGCATCTGGAGTCTTTTTTAGGAAGTGAGGGCCTACCCCTAAGTGTTCCAGTGTGTTTCCAACATTTTCTTCCAAAAGTTTGAGGGTTTCTGGATGTAGGTTTAGATCTGTTATCCATTTAGATCTGATCTTAGTGTATGGTGAGAGATGTGGATCTATTTTTTTGTTTCTGCAGGCTATCAACCAGTTGTCCCAACAGCATTTATTGAACAGACCTTCCCATTTGCCTGGATTGTCGTTTGTCTTTTTGTCAAAGATTATTTGGCTGTATCTGTGTGGGTTTCCTTCTGGCGTTTCTATTCTGCTCCATTGATCTTCCTCTCTATCTTTGTGCCAGTACCACGCTGTTTTGATAACCACTGCCCTATAGTATGTCCAGAGGTCCGGAACTGTGATTCCCCCTGCTAACTTCCTGTTCTTCAGGATAGTTCTAGCTATCCGTGGTTTTTTGTGCTTCCAGATGAACCTTTGGATCATTGTTTCCAGTTCCATGAAGAATGTTTTGGGCAATTTGATTGGGATTGCGTTGAATGTATATATTGCTTTTGGCAGTATAGACATTTTAATGATATTGATTTTACCTATCCAGGAGCATGGGATGTTACTCCATCTTTTGAGGTCTTGTTCAATTTCTTTTTTAAGTGGTTTGTAGTTTTCTTCAAATAAGTCTTCTACATTTTTGGTTAGATTTATTCCCAGATATTTCATACTTTTCTCTGTTATTTTGAATGGTATCTTGCTGGTTAAGTCTTTTTCCATCTTGGGGCTGTTTGCATACACTATGGCTGTTGATTTTTGTTCATTAATTTTGTACCCTGCCACTCTACCAAACTCTCGTACAAGTTCTAACAGTCTCTGTATTGAGTCTCTTGGCTCTTCTACATAAAGAATCATATCATCTGCGTATAGTGAGAGTTTAACTTCTTCGTTTCCCATTTGGATTCCTCTGATTTCTTTTTCTTGTCTTATGGCCTCAGCGAGTACCTCTAGGACTATGTTGAATAGTAGTGGAGAAAGTGGACATCCCTGTCTTGTTCCAGATCTCAATGGGAAGGGTTCCAGCTTTTCTCCATTCAGTATGATGCTGGCGTTGGGTTTTTCATATATGGCTTTAATTATGTTGTGGATTTTTCCATCTATGCCTACCTTGATTAGGGTTTTTAGTAGGAAGTGATGTTGGATTTTGTCGAAAGTTATGAACATAGGATTTTTATTTCTTTAGATCTTAGTTTTGAATTCTTTAAACATGTTTCATAGTTTTTAGAGTATAAGTTTTCTATCTTTTGTTTAATTTGTTGCTCTTTTTAATGCCATTCTAAAATATATTATTTTCTTATTTTTTTTCAGGGTATTTATGATAAGGAAGTTATAAGTTTAATCAACAGTCTTCAGAAATGAGTACAATATAACATGAGGAATAGAAAAAGCAATTTTGTTGTTGTTTTGAAATTTATATTGATTTGTAGAAACCCTTGAAACGTTTTCATGGATTTGTTCCTAAAGTTATAACAAGAGGAGGTGCTGTTTTTCCATAAACAGCTCTGAAATTCAGCAGGATTTGGACTACCCTATAGCTGTTCAGTACTGTGCTGTCATTTCTGCCTGCTCAAAGCGAGGTGTTTTCTTAACTATATGTGTCTGCTATATTTGTGGCACCCATGGCCTCATACATGTTGAAAAAAAAAATAGATCTACACAGAGAAGTGGAGTGCCTTCATAGGCCGAGAACTCTGAGGTGAACCATTCCCTATCGGATCTCCCACATAAGATGGAAGAAGCCCAGATCCTTCCTCACGGGAGCTAATGTCATTGCAACAACAGCCAGGAGCCCTGAACAGTCTTCAGAAACAGAAGAACAGTAAACTTCCTTCGGGACTCCGGAGGGGAGCTTTCTCTGGTCCTTACTTAGTTCCAACTTTGGCTCCCCACTCTCTCTTGCAGTGACCACCTGGGTCACTCAGGAGCCCCAAAATTAGATCAGATAGACAGACAGAGACTAATAAGGAAAGCTTAGAACAGACAGGAAACAGTCAGCTTGGATTCCCAGATACGTAGGACACAAAGATCAGTTACTCCTCACTGAGATGTTGAAGATTTCTCCGCACACCCCTCCTAAAATTGTTCTACTCCTCAACCGTTAAAATATGGCTTGTTAGAGTTACAAGCCTGTTTAGACCATCCTAAAATTCACGAAGTTCAGTAAAAATCACACTTGAATTCTATAAGCTGCTAAATATAAAAATGAAAATAGACACGAGACAACTGAATAGCACCCTATAAACGTTTTTAGGTTTATAGTAGCCAGGTGTGTATAAACTAAAATTGAGATGTCAAGGAAGTAGTAACAGGATGTGGTTAAGGCATTGCCTAATATATTGGTCACTCAATACCATGTTAATTAGCTTCATGATGCTGTTAATTTCCATGTTTCTTCCTGTTGTTGAAGTTGTGTAGTGGCATCTCATTGGAGGGGATGATATTCTGCCAGCTCTACTTTCAGACCAAGGATGGTCCTCCCAATGAAACTGTTGAATTTATCTGGAAAATAAGATGCTGGACTCTCTGCATGGTCCAGACCCACCTTGAAGGAATCATGGCTGGTTATGATCTGTACTATTGTAACAATATGGAGGAATTCAATATGGGAGGAGGGGTTGGGGAAACCCCAGAGCCTATGAAACTGTCTTAAAATGAAATAATAAAAAAAAATAGATCTAGTGTAAACATTTGCTTTTAACACATAAATGCAATTCTTATTTCCTTGATTTTATTTTCTGGTTCTCTGGTTATTCAACATTTAGATTAGCAGAACTGGGAAACATTACTGCTGTGGACATAAAGGCATGTTTGGACTTTATGTACTTGCCACCTTGCTTCATCGTTGACCGACTTGTGCCTCCCAGGTTATTGTGAAGCAAATGTAGACATGTTATTTCATCTATAGGTTGATGTATTCTACAAGGCATATTTGTTCTTTGTAACTATATGAGAATAATGCATATACTAATTGAGTTTGCATTAGAAGATGATTAGTTTATCAGAATAGGTGGAATTGCTAATTAAGTTTTTTTCTTTTAATACACAGGAGTCCAGATCTTACATACAATGGATTTTTCTCACACTAGATACTGAACATTAAGTAGGTAACCTGTTTAGTACAATCTAAGCTGCCATGGAAGAAATACCAGTGAAAGTTGCTGTAAGAATTAGACCTCTGCTTTGCAAAGAAGTTCTTCGTAATCATCAAGTGTGTGTGAGAGTTATCCCGAACACCCAGCAAATTATCATTGGGAGAGATCGAGTCTTTACTTTTGATTTTGTTTTTGGCAAGAATTCCACTCAAGATGAAGTATATAATACGTGTATAAAGCCCCTGGTGGTGTCACTGATTGAGGGCTATAACGCAACGGTTTTTGCCTATGGACAAACTGGGTCTGGGAAGACTTACACCATTGGAGGAGGCCACGTTGGTAAGATTCTCACACTCTTTCAAAGAAACTTGTGTGTGACAATATCTGATACACCCTAGGTGCTTAGCATATTGATTGAATAATGAAGGAATAAATAAGGTCATTAGAAGATTGTCATCTTTCAAAGATTCGTTTGTAAATGGTGAAATTTATTAAATCAAGTTTATGAAAATTTTTTTGGGAAACAAATTTAATACAGTGTTCAGTGTTCAGCCCTTGTTATTTAGACTTTTAGAATTTAAAATAAGTGAGTTAGCTTAGCCAGGTTTTGAATCCTTCAGCATGCTGGTTATAACCGTTAAACATCCTATAACAGAATTTTGGCACACTAGGAGAAATTTGTTGTGTGATTTAAAGTGTCTTCTTTGAAAAGCTACATTTCTGTTTCAAGTGCTGAATATCTGAGACATGTTTTCTTTTTTTTTTTTTTTCCTGCTTGTAATAATAGTGTGGAAAAGGTGGGCTCACAGGAGTTCCTGAAGGGCTGAAGGGAACCTTGCGAGTCATCTGCCTCCCGAGAGAGGAGGAAGTGTTCAGTGGGGTGGCTGGTGCTGGGGTCAGGACTGGGAGGCAGGTGCTCTGCTGGTGGGAGTCTCTACTGGCCGTTTTTGCTGTCAGCATCAAATTTCTGATTGTTGAAAATAAGCATCCCTGAATTTTGGTGAAGATTCCCTGTGCTGTGGATGTCAGTATTCTTTCGTTTTCAATCTTCTCACATGTTAGGTGTGTTTGACAAGCTTCTCTCATGGTATGTGTGGGGTGGGGGATGGCGGAAGCGGGGGGAGCCCAGAGGCTGTGGGGAAGCACTTCCCAGTTCTTAGAAATCACGCTTTTACAAAACTGGGGGATCGCATGCACTAGATTATTTCCAAGTTTCATAATAAAATTAGGTCAGTTTTTCTAGTAGAAGTTGTGATTTTTCTGAACAGTTGCAGTTTCTGATTGTAGTTTGTGTTTTTGATTGTCATACATTTTATGATCTTAAAGACCCAGTAAGTGGTTTATACTAATAGGAGTTATGAAATGTTCAGACCTTGGTGAGTTAATTATTACAAGTCATACTGTTTTATTAAGCTATGAATACAGTTTAATTCTGTAGGGGAAAAATTATTAAATGTTTATTGTCCCAAAATGTTTTTTAAAAATTTATTTATTATTTGAAAAGCAGAGTTCTGAAGTGTACAGGGAATCATCACATGGCAGGACGTGTGTGTGTGTGTGTGTGTGTGTGTGTGTGTATGCATGCGCTCACACTCAGGGGAACTTACCTCTGTCCATCTGGCAAAGCCACCAGAATTCAATTACCAGGCTCCATTCTCCTGACTTTATCTAATCTTAATCACCTTTCAAAGGTTTCACCTCTAAACACCAGTCAGATTATATTTCTACCCTCTAAATACCTCCCCAGGGTGATTAAATTCAACACATGGAGCTTTTAGATCCTGGAGAATATTTCTATAGATTAGATTCCCAGAGGTGGATTTGTTGAACCACGGTGTATAAACATTTGTTTAACGGTTTGATCGATAAATTTCTTTGAAAGGCACAGTGACCAGAGGGAGAGAGGGAGATACAGAAGAGATTGTCTATCCACTGATTCATTCCCCAAATGACTGGACTGGCCCGGTTGGAAACCAGCTTCCAGGCACTGCCTGTGCGTCTCACGTGGGTGGCAGAGGCCTGGGTTCCCGGGCCATCAGTGCTGCCTCCCAGGGTTTGCATGAGCAGGAAGCTGGATCAGAAGCAGAGGTCTCAGGCACTCCGGCATGGGTGGCATGCAGACCCTCCACGCAGTGCCTAAGCCTACAGCACCACAATGCCTGCCTCAGGGTATGTACGTTTAGAATGCAGATGGAGGGGTAGGCATTGTGGCAGAGCCACTCCAGAGATACATCCCTTTGCCGGAGTGACTGGACTTGAATCTTGCCTCCTTTTCCAGTCCAGCTCCCTGCAGGTGCAAGCCCTAGGAGGCAGCGGGTGATGGGTGGCACAGGTGCTTGGGAGACTCAGATCAAGTTACAGGCTTCTGCCTTCAGCCTGGTTCTGCCCCAGCTGTGGGGAGCGTTTGAGGAATGAACCAGCAAATGAAAAATCTTTTTGTCTCTCTGTCTCTCTCTCTGACTTGGCGAAGTTGCAGGTGTCATGCATAATGCAGACAGTGGACCCCAACGCTCCCTTCGGGAAGGGCTGTATATCAAAGTCACTGATAATACAGTTTCAAAAACTTTCCCCATCTGACAGGTGAAGTTAGAATTTTTTGAAACTGCCTTTATTTCCTGGTGTATTAATGAAATTAGTGTATTTTTGATGTCTAGATTTTCTCTGTGGTATACCAGCCCCGAATCCCTGATTTGCTCTTTGGTTATTGACCATGTAAATAATGTTGAAGCAACCCCTTCTCCAGTAAATATTTATTAAGCACTCAGAGAAGCTTTAAAGAAAGACTTATTTATTTTTATTTGAAAGGCAGAATTAGAGAGAGGTCGTGCATCTGCTGGTTCACTCCCCACATGGCTATCGTAGCGGCCAGAGCCAAGGACTTAGGCCATTTTCTGCTGTCCCAGGTCACAAGCAGGGAGCTGGATCTGAAGTGGAGCAGCTGGGACTTGAACCAGCGACCATATGGGATGCTGGTGTTGCAGAGCATTAGCTTGCTGTGCCACTGTGCCAGCTCCTGAGCACTTACATATTTAGGGTACTGTGCCAGTCATTGTGACACAATGAAAATCTCTATGGTCATTGTCTTGCTTTTCCTAAGTTCAGACTTACCACCCTATACAGAGCATGGGCTTTTTAAAAGACCTGTGCAGTCTTTAACAGATAATGAGTAAATAACAGCTGGTTAGGTATAAAATAAGTTTTCTCAGAAGTAATTTATTTTAGGAACATAAGTGTAATATTGCAAATGTGGTATGTAGTTTAGCACAATACATATTAACGTTTATTACCAATATTAGTTGAAATTTTGCTTTTTAGTACTTTTTAAAAAAATTCTTGTGCTTTGTTTTCTATTGAAGTAGGGAGTTCAGTAGTTTATGCTATAGTTTGAAAATAGTTTAGGTACTTTCTATTGGCTAGTTCTTGAAAAACTTTGGAACAGACCTGCCACTTCTTTTACCAGCCACATGATGGCAGTGTTGCATTATAAAAATAAATGGAAGGCAGCCATCCAAGTTCATAGATTTTCACATTTTTAGGATGGTTTTTACCAAAAATCTAAACTTTGGTAACCTTCAGCTTGAAAGCAGGTTGTTTTTAAGGTTTATTTGTAAACCAACCTTTGTTTCTTGGCATGTATTTTCCATGAAACAGTGCTAAATATGGTAGGCAGGTTTCCTAAACTGTTTGCAATGACTTGGTTACTCTTATCTCTCCATTTATTTTAAATTTTGTCTTTATCTTTTACACCTTTTTTGTTATTTAAAAATTTTGTGGGGCCTGGCGCAGTAGGATAGCTGCTAAAGTCCTTGCCTTACACGCGCTGGGATCCCATAAGGGTGCCAGTTCTAATCCCAGGGGTCCTGCTTCCCATCCAGCTCTCTACTTATGGCCTGGAAAAGCAGTCGATGACGGACCAAAGCCTTGGGACCCTGCACCCATACGGGAGACCAGGAAGAAGCTCCTGGCTCCTGGCTTCGAATTGGTTCAGCTCTGGCCATTGCGGTCAGTTGGGGAGTGAATCAGCGGACGAAAGATCTCCCTCCCTGTCTTTCCTCCGCTCTGTATATCTGAGTTTCCAATAAAAAAAATTGTGTGGTAAATACACTCATAAATATATGTGGCATGAAATATACCACTTTAGTGCTTTGCGTGCACTGGTCTATGACATCAAATCTGTTTTCTGTATTAGTGTAATTGTCACCATTGTTTCCAGAAGTTTTCATTACCCAGACAGAAGCTGTGTACTCATTAAGCCACAACTTCTCCCCGTGAACCTCCTGGTAACTTCTAATTTTCTGTCTCTGAGAATTGCCTGCTCCCACTGCTTTATGGAAGAATTATGTAATGTTTATCCTGTTTCCTGCTTTCTCACCTAACATGTCACAGCATCTGTCAGAACATTATCATCATTATTTTAAATGTATTTGTGTGAAAGTTATTTATGTAGATGGTGAGAGAGGGAGAGAGAAAGATTAGTTACACAGAGATTAAAGGACGGAGAGATCTCGCATGTGCTGCTCTCCCAGTGGCTGCGATGGCCCAGGCTGGACCATGCAGGAGCCACAAGTCTGGAGCTTCCTCCAGATCTGCTGGTTCTCTTACATGGGAGCTGGGCCCAGGCACTGGGCCGTAATCTGCTGCTTTCCCAGGTACTTTAGCAAGGACAGGGTTGGAAATGGAGCATTCCAGACTTTCTGGCATGCGCATGGGCTGCCACATGGCAGAAGGTCACTTAACCTGTTAGGCTATAGCACTGGCCCCTCCTTGTATAGATTTTACACTTGATCTTAGCCAAAAGGCCGAGAAGCGATCCTTGTATAGATTTTTATAAAGCTGCTTTAACTCGCTCTTGAAGCAAGGTGGGGCATAAATGTTCCCTCATGCCATTCCAGGCTATAAAAACTGGGCTGACGATGGAGCGTGGCGGTGCAGCTATGGCCCCGTGCTGAGCCTGGGCCGAGGGCTGTGCCTGGGCTGCCCCTCTGCACCGCTCCTGTGCACAAGGCCTGTGTCACCGACACACTCTGGCTTGCCTCTCTGCCCTCTTTCGTCCATTGCTACTCACAACCTCTGCACCATTCCCGTCTCCCTCCACCCCGCACCCCAAATCTCAGAACAGAAGAACCCTGATACCAGAGCCTTTTTTAAAGAGGTGTCTTGCCATGGTAGAGGAATTGCACTGCACTGATTGGCATTCACCTGACCTTCCCATAAAGGATTGTGAAACACATTGGTTGTTTTTGAGGTTTTCATACCCTCTTAGCACTTTCTCTGCTTCAGAAGCAACATGTTGTCTAAAATCTCCAACACTGGATAAACATGTAAAACATCACAGTGGCTCCTCCTCGTACTGGGGACTTCAGTGAAGTCCTGAGGAATGGGGTGAATTTGAGCAGGGGGCGACCCTCGGTATAAGAATTTTGTATGGGCCAAGTGCCATATCCTTGAATCTAGAATTTAAGAAGCGGCAACACAGTGAACTGGAAAGGTGAAGTATGTGTCAGATGACATGGCCTCTGCTCCCCCCCGTTGTCTGATCTTCGATGTTGAGCTGGGCTTTTCTACTATAGCTACGTGCTTGAGAGTTTGCTGTTGAGACGTAGGCCTGTTGCATTCAAGAAGCCTTCAGTTGTATTTTGCTTCCTTTAATGTTTAATTTTTGTGTTAAACCTATGTAGATATACTTTCATCTATATCATTTGGTTGTAGACATCTTTGTTTCATACTTCTGATTGCAGTATATTTAGTTTATTTTAGAACTATACTTAAAACTTTAAGCTGCAGAGTATATATTTTTAGTGATAAAAATTCACATGTAACAATGTGCGTTACATTTGATCCTTTGCTGCTTTCCCTGGCCATAAGCAGGGAGCTGGATGGGAAGTGGAGCAGCCAGGACACGAACCGGCAGCCTTGTGGAGAAGAGGCTCACCTGCTACACTCCCGTTCAGCCCCTTGGTGATCTTTCACGATTCTGCTTTTTTCCTTGGTGATCTCACCCAGGCCCGTGACTTAGCTGATTTCTAATTTTTTGCCTGCTACTTCCAGCTCCTGGTGTGAACTCAGAAGCCGTAGATCCAACCACCTGTTCAGTCTAATGAATGCCTAATAGACGTTTCAGACCTGTTAAGTTAAAAACTGAATTTTTGCTATTTACTCTCAAATCAGCATATCATCCAGTCTTCCTCTGTCAGTTGATGGCAGCTGCAGTGGCACCTCCTCCCCCCCCACCAAAAAAAAAACCTTTTGGGTCATCCAGGACTCATCCTTTTCTCTCATATCCTGCATCCAAAATATCAGGAAATCATAATGACGCTCCTGCAGAGCAAATGCAGATGCAGCTGCCGTCATGGCGTTAGCCCCTGTCCTGGGCTTCCTCTGCTGCCCTGTGCCAGCCTCCTAAGTGGGCTCCCCGTGTCATACTATAAAATATAGCAGTGACAGTGGCCTTTTAAAACCTCTGTTAAGAGTAAGTTATTGCTCTGCTTTAGTGGCTCTTATCTCACTCAAAATAAAACCCTGGGAAAGGCATTTGGCAAACCAGCTTTAATCACCACTCGAGAGGCCGTCCCTCACTCTCCCTATTGCAGTGCTTGCTTTGAGTCCCAGGCTGCCACTCTGCTTTGGATCCAGCTTCCTGTTCATGTGCATCCCGGAAATGCGGCAGATGATGGCTCAAGTGCTCGAGTCCTTGCCACTTGCAGGAGACCCACATCAACTTCAGCGTGCCCTGTGTGGGCTGCTGTGGCCTTTGCATTAGTAGATGGAAAGTCTCTCTCTCTCTCTCTCTCTCTCTCATGCACATACGTACACAGACATACACACATTTTAAAATTAAAGGATTGAAAAAAAAATAACTCCCTTGAGTGTATAGTCTTTCCATAAGGACTTCCTTGCTGTGGCTCATGTCACCATTCTGTCATTCTGCCCTTGCCTCCTTGTTGATGGATCGCATCGGTTCAGTCTCTGCCTGGCTCTTCCCCATTGGCCGGGTGGCCCACGGCCCGTACTCACAGGCCAGCCTCTGCATGCTGTCCACTGCGCCGCCGTTCTTGCGGAAGTTGAGCACACCTGCTCAGCCTGCAGCCCCCACGTCCTGCCCTGCTGTGCTGCCCTCCTTTAGTCTTCAGGCACACTGAGCACCTTTGAGCGCACCGTACAGCGCTCTTACTATTCTGGTTTGTGGCTGTCTCTCCTCAGTAATGTATCAATGGGAAATGGATTTGTTTCCCCCTGTTTTATTCACTGGTAATTCTCGGGGTCCTTGAATAGTGCCTGCACATGGCAATGTATGAAATAACGCATTTTTTCCATGAAAGTGTAAATAAATTCTTAGGGGATACATACCATACATTTTTACCAATGAATCTTATTGTGATTTTAAAATGTATAATAGAATATAGAATACATTCATTAATTGTAAGTTTTGGGTTGTAGTTTTTCATAAAGAAAAAAGATAGTTCCAGATGTGCTTTTTTCTAAAATTTCAGCCTCGGTTGTGGAGGGTCAGAAGGGCATCATTCCTCGAGCTATCCAAGAAATATTTCAAACCGTTTCTGAAAATCCTGGCATTGACTTCGATATCAAAGTGTCCTATATTGAAGTCTACAAGGAAGACCTGAGAGATCTGCTCGAATTGGAGACCTCTATGAAGGACCTTCACATCCGGGAGGACGAGAAGGGAAATACAGGTGAAGCTGCCTCTGCGTTGATCACCTTCACTGGGGACAGACCCATGCCGTTTTAGATACACTCCAAAAAAATTTTTTAAAGAAAATGTGTTTTTACTTTTACATGGAATAGTTTATTGAGTATCAATCTCAGTTAGGTTATTGAGATGAAAAAGCAGGAGTTTGGACTAGTTGGGAAGCTGAACTCATTTGTAATTCACACTGTGGGTCTCTATTGCCCTGCTTAGGTGAAACTACTCAAGGCTGTTTGTTTTCCGCTCTGAGCGTTGTCCTGAGGTCAGTGGTGTCTTTGCTTCTAGGTCTTCGTCTAAGTTGGCTGAGAACTCCACGCTCCTCCTCTCTGATTTTTCCCAGCTCCCCCTTTTCATCCTTTTTTGTTGTGGAGTTTATATTTCTGCTTCTCCATGTTAACATTTACCTGCCCTTTGTCGTGCTGAGGTCTGATTTCCTGTGCTAGCAACCTGCTAATCTCATGAACTAATAAGACCCATCTGTTTGCAAATGGAAGTCAAAATGGGAGCCAAATGCAGATTTTTTTTAATTGAGTTACAGAGAGAGAAAGAGAAGAGAGAGGTGTTTTGTCTTTTCTGATTCACTTTCCAGTTGGCCATAATGGCCAGGACTTGGTCAGGCGAAAGCCATGGGCCAGGAGCTTCAGCCGCGTCACCCACATAGGTGCAGGGACCTAGACGCTGGGGACATCCCCTGCTTTGTTCAGGTCACCAGCCAGAAGCTGCATCAGAAATGGAGCAACCGGGGCGTGAACTGGCTCCTGTATGGGATACCCGGGTACCAAGTGGCAGCTCTCCTTGCTGTGCCACAGCTCTGGTCCCAAATCCAAGTATTCTTTTTTTTTTTTTTTTAAAGATTTATTGTTATTGGAAAGCCGGATATACAGAGAGGAGGAGAGACAGAGAGGAAGATCTTCCATCCGATGTTTCACTCCCCAAGTGAGCCGCAATGGGCCGGTGCGCCGATCTGATGCCGGGAACCAGGAACCTCTTCCAAGTCTCCCACGCGGGTGCAGGGTCCCAAAGCATTGGGCCGTCCTCGACTGCTTTCCCAGGCCACAAGCAGGGAGCTGGATGGGAAGTGGAGCTGCCGGGATTAGAACTGGCGCCCATATGGGATCCCAGAGCTTTCAAGGCGAGGACTTTAGCCGCTTGGCCATGCCGCCGGGCCCCCAAATGCAAGTATTCTAAAGAACAAATTCTACTCCTTTGCTTTTAGAACTGATCCCTCGTTGAATATTTTGAAAACAGGAAAGTGTAAAGAAGAAAGGTAAAGATAACTTTTAACGCTAGAACCCAGAACTATCAATTTAAAAATACTCATTTGTGTGTGAGAGAAGGCATGTGCAAATACGATGTACTCTCATCTGCTGCTCGAGACCCCAGATGGCAGCCCTGCTGGAACCTGGGGACTGAAGCCGGGCTCGCTCCCAGGCAGAGGGGCTCGGTGCCTTGTGCCTTCGCCCATTAACGCCCAGGGCCCTCGTTAGCAGCAAGCTGAGGTCAGAGATGGAACTGAACAGCAAACCCACACATGACATGGCATGCTAACTGCTAGATTTTTTAAAGATTTATTTATTTATTTTTTTAATCAGAAAGTCAGACACACAGAAAGGAGATCAGAAAGGAAGATCTTTCATCTGCTGATTCACTCCCCAATTGATTGCAACGGCCAGAGCTGAGCCAATCCGAAGCCAGGAGCCAGGAGCTTCTTCCAGGTCTCCCGAATGGGTGCAGGGTCCCAAGGCTTTGGTCCATCCTCGACTGCTTTCCCAGGCGACAAGCAGGGAGCTGGATGGGAAGCAGCACCACCGGGATTAGAACTGCACCCATATGGGATTCCAACACGTGCGAGACGAGGACTTTAGCCACTAGGCTACCACATTGGACCCCTAGCTGCTAGATTTAATGTCTGCTTCTAGAAATAGTAATTTTGAGGTATTCTTCTCTTTTTAAAATTTAACTTTGAATTTTTCATAATATAGTTCTACCTCTTCCACCCTCCTGTCTTTCCTTGGGGTGTTTTCTTTCCAGATTTATTGTTCTGTAACACATACTTTTAAAAATAACATACTTGCAACTTTGCCTATAGTTTTATATTTTGTTCTTATATTGAATGCGAGCTTTTTCATTACACATTTTTCAAACTCATGATTCTTTATAGTACTATAGCAATGAATGATGTGTTACAGTAATTTAATATTTTGTCATTGGACGGACAGTTAGGCAGTTTCCAAGTTTTAATTATTAGCAACATTGCCATGCCTGTCCTAAGCCATGCCCCTCCTCTGCAAAGCACCCAGTGGGACAGTGCTGGAGCCTGTCCCGGGAGTAGCTCCCGTAGGGGAATTCTCAGCAGTTGGAAAAGTCAGATGGCAGCCCACCATGGGGCTGGTGAGATTTGTCTTCTAGTAGCCTTGTCCTTAGTATTCCTGTAATTCCTGCTGGTTTGAAGAAATTGGTTTTTATTGTTTGTTAGAAAGGAAGTGAATATGGCCATTTCTAGTTTCATTTGTTAATTCAATCTGGGTTTATTTTTTTTCCAGATAGAATTCAGACTAATGCTTCGAGTTTTTCTGTCTTGTAGCATATAATTTTTTTAAAGGACGTATTTTATTGCAAAGTCCGATATACAGAGAGGAGGAGAGACAGAGAAGCTCTTTTGTCCGATGATTCACTCCCCAAGTGGCCACAATGGCTGGAGCTGAAACCAGGATCCAGGAGCCCCTTCGGGTCTCCCACACGGGTGGAGGGTCCCAAGGTTTTGGGCAATTCTCTACTGCTTTCCTAGGCCATAGTCAGGGAGCTGGATGGGAAGCAGGGCTGCCTGGATTGGAACCAGCACCTATATGGGATCCCAGCCTGTGCAAGGCGAGGACTTTAGCCACTAGGCTACTCTGCTGGGCCCAAGAGTGATTTAATATTAATAAAACAATGGAGAAATTTAATTATTTGGAATTTTTTAAAGATTTATTTTTTTTATTGAAAGATTTACAGAGAGAAGGGAATATGGAAAGATCTTCCATCCACTGGTTCACTCTGTAAGTGGTAATGATTTGCAGAGCTGAGCCAATCTGAACCCTGGAGCCAGGAGCCTCCTCTGGGTCTCCTAAGCGGGTACAGGGTACCAAGGCCATGAGCCATCCTCCACTGCCCTTCTAGGCCACAAGCAGGGAGCTGGAAGGGAAGTGGAGCAGCTGGGATACGAACCGGTGCCCATATGGGATCCCAGCACGTACAAGGTGAGGACTTGAGCCACTAGGCTACTGCACCAGGCCCCTGATTTTCTTTTTCTTTCTTCTTCTTTTTTAATTTAAAAAGCAGAGATATGGAGAGAGAAGGAGACAGAGATCTTTTATCTGCTGGTTCACTCTCCAACTGGTTGCAGTGGCTAGAGTTGGACTGGTCCAATGCCAGAGCTTCTTTTGGGGCTCCCATGTGGGTGCAGGGACCCAACCACTTGGTCCATCTTTTGCTGTTTTCCTAGGATTAGCAGAGAGCTAGATTGGAGCTGGAGCCGCCAGGAGGCAAACCACTGTCCATATGGGCTGCCGATGCCACAGGAGGAGGCTTAGCGCGCTGTGTCAGGGTGCTGGCTCCGCAAGAAAGTGAACTTAGGAAAACTGCTGCTAATTAATTTTGAGTTTGATTCTTTTTTTAAATGAATTTTTTTTTTAATTTACTTGAAAGGCAGTGTTACAGAGGGAGTGAAAGTTAGAAAGATCTCCATCCATTGGTCACTCCTCAGAATGGCCACGCCAGACAGAGTGGGGCTGATCCAAAGCCAGGAGATAGAGCTGCTTCTGGGTCTCCCACGTGGGTGCAGATGCCCGAGGACCTAGGCCATCTTCCACTGTTTTCTTAGGTGCATTAATAGGCAGTGGGATTGGAAGTGGAGCAGCTAGGACTTGAACTGGCACCTCTCCGGGATGCGAGCATGCAGATGATGGCTTTACTCATTCTACCACAACACTGGCCCCAAGTTATATACTTTATAATCTATTTTCTTTTACATTAAGTAATTAATAATTACAAATCAAAATACTGAAGTTTTTCTTTTGTTTTAAGGAACCTAGTTTTTTTTAAAGTTCATCTTTTAGAGTTTAACCATCAAAATGAGTGCTATGAAAATTAGCTTCTTGAAAATTTTTTTTTAGAATTCGCTTCTTTGGGCAATGTTTAACATTTTAAATATTATGTTGGTGATGGTACTATTATTTGAAATGCTGTTGGGGGTCTTAAAAGATTATCTTGGCCAGGCTGTTTAGCAAATAACTGTTGTGGTTTACTTAACCATCCTGTCTTTTGATGCCAACCTGGTTTAAAAAACTTGCCTTTGCTGTTTTAAGTGATTGTCGGGGCCAAGGAGTGCCCTGTGGAGAGTGCAGATGAAGTTCTGAGTCTTTTGAAGATGGGGAATGCATCCAGACATACAGGCTCCACACAAATGAACGAGCACTCCAGCAGATCACATGCCATTTTCACAATCAGCATTTGTCAAGTGGAGAAAAACGTGGAGGCAGCCGAAGACGGATCATGGTATCCCAATCGACCTGTTGTTTCAAAGTTCCATTTTGTGGATTTGGCTGGATCCGAGAGAGTAACCAAAACGGGCAACACTGGTGAACGGTTCAAAGAATCCATTCAGATCAACAGTGGGCTGTTGGCTTTGGGGAACGTGATAAGCGCCCTAGGGGACCCACGCAGGAAGAGTTCACACATCCCATATAGGGATGCTAAGATCACCCGGCTCCTGAAAGATTCCTTGGGAGGCAGTGCCAAGACTGTCATGATCACGTGTGTTAGCCCTTCCTCTTTGGATTTTGATGAGTCCTTAAATTCTCTCAAATACGCCAATAGAGCACGGAATATTAGAAACAAGCCCACCCTGAACTTTAGCCCTGAGTCAGACCGGATGGATGAGATGGAATTTGAGATTAAGCTGCTTCGAGAAGCTCTGCAGAGCCAGCAGGCTGGGATCAGCCAGACAGGCCCAATCCATCGGGAAGGGACTCCTGATAAAAATCGGATCTGTTTCCTTGAGGAGCAAGTGGCTCAGTTACAAGGAGAATGTCTGGGCTACCAAAACTGTATAGACGAAGCCTTCACCTTCCTGGTGGACTTAAAAAATGTCAGACTAAGCCAAAAGCAGCAGCACAAACTGCAGGAGTGGTTTAATACAACCCAGGAAATGAGGAAGGCTGTCCTCGCCTCGCTCCGGGGAAACAGAGGCCTTGCAAATCTGGAGGAAGGACCCCAGCATGTTTCCGTTCTGCAGCTGAAGAGAGAGCTGAAGAAATGCCAGGTCTGTAGACATCACTTTTACGTGTGACTGCGTTACAGCCTGAATGTATCTGGGCAGGAAGGTTTTTAACAGGGTTGTGTGTCAGCACACCTTTCTCTGCTTCTTTCTGCCCTCTGTATTCTTGTTGCTTCCTCCTGACAAGTCATCCCTTTCTTGGCACCTCCTTTTCCTCCCTTTGGTTAAAATGTATTGTAATTTGTTGTATTTATTTAATAGAACCAAACAGAGCTGGAAGCCACTTTAGGGAATGATAAGAACTACATTTTCAGAAACAAAATTATATTATTATTTCCTCAGTTTTTCTACCTGTATGGCTCAGTGGTTTTTGAAAGGAAAAAACAAAATCGTATATTTTGAATTTATAGATTGAAAAGCAAGCAAATCAATGTCTTTGGCAATGTTTTAGGAATATAACTATGTATGTATATGTATATTACACATGCTGAGATCAGAATTTTTTTTCATAACAAACACTTGCATTTAGCATTTTTTGTTGTTTGTTTAAATTTCATTTAATATGAAGGGCAGAGAGAGACAGAGCTCTGCTCTTTCATTCCCCAAATGCTCCCAGTAGCAGAAGCGGCCAGACTGAAGCTCGGGCTTGCATCTCCCACCAGAGGGGCAGGGGTCCATGTGCGGGAGCTGCCACCTGCTGCCTGTCAGGGTTGCGTTAGCAGCAAGCTGGGATCTGGAGCAGAGCTGTGCATGTGACATTATTAATGCCCCTGGCTTTGACACAGACACCATGAAAGAGTCTGAGGGTCTCTGTGGAGCCAACTGTGAGAACCACTGGTCTGTTACTAACAGTTGAATATTCAAATATAAGCGTTAAGGTATTCCTTTTAAAATTATGACTTTTTTTTTTAAAGGTAACAACTACCCTATTTGTTCATTTCTTAGTTTAAGACGTGATGGTGCAGGAAGTGTAAGTAATTGGTAACTTGAATTTTGGAGTGTATATAGAAAATACTTTTTCTTCATGCTTCTAAGATAGTTGACATTGGAAGCTCAGAAAACCCACTACTTGGAGTTGGGTGAGTAGTAACTACTCTTCTACTGGTTGGAAACTGAATCTTCAATCTTGCTGAGCTTTTTATAGATCATGGTCTTTCTCTCTCATTCTCCCTGTTTAAATATTTTTGTTGGAATGGCAGATTCACAGAGAGAGGGAAAGAGGAAGAGAGAGAAGGAGCTTGCATCCGCAGGTTCACTCGCAAATGGCCACAATGGCCAGAGGTGAACAGACCTGAAGCCAGGAACCAGGGCCCCCCTCCAGATCTCCCACATGGGTATAGGGTCCCAAGACTATGGGCCATCATCTGCTGCTTTCCAAGGTCACAAACAGGGAGCTGGATAGGAAGTGGAGCAGCCAGGACACAACCCTATGCCCTTGGAGGATGCCGGCACTTGGAGGTGGAGGTTTAGCTGGTTGAGCCGACACACCAGTCCTCAGATGTGGTCTCTTAGATGGTCTTGAAAAAGAGTGTCCACATAAGATTATTTGGGAGAAATGCTAGATTGCAGAAAGAAAAAAAAAATTTTTGTTGCAAGACATGTCAGAACTTTGAAAATGCTCATGAATATTAAAAATCTTAAAATGGCAGACATAACAGTGTTTTCAGTTTGTCATAAGTGAAGCCAGGCATTGTATTGTAACAGCCGGAGCTTCTTCTTAGGGTGCCTGAATCCCGTGTTGAAATCCTGGGGTTCATGTCCCATGTTCACTCTGCATCTGACTTTCTGCTCATGCCCAGCCAGGGAGGCAGCAGGAGATGATGGCTCAAGTGCTTGGGGTCCCTGTTGCTCATGAGGGAGACCCTGAGGGGGTTGTGGCTTCTGACCTCAGCACGGCCCAGCCCTGGCTGTGTGCAGCCTTTAGGGAGTGAACCAACAGGCGATAGATTCATTTGTCTTTTCCTCTCATATATAAAAATAAATAAGCATTAAAATGATTTGAAATGGATTCACTTGTCTAGAATCTTGTGAGAAGATAATCTCCTATGTCTCTTAAAAAATGGTTTTTCACATTTCCTTTCTTTTTTCTTCTGTGGGGCAGAGGGCCATAATAGTTAAAAACTTGGGTTCAAAAGTCCCAGGATTTAAATCCTGCTCACTAACTCCTGGACCTGAGGCAAACCCTTCACCTCTCTGTGCTTCCCTCTCCTCATCTGTAAGATGGAAGCAGTAACAGTCTTGTGAAGGTGAGAGCGGTGCCTGTCTGGCGGCACAGCAGTCATCCTCTGACAATGCCCTCCAGTGTCTTCCTCCTCTGTGCCCAGGATGTGCAACAGTGGCAGCTAAAAGGGTTGCCCTCGTTCTGGTGGTGGGCGGTAAGAATGCTTGCCCAAGATAAGATGAAAGGCTCTTCAGAGATGGCGTAATAGCTGAAGTATTGCTAGGAAAGTAAATGTCATTGTGAAGTTAGCGTCTTCTTTCTAGAAACTGCCAGTGTTCTAACCTTGGATTTTCACCTCTAGTAAATTACTGAAACACTGCATACTTTCATAAATAAATCTTAAGGAATGTACTTGCTTTATTTATACAAAATTGGAGCACAGGACGAGTATGTGGAGATAATATATAGAAAACTATAACATAGATATTAGATGAAACTGTTATAAAGCAAGTATATAATATAATATAAAACAAATATTCAGAATCTGAGTGTAATTTAAGTTTCTCACATAATTAGTTGCCCATAGAATAAAGATGTCATCTATTGACATATTTTATCACTATTATTATTATTTTAAAAAGACATTTATTTGGGAGGCAGAGTTACAATGAAAAGGGAGAGAGAGAGGGAAAAAGGGCAAGCATCCATCTGCTGGTTCACCCCCAAATGACTGCGGTGGCTGGAGCTGGAGCCAGGAGCCAGCAGCAGCTCTGGGGTCTCCCACGGGGGTACCGGGTATCAAGCAGCTGAGCCATCCTCTACTCCTTTCCCACACTCATTAGCAGGAGGCTAGGTCAGAAGTAGAGCAGCTGGGGTTTGAACTTGGTTCCCATATGGGATGCCAGTGCCTTGGGTAGTGACTTCACCTACGGCACATATTGTCTAGAATACTGAGTCATGCTGCTTTGATGGTTGTATCACAATGTAAGAAGGATCTTGATGCATGTGCTTTCTGCTTCTTTTGTGATTTAAGCAGCCCATGCAGAGGAAACAAGGGTGGCCCACTTGCTGGGTGGGCATTTAGCCTAGCAGTTAAGACACTGGTTAACAATGCTTACATCCTGTATCAGAGTACCTGTGTTTGATACCTGGTTCTGGCACCCTCATGGGAGACCCGGATTGAGTTTCCAGCTCCTGGCTTCAGCCCAGCTCAGCTTCATCTGTTGCTGACAGTAGCAGATGAGAGCCCTGTGTCTCTCTGCTTTTCAGATATATAAATACATTAGTAAATAAATAAATCTTAGGACAATTCTCACAAACTTACAAACATCAGTTTGTAGGATCTCAGTAACTTGCGGTGTTGGCGTGGTGACTCAACTGGCTAATCCTGTGCTTGCAAGCTCTGGCATCACATGACAGTGTGTGTCCTGGCTGCTCCACTTTCCATCCAGCTCCCTGCTTTCCAAAACAAACAACCAACAAAAAAATTTTTGTAAGATGTATTTATTTTATTACAAAGTCAGATATACAGAGAGGAGGAGAGACAGAGAGGAAGATCTTCCGTCCGATGATTCACTCCCCAAGTGAGCTGCAACGGGCCGGTGTGCGCCGATCCGAAGCCGGGAACCTGGAACCTCTTCTGGGTCTCCCATGCGGGTGCAGGGTCCCAAAGCTTTGGGCCATCCTCAACTGCTTTCCTAGGCCACAAGCAGGGAGCTGGATGGGAAGTGGAGCAGCTGGGATTAGAACTGGCGCCCATATGAGATCCCAGGGCGTTCAAGGCGAGGACTTTAGCCGCTAGGCCATGCCGCCAGGCCCCAAAACAAAAATCTTCTAAAAAATTTTTTTAAAATTTGATTTTTATTGAAAAGGCAGAATTACAGAGAGTTGAGGCAGAAGAATGATCTTGTACCCAGTGATTCACTCCCCGAATGGCCACAGCTGAGCCAATCTGAAGCCAGCAGCTTCTTTGAATCTCCCACACTGGTGCAGGGGCCAGGGCCCTGGGCCATCCTCTACTGCTTCGCAGGCCATAAATGGGGAGGTGGATGGGAAGTGGCGCATTTGGGATACAAACCAGCACCCATAATGGGATCCCGGTGCGTACAAGGTGAGGATTTAGTCACTAGGCCATCATGCCAAGCCCCCAAAATAAACAAATCTTTAAAAAATAATAACCTTAGTAACTCAGATTTTCATTTAGACAAAATAAAAAAATCAAGAAGGCATTTATGTCTTTATGGTAATTAATTCCTTCTTAGAAAGAAGCCAGAAAAACCTGAAAATGAAAATGCTAAAAAAATACGAGACACCAGCAAGCTCTCATGAGATAGCTGTTTGTGTGGTGGTACGTGGACTCTGCTTAGTTTTTCTGTGTGGGTATTACCTGCACCTTCTTTCCCTCCTAGTGTGCACTTGCTGCTGACGAAGTTGTCTTTAATCAGAAGGAGCTTGAAGTGAAGGACCTAAAGAATCAAGTGCAGATGATGGTCCAGGAAAACCAAGGACATGTTGTATCTTTGAAAGAAGCACAAAAAGTAAATAGATTGCAGGTAGGGTTTCTTGATGTATCTATCTCTGTAAATTGAATTAAATGGTACCTAATTAAACAGGATAGCATCTTCAAATATGAATAGAAATGCTTCCACAAAGTGTTTTAGTTGAAGAATTCAGAACATAGGTTCTTGAAAAAATTATTTTAGTTCTCCCCCCTAAATCAGCTTAAAAGCAAAACATTTTTATTGTTAGCTTGTTTTCTGTTTCACAGATATGAAGATAATTCCCAGGAATTTGAACATTGTGTTTCGGTTATTTTTCCAAACTTTCTCCCCTCTGTTGTTTGCCAAAGTTCTGTGCAATACAACATTGTTGAGTTGGAAAGTAAGCAAACAGCTTAAACTTTTAAATTTGTTATCCTTTTACCCCATGTGTGCTTTGCTATTTTTTAAGATGTGTTTTTTATTGGAAAGTCATATATACAGAGAGGAGGAAAGAGAGAGAGGAAGCTCTTTCGTCTGTTGATTCACTCCCCAAGTGACCACAATGGCCAGAGCTGTGCTAATCCTAAGCCAGGAGCCTGAATGCTCTTCTAGGTCACCCACGCAGATGCAGAGTCCCAAGGCCTGTTTTCCCAGGCTACAAGCAGGGAGTTGGATTGGAAGCGGAACAGCTGGGATTAGAACCAGCGCCCATATGAAATTCCAGTGCATGCAAGGGTAGGACCTTAGCCACTAGGCTACCACACTGGGCCGTGTGCTTTGCTTTTTACTTCGGTCAGGTTTGTCTAATTCCCTAAGCTTGCCTATAATTAACATGGATATGCATGCAGAACAACGTGGTATAATAAATATACTCCCTGACTGATTTCTCCCATCCCTGAATAGTTAATGTCATCTCAGACTTTGAACTTCCTATCAAAGAGGAATGAAATAATCTGATCCTGGGCCCGGCAGCGTGGCCTAGAGGCTAAGGGCCTCACCTTGAACGCCCTGGGATCCCATATGGGCGCCGGTTCTAATCCCGGCAGCTCCACTTCCCATCCAGCTTCCTGCTTGTGGCCTGGGAAAACAGTCGAGGATGACCCAAAGCCTTGGGACCTTGCACCTGCATGGGAAACTTGGAAGGAAGTTCCTGGATCCCGGCTTCGGTTCGGAACAGCACTGGCCGTTGCACTCGCTTGGGGAGTGAATCATCGATCGGAAGACCTTTCTGTCTCTCCTCCTCTCTGTATATCTGACTTTCCAATAAAAATAAATAAATCTTAAAAAAAAAAAAGAAATAATCTGATCTAGCACATGTTGGATTTTGATTTTGATATTTTTTCCTCTTCATAACAGTTCTAGTTGTGCAGTAAGTTCAAAACATTAACTAAAATGTATACAAACCCAGATGTACTGTTCAATTATTTACGGATGGGAGTACAGCTGGGTAACCATGCCTACCTAGATCAAAGGTCGAAAGCCAGTCCCCAGAAGTCTGCCGTGCCTCCTTCTAATCCCTGTCCTCCCCTCAGAAAAAGCTGCTCCCCTGACTTGAGTGGCTTTGGTCATTTCCTTGCTTCTCTTACTATTTTACCATCTCTGGATTAATCCTTAACCGCTAAAGTTTGGTTTTTGGAAGTTTTACATAGTTAATATGTATTCAGTATCTGGTTCTTTGATTGAAATAGTAATGCATGTATGTCTGTGTGTATGTGTGGTGGGGGGCTTGTTTTTGTGTATTTTTTTTACACATGTTGTCGATGTTTCTTTCGGATTTGTGTCTGAGAGTTGAACTGGTATGTCATAAATTGATATAAAGTCTCTTTAGTAGGTTAACCCAGTCTGTTTTCATTTGATGTGTGTTCTCACCACCTCAAGTGTTTGTTATTTTTTTAATAAGATTTACTTATTTTATTGCAAAGTCAGATATACAGAGAGGAGGAGAGACAGAAAGAAAGATGTTCTATCTATTGGCTCACTCCCCAAGTGGCCACAACAGCCAGTGCTGAGGCAATCCAAAGCCTGGAGCCAGGAGCTTCTTCGGGGCCTTCCACGCGGGTACAGGGTCCCAAGGCTTTGGGCCTTCCTGCTGTACTTTCCCAGGCCACAAGCAGGGAGCTGGATGGGAAGTGGAGTGGCAGGGACACCAACCTGCACCCATTTGGAATAGCAGCGCTTGCAAAGGGAAGATTAACCAATAGCCATTGTGAGAGATCCGGAAATTTTTTCTATTTTGATATAGCACATGCGAATTATGAAGAATTACATTTTTTGTTTATATAACTTTGTGCTTATAAAACAAAGACTATTGTAGAGCTTTTCTGATTGAAAATGCTGTAAACATTGCAACTACCAGGTGGCTGAATTCTGTCTCTGAGCTTTGTGCTTGCTTTTCTTTGGAGTAAAGGCTCACTTGACCACATCTGTTACCATGCATCCTTTGTCTAACTTTGCTGCGGCCTTTACTACCTGAAGTTCTTACTCCACTTTTCTGCTTTCTTGTCTCTTTTCTTCAGTTTAACTCAAAGTTGACAGTTTTATAAAGACAGCTAATGAGAAGCGCTGTTGGTTGGCAGAGCAGCCAGTCATGGTGGGTGCGGCATTGCCTGAGTATTTGGCCTTTTTGCCTGGGCTTGTGCTGCTGCTATTACAAATGTGTTGCCTCTCAGCACAGTCCTGCTAACTTGGGAACACAAAGAGGCTGGTCTTTGGATAAATGGTGTTTAACTTTGTTGTTAAGGTAGTTGTGATTTGGTCAGTGTAAAATTAAAATTTTAATATCAATCTATATGTGTAATGTTTTCCAAATTCTCGTTTCTCTTCTGCAAAGAATGAAAAAATAATAGAGCAGCAACTTCTTGTGGATCAGCTGAGTGAAGAACTAACAAAACTTAACCTGTCAATGACTTCCTCAGCTAAGGAAAATTGTGGAGATGGGCCTGATGCCAGGATCCCAGAAAGGAGACCACATACCGTGCCATTTGATACTCGCTTGGGGCATTGTATTTATATTCCCTCAAGACAAGATGCCAGGAAGGTAAAGTCCAGCCATTAATCTTTTTTACGTTTTGAGATTTAAAATATATAGAATATCCAATTGCATGCATATAGTCTCAGTATTTTTGTTTGGTTTTACAGGATTTTCTATATATACTTTCTTTTAAACATGCTTCTTTTCTGTAAAAAAAAAACAAGATATTGCATAATTACTTAGAAGCAATATTTGAATCAAAATGATGTCCACACTTCATCACGGAAAAAGCTGTGATTTGCCATTATATTTTCAGACATGACTAAGTTTGATATTTTGAAATTTCTGTAACTATTCAATTGGAGTGTTTATCTTCACTTATTTGGTCTTATTTTTAAAATGATATCATTCAGTCTTGCAAGTTGATGTAATAAAGATATATGGGAAAGTTTATAAAAAAGCACATGAAAATGTTTTAATTTTTATCTAACATATTGGGTGATAAATGTAAGCATACTCATATTTCTCTTGAAAAATTATCGAATCTCTGCTATGAAAGAGGAGAGCTAGTAGGCTCTTGAATTTTTTTTCCCTTTTTTGGACAGTAAATAGCAATGCACGATTTATTGAAAAGGAGAAACTTGCTGCCATAACAGGTTGGGTCTGCAAGGGAAGAGTTGCCCGGAATTTTGGGCTCTATTCACCAGTTTTATGAAGGGAAATGATGTGGAATCTACATGGTGGTTGCAGAGGGCTAAGAAATATGACAGTCAAGTTGTCTATGAGCAGCGTCAAACAGTATCTGTAAGGACGGGGTAACATGGCGGGCTGTGTGGAGGGTTCTGTGAGGTTCTATGAGGTTCTGTGAGGACAGTGCCCAGCGCACTGGCCTCAACACGTGTCCCAGGCTTCAGTGCCACAGCGTGGAGGAGGCAGAGCGGGTACCATCCTTGTTTCTACGCTTTCATCACTTTTGAGATCAATTACAGTAGAAGCTTGCTTTTCTTTATTATATGCTCTATACATATTGGAGAAAAAGAACAAAAACTTTTATTTTTAAAGTATATATATAAAGAATATTATTTGTCATAGCTAAAACACATAATAACTTTATAGGTTTGATTTAATTGTTAATTGATTTGTTGATTTTTTTCTCACATACTTCCCTACTGTTGGATATTTAAATTATATTTTGGTAACTCTTATATGAACAATCAAATACCAAAATGGAATAATAGGATGTGACCTATGCAGAATTTTGAAAGAAACTGCCTGTAAACTAAGTAGTGTGCACATAAATAAAAGAAAAATGTTAATAAGATTAAAGGAAAAGGAGGAAAAAACTCAGTTGTCCCAATTCCTACCACAAACACCTGATGGATTACAAATCCACATTTTGATTTAAACTTACAGAGATAAAACATAGAATTCTGCTTTTTCAGCATTATGAGTATAATTAAAGCCACAAATCTACGTTATGCACACTTAAAAGGTACTTTGGAAAGAATTATTAAAAAGGTGGTTCACTCATTACTTAGGTTTAATTCTTTTTTTTAAAATATTTATTTATTTTTATTACAAAGTCAGATATACAGAGAGAAGGAGAGACAGAGAGGAAGTTCGTCCATCCGATGATTCACTCCCCAAGTGAGCCACAACAGGCGGTGCTGTGCCGATCCGGACGCAGGAACCAGGACCATCCTCCAGGTCTCCCATGCAGGTGCAGGGTCCCAAAGCTTTGGGCCGTCCTCGACTGCTTTCCCAGGCCACAAGCAGGGAGCTGGATGGGAAGTGGAGCAGCTGGGATTAGAACCAGCGCCCATATGGGATCCCGGGGCGTTCAAAGTGAGGACCTTAGCCACTAGGCCACAGCCCTGGGCCCACTTAGGTTTAATTCTATGCCAAAATGCTGATAGAAGTCTGTTCTGTTACACTGATTGTAAGACTGACACATTTTTTAAAAAAAGATTTATTTTTATCAGAAAGTCAGATACACATAGAGGAAGATCTTCTGTCTGATGATTCACTCCCCAAGTGGCCACAATGGTCAGAGCTGCACCAATCTGAAGCCAGGAGCCAGGAGCTTCTTCCAGGTCTCCCAGATGGGTGCAGAGTCCCAAGGCTTTAGGACGTTCTCGACTGCTTTCCCAGGCCACAAGCAGGGAGCTGGATGGGAAGCAGGGCTGCTGGGATTAGAACCAAATGGGATCCTGGCAAATTCAAGGCAAGGACTTTAGCTGGTAGGCTACCACTTTGGGCCCAAACTGACACATTTTTCCTCACATTTTATCATAATTGATGGCTTTTTCTCAGTGATAAAAAATAATGGTGTGTCTTACAATTGATAGCATTTTAGATTTGATGAACTGTAGCGAATAAGAAATAAAATAGCTTAAAAATACCACTTTCTGTTCTTGAAATGATTATCTACTAAGAAAATCAACCAAAATGTTCTTAGTGGTATACTTTTTTCCCCACCTCTCATCCACCCATGCCTTTTTTTTTTAGATGATATACTTTTTAAACTTTCTATAATTTTGCAAATTGAAAAAGATCAAAATAATTGTACATTATTTTATCTTTTACTAAATGACTTAGAATTGTGTTGAGTCATAGAATTCCTGTGCAACACTCCACACTTAGGGGTTAACAGCCTCTTCCGTTTTTGTCTTTCACGTGAAGGCCATGTTTTCCTCACAACATGGTCACCTGCTTCATTTTGGTTCTCAGCCGCTTCCTTGCACACAGGAGTACCCATGGTGAAGAAGGGCGGAGGGATTTGTCTGCTGGGCGTTGAGCAGGCACTGTGCTGACACACAGCTTCTTCCTGTAGAGCAAGAAGCAGGGAAATTAGAAATCACATCTCCTAAACCTTTGCAGAACTTTTACTTGACCTACAAGACTAGTCATGTGAAAGCTGCAGTCATAATGAATGAGTTATGTAGAGTTTTAGCAATCTACCGATGTGCTAAAAATCCAGTGAATTATTAAGAGACTATTTTATGGCATAGTAATGAAATCGGAATACAACATTTTCAGTCTAGATTACTTTGCGAGAGCAACCAAGTTGGTGAAGAGCCTTGGGGAAAATCTGAAATAGCTTCAGATGAAGTCTGTAAGAGGGAATGCCGTGACTGGCTTCAAATATTTGAAAACTTATTATTATTATTGATAGATATTGTCTTTAAAAGTTAGGATCAGGGCCTGCGTGGTAGTCTAGTGGTTAAAGTCCTCACGTTGTATGTGCCAGAATCCCATGTGGGCGCCGGGTTGTGTCCTGGCCGCTCTGCTTCCCATCCAACTCCCTGCTTGTGGTCTGGGAAAGTAGTAGAGGACAGCCCAAAGCCTTGGGACCCTGTACTGGCATGGGACACCTGGAAGAGGTTCCTAGCTTCTAGCTTCAAATCAGCTCAGCTCCAGCCATTGCAGCCACTTGGGGAGTGAACCAGCGAATGCAGTATCTTTTGCTCTGTCTCTCCTTCTCTCTGTAAATATGACGTTTCAATACAAATAAATAAATAAATCTTTAAAAAAATAAATTAAGTTAGGATCAGTGGGAGGAAGCACTAAGATAATACAAAGGAGGAATTGCTAATGAGAATTGCCAAAAATGTCTTGTGAGTCCCCAGAACTTCTGAGGACTGTCAAAGCAAATCTGGGGGTGCAGGGGCTAGATGATAATTTGCACTCTTGTAGAGGGTAGAAACACGAGCTGATTGAACTGTGTAACCTTTCCAGTATTTTCTTTCCCAAATTGTGACTATGCAATTCTAAGGGAAAATGGCTAGAACTTAAAAATTGTCTTTTAGACAGATATTCCTCAGCTAGATTACTAATCTATTTTTTAGTATTTGTATTATGATCAGGATTGTTTGTTTGAGTACTATTGGAAGATGCTAAGATATCCCTGGTGGTAAGCTGCAAATGCAGAAGTAGTTGAGGTAGAACCCAGCACTTCCAAAGGAAGAAGTTGAGTCATAGAAGCTTTTGCAAGCCTTTTGCAAGAGGCGAACAGCCATTATATTGGGTTGAAATGACTGTTCAAGAATGTTACTTACTGCATGGTTCTCACCAGTGTAAATTAGCAAGTGTTTCTTGTAACAGACCTCACTTGGTGTTTATTATTAAACTGAACAAAGTTCAACTCCAAAGAAAAGGCTTCATTTGCTTTTGAAGTAATGCCTAAACCCTGACATGACAAACTATCACAATTGCCATACTAGGGTATTGTGCTTTTTAGATATATGCTTGTGCTTAAAAGAAGATAAAAGAAAAAAGATGTATTTAATAGAATGACAGCGAAGGGAGAGAGAAAGAAATCAGTCTTCCATCATTCCATTTACTACTAGTTCATTTCCTGAAATGCCTGTAATACCCAATTTAGGCCAGCCAAAGCCACGAGCTAGAAACTCCCAGGTCTCCAGTGTAGTTGGCAGGAGGCCAAGTATTTGGGCTATTATCTGTTGCTTTCCCATGTGCATTAGCAGGACATGGAGCAGCGAGGACTTGAATAGGTGCTCCAACACGAGATGACATCATTGTAAGTGGTGGCTTAACTTGCTCTACCACAGTATAGCCTACTCATAGTTTTTTGGTTGGTTCTTGTATAAAGAATTCCTCTCCCTTTTCACACCCCATGCTCTAGAATTGGGAGCCCAGCTGGAAAACTTTACCCTGCCACTTTCCAATCTGGTATTGATGTGACACATGGTCTAACTAGATGACCAACAGTGGAGACTCAAAAATCGGATATAAGATCTCAGTACCGTGTAGGGCTTTTTTGGGGAGGAGATACACAAGAGACAAGTTGCCAGCTAATTGGATCTTTAACATCGTGTGATGCATATATTTCATTAACAAGGTGTCTTCAAAAATCTCAGAAACTGTATTTTAAGAAACCTAAGCATACGTTTAGTTTCACTAAAACTTGACTTAAATTTAAAAAAAAGAAAAATTGTTAGAGAGCTCTCCCAGTGGCTGGTTAACTCCCCAAAATGCATGCAGCAGTTAGCGCTGTACTGTGTGTCAAAGCTGAGAGTCAGCAGCAGGCCTTCCCGTGGAGACTCGGTTACTTGAGCCGTTTCTGCTGCTCCCCATTGTCTGCACTGTCAGAAAGCTGGCATTGGGAGCTGGATCCAGGACTTGAACCCAGCCGCTCTGATGTGGGACATAGGCATCTTACTGGCCAGAATAATTGTGTGCTCCTGTAAAGGCAACTTTTAGCTTCTTGTTGTTCAAGGTCATTAAGTACATATTTGATTTAATATCTAAGGTTCTAAGAGTGGCCCAAAATGTTTATATATTCTGTGGTATTATTAATTCAGCTGCACTACCACATGTAAAGTGTGAGTAAATACATCTGGGACTGTTTTGCCCCAGGAGAGGGAGTGCGAATGGCTTTAGGTCTCTTCCGTGGTATGATGGGGACTAGGTGGGAGACAAACCTTAGTTCTCCGAGTGTCTTGAACAGACTGAGAGGTGAACACATTGACTGGGGTTGCCTACATTATGCTTGAGAACTGGGATGTTTTCCATGCCTCTGTTTGGTTTTGTTTTTGAATACCATTTTTTTGTGAACTATAATTGAAGAACTTCCTAGAAGAGAGCTGGGTAGGTTCTGAAAGAAGTATTTGTCTATGAGGCATAATAGTACTGTGTAATTAATTTTGGCTTTTTCAGGGGAGCATATTTTCTTTTTTTAATTTTTTTTATTATTATTGATTACATTGCATTATGTGACACAGTTTTATAGGCACTGGGATTCCCCCCCCACCCATCCCCCAACCCCCCATGGGTGATTCCTCCACCTTGTTGCATTACCACAGTTCAAATTCAGTTGGGATTCTTTCATTGCAAGCATCTACCAAGCATAAAGTCCAGCATCTTATTGTCCAGATAAGTTCAACGGTTTCTTGGGGAGACCATGTCTGGTCTGAAGGTGGAGCTGGCAGAGTATCATTCCAATCAATTAAAAGCCCCGACATAACATCAGTAACAATTTATAACGTTATGGAATTAGTTGACATGGTATTGAGTAACCAATATGTTAAAAGAGAAAAAAAAAGAATGCAAGTTCTGAACCACATCATGTGACTTCTACATTGACATTTCAGTTATTAGTTTATATACAACTGGGTGCTATAGACCTTAAAATGGCTATAAATTACTATTCAGCTATCTCATGTCTATTTTAATTTTAGTATTTAGCAGTTCATAGCGTTGAAGCATGATTTTGCTGAACCTGGCTGTTTTTCAGGTAGTCTAACTCTATAACTCTAACAAGACATATGTCAACAGTTTAGGTGAACAGTTTTAGGAGGGGTGTGAAGAGAGATCTTCCATACCGCAGTGAGGAGTAACTAATCTTTGTGTCCCACCCAGTGGGTTATAAGTGCATCCCCGCTGACCGTTTCCTGTCTGTTTCTAAGCATTCCTTCTTGTTCTCTGACTATCTATGCTAGGTTTTTTGTTTGTTTGTTTGTTTGTTTGCTTGTTTGTGTGTTTTGAGGGGTTTCTGGAGCGATCCTGTTGGTCATTATGAGAGAGGGTGGGGGCCCAAAATCAGAACCAGGCAAGGACCAGAGAAAGCTCCTGTCCCTAGTCCCGAAGGACGTTTACTGTTCTTCTGTTTCTGCAGACTGCTCATTGCTCCTGGTTGTCATTCTGATGACCTTGGATCCTGCAAGGCAGGATTTGGGCTTCTTCCATCCCATGTGGTAGATCCAAATGGGGGTGGGTGACCTCAGGGTTCTTGGCCTCCAAAGGCACTCCATTTCCCCGTGGTCTCCTTGGCAGTAGGGATGTAGTCCTCGGTGCTCATACTGATAGTCCTTGGTGAGGAACTGGGAGTCTTCAGGGTTGGGATACAAGCCTCCTCCTGTCCGCAGGGGAGCATATTTTCAATGATTGACTGTTTTAAGAATACCCATCTGGGGCCCGGCAGCGGGCGCCGGTTCTAATCCCAGCAGCTCCACTTCCCATCCAGCTCCCTGCTTGTGGCCTGGGAAAGCAGTCGAGGTCGGCCCAATGCAGTGGGACACTGCACCCGTGTGGAAGACCCAGAAGAAGTTCCAGGTTCCTGGCATCGGATCGGAGCGCACCGGCCCGTTGCGGCTCACTTGGGGAGTGAATCACTTGGGGAGTGAATCATTGGACGGAAGATCTTCCTCTCTGTCTCTCCTCCTCTGTGTATATCTGGCTGTAATAAAATGAATAAATCTTTAAAAAAAAAAGAATACCCATCTGATAACCTTTTAAAAATATTTGGTCGGCAAAATGGAAATGTCTATGAAGAGGTCACAGGTTGTGGTTGAGAACCTGCATTTTCCTATTAACATATTGGTTAATCAATACCATGTCAATTAATGCCATAATGTTGTAATTGGTTGTAAATATTATGTTGGGGCTTTTAATTGATTGGGTTGATACTCTGCCAGCTCTACCTTCAGACCAGAGATGGTCTCACAAGAAACCATTGAACTTACCAGGACAATAGGATGTTGGACTGTATGCTTGGTAAATACCTCTAATGAAAGTATCTCAACTGAATTTGAACTGTGGAAATGCAATAAGGTAGAGCAATCCACCGTGGGGGGAGGGCTTGGGGAGGGGTGGGGGGAATCCCAGTGCATATAAAAATGTGCCACATAATGCAATGTAATTAATAAAAAATAAAATATGATAAATAATAAAAAAATTTAAAAAAATATTTGGTCGGGGGGGAGAGCCTAGAAGTTAAGATGCCTGTGGCCCATGTTGGAGTGTCTGGAGTTGATCCCTTGCTCCTGCTCCTGACTTGAACTTCCTGCTAATGAAGATGTTGGGTAGTAACGGCGATGCTGGGACTAACTGGGCCCCTGCTGCCCCTGTGAGAGACTAGGAAGACTCTGCAGTTCCCAATTTCAACCCTCAGTCCAGAAGCATTGAGGACTTTGAGGAGGAATAGACTGGTAGATGTGAGCTCTCTGTTTTGTTAATCGAGTAATAAGATAAAGGTGGACATTTTTAAAATCACTTTTTTTATTGTTGGTTTGGGGAATCACCTACAAGATCTACACAAGTCCTCCTGCGGACTCTCTGGATCGAGTATTCGCTGGATTTCGAACACGAAGTCAGATACTGTTGGGACACATAGAAGAACAAGATGAAGTGCTCCATTGCCAATTTTCTGATAACAGTGATGATGAAGAATCAGAAGGCCAAGAGAAATCTGGAATTAGGTGTGTAAAACAGACTAATTTAATAAACAATTATATGATACCGTAAATAGAGACGATGTAGGTTTTCACTCAAGTATTGTTAGTCCATTTTCAGAGTAGGTAGGTTTTGCTCTTAGGTAGTCAACTAATGTGTTATGAAAATAGTGTTTGAGCTAAAGGTCACCAATCTTAAGGTTGAAAAATAATTTTGCTTTTGGAACTTTCACAGTTACTACATTATACAAGGAGAGGGAAGTTTTAGGATTTCCGGATTCTGTTTTCATGGTGGCAGTAAACATACTAAATTTTGTACTGGAGTCACTATTGGGTGGGGCAGCTTTTTTTTTTTGAAAAATATTGGTAAAATTCCATTTAACATAATTGGTAATTTTTAAACAATACTATCAGTTTTTGTGACCCTGATTGAATTACACATTAGAAATGCTAACAGACAAGTAATCTTTGATCTTGATCTTTTTTTTTTAGATGCAGAAGTCGCACATGGATTAAAAAAACAGGCTCTCTTTGCTCTCTTGTTGAACTGAATGATACTCAGAATGAAACACAAAAATCAAATTTGGAAGATAAAGGTATGTAGACTCTCAGATAACTTAGAGCTATTGATTGTAGGACACTTGCCACCTTCCTCGTGATCTTTGCAAAGCATCTAATAGTTAAAGACTACGACTTGTTAGGAATAGCTCCCAGACGGGTATTACTTCCTCTCGGTTTCCTGTCCTTCCTCCCATTTTTCATCTTTTTCACTCCTTAATAAAGGAGTTTTTGTACCAGTCAACAGTGGGAGATAGAGATAAAGGCTAATTTTCTTCTAACAGAGATTTTTATATTCAGCCCTGAGTGGCTTTATATTCTGGATTATTTAAAAATGCCTCATAAGCAATTTATAAAGTGTCCGCTAGTTCACTGGCACACCTGACTACTGATCATGGTGTGTTTAGCAATAAAGCCCAGTTACTCTATTAGTGTCTGGGACATGTTAGTATACAGTTGATAGGAAGTTTTATGTGTCAATTTGTGTATCAAAAACATTTATATGGAGCCTAATGATTTTTTTTAATTACTTATTTTTACGTGAAAGGCATATTTACAGAGAGAAGGAGAGACAGGGAGAGAGATCTTCCACCTGCTGGTTCACTACCCAAATGGCCACATCGACTAGAGCTGAGCTGATCTAAAGCCAGGAGTCTCTCCCAGGTCTCCCACACAAATGAGGGTCCCGGGCACGTAAGCCATTTACTGCTGTTTCCCAGGCCACAAGCAGGAAGCTGGGTGGGAAGTGGAGCAGCTGGGACACGAATTGGCTCCTGTATGGGATGTTGGGGACTTAGAGGTTTAGCTTGTTGAACTGCCATGCTGGCTCTGATCCTGTTGATTAAGATGCCTCCACCCCAATGATGTCGCAGCTGGCTGCTGAGTCTGGCTTCATGCCAATACTGAGTCTTGATTGTGTTTGTGCCACCCAAGTATAACACCTGATTGAGTTCCTGGCCAGCCCAACCATGGCTTTCACTGGCATTTGGAGAGTAAGCCAGCAGATGGGACCTCTTAGTCTGTCTCTTTGACTCGTAAGTTTACACACACACACACACACACACGTACATACGCACACGTGTATATTACATTGAAAAATTATTGTGTAATACAAGAATTTTTTTCTAGATTCATTTCTGTGAAAAACAGATTTACAGAAGGCAATAGAGAGAGAAGGATTTTCTTCTGTCTGCTGGTTTACTCCCCAAGTGGCATCAACAGCTAGAACTGAGCTGATCCGGAGCCAGGAGCCAGCAGTTTCTTCTGTGTCTCCCATGTGGGTGCAGAATCCCATGGCTTTGGGCCATCCTTCACTGCTTTCCCAAGTCACAAGCAGGGAGCTAGAAGGGAAGTTGAGGGGCCAGACACAAGCCAGTGCCCATATGGGATCCTGGTGGGTGTGAGGCAAGGATTCAGCCACAAGGCCACAGCACCAGGCCCTGTAGTGCAAGATTTTAATTCATCTCTCTAGGTATGAGTGGTGATCCCATAAAAGGTAAAGAGTATAGACAATATAAATTACACTATGAAGATAAATAGAGAAAATAGAGAACAGGGCCCTGCCTGTGGCCTGGGAAAGCAGAGAAGGACGGCCCAAGGCTTTGGAACCCTGCACCCACATGGGAGACCCAGAACAAACTCCTGGCTCCTGGCTTCAGATTGGCTCAGTCCTGGCCATTGCAGCTGCTTGGGGAGTGAACCAGTGGGTGGAAGTCCTTTTTCTCTGTATCTTTTTCTCTTTGTAAATCTGCCTTTCCAATAAAAATAAACCTTTTTTAAAAAAGAAAATAGTATCTCTTTAAGAGCCTAATCTTATAATATTTAGCAAAAAATTAACTCTCTTTGTAAGGATTAAAGATAAAATCCCGACTGCTGTGTGTTTGTTTCTGTATTTTCTTGTCCTCCTAGTTTAGCGTTTTCCTGTAATTTTAAATTGCTTTTGTGTCTGCTTTTCTGTTTTGACTCTACAATTTTAGACTATTTTATGAGCAGATAGTTTTGTTCCTTTTATCTTAAAGATTTAAAGATTGAATGTCTCCAGGAGAGTCAAGAATCAAATATGCAAAAATTAAAGAATTCAGAACTTATACTTAATGAAGCCAAGCAAAAAATGAGAGAACTTACAATTAACATCAAGATGAAGGAAGATCTGATTAAGGAATTAATAAAAACAGGTAATTGTGTGCTTTGAGCCACGCCTGTACGAGGAAAAAGGCATCTAAAGTTGCTTTGGATGTGGTAACTTGGGACAATGCTTTGTGTTAGGTGTAACAAGGGATACTGTGAGGCCAGTAGGTAGAGATTGGTTATTAACATCATTTATGCTGAAATTCTACGTATGAATTGTTCTAACCAAGGTGAACTGTGTGTTGTGTTGAAACTATGATGCTTAATTTGGGGGGGGGCATTTTAAAACAACTACTATGTGTACTTTTTCTAACTCGTTTTCCTATTTCAATTATGATATCTCTGTCGTAGTTCATATTGAACATTAATTCTAACCTTTGTATTTTAGATGCAGATAATTTGATCTCTCCACAGATGTTCAGGGTTTGTTCATGAGCGGTTCAGGTGGCGCATGCTCTGAGCTCTCCTTCATCGTGTGTGTGTCCCATGTGCGACATGCCACCTCGCTGCATCCTCAGTTTACACTGGGATGGCCAAAAAGGCAGCTCAGATTTTCCTGGTTTTCCTCCAAATGTATTCAGAGGATTAGAAAATCAGTAAAGAACTGAGGGAAAAACAAATACTGCACTTCATTTCCCCAATTCCTATAAAAACAAAAAAGAAACACTCCGTGGTCTCATTCTGGGAAAACTGAAGGAAAGACTGTTTCTTCCTGAAGCTCAAGGCTGTAATCACGGTCCAGCTGCCTCTCTCTGTCCTGCACTCTTGGTGTCCTGAGCTGCCCGTCCCAGCCTTTCATTCATTCCTAGTGACATGGATGTTGTATGTCATCTTAGCAGCAGTGAACTCAGATACTTCATTTTGAATTTGAGAGTTGAGTTTGGGAGAGAGTTGCACTAATGCCTTTTTGGTTATGTTCCTGTTTTACACTGACGCTTGTTGAAGTATGCACACTGAGATGACAAGAGAGCTGGAATTACTTCATGATATTTAACCAGAGTAAACAAAATCTTGATTCTTGAACCTGTGTGATGAGGGTGATGTTACTAATTTTTTTGGTTATCTTGAACACTTTCATAATACATAAACAGGATTTCAGGAGACAGATTATGAGTGGCAGGAAACCATGTGCTGGGAAAGAGGACATTCTCAGTGTCCTTCTAAACTGGAATTGATACCAGTAAAACCTAGCTGCAGCTGCAGAAGTTCAGAAATGCCTCACGAAACATCAAAGATGAGAAGACTGACTGGTACCAGAGAGGACCAGTCATGGAGACAGTGGATGGCATGCTGTGTTTGGGGACAATTCAGGTGTTTTGTGTTAGTCTTTTTTTTTCTTAAAAATAATATATATAATATATATGAGTATATAATATGTTATTTATGTGGATATGAATATATGTAACATATATACATATCATGTTTATGTATTTTTATATATATAAAACAGAGTTAGAGAAGGAGATACAAGAGATTGGTTCACTCCCTAGATGGCTACAACAGCCAGCATTGGGCAAGGCTGAGCCAGGAACCTCTTCCAGGTCTCCCATGCAGGTGCAGAGTCCCAAGGCTTTGGGCCATGCTTGACTGTTTTCCCAGGCCACAAGCAGGGAGCTGGATGGGAAGTGGAGCGCCAGGACACAAACTGGCACCCATATAGGATCCGGACACATGCAAGACTAGGACTTTACTCACTGGGCTTCCATGCCAGGCCCATGAGTTTTAAATATGATTGTTTTTTTAGATATAGTTCTAAGAACATGATATTTTCTCCATGCTGCTTTCCCTTCCTCTTTGGCACCCAGGTTTTAGTCATGTGTCTTAAATGCTTGCGTTACAGTATTTAGATTCTTAGAATAGAGCAGTTTTATATTTTGACATTTTAATTTTTTAAACTTAATTTATAATTTTTCTATTTTATTATTATTATGCTGAAGGAAATGATGCCAAGTCTGTAAGCAAACAGTATTCTCTGAAAGTAACAGAACTAGAGCATGAAGCTGAACAGGCTAAAGTGGAACTGACTGAAACAGAAAAGCAGCTACAGGAGCTGGAAAGCAAAGATCTGTCTGATATTGCTTTGAAGGTGAAATTACAGAAAGAATTCCGCAAGAAGATGGATGCTGCCAAGCTGAGAGTCCGGGTAAATTTAATGTAATGGAGAATTTAAGAATCTTGGCTTTTGAGGATGCTCCTACTGAGCTAGGAAACAAGGATTCAGCTTTTACCAGCAAGGGATTCTGGATGGTAAATCTTCCAGTGTGCTGATTGGTTTATATATGCATTTTCTTCTCTTTTTTTTAAAGATTTTTTTTTTATTGCAAAATCAAGATATACAGAGAGGAGGAGAGGCAGAAAGGAAGATCTTCCCTCCAATGATTCACTCCCCGAGCAGCCACAACATCCAGAGCTGCACCAATCTAAAACCAGGAGCCAGGAGTCTTTTCCAGGTCTCCCATGCAGGTGCAGGGTCCCAAGGATTTGGGCCGCCCTTGACTGCTTTCCCAGGCCACAAGCAGGGAGCTGGATGGGAAGCGGGGCAGCCATGACATGAACTAGTGCCCATCTAGGATCCCAGCACGTTCAAGGTGAAGACTTGAGCCTCTAGACTACCGCACTGGGCCCTTTACATATGTATTTTCCAATCGGGACAGTATAGCTCTTCATTCAAGAAGTATATTATTTTAATCTTAGTATTAAAAACTACATGGTAAGAGATAAAGACAACTACAAGAAATAGGGTTCTTTTCTGCAGGACAGAACCGTTAAGTAATATTACCGCTTTCTAGACACTCAACAATTGGCAACTATTTCAGACAGTTTTCTGAAACTTTACTGACTGGATTCAAATAACATGCTAATTCTTCAGTTTCTAATACCGGCATTTGTTTATAACTTCAGAAGTAAATAGCCACAGTTAAGATTCTATTTTTATCAGAAATACTCGAGGAATCCATATCCAGCTGCTTTGGGGATCAGTAACAGTGTTTGGTTAGTCATTTTCTTTAAGAAAAAATTGTTTTACTGAAAGCCAAAGTTATAGAGGAAGAGGAAGAGAGACAGATCTTGCATCCAGTGATTCACTTTCCAGTTGGCAACAATGTCCGGGGCTAAGCCAAGCTGAAGCCAGAAGTTTCATGTGGGTCTCTCCTGGCTGTCAGAGGCCCAAGCACTTTGGCCATCTTCTGCTGCTTTTCCCAGGCTGTTAGCAGAGAGCTGGATCAGAGTAGAGTAGCTGGAACACAAACCGACACCTATGTGCAAAGCTGGTGTCGTAGGCAGTGCTGTGCCACAAAGCCAGCCTACAAAATGAATTTTTAGAATGCTTTCTCTAGTTCTTTTTATCTCGTAATCTACTGCTTTCACTTTGTGAAGATGTATTGTTTCAGATTGTAGGTAGAGTTGAATTGTGGTTAATTTATTCAGAGTATTTATTGAGAGGGAATTGTTCTATTATTTCAATAATATCAATGTTTACTCTGTATTAGTATTTGAAAATACTGACAGGTTTTAATTATGTATATAATTTTGTGTGTTAAAGTAATCATTTTAACAGTTGGTCACTCTCAAGGAAAATGATAGTCAATTGTGACAATTTTAACTTAGAGATTGGGAACCAGAACATACTGTATTGTTATTATGCAGTCACACAGAACAAATTGATTTGGAAAGACTTGTTAAATAAGCAGAAAAAAAGGGAAGGCTAGTTTATATAAAATATATCCAGGGCTATTTGAATGCATATGTATAAGTTATTCCTGAAAAATTTAATAAATTGGTAATTTTCTTTTCAAAAGAAGGACAAGGAAGTTAGGGGTCTTAGAGAAAAATCCCTTCATATACAATTTCAGATTTTTACTCATTTTTTAAAATCATGTGTATCTATAAATTTTTTAATTTAAAAACTTTTTTTTTTTTTTTGAGAGAGAGAAAGAGAAAGCTCCTACCCATTGGCTCACTCCTCTCCTGAAGCAGGTAGCCGGGAATTCAGTCAGGCCTTTCCTGTAAGTGCAGGGACTCATGCACTTGACAGTCTCCCGCTGCCTTCCAGGCTACATATCAGGAGGATGCGATCCCGCGTGTGCTGAAAATTATGATGGTTTCCCCAACTGTAAAATTAGAAATATAGAAAAGCAAATAGTTCTTTGGAACCTGTCAAAAATATATTCCACTGGACAGAAAGATTTATTTTGTTTAGCTCAGAACATGAGAGATGCAGTTCTTCATTTTGAACCATTCCCTGTGCTCTCAGGTCTTACAGAAGAAGCATCAGGACAGTAAGAAACTGGCATCACTGTCGCTCCAGACTGCAAAACGTGCTAATGAACTAGAGCAGAATATAGATCACATGAAATATCAGAAGGTACAACTGCAGAAAACACTTCGAGAAGAAAGTGAAAAAAGGAAGCAACTGGATGCAGAAATTAAGCGGGATCAACAAAAAATCAAAGTAATACTGTCATACATTCCTGCTAAATATAATGCAATGTGTTAAACAGCTCACAGCTAATGAAGCCAAGGGCGTGATTCAGCTGGCTTGTGAAGTGTCTGTCCTTGACCTGCCCTTCACTGCTTTCCTAACTCACCTTTAAAGCTCCATGCATCTCCATAGTAAAACCCATTTACTGAATTCTGAGTAGTGTGTTGAAGGCTCTGACTTCATAAAAGAAGGTGCAATGATGAAATCTCTCTTAGTAGTATCTTAGCTTTAGTTGGGGCTGTCAAAAACAATTTATAAAGCTGCATTCCTAAATAATTTCCCTTACTGGAATAGGGTTTCAAGTTTTCAAAGTGCTTTGATGTGCATTGTCCATGTGGCTACAGGGAGAGCGATAGCAGGTGAAATGCTACCATTTCAGTCCAGTAGTTCCACAGAGCTGATTACACTCTAGAGGAGCTAAGTCTAAACGCTAGTTCTCAGTTTCTGCTGAGAGATTGACTGAGGAAATCACTTGCCTTCTCTGATTCCATTATTTAAAATGGTCTTGATCAAAATGTTAAAAGAGAAAAAAAAAGAATGCAAGTTCGGAACCACATCCTGTGACTTCTACATTGACATTTCAATTATTAGTTTATATACAAACGGGTTCTATACACCTTAAAATGGCTGTAGATTACTATTCAGCTGTCTCATGTCTATTTTAATCATACCTGTCTTACGAGGCTTCTTTGAAAAAGAAGAGAATAATGCCCACTTGTCTGATACCATGTATCAGGTTCTATTTCATTGAAATGTTAAACACAACCCAAGGCTTGGAATATAATTTGAAATTTCGTAGGTTTTTTTTCATTAAAGTGAATGCTATTTTTTTAGAGCTGTTTTGGGTTCACAGCAAAATTAAGAGGTGGGTACAGAATTATGGTCTGCCACAGACCCCACACATACTTTGCCAGCTTCATTATCAGCCCTGCCCAGATTTGCTAGATTTTTAACATTGTATGTATAACTTATTTTCAGACCTTTATAAAAAAAATCACAGAATGTACTGATGGAAGGAAACTTAAGGAATTTTTTTAAAGATTTATTTATTTTCATCACAAACTCAGATATACAGAGAGGAGGAGAGACAGAGAGGAAGATCTTCCGTCCGATGATTCACTCCCCAAGTGAGCGCAAAGGCCGGTGCTGCGCCAATCCGAAGCCGGGAGCCAGCAACCTCTTGCAGGTCTCCCACGCGGGTGCAGCGTCCCAAAGCTTTGGGCCGTCCTCAACTGCTTTCCCAGGCCACAAGCAGGGAGCTGGATGGGAGGTGGAGCTGCCAGGATTAGAACCGGCGCCCATATGGGATCCCGGGGCATTCAAGGCAAGGACTTTAGCCACTTGGCCATGCCGCCGGACCCGAACTATGCACTTTAAATAGCTAAAATGATGTTTAATGTTATATATATAACTATAATTTAGAAAAATGTACTACAGCAAGCCCTATGGAATTATACAATTTATGTGGGTGAGTTGTATACATGGTACACAAAATGCAACAATTTTTAAAAAATAATTCTTTAGGGCACTGGGACTCTGCACCCGTGTGGGAGACCCGGAAGAGGTTCCTGGTTCCCGGCTTCGAATCGGCGCAGCACCGGCCGTTGCGCTCACTTGGGGAGTGAAACATCGGACGGAAGATCTTCCTCTCTGTCTCTCCTCCTCTCTGTATATCTGACTTTGTGATAAAAATAAATAAATCTTAAAAAAAAATGTAAAAAGTGTATAGTTCACTGCTATTAATTACATTTAGAATGTTATGCAACCATTGCCACTATTTCGAAAACACTTTTTATCATTCCGAACAGAACTGTGTAATTATTAAACCATAACTCTCCATTCTTTCCTTCCTTCAGTTTCTAATAACTTCTAATCTGCCTTTTAGCTCTCTGAATTTCCTAGATATATTTTCTGGATATTTCATGTAGGTTTGTACTGTGCATGACATTTCATTTATGTTTCTATGGTTCATCCATGTTATATAACTTGTATCAGAACTCCATCCCATCTTATAGCCAAATAATTTTCTCTTGTATAGCTAGACCATATTTTATGGATTGTTATACCTGCCAGGGGATGTTTGGGTTATTTCTAACCTTTTGGTTATTGTGAATAATACTAAATGAACACTGGCATATCAATAATTGTAGAAGTCCCGTTTTCAGTTCCCTTCAATGCATACCTAGGAGTGGGATTTTTGGATCCTACAGTAACTCTTTGTTTAGCTTCTTAAGGACCTGCTGGCTGTTTTCCATCGCACCTGCATTTTACATTCCTACTCACAATGTACAAATCTCATTTCTCCCTATTTTTTTAATCAACATTTGTTATTTTTTTATTATAGCCAGCCAAGGAGGCATGAAGTGATGCTGTGATTTTGATTTGTATTTCCCTAATGAATATTGATGTTAAGCATCTTTTGTTGTTTTTTTGTTTTGTTTTGTTTTTAACGATTTATTTATTTTTATTGCAAAGTCAAGATATACAGAGAGGAGGAGAGGCAGAAAGGAAGATCTTCCATCCACTGATTCACTCACCAATGGCTGCAACATCTGGAGTAGCACCAATCCAAAACCAGGAGCCAGGAGTCTTTTCCAGATCTCCCATACAGGTGCAAAGTCCCAGGGCCTTGGGCCATCCTTGACTGCTTTCCCAGGCCACAGGCAGGGAGCTGGATGGGAAGTGGGGCAGCCAGGATTAGAACCGGCGCCCACATGGGATCCCGGGGCATTCAAGGTGAGGACTTTAGCCTCTAGGCCATGGTGCTGGGCCTGCATCTTTTGTTTTTTTAAAAGATTTATTTATTTTTATTGGAAAGGCAGATCTGCAGAGAGGGAGACAGACAGAAAGCTCTTCCATCTGTTGGTTTACTTCCAAATTGGTGTGGTGGCTGGAGCTGAGCTGATTTGAAGCTGGGATCCAGGAGCCTCTTTCAGATCTCCCATGTAGGTTCAGGGTCCCGGGTGATTTTCCACTACTTTCCCAGGCCGCCTGCAGAAAGCTGGATGGGAAACGGAGTAGCCCATATGGGACCCCAGCACTTGCATGGGGAGGATTATCCAGTTGGCCAATTGAGTCGTTCTGATGTTGAACATCTTTTCAAGTGCTTTTGAACTGTCTGTGTATCTTCTCTGGAGAAATGACTGTTCCAATCCTTTGTCCACTTTTAAGATCTATTTAAGAGTACCAGCAAGAGGAGGGAGGAGGAGAGAAAGAGAGAAGTCCTCCGTTATCTGGTTTACTTTTCAAATGCTTGAGTCAGCCTGCTGTGGGCTCAGGTCCAAACCAGGAGACTGGTGTCCTTCTAGGTCACTAAAGTCCCTATGACAACACTTGGCTGGACCCAGCACGGTTCACCACTCCATGTATTTTGATATTCCCCTTTGCCTTTGTGATATTATACACTCATTATTTTTTCCTTTTTAAAAACCATTTTATGTATTTATTTGTTTATTAGGCAGACAGAAAAAAAATGCCCCATCTGCTGGTTTACTCCCAGATGTTCGTACAGCTGGGGCTGGGCTGCAGCTAAAACTGTGGGCTGGGTGTACAATGCAGGTCCCCCATATGGATGGCTGGAACCCAGCTGCTAAAGCCATCACCACTGAGCCTTGAGGACGCAGAAACTGCCCAGGAGCCCGGGCACTCTAGTGTGGAATGCAGGCATGTTAACTGTTAGGCTGGCTGCCCGCTCCTTGCTCAGTGCTTGCGTTTGCTAGTCATCCTACTGTGCATCAGTCCTTTAAATGTGGGACTTCCTCATGGCTCTGACTAAGGCGTCTTCTACACTCTGTCCTAGAGGACCTCATCTTTTTCATGAATGCAGTTAAACTCTGATAACTCAAAATTTAATCTTTAATCCCAGATCTGTCTTTTGAACTTCAGGTTCATATTTCCAAGCATCAGCAGATTCATAAAGTATTATAAATGAACTCTGATCTTTTTTACTTCATCTCCATCAGTGCTGCCTTCTTGGGAGAGAAAATGCCACTCACCAACGCGCCTTACAAATCAACCACTTTCAGTTAGGAAAGCTAGACATTTAGGATTCTTGATTGACTCTGTCCTCTCTCACATCACTTACATCCAATGAACTCATCAATGTACCATTTATTTATTGTATTTGAAAGAGTAACAAAGCGAGGAAGAGATCTTCTATTACAGTTCGTGCTCCAAACATCCACAATGGGCTGGGCTAGGCCAGGCCAAAGGCAGGAGCCTGGAAAGCCATCTTGGTCTCCCCTGCTTTCCAGGCACATCGGCAGAACTGCATGCGAAGCAGAGCAGACCGCTGGCACTCCAGTATGGGATGCCAGCATCATAAGGGGCAGCTTAACCGGCTGCACCATAGTTCCCATCCCCTTCCAGAAATCTTGAATTTGCCTAATTTCCATTTACATGAATAACATAGTCTGTTCCAGTCCTTTCACAGACGTGAGGAGAGGGCTGGCTTGTCTGTTTTGGGGTCTTTGGGTTCCAGCTCCTCATGTCTCCTAGGCCATGACTTAAACCAAGACATAGCATTCTAAATTCATGCTGATGGAAAAAAAAACAAAAATGCAGAGAGCATTTCCTGCTGAAATGCAACGGTGTAATATAGATTTTTTCCATTCTACTCCAAGGTATTTGGTTTCTTTAAAGCACATCTCCAATTCTAGTGAAATGATCCATTTATGGGATAGCAGGTTTTCCAGGAAAAGAAACAGACTACCTCCTAAATATACTGATGTTTCTACCACATATAAAAACAGATAATGTTGGTCGCAGTCCTAAAGGATATCATGTCCTTGTTTTGGAGCTAGCTTTCTAACATTCCTATTTGTCCATTTTCTTTCTTTTCTTTTTAAAGATTTATTTTTATCACAGTCAGATATACAGAGAGAGGAGGAGAACAGAAAGGATGATCTTCCGTCCGATGACTCACTCCTCAGGTGGCCACAATAGCCGATGCTGCGCCGATCCGAAGCCAGGAGCCAGGAGCTTCCTCCAGGTCTCCCACGCGGGTGCAGGGCCCAAGGCTTTGGGCCGTCCTCGACTGCTTTCCCAGGCCACAAGCAGGGAGCTGGATGGGAAGTGGAGCTGCCGGGATTAGAACTGGCTCCCACATAGGATCCCAGTGCATTCAAGGCGAAGACTTTAGCCACTAGGCCACTATGCTGGGTCCTATTTGTCCATTTTCTATTTGACTACACCAGTTCCAGAGAACTCTATGATTTCTGTATACATTGTCTTTCAACAGCAATTCTTCCTTTTTTTTTTTTTCAAGCAGCAGTTCTTGACTGAGGTGTATTATAAAATTTTTTAAAGATTTAATTTTTTTGGAACAGTACATTTTTACAGAGAAGGAGAGACAAAGATCTTCTGTTCACTGGATCACTCCCCAAGTGGCTACAAAGGCCAGAGCTGAACTGAGCTGATGTGAGGAGCCAGGAGCCTCTTCTGGATCTCCCACACAGGCGCAAGGTCCCAAGGCTTTGGGTCATTTTCTACTGCTTTCCCAGGCCACGGCAGGGAGCCAGATGGGAAGAGGAGCAGCTGGGACACAAACTGGCACCATATGGGTTCTCAGCACATACATGGAGAGGATTTAGCCACTGAGCCATCGCACCAGGCCCACATGAGAACATTTTAAAGAAAAGCCTGGGAACTTCCAAAATTTGGGGTGGTGGTGGTGATCTTGGCCTTTCTTCCTAGAGCATGCATTTCCTTACCTACACATGGAGTCCATAATAATCTTGTCTCATGGTATTATTATGAAGGTTAAATTAGGTAGTGAAGTATAGTTATTTTAATCTTATAATGGGGATTACAATATAATAAGAAGGCAGTCATTTCTGAAGCAACATGTGAAAGGGGGAATTAGACTTACTGTATATGAGGACAACGAGTCAGCTCCAAGTGTAAGGTTCCTTCAAAGTGGCTTTATCTCAGCATTCTGAAGTTGCTGGACACTAAATTACAACCATGAACTAAAGCTGTGGAAACATGAAGAATTAATGGTTGGCAGATATAATGAAGTCCAAATTTACTCATAATATGGCTAAGATGGGTGTAGAAATTTTATTCTGGGTCCGGCAGCGTGGCCTAGCAGCTAAAGTCCTCTCCTTGAACGCGCCGGGATCTCATATGGGTGCCGGTTCTAATCCCGGCAACTCCACTTCCCATCCAGCTCCTGCTTGTGGCCTGGGAAAGCAGTCAAGGACGGCCCAAAGCTTTGGGACCCTGCACCCGCATGGGAGACCCGGAAGAGATTGCTGGTTCCCAGTTTTGGATCGGCACAGCACTGGCCGTTGTGCTCACTTGGGGAGTGAATCATTAGACGGAAGATCTTCCTCTCTGTCTCTCCTCCTCTCTGTATATCTGACTTTGTAATACAAATAAATAAATCTTTAAAAAAAAACAAATTGTATTCTGTAGCACACCAGTCTGCCTCGTGAGAGGCCCTTTTCACCACTGTCCATGTTGGAAATATGTATGGTGGAAGCTAGCTAAAGCTCCTTTCTGTTTTTCTTTTTTTAAGAAGATTATTTATTTTTATTGGAAAGGCAAATATACAGAGAGGAAGATCTTCCATCCGATGATTCACTCCCCAAGTGGCCGCAACAGCCAGAGCTGAGCTAATCCAGAGCCAGGAACCAGGAGCTTCTTCCAGGTCTCCCACGCGGGTGCAGGGTCCCAAAGCTTTGGGCTGTCCTCGACTGCTTTCCCAGGCCACGAGCAGGGTGCTGGATGGGAAGTGGAGCAGCCAGGACTAGAATCGGCGCCCATATGGGATCCTGACGTGTACAAGGCGAGGACCTTTAACCACTACGCTATTGAGCCGGGCCCTCAATATTTCTTGAGTAAACATTTCCATTTCCTGCTTCTCATGTCTCTTAGTAAGACTGCCCATACTCTTAGCACCTTCTTTCTTGAGCTTGCCTCCCCAAAGTGGCAGCCAGTGTATGCAGTGGCTGAGTGCATAACTTTCCTTTATTCCAACCCAGGGAGTTGAGCTATGAGCTGGCTGGAACCTGCTGTCCCTTGCCCACCACATACTGCCTGGACTCTTGGTTCTTGATATTGAAACCCATGGCTGGAATAGCTCCCAGGTTGGTTTTGCTTCCAGCTTAGAGGATAGAGGCATTCTGGCTTCATCTCCCACTGGCTTTCCGTGTCCCTGTTGAGGCTACCAGGTCTTTTCTCTAGCTTGTTAGCCTAGAGCGCTGTCCTTCCCCTCAATTATGGGGTTCTGTTCCCTACAGCTAGTATTGAGCTCTCAAGTGAGGATCGCCGCAGCAGCAGACCGAGGAATCCAGTTTGTCTTTGTGTCCTAAGCAGATCTCTTTGATACCAGTGCGTCAGGAAATCCCACTGTGGTGTAGGGCCTTTGCTCTCTGCTGATTGGGTTAGGACCCGCTGTGCCCTGGTTGCTTTACCCATCGCAGAGGGAGAACAACCAGGATGCAGAGTTGTTTCTTTCTGCTATTCCCAAGGTTGGAAAGTGCTAGGCTTTCCTTTTACTTTTCTTTTTTTTAAAAAAAAATATTTTTTATTATTTTAATTTTTATTACAAAGTCAGATATACAGAGAGGAGGAGAGACAGAGAGGAAGATCTTCCGTCAGATGACTCACTGTGAGCGCAACAGCCAGTACTGTGCTGATCCGAAGCCAGGAGCCAGGAACCTCTTCCGGGTCTCCCACATGCGTGCAGGGTCCCAAGGCTTTGGATCGTCCTTGACTGCTTTCCCAGGCCACAAGCAGGGAGCTGGATGGGAAGTGGAGCTGCTGGGATTAGAACCGCCACCCATATGGGATCCTGGGGCATTAAAGGGGAGGACTTTAGCTGTTAGGCCACTGCACCGGACCCATCCTTTTACTTTATTTATTGGTGCTTCTGAAATATCCTGAAATGGATTATTTTATTAGAAAAAATTGGTCACAGCCCAATAATTTTGTAAAACATGAATTAGTAAAAAGACGAAACAAAAAAGCAAAATCAAGTTTATTATGAGGTATTTAAACACTGGATTTCTGTACTTCTTCATCATGGCATAATTACCATGCAGGTGGCCTGCTCGGGTTCCTGGCTCTTGCCAAGCTTTGGTGTAGACCGCAGCCGATCCTCTGGACTCCCAGGGAGTGCCATGGGCGTCGGGCCTCTTTGAGTCACAAGACATTGATGGAAACTGCAGAATTTGAAGAGACTCTCCAACAGGACCACGATCTCTTACTTGGCTAGAACTCCCATTTTTGAGCACTAGTAAGGAAGACTGGTGTACTATAGAATAAATAAACTTTCTACACCCATCTCAGTTATATTATGTGTAAATGTGGGCTTCATTATATGTGCTAACCATTAATTCCTCATGCTTCCGAATCTCTAGTTCATGGTTGTAATTTAGTCCTCAATTACTTTTCTTTTTGCATTTCTATTGTAATTTCTAACATATCCATAGTAGATGGGTGTGTTGGGTAGGCTTAACTATGAAGGTAACGAGCTAAAAAGAGCAGAAGAGAAAAAGCACGTTTGTAAATTACAGACCATTATCTCTGTCAAGATAATTTTTAACACAAGAAAGAATGAGAATAAAATGCTTAGTTTTATCAGTGAAACCTCATTTTGTTGCAGTTAGCTTGTCTTGCCTCAGTGGGAGCTAGCATTATTAGTCCCAACCTTCAGCTACTAATTTTCTCTTGTTGCAATTAAGAAAAATGCCTGCCTGCATATGCAGTGATAGAGGGTAGTGAAGTGAGGAGATGTTTTCAATCTCTCTTTCCATAGGAACTTCAGTTCAGAGCTGAACAGGAGGATCTAACACTGAAAACTGAAGACCCTGATGCATATAACCCGCAAAGGATCCAAGGCTCGTGTGGAAGTGTAGAGCAGCTCCAGGTTTGTCCATCCCGTGTAGTGTTTCTGGCTTCTCTTCAATTTGCTGATTGTTGAAAGAGAAGTAAAAGCAGTAGTTGATTGTGTAGGAATCCTTGAAATCAGATTTTTTTTTGTCACTTAAGTGTAAACTTTCTAATATTTCTTCTGAAAATTTCATTAAAATTGTTTCTTCTAGAAATTTTCCATATTATTGTTTCAGTACAAGTAGAGGTATGTGTATGTGGTAGAATATTTTCGTGTTCCCTCGCTGACATCTATCGCACATACATACTGGATTAGTCTCACAGAGTTGTATTTCTGTAAACCAGAGCTCTACATTCAAACAGAACCAAATTGGCTAGGCACTGTATATATTAAAGAGCCAACTTTTAAAAATTAACATTTATGATCCATAAGCTAATTTCAAATTTAATGAAATTTAAAATTGTGAGAAAAATGCTGCACTTAAAATCACACTAAAATCAAAAGCATGCATCTTGAAAAATTCCCCCCTAAATATTATATAGTAAATTTTAATAAGCTGACATTGAGGACATGGAAGTATTTCCCCCATTTATGCTTTCAGTCTGGAAGTGTCTTCAGTAATCACAGCTATGGGGGTTCTGCTGTTGCAGTGGAGCTTACAAAAGCTCTCATTTATCTGTCCAGTCCCAGTGACATGTGAGGAAGTTTGTGGTACACATTTGAATTCATTGAGTCCATTACTACACTTCGTAGGGCTTCCTGTTGGTGTTCTACAGATGTAACAAGACTGCATCAATTGTTGCTCTTCCTGTCACTGTTAGTTGGATGTAACAGCACTTGTGGGATCAGACTCTCCCTGTCTGGACAGAAATATCTCTCACCTTCTTTGCCTGCGCTCTTTTTTTCTCACACATATTTGCTGTCTCATTGTCTTTACATAGATTCTAGGAACTATTTTTATCTGTGAAGTCCTGGAAAATGTTGATTTGTTTTCCATTTGTCTTGGTGTCATTGCTTCATAAATTGTCCACTTCAATGAGTGCTTCTTGGATGGATACCACTGCTGTTCATATTTGTACTTTTCTAAGTATCCATAATTCAACAGAGTACTAAGATGCCTGTGTTGGGAATTTTCTAGATCTGGGTAGTCTACAATTAATTGAAATTGATAAGATAGTGCAGTACAGATTGGGTTTCTTCCCATGCTCCATCATCCATGTCTTTCACTATGCTTTGTCATATAGTCACTTTGCTAGTTACCTGCACTGGGCATTCATTTACTTAACATTTTATTCAGTGACATCTGTGGGTCAGGCAGTATGCCAGGCACTGTAGCTAGAGAGGTAAAGTACAGGCCTGCAGTCAGTCAGGGAGCTGCAGTTGAAGAAATGGACGAGTGGAACAGTGACTGGTACTGTGACAAGTACCACTGTGGATGGATGTAAGCACTTCCACACAGAGGAAGGAGCTGTGATTTCCAGCATAAGGAAATTGCCATTCTTTGATAGCTTAAAAGACCCCAGATTCTTTAACCAAATTGGAGAACAAATTTGAATCCTTTATAAACAGCAGCACAGTAACCAGAAACTACTTCCTGGGGTTTCAGACAGGTATGGGAGTTACTCTCACTGATAGTTTTGGAATGTTCATTATGGGTTTTCAGCCAACCTTAAATTATATTGCCACATGTAAGTTTTATGACTGAAGATAAGTGATACCATCTCTTTGCAATTTTAATGTAGAAATTGGATGAGCAAAAGAAGTGGTTAGATGAAGAAGTAGAGAAAGTTCTACACCAACGGCAAGAACTGGAGGAACTGGAAGAAGATTTAAACAAGAGGGAGGCCATCGTTTCCAAGAAGGAGGCCCTGTTGCAGGAGAAAAGCCACCTGGAGAGTAAGAAGTTACGATCTAGCCAGGTATTCTGTTTACTATGCGCTTTGTTTGGGTTCAAGCATTTTTGCCTGGGAGGGAAATCAAGATATCAAGTTAGAAACCAAAAGAAAACTTTACTTTCACAGTATTTTGCATATTATAGCTATTATTAAGTCTATCACTAAAATCTATAGCAATTTAGAAGTAAAATGCTTATAATGTTCTGTTAAGTATATTTTATAAAATACATAGATCATAAAATTTTGCCTTTTGACCTTTTTTTAAATACACAATTCACTGGCATTAATTGTATTTACAGTGTTTCACAGTATCACCACTGTATAATTCTGCATATTTCCAAATCTTTATTACTGCAAACAAAAAAATTGTAACCACTAAGCAATAACTGCCCATTTTTCTTCTTCTCAACCACTGTTAATCACTTTGGTATATATTTAAATAAATTCTACCATCTGATGCTTTATAGTAAACACTGGTAAGTTGGAAAAATATACTTGAAATCTATCCAACTGTTGCCCAAAATTCAGAGTTTGCAGTGATCCTATAAAAATTTTTGTGCAGTGAAGATTTGCTTCATTTTTAAATTATAAAGACTTGGGAAACTTAACAAAAGTTTTTCTTGGAGAATTTCAATTTATTATTTTTTTTTAATGTGAGAGGCAGCAAGATGAGAGTAAGAGAGTTTGTTCCCCCAAATGCCTGTAACAGTTGGGCCTAGGCCAGAACTGTAGCCAAGAGTTTAGATTGTAATCTAGGTCTCTCCATGAATAGAAAGAACCTGACTGGGCCATTGCTGCCACCGCCCAGGATTTCCATGAGCACAAATGCCAGATTTAGGAGCCAGGGCCAGGAATCAAATCCAGGTCCCCTTACATGGGACAGAGGCTTCTTATCACAAAACACTGGACCTCTCTAAGTTTTGACATTTACAAACTAGTTGAAGAAGCAGTTTTATGAAGGAGTTTGCTTTCATTTTACAAGAAATGATTATGGAGGGACTCAAACGGCTGGGATTTTTTTGTTTGCCTCTATGTACTTATTTTCACCTACAGTATCCTCACAGTGAAGCTGGCTTGCCCCAGACTTGAGGAAGATGGGGCAGCTGGCCTTGGGTCTTGAGGTCAGTGATGGGACAGGCAAAGGATCCGTGACCTCCTGCTAGCTGAAACCTGCCTTTCAGGCAGCATCTGCACTTGCAGCATCTTGGTTTCTGGTGATGTGTTACAATGTGTCCACATCAGTGACACAGGCGGGACTGAGGACCTTACACTTAGCTCTGTCCTTGTGTCCCAGGCCATCCCCAAGCATCATTTCCCACCAGTCCAGGGGACACACTGTGAGGGGTGGTCTTTCCAGCAGGCCTTGTGGCTATACTGCTACAAGTGGCCATCAGGGTCAAGTTGTGAGAGCTGTTTTTCAAAATAAGTAAATGACAAGAAAGGAGATTAAGAAATTTAAACTACTTAGACCTTAATGCTGTGTTCCATACGAAGAAAAGAAAGGGAAAAAGGGGACATACAAAAAAATGACAGGAAAATCTTTCCCCTGAAATGTTTTTCATGATAAAGAAAAATAAATGAAAAAAGTAATTTTCTGTTTATGGTGAGATGTAATAGAACATGCTGAGATAAGCAGGGGTACAAATAAATGAAAACCACAGTAGGTCAAAACAAAAATGATTCTTCGAAATTATTTTAATAAAACACATAAGAGTGGCTATTATCCTGCTGAGTTCTTTGCTAAATAAAAGGCATAAAAATATTCCATCTTTTCCGTGTATCAAAAATGTAAGCCTTGATGAAATACATTTTAGATAAGAAACATGATGGGCTGAACACATGCAAATTATCCTGCTAAAATTACAATTAAGAAATACTCTTATTTTCACACCATACACACATTTAACTGAAACTGGAACTTGGGCCTGTATGGAGGAGCTGAGACTGTGCAACTTTCAGAAGAATACATAGATTAAACTCTTGTGTGATGTTAGACTGAATAGTGAGTTCCTTGATTTTTTAAACTAAAGCACAAATAGCAAAGCAAACAAACGATCCGTTAAAACATTTATCATGAAAAAGACACCATCAAGAAAGGGAAGACAACTCATAGAATGGCAGAGATATTTGCAAATCATGTATTGGGTAAAGAAAATTGTATCTAGATTATATAAAAATTTGTACAACTCAATAATAAAACACAACTCAATTTTAAAATGGGCATAGGACCTGAGAAGAGATCTCATCAATGAACTTGTACGATAAGCAGTAATGACCTTGCCAAAAAATGCTCAACAACGTTAACCATCAGGGAAATGCAAATTAAAACGTATAAAAGGGGCCCAGCGCGATAGCATAGTGGTTAAAGTCCTCACCTTGAACGCGCCGGGATCCCATATGGGTGCTGGTTCTAATCCCAGCAGCCCTGCTTCCCATCCAGCTCCCCGCTTGTGGCCTGGGAAAGCAGTTGAGGATGGCCCAAAGCCTTGGGACCCTGTACCCGTGTGGGAGACCTGGAAGTAAGTTCCTGGCTCCTGGCTCTGGATCGGCGAGTACCGGCCGTTGTGCTCACTTGGGGAGTGAATCATTGGAGGGAAGATCTTTCTCTCTGTCTCTCCTCTCTGTATACCCGCCTTTCCAATAAAAATAAATCTTTTAAAGAAGAACATATATAAAGTAAAACTTGATACCTTTTCCAGTGTCTACAATTGGAAAAACAAATAAGTCGTAGTATGGATGAGTGGGTGGGGAAATTGGAACCTTTATACAAAATGGAGCAGTTGTTCTGGATAACCATCTTGCAGTTCCTCAAAACGCTATCCATGGAGAGACTATGTAACTCAGCAGTTCCTACACAAAAAACTGAATACAAATATTCTTAACCACAGCTAAACAATGTAAACAACAAAGTGTGTATCAACTTATTTGAACGGATAAAACTCTGGTCTAGCTATACAAAAGAATATTGTTTGGCAACAGCAAGAAATGAAGCACTGACTGATGTTACAACATGGATAAACTTTAAGAACATACATTAAGTGAAAGAAGCCAGTCACAGTAGGTCACCATTGTAGAAGAGCATTTCCATGAGATGTGCGTAATGCACACTTCTGTAGACATAAAGTAGAATAGAGCTGGTGGAGGCTTGGGGAAGAAATGAAATGACTGCTAATTAGACCTTCTTTTTGAGAAGTGATGAAAATGTCCTAAAATTGACTATGGTGATGGTTGCATAACTATGAATACATTAAAATAAGCCTCTGAATTATGTACTTTAAATAGGTGAGTTGTATGAGATACAAATTATATCTCATCTAAGTTCTTTTTTAAGTTATAAGCTCTCAAAAAGGAAAAATACGGCAGAGGAAATAACAAAAGACAAGACTACCTACATCTTCTGTGGAGTGGATGTTTGTTCTGGCAGTTCAGCTCCAGGTGGGGTATCCACATGCCACGTTAGAGCACCTGAGTTTTGAGTCTCAGCTCCACTTCAGATCCAGTATCCTGCTAATGTGAACTCTTGGATCAACAAATGATGGCTCACATATTTGGGTTTCTACCATCCACACAGGAGACCTGGTTTGGGTTCCCAGCTCCTGGCTTCAGGCTGGCCCAGCCCAAACCCCAACCATGGTGGGCATCTGGGGAGTGACCCAGCACATAGGAGCTCTCTCTCTGTCTGTGTGCATCTCTCTGCCTTTCAGAAAACTACAACTAAAATCAAAACAAAGCAAAATGGGTTTTTTTACTAGCTTTTTTTCTAGCAAGGATATGAAGTAGATGAGAGGTTACTAATCAGAACAGAAGCTGCAGTCCAAATGACAGACACACAAATGAGAGTCACATTTTTAGCTTCTTTCCTATTTTTAAAAATAACAGCTTTAGGGGCCGCACTTCAGTGTAGTAGATTAAACTGCCACTGCCATTCTGGCACCTCAGGTGGGTGCTGGTTCGAGACCCAGCTGTTCCACTTCCAATCTAGCTCTCTGTTAATGTGCCTGGAAATACAGCAGAGGACAGTCCAAGCACTTGGGCCCCTGAACACACATGAGAGACCCTGAAGAAGCCCTTGGCTCCTGGCTTCAGCCTGACTCAGCCAGCATCATTTCTGCCATTTAGGGAGTGAATCTGCAGATGGAAGATCTCTGTGTCTTGCCCTCTCCCTGTAGATGCTTTTCAAGTAAGTACACATATATATATATACCTATGTATTTTTTATTGGAAAATCAGATTTACAGAGAGAAGGAGAGACAGAAAGATCCATCCACTAGTTCACTCCCCAAGTGGCTGCAGTGGCTGGTGCTGAAGCAATCCCGGGTCTCCCACACAAGTGCAGTGTCCCAAAGGTTTGGGCCATCCTTGACTGCTTTCCCAGACCACCATAAGCAGGGAAGTGGAGCAGCTGGGATATGAACCAGCATCCATATGGGATCTCAGCACATGCAAGGTGAGGACCCTAGCCACTAGGCTGCCATGCCAGGCCCAATATATCTTTTAAAAACAGTTATAGTAAGGTATAATTTACCTAAAACATCAAAATATTCAGATGTAAGTATCAAGATTTTCCAGAAGGCAGAAGTGAGGTATGAGAATGGAAATAGGGCATAGTCAGGAAGTTCTCATTTTCTCACTCTGGTAAGAGATCATTTCTTTTTTGTAGATTGAATTCAGTGTGGCAGAGGGTTGGAGTGAGTCCAGATACTAACCAGCAACAAACATCTCTGTATGAATTGAGACATCCATTTCCTAACCCCTGCTTAGATCTCAAAATACTGTCATTCAGATTTATATTTCCTAGTGGTAGGTGGCTTTTTGATTTGCTGAAACAGTCCCTGAAAAAAAAAAAACAAAAATATATAGTTGGGATTCTGCAGGTATCCAATGACAGTTTATCAGCTTTTAAGTTCCCGAATAACATATGATGGACATTTCAGGAATGCACCTCTCTTAAAGACAGAGACCATCAGTGGTAATGACTAAAAACAAATGGAAGAAAGAACCTGAGAAAGAAGAGGAAGAGCAACATGATGAAAAAAACATTAAAAAAAAAACCTAAAAATTTATTTAGTTCATGATAGTAAAAGATAATATCTACCCATAAAACAAGAAATATAGGGCCCGGCGGCGTGGCCTAGGAGCTAAAGTCCTCGCCTTGAACACCCCGGGATCCCATATGGGCGCCGGTTCTAATCCCGGCAGCTCCACTTCCCATCCAGCTCCCTGCTTGTGGCCTGGGAAAGCAGTTGAGGACGGCCCAATGCATTGGGACCCTGCCACCCGCGTGGTAGACCCGGAAGAGGTTCCAGGTTCCCGGCATCGGATCGGCACGCACCGGCCATTGCGCTCACTTGGGGAGTGAATCATCGGACAGAAGATCTTCCTCTCTGTCTCTCCTCCTCTCTGTATATCTGACTGTAATAAAAATAAATCTTTAAAAAAAAAAAAGAAATATAGGTTGTTAAGTATATGAAGAAACCTATGGAAATGAAAAGGTTTAGATGATAATGTTAAATCTTCCAGACTCAGTAAAAGTTAATGAAAGTAGCCAAGAATTTTTAATTGGCATATAAATCCAGGAAGCCCAGCTAACAAGTAATAGGAATTGAAGAAAGATAAGCAAAAAGAAAAGACAGGAGATTATCTGGGACATCATAGAAAACTTTTGCTTAACCTGATGATACGAGATTGAAGTGGTCCCACCGAGAAGCCAGTGGAATGAGTATCTCAAAGCATGTTATGAAAGTTAAGTCACTGAAGGAAAAAAAAAAAATGAAGACCTTGAAAACTTTTAGACAGAAAAACACTAGTCACTTGTCAGTCTAAAGAATCAAAATGGAATTGAACGTCTTAATTTTTTTTATTAAAAGTTAAAAGACTTGGGGCCAGCATTGCAAAATAGTAAGGTAAGCCACTGACTGCATTGGCAGCATCCCATGCGGGTGATGGTTCAAATCTTGGCTACTCTACTTCCAGCTTAGTTCCCTGCAAATGTGTCTGGAAGGGCAGCAGGTAGCACAGGATGGCCCAAGTGCTTGCATCCTTTTATGTATTTGGGAGTTCCATATGGAGTTCCTGGCTCCTTAGCCAGGCCCTACTCTGACTGATGCAGCTATATGGGAAGTGAACTAACAGATGGAAGATTTCTGTTTGTCTTCCCATCTGTCTGTAGTTCTGCCTTTCAAATAAGCATTAAAAAATTGACTGGGATGATGCTCTGCTGGCTCTGTCTTCAGACCAGAGAGGGTATACCTAAGAAGCCGTTGGACTTGACTGGACAATAAGATGCTGGACTCTAGGTTTGGTATACGCTTGCAATGGGGGAATCTCAACTGAACTTGAGCTGTGGTTATGCAACAAGGTGGAGGAATCCACCATGGTGGGAGGGTTTGGGGAGGGGTGGGGAGAACCCAAGTATCTATGTAATTGTGTCACATAATACAATGTAATTACTGAAGTTAAATAATAAATATATATAAAAAAAAAAGTATAAAAGAACTTGGAGCAACTGTTTGGCGCCTGAGTTTGGATGCTTCTTGGGGTACCTGAGCTGCCTTCCTGCTAATGCACGCCCTAGGAGACAGCAGGTAATGGTTCAAGTACTTGCATTTCTGTCCTCAACTTGGGAGGCTAAGTTCCAGGCTCCTGGCTTCAGTCTGGTCCAGCCCTACCTGTTAGACACATTTGGGGGAATGAGCTAGTTAAAAGACCTGCAGCAATCTTCAAACTCATGAGGAAAGTGGCTTCCAAGCAGTAATTCCATTCTTAGCCAAACAATCAGATTTGAAAGTAGAAATTAGGACATTTTAAGGTTTGAAAAATTATATTCAGTCAAGGCTGACTTTAAAAAACTATTGTAAGAAGGTGCGCTTCATAAGGGCATAAATTATAAAAAGACAGATGATGCTGAAAACATGACCCAACCTGGAAATTCCCAGGAAATACCAAAAAGAAATTCCTGGACAACCAATTTAGAGCAGGCAGATTAAGCCAGATGAATGTTTCCCAAAATAAGGGATTAATAAGTGGGAAAAATGTTGAGAGGAATTTTGTGCTTCTGGAGAGTTTATAAAAACATACAAAAAAAGGGGTTTCAGATAAATGCACAACAGATTGGTCCCTCTGTAGCCACAGTTGATTAGCTCCAGGAACACAAGGATACCATATTCTATGGATGTGCAAGTCCTGTAAATTAAATGACACTATTTTCATGTAACATACACAACCCTCCCACATAAATTAGATTACTTTAAATACCTAACTTAGTGTAAATGCTATAGAAATAGTTATGTGGTATTATTTGGGGAATGATGAGCAAAGCTACAGTATTTTTGTATGAATATTTTCAATCTGCAGTTGGTTGAATCCACAGAATATGGAACCTGGGGCTACAGTTGAGCTTGGAGGAGTCACAAAGTCACTATAAAATGATGGTAATATAAATGCACACTGATTTAACTAAAAACTGTAATGAACATACTGCAAGAATGAAGTAGAGAAGATACAAGAGGGCTGAATCCTTATCTCACCCATTTTTTTTTTAAGATTTATTTATTTTTATTACAAAGTCAGATATACAGAGAGGAGGAGAGACAGAGAGGAAGATCTTCCGTCCAATGATTCACTCCCCAAGTGAGCTGCAACGGCCGGTGCTGTGCCGATCCGAAGCCGAGAACCAGGTCTCCCATGCGGGTGCAGTGTCCCAATGCTTTGGGCTGCCCTTGACTGCTTTCCCAGGCCACAAGCAGGGAGCTGGATGGGAAGTGGAGCTGCTAGGATTAGAACCGGCGCCCATATGGGATCCTGGCGCGTTCAAAGCGAGGACTTTAGCCACTGGGCCATGCCACCGGGCCCTATCTCACCCATTTAATGGATGGTATCTAAAATTGATAGTGTTATTTTCAAACATGTATCATAACATCAAAAAGAAACAGCAAGACAGGAGGCTGTTTCTGGGACGGGGCCTGAGATGAACAGCTGGGACACAGAGTGCTCTTCTAAAAACCACAAACCTTATGTCACTCTGTACATTTCTATTATGGCTGTCTATAATTGAAGTCACAAAAATGTAGTATAATTTTTCTTAAGTTAGGCCATAATGAGTGTTTCCATTAATCTTGCCGTGTTTTCTAACCAAAATTAAAGTAAAAAATTGAATGTTTAAACAAACTACTTACATGTTTAAACCCAACAAATTTCAACCTCTAGGAAATTGTAATATAATTCTATAGTGTAACAAATTTTAAAATTCAGTTTAGAAAATATAAAAACCAAAAATTCTGCTTTCCAAAACTACCAAAACCAATTCTTGGTAGTAAATTCAAAGTTTGAATCCACTTTTTAGAAAAATACCATTAAACCTTTTTGAAAGTAAAAATCCTCTCCTCCCTAAAAAAACTCATAAGAGAAAACATTAATATGAAACTAAAAACATATCCATGCAGTTTTCTCCAGTTTATGTGCAGTCTGGTTTTCTAGTAACTGTTTTGGGTTCTCTGGTGGGTTTTGTCTCCATAGGCCTTAAACACAGATAGTTTGAAAATATCAACTCGCCTAGACTTGCTGGATGAAGAGTTATCTGAAAAGAGTATACAGCTCCAGGGCAGCACAGCTGAAGACAAAGTAAAGATTTTAGAACAAGTGCAAGCCCTGCAGAAAGAAAAAGATCAGCTCCAGAAACGAAGAGACAGTGTGGATGAAAAACTTCAAAGCGGTCGCACGTTATCACCCGAAGTAAGTCAGTACTCCTTGGAACTGGAGGTGCTGTACGACGATGATTCTCTTGGGTGATGTCCTCGGTCTCTGTCACATAACCATAAAGTGATAAATCTGCTCAACTTCGTTTCCTTGAGACTTTGTCAGATGTAATGAGTTCACTTGGCACCTCTTTAGCACCATAAACCTGATCTGACCAAGGACTGAGACATGCTCACATGGTGGTCCTTGGTCATGGCCTCTTTGAGCCTTGCAAGGTATTGGGAGGAGTTAGCTGAACCTGGCTGGGGTCGCTCGACTGAAATCACAGAGCACAGAATGATGTCGAGTTCTCAGCTCTTCCAGGAGGGCACCACCTGCCTTAGCAGTCTGTTACAGACAGTGACTCCCAGGGCATGAAGGGTTCATTCTTTCCATGAAACCTTGATTGAGAAAGACTCATCGTTTGAGATCATGTTCCACACTGCAGCCAAGTAAAAGGCACAAAATTCAAATTTTTGTAAAATACTTCTCAGCTACAGTTTTCATTTAGGAAAACATATGGCTCCTCTTCTCAGTGTTTTTTTTTAACCATGTGTAAAAAATGATTCGTTTGTTGGCGCTCAGATTGTCCCAGACTTTGTCTTTTTTAAGCTCAGTTGTTAATGGGACCTGTACCTTTTGAATCTTTTGAGCCTGAATTTTCTCTGCAAATATTTATTGTTTATTTCCCAGCCCTTCCCAAAGAAAGGGAAAATAGCTGAAAGAAGATAAATAGCTAAAAATCACTCACCTTGCTGACTCTTGTAATGTTTTATATTGGATCAAGTCAGAGGACATTCGGGGGTTAGTTGAGAATAGGAGAAAGGATAGTGGCATTGAAGGACATTATATACCTTTCCCACTCTGCTCTGTAATGTAACTCGGATAGGGTGGTTGGTGCTGAAGATCATAAAGTCAGGCTGCTCTCAGAAATTGGAGCCCCAGGCTTGTAGATGGTAAGGCAGAAGAGCCCATGTACATGAAACTTTAGGTACTGGAGGTACTCTTCCTTTTCAGGACTGCTGGTAAGCCCTATAGAAGAAATTTTAAAAGTATTGTATTATCCTTCCCTTGGGATATTCACAAGCTGAGAAAAGAAAGCTAGTAAACTCTAAATCCTAAAAGTATAAAAAAGTAAGTTATACATAATGTAATAAAGCTATCGTATCACATTATTTATGCAAAGCAGCACAGTGATTGGAGGACAGTTCATCAATGCAGCTGAGGTGAAGTGGAACCTTGAGCTAGATTACAAAAACAAGAAGGTCATTTTAGGTAGAATACTGTTGAATAAGGTGTGGAGACAGGAATGAGCAAAGTATGATTCCAGAAAGATAGGAAACATTATTGTCAAGAAACATTTAGGATTATATTTCATGAACATTGTGGTGGGGTTGATTGTGGACATCTGGCCTAACAGTTAAGGCACTAGTTAGGATGCTAGTGCCCTATGTGGGAGTTCCTGAACTCAGCTGGGCTCAAGCTTCCTGCTAATGTGGCTTCTGGTAGGCAGCAGGTGGTGACCGAGTCGTTGTGTCCCTACCATTCATGGAGGAGACCTGGCTTGAATTCTCAGTTCCCAGCTTCTGCCTAGCCTGATCCCTACTGTAATGGGAATTTGAGGATTGAATTAATGTATATCTGTAACTTCCCCCCTCATGTCTTCCTCTTCTTCAGACTCCCAGTGAGACCGTTAAATGTATCTTGACAGTAGAATAGTGGACTTTTTTTTATCTATACCTACAATGTCATGATACACTTAAATAGCAGAATGACGGACTTCTGTTCTTGAAGGACTACACTATTGTAATAATATAGGAGAAAACCAGGAGTGGGGGAGGGAAAGGGGAGCAAGAGGGTGGAAGGGGAAATCCCTGAGCCTATGGGAATGAATCATGAAAAGTAAAAAAAAAATAAGAACAAAAACGATAAAAAGAATGAAAAACATTTAAGAAAAAAAACCCACTATGTATGGATTGGTGGCAACTGTAAGACAGCATATGATACACTTATTTAGCAGCTACAGTGGATTGTTGGAGAGAATGATGGCCCTCCTGCACCTCTTGGGGTTCCATTCAGTCACATGATCTTCTGTGTACCTGTCCACGTGGTTGGTTGGTCTCAGTGTTGTTAAGCAGCCTCTGAGCATCCGACTGTCTGAAAGTCCAGATTAATATACCCCAGGAGATGAGTCAGTAGCAACAGATCAGAGACGTGGGATTCTGAAGTGACACAGGACAGCAGTAAAAACTGGGTGGATTGGTTATTTTGATATTCATTTTAGAATTATATTTCTCTTTCGCAATAAATCATATTTTCCCTAATAATATTGGTTTATGGGAGGTGATAAAAAGATTTTACACTAAGAAAGGATTACCCAACAATTTTCTACAAACATCACATGAGAAATGCAGATATTTTTAGGTCTCACCTAGGCCCATTCAATCAAAATTTAAATTTTATCAAGCTCCTTTGTACACAGTACTTTGAAAACCAGGACTCCTTGATAAAGCATAGCCAATTCTTGATCATCTGTGGTTTGTGCTTGGGCAAATTTTTCATCCTGGAAAGTTTCCCATGACCATGTCTTCTGTCAGCTTACACCTGTTACTAAGATGTCAGGTAACCAACCACATACTGTTAAATGTGGTAGCTTCGCTGCAGCAGGTGAGATGTTAGGAAGTCACATCTCAGTACTTCCATGACTGTGGACACTAAATTTACACTGAACAGTTGGCAGTAAAGCTTTTCACACTAGTTTTGGTAAAATAGAATAATCATATAAATTCAAAGGTTAAGTATTTTTTTGATAATTCACTTTTATTTTGTGGTTCCTTTCAGTTATCCACCTCAGTACCTTTCAGTACTTAAGGCTTTTTTTCCTTTAAAAAAATGAATGTCATTTTGTCCCCTTTGGAACAATTATCAAATCCTCAGATTCCTGACAGTAATTACACAGAGAAATAAAACGGTTGAGCATTTTTCAAGATGGCTCTTTAAGATTTCATAGTGATTTATAAAAATAAGTTTATGTGTTCTCTCACTAGAATACGTTATTACATTACATACCAGTTCCCTGAGCTCTGGAAGTCACTTTATTCCTTAGATTAAATGTAAATTCGTTATTCTCATTATTTTCATTTCAGATGCCTGGGGAGGAAGAGTGCAAAGAAATGCACTCACATTACCAACAATATATGAAAAAACAAAGTGTCATTAGGAAGTTCATGGAAATAATCTATTATGATAAAAAACTACATAAATTTCAAGAAGTTTTTACACTAAAATAAGCTTATCTATAATTGAATGTTCCCATAAACTTTTTTGATCATACTTTTATTTTTTCACCTCTTCCTTCATTAACTTGCTCAAAAGACACTGGGTGCAAGCTATATGACAGGTTCTGTGGTCAGTAACAGAAAAACAGGATTGGAAGACAGTTTGAGGAACCATAAATTTAGGCAAGCTCCACAGCTGGCATAGGTGTACAGAAACGTATATCCAGACCTCACCAGTCTGAAGTCATTCCTTTTAGATTTGGATCCCGTAAACAACCTAAATTAGGGTAGTTGAAAAAACTGACAGGTTTTCGAGCAGGGATTCAGGGTTGTTTTTTTGTTTTTGTTTTTGTTTTTTCTTATAAAGGAAATCTCTATTATATGAAAAAAAAATGCTTCCACCATTTTTAATGTCTTTTCCTACTAACATTTCATAGGAATCTTATGAAATATTTGATGTTCTTGAGCCTCATTGCTTTTTTTTTTTTTTTTTTTTTTTGCTGTCATACTGTGGCTTTCTCTGGAGACTCCTCAGATTACTGTTTCTTTCTCTTTTTTTGTGAATAACACTTCTTTTAAGAGATTTTTAATTTATTGGAAAGTCAGAGTAACAGGGAAGATAGATCTTCCATTGCAGTATTCATTCCCCAGATACCCACAAGAGCTAGGATTGGATCATAGTAAAGCCAGGGCCAGAACTCCAAGCACTTCTCCAGCTTGAATGGCAGGGACCATCATCTGTTGCCTTCCAGGTGAGTTAGCAGGAAACTGAGTCACAAGTGGAATAGGGACTTGAACCAGCACCCTGATGCGGATGTAGGCATCCCATGGGGCATCTAAAACAGGCTGTACCACAACACTGCCCCTGGGTGACTGGTTCTTAATAATTTAGTAAAATTTTCCTTCTATTCCTGTTAGCAATATATAAGCATGGTTCAAAAGTTCATGGAAAATTGGATTAAAAGAGAAATTTATTTTGGTACAATTTCTTTTCAGACAATTTTGGAATCCACATATACATTTTTTTTATATAATGAACATTTTCCAGTTTGTCTCACAGATCTTTGCAGGGGACAGCAGGGGACCCCTGGATCTCAGGAGTTGTGTTACTGACCTGGAATACGCACTCCAGGGTGTCAGGAGGAAAGCAGGCTGACAGCACTGCTACCCCAGGAGCTGAGGCCTGGCTGAGGCTTGGAGTATATTCCTCAGATTCAGTGATGAACACCTGCTGTATGTCCTTAGAACATTACAGAACCTCACCAAATGTCTACTGCTTTCATTTTATTTTTGTTGGGAGGATTCAGTGATCATATGTGTTTATATAGTACAGCAAGCACTCAAACATTATTTTCCTAAAATTTGATCAAATAGCAGTGTCCTTTAGACTGAAATACCATTAAGTATAATCTGAGTATATGACAAATTTCAACTTTTACTGTTTCATTTAAAATGAGTGGTTTCTTTTGAATTGTATCTAGGAAGAACATTTTCTTTTCCAACTTGAAGAAGAGATTGAAGCTTTGGAAGCTGCAATTGAATACAAGAATGAAAGTATCCAGAGTCGACAGAACTCACTCAGAGCATCAATCCGAAACCTCTCCCACAGTGAAGCGAATGTCTTGGAAAGGCTAGTTTGCTTGAATCCTGCTGAAACTAGAGCTATTCTTTTCAGATATTTCAATAAGGTTTGTTTTCCTTATTTAGAGTAATCAAGATGCTTATACAAGGAAACTTCAAATAGTTCATGGGAAATAGAATTTAAAGATAAGTTTACTTTGCCACAAGGTTTTAGAAATCTGTGCCTACAAGGGGCCTCCAAAAAGTTCATGGAAAAAAAAAGCTGTTTGTGGATTTCAGGGGTTTTTTTGTGCCAAAATAAACTTCTAAATTCCATTTTACCATGAGAACTACTGTATTGCCTATATTTATTTTTTAATAAGTCAAAAGGCTAAAGGAGTGATTATGTAGCTACAATTTAAGCAGCTTGTCTCTTTGTAATACTAATGTAATCTTACGAAAGTTTTGTGATTATGCAAATATGTGGGCCTGACTTTAAGGTGGAGGGCCATAGGATGTGGTTGTTGTGGTTGGCACAACATGTTAAACTGCCACCCGGGAAACCTTCACTTACCAGCAGCTAGAAGTTCAGTCCTCACTTCACTTCTGTCTGATGTGCACCCTCAGAGGCAGATGAACTGCTCAATGTGTGGGTGCCTGTCAACCACACTGAGGTCCTGAACTGAGCTCCTAGTGACTGGCTTTGGCCTTGTATAGGCTCCAGCTGTAATCAATATTTTGGAGAGAGAACTAGCAGATGGATCATTCTGTCTGTCATGCTGCTGTTCAAATGAACTTTTATAAAAAGTTGGAGGGCCTTGCAATAGAAGACCTTTGAATATAATTTTACGCACCAAGGAATTTAAATTAGATTCCTTATTACTTCCTGGATGTTTCTAGTTTTGGATGTTGCCATGCAGGCAGTATTCATGACAAATCAAGGGCTGTTTAAGTTCTGATTCCCTGCCTTCATTTGTGTTAGAATTTAGGAATACTACATGGTCATCATCATGGTGAGCTGAGCAGGTGAAATGGCACATCAATGGGAAAGACAACAAGAGATTTTTCTAACCTGAATGTGTTTAAGCTGATTAAAATTTTATATGAATTTGACACCTGTTTCATAACAGTGATATTTACTGATAACTCATCTTTTCTCTAAAACTTGGTTCACTTAACTTGTTTACTATCAAATGTCTTTTCCTTATAGGATATGAGGGTACTACAGAAAGTTTGTGGAAAAGTTGAATTAAAAGATCATTTATTTTGATGGGACAAATTTTGAAATTCATGAAGATTTTTCATAATACATATTTTCCTGACATTTTTCAAGACCTTTGATACCTTAAATAAATTTTCTAAACCTATAAAACATAGATGAAAATATTTCCAGCAGTCACCTCTTGGTTGACCGCTATCAGCAATAAGCTGGTGACAGTGTATCCTGTTGCAGGTATCTGCAGGAAAGGAAAATGGAGAAGTATTGCCCCTGCCTTGGATGACTCCTGTGGTACCTTTAAAGCAAGGGCTCTTACCACAAGATGCCTTGGCAAGACTGGTGAATCCTTTGTCCCTGAGAATTCTTTGGAAGTTAGTTGTTTTCTGTAAAGAATATTATTAGATTAATATACATGATTTGAAACTGAACTATGCTTATAGTTTTTAAAGTGTCACTTCTAATACCCATTTTGGAGCTGAAACTGAGAATTATCTAGATGTTACAAAGAGTTGTTAGCAGCTCAAAATCCAGTTAGTATAGAGAAATAGAGTTATAGCAATATAAAATGTAAACTACAACAAACACATCTAAGAAATCATGGAGGACTGCTTATTGAACAACATTGTATGGGAAAGGAAAGTGTTGCTGGGCAATGTGTGCTGCAGTGGGTTAAGCAGCTGCTTGGGACACTCATTTTCAAGTCTGTGCTAATACTCTGCCAGATTTCTGTTAGTGGACCCTAAATGATAGTGAATGATGGCCCAAGTATTCAAGTCCCTGCCATTTATATGAAAAAAAAAAAAAAAGAAAGAAAATCTGAATCACAACAAATTCAAATGGCTATGAGGTTATTATGTGAATAGGTCCTAAGCATTGCCTTTGGATCCAATACCTTGCAGGAATCACTTAGACAAGAGCACTTCAGAACATTTGGCAAAAGTGAAATTAAAAGATAAATTTATGCATCCCCTTTGAGAATGCCTGTGTTGGTGTCCTGGCCCTTCTAATGCACACCCTGAGATATAGCAGGTGACAACTGAAGTTCTTGGGCCCTGGTCTCATTACAGGATGGATCATATTCCAGGCTCCTGTTTTGGCCCACCCAGATTTGGCTGTTGGGAGCCCTGGGGAGTGAGGCAGTGGACAGACGATCTGTGTCTGTCTCTGACTTTCTCATACAGTTTTTAAAAACAAAACAAAACAAAAAACCTGAAAAATTTTGTGTAAGAAAATTTTATTCCATCTATATGAGGGTTCTTCAAAAGGTTCATGAAATGCATAGTTTTACAGAATTATGTATGGGTCTCAAAGTTTTAGACTCAAAACTTTTTTGATTCAAAAAATCTGTTAATTCCAAAAATTAATTAAAAATCTATTAATTCCATTTTCCATGAACATTCTGAAATACCCACCTATTTGAGAAAGTAAGAAAAATCATTTGTACATAGCCTAAGTAAATCAATGTATTATTTTAGGTTACTAGACACACTTAAAAGGTCAAAAATTTGTATTTGTAGGTGGTTAGTTTGCGAGAAGCTGAGCGAAAACAACAGTTAGAGAATGAAGAGATTAAAATGAAGGTTCTGGAACGGGATAATATGGTTCGTGAGTTGGAGTCTGCACTGGAATACCTAAAATTGCAATGTGATCGGAGATTAACCCTACAACAAAAAGAACATGAGCAAAAGATGCAGCTGTTGTTACATCACTTCAAAGGTAACTGCCCTTTTAATCAGTTAAGCAAAGGTACTGCGTAGGTAGGGGATTGTGGAAGGGACAGGAGAGGATCTGATCATGTAAAAGCCTAAGATGTACAAGGGTACTTCAGCAAGTTCACGGCAAAACGGAATTTAAAAATGTTTGCCTGGGTGCAAAAAAAAAATTCTTTTTGAGTGTGCAGTAAAGTTTGATATGGTCCAATAATTTAAGCGGCTGTTTGGAATGCCTGCACCCCATAGTGGAGTGTCAGTTTGAATACCAGCTCCTTTATTTCCAATCCACTTTCCTGCTAATGCAGCACCAGGAAGGAGCACATGGTGACTGACGTCCTTGGATCCCTGCCACCCATGTTGGAGACCCAGTTGGAGTTTCATGTTCCTGGCTTCAGCCTGGCCCAGCCCTGTTTGTTGTGGACATTTGGGTAGTAAACCAGCAGATCAGAGGTCTTCCTCTGTCTCTTTCTCTTTCACTCCCTCTTTCTCTGGTGCTCTTTCAAGCAGCTGATCATAAACATTCAAAAAGTTTCTTGAATCCGTGCATAGTTTTTTCCTGATATGCATTTTCTGTGAACTTTTTGAAGATCCCTAATATGCATGGATTTTCAAAAATTTTGCTCCAAGATAAATATACTTTATTAACCATTTTCCATAAATATTTATTCAGGCTTTGTGTGTGTGTGTGTGTGTGTGTGTGTGTGTAATAGAGAGAGAGTTTCTTTACATGTTTTGGTTACCATATACTGGGAGAGCTGTCTTTACTATTAGGGTATTCACATATTTTTTTTTAAAGATTTATTTATTTTTTATTGGAAAGTCAGATATACAGAGAGGAGGAGAGACAGAGAGGAAGATCTTCCATCCGATGATTCACTCCCCAATTGAGCCGCAACGGCCGGTGCGCGCCGATCCGATGCTGGGAATCTGGAACCTCTTCCGGGTCTCCCACGCAGGCGCAGTGTCCCAAGGCTTTGGGCCGTCCTCAACCGCCCCCCAGGCCACAAGCAGGGAGCTGGATGGGAAGCGGAGCCGCCGGGATCAGAACCAGCGGCCACACGGGATCCCGGGGTTCTCAAGGCGAGGACTTTAGCTGCTAGGCCACGCTGCTGGGCCCATAGTAGGACCATTTTATAGCGATGCTAGTAGAAGGTTAAGTATGAAGTATTTTCTGAAGGTCAGTGTTATTAGTGAGATTTTTGTCACTAAACAAGCTACTCATGAAGGAAGGATGCTTATTTTGGCTGTTTTGCAGGTTCAGAGTCCGAGATCAGGTGGCCTCATGAGCTGGCCACCTTCTGGTGAGGTCCGAGGATGCCATGGTGTAGCACATGCAGAGGGAGGATCACACAGGCCCAGCCCTTAACAACAACATCCTTCTGAGAGCATGTCCCCCGTGAGGACCTCCCAGTGGGCCTGCCTCCTGAACACTCAGGACTTAGGGATCTAAGTCCAGTGTGAGTTTGGGAGCCACATCTTTTTCAGTTATTGGTTCTAAAACATAACCAAGTGGGGACAGTATTAGACATCTGTAAATATTAATTGGAAGCTGTTGTATTGTGGCCTAAACTAGAGCTTTACCAGTTCTGATTCCTCCTTTTTATCCATGGTGCTTTCCTTTGTGACTTAGTTTTTCTAGTCTAAAGATTTTGTTTTTGTGGGGTTTTGGACTATATATTTCTTGTACCTTTAAATGCTAGGCTTATGAATTTCCACGTAGTCCAGCTACTGTTATAAATTAAATCAGGTATAATGCAGCAGATGGATAGAGCCCCAAGCATCAGAACTTGAAGTCTAGCAGAAAGGCCTGGGCATCATGCAAAGCTGGTGGTCGGTAGGGGGCAGGATAGAAAAGGTGGCTAAGGACTCATTGCTTTGAAAGATAGCACAGGTAGAAGATTCCAAATTGTAGCTGAAAACCATTGCACTCGGGTAACAGATGCAAAGGACATATTTCTGACCCTTTTACCTGTTAAGCCATAATTTTGAATCCTCTGTTGATTTTACATGTAAGTTTCTATTTTATAGAGCAAGGTGGAGAAGGCATTATGGAAACTTTAAAAACATACGAGGATAAAATCCAGCAGTTGGAAAAAGATCTCTATTTCTATAAGAAAACTAGCAGAGATCTTAAGAAGAAACTGAAAGAACTGGTAGGAGAAGCAGTTCGACGGCAGCTGGCACCACTGGAAAGTAAGACTTTGAGTTCACTTGTCACACACACTGGTTGTCTAGCTTTTGGTGAAATCATTGCTGATTAGTAGTGTAATATTTTTGGTTGACTGACTTCGACATTTTTCCTTTTTTTTCTCTTAAGACAAAACCACATAAGTAAATGAATAATAAATGTATATATGCCAAGGAAATAGTCTTATTATCTGTCCTGTTCCAGGAGCCTTTGCAGTTCATAACTGCTTAATTTTTAAATTCTATAATGTAACATAGCTGACGGTTTCCAGTTTTATGATAAACTAAACTTTTTATTATTAAAAAGATGTACAGTAAAGATCAAAGTATATATATTTCTAAGGTCTCTTCATATCATTATCTCTGGAAAGTAATAAATAATAATGTTCATTGTTGAGATAAAGATGTTCTCCTGAATTATTTGTTTTAGGTACATAGAATTGGCACATTCCTAAATGAAATAAAACATGTCAAAAACTTCGCAAAAGTTAGAAGTGCCATAAAGGTAGTATTTTTCTATTATTAAAATTTACCCTCTTTAGGAAAACTAATTAAAAATTAGCATTTCTAAAATAATATAGTTTATATAAAGGAAGTAATCTTCCTTTAGAGAAGTATAGTTTATGAAAAGCTGGCTTTAAAAACTTCTATAAACATCCATTTTGTACCTCTGAAGGAAACTGCTTAAAATTGGAGACATAATATATAAAGAGACCATATATTAAATATGAATATATAATATATAACAATATATAATATTTAATATATATTAAATATTTTAAACATTAATATAATATGTAATGTTATATAATATGTGATATTTAATGTCTGATATATTATACAAGATATATTTAATATATTAGATATTTTAAATATTATCTTAAAATTTTAATTTAAATATAATTTAAAAATTTTTAATTGTATGCCAATTGTATAATTGACATATGCTGAGTATGATTAGGAGAATTAACACTTTTAAAAAATTTAAAATACAATAATGCTTTAAAAAAGCAATTCTAATGCTACATTGTATTTATCAATTATAGGTATTTTCACAGATACTAAGCCCTCAAACTCAGGGTAGACTGGTGTCTGCTAACCTTATTTTTGATTCCTATTTTATTTTTGTTTAATTGAGTGATCTTCCATCCATTGGAATACCCATGACAGCTAGGGCTGGGCTGGGCTGGAGCCTCTGTCCAGGTCTCCTGTGTAGCTGGCAGGGATCCAGTCACTTGAGCCAGTATGTGCTGCTTCCCTGTGTGCAGTAGCAGGAAGCTGGAGGAAGTGACAGTAAGGCTGAAAGCCAGGCACCGCAGTGTGGCGTGTGATGTCATCACTGCAGCCCCTAAATGCCCACACTGCTAACTTTATTTATAGATGAAGCCATATGGTGCAGGAAGGCCTAGCCTCTCATGAACAGAACACTAAATAGAACACATTCTAAAAGTCTTTCCTCTTCTGATTCCTGGTCCAGCATTCAAGTGTCAAAGTTATCTCATGATGGAGGCACAACATAAACTTACATCTCTTACCAAAGAAACCTAACAGCAGTTCTCAGTGTGAGGACCTGCACATGGTGTTAAGCAGGTTAGGCCTCAGCCTGCGGTGCCAACATCCCACATGGTTTGAGTCTTGCTGCTGCACTTATGATCCAGCTTCCTGCTTATGGCTGCTTAAGGGGGAAAAGTGAAGGATGGCCAAGTCATTAGGCCCCAGCACCCAGGTGGGAGACAGGAGAAGCTCAGGATTCCACCCTCCAGCCATTGGAGCCATTTGGGGAGTAAACCAGCAGATAAAAATTTGCCTTCTTTTTGTAAATCTTTAATAATTTCCATTATAGTAATGCATAAAGCGTTACTAATACAACTCAAACATTTATATGAAATTTGCCTGAAATATACAGCTAAAACTTCTACTTGAAATAGCACTTGAAAAAAATAAAGATCAATATACTTAAGACTATTTTAGCTTTAAAAAATGATTTATTTTACTGGAAAGACTGATTTATCGAGAGAAGTGGGGACAGAGAAAGATCTTCCATCTGTTGGTTCACTCTCCATCTGTTGGATTAAAGATCTCTGTCTCTCCCTCTCTGTCACTCTTTTAAACAAATAAACCTAAAAAAAAATCCACTTTCAAGGAGTAGGGATTTTTTAAAGATGTATTTAATTCATTTATTTAGAAACATTTATAGAGAGAAGGAGAGACTGAAAAAGATCATCTTCCATCCACTGGTTCACTCCTCAGATAGCTGCAATGGCCAAATTAAGTCAGTCTGAAGCAGGAGTCAGTAGCCAAGAGCCAGAAGTTTCTTCCTGGTCTGCCATGTGGGTGCGGAGTTCAGGAAGGTAGATGTGAAGTAGGATAACTGGGACATGAACCGGTGCCCATATGGGAATGCTGGTGCTAGCAGGGAGAGGATTAGCGTGTCAAGCCACAGCACTGGCCCCAAGGAGCAGGAATTTCATCTTACAGTTAAGACACCCACATCAGGGCCCAGCAGCGTGGCCTAGTGGCTAAAGTCCTCGCCTTAAATGCATCGGGATCCCATATGGGCACCGGTTCTAATCCCGGCAGCTCCACTTCCCATCCAGCTCCCTGCTTGTGGCCTGGGAAAGCAGTCGAGGACGGCCCAATGCATTGGGACCCTGCACCCATGTGGGAGACCCAGAAGAGGTTCCTGGTTCCCAGCTTCGGATCGGCACGCACCGGCCGTTGCGGCTCACTTGGGGAGTGAATCATCGGATGGAAGATCTTCCTCTCTGTCTCTCCTCCTCTCTGTGTATCTGACTGTAATAAAATAAATAAATCTTTAAAAAAAAAAAAAAAGACACCCACATCAAAATACCTGGATTTTTGATGCCTGGTTCTAGCTTAATACTAATGTAGATCCTTCAGAAGCACTGGTGGTGGCTCAAGGAATTGGTTTTCTCCATGCACCAAATGGAAAACCTGGGTTGAGTTCCCAGTTCTGGTTCCGGCCTAGTCCAGCCCCAGCCATTCTAGGCATCTGGCGGGTAAACCAGCAGATAGGAATTTGCAACTGTCTCATTTTTTTTAAAGCTTTATTTTTATTGCAAAGTCAGATATACAGTGAGGAGGAGAGACAGAGAGGAAGATCTTCCATCTGACGATTCACAAGTGGTCGCAACGGCTGGAGCTGAGCTGATCCGAAGCCAGGAGCACTGAGCCTCTTCTGGGTTTCCCACTTGGGTGCAGGGTTCCAAGGCTTCAAGCTGTCCTTGACTACCCTCCCAGGCCACAAGCAGGGAGCTGGATGGGAAAGATCTTGGAGGATTATTAAAATAATACGAGGATCATACCTATCTGACCAATTTTTCTAGGAAGTCTAGTGTTGATTACAGTGTTGAAAATGGTCTTACCCACTTTCACCCTGTAGCCCTTGACCCTTTGTACCCTAATCAGTTAAGTAAGATTATTAAAAAAAAATCTGATGAGTAAATAAAAGTGCCTTTCCTGCCAAAAAATATATATATATTACTTCAGTTAACTTGCTGTTTTACTTAGAAACATTTTAAATACTTTCAAAAATTGGATGTAAGAAGGAATTTACAAGGATACTTCATAAAGTTTATGGGAAAATTGCATTACACTTGATCTTAGCTAAAAGGAATGAAGCAACAACAAGTGAATGATAAGTTAAAGGGTTAGTGTGGTACAGTGGGTTGGGCTACCACCTGTAATGCCTGCACCCCAGAATTAAGAGTATCAACTACTCTGCTTCTGATGCAGTTCCCTACTAATGGTCCTGAGAGAGCACCAGAGGATAGCCTGTGTAACTGGGTCCCTAACACCCATGTGGGAGACCCAGATGAAATTACTGACCCCTGCATCAGACCTGACTTGTGGCCATTTGGGTAGTGAGTCTCCCTATCTCGTGTTGCTCTACTTTCTAATAAATACACTTTTTTTTTTATAAAAAGGTTGGTTTATTTTGGTGCAAAAATATTGACTATGGTCTTTTCATAATATTCATTTCTATGGACATTTTGAAAATCCTTACAGTCATTATAGAAACTCTTAAATACAGGAAAAACATCCCCAATAACCTTTCTTAGATTTTTACCTAGTTCCTTTCATATTTTCACTATACTTCAAAGGGTACTTTATAAACTACTTCATAAAGAATAAAATGAGTTTAGGAAGACAGTCATCGCCCAGCAGTTAAAAGAACAAGGAGGACATCTGCATTGCTTGCATGTTAGAATTCTAGGTTTAGTACCAGGCTCCACGTGAACCCTGCCTCATACCAGTGTAGTCCGTAAAAGGCATCGGATGATGGCTCAAGTAATCTGGTCCCTGCTGCCACATGGAAAATCTGGAGTGAGCTCTTAGCTCCTGGCTTTAAACTGACCCGGTGGTGGCCATTGCTGACGTGTAGAGTGTGTACTAGAAAATGGAGAAGGGGCTCTGTCTCTCAAATAAGTAAATTTTAACTCCGCTTAAATAGACAGTCTCTATTTGCTCACTCAAATATTCAAAATTTTCCTTGTGTCCACTTACACAAAACTTACTACAAAACTATGTGAGGATACTGGGTTCAGAAGATCTGGGGTAAAACTCAACTGTTTCTTTTTGTAAAACTATGAAACTTTGAACAAACTAATCTTTTTCTAATTTATTTACTTTATTCAAATAAAATTCCAGAAGAGAGAAACTTTCTGTTGTGAAGAATCAGGGGGTTTTGGTGAATATTGTGATGTCCACTGGGGATCTCCATGTGGCGACCTCTAGGGTGGTTAAAGTAAGATGTTGGAATTGACGGGGATGATACTCTGCTGGCTCTGTCTTCACACCAGAGAGGGTATACCTAAGAAGACGTTGAACTTGACTGGACAATAAGATGCTGGACTCTAGGTTTGGTATACGCTTGCAATGGGGGAATCTCAACTGAACTTGAGCTGTGGTTATGCAACAAGGTGGAGGAATCCACCATGGTGGGAGGGTTTGGGGAGGGGTGGGGAGAACCCAAGTACCTATGTAATTGTGTCACATAATACAATGTAATTACTGAAGTTAAATAATAAATAATTAAAAAAAAAAAAGTAAGGTGTTGGGGCTTGGCGTAATAACCTCCCTAGTGGCTAGATCCTCACTGCAGGGATCTCAGATGGGCTCCCCCCCCCGGTTCATGTCCCTGCTGCTCTACTTCCATCTGGCTCCCTGCTTATGGTCTGGGAGTGCAGTGGAGGATGGCCTAAAGCCTTGGGACCCTGCATCCACATGGGAGACCCAGAAGAAGCTCCTGGCTGGTTTTAAATCAGCTCAGCTCTAGCCTTTGTGGCCACTTGGGAAGTGAACCAGCAGATGGAAGACCTTTCTGCATCTCCTTCTCTCTGTAAATTTGACTTTCCAGTAAAAGTAAATCTTCAAAAAAAAAAAAAAAAACCCACCAAAAAAGATGTCTGCTTTCTTCTCCAGACATGGACAGCAGGAATTTCACAAGCCTTCTGATGACTAATAATTGCAACAGTCTGTGGCCAACTTTGTATTCCCTTTAGTTCCACATGAGGAGCTATGTCCTTTGCTGGTTCAGGTGTTTTGCTTCATGGAGAATTTTTTTAAAGATTTATTTGTTTTTATTGGAAAGGCAAATACACAAAGAGAGAGAGAGAAAAATCTTTGGTCCTCTGCTTTATTACTCAAGTGGCTGCAATCGGAAACCAGGAGCCAGGAGCTTCTTCCAGGTCTCCCATGCAGGTACAGGGTCCCAAGGCTTTGGTCTGTCCTCCACTGCTTTCCCAGGCCACAAGCAGGGAGCTGGATGGGAAGTGGGGCAGATAGGACACAAACTGACACCCATATGGGATCCTGGGCATGTAAGGCAAGGATTTAGCCACTAGGTTATCGCACCAGGCCCATAGGATTTTTTTTTAAAACTATAAAATCCACATGTTTTAAACCAAGAGGTACAAACCAGAATGCCTACTGGATCCAGGGAAGCTAAATGAGCAGTGGCAGCTCTGCCCCAGCTGCTGTTACTATGATGGGTCACATTTGGCTTGGCAGCTTCCGATGTACAATCTGTTTTAAACTGTCCTCACAAGACTGGAAGTGCACTAAACATATAGCAACATATGTTAAACTGGGCTTCATTTGTCATTCAGTCATGGATTTCCTAAAAGCCATCAGATAATCTACGATTTCAGAATCTCAGGCCTTGATCTCTTCCTCAAATCACTCATTCCAGCTGGGCTCCCCCACGGAGGCAGTATGCTCTCACCTCCAAGTTGATTGCACAAGTGGCAGTGCCCACCCAGCATCCACCTGGACAGCAGGACCCTGCCATTTTGGTAGTGCCCAACAATACCACGTGTTCATGCACATGATGCCAATTGCCGTGGGTTCCTCAGGAGAGGTGGTGTCCAGGCAGGGTTCTCCAGGGCTAGCTGCATCTGGCCAGGGTTTGGACTTCACCAACAGCAAGCCCAGTAGGGCGCGGGTGTGGGAAAGCACCAGACACCCACAGCATTCCTGTGTCTTCAGGAAGCATCAAAATTCCTATAAGACTTATTCCATAATTAAAGTCCTGAGTTACATAATGCCTACATGTGAAATAATTCATAGTCACATATTTGCCTGAAATAAATCATTTAGCAAAACAAACCTGAAAAACATTCTGTTAAGTGATAACAATGAAGTTATTTTAGGATGTTATGGTTAAAATTACTGATTCTGAGGAACTAATCTCTAATTGTCTGGTTTGGGGATTTTAGATTACAACGCTGGAGACAGAGCTGAGAATCCCGAAGCAGCAGTGAGCATGGTTTCAGAGGAATTAAAGTGGGCATCCAGAACTGAGAAGATGACCTGTAGTGGGAGAGAGAGACAAGCAGACAGCTCTGCAAGCAGCCTGAGACCACCACCAACTCCTCAGAAAGTTGAGGAAGAAGGCCGGGAGTTACTTCCCATGTGTAGCTCTCTAGCACCTCCAAGTGGGCAAGGGAGTGAGGAGCATAAGACAGAAATGGATGAAAATCACTTTACAAAACCTCACAGTCGACAGTGCTCCCAGATTCAACCAGTAGGAAACACAGGACAGCTACATGGTGTCACACCCATAAAACTGTGTCGCAAAGAATTACGTCAGATTTCAGCACTGGAACTGTCCCTACGGCGCTCTGCTCTTGCAGTTGGGGTCAGGTCGATGACGGCGGACTCCATTGAAGTGGCCAGGAAATCCAGTGACTTAAAAACTTAGGCATTTAACCCTTTTAATTTTTAGATATGCTAAAAGATTCCTTGTTCTAACCTGCTAAAATTAAAGTTCAAGCTTACTAGCTCTTACCTCAGGATTTAAAAAAAGGGGAGGAAGGCGTTTTTGTTCCTTTTCTGTACTATAGATATGTATTTTTTCTATAGTATATTTGGGAAGTTTTAATTTGCATTTTCATAATAACCAAATACATGTTTCTCAACACTCGGTAACCTTTAAATACTTCCACTTATAAATACGTCTAAAATTACTTCCAGGTATATTTAAAGAACAAAACTAATAACAGGCTAAAAGATCCACCAAATGTATATTATAAAATGTTATTTTATATACAATATTATAATATTAAATACAATATTTAATACAATATTAAAATATTTTATATACAAAACATTCACATTTTATAATATCTAATTATATTATTATCCTAATATATACTGTAATTTTTAAAAAATAAAAAACTGAAGTTTATTAGCACTAACCTTCAGCTAGCACAAACAGAAGCATTATATTCATTTACCATTTGTTAACAGCAGCTCATTTAAAATCCCATTAACTACTGGTAATTGCTAAATGAAAACTTGCACAGCGTAGAATGAGTAGAGAAAAGCGCTGTAAGAACATGACAGCCTGTGACCAGATTGAGAATCAAGTCGGAGACTCAGCCGGGACATGTGATCCCTCTGCCTTACGCATCTGCAAAGCAAGGTGATTCTCATTCCTGTTTCCTCCAAACAGGTCTGACTGCCAGCTCTAACCTGGCAACCAAAATCGTTTGCCACAAGGCAGAAAGGAAATATACTGTTTGTGTTTTTCAAACCCAGCTAAATAATATTGTTTGTATCAGAAGGAAAGTTACCCACTGCATTTGTTTTGAGCATGGCTCACAAGCTATGGTGCTGCTCGTGAGAGAACTGGCTGCAGCTCTGTGGATCAGGGAAATCCTGACAGAACACTAAAGCAGTCCGACTGGGCAGGGGCAGGAGCACAGGCTGTGACGTGTCTGGTCACATAGAGTGCACGTGCCAGGGTGAAGGTCCAGCCTAGGAATCTAACGCACTTGAGTCTGAGATGTTTTTTCTGCAGCCTGCTTCGTCAGGTTTTGCAGATAGGTAGGTAGGCCTGGCTATAATAAATGATATTCTTGCTAAAATATTCCTTCAAATTTGTTTTATCAAAATCTTACTACTATGTAATATTTAGAATTCAGAACTAAACAGTTGTACTGCCAAATGTAGTTTGTACTTTATCATATTTTTCAGTCATGGCAAACATGCCATTATAATAATTTGAGGTATTATTTTTATTATTTTTGTATTTCCAAATTTTCACCTGCAAATCAGAATTTTTATCTTCAAATGAATTGTTGCTTTAGTTGGGGCAGTAGGACAGCCACTCTGACCTATGGTTGCCCTGTGACTTAGAGGCACCCACTGCCTGGCTGATAGGATTTGCTCTTACCTGATGCTGCCGTAGACTTGTCCTGCTGCTGTTAATCCTGACCATCCCACCTAAGTCCCAAACTGGCATCCTGTGTGTAGGCTTACGGCTTCCTTTACCTAGTGACTAGCCCTTACAGCTCCTTGGAGTTCCTTGGTCCCATTTAAAAGCAGTTCCTCTAGGAAAAGAAATTAAAACAAGAACTTCTGAACAGGTGGTTAGCTTACCTCTTAAGCATGGCACTAAAGTTCATTTAAATCTTGGATTAAGTATTCTGTGATTTACCAAGAAATGAGCAGTTCATAATTTAAGCCCAATCAGTAACTGCTTCGTAAGTTTCAAACAACTAATTTACAAACTTACTTGGAAATTTTCTGTTCAGCAATGACTACTTAAAGTCAGACTGTAGTTTTCAGCTAGTCTTCCTTATTTTTGCCTTTGCTTTGTACACATTCTAATTTACTAACGTATACACAGAGATATGTGGGTATATATCATGGTAAAAGGCTAACAAAAAAGTATACCACTTATTATTTATATCAAACCAAAAGTGATTTGATTTTATTATGCATATGTGAGTTAATTTTTTTAAGTAACAAAGGCATGTCTTTTCCTTTGGTTAAACATGCATCTTTTTTTTGTTTGTTTGTTTTTTGTTTTGTTTTGTTTTGTTTTTATTATTTAACTTCAGTAATTACATTGTATTATGTGACACAGTTACATAGGTACTTGGGTTCTCCCACCCCTGCCCAAACCCTCCCACCATGGTGGATTCCTCCACCTTGTTGCATAACCACAGCTCAAGTTCAGTTGAGATTCCCCCATTGCAAGCGTATACCAAACATAGAGTCCAGCATCTTATTGTCCAGTCAAGTTCAACGTCTTCTTAGGTATACCCTCTCTGGTCTGAAGACAGAGCCAGCAGAGTATTATCCCAGTCAATTGAAAGCTCCATCATACCATCAGCAAAAATTTACATCATTATGGAATTAATTGACATAGTAATGAGTAACCAACATGTTAAAAGTAAATGCGAGTTCCCAGCCACCTTCTGTGACCACCTCACCTATACTTCAATCTTAGTTTATACACAACATATAACATTCAAAACATAACATGTTATACATAACATCATATCATCTTAAATTAAGGCAAACATGTGGTATTTAACCTTTTGGGATTGGCTCATTTCCCTTAGCATTATGGTTTCCAGTTTGGCCCATTTGGCCACAAAGAACTGCATTTTGTTTTTTTTAATAGCTGAGTAGTATTCCATGGAGTAGATGAACCATAGCTTTCTTATCCAATCCTCTGTTGATGGGCATTTTGGTTGTTTCCATGTTTTTGCAATTACTGATTGTGCTGCTATGAGCATAGGAGTGCATGTTGGTTTCTCATAAAACAATTGTTCTGGATATATTCCTAGGAGTGCTATTGCTGGATCATACGGTATGTTGAATTTGAGTTGTTTGAATATTCTCCATACTGATTTCCATAGAGGCTGTACCAGCCTGCAGCCCCACCAGCAGTGGAGTAGGGATCCCTTTTCCCCGCAACCTCGCCAACAAGTGTTGTTGGTGCTTTTATTCATGTGGGCCAGTCTTACTGGCGTTAGGTGGTACCTCATTGATGTTTTAATTTGGATTTCCCTTATTGCCAGGGAACTTGAGCATTTTTTCATATGTTTATTTGCCATTTGGGTTTGTTCCTTTGTGAAGTGTTTGCCCATTTCCCATGCCCATTTCTTGAGTGGCTTGTTTGTTTTGACATTTTGGTTGTTTTGTAGCTCTTTGTATATTCTGGAGATCAGCCCTCTATCACCTATGTCGTGTGCAAAGATCTTCTCCCATTCTGTGGGTTGCCTTTTTACTTTGTTGATTGTTTCTCTAGCTGTACAGAAACTTCTTAGTTTGATGAGGTCCCAATTGTTTATTTTGGTCTCGATTTCTACTGCATTTGGAGTCTTTTTTAGGAAGTGAGGGCCTACCCCTAAGTGTTCCAGTGTGTTTCCAACATTTTCTTCCAAAAGTTTGAAGGTTTCTGGATGTAGGTTTAGATCTGTTATCCATTTAGATCTGATCTTAGTGTATGGTGAGAGATGTGGATCTATTTTTTTGTTTCTGCAGGCTATTAACCAGTTGTCCCAACAGCATTTATTGAACAGACCTTCCCATTTGCCTGGATTGTCGTTCAAGAGACTCAATACAGAGACTGCTAGAACTTGTACGAGAGTTTGGTAGAGTGGCAGGGTACAAAATTAATGAACAAAAATCAACAGCCATAGTGTATGCAAACAGCCCCAAGATGGAAAAAGACTTAACCAGCAAGATACCATTCAAAATAACAGAGAAAAGTATGAAATATCTGGGAATAAATCTAACCAAAAATGTAGGAGACTTATTCGAAGAAAACTACAAACTACTTAAAAAAGACATTGAACAAGACCTCAAAAGATGGAGTAACATCCCATGCTCCTGGATAGGTAAAATCAATATCATTAAAATGTCTATACTGCCAAAAGCAATATATACATTCAACGCAATCCCAATCAAATTGCCCAAAACATTCTTCATGGAACTGGAAACAATGATCCAAAAGTTCATCTGGAAGCACAAAAAACCACGGATAGCTAGAACCATCCTGAAGAACAGGAAGTTAGCAGGGGGAATCACAGTTCCGGACCTCTGGACATACTATAGGGCAGTGGTTATCAAAACAGCGTGGTACTGGCACAAAGATAGAGAGGAAGACCAATGGAGCAGAATAGAAACGCCAGCAGGAAACCCACACAGATACAGCCAAATAATCTTTGACAAAAAGACATGCATCTTTTATATGCTGTTATATATTTTATTCATACATGCAAATACATAAGTAAACAATGTTCTAAATAATAATTCTGGAAGTGAATTTATGCTCATTCCAATCAAGTCAGTGTACTCATAAAGGAAAGGAAAAATTGGGTAATTATTTTCTATATACTAATACTTTTCACACACTTTCCTTAGTCTAGACCTTTTTGTGATTGTTTGCCTTTTTGCATGTATATTAAAATACATTGTCACTTTTCTGTTCATCGTGTTCTTTTTTCTTCCATTTACAACAGAGTATTAAAGAGAAAAAACTATTTGCGTCTGCCACTTATTCGTTCTGACCTCAACTCCAGAATGTTCCAGATAACAGAGCTGGAGAAATCTGTTAACATTTGGGAACCATGGGTGGTGAGACCACAAGTGCTTTTGTACTTTAATTTTTGTTTTGTTTTGGTCCCTCAGTTGTTTACTTTTTTTTTTCCAGTTCTTTTTAAATGAACTTAACATCCAAGAAACCAGCAAAATACATAGAATTTTCAGCAACATGGACAATAATGCCATTACTTATTGCCTTATTTATATTAGTCTAGGCCAATAAAATAATGAGAGCATTATTGGAGAATAGGTGACTTAAATGGAAAAAAAATCTTACACCAAGACCTAGGATCAATTATAATATCAAAGCTTTTAGTGCGGTTCAGTTCTTTGGTCAACATGAGTTTCTGAACATTAAATATAGCATGGTTTGAAGTTTAAGTAATTTCTTTGGGCTAATATGAGACTTTAAAACATAATCTTACCAATATCTGAAGGTTTAAGTAGAAAGTCACTCATGGCTACAGTCCTCTCCATTTCATTGGAACTTCATTTTTAATATTGTTTACGTAGTTGAGGTGGATGTACACACGTGAGTCCCTGATTAGGGTGGGGAGGATCTAGGCATGAAGGTGGGTAGGACAAATATTTCAATTTTTTTCCTCCTGTGTCCTCGATGGGGGAAGGGGAAGGGGTTTTCCTTGCTGCCAAACTGCATCAGCACCGGAGGGTGGGGACAGTCCTTTGACGATGCCTCAGAGACCCGGATGTGGGGAAGTGTGTTCAGAGGGTGTTACCTGAGTGGTGTTGATAGTTCTGAGATGTCAGGATATTTCATTATGAAACAGATGAAACTTTGTGGTACCTCCTACTGGGTAATTGCAACATACAGTTCCATTGAGTTGTCTTTGTGCTTGAAAAGTAGAACAACCTCATGAACTTTATCATAATTTGAAAGATTCTTATATGCCCAAAGACAAAACTACAACATATAAATACATACTTAATGATTGTTTGAAATTCAGAATTCCATTTGCCAGTTAATATAGGCATAATTGAAGTGTAACAAAAGAAACAGTTTTATTTTAAAAGCTGTATTTATTTATCTGAAAGGCAGAGTGACAGGGAAGGACAGAGAGACAGATCTGTCAGCTGGTTCACTCCGCAAAGGGCCACAACAGCCAGACTCCAGCCCAGCCTCCCCATTGGGTGGCAGGGCTCCATGCACTGCCCTTCTACATGCATTAGCAAGGAGCTGAATGGGAAGTGGAGCGGCTGGGGCTCAAATCACCACTTCAGTGTGGGATGCCAGCATCACAAGCAGCAGCTTTAATCCAGTCTGTCACATTTTGATGCCGTAAGATATTCGTAAGCTAGTTGTATGTCATTGTGTCTTCAAGCTTATTATGGTGTAAAGCTTATTATGGTATAAACAAAACAGCATAATTTTGAAGTTCAAAATAAGAAATATTGGCAGAATTTATTCAGTCTTAAGTATCAAAAAGAATCACTTCTTGAACACTTCCTACACACACACATACACATTCTCAACAACAAATACAGAAATATGCTTGCCTGCTCTTCACCTTCCACAGTGAGTTAGTAATCAAACTGCCTGGAGACAGATGACTGCGAGGTGGAAGAGTGAGGTAACAGGAGAGAGAGTTTTATTTGAAAGTGCTCCACAGATGAACATAGAATTAAAATATTTTCAAAGAACCTGTATCAAATAATTTATTCCTCTGGTAATAGGACTGAAATTTTCATTTCATCTTCGCTCATCCCTAACCCCACATAGTACTGAATTTGCCATTTGAAAAGAGAAATCCTGGTTTTCATACTGATACCTTTTCCTTGGACTACCTACAAGAAAAGAACCCATCCTGGCTAGACTGGAATGCAGACTGGGAGCTTGGGTCAACTCCAACAGCAACCACAGCAGGCTGTTAGGGTTAGGGACTTAGCATTGAGACACTAGGAACAGTGTGCAAAAACAAACGTGATCCCAGGCAAAAATAACAGGATTTAATCTTTCCTAAAATAATACCATCTCAAACATGTTAACTTAATTTTTTTCTCTGTTAGATACTGTTTTAAGTCTTTCTGCTGAAGAGTCTGTGGATACAAGACTCTGTGGATGATTACAAACCAGTAGTTACTGCCCCGCCTTTGTTCTGTCGCCTTCAGTGACACATAACTGCCCTTCCCTATAGATAGGAAAAGGAGTGAGGAGTTGTCTGGATTTGATTAGTTTATACTTTTCTTGATTTATGGGTATTAAAGTTGTCAAAGCTTTGGGCCCAGTGTAATAGCATAGCGACTAAAGTCCTTGCCTTGCACGTGCCAAGATCCCATATGGGCATTGGTTCTAATCCCAGCGGCCCTACTTCCCTTCCAGCTCCCTGCTTGTGGCCTGGGAAGGCAGTTGAGGATGGGACCCTACACCCACATGGGAGACCCAGAAGAGGCTCCTGGCTCCTGGCTCCTGGCTTTGGATTTGCTCAGCTCTAGCCATTGTGGCTGCTTGGGAAGTGAACCATTGGACAGAAGATCTTCCTCTTTGTCTATCTGCCTTTCCAATAAAAATAAATAAATTTTAAAAATGTCAAAGCTTTGTCATTACGTTTTGGCATGACCTTTTTTTTTTTTTTTTCCTGGATTGTAAGGTTGGAATCAGGGCAAAGCATTTCTATACTGAATGGTCAATCTCCTTTTGAAAAGCCCTGGCCTGCTTGACGGAAGGGTAGTGTTGGACAGCAACTGAATTGTTCCCGTTAAGGACTGGACCTGTCTGTTTCACTGGATAATTTCCAGGGAGCTTTAGGTGTTTTACCAGTTGTTAAGACATGAATGGCCCAAGTTATAATCTTACTAATACAATACATCAAATCATCATGCAAGATTTTCCTTTAAAAAACAAATAGGGCCTTTGTGGTAGCATCGTAGCTAAATCCTCGCCTTGCATGAGTCAGGATCCCATATGGGTGCCAGTTCTAATCCCAGCTGCTCCACTTCCCATCCAGCTCCTGCTTGTAGCCTGGAAAAGCAGTCAAGGGCAGCCCAAGGCCTTGAGATCCTGTGCCCATGTGGGAGACCTGGAGGAAGCTCATAGCTCCTGGGTTCTAATTAGCTCAGCTCCAGCCATTGTGGCCATTTGGGTAGTAAACCAGTGGCTAGAAGATGTTTCTCTGTATCTCTCCTTGTCTGCATAAATCTACCTTTCCAATAAAAATAAATCTTTAAAAATCTTCATTAAAACTTAATCTTTCAAAACAATATGCAATTCAAAGAGATAATTTGAGAAAATTACATGAGAAATTGTTACTTTTTTCATGTGGTAATAGTGTTGTTATATCAAAAAAAAACTGAAAGTACTTTAGAATTTGAAAGATTTCAACAAGGTTGGCTGTCAATATTGGGTAACTCCTTTGGTGCATCTGTGGTTGCTTATTATAGAAAAACATTTTCTAGGGCCCAGCAGCGTGGCCTAGCCGCTCAAGTCCTCACCTTGAACGCACCAGGATCCCATATGGGTGCCGGTTCTAATCCCGGCGGCTCCACTTCCCATCCAGCTCCCTGCTTGTGGCCTGGGAAAACAGAGGAGGACGGCCCAAAGCCTTGGGACTCTGCACCACATGGGAGACCCAGAAGAGGTTCCTGGTTCCTGGTTCCTGGCTTCGGATCGGCGCGCACCGGCCGTTCTGGCTCACTTGGGGAGTGAATCATCGGATGGAAGATCTTCCTCTCTGTCTCTCCTCCTCTCTGTATATCTGACTTTGTAATAAAAATAAAATAAATCTTTAAAAAAAAGAAAAATTTTTCTAAGCAATATGATTCTTGAAGCTTTAGTCATATCTGTTATCAACAATATAAATAAGTATTCTCTGAGAAGTTATATATGGATCCTATTTTTAAGAAAATGTTTTAAACACTTGCTGAATCTATTTTTATAGGCATAAGAACTGTTTCTTTGGTTTATGAGTGGAAGAATATGTTTTGACAAGTAGTTCTGTCACCTCTTTTGGCTATTTTTTCTTTGATTAGAAACAATTACATTTGAGTTACTGAACCCTGGCTAGAAAATCAACGCTTAAAACTATGAACTGTTCCCACTTGTTAATCACAAGTATTTTAAACTTAACTGCACCAAGGACACTGTGAAACAAAGATTTTAAAAATTATTTTCACATGTATAACAGCAAAGTTAGTCTTCATCTGGCATTTGATACTCTTAGTCAAGTAATATACTGAAATTCAATTTGACATTACCATGATGGGTTTGCCCGCATACCCATTCAGAGGGAAGCCCAACCCATTAGTGGGCAATATCTGCCAGTGTTAACAGATATTGGCCTATATATAGATGAAAGCATGCAAGACCTGAATAGCCAAATTATCAAAGAGAAAGCTAGGACTTTAGGGTCATGGACTCTGCACTTGGAAGTGTTCTTTAGGACTGTGAACCAATCAGAAAGAAGCAAGTATACTAACACTTTCCCTGAAACTGCTACATTCATGGGACTGAGGTACTCTTTCTAAGATGAGGTTCAAACATTATTATCTCTCACAGGAAAGGAAACTAGATGTAAGGTCCTGACTTCTGGTGCAATTTTAATTGGCTAGGTCACAGAAAACTAAAACACCCTTCAGGACCAGGACCATCGGGGCTTAGTTCTCACATGGAAAGAATACTGAACTTCAAAAAGAAGCCAGCAGCCGAAGTTATTTATTTTGTGGAAAAAATAACAAAATCACATTTCTATGATTTTTAGTGTTTAAGCATATTTCTTGCTTTCTGTCAAAAAAAAATTTTTTTTCAGATAGAACGGAAAACTTCATTCCTCAAAGCACTTCCTTCCATTGACAAGTATTAGGGAGAGAACAGAGCAAAGCAATGGGGAACTTAGGGGTGCTTTTTCAGAAGGAAAGGTTTCTGAGGTTAAACATGCATACAACTGTTAAAAACTAGGCACAAACTCACTAATGAGAATGCTTTTCAGTTGACGTTCCTGTGCTCAAAGGGGCAAATACCAGGGCAGGTGCCTGCGCCCCAGCTTTGCTCTCACCTGGGATGCTTCCATCTCAGAGTACCTGGGTTCAAGCCCTGTCTCTGCCCTTAATTGCAACTTCCTGCTATCGGGCACCCTGGGAGGAAGGTGATGGTTCACTTACTTGGTCCCTGCCACCACATGGGACCCAAACGGAGTTCTAGGCTCCGGCTTTGGCCTGATCCAGCCTGGATTGCTGCCTGTATTTGGGAAGTGAGCTGGACAATGGGAATCTCTCTTCTCTCAAATAAATAAATAAGGTCAATTTAAATGGGGGAAATATCAAAAATTTTATCTAAACACTGAAATCACATCCACCCAGTTTTGATGGGTTGGGATGAGCAGTGACTATTTTGCCCCCTTTTGCAAACAGGATACTGCACTAGAACTACTGCTTTAAGATCATATACAATTGCTTATGATTTATTCTAAGTTTAGAAGCACACTTAATTCTTAAAATTGTTAAGCTGATGGGATTCATTTAAAACAGAAACTTGTATTTGGAAAAATTCAAAGGCCTCACCATTTACACTCATGAATTCATGGGCGTTTTCACTTTCTGGCCATTATGAATAATTGTGCTATAAAATGCCATGAGCATTGTAAACAAATTTTTCTGTGAACATAGTTATGTGTCTAGTAGAATTTCTAGGTCATAAAATAATTATACTCTTGATTTTTGGAGGGAATGCCAATCTTTCCCACTGCAGCTGCACCATTGTCATATCCCTAGGTGAAGCACATGAGGGTTCCAGTCTTCCCAGATCTTTATCAGAATTTGTTATTGTCCTCCCCTTTCCTTTTGTATGATTTATTTTTATTAGAAAGTCAGATATATGGAGAGGAGGAGAGACAGAGAGAAATATCTTCTGTCCGTTGATCCACTCCTCAAGCGGCTGCAATGGCCGAAGCTGTGCTGATCTGAAGCCAGGAGCCAAGAGCCTCTTCCATGTCTCCCACGTGGGTGCAACAGCAGGAGCTGAGCCCATCTGAAGCCAGGAGCCCGGAGCCTCCTTGGGATCTCCCACGTGAGTGCAAGGTGCCAAGGCTTTGTGCCATCCTCCACTGCTTTCCCAGGCCACAAGCAGGGAGCTGGATGAGAAGTGGGGCTGCCGGGACTAGAACCGGCGGCCATATGGGATCCTGGCAAGGCGAGGACTTTAGCCGCTAGGCTACCACACTGGGTCCTGTCCTTCATTTTGGTCATTCTAGTAGATGTGAAGTAGCATCTTATTACGGTTTTGAATGACTTTTTCACAGTATCTAATGCCGTGGAGTGCTTTTTTTTATGTGATTTTGGCTGCTGCCTCTGTATCTTCTTTGGAGAAGACTTTTCCCAAGTACTTTGCCATTTTAAAAACTTACTATTTATTGGAGAGAGAGTGCCCATCCACTGGTTTACTCCCCAAATTCCAGCTGGGCCAGGTTGAAGCTAGCAGCCAGGAATGCAATCTGCGTCTCCCATGTGGATGGCAAGGACTAAACCACGTGAGCTCACCTGCTGCCTCCCAGGATGGACATTCACAGGAAGGGGGAATGAGAAGTAGAACTGGGACTCACCCCCGACACTCCAATTGGGGATGTGAATGTTTTCACGTTTAGACCAACAGCCTGACCCTTCTGTCCATTTTGTCCTTTCCTAGGCTTTTTTTTTTTTTTTTTTATTGGAAAGTAAGATCTACAGAGAAAGGAGAGACAGAAAAAAAGATGTTCCATCTGCTGGTTCACTCCCCAAGTGTCCACAACAGCCAGAACTGAGCCAATCTGAAGCTAGAAGTCAGGAGCCAGGGGCCCAGGGGCCTCTTCTGGGTCTCCCATGTGGGTGCAGGGTCCCAAGGCTTTGGGCCGTTCTCAACTACTTTCCCAGGCCACAAGCAGGGGGTGGGAAGGGGATCCTGCTGGATGCAAGGATGCATTCAATCACTAGGCTATCCCAGTAGGTCCCTATCATAATTTTAACAGTTCTTCACATATTCTAGATATACATTTCTTATCAGATACATGATTTGCAAATATTTCTCCCATTCTCTGGTTTGTCTTTTTACTTTCTTGATAGTGCTGTTTATATTATGGAAGCTTTTATTTCTTAAAAATTAAGATTTAAGAAAAATATATACTTCCTTGGGCAGGTACTTTGTGCAGAGGTTGCCACTAGTTGTGATGGCCACAGTACATCTGGCTGACTTGAGCCTGACTCTGTCCCTTCCATCCAGTGTCCTGCTGATCACACCCTGAGAGGTCTATCAAGGAAAATGGAAAATAAACGTGTCCAATTTCATCACTTAGCATATATTTTTATAGTTTTAAAAAATACGTATTTACGTTAAAAGTCAGTTTCAGAGGGAGAGAAAGAGTCTTACATCTGTTCATTCACTCCCCCAGATGGCCCCCAAGTCAGCACCGGGCCAGGCCCAAGCCAGGAGTTTCAACCAGGTTTCCTATATGAGTAGCAGGGACCCAAATCCTTGACCATATTCTGCCTTTCTCAGACCATGAACAGGGTCCTGTATCAGATGTGGAACAGCTGGGATGTGAACCAGCTCCCATATGGGATGCTGGCATCCCGTAGGCTATGACTTTACCCATCATACTACAAATGACAGCCCCTATAGTTGTTTTAAAAATTACCTGTTTTCAGGGTTGGCATCGTGCCATGGCACGTTAAGTCATTGCCTGCAGCACCAGCATCCTATGTGGGTACAGTTGTAGTCCCAGATGTTCCACTTCTGATGTAGCTTCCTGCTACATAAGAAAACAGCAGAGGATTGCCCAAGTACTTGGGCCCCTGCATCCATGTGGGAGATACAGAAGAAGCTCCTAACTTCTGGTTTCTGCCTGACTCAGCTGTGACCATCTGGGGAGTAAATCAACAGCTGGAAGATTTTCTCTCTCTCACTTTCACTCTGCCTTTATAATAAAAAAAATTTTTTTAAAGATTTTATTATTTTATTACAAAGTCAGATATACAGAGAGGAGGAGAGACAGAGAGGAAGATCTTCCATCTGATGATTCACTCCCCAAGTGACTGCAACGGCCGGTGCTGCGTCGATCCGAAGCTGGGAACCAGGAACCTCTTCCAGGTCTCCCACACGGGTGCAGGGTCCCAATGCATTGGGCCGTCCTCAACTGCTTTCCCAGGCCACAAGCAGGGAGCTGGATGGGAAGTGGAGCTGCTGGGATTAGAACCGGCGCCCGTATGGGATCCCGATGCGTTCAAGGTGAGGACTTTATTCGCTAGGCCACGCTGCTGGGCCCATAATAAAATTTTTTAAAAATCATCTCTTTTTTTGTTTTCATTTTATTTGAAAGACAGAGAAATGGGAGAGAAAGAGATATTCCATCTACCAGTTCATTTCCCAGATGCCCACAACAGCTGGTGCTTGACCAGCCTAAGGCTAGGAGAATAAATAACAAGACCTGAGTCTCCCACGTGGATACCAGGGACACAAGCAATCTGGCCATCACTGTCTGTCTTGCAGGGTGTTTAGGAGCAGAGCCTGCACACCAGGGACTGTAATACGGGACGCACATATCCCAGCCTGCACTGTTGCAACACTCTCTGAGTCCAATTTTTAATTTTGAGGATGTCCAATTTATCAGTCTTCTTTGGTTGTCCAAGTTTTTCATATCTAAGAAACCACTGCCTAATCCACAATAATGCAGATTTACATCTATGTTTTCTTCTAAAAGATTTGTGGTTCGCTTTTTTTTCCTTTTTTTGTATTTATTGTTTTGTTTGTGGTTCACTTTTAAATTTTGGTTTGAGCGGTAGAGAGACAAAGGGCAAACTCTTATCCACTGGTTCACTCTGAATCAAAAACCCCCGACAGCTACTGCTGGGCCAGGGCTGGGCAGTAGGTTCCCAGTTACTGAGCCATCACAGCCGCCCCAGTGTGCGTTAGCAGGGAGTTGGACTCAGGAGCCAGAGCAGGGATAAAGCCCAAGAACACAGAATGTGGGACACAAGTGCCTTAATCGCTAGGCCAAATGACTTCCCCCATTTTATAATGCAAATTCTTACATTTGGGTCCATTTGAATTAACTTTAATACATGGTATAAGTCTAAGGGAGGGAAACAGAGAAAGATATCTTCCATTTGCTGGTTTACTTTCCAAACAGGCTTTGGTTTGAGTCCTGGATGCTTCATTTCCAATCCAGCTCCCTGCTAACACTTCATGGAAATCAGCAGCAGATGGTCCAGGTACCGGGTCCCTGCTTTCCACATGGGAGACTTAGATGAAAGTTCTGGCTCCTGACTTCCATCTGATCCAACACCAACCATTGTAGCCATTTTGCAAAGTGAACCAGCAGACAAAAGATTTTCTCTCTCTCTCTCTCTCTTTCCCTCTCTCTTCCTTTATATAATCCTGAATTTCAAATAAATCAATCAATCTCAAAATGTAGAGACAATTTCCACTCACTGGTTCTGTATGTGAGTATATTCTTCTTCAGTGTTACATAACATGAAGATGAACGGTGGTGACAAAGACAGTTATACAACAAACCTCTCCCTGCTAGGCTATTTTGCCAGGTGCAGCCTGTGGGCAAGGTTTAATAAACCATAGATCTACCCACAGAGGAGAATACAGCTTGCAGAGCAAAGGCAAACAACAACACAGTTACTTTTGGGTTCATTCACTCAACAACCGTTGGAATTCAAACAGCGACAATGGCACTTACAGGGATATACTAATGGGTAGAACAAACCAGGCTCCTGTTTTTAATGAGGCTCATGTCTGAAGAGAAACATGATGGCTTTAGGAAAAGCAGAAGGTGCCATGGGAGTCTGGAGGAAGGGCATGTAACGTTTAGGGGTAAACCCTTCCCCTTGTCTTAACAGATAATGTGACCCTAGAAGGCGTAGTACCGAATAATCCATTAAAAATCCTAAGAATTGGGACATATCATTGTATTATCACAGAAATGCAAACCATTAACCAGGCCTTGTGCCTTGGAGGCTTGGCATAACCACGTGCTGAATGACTAAAACAATTAATGCTAGATGTAAGGGCGTTACATGGGAGGATGGGAAGTTTGACCACACTAAGAAATCCCAAGGTTATGAATAGAGAACCTGGCTGCTTTCCCAGCTTACATGTCATACAGTGACTAGACTCGTGAACTTTTATTGCCCCAAATCTTTTTTCCTCACGAGTAGTGTATCTGATCTCAGAAACACCAGAAGAAAGTTAAAAACCCTTAAGAGGGATGGGCATTGTGAAACAGCACGTTAGGTCGCTGTGGGATGTGGGCATGCAGTAGCAGATGACCAGGTGAAGGCCCTGTTACTCTACTTCCTACCCAGTTCCCTGCTGATGTGTCTGTGAGGCAGCAGATGACGACTCAGATCCCAGAGTATCTGCCACCTGTGGTGGGAGACCCACAGTGGAATTCCTGGTTCCTGATTTCACCAGGGCCCAGACCTGTCTGTTGCAGCCATCTGATGAATTAACCTGTGGATGGAAGAGCTCAGTCTCTCTCAGGCAAATAAACCTTAAAAGACACTAAGTGTAACGAATTAGTTACAAATTACAGATGATTCCCACAACATAACAAATTCATTTTAATCATGCCAGGCTCCTGCAGAAAACACTTCTTTTTGATCTAATGTCAGAAAATATGTTCTCAAACAATTATTTCATAATATGGGCCATTTTGAAATTCAAGCTTGTAATATTTATCTTCATATTAAGAGTACAGTATAAGTGGGCCCAGCATGGTAGCCTAGTGGCTAACGTCCTCACCTTGCACACATGAGGATCTCATACGGGTGCTGGTTTGTATCCCAGCTGTTTTCACTTCCCATCCAGCTCTTTGCCTATGACCTGGGAAAGCAGTCGAGGATGGCTCAAAGCCTTGGGACCCTACACCCATGTGGGAGAACCAGAAGAAGCTCCTGGTTCCTGGCTTTGGATTGGCTCAGCTCCAGCCTTTGCAGCCACTTGGGGAGTGAATCAGGAGACAGAAAATCTTTCTGTCTAGCCTTCTCTCTGTAAATCTGACTTTCCAATAAAAATAAATAAATCTTAAAAAAGTTTTTAAAGAGTACAGTATAAGTGACACCGTAGAGAGGGCAAGGGAAGGAGGCAGCTAAGTGAAAACACTAGGAAAGCAACATTCAAGCTTCTGTTGTATCGTGAAGTATAGAATTTAGAAATTCAATTTTTTTTGCCTCGAGTTATTCAATTTTCTTTAGAAAGCTATGTAGAAAGTGCTAATCAAGAATTTCCCCTACTTACAATCTTATTATTAATGTCAGATAACTATTTTATACACTGGCTTAATTTAAAATAAGATTTTTTTTCTCATTTTTCTTTTTACTTACTAAATCACTATTTTTCCTTGAGAGGCTAATACAGTGAGAGACAGACAGGTAGCTCTCCTCTATAGTGGTTCACTCCTCAAATGGCCACGATGGCCCTGCGGAGCCAAGAGCCAGGAACTCAGTCCAGGTCTCCCACACGTGTGGCACCGACACTACAGCCACCAGCACTGCTTCCTGGGCCCCACATTAGCAGGAAGCTGGAATCGGGAGGGGCTGTGACTACAACTCAGCTATTCCTTCCGACACGGGATGCAAGCACTTCATCAAACACCCATCCCTATTCATCTTCTTAAAATAAATGTAATTTTTACTTTCACAAAAGTGAATTAATACATATGGCTTAAAAGTCAAACAAATGCCAAGTTCATAGCAATAATAAGAGACCCTGTTTTTCTTGATGTCGCTCTGAAATCTGCTTCTCAGACAGGGATTCTGCCAATCCACAATTCTAAATGGCTTAACGCTACCAGGCCTTAGTTTTGTAGTTTAAACCATTTTACATTGTCTATTAATTTTTCAGTGTTTTTAACAGCACATTGTTCAGTATTTATTGTTATGTATTATTCATTAATGCATTATATATGTAGATACATATATACATTGGAGAGGCAGAGAGCATTTTCATCTGCTGTTTTACCTCCCAAATGCTTGCAATGGCTGGACTGGACAAGGACCTAAAACCAGGAGGCTTGAACTCCCTTAGTGCAGGGATCCAAACGATTGACAGGACTCCAGTTATTTCAGACATCATGGCTGCTTCCCAGGACTTGCACTGGCCAGAAGGTAGAATCACCAGTGAAGGCGGGACTCAAACCTTGGCACTCCTTTATGGGATGCAGGTATCTTAACTAGTAGGTCACACACTCACACACTGGCCCCCGTGTCCACAGTATTTTACAATACTACTGTCAGAGTTTATCATGCCACATTAACAAGTGATCACAGCTATCTTCCAGCCCCTTTCTTGCTGTTTTGGCTTAATTAAGGGTTGACTTCTTTGTCCTGCCCCACATCCTATGGCAGGTCAGCTGTGTTTCTTCACCGCCTTGTCTTGATTCAATCGTCAGACGCCACAACAGCCTCCGTCTGAACAGCAGTGATCAGCAACCCTGAGCTGGCCCTTAGGGCTTCTTCCCACAGGTGACATACTGAGCTCTGCTACAATTTCATTGGCCAATGTAATTCACAATGCCAAGTATGATATCAGTGGGGGGGGGGGAGGATAATCTTTGTTTTCCTGGATGGACAACAACTATTCTTAATCAATTATTCTACCACAGGCATTTTGATTTCAATGGCTTTTATTATTCTTTCTCTCTTTTTTTAAAGATTTTTTTTTTTATTGGAAAGTCAGATATACAGAGAGGAAGATCTTCTGTCTGATGATTCACATTCCAAGTTACCGCAATGGCTGGAGCTGCACCAATCTGAAGCCAGGAACCAGGAGCCAGGAGCTTCTTCCGGGTTTCCCATGTGGGTGCAGTGTCCAAGGCTTTGGGCCGTCCTCTGCTGCTTTCCCAGGCCACAAGCAGGGAGTTGGATGGGAAGCAGGGCTGCCAGGATTAGAACCTGGCACACTCGAGGCAAGGACTTTAGCCATTAGGCTACCGTGCTGGGACCTACAATTCTTTCTTGCTTGGTTTTCTCTATACCAATTCACCATTTCATCTCAACAATGTCCTGCAGAGTTGTGAAATTTTGTTTATAAGGTTCAAATGCATTAGATAAGCCATCATTTCCATTCTTCCCCCTGAGAGACATTCCTTCTACAACCCTCCACCACCTCATATCAAAATGGACAGGCCTGCCCTATACCACTATCCCAAGAACTATTTCTCCTTCACATAGAAGGTCCTATCATTCTTTTATTGGAACTCCTATGTACTAGCCAACATATTCTTTTTTCTGCTTCTTGATTTATGATTTTATTTGAGTATAGTATCTCCCTCTAATAGTTACCTAAGAAGTATAGTTGGGAGCTAATCGATTAATTCTTTTTTTATTTGAGACTCACAGAGACAGAAACACACAGGGAAGGAAGGGAGAATGGGGAGAGGGATATTGGGGAATCTCCCATCTGTTGGTTTATTCTGCAAATGCCCAGACCAGCCAGACCTAGGCCAGGCTTAAGCTAGAAGCCCAGAACTCAATTCAGATCTCTCGCATGGGTGGCAGGTGCCCAACTATTTGAGCATCTTGCTACCTTTCCAAGGACTGCATGAGCAGGAAGCTGCAACTGAATGCAAAGGTAGGACTGGAACCTAGGCGCTGTGAATGGCAGGCAGGTATCCCAAGCATCCTAACCAAGGGCCAAGTGCCCACCCCAAGAGTTAAGAGAGATGCTGAGTTTCTTATTTTGAAAAGAATACTTATTTCCCTGCATCATTTTCCCTTTCATTTGGATTCATTTTAGATTCTGTTCATGCAAGGTAATACTAACTTTCTAAGCACTGACAGACAAATTTCCACTCAGCTATGTGCCTTCCACATCCTTAAGTTTCACTGACATTCTCCTTCAACAGGGCTCTCTTTCCCTTTTTGTCTTTAGGGATTTTTCTTTTCTTTATTCATTTTACTAAGGTGTCTGGAGTAAATGGAGGAAAATGTGCTCAATGCATCACATTTAAATTTAACCATTAGGTCTTATGTTATTCGTTAAAAATGCACATTATAGGGGCCTGGCACAGTAGCCTAGTGGCTAAAGTCCTCGCCTTGCATGCGCTGGGATCCCATATGGGTGCCAGTTAGTGTCCCAGCTGCTCCACTTCCCATCCAGCTCTCTGCCTGTGCCCTGGGAAAGCAGTAGAGGACAGCACAAAGCCCTGGGACCCTGCACCCATGTGGGAGAACCGGAATAAGCTCCTGGCTTTGGGTTGGTTCAGCTTCGGCTGTTGCAGCCACTTGGGGAATGAATCAGTGGATGGAAGATCTTTGTCTCTCCTTCTCTCTGCATATATGATTTTCCACTAAAAATAAATAAATCTTGGGCCTGGCATGGTAGTCTAGTGGCTAGAATCCTCGCCTTGAACGTGCTGGGATCCCATATGGGCACTGGTTCTAATCCCGGCAGCTCCGCTTCCCATCCAGCTCCCTGCTTGTGGCCTTGGAAAGCAGTCGAGGACGGCCCAGAGCTTTGGGACCCTGCACCCACATGGGAGACCTGGAAGAAGTTCCTGGCTCCTGGCTTCGGACTGGCGCAGCACCAGCCATTGTGGTCACTTGGGGAGTAAATTATCAGATAGAGAATCTTCCTCTCTCTCCTCCTCTCTGTATATCTTTGCAATAAAAATAAATCTTTAAAACAATAAATCTTTAAAAATGCATATTATGAGAAATCTGTAAATGGATTTCAAAAATTTTGCATGAAAACAAACATAATTTAAACATTTCCACAAACTTTTTAAAGTATCTGCCTGTATACTGAATACATGTCTATTGCATTATTCTGTAGTACTCTCACAGGGTGAGAGGTGTGATCCAGCCCCTGACACTCTACTATACAATATGTGCATTATTTTCCAAGCTACCGGGAATCTTGTTATTTTTCCATTTGTCAGGTCTTTATTCAGTCCTTACCTATATTGAAACTATAGTTTGTTTTTAAATGTAGATATGGAACCTTTGTTGTGTGATATTTGATGTGACAAAGCTAGTATCACTATGGAACTATTTGGGATGTATTTGAGATAGAACAGTTCATAAGTTTATGATAAATTTTAAAGTTGATTCATTTGAACTGGGAAGCCTGGCATGTGTTCTGTTTATAACACCGACAGATGGGTACTTCCTGTAAAAGAAAGCTGCTACCATCTGTAATATGAGAGGTCAGAAAGAAGCAGTTAGGGACTCCATATTAGCAATGTAAAAATTGACAGCACCTGTTCAAATGAAATGTGATATCTGTGACAGATGAAAACATGGAACCCTGATGGCCTTGGGCAGCCTAATTCAAAAATTCAACCCACCATTGTTTAAAGATTTTAGCACCATGGTCATTGTTACTCTCCAAGACTACTCACTACTCCGATACTGTTGTGTTATCATTCTGGTGGTAATTCTCACACAGTGCACCAAATACATGTGAACTATGTGGACGGGCTTTTCAAAATCTTTACTGACTTTCAATTCCTCGAGTTCTCCTCTTCAAGGGATACTGTGCCCTCTACTACTTCAGCTGTGCATTCTCAGGATAGATAGCATATCAATAACTTCAACCTGTCCCATAATCTGACTCCAAGTTTTCTCTCTCTGGTTCCTTCCCTGGAGTAGCCAAACTTCAGCAATCCAGCAACCTGAACAGAAGCACCAATCTGGTCACGCTGCCACCTCTGAGCCACTCCCCAGCCCCCTCTTGCCACCTCTGATATCATAATGTCTCCTTTGCTGTTACCTTCAAGCACTCTGCCCTCCTCTCCACAGGATACTTGCCTGGCCAAACCTCAGTTGCGGCGACTACCAAACTACAACTCAATACTTGCACATGAGTCAGTGAATAAGGTTGGGGGAAAATGCACAACCAACTAACTGGTCTCACTCTAAATTCATGACCACTTATGCAAGGGAGTCCTTATTATTATTTGGAAAACTTACAATATTTCCTTGTCAATTCACTCTCCCTCCATAGACTTTTTTATATATACCTTTCTCATCATCCCTGAGAGCTCCCCGCTTAATGACTACCTCAGCTATAGTCTAATTTACTGTAACAAACAGACCGCACCATGGCATGGTTGCCACACAATAAAAATTTATACCTGTTCAGACAATTGAGTCAGGGTGCAGCTCTCCTTCATCCAGGTAGCGACTTTCTTGTGGCTCTGCCAGCCTGAGGGCCTGGCCGTCATCTGCACAATCACAGTACAGTCACCGTGTCCAAGGTCCAGCTGGCAGAAAGGAAAATGCTTGAAGGAGGTGGCCTGATGGTGGTGGGTTTAACTTTTGTCCACATTCAACTGCCAGTAACTTAATCCTTGACCATATCCAGCTTAAAGGGAGGCTATGCAGTAAGTAATCTACATGTTCTGGGACACAGCAAGACTGAATTGTGATGGGTTAGCCACCTGCCCTGACAATCGTGCGGCTTGTCTCATCGGGAAATCACAAGCAGCTAGGACAGAATGATGTTCTCCTGCTCTCAGCTCTACCTGTTCCCTTTGGCATGCCCCATACACACAGGAGCCAGGGGGACTGGATCCACAAGGCCATTCCTGGTCAGGAAGCTGCCGGTTCCAAGCCTTCAATTAGAATCACGTGGTCATAATGACCCTCCCAGCTCATCACAAAGGGCCTTCCTTCCTTGAGCTTTTCTGCCTCTGCGGAATACTATTGGATACTACTAACCAACACTTTCTGCCTGGCTTTAGTGAAACCCCAGTTCACCTTGCTTCGATGACTCGGTCTAACCCTGGTTCTCTCACCACCTCTTCCCCCTTTCTTTGTTGGCGTCTTTCATCTCGATCAGAGCTCCTCAAAATTCGATGTGGTACAAAGCTCCCACGTGTCTGTCCCATGGAAGGTGCTGATTTGCAGCTCCAGGGTGGGGGACAAGGGTCCGTGTTCCAGCATGCTGCTGGGCCACCCGCCACACCGTGAGTGGCAAGACTCTACACTCTTTTTCCCTGGTTCTTCCTTCCTCTCGGAGTGCGGTTCCTGCTAGGCAGGTTCTCTCCCAATCTCATGTCTACTTCAGTAGTCTTTACGTCAAAACCTGTCTCATTAGCGCCATGCACCCCTTCACAGCCTTAAAACGAATCTAAACCAATGATCTTTTTTCAAAATCCATCTTTCTCTAACAATTGTCTCTTCCTACCTCTTGAGTAGCTACACACTCAAACCTCTGCTATCTTTCTCTTTTCCTACTCCCAATTCACGGATCAGTGGCCAAATTCTTTAGATTCAGTTTCTACACAGAGTGTGTTCTCACAACCACACTCAAATTCCTTCTGTCCCACATCTAGCTCTGTTAGCCTTCCTGGGACCCACTGAAGCTGTCAGTTTGTCCATTTCTGATTTCCGCGTACCTTCACAGAGATCAACAGTTGGGGAGAAAAGGGGGAAACCTTCCTTTCTTTGCTTCTCCACACCAATTTTTAACTTCAGAGAAGGCCAACTAACGGAAGTGATTACACTCCCCAACCCATCTGTGGGTCTATTTTCCTTCACCTCCATCGCTTCTCAACATACCCCGAGTCTTGCTAGTTCTGGAACAGGCTTGGCTTCTGAATGCCAGTGTGTTCTTCCATCCCCAAGGGTCCATTCCAAACGCATCCTCTTCCGTGCTGTCTTCCTTCCTGTCTGCCCCTCTCCCCCTGACAGCCCCCAGAGGTTTTCGGATGCTCTGCTGCGTATTTTGCACGTGACATCTGTCACTGTTTATCTCTCATCACTGTTTTAATGCCCTACTCATTGAGGATGAGGAAAACATATCTTCACCGCCGCTTTGTAACCCCCGGAGTATATTATTCTCCTATTTGTGGAGTCGAAGTGATTGATATAAGGGGGTCGTGCGAGGCTGCGGCAGGCGCCAAGGGTCAGCTGAGGTGCAGCTCAGGCATTGATTAGCTGGGGGGGAGGGGGAGGGCTTTGGGTAAGTCGCTCCACTTCGCCTGCAAAATGAGACGTCTACCGCGGGATGGAGCATCACGTGAAAGGGCCATCTTTAGCCTGGCGCTCCAGAGAACCGAGGAATGTTCGTTAGGGACCTCCACAGGGAGCGGATGCAGTCCTGCCATTGGAAATCCTCCCCGGCAGTACCGGTCCGACTTTTCTGACTACAGGTCGGTGCCCGAGAAGCCGGGAAGCCGGGCCTCCAGGGCCCCTCGAACGGCTCTCGGCGATGCTGCGGGGGCGTGGCATGGCGGCCCCTTCCCTCAGCCAGGCCTCTCTCCTCTCCCGCCGCTCGGGGAGCGAACGCTCACTTCGCCGTGACCCCGAGGACCGCTGGCGCCGCCGCCTACGTGAGACGTTTGGACCCTGCCCGGCCCCCGTAGCTCCCCTTTCTCCAGCAGGTGGTTCTAGTCCTCTCCTCCCAACTCGGGGCGCTGGCGTCAGCCGCGAGCTTCTAGAACCCCGCGCCAGCGACGCCGTCAACCGAGAAAATAAACAAACCCCCGGCGCGCGGCGGCGGCCGGCGCGCCAGGCCCCGCCCCCTCCCGCGGCTCTCACGCCGCCCCCTCCGCCGGGCTTCCCTCCCGCCCTGCGCCCGCCCGCCCGCCCGCGGCCGCGCTCGCTCTGCCCGCCCTCACCGCAGCCTGCAGCCGCGCTCCCCGCCGCCCGCCGCCCGGCCCCGCGGACCCGTTAGTGCCCGGCGGCGTCCAGCCCGCCCGCCGAGCCCACACGCGCGGCTCCCCGGCCCCGTCGCGAGCTCGGCCTCCGCCCCCTCCCCGCTCCCGACACTTGACCCCAACCCAGTCCCAACGCCCAGTGCGGCCACCTCGGGAGCCGCGACCGGAGGAGGGCCGAGCCGGCGGCCGGTGAGGCCCGGTGAGTACGGGAGGCGGACCGGCCTCGCGGCAGTCCGCTCCGGAGGCGCCCGGGGCGGTTGTGGCGGTTCGAACGCGCTCGTGTGCCTCGAGCGCCCCGGGCTCGGCTCGGTGAGGACACGGCCTGAGGCGGCGGGCCCGTCTGGGCAGAGCGTCGCCGGGCAGCAGGGCGCGGGAGGGCCGAGGCGGAGCGGGCCGGACCCCAGGCCGCGTCGTCCGGGGCCCAGACCCCGCGGGGGCCGCCCGAGTGACAGGTGCCCGCGCCGCCTCCCCGGGAGCCCGGCGCTTGGAAATTTCTGGAGCGACGACCTGACTGGTTTGTGTTGTGCCCCTGTTTTTCAGCTTCGGAAGCCGCTTCTCTGGCGGAGTTGGGTCTCGCCGGGCCCTGGTTGCTTCTCTCTGCACTTCGCGAGTAAGTTGTGGGGCATCGGGTAAAATTTGGCTTTCGTTCATGAACGAGGTAGAGCGGATTACTTTTTGAATCTTGTGCTCCTCCTCCGGGCCAGCTATTGAAACTGAGCGAGCCGAGTCTTGAGGTGTTTCCCCCAGGCGCCCCCGGCCCCGTCCTTTGCGTTTTTTGGTGCAGGGCTAGTTTTCAGCACCGTCTTTCAGAGTCTGTATCAGACCGCAGGCGTTTTGGGTGCTTAATCAATACTGACCAGTAATGACGAAAATAGCCTGTCGGCTTCTTGCTCTTCCCTTTTCCTCCCTTTTAAATCTTTGCCTCAGTCGGATTTTTCAATTGAGTGGGTGTTAATGCTTTCGTAAGAAGTGATAATGAAAAGTCATCTTTCTTCTACTGAAAAGCCGGTGATGTTTTCTTACTCACACCCTTTTAGCATTGTCTCTGTGTGGTAAATGTTTGTGCTCTGATTATAACTGAAATCATCGTTTAAGACGTTTGGGATGTATAGCTGTAAAAATATTGGAGAAATATAGCAAGTGGAAATACTAGAAGCCTTGAGCCATAAAGTCTACATGGAAGTAAAGAACACTGTGGGCAGGTGAAAAGATGAATGCTTTATTCGTGGAAGACTCCCAGAAGTCCCCTCTCAGTACCTGCTTGTACTCCTTCTTTTGCTCTCCCAGTCCACAGAAATTAGAAGCTATAGACTAGAAGGGGCAAGGCAGTACTTCATTATGAGGGAAACGATGGAGTTTGGATACATTATGTGGTTTGCAGAGTTTCCATATGCTCTTGGCATTTGCTGTGAACATTAGTTTTTAAGAAGCCAAGGTGAAGGATATGTTGAGAAACAGAACCCAAAGTGATAAAAAGTTTTTTATCCACTGTGTGTTAAGTCAGTGGTGCTCAGGGCCATTTTGTTTTAGGTGCTGTATATTTTTCTAAATCTACATTTTAGTGAGGCCATACTAATTGGCCTTTTTTTTTTTTCAGTGAGACTTTCTGATTGATATTTGGTGGGGGGAGTCTAAAGACAGGGAGTATATATACATATGTATTTTAAATATTTATTTACTTAATTTGAAGAGAGGGAGAAATGGAGACCTTCCATCTGCTGGTTCACTTCCTGAATGGCTGCTGCAATGGCTGGAGCTGAGCTGAGCTGTTCTGAAGCCAGGAGCCAGGAGCTTCTTCCAGGTCTCCCATGTCAGTGCAGGGGCCCAAGTACTTGAACCATCCTCTGCTGCTTTCCCAAGGTGTAAACAGAGAGCTGGATTGGAAAGTGGAGCAGCCAGGACTCAAGCATGCACCCATGTGAGATGCTGGCATCATAGGTGGAGGATTAGCTTATTATGCCACCATGTGGAGATGGAAGTACTAACATTACAGCATAGCAGTTTAAGGCATTGCCAGCATCCCATATGGGCGCTGGTTTGTATCCCTGCTGCTCCCCTGCTGATCCAGCTCCCTGCCAGCAGCCTAGGGAAAGCATTGCATTAAGGCCCTCTGAGAGACCTAGGTGAAGCTCCTGGTTTCCTGCTGTCCCAACAGTGGTCTTTACGCCCATCTGGGGAGCACACCAGCAGATGGGAGATCTCTCTCCCACTTTCTTGGTAACTCTCCGTAAATTAGTAAATCTTAAGGGCACTAGGGTGTGTGTGTGTGTGTAATATAGTGCTGTTGTTGCCACACAGCTGGTTAAGCTGCCACTTGAGAATTTTGAATTTTGAGTCCTGGCTGCACTGCTTCCAGTCCAGCTTCCTGCTAATGTGCCTGGAAGGCAGCAGACTTCTGCCATCTGGGTGGGAAATCAGGACAGGGTTCCTGGAGCCTGACTTAGGGCTGGCCCAGACCTGGCTGTTGTAGCCATTTGGAGATTGAGCCAGCAAATGCAAGAACTGTCTGTCCCTCTCTGTCAGTGTGCCTTTCATGTAAATAAACCTGAGAAGACAAATGGGATATATTTGCTTGTTCTGGTGTAAGGAATGTGCACACATAAATGTGCAGTCTGTTTGAGATGCCCTGATTTTGACTCGCTGGACTGAAATACACTGGCTTGCCATCTTTGCTGACTGTTAATGAGGTCAGAGTTTACAGATGAGGTCAGATGCCTGAGGTAGAGCCCAAGCATAACAACCTTTTAAAAACTCTGCTGGGGCCCAGCGCAGTGGCCTAGTGGCTAAAGTCCTCACCTTGAATGCTCTGGGATCCCATATGGGCGCCGGTTCTAATCCCAGCAGCCCTGCTTCCCATCCAGCTCCCTGCTCGTAGCTGGGAAAGCAGTCGAGGACGGCCCAAAGCTTTGGGACCCTGTACTGTGTGGGAGACCTGGAGAAGGCTCCTGGCTCCTGGCTTTGGATCGACGCAGTACCGGTCGTTGTGCTCACTTGGGGAGTGAATCATCGGACAGAGAATCTTCTCTGTCTCTCCTCCTCTTTGTTTGTATATCTCACTTTGCAATAAAAATAAATCTTTCAAAAAAAAACCCTGCTGCTTACAGTTTAGGCTATTCACATTTAATCTGATGCATCCAAGTTCAAGTCAGAACTTTAAAACCAAATGTGATTCCTACACAAATATGCTCTCTGACAAAATTAATTGGTAGAATAGTACTTACCATCATAGAACTGGAAGTAATCCTTGTTAATCCATGTTGCATTATAGGAATGGAGATGACCTGTTGTGGTTTGTGTTTTTCTGAAGTGCATCTTTGAATGCATAGATGATTGTTTACTTGGGGAAATTGAAGCATGAAATAAACACTAGGTCCAACAAATTTCTTTTCTGCACACAGGTCCTATGGTGGTTATTAAGAATAGGAATAAGCCCTTGAATTTCAGGATCTGAAAATCAGAATCCCGGAGGCAAGGCACAAAAGTGGATTTTTCAGTGCCATCCATTCAGTAGCAGAAAGGTGGAGTATGGAGCGCTCTCAGGAGGGAGTGAATCCCCGGGGAAGCACCTTACAGGATGCTTCCTAGAGCTCCTCGCACCTGGGCAGGCTTTGGGGCTGTGAAGAGATGAAGGGCATTGCCAGCAATGGCAGTGGGGTAGAGGAAGGTATGAACAAGTCAGTTGATTCTGTATTCAGGACAATATCCTGGAGTACATGTAAAATCTGAGGAGTGCTGCTGTTGAAAAGTCTAATATTAAAGTCAAAGAATTGGCTTTTGATGTATTGACTAAAATGTAGACTTCATTACACTTTTGACGTTTTTGTGACCTGAAGTACAGAATTAATAGTTTTTACTAAGTGGTGATCATTAAAGTATAGGAGGCAGTGGAGTAATGGAAGATACATTATTGTATGTGAGATGCTTTTATATTTGTAATTATGCTTTGTGTTTCTTTTGCATTCTGATCTTTTAAAACTTTTTAAAAAAAGATTTACTTATTTTTTTTGGAAAGACAGATCAGATTAATGGAAAGGAGAGGGAGAAAGATCTTCTACCCAGTGGTTTACTTCCCAGATGGCTGCAACGACCAGGACTGAGGCATTCGTAAGCCAGAAGACAGGAGCTTCTCCCGGGTCTCCCACATGGGTGCAGGGTCCCATGGCTTTGGGCCATCCTCTGTTGCTTTCCCAGACCATAAACAGGGAGCTGGATGGGCAGTGGAGCAGTTGGGACATGAACTAGCTCCCATATGGGATCCCAGCGATTCCAAGGTTAGGATTTAGCTGTTGAGCCCTTATGGCTCAAAATTATTTTTAAATTGTGAATTTCTTCCATCATCCTTCAACTATTTATATTAGCTTTGAATTTTTTTTTTTTCCAGTGGGCAAAGCAAGATTCATGTAAGGGGGAGTGAGAGAAGTCCACTACCTTAGTGACAGGAGGAGACTCCAAGGAAGGAAAGATCGAAAATTATTAAAAAAATTTTTTTTGTTTGAAATGTAGAGTTATAAAGAAAGGGAAAGAGATATCTTTCATCCATTGGTTCGTTCTGCAAAAGGCCACAACAGCTGGAGGTGTGCAGGTCCAAAGCCAGGAGCTTCTTTTTTTTTTTTTTTTTTAAAGATTTATTCATTTTATTACAGCCAGATATACACAGAGGAGGAGAGACAGAGAGGAAGATCTTCCATCCGATGTTTCACTCCCCAAGTGAGCCGCAATGGGCCGGTGAGCGCCGATCCGATGCCGGGAACCAGCAACCTCTTCCGGGTCTCTCACGCGGGTGCAGTGTCCCAATGCCTTGGGCCGTCCTCGACTGCTTTCCCAGGCCACAAGCAGGGAGCTGGATGGGAAGTGGAGCTGCTGGGATTAGAACCGGCGCCCATATGGGATCCCGGGGCTTTCAAGGCGAGGACTTTAGCCGCTAGGCCACCCTACTGGGCCCAGCCAGGAGCTTCTTTCAGGTCTGCCACATGGGTGCAAGGGGCCCTATGCAGTCATCCTGTGTTGCTTTCCTAGGCCCATTAGCAGGGAGTTGGATCAAAAGTGGAATAGTCAGGATCCAAACGAACCCAAATGGTATGCTGGTGCAGCAAGTGGTGGCTTAGCCTGCTGTGTCACCGCACTGGCCCCTAAAATTACTTTGAAAAGCAGACTTGAAAGGAAGAGGTGAAAAAAAACTGTTTCTGGACTAAAACCCCTGATTAGTATTTTAGAAATATGCAAATACCTGTTTAATGCTGCCATATTGAAAGGCTAATGTAGAGATAGCTTAGTGGTGGTTCAGTTAGTGTGTTTTATTTCTTAAGATTGATTGATTTATTAGAAATAGACTGAGAAAGGAGGAGATCGAACTTTCATTCACTGTTTCACTCCCCAAATGGGACAAAAGCCAGGATTCACCAGGCCAAAGCCAGAAACTATCCAAGTCTCCCACGTGGGTTGTCACCTGTGAATTTCCAGATATGTTAGTGGTAGGATGGATTGGAAACACATAATCCTGTGTGGAAATTGAGGTGTCCTAAGTGGCAGATAAACATGCTGTTCAACAGCCTTGGCCTCTGCTCTATTTTTATTCACATTGTGTATTCCTTATTGTGACATTTAAATGTACCTAAGTGCGTATATATCTGAATTTTAAAGACCAACTTTGTTTTTTAAATTTTATCTTACTTAATTGGAAAGCAATTAGAGAGAGGTAAAGATAGAGAGACATTAAGTGGCCATAGTGGTTAGAGATGGGCCAGGCAGAATCCAAGAGCCGTGAACTCCATTCAGGTGTCCCACGTGAGTGACAAGAGCCCCAATGCCTAAAACATGTTCTCCTGCCTTCCCAGGCAGATTGACGTGGAGCTGCGTTGAAGTGGAGCCTGGGAACTTGAACTGGTGCTCATTTGGGTGGTGCAGGTGGTGGCCTAACTCGTTGTACAACACTGGCCTCAGACCAACTGTGTTTGAAAGAGCAAGAAAATAGAGGAAGAAGAAGAGCTGTATTTCAATTTATGCTAATATTTCTTAAACATGGTTGTAGGTAGAGATGTAAAAGTTTAGGACCCCAGATTAAAAAAATAATACCCATAGTATCTTTGAAAAGCTTTTTGATCTTTGTGATGTATCTGTCCTTTTTTCTTGTCAAGATTTTTAAAAAGTCACAAAGGAATTCCTGGATTGTTTCACATGACTTTCTTTTCTGTGCAGTCCTGGTCTTTGATGGATTATATCTGTAGTTTGACTTCTGTGTCACTAACATTAAAAACCAGAGGCATCTCGGTGTAAATTCTACCTATAGTTAACTCTTCCTAAATTTTGACATGATACAAAAGTCAGTATTCTGCTGATTACATTATGTTTACTTTTTTCAATTTGGAAATACATGACCATTTTCTCACTTTAAGATTTATGTTCTTGAAGAAGTTACATGATATAGAACATTTGAGGAAATAATTAAAACTACAGAAAGGAAAAGAAACAAAATAATTCCATGTATTTCTTTCTTTTCTTCACTACCTGTTTTTTTCTCATCTGTCATTTAAAATGAGTATGTCTTCCTTTTCCATTTCCTTTTTTTTTTTTGAAGATGTATTTATTTTTATTGGAAAGGCAGATTTATAGAAAGAGAGAAGAACAGAGAGAAAAATTGTTCATCCGCTGATTCACTCCCCAAGTGGCCACAATGGCTGGAGCTAAGCTAGGAGCCATTAGCTTCTTCCAGTTCTCCCATGCAGTTGCAGGATCCCAAAGCCTCAGGCCATCTTTGACTGCTTTCCCAGGCCACAAGCAGGGAGCTGGAAAGGAAGTGGAGCAGCTGAGACATGAGCCAATGCCCATATGGCATCTTGGCTTAGCCATTAGGCTATTGCACCAGGCTCCTGCTTCATTTCTGAAGTACTGATTTATGTACTTTTGACACAATATGCACATTTCTCTTGTAGCTGTGGAAGTAGATGATATGTTGCCTATTAATTTTTTTTGATAAAATATAGCTTAGGGGACTGGCGTTATGGCTTAGCAGTTAAGCTTCCACCGGTGACACTGGTATCTCAGATGGGTGTCAGTTTATGTCCCAGCTCTTCTACTTCTGATGCAGCTCCCTGCTGATGCGTGTGGGAGAGCAGCAGCAGATGGCCTTAGCACTTGGGTCTCTGCACTCACGTGAGAGCCTGGCTGAAGCTCTGGCTGCAGCCTGGCCCAGCACCCACCAGTGTAGTCATTTGGACGATGAACCACCAGATGGAAGTTCTTCTGTCTGTCTCTTTGTAACTCTGCCTTTCAAATGAACAAGTAAATCATTTATTCTTTAAAAAAGAAAGTACTACTTGTTCACAGAATGGATAGTTGTTTCATCTCCTTAGCTCTAGAATAAAAAAAAAAATTTGATATTTACTATTCTTTGAAGTATAATTCAGGTGAATTCTCTTTTTTGCAGTTATTTTCAATTAAATGAGAAATCATATGTGAGCATTTACCCCACCATTCTTGTTGTTGTTACTAAGATTTATTTATTTCTATTGGAAAGGCAGATGAAATTTACGGAGAGAAGGAGAAGCAGAAAGATCTTCCATCTGCTGGTTCACTCCCCAAATGGCCACAGTGACTGGAGCTGAGCCGATCTGAAGCCAGGAGGCTAGAGCTTCTGGGTCTCCTATGGACTTCAGTTGAAAACACTTAACAGTGGATTTCTACATGCTTAATCACATTTTTAAATGGCTTATGCTAATTCTGTTAGACCTCATAGCATCTCAAGACACATTTCGGTCTAATAATTAGAATACCAGTAGATAGATGTTTATACTTGAGTGCTACTGGTCTGGGCATTTTATATATATTAACTGTTTTAGTCTTCACAACAGTTCAGTGAACCAGGCGCTGTTGTCTCTGTTTCAGAGAGTTTGAATAGGGTGCACACGGGCTCTCATTAATCAGCAGGCTTGATATGACCAGGCAGCTGGCTCTATGACAGCACTCTTGTGCTGGTGCCCTCTGCAGTGTGACCTTTTTTTTTTTAAAAAAAAAGATTTATTTATTGTATTACAAAGTCAGATATACAAAGAGGAGGAGAAACAGAGAGGAAGATCTTCCGTCCGATGATTTACTCCCCAAGTGACCGCAACGGCTGGTGCTATGCCAATCCGAAGCAGGGAACCAGGAACTTCTTCCAGGTCTCCCATGCAGGTGCAGGGTCCCAAAGCTCTGGGCCGTCCTCGACTGCTTTCCCAGGCCACAAGCATGGAGCTGGATGGGAAGTGGAGCTGCCGGGATTAGAACCGGCGCCCATATGGGATCCCGGGGCGGTCAAGGTGAGGACTTCAGCTGCTAGGCTACGCCGCCGGGCCCTTTTTTTTTTTTTTTTTTTTTTGAAAGTCAGATATACTGAGAGGAAGATCTTCTGTCCACTGATTTTACTCCCTAAGTGGCCACAGTGGCTGGAGCTAAGCCAGTGCAGTGCCAGGAACCTCCTCCAGGTCTCCCATGCGGGTGCAGGGTCCCAAGCCTTTGGGCCATCCTCCACTGTTTTCCAAGGCCACAAGCAGGAAGCTGGATGGGAAGCAGGGCAACTGTGATACGAACCAGTGCCCATATGGCTGGCATGTGCAAGGTGAGGATGTTGGCTGCTAGGCCACCGCGCAGGGCCATAGCACATGACTTCTGCATTACTAACAAGAAGGACCAAAAGCATCTCATAATCATGAAATTGGAAGGAGAACCACGTCTTCTTGGAGTGGACTAGAGAAGTAAAACTGCTTGTAAAACATTAGAGAAAGGCACTAAAATGAAATAAGTGTTGAATTTCTCAGAAACTTCAAAATGTTTACAAAGGTTCTGATAGAAGAAATCTTGCTTCTATGAGCATACATTTTTAAATATCAGGATTGCCCATAAAATGAGACTATACAATTCATGGGTGTTTAAATTTATATATCTGATTGAGGGCCCGGCGGCGTGGCCTAGCAGCTAAAGTCCTCGCCTTGAACGCTCTGGGATCCCATACGTGCGCCGGTTCTAATCCCAGCAGCTCCACTTCCCATCCAGCTCCCTGCTTGTGCCTGGGAAAGCTGTCGAGGACGGCCCAATGCATTGGGACCCTGCACCCGCATGGGAGACCCTTAAGAGGTTCCTGGTTCCCGGCATCGGATCGGCGCAGCACCGGCCGTTGCGCTCACTTGGGGAGTGAATCATCGGACGGAAGATCTTCCTCTCTGTCCCTCCTCCTCTCTGTGTATCTGACTTTGTAATAAAAATAAATAGATCTTTAAAAAAAATAAATTTATATATCTGTTTGAGAGGCAGGGAGATAAAAGAGAATGCCCATATTCTGGTTCACTCCCAGAATGTCTGGCTGAAGCTGGGAGCTGTGAACACGTCTCCCACAATGGTAGCAGGAACTGTTTGAGCCATTAGTACTGCTCTGTGAGGCTCACATCAGCATGAAGCCAGAACCATCTAGAACAGGGAAGCTAACACAGGGACTTAGAGTGGGCTGCAGGCTTCTCCAGTGCCAGACCAGACACCACTTTCTGACCTAGACTGTTAATGAGTGCTTCTTCACATTGAGTCCTCATTACAGTTAAGTAAAAAAGCAAATAATTTTTATTTTCTAAGCATTCAGTAATTTGCAACAGTTGAAATTATTTTTATAGGAATCTAAAGCTCTTAGCACACAGAGAAAGTACAGAGATATAAAGCCGTTTCTTAGAAGCTTACTCAGTAAGATGTAGTGCGTTCTTACTATTTGGATCCTGGAATATGAACACTGCCAGCAGTCCTGTGCGGATAGCTGTGATGAGAGTGTGGAGTGATCCTTTGTCACCTTCTACCCACTGCCAAGCACCAGATGAGACTCTTGTGTATGTAAGTGGCTGTCCCCAGGCCTGAAAATAGACTGGTAGTTTGAAAGTGTCTGTGAGCTTCACAGGTATGTTTTAGTTTGAATGTTTAGCCCCAGCAGGGATTCCAAATAAAAAATCACGGTTTCAATATCAGCTGTAGAATGAAAAGGAAATTTATTTGTATAAGATGTAAGTTATGAAAATTCTAGGTGATACTGCAGTAGCCAGTTGACATTGCTCTCAGCATAAAACAGCACAGTTTCCTTCTTGTTTAAGCTACATGTCCATCTCAGGTTTGTGAGGGGACTTTGTTCATTGTAGTATCAGGCTCATGAAGGCTCTGTCTTCATTTGTACTTCTGCAGTTCAGAAGCAGGGAAAGGAAAATGTAGTGAATCATGTGTCGACTTTGAAAGCTTTTTAGAGCTTATATTTTGCGGGACAAAGTCAGTTACATGGTTATGCCTGCATTCAATAGGAGGAAGATAAATAATTCTGTACCAGGGAGGGGCTGCATTAGTGAATAGTAATAGGGCTACCACTTAAAATTTACAGTTCCAATAGTTAAAGTTAAATCCAGTCTTAGTATTTGAACAGCTTTGTAGGATAATTTTATGCCAAGCTACTCAAAGCAAAATCAACCTCTTGTGGAAGTATTTTTTTTAAGATTTATGTATTTCGGGGCCTGACGCGATAGCGTGGTAGTTAAAGTCCTTTCCTTGCACATGCCAGGATCCCATATGGGCACCGGTTCTAATCCCGGCGGCCCTGCTTCCCATCCAACTCCCTGCTTGTGGCTTGGGACAGCAGTTGAGGACGGCCCAAATCCTTGGGACCCTGCACCCGCGTGGGAGACCCGGAAGAAGCTCCTGGCTCCTGGCTTCGGATTGGCTCAGCTCCAGCCTTTGCGGCCACTTGGGGAGTGAATCATCAGGCAGAAGATCTTCCTCTCTGTCTCTCCTCATCTCTGTATATCTGCCTTTCCAATAAAAATAAACAAACCTTAAAAAAAAAGATTTATGTATTTAGTTGAAAGGCATAGTTAAGCATATTTCTATACAGAGAGAGCTTCCATCTGCTGTTTCATTCTCCCAGTGATTGGGACTGGGCCAGGCCAAAGCCAGGTGCCTAGAACTCCATCTAGGTATCTCGCATGGGTAATGAGGGTCCAAGTACTTGGGTCATCTTTTGCTACCTCTCCTGGCAGAGGAACAGAAGTTGGATTAGAAGCAAATCAGCTTGGATTTGAACCAATGCTCATACAATATGCCAGCATCATAGGCAACAGTTTAGCTAGCTGTACCACAAAACCAACCCCTATTGAAGCTTAAAAATATGTCATAATTTATCACTGTGATATATCCTCTAGCCATTGTGCTTTATCTTAATTAGCATATTTTTGGGTACAGGAACAGTGAATAATTTTTTTAAAAGATTTATTCTTATTGCAAAATCAGATATACAGAGAAGAGACAGAGGAAGATCTTCTTTCCGCTGATTCACTCCCCAAGTGCCACAATGGCCGGAGCTGCACCAATGTAAAGCCAGGAGCCAGGAGCTTCTTCCAGGTCTCCCATGTGTATGCAGGGTCCCAAGGCTTTGGGCTATCCTCTACTGCTTTCCCAGACCACAAGTAGGGAGCTGGATGGGAAGCAGGGCAGCTGGGACAAGAACCGGTGCCCATATGGGATCTGGTGCATGCAAGGCGAGGACTTTAGCCACTAGGCTACGACGCCAAGCCCAGGAACAGTGAATCTTGAGAGCTTGTTTGGAGGTTCTAGCAGGGGAGCGCAGCTACTCGTATACCCTTGACCGAAGACCGGTCCTCCTCTAGGGGGGATGGTCGTCCTCTTCGACCGAGCGCGCAGCTTCGGGAGGGACGCACATGGAGCGGTGAGGGAGGAAGGGGACACCCGCCTAGCCAGCCAGATCAGCCGAATCAACCCTGGCGATCAATGGGGTGACAGATGTCGCAGCCAGATCGCCCTCACATCCAGGAACAGTGAATCTTAACATGATACAATAATAAAAATACCGTGGTCTAATGACTACCAGATGACCTCTCCTGTGGCTTTTCTTCATTATATAACCAACATATAGAAATCTTTTCAAACATTTTTCCAGATTGATAGAATTTATGTCTCATTTTTTGTTGCTTCCTGAAAATACACAAGCTGTAATGTGCAGTGAACTTTCACAGTCAGCCTACGTGTTCTTCACTTTTACGTAGCCTTCTCCCACATTGAGCATGGTGGTAAGTGTGTAACCAGCAGCATATTGTAGGAATGACACCAGCTTATCAGGTATGAGCCGTGTGGCCCAAGACAAATAATGATGAAACTGTAAAGAAAAGCAAAGGAAGAAATTAGACTGGAATGAAAGTGATCTGGATGGTGGCAGTCAGAGAATGCTGGCAGAAGGCACAGGGGTTCATTAATGTTTGATCAGTCTTGATCATAATTAGGGTGTTTATTTTGGCTTTTATTAATTTTCACTTATTTATATATTTGAAAGCCAGGTGACAGAGAGGAAGAGACCAAGAGAAAGAGAGTTTCTGTCTGGAAGTTCAATCCCCCATGGGTAACCAGACTGAAACCAAAGCCTGCAACTGCATCTGAATCTTCCACATGCTTAGAGCCCAGGCACCTAAGCCATCTTCTGCTGCTTTCCGGAAACATTAGCAGGTAGCTCAATCAGGAGTAGAGTAGCTGGGACTCAAGCTGGTATTCCAATATGAGATGCTGGCCTCTTGACCGGAGGTTTAACTCACTACACCACAAAGACCACCCCTCTGTTTTTAAAAAATAAATATTCTGTTTATGTTTGTCTAATATATATATATATATATATATATATATATATATATATTTTTTTTTTTTTTTAATATTACCTAGTTGATTAGGGTACAAAGGGTCAAGGGCTACAGGAAAGTGGGTAAGACCATTGTTCCCACACTAATATTTTTTTCCTGTATCTGGGGTCAGAGGAGAAACAAAGGGAAAAGCCCCACCCACTCTCCCACCCATCCCAGGTTCCCAATGTGAGGCACGCTCTGAGGGTCCTGCTCAAGCAGTTTTGATAGTTCAACAGGTCTGAATTGCTGCCATTCTCGCCATTGCAATCGCGATGAAACCTATTCAGAATCCATTGGCTGACATAGTCTCTTCCTGGTTGGGGTTCTGAGATAAGCAGTTCAGTTGGAGGGATCTCCAAAGAAACTTCATCTGAGATGATCCCAAACCTGATTCTTGTGTAAGTTTGCCAGAACAGGGTCTGGCACTGTCCGTTGCCCCAGTCAGCTTATGCTCATGCTGGTCGTTGCGCTTGCTGGGTCAATTCTCCTGTTTCCAGCCCTATCTTCCATTTGAACCAGTGGGTGTTGTAGTCCAGCTCAATCCTACCCACTTCTTACTTGATCCTCACGCAAACCAGTGGGAGCTGCAGCCTAGTTGGGGCGACTCCACACAACCTCCATCAGGCCTGCCCCCTACCCTGGTTCCATGCATTGCCAGTATGTACCGCAGACTTGTTCAGTCTGTCCCACATCCCATTTAGCTCTGATACTTGTCAAAGGGCATTGAAGCCTAGTTCAACCCGACCGACCTACGCTCCAGCCCACACACATACTGGCAAGTGCCTTTCTGTCTAGCCATGCCTGCCTAGTCCTGGTTTTCATGCTCTCCAGTGGGAGTGGTAACCCAAGAGGGAGGTGCCCACTATCTCCCTACTAGGCCACTTCAACTCCCGGATTATGCACTCTCCAGGTGGTTCTGGAGTTTAATTTGACAGATTTAGTCCCCAGTGCCAGCCTCTGCCAACTGAAGCTGCGGCAAAGTCCAACCTATCCTCACCCACTCTAATTTTTGCTTACACCAGCCGGAACAGTCAGCCCAACCTGGTCCTTCCCTAATCTAGCTCACATGAGGCCCACAGGTGTTGTTGCCCTGCCTGGTCTGGTCTGCCCCCATCCCAACTCACACTCTCCAGTGGGAGTGGTTGTCCAGCAGGGGAGCCCACATTCCCCTGCCGGCTTTGCTTCCTCCCCCCTGGTTCTCACGTGTGCTGTTTGGGCGCTGCAAACACATCTGGTACGGCTCTCCTCATCTTGGCATTCCTTAATGTGCACTGGTTTGCGTTGTGACCGAAGCTGGCCTGACCCACACTCTATGCTGGTGCTTGTATTTGCATGCGGTTGATGTGAACGGGTTCACTCTGGTCTGCCTCCTACCTATGCCATATGTATGATGGTGGGTATCTTCCTCTGGCCTGGTCTGGGTTGCTCCTTATCGTGGTTCTTGCGCTCACCTGTAGGGACTGTGTTCCAACAGAGGAGTTTCCCAAGCTCCTCCATCAGAACTTCTCCCTATGCCAGGTCTTGCGCATACTAGTAGGTTTCATGGGCCAGCCCTCCTTGCTGGCCTTCAGTCCAAGCAGGGAGTTGGATGGGAAGTGGGGCAGCCAGGATTAGAACTGGCACCCATATGGGATCCCATAAGGGATATGCTAGCGCGCTGGGCCCAATTCTTCCGCTTCTAATCCAGCTCTCTACTAGTGGCCTGGGAAAAGCAGCCAGAGTTTGCCCGAGTGCTTGTGCGCCTGCTACCCATGTGGGAGACCTGGAAAAAGCTCCTAGCTTCAGCCTGGCCCAGTCCTGTCATTGTACCAGTTGGGGAGTGAACCAGCAGAGGGAGCGCTGGCTCTATTTGTCTCTCCCTCTCCGTATGTAACACTGACTTTCAAATCTTTTTAAGAAAGATACTCCTGGGCCCGACGTGATAGCATAGTGGTTAAAGTCCTTTCCTTGCACATGCCAGGATCCCATATGGGCACTGGTTCTAATCCCGGCAGCTCCACTTCCCGTCCAACTCCCTGCTTGTGGCCTGGGAAAGCAGTCGAGGACGCCCTAAAGCCTTGGGACCCTGCACCCGTGTGGGAGACCCAGAAGAAGCTCCTGGCTCCTGGCTTCAGATCAACTCAGCTCCAGCTTTTGCGGCCACTTGGGGAGTGAATCATCGGAGGGAAGATCTTTCTCTCTGTCTCTCTTCATCTCTGTATATCTGCCTTTCCAATAAAAATAAACAAACCTTAAAAAAAAAATACTCCTAGGCCTGGCAAAATGGCTTAGTGACTAAATCCTCACCTTGCATGTGTTAGGATTCCATCTGGGTGCTGGTTCGTCTACCGGCTGTTCAACTTCCCATCCAGCTCCCTGCTGGTCGCCTTGGGACCCTGCACCTGCATGGGAGACCCAGAAGAGGCTCCGGGCTTCTAGATTTGAGTTGGCCCAGCTCTAACCATTGCAGCCACTTGAGGAGTTGGTGGAAGATCTTTCTCTTGATCTCTCCTCTTTGTAAATCTGCCTTTCCAATAAAAACAAATAATTTAAAAAAGATATTGCCAATAAGACTGTGTGTATTTGAATTGTAATTATTACTAAATATGATGTCAGAATTGTAGAGTGTGTGTGTGTGTGTATAGTTCTGGATTCTGAAACATTTTCCTATTCTTGTATACCCATGAGCCCCTTTTTTTTCCTCTCTCCACAGAAATAATTATTTTTGACAGAAGCATTTTAAAAAGAAAAATCCTGACAATGGCCTCGGCAGTACTTAGTTCTGTTCCCACTACTGCTTCTCGCTTCGCCTTGTTGCAAGTAGATAGTGGCAGTGGTTCTGATTCAGAGCCTGGAAAAGGCAAAGGCCGGAATTCTGGGAAGTCTCAAGCTTTGGGAAACAAATCAACTACAAATGAGAAGAAGAGAGAGAAGAGAAGGAAGAAGAAGGAACAGCAACAGAGTGAAGCAAATGAGGTAACAATGGCAGTTGTTTGTGTTGCTGGCTTTCCAAGTAGACTGTGATTACAGGTGCTGTCTTGTTCACTCACGTATTCATAGTACCTGCTCCATAGGTACTCAATAAATATTACCTGAATGAATGCATATAAGTGTGTGTATAATTAAAGGCAAATTGGGCCCGGCGGCGTGGCCTAGCAGCTAAAGTCCTCGCCTTGAACGCCCCGGGATCCCATATGGGCGCCGGTTCTAATCCCAGCAGCTCCACTTCCCATCCAACTCCCTGCTTATGGCCTGGGAAAGCAGTTGAGGACGGCTCAAAGCTTTGGGACCCTGCACCCGTGTGGGAGACCCGGAAGAGGATCCTGGTTCCCGGCATCGGATCGGCGCAGCACCGGCCGTTGCGGCTCGCTTGGGGAGTGAATCATTGGACGGAAGATCTTCCTCTCTGTCTCTCCTCTGTATATCTGACTTTGTAATAAAATAAATAAATCTTTAAAAAAAAAAAGGCAAATGCCATGAATGTTTTTTTAAATGATTTATTTATTTTTATTGGAAAGGCACATATACGGATAGAAGGAGAGACAGAGAGGAAGATCTTCTGTCTGATGGTTCACTCCCCAAGTGAACCAATCTGGAGCTGGAGCTGAACCAATCTAAAGCCAGGAGCCAGGAGCTGGATGGGAAGTGGGGCTGTCGGAAGTAGAACCGGTGCACATATTGGATCTCGGGGCGTTCAAGGCCAGAACTTTAACTGTTGAGCCATCATGCCGGGCCCCCCATGAATATTTTTTTCCTGATTGGAAGCTTAGTGTTTAGTTCATGAAGTTTAAAATGCGAACGTCTTAGAAGAAACTAAGTCATTTATATATAGATCTAGAGATATAAGAAATTAATACTTTGGGGACTGGTGCAGTAGCCTAGTGGCTGAAGTCCTCAGCCTTGCAAGCATCGGGATCCCATATGGGTACCGGTTCGTGTCCTGGTAGCCCTGCTTCCCATCCAGCTCCCTGCTTATGGTCTGGGAAAACAGTGGAGAACAGCCCAAAGCCTTGGGACCCTGCACCTGTTGGGAGACCCAGAAGAGGCTCCTGGCTTCGGATTGGTTTAGCTCTGGCCTTTGTAGCTAGCCGCTTGGGGAGTGAACCAATGAATGGAAGATCTTTCTCTGTCCTCCTCTCTCTACATCTAACTTTCCAATAAAAACAAGTAAACCTTTAAAAATCAATATTTTGGTTATATTTTCTGTACATATATCTGTATTCATAGTTTGTTTATAAATGGATAGTAATGTTTTAAAAGTGGTTTTTCAAAATCTAGAGATGTGCAATTTTATATAGTATTAAATATAGCTCTGCGTTATGTTTAATAATCTGTTTTTTAATTATATGTTTATGTCCTGCTTTATGGATTGAATTGTATCCTCTCTACAGATATGCTGAAGCCCTAACCCCAGGTCAGAGTGTTGAAAAGCCATTCTCTGCTCTCTCTCTCTCTTTACCACCTCTTTCTGGCTCTGACTGGTGGCCTCTAGCCTTTGCCTTCCTTGACTTGTGGCCTCATCACAACAGTCTGTGCTGTGTTGTTATGTGTTTTTTTTTTTTTTTAAGATTTATTTATTTAAAAGATAAAGTTACAGAGAGAGGAGGAGACAGATCTTCCATCCACTGTTCATTCTCCCAATACCCACAGTAGCCAGGGTTGAATCAGACTGAAGCCAGGAGTCACGAGCTTCTTCCTGGTGTCCCACATTGATGCAGGGTCCATGGATTTGAGCCATCCTCCACTGTTTTCCAAGGAGCATTAGCAGGGAGCTGGATTGGAATTGGAGCACCTAGGACTCAAATTAGTGCCTAGATGGGATGCAGGCATCACAGGTGGCTGCTTAACCAGCTGTTGCACAACACTGTCCCCTATCACATTTTTGTTTATCTTTTCTTCGCACCTTTGAGATACAGTCACACTGGATTAAGGGCTGTTCTAGCTTGGTATGATCTTAACTTGATTTTATCTGCAGAGACCCTGTATGCAAATAAGGTCATGTTCACAGATAATTGGGGTTAGGGCTTCTGCATATCTGTAGAGGGGTTACAATTCAATCCATAAAAAGCTCACTCTTTTTCTCTTTTGTTTCAGGTATCTTATTGGTGGAAATGATAGGACCCTTACTGTTATAGAATATGATTGTACCTTGGATTATAACCCTGCATTTAAAAAAATACTTATTTTTACTTGGAAGTCAGAGTTACAGAGAGAGGGCGGAAAGAAGCAGAGAAAGATCTTGCAGCTGCTTGTTCGCTCCCCAAATGGCCACCACGACCAGAACTGAGCTGGTCCGTGGCTGGGATCCAGGAGCTTCAGGGCTCCATGTGGGTGCAGGTTTCCGGGCCATCCTCTGCTGCCTTTCCAGACCATTAGTAGGGAGGTGGATCAGAAGTGGAGCAGTTGGCACATGTACTGATGCCAGCGCAGGGGATAGTTAGCCTACTGTGCCACCACACTGGCCCCTAAGCCATGTATTTTTTTTAGGACTAGTATTGTTGCCAGTGTGGCTTTAGGCAGTGTCTCACTGTTTAAACTTACTTTGTTGTTTGCATTTCCATAACATTGCTTGTTTTACTTGTAAACCTCTAAAGTAGCAAACCGAAATGAATTGTTAAAACAGTTGTGTGATAGCACAGCCCTTTTCATTGAATCATGTTTAGTTCACCAACACCTCATATACTGGCAGAATCAATATTCAGATTGTAAAAACCACAAATAGCAACTTAGAGTTTAGTATTAGGAGTGTTTAGGTGTTGAAGTAAAAAGAAAACACTTCCTTTACCCCTTTTTCTAAAAATCAAAAGTACTCTAGGATTAGCAAACTGAATTTAACATACTTTTTGCCTGTTTTATAGCTCAGGAATCTTGCTTTCAAGAAAATTCCGCAGAAATCCTCCCATACCACTTATAACACTCAGCATGAGCTTTCACTGTCAAATCCAGCGCAGAAGGAGTCACGGGAAGAAAACTGGCAGGAGTGGAGACAGAAAGATGAGCAGGTACAGTTAAAAAAACACAACTGGTTTTCTTTGTTTTTCAGTGAATTTTGGATTTTTAAGAAGGCAGTACAATTGAGTCCATATCACTAGATTTGTGGTCAACAGTCTGATTGGAATAATTCACATGTGTTTGATGCCTTTAATAAGATGTTCTTTTTTTGTCTACTGGAAAAGCAGGTCATTGTATTTATTTATGCCACTTTTAGCCATTCAAAGAAGTTATGTTGTGGTTTTTCAAATTCATTGGCTTTTTACAAATGGCCTTTTTACAAATGAGAGAGGGAATGTAAAGGAACAGAAACACATTATGTCTAGTAATAAAAAAAAAATCACATTTACATAGAGCTAGAGTTGTGAAAAACATCTCCTGGAAGTTTCACTTAAAAAAGGAGGACTTTGAAGAGAAAATTTTCCTTTCCAACTTTGATGGAAAACTGTTGGTTGTTTCTTTTGTTAACTTATTCACATGATATTTTATTTCTTTCAGTCTCTATTAAATATCATTAAAACAACCAAGTAAAATAGATAAATTTATTAAAACCAACACATTTCTTTTTTTTTTACTGTGTGTAAGAAGAAAACATACTAATCCTGGGATATACTCTAGGAGATACCGTATGTATAGAAAGTAAAGTGTATTTGCTTATCTATTTGATCTCTTAGAAATAGGTACCACTCTGGCTGATGTTTGGTAAAGTGGAGTGACTTACTATCGTTCCTGGGTATTCAGCTGTACTGTTAATGTACACTGTATTCATTATAACATTTTCTTTAGGATTTTGTATTGCTTCAGACTTGTCATATGAATGTCATTATTAATAGAGACATGCCATAATGGTGCTCAAAAGATATTTCCAGGCACTGTTAAACTGTATAAATCATCTTTTATTTTTACAGGCTATTTATTTTGGAGTCTAATATTTAATTGTGACAATTTTTTTTTTTTTTTTTTTTTTACAAATATACGTATAATAATGATCTGCTTATCCGCTCCAGAAAGAATTTCTTCCAGTGTCCCAAAGGTTACTGGAAAACTAGTGAAGGAAGCTGCTTACATTTGCACCAGGGTCAGGCATTTGGTGCAGTAACTTAAATCCCCTTGGGATGCCTGTATCCCATCTCCTGGGACTATTGTCCTGATCCCACTTCCAAGTCTAGCTTCCTACCAATGTGCACTCTGGGAGGGGGCAGTTCTTGCTCAGGTCCCTGGGTCTGTGCCACTTACTTAGGAGACCTAGATAGAATTCCTGGCTTTGGGCTCTGGCTTCAGTCTAAGTATTACCAGCAAATGGAAGATTTCTGTCTCTTTCTCTCTCTCTCTCTGTTTCTCTGCCTTTCAAATTTAAAAAGGTAATTAACATTTCTTAAAATTACGCCCGAAACTGTATCACATAATACAATGTAATCAATGAATAAAAAAAAAAAATTACGCCAAAGTGAATGTCATGGGTATGGGATGGGAGCTTGAGCCAAATCCCTCATTGTCTTTTCTCCCTTTTGTCACTAATTACTATCCAAATGGCCAGGTAATTTGAGTTTTTGCCCTTGTATAGAAATGCCATTAGAGGCTTAGGAACTTTGAGGAGTGTCTGCTGGATATAGTATTGATGAGTACTTAGAAAGTTTGTGTTAGTTATTTAAAACAGTTTTAGAGTTCTAGTTCATAGGATGTTAGGATATTATTACGCGCAGCTAATTCCCGCAACCTGGTTCTTTACCATGAGCTGAAAACACCAGACGCAACGAGGTATCTTAGGAGGTTTATTCCAGCAGGGCAGGAACAGGGTGGAGGTGGTGGAGAGAAGAAGGGGAAGGGGAAGGGGAGGAAGGGAAGGGAGGCCGGAAGGAGAGAGAGAGCCGCACCTGGTGGCCCTTCTTGTCTGCAAGGTGTGGGGGGCGGGGATTGGGAGGGATTGAGGGTAGGCCCCAGGGGATTGGTGCCTGCAGGTGAATGCCTAGGGATGATTGGTGAGTGGGCAGGGTTGGGGAAGGGGCTGGAAGATTGGGGGTGGGATTCTCAGGTGGATTGCCAGGTTACATCTGATTGGTGGATGGCTAGGCCAGCGTGAATTTCGTGAGCTATGAGGAAGAAGAAATGGCACCGGGTCCAGGGTGGGATATTTGAATAACTCCTTACAGTTTGTACCTATTTGGAAGTTGTTGTGTCCAGATTCTGAGATCCCCAGAAATCACCAGGAGTCTGAAGTCGATCCAGGTGCACAAGGATGGTCTATTCAAGCTCAGCACATCTGAGCCTGGGTTCTTGGTTGAAAGCAGGCAGCTGACTGATTGACCAGCCAGCAGCAGACCGGGACCAACACGCCTTACTGGGAGTGTGGCCCCGAACAGAACATTCATAGGGTTTTTTTTTTTTTTAAATTTTATTGTATAGTTGTTGACAATCTTTTCATAATTATGGTTAACAAAAAAAGGTTCAGGGGGTATAGGGAAGTGGGTAATACCACTATGTCCATATTGTTTCCATTGTGTATCTGAGGCAAAGGGGGATATTGAGGGAGAAGCCCCACCCGGTTTCCCGCCCACCCCAGGTCCCGGATGTGGGGCATGCTCTGAGATATTTGCTCAAGTGGTTTTAATAGTTCTCCAGTTACGAATCACTGCCAGGTTCGCTCGATGAGGTCGTCCACTGATTGATATGGTCCATCATAAAGTCTCCGTTTGCCCCATATTTCGCTGCCAACATATAGCTGAGATGAATGATTGACCTGTTCTGTCTTCTGTCTTTTCTTGGTTAGAGTTCTGAGTCCAGCAGTTCGATTGGGGAGATCTCCAAAGAAACTTTGAGGTATTCCCTGACTAGTTTCTTGTATGTTCTAGCAAGCACAGGGCCCAGCACAGTCCATCTCCACGATCAGCTGGTGGTTTCAATTGCTGGGTTGTTTCTGTTTTCGGTCCCAAGTTGCACTGGAACCAATGGGTGTTGCAGTCCAGTCTGGTTCTGCCCGGCACATACTCGGCCCTTCAACCAGTGGGAGCTGCAGCCTAGTCGGGGCGACCCACAATAACCCCCAGGCCCGCCCCCTACCCTGGCTTGCCAGTACGTGTAGCAGTAGACCAGTCTGTCCACCATCCCATTTGGCTCTTGTACTTGTCAATGGCTATTAAAGCTTTGTTCCATCTAACCAACTCAACTCTCCAGCCCTCACGGATGTTGTTGAGTGCCTCTCTGTCTAGCCACCCCAGCCCCCGTCCTAGTTTTCATGCCCTCCCGTGGGAGTAGTAACCCAAGAGGGGGGAACCCACTATTTCCCTCCTGGGTCTCTCTCAATCCCAGTTGATGCACTCTTTGGGTGGTTCTGTGGTTTGATTTGACAGATTTATCCCCCAGTGCCAGCTTCTGCCATCTGATGCTGTGGCTAAGCCCTAACAACCCTCACCCACTCTAATTTATGCTTGCACCAGTAGGAACAATCAGCCCAGCCTGGCTTTTCCCTGATCTAGTCCACATGCGGTGCACAGGTGTTGTAGCCCTGCTTAGTCTGGTCTGTCCCCATCCGAGCCCACGCTCTCCAGTGGGAGTAGCTGTCCGGCGAGGGGACCAGCCCCTTAATCCCCCTGCCAGCTCTGCCCCTCCCTTCCTGGATCTCACGTGTGCTGGTTGAGTGCTACAGTGAAATCCAGTACAGGCAACCACACCCTGACATTCCATAATGTGTACTGGTTTTGTCACAACCAAACCTGGCTCAACCCACACTCTGTTCTGGTGATCGGATTTGCCAGTGGGTGACATGAACTGATTTAGCCTGGTCTGCCCCTGACCCATGCTGAATGTGTGCCAGTGGGAAACTTTCCATGGCCTATTCTGGGCTGTTTCCTATCATGCTTCTTGTGCTTACTTGCAGGGACTGTGTCCTGCCAGAGGAGTTGCCCAGGCTCCTCCATCAGAACCCCTCCCAATGCCAGATTTTGCACGTACCAGGGTTCCTTGAGCCAACCCTACTCAGTTCACCTCCTGTCCTAGCAGCAACAGTGGCTTTTCCTGGCTGGCTTTCACCCCATTCTGGTTCTTGCTGTTGGATGTTTCAGCCCAGCCATGGCTCGTCCATACCCACATACAGCTCACACATGGCTCAGTAGGGGGTTGAGACCCAGCCTAGTCAGTCCCACATCTACCCTGGTTTTCCATGACACCAGATGGTGTTGGGGTCTGAACTGGCCTGGTGCATCCAGTCCCAGCCCACACCAGTGCCTCGGGTGACTACAACTGTTTCCTAGATAGAACGCAGCCCCCATTCCAGCACACGCGCCCCTTGGTGGGAACCTCAACCCAGTTAGGGTGTCCCCTTACCTTCCCATTTGGGCCTGTTCCTAGCCGTAAATCACGCACCTGCCCGTGGTTGCTCTGAGGACCATTAGGTGCAAGAGCCTAGCTCGGTATGACCTGTGCTCCATGCTGGTTTCTAGTTTTGCTTGTAGGCTAAGGTTTGCTCAGTCCTGCCCAGTACATTCCGTTCCATTACCAATTTACACATCTTGGAGCTACTATGCCCTGCTTGTGCGACCCCCAGATCTGGACCACGTACGTGTTCACCAGCGAGAGCTATGACTTGCCAGGGGAGTTTCCCAAGTTCCTCCACTTGATCCACTCCCAGACCCAGTTCTCATACATGCCAATGGGTTTTAGGCCAGTGCCCGGTGTACTCTGGCCTTCCATTTGGCCTTGTATGAGCTGGTGAATGTTGCAGCCCGGCCCACCCCACACCCTCTTCAGGATGCACATTTGGGTGCTGCTGCCTTGCCCAGTCCAGTCTGTCGCGGGTCCCTTTACCTGTGATTGATGGCAGGCTCCTTGGTCACACCTAGCTTAGTCCATAACCACCCAAACTTTTAGGTTTACCAGTGGGGCTAAACTTTCTACAGGGTGTGGCCCACACATCCTGCACAGAATCCACCCCAGGATAAGGTTCTAGAGTGCTAGTTGATATTATGGCCCTGCCTAATGTGACCAGTCTCCTGAACCATCATCATGTCAGCGATACAATATCCTGTTAGACAAGCCTGAGCTTATCTTTTGCAGGATAGGTGTTCACAGCTCAGCATTGATAAGTGATTAGAAGTTCTTCAAAGGAAGAATTACTGGCATTGGGGATCTTTAGGATTGACTCAGATCCCAGAAACAGTAGGGTCAGCCTGGAGCTACCAAAGCAGCGATTTGGACAACCAATACCCCAGAGCTCCCCTGCCGGGTGGACAGTAGACACAACCTGGCGCCAAATGGCGCACTGGCCGCCCGGGCCCAGCTCACCATGAGCACATGGCAGCTGGGATCGGGATCCGAGCAAGACGCTCCCTCCTGCAGCCCCCAGCAGTCTCCCGGCTGCTGAAGTTTAAACCCACAGGCCCAAGGTTGCGCCCCACCCCAATCCTGTCCACCGCCTAATGAGGGCGGTGGGGGGGCCCCGGACCCACCCAGTCCCAGAGACTCCCCCCGCTCGGTGTACTCACCCGAAAGAAAGTAGTCCCTGAATCCAGGTGGGCCCGGGCCCAGCTCACCATGAGCACATGGCAGCTGGGATCGGGATCCGAGCAAGACGCTCCCTCCTGCAGCCCCCAGCAGCCTCCCGGCTGCTGAAGTTTAAACCCACAGGCCCAAGGTTGCGCCCCACCCCAATCCTGTCCACCGCCTAATGAGGGCGGTGGGGGGGCCCCGGACCCACCCAGTCCCAGAGACTCTCCCCGCTCGGTGTACTCACCCGAAAGGAAGTAGTCCCTGAATCCAGGTGGGCCCGGGCCCAGCTCACCATGAGCACATGGCAGCTGGGATCGGGATCCGAGCAAGACGCTCTTTCCTGCAGCCCCCCATTCATAGGGTTTTTATAGGGGCAGTCCACAATAGCTTGAAAAGGGGCAATTCACAATAGTTGCAAGGTGAGGGGAGATACCATACATTCCCTACCTATCTTGGCTGGACAGCCCATACCTCCAACAACTAAGGTAAGCACCCACTGAATTACTTGGAGCCACCTGTGAGATAACCAGACTTAGGTGGGCCTTGATTCATTAAAGGTCACATAGGCCGCTAAAGGTCACATAGGCCATTTGGCCTGCAAGCTCACATGGTTTCTTAGTAGCAATGAGCCTTGAGCAAATGGTTGGGATTTTGATACTGAGGTTCTTCAAAGTCTTATTTGGAAAAAGTCGTCAAGGTCATGGGGAATAGATTTTAATGACTGAGAAGTCAGAAATTGATAATGGAAGCCCTTGTAATGGGCAGTGTCCCACTTGGAACCCGTTTCACTGTGAGGAGTAGTCAATTTCTGAAGCAACTACATTTGGAGGAACTAAGCAGTGACTTTACCAGAGAGAAAGGATACAGTATAGTGGGTGTGCTAAAATTCTAGGTATGATAGCTGGGTTAGACAAAAGCTGAATATGGAATTCTTGTCTGTTATGTGGCTGTTTCTTTCAAACATTCAAAAGAGGAACTGTCAGATAGTTTCTACTTCTGGTCTGGTGGATGGCTCAATTAACTGATCCTTCCCTTACAAGCTCCAGGATCCCATATGGGCTCCAGTTTGTATCCCAGCTGCTCCACTTCCCATCCAGCTCGCTGCGCTTGTGGTCTGGGAAAGCAGTGGAGGATGGCTCAAAGCCTTGGGACCCTAATTCCAAGTGGGAGACCCAGAGGAAGCTCCTGGCTTTGGATCAGCTCAATTCCAGCCATTGGATCCACTTGGGGAACCAGTAGATGGAAGACCTCTCTCTGTCTCCTCCTTTCTGTAAATCTGCCTTTCCAATAAAAATAAATAAATATTTAACAGTTTCTATTCCTAAATCACCATATTTGTAATGCAAATTTGGATCAGCTAAACCTCTCATTTTATATGATAATTCTAGTTAAACAACTACCAGATGGATAGTAAGGAAACATCTGTTACACTTATAATGAACAAACTGTATTGTAGCTGATCTCAGATATTAGCTAATTTCAGATCAACTGAGGAAAAGTTTTTGCCACGTGAAAGAGAAGCAACATTCTACTTAATTTTCAGAGTGAAACCATACTTTGAATACAGTTAACTGCAGGGAACAGAAGTTAATTTTAGATAGCACTTTCTGCTTTAATAAAAAGCAAGGGGCTGAAACATTTTTGTGAAAGTAAAGGGGCAGTATTGTTATATAACAAGGTGAGATACCATTATGGACTGAAATGAAACAGTGGTTGAGAAACAGGAGTTGAAAGGGAAATGGAAGAATTGTTTAAATTAATAAATGCATGACAGATAAAAACTTCATTAGAAAGACCAAGAAACAAGAGTACACTGTGAAAAAAATTAATTAATTGTATGAAGGAAAAGTTGAGATTCTGCTGACAACACTGCCATGATAGATTAGAGAAACAGAGACATGTGTTAAAGATGATGGTCATAAAAATTTTCCTGAGCTTAAGACTGGACTATAAACTTAGAAGAGCTGAAGTCAACTTTAAGTCTCTTAAAAAGTTTTTAAGAACAAGAAATAAGGCAATAATACTGTGTGTACGCAGAAGAAAATAGATTGCTCATAAACAATGAAAAATCAGGTTGGCCACTTTAAATCCAAGACTGACTGACAGGAGCAATACCGTTAGCTAAGAAGTCATTTATTTGAGTTAAATACTTTCTGAGATATACAGGACTGAGAAAACTTTCTACCATTATCCTTTCTGTAAACATTTTTTAGATAGCCAATTAAAAGTTAAATAAATCCAACTTACCGGTGATGCATCCCATATTGGAGTACCTGTGTTTTGCTTAACTCCAGCTTCCTGGCATTGTAGACTCAGGGAAGCAGAGGTGATGACTCAAGTACTTGTTTTCCCAGCTCACCCACATGGAAGACGTAAGTTGAGTTCCTAGTTTCCAGCCACTGCTGTTGAAGGTGTTAGGGAAGTGTGTCAGGGAAGTGTGTCAGCAGATGGGAACTCTATTGTTTTTTTTTTTTTTAAGATTTATTTATTTTATTACAAAGTCAGATACACAGAGGAGGAGAGACAGAGAGGAAGATCTTCTGTCCAATGATTCACTCCCCAAGTGAGCCGCAACGGCTGGTGCTGCGCCGATCCGATGCCGGGAACCAGGAACCTCTTCCGGGTCTCCCACACGGGTGCAGGGTCCCAATGCATTGGGCCGTCCTCGACTGCTTTCCCAGGCCACAAGCAGGGAGCTGGATGGGAAGTGGAGCTGCTGGGATTAGAACTGGCGCCCCACATGGGATCCCGGGGCGTTCAAGGCAAGGACTTTAGCCGCTGGGCCATGCCCCCGGGCCCCAACTCTATTTGTTTTGCTCTCTTTCTTCCTCTCAGAAAATTTTGGGGGGAGATGGGTAAATCAAAATAAGGATCATACCAGTTGGAAAAACAGTGGTGAACACTGAAGCTAGTTCAAGGAAAGATTAACTGTATTGGTTGTAAATGCCTTCATTAAAGCTAGTATAAGTTGTTTGAAGAATTTATCTGAAATAAAATCTGTTTATGAATATATCGTAGAGGAAGAAGAGTCAGTACATATTTAAAATTTTGTATATTGGTAACAATATATAGTTCAGAGTGTGATTTTTAAAATTCAAAAAGACTGATAATGACACTTTCATTCTGTGAGATACAAAAACTGCTTGAAAAAAAATAATATAGACATGGTCTGTATAGCAGAAGACACAAAGCAAAGGAAGTAGCAGAAAAGACTGAAATAAGGTTAAAAAAAGATAATAGACACTTTGTCCTATTGATAATTATAAATAGTTGATTTACCCATTAAAAAGCATAAACTAATGGAGATAAACTGTCTGAAACATAGTTTGATCTTAGTTCTGATCTTTACCTAGACATTAAAAGTGTTATATATATATGTGTGTGTATGTGTATATATATTTAGATTATATATGTATAGAGAAAAGGAAAAGATAGGCTCTAGCTGTTTGAGCTGCTGTCTGTTTCATGAGATATGCTGCCAGATGTGCTGAACACCATAGGGAATTTGATTGCATTATAAAGGTCTTTAAAGAAAAGCTTCTTAATCTTGTTTTTCATTTCATAAACTTACATATTTCCCAGAACAGCTCATTGTGGAAAAGTGGTTTTGCATTCTATGTCCACTTTGCCCAGATATATATGTCAAATGAGATACACATGTCTCATGCTTGAAATGGGTTAGGTTTATGTGATAGGTGGTATATTAATAGGTGAATTACATTAAAATTAAGCTGTTTTAAAACATATAGCGAGTAAAAAAAAAAAACATATAGCGAGTATGGCTTTGATTTGATTGTATTCTTAACTTTCAGTATTTCTTTTTAATACTGTGTCAAGATCAAATGATGTGTTCAACAACAGTTATTGTCCGTGAATAAATCTCAGGTATAAAATCATTTATTCATGATTCATTGATGTTGTTTATTCTAGTGTATCTTGTTTAAAATATTATATCCTCATTCAAAAATAATTAACAATAAACACATCAAGTTTCATTGTGTATATCTTACTATATTGACTCAGATTCCACATCATGGGTTTTATCCATCTCTAACATGAACTAAATGTCTATTAGCATGTGCACAAGTAATTGCTGTAACATCAGGGAAAAAAACAAATTGATGACTCCATAAAGCAAAATTGTGAATATTCACTGTCTTAATTTTCTATTTAGAATTTCCATTTTCAGCTGCTTGTATGACATCACTCTTGCTTAAAACATACAGATAATCTGTATTATATGTGTTTATGTTATCTATTCTGTTTACCATATTAGTCATTAATTTTTATTTTTGTAAGTTGTATTATATACATTTCTCTTTTCAGTAGTACTTTTAATCTTTCAGTGAATTGTTTACCCATTTTTGTACGTTGGAGATACATTAAAGAATATAATGGAGGCCAGTGTTATAGCTGGTAAAGCCACCACCTGTGAAGCCAACATCCAGTGAAGGTGCTAGCGCGTGTCCTGGCTGCTCCATTTCCTTTTTTTTTTTTTTTTTTAAAGATTTATTCTTAAGATGATATGATGTTATGTATAACATGTTATGTTATGTATGTTATATGTTGTGTATAAACTAAAATCGAAATGTCAATGAGATGGTCACAGAAGGTGGCTAAGAACTCGCATTTACTTTTAACATATTGGTTACTCATTACTATGTCAATTAATTCCATAATGATGTAAATTTTTGCTGATGGTATGTTGGAGCTTTCAATTGACTGGGATGATACTCTGCTGGCTCTGTCTTCAGACCAGAGAGGGTATACCTAAGAAGCCGTTGAACTTGACTGGACAATAAGATGCTGGACTCTAGGTTTGGTGTATGCTTGCAATGGGGGAATCTCAACTGAACTGTGGTTATGCAACAAGGTGGAGGAATCCACCATGGTGGGAGGGTTTGGGGAGGGGAGGGGAGAATCCCAGTATCTAAGAAACTGTGTCACATAATACAATGTAATTAATGAATTAAAAAAAAGAATAAAATTAAAAAAAAGTAAAGATTAAAGATAACTCAAAAAAAATAATTGGGAACAGCTTATTTTATTTTTTAGAGATACACTTCTAGTACTTGAAAGTCAGAGTTACAGAGAGGGAAAGGCAGAGGGAGAGAGAGAGGTTTCATCCACTGGTTCATTCTACAAAGCTGGGGATGGGACAGTCTAAAGCCGTGGGTCCAGGAGCTTCTGCCAAGTCTCCTTCACTTGGATCATCTTCTACTGTTTTCCAGGCACATTAGCAGGACACTGAATAGGAAGTAAAATATCTGGGATATGACCTGGCACTCACATGGGATGCCAGTTTCCCAGGTGGCAGCTAAACATGCTGTATCACTATGCCAAATCCAAAATACTCTGTTTTAAATACTATGCATTGTGTGCTTTCCCTTTTGCATTTGTAAAGCAAATACTTGATTTTTTCACTCTTTGTACATGTAAACCACACTTTGCTATTTTTTCATCTTAAAAGATAAAATGCAGTGGTATGATGTGGATGGAGATAAATTTTCTCACTCTTACAGATGGTGGGAGAATTTTTCTATTTTATTTTCTTTGTTTCATTTTTGTAGGATATGAGAAACTTATGATAGATCATATGGTTTCATTGAGATATAACTTTTATACCCTAAAACAATTTATCATTTACAATGTCATAATTCAGCACAGGTATTTTGGTGCACTAAAACACTGCTTAGGCTGCCCACACCCCATGCGCACGTGGGGCTGAATCGAAGCCCTGATCCTACTTCCAGTTGTTTGATAGTGCAAGCAGATGACCCAAGCACCCAGTCCCTGTTACCCCAGTGGGAGACCCTATGGAGCTCTGGGCTCGTGGCTTTGGTCTAGCCCAGTCCTGACTATAGCAGACATCTGGGAACTGAACTGACAAACTAATATTGACAGATGGAAGACTCTCTTTCTCTCTCTCTTTTTCTCATTTTCTGCCTTTCAGATAGAGTGAAAAGAAGTAAATAATTTTTAAAAGAAATGTATGTATTAAAGGCCTCCCTTTTCCCACTTCTGTGTAATTGTTCAAGGGATACACTTGTTCACTTGTTTTTCAGGATAAAAATCAAAACATGTACCATGTCCCAGAAGGCCTTGCATGCTACAGTTCCTGTCTCTATGAATCTATGTCTAGACAGCACTAACACAGTGCTTGACTTACAATCTCTATGCAATAAATACATGGGATGAATAAAAAATGAATATCCTCAGAAAGACTTACTTTGAAAGTTGGGCTACAGTTATATAACATGCAGGAAAAATAAGCCTTAGCACCCCAGAAAGATTTTCTGTTGTAAAGAGGAAATGACTTTTCTGGTATTTTTCCTCACAAAATCACCTACCTTCCGCTGATGAGGGCAGCACAGCGACTTTGATCAGACCTCTGCCTAATTCTTGGCCTTCTCCGATGAAGCAGTTGGTGAAATTTGCTTCAAATGCTGCTGTTTCTTTGTGTTCTAATACGTGAAAATCTTACTACACTTTCTTGTTTAGATTTTGATTTGTGGAAAAGTACATGACTGAGCCTTAGAGAAAACTAGGAAATGGAAAATGAAAACTACAAAATTATAGAAAGAAGTGTATTTCTGGAAGTAAATGTGGAATTGATTTTGATATTTTATTGAAAATTAAAAGTGAAATTTAGCTTTAAATTGCACTCCTTGTGATAAGTAGTTTTTGTTGAACTTGCAGAATGATCTAAAAAGGGAGATTGTTATATAATGGTTTTTAATAACATGTAGAAGTACTGCTGAAAGTTTCTGCAAATTAGAATTCAAAGACATACTTATTTTGGTGTGAAAAAACCTTAATTCATGCATAGGCATTTAATAATAAACATTCCTAGTAGACTAAAATTAAGAACAGATTAAAAATAAAAAAAGAACAGGAAAAAAGATTTATTCAGTTTATTACAAAGTCAGATATACAGAGAGGAGGAGAGACAGAGAGGAAGATCTTCTCTCCGATGATTCACTCCCCAAGTGAACCGCAACGGCCAGTGCGCGCCGATCCGATGCCGGGAACCTGGAACCTCTTCTGGGTCTCCCACGCGGGTGCAGGTCCCAATGCATTGGGCCATCCTCGACTGCCTTCCCAGGCCACAAGCAGGGAGCTGGATGGGAAGTGGAGCAGCCGGGATTAGAACCGGCGCCCATATGGGATCCCAGGGCTTTCAAGGCGAGGACTTTAGCTACTAGGCCACGCCGCCGGGCCTGAGCATTATGATTTTAAATGTTGTCCATGTTCTAAACAAAACTACTGCTCATCCTAATTACTATGTTCAGTTCATCTGTGTTAATGTATTTTATAGTCATTCTCTAAATGCGTCTACACTTATTAAGTCTGCATTTTTGTTGTACTTTTTAAGTACAACAAAAGAGGTTCCTGGTTCCCGGCATCGGATCAGCGCGTACCGGCCCGTTGCGGCTCACTTGGGGAGTGAAACATTGGATGGAAGATCTTCCTCTCTGTCTCTCCTCCTCACTGTATATCTGGCTTTCCAATAATAATAATAAAATCTTTAAAAAAAAAATCAGTGCTCAGGAACACAGTTATAACATTTCTGAGGAAGTAATTCTAACTTCTGAATTAGTGAAAGATTATAGTATACTTTGAAAATTATTGGAGGACTAGCCCTATTGCTATTATGGCTAATCAGTTGGCTATAAGTAAGATGTCTTCAGAATAATGCTCTGTGTTATTTTCTAACAGTATTCCCAAAGTACCTGTGAGAAATAAAGAGCAATTTCATCTGGAACTTCGTTTGGATTTAAATGGGTGAAATTGTTGTACTGAGATTAAATCATTTTTTCTACTTTGGTTGCAAAATATCTACTGTCCTTCAGGGTTGTGTTACTGGCTCTTCATGCTCCCTAACTATTCATAAACCCTTGAGGTTTGCTTCAATAGAAAAAAAAAGTCAGGGGTTGGTATTGTGATGTAGAGGGTAAGCCACTGCCTGTGACTCCGGCATCTCTTATACTTACCAGTTGGAGACCCAACTGCCCCACTTGCATTCAGCTCCTTGCTAATGTGCCTTGGAAAGCAGTGGAAGATGAGCCAAATGCTGGGCTCCTGCACTGATGTGAGAGGCCTGGAAGAAACTCCACGCTCCTGGCCTTGGTGTGGTGCAACCCTAGCTAGCTGTTGCTGCCGTTTGAGGAGTCAGCCACTGGATAGAAGATCTGTCACTCTCTGTGTGTCTCCATCTCTCTCTCTGTGTAACTCTGCTTTTCAAATGAATAAGCAGCTCTTTTAAAATGTGTATTTACTACTAGATGGAGAGTAGGGGGCAATGAAGGAAGCCAAGGACTCTATCTTGGGCACTTGTATGTATCTAATTCAATTCCGTAGGCCTTTTATCTTACTTGAAGATCATTTATTTGAAAGGCAGAGTTGGAGAAGGAGGGACAGAATGAGATCTTCAGCAGGTTCACTCCCAAGATGGCTGCAACAGCTGGGTCTGTGCCAGGCTGAAGAGGAGCCAGGAGCTTCTGGGTCACACAGGCAGTGGGCAGGAGCCTGAGCACTTGGGACATCTTCCTCTGATTCCTCAGGCCATCAATACAGAGTTGGATTGGAAGTAGAGCAGCCAGACTTGAACAGGCACCTCTGTGGAAAAAAAGGATAATTTGCTTTACAATTTTTTAACTTTTTGGTGATGGAAGAACAGCATGCATTCTCTTAAAACTGTATATAGAATCTTGAATTATGATCTTTTTTTCTTGACCAGTAGAATTGGGCATGATACTCTCTTGCTGTAGCTCAATCAGTGCTTACACTTGATCACAAATTTAAGCACCACTGCTGTACAGTGTCCTGTGTGGCATTGCTTGGAAATTTTGTATCCACTGTACTGTCTTCTATATCATACATTCTTTTACAGTACAGTCTTCAATTTCACGAGATATTCAGTACTTTGTATTAGATTATTTGCCCAACTCTTAAGTACATTTGAAGATGGTTAGACTAAGCTATATTCAGTAGATTAGCAGTATTTTCAGTGGATTAGGTATATTGACTTTTTGGCTTGCATATTTTTTTATTTACAGTGGCTTATTGGAACATTAAAAATAAGATTTTATTTTGTTTACATTTTATTGCTTAGGGCCTGTTTCGTAGTTAGACGCTTGTATTTCTGGACAACTATATTTATAACAGTTTTTTAAAAGGAAGGAAGGCTTCCTTCCACTTAGCTTCCTTCATTGCTTCCTACTCTCCATAAAGTAATAAAATATGTTTTTTAAAGATGTATTTATTTTTTTGGGGCCCAACATGAGAGCATAGTGGTTAAACTCCTCGCCTAGCATGCGCTGGGATCCCATGTGGGGCGCCAGTTCTAATCCCAGCGGCCCTGCTTCCCATCCAGTTCCCTTCTTGTGGCCTGGGAAAACAGCCGAGGACGGCCCAAAGCCTTGGGACCCTGCACCTGCATGGGAGACCCAGAAGAGCTCCTGGCTCCTGGTTTCAGATTGACTCAGCTCCAACCTTTGCAGCCGCTTGGGGAGTGAACCATCGGACAGAAGATCTTCCTCTCTGTCTCTCCTCCTCTCTGTATATCTGCCTTTCCAATAAAAATAAACAAATCTTAAAAAAATAAATAAAAAGAGGAGAGACAGAATGCAGGGTCCCAAAGCTTTGGGCCGTCCTCAACTGCTTTCCCAGGCCACAAGCAGGGAGCTGGATGGGAAGCGGGGCTGCTGGGATTAGAACCGGTGCCCATATGGGATCCCAGCGATGGAAGATCTTCCTCCCTGTATATCTGACTTTCCAATAAAAATTTTAAAAATCTTTAAAAAAAAAAACCCTCAAACTGATTTACACGTGTCATATAACTTGCTCAGAGTCACTCTAGTGTGAGCAGGATAGAAATTTTTTTTAAGATTGATTTATTTTTCTTACAAAGACATACAGAGAGGAGGAGAGACAAAGGTCTTCCCTCCGATGATTCACTCCCCAGGTGAGCGCAATGGCTGGTGCTGAGCCAATCCAAAGTCAGGAGTCAGGAGCAGCTTCCAGGTCTCCCACACGGGTGCAGGGTCCCAAAGCTTTGGGCCGTCCTTGACTGCTTTCCCAGGCCACAAGCAGGGAGCTGGATGGGAAGTGGAGCTGCTGGGATTAGAACCGGCGCCCATATGGGATCCTGGGGTGTTCAAGGCAAGGACTTTAGCCGCTAGGCCACGCTGCCAGGCGCAAGGATAGAAATTTTAATTAGCTACCTATGTGGTCTCCCAAAGCTTGCTGTTTTTTTTTTTTTTTTCTCCTGTTTAAGATTCGTTTTTTATCAAGGTGACTTTCCTTTTTCTATAATGGATCCTTAGGGGTGAGATGGAGCTGCTGTCCACTGGGCTTAGGGATTCCCCTTCACCCCTCAGCAGCAGCAGCAGCAGTAACTGGAAATGGGCAGGCTGAAGCCAGGGACTCAGTGCAAGGCTTCTGCGTACAGGACATGAATCCAGTCACTTGCACTATCCTCTCTTAGGGTCTGCATTAGGGAGCCAGAACCACACGTCGGACCTAGGCACCCTGAATTGTTGTGTTGGTGTGTTTGTTAGGCTAAATCACCTGTTTTTTGGCTCTATGCTTAATCACATATCTTTGTTCATATGGCTTCTACCTCTTATTGTTTATTTTGTTCTTTTTTCTACTTTTAAAAATTTATGTATCCTTTTAAAAAAAATTACTTTCTTTTTAAAAATATTTCTACTTGAAAGTCAGAAAGAAAGAGCTTCCTTCCACTGATTGATTCCTCAGATACCTGCAATAGCTAAGCCTGAGCAGGAAAAATTAAAACTGTGAAACTCCATCTGGATCTCCCGCCATTCATCATCTGTTGCCATGCTGCATTAGCAGGGAGCTGGATTAGAACCGGAGGAGCTGGGACTCAACAGGGGGTGAACATACCAAGCAGGGGCCTAGCCTCTGTGCCCCAATGCCTGTCCAGACGATCCTTTAAGTTCCAACTTCATGTGTTTCTGTATGTTTCTCTAAATACCATTTGTTGTCTCTTTTTCTTGAACTTTTTTTTTTTTAAAGATTTATTCATTTTATTACAGCCAGATATACACAGAGGAGGAGAGACAGAGAGGAAGATCTTCCATCCGATGTTTCACTCCCCAAGTGAGCCGCAACGGGCCAATGCGCGCCGATCCAAAGCAGGGAACCAGGAACCTCTTCCGGGTCTCCCACGCGGGTGCAGGGTCCCAATGCATTGGGCCGTCCTCAACTGCTTTCCCAGGCCACAAGCAGGGAGCTGGATGGGAAGTGGAGCTGCCGGGATTAGAACCGGCGCCCATATGGGATCCCAGGGCTTTCAAGGCGAGGACTTTAGCCGCTAGGCCACGCCGCCAGGCCCTTTCTTGAACTTTTGTAGCTCTTTTAATGTCTTGCTCTATTTCCATACTTTATATATGCTAGACTTTTTTTTTTCCTTAAAATTTATTTATTTGAGAAAATTAGGAGTGACAAGGAGTGTTCTTCCATTTGCTGTTTCACTCCCCAAGTGACCACAACAGCTGTGACTGGGCCAGGCCAAAACCAGGAGTTTCGTCCGTTTTCCCCTGCTGTTTCCAGGCTGTTGGCAAGGAGTTGGGTGGGAAATGGAGCAGCCAGGGCACGAGCTAGCACGCATATGACAGGATGGCAGTGCTGACAGTGGCTTTGCTGCAACAGTGGCCCCCTGTGTTAATCTTACACTTCCAGTTTCCATAAAAATTCTTTGGGAGCAGAAACCAAATTGCTGCTGCTTATTTAAACAGCTAGTGGTAGGACAGAGCACAAGAAAGAGCCTCAGTACTTAATATGATTGTTCATTAAGTGGCACTCTGAAAGATTTCTTCTGGTTTTTAGAGATTTTTTTTTTCCTACTGGAACTTCCTTGAAGCTAGGTTGTGTTAATAATTAAAAAGTAAATTTAAGAATTCAGAATCAAATTCTGAGGAGAGCCTTGTTTTTCATTTAAAAGTTCCATTTCATTCTGCTTTTCACAAACCATTACAATCAGCTACTTTAATAGTTGAATTCCATGAGTTAGCATGAAAAATAATAAAGGCATCATGGAAGACTTCAACTTTCTCATTTAAATTTAGTCACTGATTTTTAGAATCTTAGTCAAAATATTTGTATGTGACATTAAATATCAGCAACAATATGAATTTAAAATGTAGCTAATTGAACCACTTGCATTCAAAATAAACAAGTAATTTTGTTAGTTCTTAGGATAACTGCTGTATTTACAGTGAAATATTTTATATTTAGTTTGCTTTGAGTTTAGTTGGAACTGATACAAACTTTCTTTGTATAACACTAATATAAGTAATTCCTCTTATTAAAAAAAATTTGTTTTCTACTGGAAAGTCATATTTACAGAGAAAAGGAGAGACAGACAAATTTTTCATCCGCTGGTTCACTCCCCAAGTGGCCGCAGTGGCTGGAGCTGAGCCAATCCAAAACCAGGATCCCGGAGCTTCTTTTGGGTCTCCCATGCAGGCTCATGGTCCCAGGGCTTTGGGCCATCCTCTACAGCTTTCCCAGGCCACAAGAAGGGAGCTGGATGGAAAGTGGAGCTGCTGGGGGTGTGAACCAGTGCCCCATATGGGATCCCAGCACATGCAGGGTGAGCGTTTAACTACTAGGCTATCTCGCTGGGCCCCAAGAATCTAATTCTTTTCCTGTGGATCATAACTATTGGTTTTGAACATTAATTTATTCATATAGTGGTACTGTTAGAGTACCCATTTATTCATACAGTTAATTTACATAATAAATCCAAAGTTACTGTATTACTTTTTTCTACTCATTACTAATTTGGATTGAACTTGCTTTTTATTTCTTTTTAGTCATGCCATAGAAAAAGCATGTACAGTGTATTTAGGGCTTAATCATGTTTGCTGTATATGTTGTTTACCATTTTAATTCTAGTTTTATTTCCTGGAGTTAGAATTGTATAAGCCTAATCTTTTTTTGCTCTTGTTTTTAATGCCAAGATATGATAACATACTTTCAAAAGGATGTCCCTGGTTACAAATGAAAGGTTTAATTCAAGTTGTGGTTTTCAAGGTGTCCCTCTGAACAGATCACTCCCTTCTGCAGTCAATTTCTCTTCTATTTTAGATTTATTTTTTTATTAATCGTTAAGTAACAGAAACAATTCTAATTAGGCAAAAAAATAATGTATTGGACGGATACTGAGTCATTCACAGGTTTAAACTAAAACTTAGGGCCCAGCACAATGGCCTAGTGGCTAAATCCTTGCCTTCAGGGGCCAGGATACCATACAGGCAGCAGTTCATATCCCGGCTGGTCCACTTCCCTTCCAGCTCCATGCTTATGTCCTGGGAAAGCAGCAGAGTATGGCCCAAAGCCTTGGGACCCTTGGGAGATTCGGAGGAGGCACCTGGTTCCTGGCTTCAGATTTGCTCAGCTGCAGCAGTTGCAGTCACTTGGGAGTGAACCAATGGATGCAAGATCCTTCTCTCAATCTCTTCTCTCTGTAATTATGACTTTCTAATAAAACAAATACATCTGTAATCAAAGCAAGCAACAAAAAAAACTAAAAACTTAACAGGCCTTGGGAAAGGCAGAAGCTAAGGAATACCTGTAGAGTTTTTCTGAGACATGACCCAGTATTTGTTGCTTGTGGTCTCATCAAATGATCAGATTCCACTTGATTTATCCTTGTTCTCAAAATCTGATTACTGTGAGAACAAAGCGGAGATGGACCACTTCCCTGCATCTGTTGGTGATGACAGCAGCTTGTGTGTTCAAATGGAAATAGTGGGTAGTGTGCAGTGGCATGCACTAGGCTGTACTACTGCAGGAAAAAACAAAAGGAATAAAGGATAATGTTTCAAAAGAATAGAGGAAGGATTCTAAACAGACAAAAACAAGAAAACTCCACTGTTTTATGTTTTTGTTAGCCACTAAACAGACATAAAATATAGGATGTTTATTCCTGTTATGTTACAATTCAACATAATGTACAACTGCAGACACACTTATTCCGAAGAGAAGACAGTCCAAAGTCCTGTCTCAGGAGTTCTGTCAGGCAAGTGGAAAAAACAGTTTTTATGGAGAGTAATTTTATTTGAGGGTGCTGAAAGCAAGATTCTAAAGTTAAATTGGATGGTGAAACAAGAATAGTTCTTTTGCTACATAGTATAGTGCTGACATCTATTTATTGTAAAACTTGTTTTTTAGATAACATCTGAAATGTTTGAAGCAGATCTTGAGAAGGCACTGTTGCTAAGTAAACTGGAATATGAGGAGCACAAAAAGGTATTTGCATTTTTATTGATATATTTTAGAAGAGGTCAAAGGTTGGGGTTTATCCTAAAAGTTCATTGTTGCAACTAAACATTTTTGTGATGGAATTCCTTCTCAAATTTTTGAGAGGTGAAACTTAGGGATAAGCCTGGTCTGATCATTTGGGGTGTTTGGTTAATGAGTTCCTCCACCCAAATTGAGGGGAAGAGAGGGAATGAAATTCTTAACAGGTGATTTATTGAATTTAGAATTAATGTACATATATGACTACTGTCGTACAGAGGCACCCATTAAGAGACTCTCTACCAGAAATTGACTACTACTAAAATAACTGAGAAACTATTTGTGATATTTTAGTCTTGTAAGCTCAGCGTTTGTCACTCAGCAGCCTTTATCAGTTGTGTGTTGAAATGCAGAATGCAATGGCTGTGACTGTAGGAAGATTTAGCTAACAATTGGTATTGGTTTCTACTTTCTATATTTAAACTGTATAGGTGTCAGTTATTTTTATCATTAAAGATTTATTCAGTGGTTAATCTTAAATGGACCCTGGTTAAGTTGAGTTTTTTGGGTTTATTTTGTTTTCTGGTTTTTTTTTTTTTTAATGGCTGTGTCAGTGTGTTTTATCACTTTAATCCAAGATGAAGATGATTTTGTTATTTTAACTCAAAAGAATGAAAATTTCCAGGAAAGTAGACTTTGTTCACTGTATGTGTTAGTTTGGTTTTCCATATCCCTTATTCCTATTACCCTAAATAACACAGAATATATTGCTTATTGCTATATGTCTATTTAGACACAAATCAAGCAATTAGAAAAATAGATACAAATAGATGTACTGTAGTTCAGTCTTTTAGATGGATTTTTTTATTGTTCTTACTGCAGATATCTTCTTGTATTGCTCAATTAGGGGATACAATTTTATGAAATACTGATTTGTTGTTAGATACATGTTTAGATTCTAAAGTTTTAAGAAAATCACCTATATCCTTGAAGGATGAGCAGAATAAATGTTAATAAAATATTATAGTTCAGGCCATTTTTCTTGGCACAACTATTAACCTAAGGAGTTTTGTAATAACTACATTTGGGGATATTATTTTTTGTTCTCACTCATCGGCCAAATATTTGTTAAGTAGCCAAAATTTACTAAGCAAACAATCCAAAACTAAAACGTCCTAACCCCTGAGTTTAGTGGAGAGAGATATACATGTAATTATAATGTATAATATGGAGATATATGTTCTCAATGCAGTGGGAATTCAGAAAAATAGAAGACTTTTTATTACCTTTGAAGAAGGAAATAAATTTTAAGGAAGGATTTTTTTAAAAGGTTTATTTATTTTTATTGGAAAGATTTACAGAGAGATGTACTGATTTACAGAGAGAAGGAGAGACAGATAGATCTTCTGTCCACTGGTTCACTCCCTAAGTGGCCACAGTGGCCAGAGCTGAGCCAACACAAAGCCAGGAGCCTGGAGCTTCTTCTGGGTCTCCCTCACAGGTGCAGGGTTCCAAGCCTTTGAGCTGTCCTCCACTGCTTTGCCAGGACACAAGCAGAGAGCTGAATGGGAAGTGGAGCAGCTGGGATACGATCTGGTACCCACATGGGATCCCAGACACATGCAAAGCGAGAGCTTTACTCACTAGGCTATCGCACCAGGCCTTTTTAAGAAAGGATTCTTAAAATTTAAGTTTTTAAATTTCACAAGATATGCAAGGAAATTAGGCAATCTCATGGAAGAAGTGATAAGAACATATAATGTGTATATGCGCAAGAATATAGTATATTTGAAAAATTGTCATATAGAGATCTAGACTTGCTGTAGACGTAGATAGAAGGATAGGATGTAAAGAACCTTATTACCAAGTTAATGAGATTGGATTTTATACCTTTTCTAGAGGAAAGCTATTGTGTATTTTTACTTTTAGGTTGATTTCAGGTTTTCATTTTAGAAACTCATGCTGTAAGACCTCTGTGTGTCTCCTCCCTCTGTGAAATCTGCTTTTCAAATAAAAATACTTTAAAAAAAGAAACTCATGTTGTAGCAATGTAGAAGATGGATTGAGGAACTAAAAGGTGTTGTGATGTCCATGCAAAAGAAGGTAGGGGAAGTGAAAGAGGTTTTGTATATGGAAAATTTAACAGATAAAGCAATGTTAGGATGATAGAGTCTACACCAACTAGTGAGTAATCTGGATATAAAATATGTAGCAGAGTAGGCAAGGGTACATTGAGGTTTCTGTGCTAGACAGCTTTATAGGTGCTACTGGCATAGCAAGGAATCTAGAATAGGATCAAGTGAGGAAGCAGAGTCTAGGTGGAAGATGTGAGACATGTATTGTGGAGATGCTTATTAGACATACCAGACGAGTGGTCTGTTCATGTGGAAATGATTAATGTAGAGGCAGAACTTTAAACTTTGACTGAAGAGCAGTATGTACAAAATATGCTCAGAACAGGCTAAGAGTCGATTGTAATGAACAGCAACTGCGTTATTTGTGTGAGAGACAGAGACGCACACACACACACATACACAAACAAACAGAAAGAGTTCCCATCTGCTTGTTCACTGCCCAAATGCCTCACTGGCAAGGGCTGGACCAGGTTTAGAGCCAAAAGCGCAGAATGGACTCCAGGTCCCCCACCTGGGAGGCAGGAACTCTTTTAAAATATACATATATGTATACATATATATATGTATAAAATATATATATATATATATATGTATTTGAAAGGAAGGTTAGAAGGAGAGACAGAGATCACCCATATGCTGGCTTACCCCTCAGATGGCCACCTTGGTCAGAGCTGGGCTGGTCCAGAGCTAGGAGCCAGCAGCTTTCTCCAAGTTCTCCCACTTGGGTGCAGAATTCAAACTATCTGGGGCTTTCCCAGTCCATTACCAGAAATCTGGATCAGAAGTGGAGTAGCTGAGACCCAAACTAGCGTGCATATATGATGCCAACACCACAGCCTACTGTGCCACTGCAGTGTCTGAGCAACTAAGCACTTGGTGCCACCACTGCTACCTCTTAGGGTCTGAATTAGCAGGAAGTTGCAGTTAGGAACAGATCTGGGAATCAAACTCGGTTACTCCATTGTGAGATACAAACTTCTTATGAGGGGAAGTTCGAGTAGTCAGAAGCATATGGAACAAACCAAGAGGTACTCAAAAGAGAGTATCTGTTAGATTTGACAGTTAAGAGGAGATTGATCTTAATTTTAGTATCAGAGAACAGTAAGAAGTAAGATTTCAGTAGGTGAGAAGAAATTGTTGCTTACTGTTCTTAGATTTTGTCCTTAAAGGAAGGAAAAAGAAGGTGGCAATGAAGGATAGGATTATAAACTGAGTTAAAATGTTTTGTTTTATTTGACTTTCTAAGATACAAGAAATTGAGTATATAAACAAACGGGTATCCTCTTACAAAACTTGGCTAGCCTGCTTTAATTTTTTATCTGTCTTAATTCATGGGGTCAGCATTGTGGTATTGTGAGTTAAACCACTCTCAGTGGCACTGGCATTACATATACGTGCAAATTTAAGATCTGGCTACTCCACTTTCAATCCAGATCACTGCTAATACACCTGGAAAAGTATCTGTGGATAGCTTAAGTGCTTGGCCCCTGCACCCATGTCTGACACCTGGAAGAAGCTATGGGCCACTGTGGCCATATGGGGAGTAACACAACAGATGGGAGATTCTCTGTCACTTTGCTTTCAAATAAGTAAAAAATAAAACTTGAAGAAACAGTACCTCTCTGAACCTACTTATTCTTTGTCTTTTTTTTTCTAGGAGTATGAAAACTCTGAAAATGTTTCAACTCAGTCAAAAGTTATGAATAAAAAAGACAGAAAAAGGAATCAGCAGGGAAAAGATAAACCTCTCACAGTATCACTGAAAGATTTTCAATCTGAAGGTAATATATATGATATGTATTATGCTGAAATAACTATTTTAAGTCATTTTATATTTAAGCTGTAAGTACCATTCTGATTTTAAAAAGTAAGTGAAATTGTTATTGTAGCATTTAGAAAACTTAAAAATGTGAACCTCTCTCTTAGTCCATTTTTGTATTGTTTTAGCAGAGTATCTAAGACAATATAATTTATAATGAACAGAATGACTCAAATTTCTGGATACTGGACAGCCTGATAATTGATGAAGGCCTTCTTGCTATTTCTGCACATGTCTGAAGGCAAGGGGACCAGAGAGTCAGAGGGACCACTTCCCCTTAATTCAGACCCCAGTCCCACTCTTAGCAAGGTGGTGCCCTCCTGGCTCAAGCATCTCTTATAGGTCCCTCCTCTTACTGCTGGAACAGTGGCAGTTAAATTTCAGTGTGAGATTGATAGAGAACAAGTAGTCAAACCAGAACACTGTTCAGAAATTAAAACCATTTAATTTCTGATCATTTAAAATCAGCCATTAAAAGCATATACAACTTCAGTAAGCATTCTTGATTTCTTAGTTTGTCCCTTTTCTAAGAGTTAAAATAAATAAAAATTCACAGTAGTAGCTTTGAATGATTTTGAAATATATTATGCATAAAGTCATTGGGCTTATGGTATACCAAAAATAGCATCTTCTGATTTCATAGTTATTATTCAACCTCCCCAGATTATCTTGAATTGTATCTTAAAAGATTAAAATACAAGTTTTAGAATGAGTTACTGCTAGAAAATTACTTATAATAATAATTGTATTTTTATTAGAGGAATTAGAAATTATTATATAGTCTTTTAAATTCTTAAAGACATACCACAAAGAATATACTATTTAATTTGAGAAATGGTAAAAACTTAACCTGTGTTATACACTCTGGTATCCTCTATTCAGATGTGGCAATTTGAATATAAATTTGAATGAAAAATTTAGACTTTAGCCACATTTTTAATGCTCAGTAGCCACCATGAGACTTGCTTCACCATGAGACCTGAATAGTGCTGTGTCTGTATCAGAATAATTGCTGCCATTTGAACAGCTGTTTGTTCATTGACTGGGAGATTTATTTGAATCATATGGATTTAGCCTTAATTCATTATATTTTGTTCTATATGGCTAAATAAAAGGCCAATAATAATAATAATATAAACATTTAAATTTATTTTCAGAAAGAAGCCTTTCTGTGAAATTAGGAATGTATTTAGAAGATTGTATTCCGTTGCATATCAAGTTGTTCCTATGGTTTGCCTCTGATTAAGCTGCTTTACTTTGGAGTTAAAAGAAAATTCATATTAAGATTTTTCTAAGTCAGGCACAGAAAGACAAATGCCTAATGTTCTCATTTATATGTGGAAGCTAAAAGTTGATCTCAAAAAGTTGAGAATGGAATAGTGGTTACCAGAATCAGAGAAGGATGTGGGGAAGGGAGGGACGGAAAAGAATGCTCAGTGGACATGGAATGCCCATGAAACTTTGGTAGTATAAGTAAGACTGACAACATTTAACTAAATATTTCAAAACTAACTAATGAAAAGGATTTTGAATGCTCCCAACACAAAGAAATGATAAATGAAGTGATGGTACCCATTACACCAATCTGATCATTATAAATTTTATATATGAATTAAGATGTCACACTGTGCTAACATAAATAAATGCAGTTTCAAGTAAAAATAAAAACATAAGTAAATGAATAAAATGAAATCCCAAGCTTAGTAAGACTTCATATAAGAAAATGTTAACATAAGAAAAAGCAAGGCAGAAGCATGGGAAGAATGCTTTTTAATCTACTAATTTGTTTTCCATATGTTTATTTCTAAAGTAGAATGTGGCTGTATTACTACACTGACAAACATATCACTATGACAGTTTGAGGGAAGCTGCATGCTGCTGGCAAGTCATGATGTACAATTGGGAGTCTTCTTGGGTCCTGGCATCAAATTGTATGCTAAGTAGACCTGGAAGAATGATTGTGTAACCTGACAGAACCTTATAGTTTTATCCAAACCTCTTGATTTGGGCGTTTACTGTGTTTATGAACTCTATTCTAGTAAATATATCCTTGAGAGAATTAGAACAGCTCTTAAATTTCACATGTAAGAAAACTCTCCAGTTATTTTTAATTCTTAAGTAAAACTTACATTGCCACCATTGTGGCATGGCAGGTGCAGCCACGACCTTTGACTCCATAATCCCATATGGGTGCTATGTCCTGTCCCAGCTGTTTCACTTCCAGTCTATCTCCCTGCTTACGTACATGGGAGAAGCAGTGGAAGATGGCGGGAGTGATTGGGCTGTGTCACCCTGTGGGAGACCTGGGTGAAGCTCTTCATTCCTGGCTTTGGCTCAGCCCAGCCCAAGCCGTTTCAGCCATCTAGTGAATGAGCCACAGCTAGAAGATCTGTCTGTGTGTGTCTCTCCCTCCCTGTCTGTAACTCTGACTTTGAAATAAATAAGTATGAAATTTTAAAAATTGGAAAATTTCTGTTATACACAAGAAACATTTGTTAAGTGTTAGACATCCTGACCACCTCAAGAATATTTGGTCTGTTCCTTCTGTACTTCAGATTCAGCCGTGGGTTTGTCTAGATCCCCCAGTGTGATCCTGCCCTTATTTTGCTATCAATAATTCCTTTCTGGAAAGGCTGTTTCTCTGAAGTTAATGATTTGTTGCATCCAGATATATTTTGGAGTTATCATTTGTGTTTATTACATAAGCATACATCAATTTTTAGGAGATTTTACATAGTATCATCAAATTACAGATACATGTTTTTGAAAGAAATGTTAATAGTTTTAAAAGGCATAAGTTATTCTACTTACGTGTTTGTTTATTAAGATCTATTAGATTGGCAGTGTGGCACTGTGAGTAAAGCCGCTACCTGTGGTGCTGACATCCTGTGAGTGCCGATTCACGACCCAGATGCTCTCTCTCCAGTCCATCCGCCTGCTAATGCGCTTGGGAAAGCAGACGGCCCACGTGCTTGGGACTCTGCACCCACATGGGAGACCACGAGCTTTGTCCTCGCTTTGTCCTGGCCCGGCCCCTGCTGTTGCAGCCTTTTGGGGAGTGAACCAGCAGATAGAAGGTCTTTCTCTGCTTCTTTTTCTCACTGTGTAACACTGACTTTCAGACAGATTTGATATCTAGCTACATAAATAACTATATATATTTTTATGTAGATATATATATTTTACATAAAAGGTGATAAGAAAAAGAGAGAGAATGGCCTCAGTAGCTGAGGTTGGGCAAGGCCAAAGCCAAGATTCTGGAATGTTTCTTCATAGACTGCCATGTGGATGATGGGAGCTCAACTACTTGAACCCCCTGCTATTTCCCCAGACCCAGTAGTAACAGGGGACTGGATGGGAAGTGCAGCAGCTAGGATTCCAACCAAACTCCCATCGGAGATGGTGGCTTAACTTGCTGTTCCATGATATTTTGCCTACTGTTCTGCTTTTTTAAAGTTCATTCCACAAAAACATTAATTTGAACTTTTCTGTTGTTTTTTAAAAGGCTTATTTATTTAAAAGGTAGAGGTGGACAAAGAGAGGGAGAGAAAGAGCGAGAGCAAGAGGGAGAGAGAGAGAGATCTTCCATCCATTGGTTCTCCTCCCAGATGGCTACAATGACTGGAGCTGAGCTGGTCCAAAGGCAGGAGCTAGGAGCCTCCTTTAGATCTCCACATGAGTACAGGGACCAAGCATTTACACTGCCTTCTGCTGCTTTCCCAGGTACTTAAGCAGTGACCTGGATTGGAAGTGGACCATCCAGGACTCAAACTAGCATCCATATTGGATGCTGGCACTGTTACGGTATAGTGCCAGCCCCTAAACATTTTTTACAGTTATAGAATCTGGTTTGATTTTGGATATGTTTGTATCCCCTTAGTTTTTTCTGCCTCCCCACCCTAAAATTGATACTAAACAAAATAGCTGAAAGTGAACATTTGCCCTAAAAGCTAATCTGCCACTTAGGAAACCTAATTCCTTTTCCAGCTTCCTGTTAGGTCCACATAAGGGACTAGATTGAGGTCTCTGCTCAGGCTTCAACCTGACTCAGCTCCAGTCCTTGCAAACATTTGGAAGTGAACTGGCATATGGCGGCGCTGTTTCCCTCTGTCTCTCAAATTTTTAAAAATAAAAATTTAAAAAGGAAATAACTAAGTTATATAGAATTTACATGACTAAAAATAAAGCCCTTGTTATGGATTGCATTTTCTAGAACTCATGACTTAATCTCCAAGCTGAGCAAATTGGTGCTTACATAGTGAATCTTTTTTTTTTTATATAGATTTATTTATTTTTTATTACAAAGTCAGATATACAGAGAGGAGGAGAGACAGAGGAGAAGATCTTCTCTCCGATGATTCACTCCCCAAGTGAGCTGCAACAGCCGGTACTCGCCGATCCGAAGCCGGGAACCAGGAACCTCTTCCGGGTCTCCCACGCGGGTGCAGGGTCCCAAGGCTTTGGGCCATCCTCGACTGCTTTCCCAGGCCACAAGCAGGGAGCTGGATGGGAAGTGGAGCTGCCGGGATTAGAACCGGTGCCCATATGGGATCCCGGGGCATTCAAGGCGAGGACTTAAGCCACTAGGCCATGTCACCGGGCCCCATAGTGAATCTTAAACCTAGACAATCAAATGTGAATACAAGAAAACTGATGACTTCTGTTAACTCCTGTAGTTTTAAAATTCTTTTGATTTTCACAAGTTCATACATTTTATATGTTAATTTCCTTCAATGAAGTCTCACTTTTTTTTTTTACAGATCACATTAACAAAAAGACTGAGGTAAGTTTTATTGTAACCTTTATTCTAGAAAAAATGATAATTTTAAGAATAATGCTTTAATGTTTAGTTAGCACATCTTTTTTGAGACAGTAATTTAGAAAATCCATGAGTTATCTTAAGTGAACTGAGTCATGTTTCTTACTTTGTAAAGTATAAAATACAGAACAAAGTATGATTATGTGAAATATAATCATTGTTTGACATAATCATTCTAATTTGTGTGTGAAAGCCAAAAAATGTGCATGCCAAATTGAAGATTTCAGAATGAGTAAATTTTGTATTTTAATATTTGTGAAAAACTTATTTTGAAACTGTTTTTCAAATTTGGAATCATGGAGTTTATAAGGTGAGCCATGATTGTGTAGATAAACCCATGAGTAAGAGTAACCTAAAAGGCAAAGCTATCTTAAACAATAAAGCTGAAGGAATCACAATATATATTTAAAGTCATACTACAGGGCTGTAGTAAACAGGCTAGCCTGGTAACTGATACAAGACTAGAAAAGACCACCAGTGGAACAGAATAGAACCTCTGAAGAGCATCCACATATGTACAGCCAATTAACTTTGACAACAGAACTGAAAATAATCCTGGGAGAGTGGTCAGTCTCTTCAACAAATGCTGTTGGGAAGATTGAATATTCACATGCAGAAGTGAGAAATAAGACCCTCACCTTTCACCTTATACAAAAATCAACTCTAAATGGAACAAGGACGTAAATCCGCACCCAGACATCATCAAATTACTAGAGGAAAACATAGGGAACACTCTACAAGACATATGCATAGGCAGAGACTTCTTAGAAAAGACACCAAAAACACAGCTAGTTAAAGCCAAAATAAACCAGTTGGACTACATGAAACTAAGAAGCTGTTACACAGCAGAGGAAACTGTCAATATAGTGAAGAGGCAATTGAGAGAATGGGAGAAAATCTTTGTGTACTACAACCAGGTAGGGGGCTAATATCCAGGATCTACAAAGAGCTTCAGAGACTCAACAAAAACAAAAGCAAACAACCCTGTTAAGAAATGGGCAAAAGATATAAGCATTTTTCAAAAGAAGAAATTCAGGTAGCAAATTAGACATAGGAAAAAGTGCTCAGGCTCCCTAGCTGTGCATTTGGGGAAAAGCAAATAAAAACCACATTGAGGTTCCATCTAACTCCTGTGAGAATGGCCTACATACAGAAGTCAACAACTGTTGGTAACGATTTGGGGATAAAGGAACCCTACTCTACTATTGATGGGAGTGTAGACTGTTGTAGCCACATGGAAGTCAGAATGGTGAGTGCTCAAACAACTGAAAATTGATCTGTATGACACAGGCATCTCCTTCCTGGCAGTATTTCCAAAGCAACCTGCAGCCCTATATTTGTAGCAGCACAGTTCACAATAGCAAAGGTGTGGCAACAACCCACATGTCTGTCAACAAAAGAATAGTAAAGAAGCTGGTGCATTTACTCTGTGGAATACAACTCAGCCATAAAAAGAGTAAAATCCTACCCATTTGCAACAAAATGGTTACAACTGGAGGTCATCATGCTCGGTAAGATAACCCAATTCAAAAAGGACAAATACCATATGTTCTCTTCTGAAACAGCACAGCCTTAAATAGATAACGAAGAGGTACAGGTAATCAAGTACATGCATATACTCTGACAGGTGAATGGTTCAGAGACCAGCACACTGGGAAGTAGTTACATCATGGTGCATGTCCCTACTGAGTGCAAGTTGAACTCCCATTTTGAAACATGTGAATTTACTTGTATGGCATGATCCTAGAGTTTCTATTTCTACTTATACCTAACATGTCATGATATGCTTGAATAGCAGAAAGTTAATCTTGTAACTGCTGCCAACGGACTATATGACTGTGATAATCCAGGGAATAATAGCAGCTGCAGGAGAAGCAGGGTTGGAGGGAGGACAGGAAAAGGGAGAGAGAAACTCTTATACCTACAGAACTGTGGAAAAAAAAAATGTAAAAGTAATCTAGTTATACTGCTCTTATTGTTCACCACTAGAGGGTGGTATAGCCTACGTAACTTCCTGATGTTAGGGATGTTTTTAAATCACCCTCTGCAAATCTTTTTTGTGTTTTTATTATTATCATTTTATGATATAGTTCCATAGGCCTTGGGATTTCTCTTCCTCCATCCCTTTTCAAATTCCCCCCCCCCCCGAGTTCCCCTGTATCATTACTATAGTATAGTTCTTCATACAGTCATATGTCCATCATTGCAGGCATGGACAATGGCAGAGAGTCCAGTATCCTATTGTCAAGATATAGTAAACAGTTTTACTGGGAGTCCATCTTTGATCTGGAAGTAGAGATGCATACTACATTGTATCCTCATATCTACATATGATAGTCTCCATTACACAGTTACTGTATATCCCCTTAAATGAAAAACCACAAAACAAAATCAACAACAGGAAGAAAAACAGAAATTTAGAATACCATGAAGTTAAATAACATGCTACTGGATATGATAGTCTCCACTACACAGTTACTGTACATACCCTTAAAAATGAAAAGCCACAAAACAAAACAACAGGAAAAAAAAATGAAGAACCTTGTTGAAGAAAATGATGCTACTGTATGATGTATGAGTCATTGAAGAATTTACTGACAAAGTGTTGAAGAGATGAAACTAAAAAAAAAAAAATCCATGATATAGTTTCCACTGATCTTTGTTGTAGAATGTCATGTTGTTGCAGTTGACTGAGCCAGAAATGAATTCACTCCCAGCTTAGTGCATGCATAGTCCTGTCCCATAGCCTTTGCTTCTCCACACAAAATGGCCCATTTGCCCAGATACTTGCTGTTATTGCTTGGTTGGGGTAGTTTCCGATTTGTTCTGTCCTCCTTCCTTTGCTATGGTACCAAATGTTCTCTGCAGACTCTAATGGGCTGCCATATCCTCTGTGTACATCTAGGCCTGCCATCCACTGCTCTGTCTTTTCCACTGATGAGGGCATCCCAGGCCACCTGACCCAGGGCCCCTCCCGACCCTCTACCCCTGTGGCTCATGGACCCAAGTTAGGCAACCTAGGCCCCACTCCTGGGGCTCACAGACCTGACACCCACTGTACAGGCAGGCCTAAGGACTCAGGCCAATGGCACAGGCCCCACCTGACCCCCCCCCAGGATTCATGGACCTGGCACCCCCATATATCTTTAGGGGAAATATATATATGTATATGTAATGTGTATATATTTATGTATATATATAATGTGTATATGTATGTACACACACATACATATATATGTATAATAGGCCAGGTGGCTATGCTGGCACACTGGTGTGGTTAACACAGATTTGGTATTAAGCAGGCCCAAGATGCCTGCCAGCTATTAGCTGCTTTCCTCCTAGCAGTGTAACACTTGCCTAGGTACAGTGCAACCTAGGCCACTGTCCACAGCTGGAGTTGGAAATTACAAGTATATATACATGTATAGAAACTTTGTGTGGTACCCCGTAAATATCTGCAGGTTCTTAGGTTGTTAGTTAAAAATAAATAAGATTACCAAATGAGACTTGCAGGCTTTAATTTGATTAGTAACAAAAGGTAATCTTGAAAATTTTTTATTGGTATGTAGAAATTACATAATGATTTTTAAATGTAAAAGATTAATTCAAACCTATAGTAATCAACACAGTGTAGGTACAGGCATAAAATAGGCAGATTGACAGAACAGAGTCAAGCAACAAATACTGATACTTACGTTGAGTTGATTTTGGAAAATGATACCATGATGATTCATTGGGGCAAAAAAATTGTCAGCTAATGATACTGTATATCTAACATGCGAGAGATTTAATTTGGACCCCTTCTTCACACTATGCCTGATAATTCAGAATACAAGTTAGTACCAAATATAAGAGCTAAAATTGTGGAGATCTAGAAAAAAATATAGAAGGAAATTCCTTTGACAATGATTGCTTGGATTTTGGCTTTATGAAAATTTAAGTCCTTTTTGATGGATAACAGATACCAGGAAGAAAGCAGATGCAAAAAAAGCCCTCACAGAATAGGAGAAATAGTTGTACATTATATTACATAAGCTGTATTTCTATATATAAAGTACATCAAGAACTTAAGAGGCCAGGTAACCTACAGGTATTTCTCAGTGGTTAAAATACCACTTAAGAGAACCCTGTTCTATATCAGGATGCCACGGTTCTGTTTCTGGCTGTGTTCCTTGTTCAACCTTCCTGCTAATGTACATGCTGGGAGGCAGCAGCAGGTTGTGGTTCAAATATTTGTGCCTGCCATCTTCTTGGGAGTCATGGATTGAATTTCTAGCTTTCATTTCAACTGGGCCATCCCAAGATTTGTTCATATTTAGGGAGTGAACCAGTAGATGGGAGATTTCACTCTCCGCGTGTTTCACTGTCTAGAGACCATTCAAATAAAATGTCAGTTAGCAAAATATCTCTGCAGACATTTCCCAAAAGCTGCCTGAATGTCTCACAAACACTCAAAGGGTATTTAGCATAGTCTTCAGGGACATGCAGCTAAGAACCATAGTGAGATCCCAGTTCATTGCCCACAAAGGTGGCTATAATAATAGTAAGACAGTAACAAGTGCTCCTGCCTTGTTGATTGCATCTGATAATATCTCAGAAGATTAAACATAGAGTTACCATAGCATGACACAGCAATTCTACTTGTAGATATATATTCAAGATAGTTGAAAACGTGTCCACACAAAATCTTACACATGAATGTTCATGGCAACATTATTCTTAATAGTCAAAAAGTAGAAATAGCTCAGGTGATTATCAACACAAATGAATAGAGTAATAAACCAGAATAGGCAATTCTTTGGTAATAAATAAGTGAACTATTGAATTGTGCCATAACATGGATGAACCTTTAGGACATTTTGATAAGTCAAACTAGTCAAAAATGACATGTTGTAGATATTTCATTTACATGAAATATCTGCAAATTTATAAATTGATAGCAAATTAATGTTGCCTGGGGCTGGGGAGAAAGCACTAGGAGGAATGAAGAGCGATTGCTTCTTGCTGTGATGAAAATGTTCCAAGATTGAGAGTTGATACAACTCTTAATACCTTAAACAACCATTGGCTTGCACAAATTAAATGTATGGATTGTGTACAGAGTCACAGAAACTTAAAAATCAAGCATATTCAACTCCAGAACTGGAAGAAGGAACAAAAGGACATTTCCAGCTGTATATATACTGTTTGTGTTCTGGAGTCAGTGGGTTGGTTGTCTGTTAGTTACCAGTTTCCATTCCTTCCTTCCTTCCTTTTTTTTTTATTCTTGTGACTGACTAGGTTTATTAAAGGCATGTAATTTTGTGTTGAATGCTAGTAAATCCTATTTGTTTTTGGCAGGAATTGAGTACTTCTCAGACTTTATCACATGATGGAGGATTTTTCAATAGACTGGAAGATGATGTTCATAAAATTCTTATTAGAGAAAAAAGAAGAGAGCAACTTTCAGAATATAATGGAACAGATAATGGTACAACTCCCGAACATAACCAGGCATGTAAAATAGAAATTCTGTTAAATCATAATGGAATGATGCAAATTTTTCTTTTTTTTGAAAAAAATAAGCTGTGGAATCAAATTTTGATTGTGTAAAGTACTAGCTTAGGTAATGTTTTAGTCATTATCACAAAAAGATGTAAAAACTAGTAAGGATAGAATATGCAGTTTATTCATTTATGACTGTTTATTATGTGTTATATTCTATATACTGTTAGGGACTGAGAAAACAGAACACCAACATGGTTAAGACCTTTGTGTGTTTTTTTTTTTTTTTAAAGATTTATTTTATTTTTATTACAAAGTCAGATATACTGAGAGGAGGAGAGATAGAGAGGAAGTGGAGCTGCCGGGATTAGAACTAGCGGCCATCTCTGGGATCAAGGCGAGGACCTTAGCCACTAGGCCACACCGCCAAGCCCGACCTTTGTGTTTTTTTAAGATATTTATTTATTTTTATTTGAAAAAGAGGAGAGAGAGAGACAAAGAGAGGTCCTCCATCCTCTGGTTTCACTCCCCAAGTGACCACAACGGCCAGAGGTGAGCTGATCCAAAACCAGGAGCCAGGAACAACTTCCAGTTCTCCCACAACGGTGCAGGAGCCCAAGGACTCGAGCCATCTTCCTTCTGGTTTCTCAGGCCATAAGCAGGGAGCTGGGTCGGAATTGGAACAGCCAGGACTGGAACTGACACACTTTTAGGATACTGGTGCTGCAGGCAAAGCTTTAGCTGGCTATACCACTGCACCAACCGCAGTTAAGACCCTTCTTTCCTTAGGAACTCAGAGGTAGTGAAGATAGCAGAAAATAGAATTAGAAAGGCATTATTCTGCATAAAGAAGACTCTTAAGAGATAAGCCAACAGTGAAGAAAAAAATTTTTGGATGGAGAAGGTAATAGAATTGTGGTTAGGTGAATTGTGATGAGGATAGTAAGAAGTGATGTTTGAGGTAAGAGCTGATGATGGGTAACTGTAAACTCAGAAACAGGAAGGGTTTGCAGCCAGTGAGGGAACTGTAAGAACAGTGGCCCTGAGTGATGATGACCATAGACTAAATATTGAGGAGACATTGTATGGGTAAGAAGTATAATAAAATGACTGTGTTGTATCACAACATTCAAAAATTCAAAATAAAAATTTAACAAAAAAAATGACTGTGAGGTAACATGGCTGGTTAAATAGATTGGAATTAGGTTATAAAAATCTTCTGTGAAATTAACAAGTTAGATATTTATACTACACAACAAGATAAACTGTAACCCACATATAAAGTATGGTCAGTGGTCTGCTCTTTGAAAGGCTCACAAGAATGGAACTTTTTAAAAATTAGAATGGCATTTATATATATTTTTAAAGATTTATTTTTATTGGAAGGACAGCTATATAGAGAGGAGGAGAGACAGGAAGATCTTCCGTCCGCTGGTTTACACCCAAGCAGCCGCAGTGGCTGGAGCTGAGCCCATCTGAAGCCAGGAGCCAGGAACTTCTTCCGTGTCTCCCAACGCGAGTGCAAGGTCCCAAGGCTTCCAGTTTTGCTTGACTGCCCCCCCAGGCCACAAACAGGGAGCTGGATGGGAAATGGGGCCACTGGGATTAGAACTGGTGCCCAAATAGGATCCCAGTGCCTTCAAGGCAAGGACATTTGCCGCTAGGCTACTGCACTGGGCCTGGCATTTATACTTCTAAAAATGAATAATGTGGTTTATATTCATGACACAGTATTTTTCAGCTGCATCTTTGTTGGAGAAAGAGATCCCATCCACTGGTTCACTCCCCAAATACCCACAACAGCCCCAAGCTGTGGCTAAAACCAGAAGCTGGCAACTCGGTTCAGGTCTCTGTCCCACATGGGTGGCAGGGATGTAGTCGTTTGAGTCATTACCCCACCTCAAGGGTATGTAGTAGGTGGAAGCTGGAGTCAGGAGCCAGCACTGTGGTTGTGGTAGAGTGAGGGAGAGCAGAATGATCTAATTTTATTCTCTTGGAGCAGACTATCGATATTTTAATATGGTCCTACTTTTCATGGACTTAATAATGTAGAAACTGGTATATAGAGCACTTTTTCAGTTAACTGCAGATAACATTTCTAGTGATTAGTTTTTTTGTTTTTTTAATTATATATTTTTATTTTGAAGTTTTGAATTATGTGGTACAATTTCGTATAGACTGGGATTCCCTCTCAAACTCTCATCCCCTGACAGATTTTCCCCATTTTACAATGATATAGTCCTTCATAAGAAATCAATTCCATCAGTCTTTTAAGTGTACCCCGACATTGCTGGTACAGACAGTGTCAGACAGTCCAGCATCCCATTGTCTATATATTTTCAAATTTCATTGGAAATCCATTTTTCATCTGGAAGCAGGAATGAATGTTTCATTATACACCCACATCTTGATATGGTGGACCCCAGTACCCCATTACTGTATACATTTCCATATTTGAGAAGCCATGAGACAAGGTCAACAAGGTATGAGTTAGAACAACAGCAACAATGACAAAAACAAATTACAGCACCATGAAAAAAACGCGCCACTGAGTAACCAACACATGGGTGACAAAAAGGAAACAATAAAATCTCTTGGGGAAAAAGGATGCCACTGTGTAATCCATGAACCAGCAATGAATTTGACAAGAGAAAAGAAAGTCTTTGGAATAAAACTGAGATAAGAAACATCAAAACACATGGGTTGCAGCCAAAAAAAACAAGGGAGAAATAGACTCCAATGCGATCATAGTGGGAGACCTTAATACCCTATTAACATCAGTGGACAGATCAAAAAAACAGAAACTCAGCAAAGAAACAATAGAATTCACCCAAACTCTAGAGCAAATGGACTTAGTTGACATCTATCAAACCCTTCAACCTACAGACAGAAAATATACTTTTTTTTTCATCAGTACATGGAACCCTCTCCAGAATTGACTATGTTATAGGCCACAAAACAAGCCTCAGCAAATTTTAAAAAGTTGAAATTATACCATGCATATTCTCAGACCATCATGGAGTGAAGATAGAAACCAAGGAAGACTTGAAAACACATGGAGACTGAATAGTATGTTACTAAATGAGCAATGGATTAGAGAGGAAATCAAAGGGGAAATGAAACAACTGCTTGAAACAAATGAAGGCATCAACACAACATATCAAAATTTATGGGACACAATCAAGGCGGTGCTAAGAGGAAAGTTCATCTCAATCAATGCTTATGTCAAGAAATTAGAAAAGCGGGCCCGGCAGCATGGCCTAGTGGCTAAAGTCCTCGCCTTGAACGCCCCGGGATCCCATATGGGCGCCGGTTCTAATCCCAGCAACTCCACTTCCCATCCAGCTCCCTGCTTGTGGCCTGGGAAAGCAGTCGAGGACAGCCCAATGCATTGGGACCCTGCACCCGTGTGGGAGACCCGGAAGAGGTTCCTGATTCCCGGCATCAGATCGGCGCGCACCGGCCCGTTGCGGCTCACTTGGGGAGTGAATCATCAGACGGAAGATCTTCCTCTCTGTCTCTCCTCCTCTCTGTATATCTGACTGTAATAAAATGAATAAATCTTTAAAAAAAAAAAAAGAAATTAGAAAAGCATCAAGTAGATCAGCTAACTTTACAGCTGAAGGATCCAGAAAAACAGCAGCAAAGCAACCCCAAGATTAGTAGGAAAAAAGAAATAATCAAAATAAGGAAGGAAATAAACCAAATAGAGACCAAGAGAACTATGCATAAGATCAGTGAATCGAAGAGCTGGTTCTTTGAGAAAATCAACAAAATAGATTCCCCACTAACCAAGCCATTAAAAAAAGAGAGAAAATACACATCAATAGCATCAGAGAGGAGAAAGGAGATATAACAACAGATACCTCAGAAATACAAAAAGAATCATCAGCAACTATGTGCAAACAAATCAGAAGACCTAGAAGAGATGGATAGATTTTTGAACACATCCACCAAAATTGAATCAAGAAGTCATTAACGATCTAAATAGACCAATAACATGCATTGAGATTGAATCAGTAATTAAAGCCCTACCAACCAAAAAAAAGTCCTGGACCAGATGGCTTCACTGCTAAATTCTATCAAATGCTTCAAGAGGAACTTACCCCAATCCTACACAAGCTTTTCCAAACAATAGAGAGGCAATCCTTCCAAACTCTTTCTATGAAGCCAATATCACCTTAATACCAAAGCCAGATAAACAACAGAGAAAGAGAACTACAGACCGATATCTTTGATGAACATAGATGCAGAGATCCTCAATAAAATACTAGCCAACAGGATCCAACAACAAATCAGGCAGATCATTCACCTGGACCACATGGGATTCATCCCAGGCTTGCAGGGTTGGTTCAGCATCCGCAAATCAATAAACGTGATACATCACATCAACAAATTGAAAAATAAAAACCATATGATCCTCTAGTGATTCGTTTTTGTACGTCAGTTACTTCACATAATGTGTAAGTATAATTACCTCTACCGAGAAAAAAAATTTGAACATATTAGCTTAACAAAATTATTTTGCATATTACTGAGAAAGCACGATTTCTTGGGGTTTTTTTAGTCATAATGATAACCATCAATTTTACCAGTTTTTCATTTATCTTTTTAAATTTTCTGGTAGTATATGTTTACATTTTATCATCTCTTTCAATCTTTTCCTTTTTGTTATCTGTCTTTAGTGTCCATTTCAGAAGAGCCTTCCTATTCAAAGGTGATAACCATATTTATCTACATTTAAAAAAATATTTGTATGGTTGCATTTTTTTCAAACATAAGATAATATATTGATCCATCCTTACAAATTTAATTTTATTAAAAGGAAAATTGTAAACAACAGAGTGAAACCGTCTAAAATTTCATATACAAAAAAGTCATCATTAAATTTAAGTGTATGAGGGCCTGGCACAGTGGCCTAGCAGCTGTAGTCCTCACCTTGATTGTGCTGGGATCTCGTGTGGGTGCCAGCTCTAATCCCAGCAGCTCCACTTCCCATCCAGCTCCCTGCTTGTGGCCTGGGAAAGCAGTCGAGGACGGCCCAAAGCCTTGGGACCCTGCACTTGCGTGGTAGACCCAGAGGAGGTTCCTGGCTCCTGGCTTCAGATGGGCTCAGCTCCAGCCATTGTGGTCACTTAGGGAGTGAATCATCGGAGAGACGATATTTCTCTCTGTCTCTCCTCCTCTCTGTATATCTGGCTGTAATAAAAATGAATAAATCTTTTAAAAAAAAAAGCTGTTTAAATATCAAGTCTCTTCCTGGACATTTGTGGTATTTTGCTGTTTTATGTAAGTTCCATGATCGCATAATTACTTCTTGCTTTATTATGTATGATTACTTGGTAAGTATTTTCCTAGTGGGAGTCTTTACAGTCCTACTCTATCAAAGAGTAAAATCCAATAGAAATTCGAGCTTACGAGTTATACTTAGCCTTCCCATCTACAAATATACTTTGTGTAATTTTTCAAAATTGTGTAATTTTTAGAATGACTCTTACTTAAACTTTTTACATTTTATTTTGCTGTTGATAGATTATTTACTAGTTAGTTATCAACCTGGTAATTGATATTAAAGAGCAAAGTTCCTTGTTTTTGTTTTTCATATTTTGAATGTCATTTTTCAATTCTTTTGTGTTTTCAGGATATTAACTGCTTTCCCAGAGTACTTTCACTGTGTTCATTTCCAAATAGAATTTTATTTCAAAGTTTTGATACTGTTGTAAGGAATGTTTGTATTTTGAGATTTATCATAAATATCTTATTTGTGTTGTTTGTAGTTAGGATTATATAATTGAGTTAAAGTAGTAATGTAGTGCCAAGTTTAAGGTGGCCATAGAAGAAGTAATTATTTAATTAAAATTAATTGTTTTATTTATCATTTATTTTATTTATTTATTAAATAATTAAAGTCAGGATTTTTCCTTTTCAACTTTTCAGAAGGCTTTATTACAAACCAGGATTAGGAAAATAATTTTAGCCCTAAAAAGAGTGTTATACTTTATTTTAGGAAGTGGTTTTAAAAGATGGAAGAATTGAAAGACTGAAGTTGGAACTTGAGAGAAAAGATGTTGAAATCCAGAAGCTAAAAACTGTGATCACTCAGTGGGAGGTGTGTGTCTATTTACTGCTATGAAGGAAAATTCTATAAATTGTACATTTTGTTTTTCTTACGTAAATATGCTTAATATTTGATGTTAAAAGTAATTATTTAGGTTATTTAGAATTAGGTTTTAAAACTTATTTAAAGACAGGATTGTAATAAGTTTTTTCATGATGGAAAATATATATAACGTGTCCGTTTTAAGTGTTTAGTTCTATGCCTTATTGCCTTCATGATATCACTTAATCACCACCACTGTCTGCTTCCAGAACTTTTTTCATCATCTTGACCAGAAACAACACCCAGAAAACAGCCCTCTGTTCTCATTTTCCCAGCTCTTGGTAGCCTTGTGTCTATGAATTCCATTCCCGTTACTGCATATAGTGGAATCCTACTATGTCTATCCTCCAGTGTCTGACTTAATTTGTTTAGCATGTTTTCAAGGTTCAGCCATGTTGTAGCAAGTATCAGAATTTATTCTTTTTCCATTATATGTGTATAATGCATTTTGTTCATTGTGCAGATATATGATTCTCTGCTTTCAGTTCTTGGTTACAAACTTGAAAGTCAAATAGCTGGATCATATGGTAATTCTATGTTGAACTTTTAGATGAACTACCAAACTTCTCTACAGTAGTTGTTTAGTTGTTAACATTTTATGTTCCTACCAACAGTGTACAAGTTTTCTGTTTTCTACACAACCCAGCCAATACTGATGGTGTATATAATTTATTTTAATTACAAATTGCCTGTTACTCTCATCCTAGTGTAACCTTTTAGAAAAATCTCTCTCTTTTTTTTTTTTTTACTAACAATAACTCACTTAACAATACTTCTTGAGTGCCTGGAACATGTTTTCAAGTAATAGTGGAGGAAAATGAACAAATCAAGTTCCAGCCCCAAGTGTTTTTAATTTACTTTCATACTGAACTCATGTATGTAAAAATATCAGCTCTGCTGAAATGAATTATGACTGCAGTCGCTCTTTACTTGTCACATTTTCCACTGTTTTTTACACTGAGTACAGGGAATACAAAGATGAGTTAGCACACAACGCAGAGTCCAATGGGAGGGGCAAACGTGTAAAGAGTCAGAGCATAGTGTAGGGATTGCCGTTGAAGCTTCACAGTGAGTACTGCTACTAAGAACTAGAAAACATCTCACAGAAAAGAGGATCTTGCCAGATAGAACAGTTTATATAAAAGCATGGGAGTGATACATTATAGCTCATGTTCAGAGAGATGGGAAGTTGTAGGAGGGAAGATTGGAGATTGGAAGGCATTTGGTTGAATACTGGATACTAGAACAATAAGGTAGAAGTAGCAAGCTCCAGTCTGTTTGATAGCACAATGGGATGATCGTAGTTCACATTGTTTCACTGTGTGTGAGGTATTGGAAGGCTCCTAATGTAAAGAATTAGGTTTGTTTCCGGATTTGATTTGTACTATGTACATATGTTGAAGTATTCCACCTAGCCCATAAAAATATACAGGTGTTACATGTTAATAAAAATGTGAATTTGGAGGCATTGGGTTTTGAGGAGTGCAGTAAAGGTCTTTAGAAGGAAGTGATGAAAGAATTGTTTTATAGGATGGGAGTTATAACTGAAATCCATACTAAGGAGAGTCTGGCAAAATAATAAATATTGAATGCAAGAGCAAAGTACTTCATTAATTTTGTTTTGCATTTTGAGAGGCAGAGAGACCGACACAGGAGGACACTCCCTTCTGCTGGTTTATTGCCGTCAGCCAGAGAAATAGTCCAGATGTCCCATGACAGTGGCAGGGACCCGAATAGTTGAGCATCTTCGCTGCATCCCAGGGTGTGCATTCATGTGAAACCAGAGTCAAGAGTTGGAGCTGCTAATTGATCCCTGGCACTCAGAAGTGGGATGCAGGCAGCATAACCGCTAAGCTAACTGTCTGCTCCCCTGGGCATATTTTTGCACTGGTTTGGAAAGCTAGTTGATTCCACTTTGTAGATACTGAACTTGAAATGGCTGTGATAAATGCAGATGTGCATGATTGGGACTTAGTTGGACACAGTGGAGCCACAACATACATACATGTAACTTTATCCATTCTTTATGCTCTCTTCGTGAAATGAAAAATGCTAATTAGGGCATTGTGTATTTCATATTTGCTGTTTTTAATAAATTGCATACTACTATTTTATACATTTCTTTTTCTGTGGATGCATGTATTCAGGATTGTGTGAGGCGAACGTGATAACCACTACACTACGGAAACATGTATTCAGGATTGTAACTACGAAGTTGTGCTACTTTTCATAACCTAGTGAGAGGAATTTTTCATAATTTTGCTTACTTGTAATTTTGCTTTGGGGGCTGATTTTAGACTGTAAAGTAGTGTAAGAGGTGATGCCTGTTACTGATACGGACGTGGGACAAAAGGCTTGATCAAGAGGGTGAGTTCAGTGAGATTAACAGATTGAAACCCATTGCACACTGAGAACAGTTCCATATTCACAGTAACAGTTACTTTGAGTGTTTCTTCCCTCTCATGTTCTTGTTTCCATCTGACTTGCCTCTAACATGCATATCAAAGTTTCTCAGAAGTCTTACTGACTTTCTCTTGTGGTGTTTGTTTCAATTCATTGTGCCATTTACTGAAAGCCACCTTTAATGGACTTTAATAAATATAAATGAAATAAATATAAATGAAAGCCGCCTTTAATAAATAAGTGTGTTTTACAAATTTTGCAAATCAAGTAACTTCTATGCACATCTGTATACATAGATAAGTTTCTTATATTATGTCTTCATTAGGCTTTTGTTTTTCTATAGTATGTTATATTTATTATTTAATACAGTAATGTAAATTTAAAAGAATGTTACAGCACAGGCCAAATAAAGGTAGTGAAGGCAGAAAGTCACTTACAATGTGGATGTTAATGCGGCAGAATACTTCTTGTTCATAAATGTGCAGCTGTAAAATGTAACATGGAAGAAGCTAAACCATTTGGAAAAAGAAATTTTAAAAGACTTAAAAGCTATTTCAGTAAAGCACTACTTTATAGTAGCCAAAAACTACTAACAGTAATGACTTAATCAATGCAAGAACAAAATATTGCACCTCACCTGAGAAGATATAGAAAATATATGGCTTTACAGTACTGTGTAGAACTAAATAATTTTTCTTTTGGTTTTCACCTAAACTGTTTTGATTTGTATAAGGGTTTTATTTGGAGAAGAAGATTGTTTAGTATTACTCTGGCTTTTCTTATTCTCCCTCTTTTTTCCATTCACCTGTAATATTAGTATCTTATTTTACTAAATACTTAAGTGGTAGACAGTTTTGAATGTGTCTACTTCCATCATGTTTCTGTGAAAAACAACTTACGTCATTGAGAAAGCCCAAAATTTACATCTTGACAAATTGATAGTAAATCATTGAATTTTTACTATTTATTTTAAAAAGATTTTTTTTCTTTGACTGTTAGGCAAAATATAAAGAAGTAAAAGCAAGAAACGCACAATTATTGAAAATGCTTCAGGAAGGTGAAAGTAAGTGATTTGTGTATTTTTAAACTTAAAAGTTTATCTTAAATCTGCAGGGAATCTGAAAATATATGATTTGTCAACTTACTAAAATAAAGCAGTTTCCAAGGATGATAATAATATTTTGACTAAAATCATTCTTTTACAGTACCTTAGAATTATACAAGCTTGTAATTCAAATAAGATATATCCTTGTGATTTCAATTATTATAAACTATTTGATTTTATTTAAAAAAAATCAAATCTAACATTTGCTCAGTTTTTTTTTAAGATTTATTTATTTTACTTGGAAGAATTATAGAGATGGAGAGACAGATCTTTCAACCACTGGTTCACTCCCGAAATGGCCCCGATGGCCACAGCTGGGCCTGTCTGAAGCTGGATGCCAAGTAACTTCTGGGTCTCCACATAGGTGCAGTAGTACAAAGAGCTAGGACATCCTCGCCTGCTTTCCTAGGCCATTAGTAGGGAACTGGATCAGAAGTGGAGCAGCTGGGACATGAATGACCAGCGATATGGGATGCTGGCACCACAGGTGGAGGATGAGTATGCGCTGCCACTGAGCTGGCCCAGGCTTCTGGTTTTTTTTTTTTTTTTTTTTTTTTAAGATTTATTTATTTTATTACAAAGTCAGATAACAGAGAGAAGGAGAAACAGAGAGGAAGATCTTCTGTCCAATGATTCACTCCCCAAGTGAGCTGCAATGGGCCGATGCTGTGCCGATCCAAAGCCAGGAACCAGGAACCTCTTCTGGGTCTCCCACGCGGGTGCAGGGTCCCAAAGCTTTGGGCTGTCCTCAACTGCTTTCCCAGGTCACAAACAGGGAGTTGGATGGGAAGTGGAGCAGCCGGGATTAGAACCGGCGCCCATATGGGATCCCGGGGCGTTTAAGGCGAGGACTTTAGCCGCTAGGCCACGCCGCCGGGCCCCCAGGCTTCTGTTTTGTGATTACTCAGGGAGAAGACCTGTGGCACTGTACAGTTTCCTTCATGTTCCTTTCCTTCTTGTTTCCTTCCTTCCTCAACCCTCCCCTACTACTCCTACAGTTTCGCCGGTACACTATACTTCTTGGACAAAAAATTACCAGCAAAAAGCGAAAAAATGATCAGAGATAAGATTAATGAAGTTGATGTTATATGAAGGGCCCCCATGTCAAATGTGCTTCTGAATATATACCTAATGGTACCTTGAGACTTGTGATAATTTTTTTCAGTCACAACAGAAAGGGAAATACATATTATTTTTAAAATATGGTGTAGTATGTAAACATATTATAACCATAAGACATAGATTGACATGAATTTTTTCCTAAGTAGACAAAATAACTAATTTTCCTCATTGATAATGCTGATGAAATCCCAACTCTAACTACCACTTGTAGTACCATCATCCCATGTTGGAGTACCAGTTTGAGTCCCCCAGCTACTCTACTTCCACTCCAAGTTCCTACTAATACACCTAGAAAGGCAACAGAAAATATCCCAAGTGCCTGGACCTCTGCTACCCACATGGGAGACCATATTCTGGTGTGTTCACCCTGCAATGGAAGGTGGCCCAAGTGCTTATGCCCCTGAACTCACGTGGGAGACTCAGAAGAAACTCCCAGCTCCTGGCTTCAGGAGTAAACCAGCAGATGGAAGATTCTCTAACTCTGCCTTTCAAACAAATTAAAATAATTATTAATTTCCCAGTGATTGTGTGTAATCTGAGGAGTAGAGGAACAGAAAGTATCGATTTGTAAAAAATCCCATGTCAGCTTTTACGAGGTTGTGATTTAATTCCTGGCACAATATCTGATTTTATTAAGCATAATAAAATATTCATATTAAGTCTGATTTGTGGGCCATGAACAGTGGTGGCTCAGTTAGCTAATCCTACCCTTTCAAGTGCTGAGATCTCATGTGAGCACTGGTTCATGTTCCGGCTGCTCCGCTTCCCTTCCAGTTCCCTGATTGTGGCCTGGGAAGGCAGTAGAGTATGGCCCAAAGCCTTGGGGACCCTGCACCACATGGGAGATCCAGAAGAGGTTCCTGGCTCTTGGCTCTTGGCTTTGGATCGGCTCTGGCCATTGCAGCCGCTTGGGGGGTGAACCAATGGATTCAGGAGTCTTTCTCTCTGTTTTTCCTCTCTGTGGATCTGCCTTTCCTATAAATAAAAGTATCTGCGTTTCCAATAAAAGTATTTATTTAAGAAAATTTGTGCTGTGTATTATACTAAATATCTGAATATTTGTTTGCTAAATTTTAATGGTTTTACCTCTGCAGTATTTGCTACCTTGATCTTTAAAAGTTTTGTGTTTATTTAAAGACAGAGGAAGAGACAAGCATTGAAAAGTCTTCCATCTTCTTGTTTACTCCCCCAAACACCTGCAGCAGCCAGAGCTATGCTCAGCTGGAGCCATAAGCCAGGAACTCAATGTGGCTTTTCCACCTGAGTGGTAGCGATCCAAGTACTTGAGCCATCACCTGCTGCTTCCCAGGGTGTGCGTTAGCAGGAAGTTGGAACCAGGAGCAGCGCCCAGACTTAAACACAGGCACTCTGACACAGGATGTTGGTGTTCCAACCACTGTGCTGAACACTTGCTTCCCCACCCCAGCTTTTTTCCTTAATGTTTATTTTCGTCTACTTGGAGGGTAGAGCAGAACTGCTTGGTTCACTTCCCCAATGCCTGCAACACTCAGGGCTGGTCCAGGCCAAAACTAGAAGGCCATGACTCCATCTGGGCCTCTACCTCCAAGGATACATTAGCAGGAACTGAATTGGAAACAGGGCAGCCAGGATTCAAGCCATAGGTACTCCCATATGTAGGGAAAGCAGTGACTTAACCTCCTGCCCCACAACAGCTGCCACTCCCTTGGCTTGTTTGTTCTAAGATTTATTTTTATTTGAAAGGCAGAGTTAACAGAGAAGACACAGATCTTCCATCTGCTGACCCAGATGGCTGCAATAGGCTGTACCAACTCAGTCTGAAGCCAGAAGTGAGGAGCTTCTTCTGAGTCTCCCATATGAGTGCAGGGACCCAAGTACATTGGGCCATCCTCTGCTGTTTTTCCCAGGCTACAAGCAGGGAGCGGGTTAGGAAGTGGAGCAGCTGGGAGACAAATCAGTACTCATATGGTATACTGGCACCACAGGGGAAGGCTTGGGCTACTATGCCACAATGCCTAGCCCCCTACCTTGTTTTTAAACTGAAAACTTAAGCCATTGGAAATTCTTGGCCATTTGGAGATTTCTGGAACTTAGGAAACATAGGAACTACAGATAGAAAAACCTCTAGATGAAGCAGTAGTTCTGAAAAACCAGGTATTTTATGACCGTCATGGTCACATAAGCCACATTTATCTGATAGTGTTTTATTCATGTGAAAAGTCAGAAAATAATAGTAATTTTTTTTCTTTGTAGGGTACTTACTTAGCCCAACAATTTAGCATGAAAAAGCACTCTGCATTGTTTTGAAAATTGTGGATTTTTTCCCTTACATGTGTATTTTCTATATATTTCTCCCCTTTAGTAGAGTTGGGAAAATTAATCTTCCATCCCATCTGTGTAATATTTTAAAACACAAAAGTGTAAAATATTTAAGAGAAACTATTGTTGTAACAATAAAGACCAAAAATTTGCAAATGAGAACTCAGAGATCTGCAAGAGCCTCGACATACCTTCATTAAGTTCCAAGACTAGAAATTATTGTGACTGCACTGTATCACTAGAATATTGTTTACAGAGTATGATGAGCGAAGAAACTCCATGCTGTTCTTCCTTTTTTTGTCAGTGAAAGATAAAGCAGAGATACTTCTGCAAGTTGATGAATCACAGAGTATCAAGAATGAGCTAACTATACAGGTAAGAAACTATGGAACAAACAGGGCAGATTCTCCTCAACAGTTATTTGGTCCTAAATTATGAAACTTGACTAAGCAGAAATGTAGCCAATGGACACTTAAAGACGATTATGTAAATGACACTTTACTACTGTTATATAAGGACCATTAATTGAGTCTGTTTACTGCTTGAAAGGAAGTAGGTGTGTACTAAAGAATAGGGAGAAAATTGTATTCACTGAACTGTGAATATAGAGATAAAATCAATTGAACTTAAACACTGTTGCTGGACTGGACATCCTTATTCTGACCTTGTCTGATCTACCTTGTAACAGCTAATGGGAATTGCTGAGAGGGTTCTCATATTTGCTCATCTAGTTGTTAAAAATTCATCATTGTAAAGATATATGTTAAGAATTAGAGCATCTGCCTCAAAAAGTCTTTTTCTTATTGAACAATTATAGGTTACATCACTTCATGCTGCATTAGAACAAGAAAGATCTAAAGTAAAAGTATTACAAGCAGAATTAGCCAAATACCAGGTATGCTTTTATAATTTGGAGTGTTTTCGTCACAAACAATACATTTAAAATATGTAGCATCTAGAATAAATGTCCTATTTTATTTTTGGGCCAGAATTTATCCACCAGATATAGTAATAATTATTATTTATCAAATAATTGTGTCTTTAAATGCTAAGGTTACTATACAGACTGATGTGTACAGCGATAGTGAAAGTAATTCAAGAAACTACATGGGGAAAGACACATAGTGATGTTTGTCACTATGTGAGGTTTGATCACTTGGGTACAGTTACGCCTCCTGGCTGTCTCCACTGTAGAGATGTGTTTTCTTCATTAATTAAAAAGTAATGTGTGGGGTGATGCTTTGAGACTGTCTGAATGTCCTGTTCACCCAGTGGTTCTAACATCATTGATATTTGTCTTAGTTTTTGTTTTGGTATTATTTCCCATATACATACAATCTGGAATTTAGGTCTTTTCCTGGATAAACAATACAAAATATCATGATTTTTTTTTCTGAATAGATCAGCAGAAATGATCCGTATCACATGCACATGTATTTGTATATATACATGTGTGTAATTATTAATGTGGAAACAAGTCACTCACCAGCCATTGGTGGCATAGAAAACATGAAAGTTGTTGAATCCTAGCTTTGAAATCTAATCAATTTTTGAATGAAATTTCTTTTGCTTGGGGAACTTTGAAGGAAATACTGGAATGTTTATTTTGGTTTCTTTAAAAATCTCATTGAGGGTCATAGTGCCTTTCTGTAGTAAGTTATCTACCTCAAAGAAACTGTTTGCTAAGTTTACTAATATTTTCTTGTTATATAGAAGGAACTAAATCTTAAGGATTTGTCATCACACATCTCATGTCCCACAAAACACTCACCCTGGCTTTCTCTGTATAATCTTTGTACTTTTGCTCAAGAGTGAATAGTGGCATTCTTGGGGGGTTGTTTTGAAAAGTTAATGTGGAAATGTATTTCCCAGGAGGGAAAGCTAGCTATAAGCACTCCCCCAAGAAAGGAGGGGAAGATATCAGGGTAGTTAAAAAAAGGAACACTGTCATTACTAGGTGAGCATGGGCTGCACCTGCACGGTGAGCAGCGCCCAGCTCGCGGGGGGCAGCCCCACTGGCACACTTTCTGAGCTACAGATTGTAACCCAATTAAACAGGTCTGGGATGAAGACTAGGCATCAGAGGTCTTTTAATATTACTATTTACATGATTGCACTGATCACCTAAGTTTGGCTATCTTTGGTAGAGTTTATAAAAGCGGGAAAGACCATGTAAATAATGTCAAACCATTATGTGCAGTGAAATTTAGGGATAGTGTATGAAGTTTCAAAAACTTTGCCTTTTAAGTCAAAGTAAGGCATAAAAGGTTTTGTTAAGAAGTGATTTATGTAAATGTTTTATTGTTTTAAGCTGGCTTTTTCCTTGACTCTAGTCAAAAAGGTGTTTACATATTTGTGTATGCTTCTAAGTATTAAAAGTAAAGCCTACTTTTCTACTGACTTAACAAAAGCAGAGTTCTAATTCTGTTTGTGCAAAACTAGGCAGGGCTTACTTAGCTATAAATTGAGTTATAAAAATTGTATTACTCAATAATGAACTGAATTGTCAAATTTGCTTTTTATCATATGGAACAACTTGAGTGTGTGGTTTAGTTAGTATTAATCAAAATGTTATTTTTTTAATGAGCCCTCAAAAATAAGTTAAATTGATCTCACTAATCCTAATTCAAATAGAAGTATTTTAAATTATTTTCCAAAACCTGCTTTAACCTTTTATAAAATAATGAAAATTACTTAGTAGTAGTTTGTACAACTTTATGAGAGATTCAACAATGAAATTTCTCTCCTCTCTTATGCAAAATGCATTCTCAAATGTGAAATTGTGAGAACAGTCCCAAAGTGGCATTCCCTAAAGAATGTGTTGTGTTTTTCTTTACAGGGTGGCAGAAAAGGGAAAAGAAACTCTGAGTCTGACCAGTATAGGTGATTTCATTAGCTTTTCAAGTCAACACAAAAGCTAACACTTTCAGGGTTTTACAAAATGTATATATTTAATGCTATGTAACTGCTAAACTATGCAGTTTTTGTTGAAGGAGTTAAAAGCAACTAGCTCATTATAGTCTATAATTTTATGTTCTTTTGACTTAAAGAAAAAAGAAGAAATAGAGGATTCCAGAAACTCAGTGATTATTGTTTACTATCCATCCTTATCACCTTAGTTTTTCATCAGCCAATAAAATTTACTCTTCCACATGTATGTTTGATGTTTTTTGTTCAAGAAACTGTGTGAAAATATTTTTTGCTGATTGCACAGTGATTTCATTGGATTTGTTTAGATCAGAAAAAATTTTCCAAGTACTTTCTGCAATCTTAAAGGGCATAGAAAGCCAGTAAGATATGGTTGATAACATTTAATAGTTTATGCTTAGGGAATTGGGAGGTGGTTTGTAAAATAAGCACAATGCATACTTACAATACTTATTAAAGTGTGGCATCCTGTTATTTGGAAATCGAGAAAGCTTGCGTGAGATAGATTTCAGAAGGTGTATATTCCTTTTTTTTTTTTTAAAGATTTATTCATTTTTATTGGAAGCCGTATATACAGAGAGGAGGAGAGACAGAGAGGAAGATCTTCCATCCGATGTTTCACTCCCCAAGTGAGCAGCAACGGGCTGATGCTGCGCCGATCTGAAGCCAGGAACCTGGAACCTCTTCCGGGTCTCCCACGCGGGTGCAGGGTCCCAATGCATTGGGCCGTCCTCAACTGCTTTCCCAGGCCACAAGCAGGGAGCTGGATGGGAAGTGGAGCAGCCGGGATTAGAACTGGCACCCATATGGGATCCCGGCGTGTTCAAGGCGAGGACTTTAGCCGCTAGGTCACGCCACCGGGCCCAGAAGGTGTATATTCCTTGTGTGAATTTGTGGAGAGGCATTCCTGGCAGGAGTGTGATCTAGAATGCAAGTTTTAAGAACAGTTTGGCTTAAGTGTGGTGACATGATATACTGGAATAGAAGGTGTTTGTGTGTTTGGAGAGATGAACTAGAGATTTATTTTTGGAATAATCACTTTCTAGAATGATTAGTAGTTTATGGGACTCAGGATTTTTTTAAAGGGTATTTAGTGAAATAGTTATTATTAATTGAAATACAGGATTTGTGTGTAATATGTGTGTTTAATAACAAAGATGAACACATAAATCCTATTGACTTGCACAATAAACATTATGTGAATGATTCCACTTCATGACAGTCCTTGGAGAAAAAAGTACTTAAGCAGAAATGTAATAAAATTATCATCATTGCTTATATGTCTGGCTTCTGCAAAGTTATGTGAACCTTGCAAAGAATGGTGACAGCTTACTACCCATATTCCCAGTGTTTAGTCTGCTGTCAGGCAGAGTGGGGGCCAAAGAAATATTCACTTAATAAAATGATAGACGTTTTATGATAGTTTTCTCCTAAGCTGAATTATTTGATTAAGAATAGGTACTGAGGGAGGGGGTAATGCTGTCACTCTACAGACACTGATCTCCCACCTGCAGAAGCTGGCATCCCATGTGGACATCTCTGAGTTCATGTCCCGACACCTGTACTTCCCACCCAGCACCCTGCCTACGGCCTTGGAAAGCAGAGGAGGATGGCCCAATCCCTGGGCCCCTGCACCGGAGTGGGAGAGTCACAAGAAACCCCTGGCTTTGTATTGGCTCAGCCCAGGACCAGTTGGGAAGGGAACCAGCAGACAGATGATCTCTCTGTGTCCGTTTTTCTGGAACACTGCTGCTCAGGTAAAAATAAATCCTTAAAAAAAAGCACTCTAATTTAGTGTATAGGGATAGAAGAGCAGAGCACATAAAATCTCAATGTAATTGAGTTAGAGGAGATAACACATTAAGTATTTTAAAATTATAGATAAAATGTGGTAGATTCTGACAAATTTTATTTGGCGGCAAAGAATTTGGCCCCCATGTAGGTGACAGGGATCCAAGTACCCAAGCAATCTTGCACTACTTTCCTAGGTACAGTAACAGCTGGGTAAGAAGTGGAGCAGCTGGGACTTGGGTTACAGCTTAATCCTCTGTGCCACACTACAAATCCTGTGGGTTTGTGTTTTTTGTTTGTTTGTTGTTGTTGTTGTTTTCCTTTTTACTAGTAGATTTCTGGTAGCTTTGTAGAAGAATGTTAGCTGTAGCATGAATTTTCTAAATGGTTTTATTATTTGTAAAGCAGAGGGAAAAAAGAAAAAAATCTTCCATTCTCTAGTTCACCCCTCAAGTGCTGGGCTCAGCAAAAGCCCAGAGTCCAGAACTTGATCTGTTTCTCCCCATGGGTGGCAGAGATGCAGTGACTTGAGCCATCACCTGCTCTATTCGTAGGAAACTGGAATCTAGTGCCTAACCACTATTCCAAATCCCAACCCTTGGTCAATTTAGGAATTCTGTCTGGGTCTGCCACATGGGTGGCAAGGACTCAAGTTGCACATTAGGAGAAACCTGCATTGGATATAGAGGTAAGATTCCAGCCCAGACACTGCTGTTTGGGATACAAGCGTTCTAGAGGGCAGCTCAGCTCACTAGGCCACAACAACAGAATGAGGTGCACTTACTTTAAATCTGTATACAAGGCAGTTCCTTCTGTGTTAAAAAAAAAAAAAAAAAAAAAGGAACCCTGGATCCTAGTCCCTTAAATGCACTAAACTGTTTAGATCCTTCCGGGAAGGAATAGTTAGGGTTCTCTTCCCCTAATGCATGGATATGTCTGGGGCCCAGGGAGATTTGAAACATCTATTTCACATTTGTGTGAACTTTTAAATAGTAGCAATTGTTCCCTCTTCATAATAATTTTTTTTCAAAATGACACAAACTTTAAAAATGCATTCCAGAGGCTGGCATTTGCGCTAACAACACCCACATCCCACATAGGAGCACCTGTCTTCCAGCTCTGGCTCTGCTCCCAGGCCCAGTGGCCTGCACATGTGTGCTTGAGGGTCTCTGGGTCTCTGCTCCCTCCAGCGCCACTGTGGCCCAGCTCTGGCCAGTGTGGGCAGTTGAGGTGAACCAGAAAGGAATATCCTAGGAGTGAACAAAAAGAAGGCTCCAATAAGAGGGGATAACGTAACCAACTCAAAATCTAACAATAAATTGAAAAGTAGTGGAAATAATGGAAGAACAAGCCAAACTTGGCATGCTTTTTTTTTTAAAGATTTATTATTATTGGAAAGCCGGATATACAGAGAGGAGGAGAGACAGAGAGGAAGATCTTCCATCCGATGTTTCACTCCCCAAGTGAGCCGCAACGGGCCGGTGCGCGCCAATCCGATGCCGGGAACCTGGAACCTCTTCTGGGTCTCCCACACGGGTGCAGGATCCCAAAGCTTTGGGCCGTCCTTAACTGCTTTCCCAGGCCACAAGCAGGGAGCTAGATGGGAAGTGGAGCTGCCGGGATTAGAACCGGCGCCCATATGGGATCCCGGGGCTTTCAAGGCGAGGACTTTGGCTGCTAGGCCATGCCGCCGGGCCCTGGCATGCTTTTAATGTCACTAATAGGAAAAGGGATAATTGTCCATGTGATTTCTTAATTCTTTGGTCGCTTACTTAGCAATTGGCTTCTATTTCCAATTCTTCCTTTAGGAGAAAATAAAACTTCTTTCTTTGGAAATAAAAACACAGAAGTAGGGTGCCTGCTTAGACTGCTGTGCTATTAGGGGCTAATTTCTCTCGGTCCTGGCTCCCTCCAGCCATCTCATCAAGGCCACTGTCAGTTTACAAATCCTGCATTAATTTGGATACAGAGATGTTATTTATCCCCGACATGAAGTGACGACAGCCATGGGATTCCACAGGCTCTGCTGAGTGCGGGTTTGGCAAGAAGACAAACTGGATGGTGCTGAAAGCCCAGGCTGTGTGGGTTGTGCTTATCCATGCATGTATCTGCTGCTGCTCGTTAGCCATCCTTTGCCTTAGCCTTTCTGTCCCAAGACGTGGGGTTAAAATGCTGATTTTGCAACGATGTGGATTTGCATTAATGCTTTGGAGAGAAATCAGTGTTGAAGTGCAGAGTTGCAAAATAGACTCACTGGTTCTATTCCCAGCAAGACAAAATACCATTCACTGTTTAGTGAAGCTGTGTTTTCTTTCCTCTGGTGTGATGTAATCTTCTGACACATGATTAGTGCACACAACCCGAGAGAGTTTATCTCTACTTTGAAGCAACTCTTCCTTCTGGACCCTACTCTCAGCCTCTCTTTCCCCTTACTCTCCCTTTTTCCTGTCATGTTGACTTGCATAGCAGTTCTCAAAACAATGGCTATTTTGTGGAGGCTAACTCCTACAAAAGCAACTCTAGATCCCCATTTAATGATTCCATACATTTTTTCCTTAACTACAAATCCAGTGTGTTTTTAGAATAAAGTTAATTACATTATTTTTAATTCACAGTGTTTAAAGCACAACTTTATTTTTCTCAAAATTGAAAAATATCTACTGAAAAAATTTAGTGGTTTTCCTCCATGAAATATTGAAATGGGAAGTATGTTAGAGTTATCTGGCCCAGGCAATTGCTGGAATCCTTCTGTAGCATCTGTAATACCAGGTTCTCATTAGGCTTTTACAAGAACATTCACAGTCTACATAGCCCACTGCTGAACACACCCTGCTTGAAGTTTCTCCTTTAGAATGTGCTGAGTTAATGAGCTTAATTCTGTGTTCAGAAACTACTTAAGTACCTGCCTTGTGTTTGAAGATCACTTAAGTAAGATACTTTTTCTTTCCCAAGTTAAATTGCCCAGCCTTTTGAAGACAGTGTAGTAGACTGGTTTAACTTCACAATACACCTAGGCTTATCAGCAAGGTGTCATGTGACTTGTCACATCTCTTCAAGCATCAGCATGCTTAACCTTTAAGTTACCTGTAACAGGGCCCGGCGGTGTGGCCTAGCGGCTGAAGTCCTCGCCTTGAACACGCCGGGATCCCATATGGGCGCCAGTTCTAATCCCGGCAGCTCCATTTCCCATCCAGCTCCCTGCTTGTGGCCTGGGAAAGCAGTTGAGGATGGCCCAAAGCTTTGGGACCCTGCACCCGTGTGGGAGACCCGGAAGAGGTTCCTGGTTCCTGGCTTTGGATCGCCGTTGTGGCTCACTTGGGGAATCATCGGATGGATGATCTTCCTCTCTGTATATCCGGCTTTCCAATAATAATAAATAAATCTTAAAAAAAAAAAAGTTACCTGTAACAGCCCTCACAGGACTCTTGTGAGGAGGTAAAAGGAGATAGTGGGTAAAAAGCACTTAGCATAGGACCTAGTAATAACACTGAAAAAAGTGTAATTATTATTTCTTTAATTTACTTACTGGAAGAGATCTTCCATCTGCTGGCGACTCCCTAAAGGGCCCCAAAGGCTGGCTGGTCTGAAACCAGGATGTTGAGGTTTCCTCCTGGTCTCCCATGTGGGTACAAGGGCCCAAGCACCTGAGTCACCTGCTGCTGCTTTCCGTGGTGCATAAGCAAGGAGCTAGATAGGAAATGGAACAACCCACTACGCCACAGTGCCAGCACCCAAAAATTTAGTTTAAAGGCAAATGTGTTTCATGTCATTTATCCTTTCTTCCCTTGAAATCGCCTTCCTTTAGATATGCTCCTTTGTCATCGTCTCTCTTTTTAAAACACTTCTTTCTTTATTTTCACTTTATTTCAGAAATGAAAGACATCTTCCCTCCACTGATTTACTCCCTGAATGCCTGCAATAGTCAGGGCTGGGCCAGGCTGAAACCAAGAGCCTGCAGTTTCATCTAGGTCATCCCCCATTGGTGGCAATGAGCCAGCAACTTGAGCCATCAGCCACTACCTCCCAGCTACAAATTTTGAGCAGAGCTGGGACTTTGGCCCTGCCTCTCTGAGTCGGAATGTGTGCATCCTAGGCAGCAGCTCAATCAGAACATGAAACTCTTGCCCTGAGCTAGTCTTCTAAGCTCCATATGTTTGACCAAGATGACTCATGCCTTCCATGTTGACAAAAACATTGCACAGGTTACAAAGTACAAGTACAGAGGGCTTTTGATATGTTTAACTTTTCTGATTTCCCATGTACATTTTCCATTTTATTTACCAAGATAGGAGTTTTTGATCAATTATGTTGCTGAAGTCAGAGTGACTGTTTATGTGCCCATTATCCACTAGAAAGTTGGCCACAACTGTAATCAAGTTACTCTTGCATAATGATTTCACCAAACCCATTCATTTTCCAGTAGTCCCTGCTTCCTGTTGGCAACTCCCTGCTGATGTACTTGAGAAGAAAGTGGATGATGGCCTGGGCCAGGTGGAAGTCAGGAAACTGAAAGGTGGCAGGGCCAGGCTACTCATCTTCTGATGCTTTCCTAGGATGCTGGATCATCCTTCTGATGCTTAGCAGGAAGCTGGACAGAAAGCGGAGCAATAGGGGTTGGACCTGGTGCCCATATGGGATGCCAGTGTCAGGTGGCAGCTTAACTTGCTGCATCGTCCCAAAATAAACTCTTAATTCCATTTTCCATGAACTTTTTGTTTGTGTGTTTGTTTGTTTTAGATTCAGAGATAGGCAGCTCTCATTTACTGTTTCACTTTCCAAATATCCACAATGGCTGGAGCTGGACTGGGGCCGAACCCTAATCGAGCTCAATGTGCATGCCCTGTGTGGGTGGCAGGATCCCACTACTTGCTGCCTCCCAGGGTCTGCATTGGCCGGAAGCTGGCAGAGGGGTTAGGGCTGGGAATTTAACACAGGCACTCTGATGTGAGATGTGGGTGTCTTAACTGCTAGACCAAATGCCTACTCCCACATAAATTTCTGAAGCTTTCTTGTGCATTGTAGGTTCATTAATATTAAATTCATGGCCAGCAGCATGATAACTCATGCTTGGTAAAGCACATCACAGCCCATTGCAATGGAAACACTTCAGCACTAAGCGTTGGGGAGCATTTTAAATGGTGACTTCATAAAAAAAGCAAAGACACTGCCCTAAAGAGATGGTGAAAAAGACACTTGTTGGCACCATAACAGCTGAAACAGGAACCCAGAACAAAGCTTCAGGGAGGAGTGGATGTGGTAGGTGGCACAAATGTTTGCTGCCCTTGGCATCTTTTGGAATGGCCAGTATTTATTTTGAGGTTACAAATAAAGGCTAGCAGCTCAGTAAATGCTCAGCTAAGGCATCCACAAATAATGAGACTTGGCTGTGTTGTTTTGACCAATTTTCTATTTTATAACCCATGGCTCATCAATGCTGTTCCATGGCAAGAATGCCCTCCTCAGCTTGCACAGGCTCTGACCTTCTGTCCAGACCAGCGTGCTGGCCACCAAACTGGCTACCTTCTCATAAACTCATCTGATGACTTAAGCCCTGAACTGTTCAGAGAGAGACATGGGATGGGAACTACTTCACAATGGAACTTTAAAAACAATCTAAATTAATGAGCTATGTCACATATATGTGTGTTTCTCACTGACCTTAAGGGATAAAATACTATAGGTAAAATTACCACACAAGTTCCCCTTGTGTATACTCTAATTCTGTTCTCTCTCAGAGGTGATTGTTACCTGATTTTTCTGGTTTTTTTATGAACAGTTATAGTTTCAAATATTGTTTTGCACATTTTAATATTGGACATGAAATGCACTTCATATTTTCTACAAAATGTTTTAGAGGTTTTATTAAACTGATACATAAATCTCTGATTTTGCTCATTTTTTCCAGTTTTTATTTCTTTAAGAGTTACAGAAAAGGAGAGGAACAAAGGAAGGTCTCCCACGAACTGGCTCACTCCCTCACTTCTCCTCGGTGGCGGGGGAGCGGGGCAGCCCGGAGGCCCGTGCTGAGCAAGCCCTGGTGCGGCCTCGAGGCTGAACCGTGCTGCCCTTCATATTCACCCGCCGCAGCTCCATGTAGAACTGGCTCACAAGTTCTACAAGGAGACAGTCGTCACCAAGAATGGACAGAAGCGGGCCAAGCTGAGGCGGGTGCATAAGAATCTAATTCCTCAGGGCATCGTGAAGCTGGATCCCCCTCGCATCCACATGGACTTCCCCGTGGTCCTCTAAGAGGTGTGAGCCCGGAGGTAGCAGACACAGCATCCCTGCCCCAGCAAGAGACCCCAGGCTCCTGGTGAAGACTCCATTAAGGAGCCTAGGCTTGCGCCCACAGCCCTGGATAAACTCGGTTGGCCCAGAAAAAAATAAAGTATCATTAAGATTACTTTGATATGCAAATGAAATTCAGATTTCAATATCCATACATAATGTTTTCTTGAAAAACTGTTATGCAAATTCTTTAAAATTGTTTTTTCAATTGAAAAGGAGAGATACCTTCCATCTGCTGGTTCATTCCCCAAACACCTACAGTGGCCAGACTGAAGCCAAGAAATAGCTTTTCCACCTGGGTGACAGAAACCCAAGTACGTGAGCCATCACTGGCTGCCTCGAAGTACATTAATAGGAAGCATAAGGGATATGGGATACAAACGTTGAAAACGTCAGCTTTAACCCACTGTGCCACAATACCTGGCCCCTGCATGAGTTCATTTGTATGTGGTCTGGCTGTTTTCGTGCAACAGCAAGAATTACAACAGAGATTTAGGGTATGAAAAGCTTAAGATATTTATGGTTTGGGAAGCTGGCATTCCATCCCGGGGCAGTGGGCAGACAGGTTTACCTTGTATATGATAAAAGAGTTCAGCTCCCTCTTGTAATTGCATACGCTGGTGACACCTGGACCTCTTTGCATCATGCTATGGGTCCTGGGACCTGGATAATTGGTGCATGAATATTACTGGCATCTTCATGAATGCTACTGCAGTGAGTAATGAAGTCCTTCCTGACCTAGGAATCTTGTATCTTCTGTCCACACTCACAAAACTGACAAACTGGTGATTTTGCCGTAGGGTAGTTCTTTTTTTTTTTAATATTCATTTATTCATTAATTACATTGTATTACATGACACAATTTCATAGGTACTGGGATTCCCCCCCTTCACCCCAAACCCTTCCCCCATCATGAATTCCTTCACCTTGATGCATAACCACAGCTCAAGTTCCATTGAGATTCCCTAATTAAAAGCTCACACCATACAGAGTCCAGCATCCCACTTGTCCAGTTCAAGTTCAACGGCCTCTTAGGGAGGCCCTCTCAGGTTTGAAGGCAGAGCCAGCAGAGCGTCACCTCGATCAATTAGAAGCTCCAACATATCATCAGCAACAGTCCAGGTATGATGAGGCTGGTGCAGAGTCCACTGATTGACATAGTCCATCTTAGAGTTTCCCCTTGTCCAGTTTTCCGCTGCAAGCATATAGCTGAGGTGGTTGATTGATCTACTCCATTTTCCATCTTTTCTTGGTTAATGCTTTGATTCCTCCATTTTGTTCAGGGGAATCCCCTAAGAAACTCTGAGGCATTCCCAGTCCAGGCTCCTACATGTACTACTAGTAAGCACAGTGCCTGCCACCGTCCATCACTCCAATCAGCTGGTGGTTTTAACCCCTGGGTTGGTTCTATTCTGAGCCCCGACCTCCAGTGGAACCAATGAGTATCGCAGCTCTCCCCGGCTCTGCCCATCACACTCTCGTCCCTCACCTAAACCAGTGGGAGGTGTGCTGGTCCGGTGTTGCATTCCCTACTGGCACAGGCCATTTCACCTTGGCATTTTGTGTTTTGTACTGGGTTTTTTTTTTTTTTTTTTTTTTTCCGTAGGGTAGTTCTTGACTGTAGCAAGGTTAGAATGGTGACAGATACATGGCTTGCTGAGAAAGGAAGGAAAGGATAAGGCTGTTTGGTCGGCTTGCTGGGATTTTAGGGAAATTCATAGGAATCACCAGAAAACTTGGAGGAACATATTGATTACAGGATCATTCAGGCTAGACATGATTCTCTGTCTTACAGCTTATTAAAGAGGAAAAATTAGAGAGGTGGTTTTAGGCCATCTAAGGTTCCATGACAGTTGTCCCAACAGCCCAGTGGTGGTTGCTGTTTCTCTTCTGAATGGGAAAACAACTTTTGTCAATCTGATACTCTGCCTTGTATTCACGCTTTAGCAACCGGGACTCAGTTTCACTATTTTTGAGAAAATAAAGTGATCTGTATTGGCACTGAACATGAAGGGAAATTTGTACCTACCAGGGGCAGAATCCAGTGAGTTGTTGGAACCGGAACTGCTTTATTTGGGAGCTGAAAGGCTATGTGTGTGGATGCTTGTAAGGGTTGTCAACAATGGGAGCCAGCATTTGGGGCAGTGGTTTATAAACACTTGTTAGGATAACCTCATCCCATATGGGAGTGCCTGAGCTCAACTCCTATTTCTTCTTCACACTCCCTCTTTGTGCTAATGTTCACCCTGGGAGGTGGCAAGAGATGGCTCATTTACTTTTGTCACTGTCACCCTTGCAGGAGATCTGGTTGGAGTTGGGCATTCCCAGCTCCTGGCTTCAGCTTGGGTCCATCTGTTGTGAACCACACATGGGAGATGTGTGTCTGTCTCTCTGCCTCTCAAACACAGGAAAATGAATGAATCGATCAATTAATCAGTACATTTAAAGAAGAAAGTCATTAGGGGCTAGCATTTGGCCTGCTGGTTAAGATGCTGGGTAAGATACCAATTTCCTGGGCTGGCATTTTGGCTCAGTGGATTAAAGTGCTGCTTACAATGCTGGTCTCCCTTCTGGATGTCGGATGTTCAAGTCCCAGCTACTCCATTTCCAATCCAGCTCTTTGCTAATCTGCCTAGGAAGCAAAGGATTCTGACCATTTGGGACTGAACTGAGGGTGCAATGGAAGATAGCTTTCTCTACAAACTCTGCCTTTCAAATAAAATAAATACTTTTTGAAAATGCTCCTCAGTAGAGTTCCTGGAGTTGAGACCCAGCTCCGGCTTCTGATTCCAGGTTCCTGATATTGCAGATCCTGGGAGGAAGCAGTGATGGCTCAAGTAGTTAGGTCCCTCCCATACATATGAGAGACTTGGATTGAGTTTCTGGTTCCAAGATTTCTCCTGGCCCCGTCCTAGCTGCTGCAAGCTTTTGGGGGAAGGAACCAGTCATTGAAAGTTCTATATCTGCAACCTTTTGTCCTGTGTAGCAATCCTTCCTTCAGTCTATCATGTTAACCCTTTTTTTCTTTAAATATTTATTTTTAGTTTAAAGGCAGGTTTACAGAGAGAAGGAAAGACAGAGAAAGCAGGAAAGATCTTCCATCTGCTAATTCACTCCCCAGATGACCATAACAGCTGGAGCTGGGCTGATCCAAAACCAGGAACCAGGAGCTTCTTTTGGGTCTCTCACATGGGTATGTGGGTCCAAGGACTTGAAATGTCCTCCACTGCTTTCCCAGACCATAAGCAGGAAGGTAGATCAGAAATTGAGCAGCCAGGACAAGAACCAGTGTCCATGTGGGATACCGACACCACAGGAGGAGCCTTAGCCTACCATGTCATTATGCCGGCTTCATACTAAGGTGTTTTTTTTTTTTTTTTTTGGAGTCACTTTATTTGAAAGGCAGAGTGACAGAGAGAATGGAGGAGAGAGAGAGAGAGAGAGAGAGAGAGAGAGAGATCTACCTTCTGGTTTACTTTGCAAACGGCCACAAAGCTAGGAACCAGGAAATCCATCCAGGCCTCCCACATGGGTGCAGGGGCTTAAGTACTTGGACCATCCTCTGCTGTTTCTCCACACACATTAGCAGAGAGTTGGCTTGGAAGTGGAGCATTCAAACCGATGCTCTGCTGTGGGCTGCTGTGGGCCCCATGTGCAGTTTAACTGTGTAACAATACTGGCCCTGCCATGCTAATCTTAAATTCATCCGCAGTAAAAGGCTGGTAAAAGGTCCTCAGGTTTGTTTTATTTCGTTTGGGTTTTTTGGAACACATCTAGACTAGTAAAAGGAGTTTTGGTGCCTCACAGAAAGATTTCCCCAAGACAGGTTAAATTCTATGGGAAACCATACACAAGGCATTTAGAATATTAAGGCTCTTACTGCCCCAGATCTGGATTGCAATGCTGATGAGGTAACACACTGAAGAAGGAGAAAGAAACCCAAAGAAATCAAGGTATCTTCTTGCAACCAGCTCCACCATGCTAGAGAATGCCCCTAGTGCTCAGGTTTAATTTTAGACAGGTTTTTTTTTTTTTTCGGCTTTAGTTTTCTTTTTTTTTATTCATTAATTACATTGTATTATGTGACACAGTTTCTTAGATACTGGGATTCTCCCCTCCCCTCCCCAAACCCTCCCACCATGGTGGATTCCTCCACCTTGTTGCATAACCACAGTTGAAGTTCAGTTGAGATTCCCTCATTGCAAGCATATACCAAACCTAGAGTCCAGCATCTTATTGTCCAGTCAAGTTCAACGGCTTCTTAGGTAGACCCTCTCTAGTTTGAAGACAGAGCCAGCAGAGTATCATCCCGATCAATTAAAAGCTCCAACATACCATCAGCAAAAATTTACATCATTATGGAATTAATTGACATAGTAATGAGTAACCAATATGTTAAAAATAAATGCGAGTTCTTAACCACCTTCTGTGACCACCTCATTGACATTTCAATTTTAGTTTATACACAACATATAACATACATAACATAACATGTTATACATAACATCATATCATCTTAAATTAAGGCAAACATGTGGTATCTAACCTTTTGGGATTGGCTCATTTCCCTTAGCATTATGGTTTCAAGTTTGGCCCATTTGGCCACAAAGAACTGCATTTTGTTTTTTTTAATAGCTGAGTAGTATTCCATAGAATAGACAGTTTTAATAATAGGGCAGCAGATATCCCAGGTTAAGGTGGACTGCCTGAAAGGGTCACTGTTGTGTGAGCCAAGCCCAAATCCCTCAAAAGGGCACAAATCCTAGACTTTGAACACGTAGCCACCAGGGTTCCTAAGGCTGAAACAGTGCAAGCAAATGAAGATGTCACTGCCTCCCATAGGGCTTCGAAGGACAGAAAAAATTGCCAGTTCAGCTATGCTGTGGTCAGCCACTGCCTTGCTGGAAACAGGAAATGCACATTGTGTACTACCTGTCACTCTCTCCTGTGCTCACTGATCCCTCCCACGCCCTCTCCCCAACCTGTTTAACCTGCCTGGCATCTGATAAGGGTTCTGGTTTGTGGCCCACATGTTCTACTTTCAATCCAGCTTCCTGCTAATGGCCTGGGAAAAGCAGCAGAGGATGGCCCAGTACTTGAGCCCCTACCATCCCTGTTGGAGACCCAAATGGGGCTGTTGGCACCCGGCTTCAGCCTGGGCCAGTGCTGGATGTTGTGGCTATCTGGAGAGTGGAAGATCTCTTGCTCTCCTTCTCCTTTTCTCTATAATTCTTTGATGTGAATTAATTTTTAAGAATTAGTGGCCAGGAAAGGGACCAAGGTAGCACTAAGGGGGCTCAAAGGCCCATGATCCAACCAAGTACACTCAAGAACATCAGGGATGTGAGGAACTCAAATATGTAGGACTCTGTTAGATATAGATGCACACGTAACAGGTGCTGACACCACTGTTCTATCCAGGCCTATAAGAGACAGGGCCCTGTGTTGATCTGTGGGGTTTTGGCATGGTTCACTTGTGGAGAGCTAACATGAACTTGTGTGTTGTTGCTTTAAAATGCAGGGTGTGTGTATGTGTGTAGATACACATGTTTATTTGGAAGAAAAAGAAATTTTCATTTACTCTTCAAATGGTCCCAGGGGCCAGGACTGAGCCAGGATGCAGGCTGGAGCCTAGAACTGCATCTAGCTCCCCCATGTGGGTGACAGAGACCCAAGCACTCGGGTCATCTTGTGCTAATTTCCTTGATGCTTTTGCTGGAACTTGAACTTGACTGGTACTTGAGCCAGCACTCCCATATCACAGGTTCCTACTGCTGCTTTTATATCTGAATATATGTAGGAATTGATATGTTACATACATGTGTTTCCTTGTCCTGTAAATGTCAGAGGAAATCTTCCTACCTGGGAAAAGCTGCGTGTATAAAAGTGCTAGGTTGGGGCTGATGCAGTGATGTGGGGGACTAATCCTCGCCTGTGGTGCCAATATCATATGTGGGCACTGGTTCAAGTCCCACTGCACACTTCTGATCCATCTCCCTGTTTAGGGCCTGAGAGCTCATCTCTCTGTCTCTGTAACTCTGACTTTCAAGTACAGTAATTAAAAAGAAAAAAACAGGGCTCAGTGCAGTAGCCTAGCAGCTAAAGTCCTCACCTTGCACACACCAGGATCCCATATGGACACCACCAGTTCTAATCCCAGTGGCCCCGCTTCCCATCCAGCTCCCTGCTTGCAATCTGGGAAAGCAGTCAAGGACGGCCCAAACCCTTGGGATCCTGCACCTGTATGGGAGACCCAGAAGAGGCTCCTGGGCTCCTGGCTTTGTATCAGCTCAGCTCCAGCCATTGCAGTCATTTGGGTAGTGTATCATCAGATGGCACATCTTCCTCTCTGTCTCTCCTCTCTGTACATCTGACTTTCCAATTAAAAAATCTTAAAAAAAAAAAAAGAAATAAAGATGTGTATGCTTTTGAGGTTTACAGTCCCAAAGAGCCTCCTGGCTCCCAAGCTTTGATGGCTAATGATTTGGCTGATTGAGGCTTCTGACAAGGCCCGCCAGCTACCTCAGGGAGCGCTTGGAGTTTTGGACTCACGGCCTCCCTGACACAGCTGCCACGAAGACTCATTTCGAAAAGCAGCAGCGAGCCTGCTCTTGGGCTCTTGTTGACACCGCCTGAGAAATGCCTTGTGACCTTTGGTCTGACATTCTCATGTTTGGATGGCTCAGCTGGGACTGAGTGACCAATCTGCTTGTCAACTGAGAATGGAATATTCCAGAAAGGCGCTGTTTTGTCCCCAGAGGCATTTTAGATTAGTAAAAAAAAAAAAAAGGTGGCAGCTCTTCTTTTTTTCTCTTTTTATTTTTTTAACATATATTTTTTATTGCATTTCCTTTTTTTAAAATTAATTACATTGCATTATGTGATACATTTTTTTATGCACTGGGATTCCCCCCATCCCTCCCAAAACCCTCCCCCCACGGTGGATTGCTCCACCTTGTTGCATTTCCATAGTTCAAATTCATTTGACATTCTTTCACTGGAGGTATTTACCAACATAAAGTCCAGCATCTTATTGTCCTGGTAAGTTCAATGGTTTCTTGGTGAGACCATCTCTGGTCTGCAGGTAGAGCCGGCAGAGTATCATTCCAATCAATTAAAAGTCCCAACATAATATTTCCAACCATTTACAACATTATGGCATTAATTGACATGGTATTGATTAACCAATATGTTAATAGGAAAATGCAGGTTCTCAACCACAACCTGTGACTTCTTCATAGACATTTCAATTTTGGTTTACATTCAACCATGTTCTATACACCTTAAAATGGCTTAGATTGCTATTCAGCTGTCTCATGCCTATTTTAATTTTAGTCTTTAGCAGTTTATAGCATTGAAGCATGATTTCGCTGAACCTGGCTGTTTTTCGGGTGGTCTAACTCTATAATTCTAACAGGATATATGTCAACAGTTTAGGTGAGCATGTTTAGGAGGGGTGTGCAGAGAAATCTTCCCTACCCCAGTGAGGAGTAACTAATCTTTGTGTCCCACCCAGTGAGGCATAAGTGCATCCCTGCTGACCATTTCCTGTCTGGTTCTAAGCTTTCCTTGTTGTTCTCTATCTATTCTAGTTTTGTTTGTTTGTTTGTTTGTTTTGAGGGGTTTCTGGAGCGCTCCTGATGGTTATTACGAGAGGGGGGTGGGGACCCAAAGTTGGAAGCAGGCAAGGACCAGAGAAAGCTCCTCTCCCTAGTCCCGAAGGAAGTTTACTGTTCTTCTGGCAGCTCTTCTCCTGGGAGAAACTTTCTCTTTCTCTTCTTCTTCTTCTTTTTTTTTTTTTAATTTCCCCTGCCAGAAACAAAGTTGTTGCGTCCTTAAGGAATCTCCAGTCAATTTCTCCTAAATGTCTGGGCTGAATTGAATGACAGTTTGGTTAAACTAAAACCAAAGGGGTGTTATCTGAGTTGCCATGGCTGTCCCGCCTCAGTTCTGCCTGTGTAGAACAGAAAATGTACATGGTTATGGCATTCAGCGGGTGGAATTCAAAGCCAGCCACTTAGCTCTGACCAAGTTTTCATGATATATTTGTTTGTTTGTTTGTTTTTTAGATTATTGCTCTTTATTGGAAAGGCAGATTTTTACAGAAAGGACAGAGAGAAAGATCTTTCATCCACTGGTTCACTTCCAAAATCGCCAAAATGGCAGGAGCTGAGTCGATCTGAAGCCAGGGGCATCTTCCGGGTCTCGCATGTGGGTGCAGGGTCCCCAGGCTTTGGGCCAGTCTCTATTACGTTGCCAGGCCACAAGCAGAGAGCTGGTTTGGCATTAGAGCAGTTGGGACACAAACCAACAGCCATATGGGAGCCCAGTGTTTGGAGATGGAGGATCAGTCAATTGAGCTGTTGCACTGCGCCAAATGCACCTTTCTTTATTTATACGGACTCCTGGGCTGCTGCCAGTGGTCCGGCTCTTGGGTCTGCACTTGGAAACTACAGATCAGTGGACTGAAAACACCTGGCTTCGGGCGCGGTGGCGTGGCCTAGCAGCTAAAGTCCTCACCTTGAAAGCCCCGGAATCCCATATGGGCGCCAGTTCTAATCCCGGCAGCTCCACTTCCCATCCAGCTCCCTGCTTGTGGCCTGGGAAAGCAGTCAAGGATGGCCCAAAGCTTTGGGACTCTGCATCCGTGTGGGAGACCTGGAAGAGGTTCCTGGTTACTGGCTTCAGATAAGCGCAGCATCAGCCATTGCGGCTCACTCGGCTCACTTGGGGAGTGAATCATCGGACAGAAGATATTTCTTTCTGTCTCTCCTCCTCTCTGTATATCTGGTGCGTACTGGCCAGCATGGGAACCAGGGTAAGGGGCAGAACTGGTGGGGGTTATTGGGAGCCGCCCCAACTAGGCTGCAGCTCTAACCGGTTTCTGTGAGGACCGAGTATGAAGTGGGCAGGATCGAACTGGACTACAACACCTGTTGGTTCATGAGGAAGACAGGGCTGGAAACAGAATGAACCCAGCAATCCCAGCGACCAGCATGAGCATAAGCTGATTGGTGTGACGGACGGTGTTGGACTGTGTACTAGCAAACTCGCACAAGAATCAGGCCTGGGATCATCTCAGACGAAGTTCTTTGGAGATCCCTCCAACTGAACTGCTGATCTTAGAACCCCAACCATGAAGAGACTGTCAGCCAGTGGATTCTGAATAGGGTTCATTGCGATTGGAACTGAGAGATTGGCAGCAATCCAGAACTGATGAACTATCAAAACTGTATGAGCAGGACCCTCAGAGCGCGCCTCCCGTTGGGGATCTGGGATGGGTGGGAGGTTGGGTGGGGCTTTTCCCTTTGTTTTTTTCCCTGACCCCAGATACAGGGAAAAATGATATTGGTGTGGAAACAATGGTATTACCCACTTCCACCCTGTAGCCCTTTACACTTTGTTCCCTAATCAACTAAGTAAGATTATTAAAAAATAATTTAAAAAAATAAAGATTTATTCATTTTATTACAGCCAGATAGACACAGAGGAGGAGAGACAGAGAGGAAGATCTTCCGTCCGATGTTTCACTCCCCAAGTGAGCCGCAACGGGCCGGTGCGTGCCAATCCGAAGCCGGGAACCAGGAACCTCTTCCAGGTCTCCCACTCGGGTGCAGTGTCCCAATGCATTGGGCCGTCCTTAACTGCTTTCCCAGGCCACAAGCAGGGAGCTAGATGGGAAGTGGAGCTGCCGGGATTAGAACTGGCGCCCATATGGGATCCCGGGGCATTCAAGGCGAGGACTTTAGCTGCTAGGCCACGCCGCCGGGCCCCATAAGTAAATCTTTAAAAAAAAAAAAAAACACCTGGCTTTGTAGTGATGAATGGTGGGAGCAAATATCAGCTGTGTGAGTACCCCGTGCAGCTGGCCTGGGAGGGGCCCATATTCTGCTAAAAATCATCAAAATCAAACTACTAGTGCTGCAGGTACTGCCCTGCTTGTCACCATGGCTACTAATGGGCATCATTGTACTACACAGTATGTCACCCACTACTGTAGCTTGAATATGATTTGTACTGAGCTTTTGCAGAACATATTGGTTACTCATTACTATGTCAATTAATTCCATAATGATGTAAATTTTTGCTGATGGTATGTTGGAGCTTTCAATTGATCGGGATGATACTCTGCTGGCTCTGTCTTCAGACCAGAGAGGGTATACCTAAGAAGCCGTTGAACTTGACGGGACAATAAGATGCTGGACTCTATGTTTGGTATACGCTTGCAATGGGGAAATCTCAACTGAACTTGAGCTGTGGTTATGCAACAAGGTGGAGGAATCCACCATGGTGGGAGGGTTTGGGGAGGGGTGGGGAGAACCCAAGTATCTATGTAACTGTGTCACATAATACAATGTAATTACTGAAAAAAAAATAAAAAAATAAAAAAATAAAAATAAGCAAATGTCGAAAAAAAAAAAAAAGATTGAATCATTTATTTGAAAGGCAGAGTTACAAAGACACAGGAAGAGATAGAGGGAAAGATCTTCCATCCTCTTACTGGCCAGGCAGCTGCAACGCCGAGGGCAGAGCCCGGAGCTTTATCTGAGTCTGCCAGCAGTGGCAGGGCTCAAGCACTTAGGCCATCTTCTGCAGCTTTCCCAAGTGCACCAGTGGGGAGCTGGATATGGAAGTGGGGCAGCTGGAACTCAGAGGCCCATAAGGAATGCCAGCATCACAGGCAGCAGTGGTTTAACCCATTAGACCACACTGCCAGCCCCTCATGCAGAAGTTTCACTCCAAAGTCAGTATTAATGGTATTAAGAGGGTGGAAATTTAATCTGCCGACAGTGCTTAGAGTGATCTTCCTGGGATGGATTCCTGGTGGCTTTCTAAGTAGGGGGACAGAAATGCAGTCACAGACTCACAGAGATGCGTCTGTTCTCTGCCTGGTGCCCTACGAGGCCATGTGCTGCCTCTGTACCACGCTGGCAAGGCTGTCAGCAGGAAGGGCTGCCCCTGAGGACCTTCACTGCAATTTCTGTCATGCTGTGTAGACTGTCAACAAAACTGGAAGCTAAATAAATTCTTTTTTTTGAGAAAGTTCATTTTTTTAATATTTATTTTTTTTGCAAAGTCAGATACACAGAGAGGAGGAAAGAGTCACAGAGGAAGATCTCTTGGCAGATGATTCACTTGTTCAAGTGGCCGCAGTAGCTGGAGCTGAGCCAATCCGAAGCCAGGAGCCCAGAGCCTCTTCTGGGTCTCCCACACAGGTGCAGGGTCCTAAGACTTTGGGCCGTTCTCGACTGCTTTCCCAGACCGCAAGCAGGGAGCAGGGAGCTGGATGGGAGGCAGTGTCGGCAACGCCCGTGTCACCGCGTACCCCGAGCCGAGCGGAGAGACTAGGGTTACAAAAAGACAACACACAAGACAACATAAGACAACAAGCAGTGGGTCATTCTTGTAAAGAGAATGCCATTTATTTGAGGTTAGCCTGCCTCTTTTATAGTCTGCCCAGTTCCTCCCAGTATTTTCCCACTGCTCAAGCAACTCCTAAGCTCCCCTGGGGGCATCTTAACAAAGGGGAAGCAGGGAAGAGGAACTTGCTGTCAAGCCAGGGGCTAAATGTATCAGGCCAAGATTGCCCATCCTGTTACCCTTTAGAAACAAGCTAAACTGTGGAGTTAACCCTTGGGCAGGGCTGGTGGAATTAGTACCGGTGTCCATATGGGATCCTGGTGTGTGCAAGGTGAGGATTTTAGCAGCTAGATTGCTGCGCCGTGCCTGAGAAAGTTCATTTTTATTTCATCATAGTAATGAAAAGCAGAAGAGCTTGTGGAGCAGCAGGTTCAGCTACAACCAGCAACATGAGCATTTCATATCAGAGTACCTGTTGGAGTCCCAGCTGCTCTGCTGCCGATCCAGCTTCCTGAGAAAGTGCCTGCGAGAGCAGCAGGTGACCTGAGTCCTTGGCCCCCTTTCACCCACATTGGAGTCTCTGGTTCTCCAGGCCTTGGCCTGGCCTAGGGTTGGCTGTTGCAGTCATTGAGGAGAGTGAAACAGTGGATGGAAATCCTCTCTCCCTGACACTCCGCCTTTTGAATAAATGAGGCAATCTTCCAAAGAAAATTGACCACTACAACCATCAGCAAGGGCAAGCCTGAGTGATCCACATATCTGATGCAAGGGCTGGCACTGCTTGCCTAACTTGTGGCTCCTGACCAAACCGAACACCTTTATTCACAGAGATGAGCTCACACTCCTGGCGTGTTGATTATGCTGGACTCCCAGGGATACTGGTGACACCTCTGTCTCAGCTTGTGGTATTACTGGTTTGCTGCCATCAGCTGACCAAGTCGTATCACTGTGACCTTTGAAACTAATCAGTGTCATGTTTTTGACATTGAACCATGTGCAGTGAGACAATGACACAACTTAATTGCGGAAGCCACTCAACAATAGACTGATAATCCAAGCTCTTAATGACCCTTCCACCCTGCCACCAGCAAACATCACATTTGACTGACTTTTGGAGCAGTAGCCTCAAAAACAACTTGAAAAGAGCTCTCGTCTCTTCCTAATCCACACACTGAAGGTGACTGCTCCCTGAAAGGAATCTTCTCTTGGTCACTCCCTGGCAATGACTAGCATGAGATGGGCACAGTTATAAATCTCAGAAAAATCCAGAATTTTCCATGGGAATTCCTAGGTATGAATGCATCTTTCTTTCTCCTGGTTGCGGTCATAAGCTGGCCTGGTTGGTGCATTCTATGGGTGACAGTCCAGCCCAAAGGCTGCCCAGGGATCTGAACTTCATTTAGTGACTTGGCTTTTATTGAACCGACGTGTGTGCAGGTCAGAGGATAATGTATGCTGTGGAGTGCACTGCTCCCTGAGTGTCCCTAGAGTAACCCATGTGCCTTACAAGAGGGGACACGGTGCGGGGGAGGACACAGTGGTTAAGCTGCCACTTGGGGTTCTCCTAGCTTATATTGAAGTGCCTGGGGTCAAGCCCACGCCCTGTTTCCAATTCTACCTTGCTAATAAAATTAATTTCCTGCCAGCCATGTGGAAGACATGCATTGAGTTCCCATCCTGACTTTGGCTTGACGCAGCCCTGGCTGCCACTAGCATTGAGAAAGTAAAACCAGCCAATGAGAGCTCTCCCTGTGTCTGTCGGTCTCTCTTGTTCTAAAATTAAATAAAAAAAATTTTTTTAAGTGCTGAAACAATGATATTCCCGTAAGTTTTAGGAAAATCTCCTTCTGGTTTATGTATTTCACCTTTCTGAAATGTGAGGAGGGCACAACAGAGGCAAAGGTGAGGCTACAGCTATTGCTGACTCTGGGTGCTGGTGGAAGTAGATCCCAGCATCCTGGCACCACAGGCAGCTCAGGAGAGAAAGGCATGAGTGCTGGTCGATCCACGCTGTCCCTGGAGCTTTCCTCAAGAAGGGGAGTGCTCTGGAGAGGCACTCCTCTCCTGAACCAGCAAACACTTCAGATCTACTTCTCTGCTCCAACCACAGTCGTTCCCCTTTCTCCTGCATCCTAACAAGAAGCCCTGTGAAAACAGCTGAGTGGGCAGCTCCTGCACCTGCTGTGCAAAACATCTGTTAACTCCTCTGGGTATCTTCACTGTCATTCTGTAGCATGGATGAATGCCGCCCAGCAGGTGGCATGGAGCCAGAGTTTGGTTTGGACTGACTGCCTTCAGGCAGCTCCTCCATAAACAAAAGCCAGACTCAATTGTTCAAGTAGAACCAGGAGCCTGAGGGCCTGCCAAGGACCTGGGAAGCCACAAAAGAGGTACTCTGTACCTGTTCCTCCTGCAGACTGCAGGTGAGAGATCACACCTGGCGAGCCCCAATGTTTCCTTTCTCGGTGTACCAAATACACATCCTCCCAGGACCAGATTACTGGAAAGAGCACCCTAAGATGGAAGTCAGGCAGTAATTTGTCTCTGAGAGTACTGTGTTCTGCACCTTACATGTTCATCATAAGAGTGGCAAGCATTGCGGCATTTTAGGTTCAGCTGTGCCTGCATTGCTGGCATTCCCTAAGAGAGCCAGTTCAAATTCCAGCTGCCCCGCTTCCAATCCAGTTCTCTACTAATGTGCCTAAGAAAGCAATGAATGATGGCCAAAATTCACAGGCCCTGGCACCCACATGCAAGACCTAGATGAGGGCCTGGCGGCATGGCCTAGCAGCTAAAATCCTCACCTTGAACGCCCCGGGATCCCATATGGGTGCCGGTTCTAATCCTGGCAGCTCCGCTTCCCATCCAGCTCCCTGCTTGTGGCCTGGGAAAGCAGTTGAGGATGGCCCAAAGCCTTGGGACCCTGCACCCACATGGGAGACCCGGAAGAAGCTCCTGGCTCCTGGCTTCAGATCGGCACGCAGCACCGGCTGTTGCGCTCACTTGGGGAATGAATCATCAAACGAAAAATCTTCCTCTCTATCTCTCCTCTTCTCTATATATCTGATTTTGTAATAAGAATAAATAAATCTTAAAAAAACAATTTTTTTAAAAAAATAAAAAGACCCAGATGAAAGCTCCTTGCTCCTAACTGCTGTGGCCCAGTCCCAGCCACTGCAGCCCTGTGGGGAATGAACCAGCCGAAGGAAGAATTTTCTAAATCTTCCCCTCACTCTGTAACTCTGCTTTTCAAATAAATCTTTTTAAAAAGTTGATCATAAGAAAGTTTTAAATTTTTAAGAAAACTTCATCAGTAGGTCAAATGGCTCTCAGATAACTGTGAGAACTTGCCAACATGAGGTTACTCTGGAGTACCTGGAAGAGTTTCTCAGAGATAACTGATTTGTTATTCATGTGCACTTTATGCCTGCTGTTTCTATAATGGAGCCATTGTGGCTTATCTGATTTGTTTTATAACCTAACTTTAGCTGAAATGATCAGTGACATTACATTGACCCTGGAAGAAATTCAAGTTAACCTTAATTTACTGTTCAAGGTTATTTTACTAACAAAATATCCTTGGATATGCTCTTTGTAGGCCAAGGCAAAGTATGTGCTGATGGTAACAGATCCTGCTACATTTTGATTCATTTGAGATAAGTGGAAAATCAATATAAAAAGAGTACCTAGGAAGGAGCCAAAGCAGACCATGATGGTTTATGATACTTTTCAACTGATTATTATCTGGAACACTTAGGAACTTGGTTATTAATAATTGGCAGGTTGGTCTTATCCTGCTACTTGGGGTCAAACTGACAGTAACTGTTTTACTGCTATATTGACACAAATTAAGTGGAAATAGTTTAAGCCTTTGATGGTCATATTAATCAATGCCCAATAGAGTGGTGTATTCATGGGAAAGTTTGGTTGAAGTCAAGAGTAAAAAGACAAATGGTAGAGCCCAGCACAATGACTGAATTCGCTAACCTTCCATCTTGAAGTGCTGGGAACCCATATGGGCACTGGTTCATGTCCTGGCTGCTCCACTTCCCATCCAGCTGCCTACCTGTGGGCTAAGAAAGCAGAGGAAGCTAGCCCAAATCCTTGGGACCCTGTACACAGTGGGAGACCCATCAGAAGCTCCTGGCTCCTGGCTCCAACATCCATGTTGAAGACCTAGAAGAGGCTTCTGGCTCCATGCCTGGGATCTGCTCAGCTCCAGCCATTGTGGCCATCTACAGAGTGAACCAACGGATGGAAGCTCTTTGTCTTTCCTCTATAGATCTGCCTTTACAATAAAATAAATAAATCTCAAGAAAAAAATTGTCTCCCAATAACACTTTTCTTTTTCTTCTTTCTTCCTTCCTTCCTTCCTTCCTATCTTTCCTTCCTTCCTCTTTCTTTTTTTCTTTCTTTTCCTTCTTTCAGTCTCCCAATTTGGGTGCAGGATCCCAAGACTTTGGATTATCCTCCTTTACTTTCCTAGGTCACAAGCAAGAAACTGGAAGGTTGTGGAGCAGCCAGCATAGGAACCTGCAGCTGTATGGGATTCTGGCACTTGCCAGGCAAGGATTAGCCAACTGAGCCATTATGTCAGACCCAGGAGTTTCCTCATGATTCTGCACAACTTATAAAGAGAGGCACTGACTGCTTATGGGAGGCAGAACAATAGCTCCACGAAGACATCCACATGCTAATCCACAAGAACTTTGACTATCTTACGTGAAAAAGTGATTCTACAAATATTATTCAGCTCCTGAGGTGTGGAAATTATCTTACATTAGCCATGAAGGCCCAACATTATAAAGGATCCTCACAAGGTAAGGAGGAAGGCGGGGAAGTTAGACTGCCTATGGGAAGCAGAAAAATAGTGCCACGAAGACATCCACATTCTATCCACAGGAAGGATATATTTTTTCAGAGCTATCATTATCCTCTGGATTTCCTCAATGGATTTGTTTCATGTAAAAGACTTTGAAAAATGTGTAATCTGCTTCTTTGTACCACCAGAGAAAAACTATAATATCCGCATGGTATATTTACTTAGTTTATATTGCATAATGGCAAACTCTTCACAAAAGGTAACCACTTAAGATCAAGAAACACATTTTTAAGTATGATTTATTATTTTTATTGGAAAGGTAGATTTACATAGAGAAGGAGAGAGAGAAAAAGATCTTCTGTCTGCTGGCTCACTCTCTAAGTGGCCACAATGGCTGGAGCTGAGTGATCCGAAACTAGGAGCCAGGAGTCTTTTCCAGGTCTCCAACATGGATGTAGGCTCCCAAGACTTTGGGCAGTCCTCTGCTGCTTTCCCAGGCCACAAGCAGGGAGCTGGATGGGAAGTGGAGCAGCCCATAAGGGATCTTGGCATATGGCATCTTGGCACATGCAAGGTGAGGATTTAGCCATTAGGCTACCATGCCAGGCCCAAGAAACAGATTTCAAATACTTCTGTCTGGGATTAATTTGTCCGCAGATAAGCAATAATTAGCCTTGGGGTTTTGTTCAGTTAAGTTCAGGACTGAGTTTACTTACCAAAAATGTTTGTCCTTGTGTTCCTATGTTTTCAGGAGAACCAGTCTTACCACTTTGGCACATGATATTCAATGTTTGCTTTAGGAATTCTGTCTCATGTTATCAGCAGTACTGTGTTTGTAACAGAAAGCAAAAGAAACAGTCTTTGAATATTTTTAGGCATTTTTATAAGTTCCAGACTTGTGATATGAGATGAGGATGTGAAATGTAATACATAACTTAGATCAAACACAGGTTTTACAGGAATATAGACGATATGTAGCACATATTCAGGAAAAAATCCACATGGGCGTCTACTTTGAGTATCACAATGGAAACAAAATTAAGGCAGCTCTAATGGAATGTGATCCTTTGACTTCCGGTAACCTTTGGCACTGTCTTGTGTGAGAGCAGAAACGTAAGGAGAGATGCCAGGGTGAGGATGATTCCACCGCTTTTCTGAGCAGTGCTGCTTCTCAACCAGTGGGGAAGTCTTGCCTTCCAGGGTCAACTGGAGAAGATAAAGAAAGCGCGGGGACCGAGGCTGTCTGCTGCACGTGAGCCAGGCTCCAGAGCCCAGAGCAACTCCCTGAGTCCGTTCTCTTTTTCTCTCTCTGTGCTCAAATCAAATATGACATAAACCCGAGGGTCTAGATTACAGCTATTAGTGGACACATTCATTGTTTTGGTGCTGTCCCCCTAGGTACCAGGCAGTCTGTGTTAAGTGAATGACCCCTCATTAACACAGGCCTGTGATCCCCTGTCTCCAAGCGCTTTATGGCAACTACGCCTAGCTGTTGGCATTCCAAACGTCTATCCCTGATGTTGAACCACAATTTAGGATGCCTTTGTTAGGAAAAGCTGGGTGAAGGGCATACAGGACTCTACTGTTTTTATAACTTCCTGTGTGCTTATAATTATTTCAACATAAAAAAGTAATATTTAGAGTAGACCTAAATATGAACCTCAGCTGTGATCCTCAGAGAGACCCTTTCTCTCAATGCCAGGACATGAACCAGTGCCCATTTGGGATGCTTGTGTTGCAAGTAGTAACTTTTCTGGTTATATCACAACACCAGCCCAGAATTCACTCACTTTTGTGAGTATTAAGCAGTTCCCTGAAGAAAGACATTTATTCTTCTTAATGATCTGAATCGCCTTTTAAATGCTTACTGGAAAGGCTAGTCACAGGGAGAGGGAAACGTAGAAACAGAAAGAGAAACTAACCTTCTATCTGCTAGTTCACTTCCCAAAAGCCTACAACAGTCAGGTCTGGGCCAGAATGAAGCCAGGAGCGAGGAACTGCATGCAAGTCTCCCACATAGTGGCTGGACCCCAGTACTTGGGCCAGCATCTGCTACTTCCTAGGTACATCAGCATGAAGCTGGATCAGAAGTGCAGCAGTCAGAACTGAACCAGTAGTGTGATATGGAATGCCGTTGTCACATCACATTGAAATCATCTTTTAAAGTCCCTACATCGGGGCTGGCGTACTAGCCTACTGGCTGAAGTCCTCACTTTGCATGTGCCACCAGGATCCCATATGGGTGCCAGTTCTAATCCGGGCTGCTCCACTTCCCATCCAGCTCCCTGCTTGTGGCCTGGGAAAGCAGTTGAGGACGGCCTAATGCATTGGGAACCTGCACCCGCGTGGGAGACCTGGAAGAGGTTCCTGGTTCCTGGCTTCGGATTGGCACAGCACCGGCCATTGCGCTCACTTGGGGAGTGAATCATCGGATGGAAGATCTTCCTCTCTGTATATCTGATGTTGTAATAAAATAAGTAAATCTTTAAAAAAAAAAAAAGAAAAGAAAATCACAATCCAGTATCTGGCCTTTAGTATGTCCCAATCTTCTCTTGAACATACCTTTCAGACCAGAAGAACACATCAACAATCTCATAACTATTTCTTTGAACATTAAGTCTCCTTACAGATAGGAATCCATAAATCCCTAACAACTGCTTTGGGAATCCACCCCACCTTGATTACACCACAAACACCCAGAGCCACCAAGTCATTTAAAACTAGCTTGGGGATGGTGTGGTGGCACAGCTATTGGAGCGTCCCTTCAAGTTTTGCTGCTCTATTTCTGGCCCAGCTTCCTGTTGAAGCTCCCAGGAGGGCAGGAGATGGTCTGAATGTTGGTGGCCCTGCCTCCCACGATGGAGGCTCAGATGACATTTGTAGTATCTGGTTTTGGCCTAGCCCTAACCAGACCTAGATGGCTAGAACTGGGTCAGTTCAAATCCAAGAGCCAGGAGCTTATTCCTGGTCTCCCACATGGGTGCAGGGGCTCAAGCACTGGGGCCGTCCTGCACTGTTTTTCTAGGCTCATGCACAGGAAGCTGGATTGGAAGTGGAGCAGCAGGCCCAGCGGCCGTGGCCTAGCGGCTAAAGTCCTTGCCTTGTATATGCCAGGATCCCATATTGGCACCTGTTCTAATCCTGGCAGCCCCGCTTCCCATCCAGCTCCCTGCTTATGGCTGGGAAAGCAGTCGAGGACGGCCAAAGCCTTGGGACCCTGCACCTGTGTGGGAGACCCGGAAGAGCTCAATTAATTCAATCTTTTTTTCCTCTAAGCAACAGGTAAACACTTAAGTTTGAATAATGAATATTTTCAACATGTAACCTATCCTAGCTGGCTCATTTTGGCACATGAATCTGAGTGGTAAAATTTCTGGGGTTTTGCAAGCCAGCTGACCCACTGTGGTAGTCTGAACTGACTACGTACGCTGAAGAAACTGGCAAGTGCTGTTAGGATTGTTTTCTGAGGGCTGAGTTCTTCAACTCACACTTGTTACCTGTACCACCCACCCATCACCATACACTGGCTGATTCTCATAAGATTCCTGATGGCAAAGGCTGAGTCTTTCTTTTTTTATAAGATTTATTTATTATTGGAAAGGAGAGGAGAGACAGACAGAAATATCTTCCATCTATTGGCTTACTCCCCAAATGGCTGCAAAGGCCAGAGATAAGTCAATCTGAAGCCAAGAGCCAGAAATTTCATTCACATCTCCCATGCAGGTGCAGGGTCCCAAGACTTTGGGCCATCCTCAACTGCTTTTCCAGGTCACAAGCAGGAAGCTGGATGGGAAGTCGAGCAGCTGGGACATGAACCAGTGCCCATATGGGATCCTGGCATTTGGAAGTAGAGGATTAGCCAATCAAGCCATTGCGGCAGGCCCCAAAGACTGAGTCTTGTACCCTCAATGACCTGGGCATTAATTGTGTTTGTTAATATGCATAGATTTTAAAAAATGCCCTGATAATTTTCTTCAGATTGGTCATTCCATAAACAAAAGCCTCACAAAAAAATGCCTCCAATACACATTCAGACTAGAGAGTGGGCGTAAGTCCTAATGCTTGCTTTAGCAGCTGAAGTTTTCAGTAAACACAGCCAGGTTTTTCCATGCATATACTGTTTACTGGCTGCTTTGTGATTCAAGGGGAGACGTGAGTATTTTAGATCAAGAGCTTTAGGGCCTGCAGAACATAACATATTTACTAGCTAGCCCTCTTACGCAGTCTGCAGGTCCCTGTCAAGAACACTATCATCACAGCTCCAACACTCCCTTGGAGAACTATTTCAACAATGCTGTAACACCAGATAACTATTACCAAATTACCTTAGGGATAAATTATATTATCTCAAAAATTGTGGCACAAATATCAGAGATTTTTAGAAGGCAGACACTTAGTTAATTTCTAAGAAGATTTCTTTTTATTTGAAAAGCAGTGTTATACAGAATGAGAGATCTTCCACCTGCTGGTTCCTTCACAAATGGCTGCAATGGCCAGAGCGGAGCCAATCGAAAGCTGGGAGCTGGGAGCTCTTCCCAGCTCCTACATGCGTGCAGGGACCTAACAGGGACATAAGCACTTGGGCCATCCTCTGCTGCTTTTGCAGGCACATTATCATGGAGCTGGATCAGAAGCCGAGTGTCTAGAACACAAACCAGTGCCCATACGGGATGCCACAGGCACAGGATTAGTCCACTACTGTACAGCACCACCCTGATACAGATAATTATAGCGCAATTCCTTAAGAGCTGAGTTATCCATAGGGTCTTGACCAGCATACCAAGATACCTGATCTCTAAATGGTAGGGAGCCGCCTACCTGGGCCACGTGACAGAATGGGAAACAAGACAGATTGTGTGGAAGCTAGGCAGTTGAGGACAAGGCAGAAGCCATCCTAGCTGCGTGAGCTGAACGAGGTAAAGGATACAAGTACAGAAACCAGCCAACGGGGAGCTGGTACGCCTGGGGGAGATACCAAAGGCTTGCTTGTCCAGTGGTGGCGTTTTCTGTCTTGGGAAACCATGGTTACCTTACGTGAGCCACACTCAGGCCTTCCTTCAGCAGAGGAGCCTCCTCTCACTTCCTCATGGTGCACAAATGCAGCTGCAATTTTGCCCTCAGAACTTCTAGATACAAAGGATTCTGCTGGGAAATACGGTTTATGCTACCTTGTCAACTCTCCTGAAACGGTTAACAGCTCAAGAGTGGGAAAACGCAGTGCGTGTTGGCTTATTTGGGTCACTGTGGACTGAGACGGTTTACATTTGTGCAATACTGATAACACATGGACCTCTGTTGCAGATCAGTTTTAAACCCACACAGTGACATGGTTTCAAACGCTGGGAGTCTCGGAGGGACGGCAATTAACTTTCTGCTTGCTTGTATGCACGGTCTTCACTCTCCTTGGAGTCCTCTAGATCATGGGATGAAGCAATACCTTCACCTGACAGGGTGTAAAATGAACACTGGGTGGACGCTCCCCAGGTCCACTGCTACTCCCACATTCCGGGGACGCCATTCAGAGGGGCAGGGGGTACCAAACAGCGGGGGCCAACTGAGCAAAACTGGTGCACTAGCGGGCAGGAAGCTCCACCGCCTGCGGATCGCGCAGACATTCGCTCCACTTTTTACCCTCCTTTCGCTTTCCTCTAACTCCTGCACATGGAGCAGTCAAAACACGCACTTCAAGTGTTCCAAAACGATGAAAGCCAAGCATTACTAAAGCAGCAAACTACCTCACTGCTAACTCATCACCCGAGCTGCCCTCGCCGCCCTCTGCGAGCGCCCAGAAGAGGCGGCGATCCCCGCCCACAGCTCAGGCCGGACCATCAGGCAGCAGGGCAATGACGCAAAAGGGTGGGGAGACGCCCGGGATCACCAGCGCGCAGGCGCAGACGCGGTCCTGGCCCTCAGTGGTCGAGCCCCTTTCTAGTAATTTCGCTGGCCGTGACGGCATCGCAGCGCGCCGCCAAGGCGCCGCCTACACCCCACGTTTTCTTTTTTGGTGAATTGGGGCGTGGGGGGATGTAAAAGAAAGTGAAAGGCCTCATCCTACCCGAGTTGGTTATTTTGTTATCCCATCAATGCAGACACGCCGACACTCTGGACCAGGGGCCGGGAGCCGCGCAAGGAACGCCCTCGCAGCCCGGGCATGACTCGGCGCCGCGGCTGGCCGCGCTACCCGGCGTGCCCCGCGCGCGGCCGGCGCAGCGCGGGGGGAGGGGCGGCGAGGAGGAAGCGGCGGCGGCTGCGGATGTCGCTGCGAGCGAGCGGCGCCTGATCCCGCGTCGTCGACCTGCCAGGCGCCACCCCGAGCAGCGCGCCGTGCCCTCGCCGCCGCCCGGGCCGCTCTCCGGGCTCGCTCTTGGTGTGTCTGCGGCGTCCCGCTCGCCTGAGTCACCGCCGGCGCGGCCGCCATGGCCGAGAGTGGTGAGAGCGGCGGCCCTCCGGGCTCTCAGGACGGCGCGGCCGAAGGGGCTGCGGGCGCTTCCGCCGCCGCCGCCGGCTCCGCGGAGCCCAAGATCATGAAAGTCACCGTGAAGACCCCGAAGGAGAAGGAGGAGTTCGCTGTGCCCGAGAACAGCTCGGTGCAGCAGGTGAGGCCGCTCGGGGGGTGATGGCGGCAGGACCTCGCCGTCCACCCCGCCGGGCTCGTCCCGCGGCTCCCCGCCCTCCGCCGCCTCGCCCGCAGCCCCTCACAAAGCGCGGGGACCCCGCGCCCGGCTCCGGTTTTGTTCGGTGGGATCGAGTGTGTGCGCGCTTTGTTTGAGCGGCCCTCGGGTTCGGGTGGGATTTGGGGTGAGGAGAGCATACGTTGAATTCTTCAGACTTTTTTTTCGTTAATAGTAACTATGACGTCGAAATTGCTTTTAGCCGCATCTTAGGTAACAATATAAGGCTTAAGCAGAAAAGTGAGTGACTTTCATTCATTGATGACTTCCTATTTCTTCTTCTTTTTTTTTTTAAATCGTGTTTGTCATCTTCACATCCCCTTCGAGGAGGTTTTTGTTTGTCTTTTAGAGGGCCGGCCACGACATTACCAGATACAAGCTATTCTAACTGAATAAAGTGGACTTCGTGGAGAAGTGACCAACTAATACAGCACTTGACGTCTGCCCAGTAATACAGACTGTGCAGTTTAATTAAGAGTCTCGGTCACGTTAAGCACGTTGTCTCGCTTTGTTGTGGAGTACATCCTGAGTATGAGTACTTTGCGTCCTTTCCCGGTTGATCTTTGACAACCTCAGTGTGAACACTTCGTGTGAGGAAGCCATGAACAGTCGTGGAAGTGTGTTGGATGGTTTTGGGGGTGGGGATGGTGTGTTGTGGAAGGCTTTCCTTCCCGACCGAGGCACTTTGCTTTCCCAGAGCACTTTACACGAGTTTTTCTTAACCTTCTTCTGGTCCTCACAATGTAGAAAGGCTGGAAGCAGACAGCTGTGTGACCATCACCTACGTTAGTGTTTTCCTGTATTTGCTCAGTTATGTAATCTGTTTTAATGGGTTACTTTTGGATGTATTTCAAAATTGCTGAATTGCTGATGTCACTGTGTCACACTGAAAGGCAAGGCAGTTTTCTGTCGTTCACCGAGTCCAACTATGTTTTATAGGTAAATGGGAGGTGCCGGGAAATGCACCATGCTTGGCCATTCTGTTTTCACAGATGTGTTAGGTCTTTGTTAACATGCTGCAGGAGAGCCTCCTCTTGACTGGCCCCAGCTAGCTCCTCTCCTCTGGCCTTTTCCTGGTCTGTTCAGTCACCTCCCCCCACTCCCAACTGTTGTTTCTTTTCACCTTATTAGGATGGTTTTAGGATGTCACCTAAGTGGCATCATGTAGTATATAATGTGCTTTTATGGGTAAGGCTTCCCCTCCCCCCCCAGCATATTTTTGAGATTATTCCTTGAATGTGTCACTATTTCCTTCCTGTTCAAACAGTGTGATTTCCAGCGTGTTGAATACCATGGTTTATTCGGTTGGGTTCCGGTGTGCTACTCTGAACAGTCTTGGGCCCATCCTTTGGAGGGTTGGGGTACACCTTTCTCTCAGGTCAATCTTTAGAAGGGGAGTGAGTGGGTCAGAGGGCAGTTGATCCAGTGACGTCTGGGACTTCCTGTTTCTCCAGATCTGCTGACAGTGGACATCAGCACTTTCAGTTTTAGAAGTTTTAATACGTGGTGTAGCCATATTACATATATGAAGCCCATTGTGTGTGTGTGTGTGTATGTGTGTGTGGCCTTCATCATTATTTTACTGCAAAAGATTGAGAATAATAAAGTTTCTATAAGTAGAAAACTCTTATTTAAGATCAGCATCTGTAAAGGATGATTTTTGGTTTTGGCTGGTGAAATTTAAATTCTAAAGTCTGTGTGTGTTTTTTTTTTCCCCCTGAGTCTTTCTGTCTTTCAGATAAATAAGTATTTTACAATCAGATTGTTGGGAGGGCGGCAGTTGGCCTGGTAGGTAAGACACCAACAAAGATGCTTGCATCCTGTATTGGAGCTTCCAGATTGGATACCAGGTGGCACATCCTGTCACCAGCTTCTTGCTAACACAGATCCTGGCTCAAGTCACTAGGTTCTTTTTTTTTTTCTTTGTTTATTTTGTTTCACTTTTTTATTGCAAAGTCATATATATATAGAGAGAGAGAGAGAGAAAGAGAGAGCGAGCAAGGGAGAAGGAGAAGAGACAGAGAGGAAGATCTTCCATCCGATGATTCACTCCCCAAGTGACCGCAACGGCCGGTGCTGCGCCAATCCGAAGCCGGGAACCAGGAACCTCTTCCAGGTCTCCCACGTGGGTGCAGGGTCCCAAGGCCATCCTCGACTGCTTTCCAGGCCACAAGCAGGGAGCTGGATGGGAAGTGGAGCTACTGGGGTTAGAACCGGCGCCCATAAGGGATCTGGGTGCATTCAAGGCGAGGACTTAAGCTGCTAGGTCATGCTGCCAGGCTCTTGTGTACGTTTTTTAAAAAATAATGCTATAAGTTATATTGTTTGAAAAGTACATTTGAGAGAGAGAGAGAGCAAGCACACACTTGACTTCTTTGCAGATGCTTGGCAGTGACTGTGCCAGGGTTGGGCAGAGGTCTGAATACAGGAGTGCAATTCAGGTTTCCGCACTGGTGCAGGCATCCAGTGACTTGAGCAGTCACTACTGCCTTCCACGGTTTGCATTTGCAGGAAGATGGAAGCAGACATGGAGCAAGGCACCCCTATATAGGATGCAGGTTTTCTTAACTCCTAGACTGTGCCTAACCTCCCAAACTGATTTTTTTTTTCCAGATTAAAAGTTAATACTTTGCTAATGTAACCTTGAATGACAGTTCATTGTAAAACTTTTGATCACTGTTTTCTGTTGAAGCAGAAAACTTTAAAAATTGAAACTCATTACTGCATCAAGAATCTGAAGATGAATCAACTATCTGTGGCTTTTGTTAAAGGACACATATACAGGAAAATGCGCCCCAGCAACAAAAGGTTTTTAGGTCTTCTATTTGTAAAATTCTACTTGGAGCATAAAAACAGTGCTGCCTAAGTTTTTCTTAAAGGCATCTATGTTTTGAAACATATGCTAATGATTGGAGTTTGTCATCAAAAAAATTTTGTGATGTTAAGGTTTCAGTAAAGTGTTGAATGAGCAATTGGGAACAGCTTGGTCCTGAAAATTCTCATCTGATCCTGTAGGGTAAGAGGATGCGAGAAGACTCCCTGGAGAATGTTACTGAAGCCTTATGCTTTCTGTCAAGCAGATCTCATATTCTGGCCATTTAAAATCTCTTTCAGTAAATATTCCTGTCTAATTTAGATTCCTTCACACATCATATTGAGATTGCATTTACATAAATATGTCATAATTGGTTGAAATTATATGAATTTTTATGTGTAAATTTTAAGTTAACACTGTTTCCCATGGTTTCTGCTTGGGTGACCAAAGGGTAGGGATAGAATACCTTAATGGTACATAGTGCCGGTTCTGGTTGGTATTTGTTAAGTGTTGCATGTTAGAGGTTGGTACTAAAGGTTAAGTTTTTTTCATAATTAAAGTTTATTTTTTGTAGATTACCTGGAATCAACTGAGCAATTGAGTGTAAGTTTGTGCTTCAGGGTAGCTAGATTATAAACTGCACTATAATGTTTGTTCTGAGTTGGTATCATTAATAGAGGGTTTTATAGTAAAAGTAATAGCCTTAAAGAAACAGGTAAATACGTGGTGGTGCAAAGTCACTGCGTATGAAATTACTGTGTTATTGCCTATTATTGGAAACAACCTTCACATTTTTCGGATATCAGTGGGCAAAATAACATGCGGCAGGAAGGAGAGATGTGTGTAGTTCGTGCAGAGACTGAGAGGATCTTCTGTACAGCTTTTACTTAGCTTATTTTGGACCTTTGAAAAGATTACTTGTTTTTAAAGCATCAGGAGGGATTCCCAAACACAATTTTTTTTTTCAAAGATTTTGTTTTATTTTTATTGGAAAGTCAGATATACAGAGAGGAGTAGAGACAGAGAGAAAGATCTTCCATGCAATGATTCACTCCCCAAGCGGCTACAAAGGCCAGAGCTGAACCAATCAGAAGCCAGGAGCCTCCTCCAGGTCTCTCATGTGGGTGCAGGGTCCCAAGGCTTTGGGCCGTCCTTACTTCCTTCCCGTGCCACAAGCAGGAAGCTGGATATGGAGAGTGGGAAACGCGCCCAGCACATGCAAGATGAGCACTTCGGCCACTAGGCTACTAGGCAGGGCCCATACTTTGATTTATTTTCAATAGTTTCATCACTTGGAAACTGTGGAACACAGTGTATTTAGACATAAATATTGTTGAATCAAATCATGCTTTTGATAAGCAATATTGCAATGCGTTAGAGTCATTTCCCATGGCTTACATCACATTGTGTAACGTAGCTCTAGAAGGCTCCCATCACACGGGGTTGTGGAGCACTTACCATGTCATTGGACTGAATTGAGAGGTATAAAATTGAGATGTTCTGAAAATTTGATTCAAACAGAATAACAAATATCTTAACAGCTTTTGGACATATCACATGTTGAATTTGTAAAGAGTGAAATAAAATGTTTTTAAGATGATTTGACTGTTTATACTTTTGCAGTAGGGCTGCTTGAAGTTTCAAGATTATCCATGGTTAAGGTTAGCATTTTGTTCAGAAGTTGTGGTTGAATCAATTTTGTAAGATGTATTCTAAAGAAAAATTCTGTGATCAGTGTTTTCTTAACTTGTCTTATTCTGATATGGGACTTCTGAAAAACGTGTGATTTAATAATTCTAGCAGACTGCTTAGCTTTTTTTTTTTTTTAAAGATTTATTTTTTTTTATTACAAAGATATACAGAGAAGAGGAGAGACAGAGAGGAAGATCTTCCATCCGATGATTCACTCCCCAAGTGAGCCGCAGTGGTCCAGTGCGCGCCAATCCAATGCTGGGAACCAGGAACCTCTTCCGGGTCTCCCACGCGGGTGCAGGGTCCCAAAGCTTTGGGCCGTCCTCGACTGCTTTCCCAGGCCACAAGCAGGGAGCTGGATGGGAAGTGGAGCTGCTGGGATTAGAACTGGCGCCCATATGGGATCCCGGGGCTTTCAAGGCGAGGACTTTAGCTGCTAGGTCACGCCTCCGGGCCCTAGCTTTTTTATTTTTAAAGAATCTATTAACTATAAGTTACATACTTAACAGTAGTCGATACGTTTTTTAAATCATGTTGTACAAATGTTACCGCAATCAACTTTAGAACATTTTCATTGAGCCTGAAGAAACAATACTGGTTAGCAGTTGCCCCTAAGCCTATTTCTCCCTGTATGCCCAAACCCTAGACAAATACTAAGGGATTTTTTTTTTTTTTAAGATTTATTTATTTTTGTTGGAGAAGCAGATTTACAGTAAGAAGAAGAGACAGATCTCCCATCTGTTGATTCACTCCCTAAATGGCTGCAGCCACTGGAGCTGAGCCGAGCTGAGCTGAACTGAAGGCAGGAGTGTCTTCCTAGTCTCCCACATGGGTTCAGGGTCCCAAGGCTTTGGCCTGTCCTCTGCTTTCCTAGCCACAGAGGGAGCTGGGTGGAAGTGGAGCAGCTGGGATGTGACCAGCTACCAAATGGGATGCTAGCACTTGCAGGTAGAGGATTAATCTACCGAATTGCCTGATTTGAATGTTTATTATAAATGCAATTAAGTAGGCTTGTGACTGCTTTCAGCGTGTTTTCATAGTTCATCCACATTGTAATTTGTATCAATGCTTTTTATTGTCAAGCAGTTTTATTGTAAGGGTAAATGCACATTTAATTTCTCTGTGCCTCTTGATAGACACTTGGATGATTTCTACTTTCCAGCTATTGCTTAATGCAATGTATATGAACACTCACATGTAAGTTGTGTGGGTGTGTATTTTCATTTTCTCATAAGTGTAAGCCTAGGTGTGGAATTACTGGGTCACATTGTAGCTCTGTGCTTAACTTGCTGAAATGTTGCCAAAGTTATTTTCCAAAGTGGCTCAGTCATTGTAGTGCCTCAGGCGTGCCTGATTCCAGTTACTGCAGTCTCCAGTCTCCGTGACATTGGTCACTGCTCTGGTGTCTGAAGTGGCATCTTCCTGCATGTCTCCTTCCTACGTGAACAGTAGTTATCGCTGTGGTTTCGAACAGTCCCTGATACCTTTTTAGAGAGGCCATGGGATGAAACTTCATAATAATTGTGAGATGTTTGTGTTTCTCAGTCGAATTCTCAGATGAGCAGTGCACTCTTGTTGGAGGCTTGTAATGGACAGAAAATGAAAGGATTTTCTGTTACTAGCGTGATGTAATTTGCAGACATTTTAAACAGCATTATTTTTCTCACTAATAAAATACCTTTTTAATTGTTAGAGAATTTAAACATTGAAAAGGTGAAATGATGAGGGAGTGGGAAGAGAGAGAAAAGATGAGTTTCATTTGCTCATTTGCTCTCCAAATGGGCTCAAATAGCCAGGGGTGGGCCAGGCTAAAGCCAGGATGCAGGAACCCTATGTGGGTCTTCCATAACTTATTAGAGTCCCAGGCACTGGGACATCTTCCATTGCCTTCCCAGGGACATTAGCAGGCAGCTGGGTTGGTAGGTACAATAGGAAGTCACATGGGATGAATACTAGCAAGCTGAGTTGTGGTGCTATATTGCCAGTCCTATAGTTATTTTCTGAAGAATATTATTTATAGTTACATAATGGTTTTCTTTTTTTCTAAGATTTCTTTCTTTCTTTATTTGGAAAGTCAGAAAGGCAAGACAGAAAGATTTTCCATCTGCTGGTTCACTCCCCAAGTGGCTGCAACAGCCAGAGTTAAGTTGACTCAAAACCAGGAGCCAGGTGCTTCGAGCTTCTTCCAAATCTCCCATGTGGGTGCAGGGTCTCAATGCTTTGGGCCGTTCTCGACTGCTTTCCCAGGCCGCAGTGAGCTGGATGGGAAGTGGGACTGCTGAATTACCAACCGGCACCCATATGGGATCCTGGCACATGCAAGGCTAGGTTATTGTGCTGGGTCCCTGCTTCATTTTTTTCTTTTTTTAATTGAAAAAGAAACAACAGAGACAGAGAAATCTACTTGTTGGTTTACACCCCTGATAGTCTTCAGTAGCCAGGGCTGGGCCAGACCAAAGACAGCAGGTGGGAATTTCAGCTGGTCTACCTTTGATTGATAGGTGCTTAAGTACCTGACCCATCATCCGCTGCTTCTGAGGGTGTGCATTAGGTAGCCGAGGGCCCAGTAGCCTGGTGGCTAAAGTCTTCACCTAGCAAGTGCCAGGATCCTGGCTGCTCCACTTCCCATCCAGCTCCCTGCTTGTGGCCTGGGAAAGCAGTCGAGGATGGCTCAAAGCCTTAGGACCCTGCACCCACGCGGGAGAACCGGGAAGAAGCTCCTGGCTCCTGGCTTTGTATTGGCTCAGTCCCGACTGTTGTGGCAACATGGGGAGTGGACCAGTGGATGGAAGATCTTCCTCTCTGTCTCTCCTTCTCTGTAAATCTGCTTTTCCAAAGAAAATAAATAAATCTCTTAAAAAACAAAGGAGGAAGCTGGAATGGAGAGCTGAACTGGAACGTGAAACTACACTCCAACATGGGATATTGCCATCCCAAGAGGAGGTCTAACTACTGCACCAAATTCCCACCTCATTTTATTATTTTAAAATGAATTCGTATTTTAAAGGACTGTTCAGTAAGCAGGCTTCTCATGATTAGAGTGCCTGGGTTCATTCTCAGCTCCAACTCCTGACTGCTTCTTGCCAGTGTGGATCATTGAAGGTAGTCATGATGGTGTAAGTAATTGGGTTTCTGCCACCTGTGTAGGAGAGTCGGTCCAGCCTGGCTATTGCAAGGCATTTGAGGGAGTTAACCAACAGATGAGAACAGTCTGTGTTGTTGATTGTCAATTTTAACGTCCAATATAGTAAATATCAAAAGATTCATATGTAAAAAAAAGTCTTTTGAGGTTCTGAATTTGTACAATGATGTGCTAAAATGAAAAATGGCCATAGTGGATTGATTTGTAATGGATTAGATGCTTGAAAGGTCATAGACAATCTGGGCCTTCTCTTCCACATTCCTGGCCTGGGCTCTTGACTGCAGCTTGCTGCTGGTACAGACCCTGGCAGACAGCAGTGATGGCTGCTGCCCGTGGGAGAGACCTGGCTTGAGTCCCAGGCTCTTGGCCCCTGCCCTGCCCTGCCCTGCCCAGTTATTTGGGAAGCAAGTTAGTGGATGAGAGCGTGTGCATGCACATGCTTGCTTTTTCTATCTCAAATTTTAAAAGATTGAGGGTTGATTCATTAAATCATCACTGCCTCTCATCAGTCTCTCCACTTTTCTCTACCTCTCTCCATTCTTTGAGTATTTTCTGAAAAAGAAAATGTTAGGCCATGTTAGACTGCCTCAATCTGGCGGCACCCCATTCATCTCAGGATGTGACTTGGCAGCGGCTTGTGTTCCTTGCTTCTCTGATCCCTGCTCCTGCCCTTCCTGCCTGCTTCATTCACTTGAACTTTTCTTTCCCTGCCTCTGGACTTGTGTAGTTCTTGCTGCTGGGAATGTCTCCCACTGCTTGCCCGTCCCTGCGCAACCTTTAAGTCTTACCATAAAGCTTAGTCTCTAATTGCATAGACTAGAATGGGATCCCCTGTTTTTTCTCATAGCACTTTTTAAATTTTTTTTTTTTGTCATTCATTGCAACAAAAAAAAAGTCATGCGTTCGTGGTGACCTACGATTGGTCATTCATTGTTGCCAGAGCCTAACTTGTAGGCTCCCGAAACACTTGTTTACAAATGAATTTACAAGTGAATCCATGGTGCATAGCAACACTGGTATGTATTTAATAATACTTACCAATTGTTGAACCTTATTGAGTGCCTTGTGTATAAAATCGAGCTTCTAGTCTTCTGGAATTTCCAGCTTAAATTGCTCTGTTTCAACTTCCTCAGGATCGTCATTCTTGGATGTTCTTTGCTTGCCGGATTATTCCTCTAGGACAGCCTCTTAGCTATAATCCTCATCTTCACTACAAAACACAGAAAATAATTCGAATACTAATAATCCATTTTTCTCGAAGATGATTTCTGACTGATGTTAGATGCATAGGTCAGAAGTTACTTTTTCTTTTTTTTAAGATTTATTTATTTTTATTGGAAAGGCAGATATACAGAGAGGAGGAGAGACAGAGAGGAAGATCTTCCGTCCGATGATTCACTCCCCAAGTGAGCGCAACGGCCGGTGCTGTGCCGATCTGAAGCTGGGAACCAGGAACCTCTTCCAGGTCTCCCATGCGGGCGCAGGGTCCCAAAGCATTGGGCCGTCTTCGACTGCTTTCCCAGGCCACAAGCAGGGAGCTGGATGGGAAATGGAGCTGCGGAGGTGAGGACTTAGCCACTAGGCCACGCCGCCGGGCCCTCAGAAGTTACTTCTTTACAAAAAAGTGATATGCTGGTATTTGTTAACTAGTAGTGGTTCTCACTGTGGTAGATTCAAATGGCATTCAGTTGCTTACAGAATTCCTGAAAATGCAGGAGCCATTGCTTGGGGCAGCGGTCAACAGGCTGTGGTGGGACACACGTGCCACACCAGTGTGTTCATGTATTGTCTATGTCCTTTCAGAACAGCACTGCCAATAATATTTAGCATCTAGCCCTTGACCTCAGCATTGGGCTTTACTGTTAGAGATCTTGTCACACAGCTCACCGAAACTCTCCTCATTGAGAAGTTTCACCATTGCTTTTGTAACAGTATAGTTCAGTAGAAACATATTGTGAGCCACATATGTGGCTTTTCTATTAGCCACTTAAAATAAAAGAATTGAAGGTAGTTTTAAAGTAGTGGTAAATACTGAAACTGTAAGGAATATCATTTTTTGAAAGATTTATTTTCGTTAGAAATTCAGATATACAGAAAGCATGAGAGACAAAGAGGAAGAGTTTTTGTTAAGTGATTCACTCACCAAGCATCTGCAACAGCTGGTGCTGTACCGATCCGAAGCCAGGAGCCTTGAGCTTCTTCCTGGTTTCTGACGACGGTGCAGGGTCCTAATGCTTTGGGCCAGCCTTGACTGCTTTCCCAGGCCATAAACAGGGAACTGGAGGGGAAGTGGAGCCATCATTACTAGAACTGATCCCAGCACATCGAGACAAAGGACTTTAACTGCTAGGCTACTGCACTGCGCCCAAGGCATAGCGTTTTAACTGCTTTTAGACATACAGTTTAGTGGCCTTAAGTATATTCACATTGTTGAACAGCGATCACCATTGTCCCTCACCAGAGCTCATGTTGCAGAGCTAAAATCTATATCCATTAAACAATTTCCTGTCTCTCCTCCTTCCATTCTCTGCTAATTACCATTTTTATTTTGTATCTGCACTGAACTGCTGCAGGTACCTCGTGTAAGTGGAGCCATACAGTTTTTGTCGTTTTGTATACTGTCTTAAAGGTTGATTCATGTTGCATGTATCAGATTTTTTTTTCAGTAGCAGATAGAGAAGTTTTATTAGGGAAGTGAACAGATAAGGAAAGGAAAAGCCCGCCAGGAGGCTACCGGGCCAAATTAATTAATTAATTAATTTTTTATTGCAGTCAGATATGCAGAGAGGAGGAAAGAGAGGAATATCATTCGTCCGTTGATTCACTCCCCGAGTGGCCGGAGCTGAGCCAGTATGAAACCAGGAGTAGGAATACCTTCTGGGTACCCATATGTGATCCCAGTGCGTGCAAAGCGAGGACTTTAGCCACTAGGCCATTGTGCCAGGCCCAATATATTCTTATATCTTTCTTTGTTTTGTTTTATTTTTTTTAAAGGTGTTGTTAGCCCTAAGGCACATAGTAAAGTAATTTCTTTTTTTATTACTAATTTATTTTATTTTTGATGTTTATATAATGGAGAAGGATGTATGCCCGTGTGGACCACTGATTAGGTGGATGAAATAGTTGCTTTCAAAATTTTTTTTCTTGTTTATGGGAGACGGAGGGAGGGAAGAGAAGAGAAGGCTGCTCTCAGCTGCCTAACCACATCATTCCAGGGATTGGGGGAAGGCCGCTTGATGTCATGCTAGGATCCAAAGATGTGGAGCATGTTCCAAGGGTACTGCTGAAGTGGTTTTGATAGTTCGGAGATACTATTGATTTTGTTGCTCCGAGTTGAGGAACTCTTTCCAAGGTTCACCGGCTGACGTAGTCCACCTTACAGTATCTGCTTGCTGTGATACTTGCTGTCAGATTTGCTCTGCCCGTCATCCTCTGCCATGCTAATAGATGTCCTCTGCAGGCCTCAGTGGACTGACTGTCAGGTCCCCCACATGCATCAGGCATGCTGTCTGGCACACAGGCATTAGCAGCTGAGGAGGCCCAGTCCATATACATGCACTCCATGGTCAGACCAAAGATCCTGTAATCTTCTCCCTGGTCTTGCACTTTCCAGGTGGTTCTGCAGTCTAGCTTAACAGGATTTGACCCCAGTCCTGGCATTTGCCAGCTGATGCTGCAGCAAAGCCATACCAGCTTGCACTTACTCTGGCTCATGCATGCACCAGCTGATAGTGGTGGCCTAGCCCAGCCTGACTCTACCCCAAATCCAGCTCACTTCAGGCCGACAGACATTGTAAACCTCTGCACCCCGGGGTCTCACAAGCGCTGGAGTGTGCTGTGCCCAGTCTGGCATGGCTCGCTTCACTTTGGTGTTTGCTGGCGGATGCTGCAGCCTGGCTCAGCCTAGCCTGTCCCCTGTTTCAGCTGATGCTGGCAGTGCTGCAGCCCAGCCAGCCCCAGTCCTGGCACTAATGTGAAATGGCTGATGTTGCTTGCCAACCTGGCCTGTCCCGCATCCTGTCTTGGCTCTTCACACCTGCCGCTGGGTGCTGTGAAGTGGCCCAGCCTGGCCTGCCCTGAGACTTGACCCACATGTATGGCTTTGGGTACTGTAACCCAGCCTGGTCTGGGCTGCTCCCACCCTCAACTCTCGTGCTTACCAGTGAGGACTAAGTCCTGATAGAGGAGTTGCCTAAGCTCCCCTATCAGGCCATCTCCAAGTTGCAGATCTCACACACACCAGTGGGTGATTGGCCTAGTCTGAGTTGGCTCGTTTCCCATCCCAGCATTCACTGGCAGGTATAGTGGCTTTGCCCAAGCAGCCCACATGCATTTTGGCTCTTATGTGGTTCAGCGGGTGCCGAGGCCTAGCCCAGCCTGCCCTACATATAACTACTCTGGCTTTCGCAAGCGCCAGTGCATGCTGGAGCCTAGCGCAGTCTGTCACACCTGCAGACCCAGCCCACACACATACAGAGGGATGTTGTAGCCCTGTCCAACCCAGTTCATGGTGCTCATTTTGACTTTTGGGCTCACCAGTGGGAACTACAACCCTGCAAGGGTGTCTCCTCAGCTCCCTAAGGCCTTTCTCAGCCACAAATCTTGAGTGTGCTGGTGTTACTTGACCCAGCCTCACATGGCCTGTGTGGGCTTTTGCCATTGGATGCTGAAGCCTGGCTTGGCCTAGCCCATCCCAGTCCCAGCTCTCATTGGTGGGCATTGGCAGCCTGCTTAACGCCCAGTCTGCTCTCCTCCCCAGCTCTCATGTGAACAGGCAGATACAGAAGAATAGCCCTGCATGGCTGGCACCCTGTCCTGGTTCTCCTGCATACTGGCATGTGCTGCTTTGGCTTGAATTGGTTTTACCCTGTCATCTCCTTGAGCCAGCCCACACACCTGCTGACAAGTGGAGCAGCCCTGCCTGTTCTGGCCCACACCTAGCCTAGTAGTTTCCCACGTCCCTCACCACGTCCTCTTTCATTTCCTATCTCACTTGTCAGCGGGTGCTAGGACCCTGCTGAACATAGGCCACTCTTCCCCCACCTCCACTCTGCATTGTGACTACTGGTGGATGCTGTGTCTCTGACTGCTCCCACCTGCTCCCACACCCAGTTCTTGGGTGTGCCTGGGGCACTGGTGCTTGAATCAAACTGGCCTGCTTGGAACCTCAGTTCCTGTGAATGTTGGTGAGTTCTGTAGTCATGCCTAGTTTGACCTGTCACCAACCCAGCTTTAGACAGACCAGTGGGTATTGCAGTCCCACAGAGATGAGTCCACAAACTCCCACAGAATTTGCTCCTAGACCCAGTTCCCTCACATGCCAGTTACTGTCATGGCCCAACCTATCATGGCTAACCTCTTTCTGGCCCTGACACTGACGGGTACTGTGGCCTAGTTCTGCCATGCAGACCCCCAGCCGGCCCCCCATCCCTAGCTTCTGTGTGTACAATTGGGCTGTGAATGATGCCAACTAGCCCAGCCCAGGTCTCCCACATGGGCAGGTGTCCTGTTCTGACCCAGACATGTTCTCCAGCTTCTCCCACTTCAAACTACCTGGTCTCAGTCCCCTTGTTTACCTGCGATTGCAGTGGCCCAGTCTGTGAAGTCCTCCCACCCACACATCCCCAAACCCCCTTCCTGGTGCAATTCACCACCATTACATCCCTGATCAGGTGGGTGTGAACTCCAGGTACGGTCTTCCGGAGGTGTGGCCTGAATTGATTTTTAAAAAGTATATTTATTTATTTATCGCAAAGTCACATATACAGAGAGGAGAGACAGAGAGAAATATCGTCCATCCGTTGATTCACTCCCCAAGTGGCTGCAACGGCTGGTGCTGCACTGATTTGGAGCCAGGAGCCAGGAGCTTCTTCCAGGATGCCAAAGCTTTGGGCAGTCTTTGCCTGCCTGCCCAGGCTACAAGCAGGGAGCTGGATGGGATGCGGGGCTGCTTGGATTAGAACCAGCGCCCATGTGGGATCCCAGCACATGCAAAGCAAGGACTTTAGCTGCTAGGCCACTGCGCCAGGCCCCTGAAGTGATTCTTAAACCTTAATGTGCACCAGAATTTCCTTGCAGGCTTGTTAAACATTGCTGGATCCCATCCCCATAGTTTCTGGTTTGATTGATCTGGGGTGGACCTCAGTTTTTACATTTTTAGCAAGTTACCTAATTATAGCTTATGTTAACCATCTGGGGAGCACTAGGACCATTCTTAAACTTTGGCGCAATTGATGTTTTTACTTGGCTAATTCTTCGTTGTTGGGGCAGTCCGTGCATGGTGCTGTATTTAACAGCATTCCTGGTCTCTTCATCAGCTGCCAGTGGTATACTTTCCTGTAATAAAAACAAGAAATATCTCTAGGTATTGCCAGCAGTCCCCGGACAAAAGAAAAAAATCCTTCCCATCTCCATTTAAAACTCCAGTGCTCCAGATTGCAGGGGGACTAGGGAAAATTCTTAGCTTCACATCTTTAAGCTCTTTCCTTTTAGGCTAGTAATAACCTCCTTGGAAGCACTTTATGGAATCTTCCTGCTTGAGTAATAAAAGTCTGTCAGTAATCTGTTTACCTGGTAAAGTTGTTGAAGTGATGAGAATTGTTCAGTCGTGTGTGTGTGTGTGTTTTAGTCTTATTTTTAATATTGTATTTGTTTCAGTGTTGTAGCTGTCTCTTTTAGCCCTACATACCTTTTTTTTTCCTTTTCAAGAGGGAAAGGAAACTCTTCCAGTCTTTTTTCTTGAATTTAAGAAAGGGAAGTTGATTCCTTAGTGTTCAGTATCTGCTGTTAGATCTGCAGTAGTCCTCCTGTAGTCCTCACTCTTCCTGCTGAGCTGCAGCTGGTTCCAATGCTGAGTTTTCTGCAGAACAGCTTGAATTAGCTTTAGCTTTGTGTATGCTAGCTTAGGACTCAGTTCTAGGGTGCACTGCACTGATTGATCATACGTCCATCTGATTTCCAGCTTCAAAGTTTTGTTCCAAGTAACACCTTAATATTTAGTGGGAAGTTGAATGTAAGAATTAGATTTGTATGTTCAATCCGGCATCTTATTCAAAATCTAAAATAAGATTTAAGTGTCACATAATTATATGCTAAAAACTAGGTCATTTGTTTCAGAATTATTAGAAAATCAAACATGAAAAGAATGTGAGTTTAAGATTAAGCTGCATAAATGTAGATAAGGTCTGTTTTATATGTGAAATAGATTTCTGGATATATTTGTCCTTGTGATCAAATCTGTATTTGAATCCTAACTTAGTATTCTATTAACTATGACTTCAGGGCTGAAGGGACACAATCTTTAACCATTTTGTGCTTACAAAAAAGGATTAGAAACCTTTTTTTTCAAGGAGTTGTAGGTTAGGATAGCTGGAATAGAGTAGTAGCTACCACTTATTGATGTTTACTAGGATGTGTGATTTTTATTTGTGTTGGAGGTATATTTTCATTTAATCCTCACAGAAATGTATTCTAGCACTTATTACATACTTTCTGATAGCTACTTAAAGGAAGAGACTTGGCGGTCTAATAACAGGGCGGCAGAATTACATCTCTCTAGACTGCTGTGGGAATAGTGCTTCCCAAAGTCCTGATCAATTCATTGGAAATTGCTTTTTTAGGTAAGACAGTTATATGTCATGTGATCTCAAGTAGAACAAAGGAAACTCAGTTGGGCTAGTTCCTAAGTACATACTACAATGTAATTTTATGTTATGCATTTTTTAGTTTGCAAAATCTTTATGCATGCATATTGATAAAAATGACAGATTTTCTTTAAGATTTATTTATTTATTTTTGCAAAATCAGATATATACAGAGAGGAGAAGAGACAGAGAAATATCTTCCGTGCGATAATTCACTCCCCAAGGAACTGTAATGGTCGGTGCTGCACCAGTCCGAAGCCAGAAGCCCAGATCTCTTTCGGGTCTCCCACGTGGGTGCAGGGTGCCAAGACTGGGCCGTCCTTCACTGCTTTCCCAAGCACATACAGGGAGCTGGATGGGAAGCGGGGCTGCTGGAATTGGAACCGGTGCCCCTATGGGATCCCAACACATTCAAGGCGAGGACTTACAGCCGCTTAGCCATGACACCCGGCCCTAAATGACAGGTTTTTTTTTTTTTTTTTTAAATCAGTTTACGTTGACTTGTAACTTGAAAAGATTAAAAAAAAGTGTGTAAAGTGTTGCAAACCTTAAACAAACTCCCTCAGTTTTAACGAATGACTGATCCATGGTTTGCCTTGGGGCTGACCTTGTGGCCCTGGTGGGTAAGCTGCAGTCAGCATCTGTTCATGTACTGCTATCCACTTTCGTTCTGGCTCTCTGCTGATGGCCTGGGCAAAGCAGACGATAGCCGAGGACTTGGGCCCCTGCCCTTGCATGTGGAGGACCCAGACAATGCTCTTAGCTCTTGGCTTTGGCCTGGCTCAGCCTCGGCTGTTGTGACCACTTTGGAAGTGAACCAGTGGATAGAAGATCTCTCTGTTTCTGTGTCTCCCTCTCTGTTACTCTGTCAAGTAAATAAATTTTTTTGAAGATTTATGTATTTTTGTCACAAAGTCATATACAGAGAGGAGGAGAGACGGAGAGAAAGATCTTCTGTCCAATGATTCACTTCCCAAGTGAGCGCAACGGCCGGTGCTGCGCTGATCTGAAGCTGGGAACCAAGAACTTCTTCCAGGTCTCCCATGCGGGTGCAGGGTCCCAAAGCTTTGGGCCATCCTCGACTGCATTCCCAGGCCACAAGCAGAGGGCTGGTTGGGAAGTGGAGCTGCTAGGACTAGAACCAGCACCCATATGACATCCCAGCATGTGCAAGGCAAGGACTTTAGCCACTAGGCCACGCCGCCGGGCCCCAAGTAAATAAAACTTAAAAAAAAAAATGCCCATCAGTACCCCCTCTACACCTCTGTTCCCCCACCCCTTTTCCTTTTAGACATTTACTTCTGTACTTATTTATTTATTTATTTGAAAGGCAGGGTTAGAATTCTTGAAGTCACTGGTTCATTTTCTTGGTAGCCACAGTGGCCAGGACTGGGCCAGGCAGGTCCTCACACAGAGGTGCCAGTTTCCTAGGTGCGTCAGAGAGCTGGATGAGAGTTGGAAAAGCTAGGACTCAGTGGCGCCCAAGTGGGATGCCAGCTTGTTGGGTAGTGGTCTAACCTATAATGACCTTGCCTTCATAAGTTTTAAAATCCCAGACGTTACAGCTTGAGTATCACTGATTACTCTGAAAGTCCAAATGCTCTGGGATCTGAAATTTTTTGATATTAAGAAAGTTGGATTTTGTGTAATTTTGAATTTGGGATGTTGAGCTGATGAAGTCTATAAACACTCCTATGTCCAGAATTCTCCAAAATCTCAAGTACTTGCTGGTCTGTAACATTTCTGATACGGGAACCTCAACTTGTGTCTTTAGTGTCTCTCTGTTTAATTGTAATATAAAGTTCCTGTGTATTTCTGGAATACCCCCTTGTGGTAGCTCATCATTTCTTAAGAACCACTGCTGAAAGGTGTTGGGGGTTTAGTATTTTCAAGAAGATGTGGTTCTTTTCTGAGTTTGTACTGGGGATCCTGAGGCAGTCAGTTGATTGAGATGCCTGTACAACTCTGAGCTTTTCTACTTTGGACAGTTGAATGAACCTGAGCATACTGATGATTCTGATAAAAATTTGAGAAACGGAGATCTGATCTATTGTTAGTATGTTCTGTAGTATTCCCTTATTTTTTCTCATCTGATTTTGTAGGTTATTGTGGTCCCTGGAAAGCCTTTACAGAAATTTTCCTGGCTATTTCCAAATGTTTCTTTAGTCTTTGCTTCTGGAAATCTGTCTGTGACTGAATGTGCTGCTTCAGTGCTTGGGGGCTTAGTTTGTGACTCTTACATTTGCTTGCTCACCTTCAAAGACAGGTCTTTGCTTTTCATCTTTGCTTCTATTGTATTGCTTATTGATGACTGATGAGTGAAAGAGGGAAAAATAGGATGATAGGTGAGAGTATGAGGTTGGTTGTATATACAAATTAGCCAACTACAATGAAAATGGGCCTGAAGATGAAAATCTGAGGACTAGGTTTTTTGTGAACTTGGTAATTTATGACTTGACTGGATTTGGACCAGTTGACAGAATAAGAATAAGGATATTGCAAAACAGCAAATTGTTCTTAGCAAAGAATCAAATATAGAACTTGTACCTTAATAAGACTTTCTGTAAGAGGTGAAGTGGTAGTCATGTCTTTTTAACCAAGATAGCATATATAAATTATACACATTTATTCACTTAAATTGTTGTAAAATGTAATGGTGCATTTTTGAAGTGCTTGTAGAAATCAAACTGGATCACACTGTGGAAGCATTTGCAATAGATACTTATTTTTTTTTTTTCTTAGTTCAAGGAAGAAATCTCCAAACGTTTCAAGTCACATACTGACCAACTTGTATTGATATTTGCTGGAAAAATTTTAAAAGATCAAGATACTTTGAGTCAACATGGAATTCATGATGGACTTACTGTTCACCTTGTAATCAAAACGCAAAACAGGTAAGATTTTAGAAGAGGTTAGCTTTAAAGCACAGAGATGATAGTACTTCGTTTAAAAATAGCTGTTGCTTGTAATGCTGGCATCCCATGTGAATGCCAGGTCAGAACCTAGTTGCTTTGCTTCTGATCCAGCTAATGTTCCAGGGAAAGCAACAGGCAGTGGCCCAAGTGCTTGGGTCCCTGTGTCCATGTGGGAGACCTATAGCGGCCCCCACTTTGGGGAGGGGACTGACGGATGGGGAATCTGTCACTCCCTCGCTGTGTCTTTCAAATAAATAAATGACTTTTTTTTAATAACCAGTTTTGACTGTTATCAGTTTTCCCTATTTTGAGTATGTGTTATATTTATAGGTATATATTTAGTGTTTTTCAGGTGACCATTTAACGTTTTAGAATGTTCATCAATAGTCATTGTATTTCATTATTTCACTTAGAGCATGAACAGATTTGGCAAGCCATGCTTTGTGCCATAGGGTGTTTTTGTTGTTTCCTTAAGAGGTCTATGACCCTTGTCCAGTTTTTCCATATAGCATGAAATTCTGATCTGTCAAAGAGCATTGGTTGTTTATTTCTTAAAAGAATGCTGTCATTTCTCCACTTTTTTCTTCCAGCCATGAGAACTCACTCTGAATGTTTTTATGCTAATGTTCTCCTAGCAGCAAATTTCTCCTATTCTTGATTGTGTGGATTTTTTGAACAAATAACTTTTTCAGTTTGAATTAATGATGTGATTATTCTGAAGACGCTTTGTGTTTTAATTCAGCTCTGTTGAAGTCCTAAAGAGCAAATGTCCTAAGTTGTTGCATTGATGCTTGACTGTCAGCAACAGTAATGGTTTCAGAGATGTTAATGTGAAACACTGAGTTTCTTAGCAGCACTGAAAATAACAGTGCGGTTCAGAAATCGTTAGTATCACATAGAAGGGTTTCCTCATTTCTTTCTTCCATTTAAAGTTCAGTAGTGATCAATTATTGTACTGATTTTCTTAAGACTCCATTTGAAGAAGAGTGTTTTTAATTTGAAAGTCAAGAGGGAGGGAGAGGGAGAGACACAGTTCTTCCATCACTGGATTCACTCCCCAGGTGGCTGCAACAGTGAACACTGGGCTAGGCTGATGCCGGGAGCTTCCTCCTGGTCTTCCCACGGGTGGTAGGGGCCAAACATCTGGGCCTTTTTGTGTTTTTCCTAGGCCCTCAGCAAGGAGCTCGGCCACATTGGAGCATCTGCAATAAAGACAGGCACCAGTGTTCCAATGATACTAGTTCCTAACTCCAAGAACTGGAAAAGGAATATTTTTTTTTAATACTCAAGATAGTAGATGTGATTCATCGTTGGTTCTGTAATGTTTGGTGACCTGTCTTACATAATTAGCGAGAGTGAGAGCAATGAAATGTTTATATACATAATCAGAGGAGAGACAGTTGTATATTTTAGAGTTTGTAAGATGTTAACTGCGCTTGTTTCTGATGCTTAATTATCTCCTGGTATTTCAGATAATTTGAGTTAATCTGAGAGCTTAGTCATTATATCTGAGTATTGGGATTTCAGAAGTTCTTTTAAAGTAATTAGTTCTATTACACTGTGATGTAATTGTTTCCTCTAGGCCTCAAGATCATTCAGCTCAACAGACGAACACCACTGGAAACAATGTCACCACGTCCTCGGCCCCTAATACCAACTCCACCTCTGGTTCTGCTACTAGCAGCCCTTTTGGTTTAGGTGAGTGCCTTCACTTCATTTTTATAGGAACGATTAAAAACCATCATTTCCCTCCCAGGATAGTTTAGATAAAGTAACCTAATAAAACAATCAGCCATACTAACAATAGTACATAAAATCTTTTGTAGTTGACTGCTACCATTACCACTAATTAGGAAGTGCTTGAATATTGTTGTGCTTGGATTTAATAAGTGATCAGATATAACAGCTCTTTTTAAAATTTAATTTTTGCTATTTCAGATTAAATACATTTCTTTTTTTTTTTAAGATTTATTTATTTTTATTGGAAAGGCACATTTGCTGAGAGGAGAGCCAGAGAGAAAGAGATTTTGTCTGTTGATTCACTCCCCAAATGGGCACAGTGGCCAGAGCTGAGCTAATTCGAAACCAGGAGCCAGCAACTTCTTCTGGGTCTTCTATGTGGGTGCAGGGTCCCAAGGCCTTGGGCCATCCTCCACTGTTTTCCCAGGCCACAAGCAGGGAGCTGGATGGGAAGTGGAATAGCCAAGACATGAGCTGGCACGCATATGGGATCCTGGCACTCTTGCAGGTAGAGGATTTGCCTGTTGAACTGGCCCCACATGCATTTCTAAGACTACAGTGCCATTCTTCTCCTTTCCATGTTTCCTTCTTATCCCCCCACTTTGACTTACACCAAAGTAAAAAGCTTAATACTTCACCGAATAAGGAATTTAAGAAGTAAAAAGCAAAAGGATCTTAGTTTAGTGAGAAAATGTACCCCTTTCAGTTGAGGTAGGAAATTTCAGATGACAGTTAACGTAAAATCTGCAGAGAGCAGGATGAAATTGTTTAGAGTTCAAGCCGATGAAGGGTATTAGTGAGGTTAGTCTCTTCCCCTTTCCTCATTTCGTAGGTGACAGCACTGAAGGCTGAAGAAGTGTTTAGTTAATCTGAGGCCATACAGTCCCCTCTAGTCTCTGTGTCATCCCTGTTTCTGTCTTGCTGGTTTTTTCCATCAGCTAGTCCATTTGTCATTTATATTCAGGTTTCCTTTTTGACAGCTATTTTGATTAAGGTCTATCCCGTCTGTAAAAGCCAGAGAGTCTCCTTCTCACTTGTTCTTTTGCCTCCCTTCTTTAATAATACCTTTATAAAAGGCATTTTTTGTTTTGTGTTTCCCTTTCATTGAGTTCACCGCATTCTATTTTTTGTCCTCATTTCACTAGAAATTTCCTTGATAAGATTGCCATTGACTTTTAAAGATTTATTTAGAAAGATATAGATAGGGAGAGAGTTTGGAGAGGAAGAGAGAGAGAGAGATCTTCCAAGTGCTGATTCACTCACTAAATGGCCACCACTGCCAGAACTAGTGGTCTGAAGCCAAGGAGCCCAGAGCCTCTTCTGGGTCTCCCATGTAGGTACAAGGGCCTAAGGTCTTGGGCCGTCATCCACTGCTTTCACAGGGATCTGGATTGGAAGTGAAGTGACCGAGATTTGATCTGGCACTCATGGATGCTGGCACTGCAGGCAGAAGATTAGTATGCTACTCAGTGGCGTTGGCCCCTCCAGTGACTTCTTAGTTTGCAGAATTTAGTGGACACTATTATAATTTTTTTAAAGAATTATTCATTTATCTTAGAATCATATAGAGAGATGAAGAGATAGAAAGATCGTCTATCTGTTGGTATACTCTATAGATGGCTGCAATGGTCATTGCTGGGTCAGGTGAAATCAGCAGGTGCTAGGAGCTTTATCTGGGTCTCCCAGGTGGGTGGCAGAACCCTGAACACATGGGCCATCTTCTGTTGCTTTCCCCAGGCCGTTAGAAGGGAGCTGGGTTAGAAATGGAGTAGCTTCGGATTTGAACCCTGGTGCCTGCATGGGATGCTGATATCACTGCTAGTGACCTTATCCATCAAGCTACAACTCTGGGCCCTGTTTGTTTTTTAAACACTAAGTTTACTAGCAGTCATTATTCTTCATCCATTCCCTTAAGTAAACTAGTGAGTCACTAATTTTGCTTTCTGTCTATAGATTTGCCAATACAGCCTATTTTGTAATGATTTCTTTCATTATTAGCCACTTTCACTTAGCATAATAATTTGAAAGCTTGTTCTTGTTGTATCTTGAATCAGTATTTTGTTCTGTTTTATTATCATGATTTTATTACTTTCTATGACTATCAGTTGATAGACATTTGGGATGTTTCCGTTTGGCTACTTTGAACAATATTGTTGTGTACATTTTGTGTGAATTTGTTTTTTGCTCCTTTAGCTGTGTGCCTAAATGAAATTGCTGAGTTAAGTGTGAATGCTGTTTATCGTTCACGTTTATTTATACTCATAATTTAAAAATCTTAATATTTTAGCACCTAAAATTATATGTATTTATAGGTTATGATTGCAAGTATACATTGTACAGTGTTCATTTAAGTAAATTTTTCATCCGGAATTCTGTTTTGTAATTTTCTTGATAAATATGAAAGTACATTAGCATTATAGTTACCCTAATGTGCACTCTTTAGATTTTTGTCATGATGTTTATACATTTCTTCAAGTTCTCTTCATGTAACTCTGATACTCCTTTCTTGCCTTGCTTTTCTCACTAGTTTTTCCTGTCTCACATGGAAGTTTCCTATTGTTTCTTGTATTACTATTCCTCAAAGTTCTGCTTGACCAGTCTTTATTTTCCACTATTCTTGGGTGATGTTATCCTATTATTTTTGGTGACTTAAATCTGTGCTTCGGGCGTGGTACAGTGGTCTTAGTGGTTACAGTCCGAGCTCACCTTGAATGTGTCAGAATCCTGTATGGGTGCCAATTCTAGTCCCAGCAGCTCCACTTCCCATCCAGCTCCCTGCTTGTGGCCTGGGAAAGCAGTCGAGGATGGCCCAATGCGTTGGGACCCTGCACCCGCGTGGGAGACCTGGAGGAAGCTCCTGGCTCCTGGCTTCGGATCAGTGTTGCACTGGCCGTTGCAGTTACTTGGGTAGTGAATCATTGGATGGAAGATCTTCCTCTCCGTCTCTTTTCCTCTCTGTTTATCTGACTTTGTAATAAAAATAAATAAATCTTTTTAAAAAAAATCTATGCTTCAACCCATATCACTTGTGAAAATCATACCTTGTAGTCTTTGCTATTATCTCATGTCCTCTAATTACTTTAGCTTGTTAATCCTCAGAGACAAAACCAAAAAGCCAAAAAAAAAAAGTATAAGAACTTAACATCTCACTTCCCAGGTCACCACTTTCTGTCTCAAAGTCTCTCTTCCTTGTTCTATCCCATGTAGTTATTCTATGTTGTTACCTCTTTGATACAAATCTTCAGCAACTTTCATGTAAAGCATTTGCTCTGGTTCTTTCCCATTGTGCTATTGTTAAAATAAAAACATCTTCCGCGACTGTTTTATGATTTGGTTCTTGTCAACCTCTGTATCAATCTTTGTTTTAACGTATTTATTTGGAAGACTGGTATGCACTGGTTCACAGGAGTTGGGAACTCAACCTTAGTTTTCTGTGTGGGCTGGGACCACTTGAACTATCACCTTGGTTATGCATTTGGAGCAAACTGGAATGGGGATTGCAGCTGGAACTCACCTCCTCATCGCACCTCTCCTGGACACTAATTCAGAGTGTGAACATTACCATGAAGCTTTTTTTTTTTTAATTTGTTTATTTTGAAAGTCAGAGATAACAGAGCGGGAAAGAGAGACAAAATTGTAGTTGTCAGACCTGCAACACTTTGGTGAGAAGTGACACTCACTTACCTATCAATCAGTTCAGTGGAGAGAGCGCAACCCACTCAGCAGTTATCCACAACGAATAGGCAAGGGGCCAAATCCAGGAGCTGGGAACATAATCTTACAGATTGGCAAGAGCTCAGTTACTTAAGCTCTTACCTCTGTCTCCCTAAATCTGCAGTGGCAGGAAGCTGGAGTCAGGATCTGAATGAAGGCAGGGATTGAATCAAGGCATTTTGATATAGGGTGTGAACATCTTAACCACTGAACTAAATGTAAACTCCCTAAATTGACTAGCAGTGTTATTCTCCACCCATCCACCCAGGTAATGTAGTAAACCAGTGATTCACGTCCTTTCTATGAATTTGCCCATCCAGGTGATTTCTGTCCTTGGATGCTGTCCTTTTGAGAAGCAAGGCAGCAGAGACAGAGTTTGTATTTGCTTTTCAAGAACTAAGCTGGACCTGGGCTGCACTGAAGCTAGAAGCTAGCATCTTGATCTAGGTATCTCATGTGAGTGGCAGGAGCCCAATCACTCTGAGTCATTACTGCTGCCCACTGGGGTGTCAGTAACAAAGGAATCGGAAGCTATAGCCTGTTACTGAACCCAATGTCCAGACATGCAGCATGGGTATCTCTTAACTGGTATCTTAACCTTTAAACCAAATGTATGCCCGCACACATGGACATGGAAACAATCCAGATGTGCATCCAAAGAAGAGTGGTGAAAGAAACTGTGGTACATCTACTCCATGGAATGTTATTTAGCTATTAAGAAAAATGAAATTATGCTATTTACAACTAGGTGATCCCAACTAAGGACCATTATGCTCAGTGAAATGAGTCAATCACAAAGGAGTAAGTACCATCTGTTCTGTCTTATATAAGGAAACCAGCATGGAAAGTGTAACTTCAGTAATCCGATCCATACTGTTGTCTGTGTGTTGTTTTTTTTGTTTGTTTGTTTAAACTATCTTCTGCTCTGGCCCTCATGCATTGTTTCTTTTCTTCTTTTTTTTTTTTTAAGATTTATTTATTTTCATTACAAAGTCAGATATACAGAGAGGAGGAGAGACAGAAAGGAAGATCTTCCGTCCGATGATTCACTCCCCAAGCGAGCCACAACGGGCCGGTGCGCGCCGATCCAGTGCCAGGAACCAGGAACCTCCTCCGGGTCTCCCATGCGGGTGCAGGGTCCCAATGCACTGGGTCGTCCTCGACTGCTTTCCAAGGCCACAAGCAGGGAGCTGGATGGGAAGTGGAGCTGCCAGGATTAGAACCAGCATCCCAGCGCGTTCAAGGCGAGGACTTTAGCCACTAGGCCACGCCGCCGGGCCCATGCATTGTTTCTTGCAGTCGCTTGGCCATAATTGATTGCATAGACCTATCCATGTTCCAAAGTCTGCATGTAAAATATTTAAGAATGACTGTTCTCTGCTAGTTATACTGAACTTTGTGATTTCACCAATGTGCCACTATGTTTACTTTTGTGGTAGTGTTCATCATGTATAATTTTAAGCCTCTACGTTCCCCTGCTTTTTTCTTCATCAATTTGCTGATGTTGCTCTAAACTCATCTTTGGAAGTAGCCATTCTATCCCGGTCCTGTATTATAATGTCCTGTGAATGTCTCTGATGAATACTTAATCTGTGTAGGGTTTTTCCCCCTTGTTTGTCTTTTCCCCACTAGATTGAACATTGTTAAGTGTGTGAGTCGTATTTCTAACCTGTTGCACAAGTCCTGGATATAAATAGAAAGTGACCAGGCCCAGTGTGGTAGCCTTGGCCAAAGTCCTCACCTTGAACCCACCGGGATCCCATATGGGCGCTGGTTCTAATCCCGGCATCCCTGCTTCCCATTCAGCTCCCTGCTTGTGGCCTGGGAAAGCAGTCGAGGACGGCCCAAACCCTTGGGCTCCTGGCTTTGGATTGGCTCTTGGCTTCAGCCATTGTAGCCACTTGGATAGTAAATCAGTGGATGGAAGATCATTTCTGTCTCTCCTCTCTGTGTATCTCATTTTCCAACAAAAAATTTAAAAAGGACTGCTATTTAAAAAAAGAAGAAGAAGAAAGTAAGTGACCAGTATGTGAGGAAAGTTACCAGTATGTGAGGAGTGAAAATATTTGGCTAGCTTTATAAATTTTTTTCCTTTTAATTTTGTTTTAATGGATATCAAAATTCTGTGACAGATTTTTGGTCAAGTTTTTTGCTTTAAAAAGTCTTTATTTTAACAACTAAAACTTACAATTGCCCCTCCCTCTGTTTCCACAAAATGTTTTCCTTTCTGCTTCTGAACATTTTATGATGCGTTGATATATTTAACCATTGTTTTACTATTAGATTTACATGAAAATTGAGGAAGTTGTAGGAATAGTACTGATTTGGCCTTCTGAGCTTTCTTGGCAGACATGGTGAGCTTGCCAGCTCCAGCAGCCTTTTTGTCCAAACCTTTGGTCACCCACACCAGCTATCTGTCTAAATATTTGCAAAGTTACCTAGAGGAAGATCGTTCAGCTTTTATCACACATGGATTTTCTGAGAACTATGTTAATGATGGTAATTTTATCAGTTTTAGGGATACAGGGCCATCTCTAGCTTCTTACCAAAATGATCATTAATCTTTTCCTTCAACTCAGTAAGGTTACAGCAGTGTGAGCTGTGTGACAGTCCAATACAGGATGTAACCAGCAAATGATTTGATCTGGGTGGTTTAGGATAATTATCCGAACAGTGAAGCCAACTGCTTTTGTTGGTGTGTTCTCTGTTAATTGCAACATTACCACTGTGTTTTGCTAGACATTTTCTTGACATTGAAGCCAAATTGTCCCCAGGGAGAGCTTCGCTCAAAACTTCAAGGTCCATTTCAGCAGATTGAAGTTGTGACATGGAATGGAAAAGGGTTACCACCACACCAGATTTGAGGACAACTGTGTCCACTCCGCCAAGTGTGTAAGTCAGAAGGACATGCTCAGAGATCTCCCCATTCTTGGAGAAATAGCTTCAAATTCAGCACCAGCAGCAGGATTTAGGACAGCATAATCAGCCTCAGATGTGCCCAAATGATTGGGTTCCTGCAGCACATGAGGAAAATCTGGACTGAGTGCCAACTCCAGGCTTTGCCCTTCCCTCTTCCCTCTTTGGACATCTGAAGAATGAGCCAGTGGGTGGGAACTTTCTCAAATTTAATGAACAACTTTGTTATCATAGTAGTTTACAAAGCTCAGAACACATTTAAGTTTATCTGTTTATTGGAAAGGATGCAATTGAGAAACAGACAAATGCTTTGCAGGCATGAATAGAGCAAGATGTGTGGAAGCTAGTGAGTGGGTGCATAACTTCCAAGTTCTCCTAACCACAGGATGTGTTCCTCCTAGAAGCTCTCTGTATGGTATCTTTTCAGGAGTTTGCAGCCTCCTCCTTTGCCATTCCTGGAGTTCCCTGGGTGGAGCTGAAGATTCCAGCCGTTTTGTCTGTAGTGTTTCTATCCTGAGGCCTGTAACAAGACACTTCTCATTCAGGAAATTTCAGGGGCTTTAGGAACTCTCTCAGGAACCAAGGAAAAAGACTGTATTTTTTTTGTTGGACCACACAGGAACATCTGTTTAATTGGTTTCATTATCAAAGGATACATTTTTTACTAATTTTAATTACAGAAATTTATGTATTCGTAAGAATTCTGTTTGCAATTTAAAATGGTTTCTTGTATTATTAAGCAGACAATAGTTTTGCATCTTTTACTTTTCATAGCAGTTGAAAATTTTTGACTTTGATTTATGTGTTTTTTCCCCCTGCCTTTTCTTAGGTGGCCTCGGAGGACTTGCAGGTCTGAGTAGTTTAGGTTTGAATACTACCAACTTCTCTGAACTCCAGAGTCAGATGCAACGACAACTTTTGTCCAACCCAGAAATGATGGTCCAGATCATGGAGAATCCCTTCGTCCAGAGCATGCTTTCTAATCCTGACCTGATGAGGCAGTTAATTATGGCCAATCCACAGATGCAGCAATTGATACAGAGAAATCCAGAAATTAGTCATATGCTGAATAATCCAGATATCATGAGACAAGTATGTGAGAAGTTATTTTAGTTCATTTAGCTAAGAACTTGCTGATTTGCTTCGTAGTGTTGACCTGTATCGCGGTTAGGTTATATCTTTATCAGCGTTAAAGAAAATAGAACAAAACAGTGATGTGGACTATAGAACTTTAAATTTTCTGCTTCATTTTTGTGAGTAGTTTATTTTGACTGTTTAGAAAACAAAAAGTCCAGTTCTGGAAATGGATGATTCTCTTACAACAAGATGCTTTTGTTGCTGTGGGTTGTTTGCTACTGGACAGTCATATACCAGAGATGACAGCTGATGCAAGTTGACAAGTTTATTTCAAGAAGCTAGCATTCTTGGGAGAAGGCAGACTTTTTCAGTCCCAGATAGGTTCTTTCCAGATTGCAAAGTATCAGGAAGACTTTAGAGGAGCAAGGCTATTCGGGGGAGGATAATGGAAGGTAATGATACTAGTTAGTTGAGGTTTCTATGGCATGAAGCTTGGCTGTTTGTGGGTGGTAGCTGACATTTCTTTTTTTTTTTTTTAAAGATTTATTCATTTTTATTACAGCCAGATATACACAGAGGAGGAGAGACAGAGAGGAAGATCTTCCATCCGATGTTTCACTCCCCCAGTGAGCCGCAACGGGCCGCTGCGCGCCGATCCGAAGCCGGGAACCAGGAACCTCTTCCGGGTCTCCCACACGGGTGCAGGGTCCCAATGCATTGGGCCGTCCTCGACTGCTTTCCCAGGCCACAAGCAGGGAGCTGGATGGGAAGTGGAGCTGCCGGGATTAGAACCAGCGCCCATATGGGATCCCGGGGCTTTCAAGGCGAGGACTTTAGCCGCTAGGCCATGCCGCCGGGCCCGGTAGTTGACATTTCTGCCCTATCTGAGGTCTACCATTGTGATCATTTTCTTGTAGTTAGCTAGCTCCTGAAATTCTCAGGTAAGAATAATTCATTTGTTGAACAGATGTTCTGATTACGGGATTAGTAGTTAATTTTTGCCAGTCAAAATGTGAAAAGGAAAGCGGAATATGTGTTTTATGATTATACTGTCTACTTAAAAAAATTATTACTATTATTAAAGATTTGTTTACTTGAAAGAACATCATGGAGAGATCTTCCATCTGCTGATTCACTCTAAATGGCCACAACAGCCAGTGCTAGGCCAGTCTGAAACCAGGATCTGGGAGGTCCGTCAAGATGCTCTGCATGGTGGTGACAAGGGCCGAAGTGCAAGTTACGCTGCTTTTTGGTGCATTAGCAAAAAACTGTGGTAGAAGCATCAAGTTAGGACTGTAACCAACACTCTATAATTGGGATGTTGATATTGGAAGAGGCCAGTGTGTGATAGAGCCAGCTTCTCTGCCTCACCCCTTTTTTATTTGTTCTGTTTATTTTCAACTGCTTGAAAGGCAGAATGATGGAGAGAAATCTTGCATGCTTGTCTGCAATAAGTAGGACTGAGCCAGCTGAAGCCAGAAGCCTAGAACTCTTAGCCAGATCCCCCATACAGGTAGGAGGGCTTCATACAGTTAACCCAGCATCTTTTGCTTCCCAGGAAACATGATGAGGAAGTGGGTTTGGAAATGGAGAGGCTGGGGTTGGAACTGGCCATCTGATAATTGGTGACTTAATCCACTGAGTTACAAAGGCTAACCCTGCTACTTCATTTCTTTTTAATTAAAAAAATGTTTTTTAATATCTATTTGTAACAGAGTGAGAGAGAGAGAGAAAAAAAAAAAGGAGTGAGAGGGTGTGCTGGTTCGCTTTCCAAATAACTACAACGGTGGCTGGGACAAGGCCAAATCCAGGAGTGTTGTACTCCATCCGGCTTTTTCACTGGGGTGGCAGGGACCAGAATATATACTCGGCCCATCATCCCCTGCGTTTCATGGTGAATTAGGAGATTGCCGGATCAGAGGTGGAGTGGCCTGAACTCCAACATTGCTCTAATACAGGTGTAGAGATCGTAAGTGAAACTTACTGCTGTGCTAGAAAGTTCACCTCTTGGTGATATTACCTGAATGCTAATTTGCTTTTTGAGGTGAAATCCACCAGGAATTATTTTAAGTGATTTTCTGATTATGTTTTAAAGATAAGATTATAAGAAATTTGGCAGAAATAATTGGCTTTTCTTTGTGATTCGAAACTTAGATGAAACATTTCCTTATGAGCTAAGCAAAAGAGGTTAGCCTTACAGGTAGCAAAAGGCTGAAGAAACAAGTCGTTTTGTTACAGAAAACTGGATTGGTTATTCCTGTGTTAGCCTCTTAGTGGGATTGAAGTGGCTTTGTTATTGTGCTCAGGTTGGTTAGAACCTTGGATTTTCTGTTTCTGCTGAACCTTTTCCATACACCATTTTGATTATATGGTATTTAACAACGGGACGCCTTTCTGCTTTGATTAGGTTCGCTGGGACTGTGTATAAGAAACAAGAGCAGGGCCCGGCGGCATGGCCTAGCGGCTAAAGTCCTTGCCATGAATGCGCCGGGATCCCATATGGGCGCCGGTTCTAATCCCGGCAGCTCCACTTCCCATCCAGCTCCCTGCTTGTGGCCTGGGAATGCAGTAGAGGACGGCCCAAAGCTTTGGGACCCTGCACCCGCATGGGAGACCCGGAAGAAGTTCTTGGTTCCCAGCTTCAGATCAGCGCAGCACCGGCCGTTGCGCTCACTTGGGGAGTGAATCATTGGATGGAAGATCTTCCTCTCTGTCTCTCTTCCTCTCTGTATATCTGACTTTGTAATAAAAATAAAAAAAATCTTTAAAAGAAACTAGAGCAAAACAGTGGCCTCCCATAAACTTCATTTAACATTAATCAGCAGTTGAATAACTTAGAGGTGTATTTTAACATCCTCTTTCCCTTGTTTTTATGGAAATATTTTTCATAGACACTGGAACTTGCCAGGAATCCAGCAATGATGCAGGAAATGATGAGAAACCAAGATCGAGCCTTGAGCAACTTAGAAAGTATCCCAGGGGGCTACAATGCCTTACGTCGCATGTACACAGATATTCAGGAACCCATGCTGAGCGCTGCACAGGAACAGGTGAACCACTGGCTTCAAGCCTCAGGAGGAGCTCTTATTGCAACAGATATGTGTGTGACTGAGGAGTGTGTTTGTATATGGGATGGGATTTTCACTGAACAAAAAGGAATTGTGTATGTGTTTTTAAAACATTCTTTTAAAATAATTTTTGTATCTTTTACAGTTTGGTGGTAATCCCTTTGCCTCTTTAGTGAGCAATACATCTTCAAGTGAAGGTAGTCAGCCTTCTCGTACAGAAAATAGAGATCCATTACCGAATCCCTGGGCTCCACAGACTTCCCAGAATTCATCAACTTCGAGTGGCACCACCAGCACTGTGGGTGGCACTGCCAGTAGTGCTGCCAGTGGCACTGCTGGGCAGAATACTTCTGTACCTGGAGTAGGAGGTATGCTCACAGCAACTCATTATTGTCTTTGTTGTGCAAATACTTTGTTATGCGAATACTGTTTTTTTTATGTTTGGTGAATAGTCTTTGTAGACTTACCTTTTCATGTTAGAAGTTTTGTTTTTCACTTTTGGTTGTTTTGCCTTAATGAAAGGATTGTTAAAAATTGCATATATGTGTAGGGCAAAACATGCTTGGATGCATGTGTAAATCAGGAATGATTAAATTACTATTATTAACATCTCTGTTGCCTCATATACTTAGCCAATTTTTTTGTGATGAGAAACTTAAAATCTGCTTTCTGGTAGTTTTCAAGTATATAGCACTACATTCCCCAGAATGCATTCATGGAGGTTTTTCTGTTTGAAAGTCAGAGATAGAGCCTGCTGTCATCTGGTGGTTCACTCCCCAGATGCCTACAGTGGCTGGGTCTGGACTGGATTGGTATGAAGTTAGGAGTTGGAAATAAATCCAGGACTTCCATGTGGGTGACTGGGACCCAACTACTTTAGCAGTCATTTGCCTACTGCCTCCTAGGGTTCTGTGCTGTTGAGAAGATGGAATTGGGCCGAGCACGGTAGCCTAGCAGCTAAAGTCCTCACCTTGCACATGCTGGGATGTCATAAGGGCGCCAGTTCGTATCCCGGTGGCCCCGCATCCCATCCAGCTCCCTGCTTGTGGCTTGGGAGGGCAGTCAAGGACGGCCCAAAGCGTTGGGATCCTGCACTCACGTGGGAGACCTAGAAGAAGCTCCTGGCTCCTGGCTTTGGATCGGCGTAGCTCCAGCCGTTGTGGTCACTTGGATAGTGAATCATTGGACAGAAGATCTTGCTCTCTACTTCTCCTCCCTGTATATCTGAGTTTCCAATACAAATAAATCTTGAAAGAAAGAAAACGAAAGAAAGGGAGAAGAGAAGAGAAGAGCAGAGCAGAGAAGAGAGAAGGAATTGGGAGTCAGAGCTTGGAATTGAACCCACGTTACAGTGTGGGATGTGGGCGTCTTAATTGACCTTTTCCTGGCTAGACCAAGGGCCTGTTTTGTGGGAAGACGCACAAAGAAATGATGAAAATTTCTAAAGTAATACAGGGATTTTTCTGGTTACCACTTAAAGAAAATATTGGAAAAGATGAATAAAGAAACCTTAGGAGATCTTTCAAGCGACCTGAGGTGTCTAAAAGTTATAGTTGAGGATGTGGCCAAGAAATATGAAGTAGGAAAACAAGCCAGCCATCCATTTGACAAGGAAGTAGGAAAAAATGAGTGGTAATTGTCCTTACTAGACCACCCCCTATGTATCTACTTTATGTAAAGTAAGGTGCAGATTTTAGATGGACATTTCTGTGCTGGTGTTGTGGCATAACTGGGTAATTCTCCACCTGTGGCATTGGCATTCCATATGGGTCCCTGCTTGTTTGCCGGCTACTCCGCTTCTGATCCAGCTCAATGCTAATGGCCTGGGAAAACAGTGGCGTCCTTGTTTTCCTAGACCCGTGTGGAAGACCCAGCAGTTCCTGGCTCCCAGCTTGTACTGGCCTAGCTCTGAGTGTAATGGCCATTTGGGGAATTAACCAACGGATAGAAGATTTTTGTCTCTCTCTCTCCTCTGAAACTCTTTGAAGAAAATAAATCTTTTTTTTTTAATTTTGATGAATTTAAATCTGTTTGCCACTGTAATTAATACATGAAACATTTCCAACATTCAGCAAATTGTTCTGTGCTTCTTTCTAATTCTTTTGCCACATGGGCAACCATGAATCTTGACCAGTGTACGTTAGGTTTTCCTATTTGAAATTCATATAATTGGTTTATACAGTCTGTCTTTTTATATTTTACTCCGTGTTTTTGAAACTCATCTATGTTGTGTATGGCTGTAGTTTCTGTATTAGAACTGAAAAGTTATCATTTCTATGGGAATCATTACAAATCATCACAGTATGTGTGGCGTTTTGTGTCTAGCATTTCACTATTTGGTAGAGATAAAGAACCATCAGATTTGTTGCGGAACAAACTTGAGATTCCAAGATGGAATAGAGCTAGTATGTGGTAGAATTTTGACAGTTGTCAAAGTAAGTTATTTTGTGGCTTACACAATTGCCTTTCCAAACATAAATATATTGCGGCGTGTGGTTGAGTAAGAATGAGGGTGTCATGTAGTAAACAAGGCTATAGGATGGCCACCATTAAGGGTCTAGGTTGATGTCCATACTTATCTGGGAAGCACTGCTTTTCTTGACACCACTATCAGTTAATGGTGGTTGTTCTTGTTTTTAATAAATACGTTTGCATTGTGCTTTCTTGAGTTTTGCTCTCTGATTTTTGAATCGGTTTGATTGTCTGTCTCTCTCTTTTAAGATCTATTGATTTGAAGGAGTGAGAGAGGGAGTTGGAGAAAGAGCAGAAGTGTGTGCACTTTTATCTGCTGATTAACTCCCCAATGACCACGATGGCTGGAACTGGGCCAGGCCAAAGCCAGGAGGCAGGAGCTTTCTCTGGCTCTCCCGCATGAGTACAGAGCCTAGGCACTTGGGCCATCTTTCTTTGCTTTGCTCAGGCCATTAGCATGGGTCTGAATCAGAACTAAAGCACCCAGGGCTCTAATCAGCACCCGTATGGGATGGTGGTATCACAGGTGGCAGCTTTATTTGCTGTGCCACAAAACCAGCCCCAATTATGTCCATTTTTGAAGCCATTTGTTTCTCAGGGCTGAATTTGAGTCTGATTTTTAGTGAGAAATATGTTTATACCTCCATGTGTTTCTGAATAAACACAGTTCCCTTGTTGAATACTTCTGGGTTTGTCTTTTGGGAGGGCCTTTGGAGCCTGGGTTTTTCTAATGTAAGTTATTGCTGTGTTTAGGTCTAATGAGAAACTCATTTATATCCATTTTGTTAGTGGGACTTCATTCTACTAATTCATTCTTCTAACTCAGGTGACGCTGGGTCACACTGGGGACCAAACTCAGGAGAAGGGAGCTCAATCCAAGAGTCTTCTTGTTAAGTGGCAGAAACCCAATCATTGGAGCTGGGACGCATAGCTGGGTACCAAGCTCACGTCCTCCAGTATGGGCTGTAGGCATATTATTATATTTGTTTGATTGCTAAATTGAAAGATATACAGAAAAGAGGAGAGACAGGGAGAAAGATCTTCTGTCTGGTGATTCCCAGGTGGATGCAATGGCCAGTGCTGAGGTGATCTGAAGCCAGGAGCTTCTTCCAGGTCTCCCACGCACGTGCAGCGTCCCAAGCCTTTGGGCCGTTCTTGACTGCTTTCCCAGGCCACAAACGGAGCTGGATGGGAAGCAGGGCCTCCAGGATTAGAACTGGCAGCCATATAGCACCCCATTGCATGTAAAATGAGGACTTTAGCTATTAGGCTATTGCACTGGACCCTGAAATAAATTTTTTTTACTTGTATTATGTATGAATTAGTTGTAGTCACCCTATGGGTAATTTTCTCCATTTTGTAATTTGGAAACTTAAAGTATGAAGAAAGTGAATCACTTACCCATAGTTGGATTGTTCAATGGATGGACTCCAGTAACCTGGCTGCAGACACATAACTATACTTTGAGGTTTTACAGATGTTTCATTGTGACTCCATTGAACTCAGTGAGAGTCAGCAGTTAATGAAATTGGGACTGAGACTTTATTCTGTTGTTGTAAGGGAAGAAGGTTTTCTCTTTTGTGGTTAATGCTTTGTTTTGTTTTTCAAGATTTATTAATTTAAAACTTGGGTAAGGACAAACAGGGCTTCAGTCTGTCAGTTCACAGCCCAGATGGCTGCAGTGACTGACTTGCGGCTCTGCCTGTCTGAAGCAGGAGTCAAGAGCTTCTTCCAGGGCTCTGTGTAGGTGCTAAGGGCCCTAGCACTAGAGCTGTCTTCCGATGCATCTTCAGGTGCATTTGCAGGGTATTGGATTTGAAGTGGAACTGTTGAGCTCAGGCAAGTGCTTTACCCACTATGCAGGAATGCCAGTCCAAGTTTCTGAGGTTTTTGTTTGTTTGTTTGTTTTTAAGATTTTTTTTTTTTTGGAAAAGCAGATATACAGAGAGGAGGAGAGATAGAGAGGAAGATCTTGCGTCCGATGGTTCACTCTCCAAGTGGCCACAATGGCCAGAGCTGAGCCAATCCGAAGCCCGGAGCCAGGAGCTTCTTCCAGGTCTCACACGCGGGTGCAGGGTCCCAAGGCTTTGGGCCGTGCTTGACTGCTTTCCCAGGCCACAAGCAGGGAGCTGGATGGGAAGTGGAGTTGCCGGGATTAGAACTGGCACCCATATGGGATTCCGGTGCGTTCAAGGTGAAGACCTCAACCGCTACACTATTGCGCCGGGCCCCCATGTTTCTGGTTTTAATTGAACTGTCTTTTTTTTTTTTTTTTTTAAGATTTATTCATTTTATTACAGCCAGATATACACAGAGGAGGAGAGACAGAGAGGAAGATCTTCCGTCCAATGATTCACTCCCTAAATGAGCCGCAACGGGCCGCTGCGCGCCGATCCGAAGCCGGGAACCAGGAACCTCTTCCGGGTCTCCCACGCGGTTGCAGTGTCCCAATGCATTGGGCCGTCCTTAACTGCTTTCCCAGGCCACAAGCAGGGAGCTGGATGGGAAGTGGAGCTGCCGGGATTAGAACCAGCGCCCATATGGGATCCTGGGGCTTTCAAGGCAAGGACTTTAGCCGCTAGGCCATGCCGCCGGGCCCTGAACTGTCTTTTGTAAGCTGAGGGAAAAATTGGTTCAGTCCTTCTTCACTTACAGCTTTTTCAGCAGTTAATGAACCTAGCCTTTCCATTGGATTGTTAGATGTAGCTAGAATGTTTAAAATTATTACAGTGTGTATGATATATGATGGCTTTATTCTCTTTACATGCACATATTAATATCTTGACTTAGCAAACACTTACGCACTGTGGTTGTACCTTTTGCAGTTTGAGGGATGATGGTGAAATTGGCACTGAATTTTTTTTTCACAATTTCATAGCTACAGTATTCTTTCTTACTAAAGATCTTAGTAACTTCAACATAGACGCTTTTTTCTTTCCTCATTGAGACCTTTCATTTCTTCACTGAAAGGAACTGCTTTACAACTTTTCTTTTATATATTTCAATTGTCATCATCACCACTCCTGTACTTTGGGGCTCAGATTTTAGGTAAAGTTACTTAAACACCAGTATTGTTACACTGCAGTAATCAGTCTGATAACCAAAATGGGTACAATGTTATTATTTGTCAGGTAGTATGGGGATGCCGGGCAGGGCACAGAGGATGGCATGAGATTTTAGGGAAGGGTGGAAGGGTTTTTTTTTTTTTTTCCTGTGTTTTGGGGCAGCGGGTCTAAAGACAGGGAGAGAGAGGTAGCTTTCTGCTGTTAGTTGACATCTCGAATGAGCACAACAGCCAGGGCTGTACCAGGATGGTCTTCTACATGGGTGCAGAGATTCAGATACATGGGCCATATTCTACTGCCTTGCTGCATGTATTAGCAGAGAGTTGCATAGGAAGCAGAGTAGCAGGATTCTAATTGGTACCCCATTGTGGGATGCCAGGGTTGGAAGAGACGGCTTAACTCTGTGCACCATAGCACCAGGTTCTAGCATAAAATTTCGTCGAACTACTCAGGATGGTATGCAGTTTAAACTTGAGAAATGTTGATTTCCATGGAGTATTTTAAGGCTTTTGTTGACCATTAAAGCGAATCTGGTGGTAATGAGGGGCTGATGTATTCATCTGTAGTTTTAAGTCCAACATATATTTTAAAGTGTAACTATTTGTTTTGTATTTTTCAATAATATAGTCTTTTATTTTTTGTTTTTAAAACAAACTTTCAGCTAGTATGTTCAACACACCAGGAATGCAGAGCTTATTGCAACAAATAACTGAAAACCCACAACTTATGCAAAACATGCTGTCTGCTCCCTACATGAGAAGCATGATGCAGTCTCTAAGCCAGAATCCTGACCTTGCAGCCCAGGTGAGTTAGACTGGTATTGAAAAGGACTGTGCAGTGTGAACTGAAGTAACAGTCTAGTAATTGTGATTTTAGATATCCATTTATCTTTTGAGCATTGTTATTTAATTATTTGCGCAAATTAGTAATTCATATATAAGTAATATGTACATAATTAAAACCTTGATCCTTGTTAAAAGTCATTTACTATAGAAGCCTACCATTCATTGACAAAAAGGAGTGCAAGTTTGCTTTACATATGTGTGTATTGAATTAAACTATTTGCTCAAGATTTTGGATCACTTTCTTTTGAGGATGCACTCTTTACTCAAATGTAGGTCTTGAGAACACAGAAAACACAGTATTAATTCTTCAGGATACTTTTTTTTTTTTTTTTAAAGTCAGATATACAGAGAGGAGGAGAGACAGAGAGGAAGAACTTCCATCCAATGATTCACTCCCCAAGTGAGCGCAATGGCCGGTGCTGTGCTGATCCGAAGCCGGGACCCAGGAACCTCTTCCAGGTCTCCCACACGGGTGCAGGGTCCCAAAGCTCTGGGCCGTCCTCGACTGCTTTCCCAGGCCACAAGCAGGGAGCTGGATGGGAAGTGGAGCTGCCGGGATTAGAACCGGCGCTTTCAAGGCGAGGACTTTAGCCGCTAGGCCACGGCCGCCGGGCCCCGTTCAGGATACTTTTGTTTATAGGTTGCTCAGATTGAAGCATTTTCTTCAAAACGATAATTGTAAGATAGCATGAACATCTTTTTAATTTTAACATTGAAAGTCATCTACTTAGTCACTCCCAAACACCCTAGAATTGAGGGTGGACCTGGGTGGGTCTGAAAGCAGGAACTCAGTCTGAGTCTACAACCTGAAAGGCAGGGACCTAAGTACTTGAACCATCGCTGTCTTCCCACAGTGCTTTAGCAGGAACCTGGATTGGGAACTGGACTTGCATAAGGAACGTAGCTTTTCTGATACAAGATAGAGGTGTCTTTAGCCAGACTAAGCTCTTCCTTCCGGAGCGGGATTTGTGGGAACAATGCTGTTTTTGTCCATTGCAGACTCCCCTCTCTCCCATTCTCTGAAGTTCCTGTATGTCTTAAAGAGGACATAATTAAGAAAATGAGTGAATTTCAATACTGCTTCAACATTGAGTATCAACTGGGGAGCTTACAGTGCTAGTGTTTAAAGTCTAGCTCCATTTTTTAGAGATTTTTATATAATTTTGTTGGCTTCTTCCCCTTCTTTCTAGTTTAAATGATTTCTGATGTACTCCCCAAGTTCAACACTGTTGGGCTTAAAAATTATGGAAAATGTGAATTAAACCTTGAGTATCTGTAATTTACATTTGTTATCTATGAAAAATGGCCTCTCAAGTATTAAGAATTTGCAGTATTTTCATTTGTAGTTAATACTATTTCTTAAATCATTTTGTTTTCTTCAGTGCAGTGGTTTTTATTTTCTAAACTTTAGAGCCATATATCAGCTATATTTCAGATGTTTTTGAGGTATAATCTTCAGTTTACCTTTGTGAAATTAGAAGTAGTTAACAAGTTTTTTAGCATCATCTACATATTTGAAATTTTGTTCATAGTTTTATGTGAATTTGTTTTATTCATTGAAAATTATCATACTGAGTCACAATTATATTTGGTGCCTGAACTTACCTTAATCAGAGCCAGTTTGGACAACATATTGAGCCAGAATGTTCACATTTGTTTAAAATAAATGAGAAAATATGCATGTATAGTAATCCTGTTTTTCTTTATGGATATGATCAATAAAATCAGATGTATGTGTTTTGAAATTTGATTTGAAACCCATTTTATTCCATAATTCTGTATAAGGCACCTGTAAAAATTGAGCAAGAAGTACCTGACTTACAGTTTTGGAATTAATATGCCATTGAAATATTTACATAATTGAAAACTTGAAACTCAGTAAAGCACATTTCTAGCCATTTAAAATATTGGTTTGTTAATGTTTACAAAGTGCCTTGAATAATTTCACGTAGTGTTTTTGACTCTAATGCGAAGTATAGACAAAGAATGTTTAGAAACTTGCTGATTATCAGAAGGTTAAAGTTTGGTGTTTCTCTAGTTTGCTTTTAATATTTAAATTTCAAAGAAGCATAAATTCTGTGTTTTGACATAAACAGGTAAGTTAGGAGACAGCTTAATTAAATTAGATGATTCAGAAAGAATGAGTAAACTGAAAATTATATACTTTTTCCCAAATGGCTTAAATGACATAAATCTAGAGATAAATGTGATATTCTCATTAAAATGTTCATAATAAAGTATTTTACTGTAACTGTTTAAGAAGCAGGAATGTTGGCCTCATATATATTACTTAGTATGAAGTTACTGATTATTTTTGAAATAAATATTATATATTCATCTAATATTGTCTGGCTTTTCTTCCTTTCTAATTATTGTGTTGATTAAATTGGCCGGTGTGCTTGCCTGTAGGAGATGGTCAGAATTGGGAAGGGGGCGGTTTCTCTCTGATTCCAACATTCATATGTAATTGATCTTAGAAGTGTGACTGACTGCTTGAGGGCTAGAATCCGTGTCCTGTCCAGTCTTTGGACAGGTAAATAGGTTGTCAGTTAATCATTATTAATGTGGAATTTTCACTCTGCCTGGATAAAATTAGGTAAAATCTGTCTCTTTTGAAACTAGGATAATTTGTTTCTGGTTATGTTGATTGTGTGTTATAATTTTATTTTTGAGTATTCAAAATCATATTAATGTTGGCCCTGACTTTTAAATTGTAATGCCTGTTTCAGATTCAGGGAATATGCCACTTTTCTCATCTCTCATGGTAGTGAGGTGAAATCCAGATGCTAATCTTGGTGTTCTCAAGTGGATTTCCATCTTTGTGGTCTTCACACCTTTTAGCACTTTCCCCAGAGGACTGTTGGTGGTAGTTCTGGCTGATTCTCACCTAGCAGCTCCATTCCTCTGTTCAGTGGTGGTGCTTTTCTGGGCCTAAAACTAGTTGCTTTGTAGTAGGAGGATAGATATGGTGGTTCCAGATCTGGGTTTTTCTCTGTACTGGCCACTTCTGTGTTGAGGTTTCTAAAAGCAAGCCATGAATGTAGTTTCATTTATTGATGTTTATTCTGTCAGTGTAGCAGAAAATAAATTCTCATGAATGCCAATTACCTGTTTTTTTTAATGGCAAAAATTTACCTTTGCTCAAAGAAAAGTCTAAAAAAAGTGATTACTTTAATTTTTAACATTTATTGCATGTCATTATCATAATTGCCATTCTCATTGAGAGAAGATACCTTGTTATTTTATTTTATTTTATTTTATTTTTCCTGGAGATGTCTTGTGGACAGTATTTTCCCTTTTTAATTTATGTTCTAACTTCCTCCCTTTTAAGTGCCAACCTGAGCACTTGTTGGAAGATAGAATATTAAACAAGGCACATTACTTGTTTCAGATATTTCCAGTTAAAATTGTTTGAACACTTGCCCCATAGATGATGCTGAATAATCCCCTATTTGCTGGAAATCCTCAGCTTCAAGAACAAATGAGACAACAGCTCCCAACTTTCCTACAACAAGTGAGTAAGAAAAGATGCTAGCTCTCTTCAGTGATAATTTGCTTGAAAGAGTTTCATGATCATTTTCCTTGCTCTTTGGCTGATGGAATACAGAATAGTGTATGATAATGCTGTCAGTTCGCAGAGATTTCAGCTTGATTTTTCATTAAACCCCATTTCACTGCTGACATTTTACTCTTATTTCTTAAACATAAGTTGTGAGGGAAGGACCATTTATTTTTTCTTGAAGAACTTGGGATTTGAATGCTTTGCTAATATGATACCATTTTCTTTCACTTTATTACCATTGAAGTGCTTCCTTGAGGAATGTTATGCTTTATGATTTAACTAATTTCAAGTGTCAGGGAAAAGCTGCCCCTTCCTGCTTTTCAAGGTTTGACTTCTTTGTAATATTTGAAAAAATTGTTTTTCAAATTAGTATAATGCCTGTTTTTCAAGGGAGTAGACCTTTATTCCTCAAACTTGAATTAGTTAAAAAAGAAAATCAGTTTTGTCAAAAAATAAAGGTTTTATTTTTTTCATAAAGAATTTGAGATTGTCATGATATTTTTTTTAATTTTTAAACTTTTTTTCTTTATTCATTTATTACATTGTATTATGTGACACAGTTTCATAGGTACTGGGATTCTCCCCCCCTCCCCAAACCCTCCCACCATGGTGGATTCCTCCACCTTGTTGCATAACCACAGTTCAAGTTCCATTGAGAGATTGTCATGATATTATGTAAAAAATAAAAGAGGAATCGGTGTTGGTGTTTGGAAGCTGGTGGTTCTAGGGCTTATATAGTATGCAAACAATTCTCAGACTTCTGAACCGTTGTCCAAGGTTAGTTAGTGTCCTTGATCTAGTGAAATGATGTAAGCCTATCTTTTTTTGGTCAGTCAGGTGGTGACTATTTGGATACAGTGAGCTAAACTCATGACACATGTATTAACTTCACATTTGGAACTATTGTTGCAGGGTATATGTTAGTTGTACAGTTGTTACAGGTAACACTTGGTTAAGAGGAATATGTGTCTTTTACCATTGTTATGAATTGTGTCTTTCAAATAATACTTTTTACATCTTCTGCTGGAGAATGGGAGGAATTTTCACTTCCAGAATGTCCACTGTACTGAGTTGGCTTTGATGATGGGCTTGGGAGGTCAGGCAATGATTTGCACATAAAGTTTGTTGTCAAAAGAGTGTGTTTGTGGTTTTTTGGGAAAGAAATTACTGGATCACCTGTGTGCAGGAGTGAGGTTTTAGATTTTCTCTGGAAGCACAATAAAGATTAAACAACTTACATTCACTGGTTTGAACTCCCTTGTAAGTACAGGTTTTCTGTTTCTTTTAGATGCAGAATCCTGATACCCTGTCTGCGATGTCAAATCCTAGAGCCATGCAGGCCTTGCTGCAGATTCAGCAGGGCTTACAGACGCTGGCAACAGAAGCTCCTGGTCTCATTCCGGGGTAAGTTTGTTGGAGGAAGATTATGAAAATGCGGAATGGTTAACTTTCTCTGAAAATGTCAGATTTAATGTCATTCTCCTTGTTGCTTTTTAAAATCATGTTTTCTTTTTTGGGTGTGTTTGTGTGTGTGTGTGTTGGTTGGTTGGTTTTCTTTAGGATATATTAATTTTTGAAAGAATTAGAGGCATATTATCTGATTATCTGCTGATTGACTTCCCAAATGGACACACAAGCCAGGGCTGGGCCAGGCCAGAGGCGGGTCAGGCAAAAACTGGGCCAAAGCCATGAGCCAGGAGTTTTCTTGCAAGTCTGAAATCGTGGGTAGAGGGGACCCAAGCACCTGGGCCATCTTCTCTTCCTAGACATTAACAGAGAGCTGGATTGAAAATGGAACATCCAGGATTTGAACAACCTTTCAGAATTAGGTGCATTTTAAGAAGATATTCAATTAATATTAGGTTAAAAGTATGATTGGTCACCTGGCATATAATTTTTCAGGACTTAAGGTGTTTTACCTGTTCTTTGCTTTCTGTAGGTTTACTCCTGGCCTGGGAGCATTAGGAAACACAGGGGGCTCTTCAGGAACCAATGGATCTAACACTACCCCCAATGAGAACACAAGCCCCACAACAGGGACCACTGAACCTGGACACCAGCAGTTTATTCAACAAATGCTGCAGGCTCTTGCTGGAGTAAATCCTCAGGTAATAATTCTTTTCTGTTAAGATATGATAATTCTTAATTTTATGAATTTCCATATAGAAGAAAAAAGGGGTAGAAATGGCAGTCTTTCAGTGTTTAGAGACTAATGAAAAGCATAAACTTAGAAGATACTGAGAGTAGGGGGGGTCAGCATCGTGTGCAGCTGCCACCCAAGAAGCTGACATGTCATTTGGGTGCCTCTTGAAGTCCCAGCTGTTCCACTTCCAGTGAACTTTGTAGGAGACCCAGAGGAAATTCTAGGCCACTGGGCAGTAAGCCAGTGTGTCATAGTTGTCTTTTTCTGTCTCTCCTCCTGTTCTCTGTCTCTAACTTTTTTTTCTAAGATTTACTCAATTTTATTGGAAAGTCAGATATACAGAGAGGAGGAGAGACAGAGGAAGATCTTCCATCCTTTGATTCACTCCCCAAGTGATAGCAACGGCCAGAGCTGAGCCAGTCCAGAGCCAGGAGCTTCTTCCATGTCTCCCATGTGGGTGCAGAGTTCCAATGCTTTGAGCCATCATTGACAGCTTTCCCAGGCTACAGGCAGGGAGCTGGATGGGAAGTGGGGCTGCCAGGATTAGAACCGGCGCCCGTATTGGATCCCAGTGCATTCAAGGCAAGGACTTTAGCCGCTAGGTTACTGTTCCGGGCCTTGTCTCTAACTTTTTAAAGAGATTAAAAAAAATACCTGGGGGCTGTCATTGTGGCATAGCAAATTAAGCTGACATTTGTGATGCCAACATCCCATATGGCGTCAGTTGGGAGTCCTGGCTGGTTTATCTGCAATCCAGCTCCCTCTGGTGTATCTGGGAGGGCAGCAGAGGATAATTCTGCCACCACATGGGAGACCTGGATGAAAGTCCTGTAGCTTGGCCCAGCCCCAGCCGTTAACAGTCTTCTGGGAAGTGATCCAGTAGATAGATGATTGATATTCTCAGTACATAGACTGGCCTCTCTTTTCTCTTAAACTTTGCCTTTTAAATAAAAAATCTTAAATATGGAGGCTGAAAAATACATGTTGTATAACTTGAGTTTGGTGCTCTTATCAGACACTAACATATTTAAATATTTTTAAATTTTATGGTTTTCAGGTTGTACTTTGGATTCTAAGAGCATTACTGAAACATTTAATTTTTATGGATTAGCATAGTTTACATTTGAAAAATAATTATTGTTTTGAAACAGAGCCCTGGCATCCACTGGTTCTCCCCCCAGTTGCTCACAGTGAGCTAGCAGCTGGCTAGGAGCACAAGCCAGCAACTCCTAGGTAGCAGGGACACAGTGACGTATCAGTGCTGCTTGCCATGTATGCATTGACAGGAAGGAAGGGATCAGACCCAGTTCATGCAGTGTAGAAATGGACCTGTTAACTTTTAGGCTAAATGTCTGCCTAGCTTAAAGGTAATGGTCAGTGGGAATTGCAAATATAAATATAAATTCTAAATATAAGCTTAAGTTTTTCTGCATGTTCGTAAACCTATAAAATAATGGCTGATGTTTATTAAGTTTCTTATAATCAGTTGTGTGATCTATCTGATATTACTGTTTAGGTATAAAATAGAGAATTGAAAACAACAAAGTAAGTGTTGACACTGAGCTGTAAGGGAAAGTCGCTTACTACAGTGCTGGCATTCCGTATGGGCACCACCAGTTCAAATCCTGGCTGCTCCACTTCAGTTCAGTTCCCTGCTAGTGTGCCTAGAAGACGGGCCAAATGTTTGGGCCCCTGCACCCATGCTGGAGAGCTGAAGAAGCTCTTGGCTGCTGGCTTTGGACTGTCTCAGCTCTGGGTTTTGAAGACATTTGGGAAGTGACTCAGCAGATGAAAAATCTCTTTATCTCTCTCTTTCAGAATAAATAAATTTTAGAAAAATTGGTAAAATTACAAAATATGGGAGGCATTTGGCATAGTAAATAATGCGAAGCTTTGTATACCTGTATCATATCCAGAGTGCCTGGGTTCAGATCCTGGCTCCAGTCTCTGCTGACACACACCCTGGGAAGGCAGCAGTTGACAAGTTATGGGGACCCTGCCATCCATGTGAGAAATACTGAATCAGTTCCTGACTTTGGTCCATTTATGGGAATTTTAGGAGTGAATGAGTTAATGGAAGATATTTTCTCTGCCTGTTTTTCAAATAAACACATCTTTTTAAGCGACAAAATAAAGTGCGAATGGACTTTGGCATATGTTGTGTATTTTTACTAGAAAAGCCTGGCTTTTTTGTTAATTTTTAAATTTTACTTTGATGATGTTTGCATAGTTGATCAGCGTGGGAAGGGTAGAGGATCTGAGGAAAGTGGATGAAACCATTGTTTGCACCGTTTCTTACTCCTGTGTTTGGAGAGGAGGTGACACTAGGGGAGAAACCACGCCCAGTCTCCAGAAAAGCATAGCTTTGAAAGCTCAATAGACCGATGTACCTTAAGAAAGAGCAGGTGTGTTTTTAAGAAAATATTCCGATCTGGCAGGGACTGATTTTCCTTAGAATTTTCTTCTCTTTCTTTAACAGCTACAGAACCCGGAAGTCAGATTTCAACAACAACTGGAACAGCTGAGTGCAATGGGATTTTTGAACCGTGAAGCAAACTTGCAAGCGTTAATAGCAACAGGAGGTGATATCAATGCAGCTATCGAAAGGTTACTGGGCTCCCAGCCATCATAGCAGCATTTCTGTATCTTGGAAAAATGTAATTTATTTTTGATAACGGCTCTTAAATCTTTAAAAATACCTGCTTTATTTCATTTTGACTCTTGGAATTCTGTGCTGTTATAAACAAACCCAATATGATTGATTCTAAGGTGGAGTGCAGTAAGATGTGTGGATTTTCTGGGGTTTTTTTTGGAACAGTGGGAATCAATGCTTTTTCATTAAGGCTACTACATGCATGAAACACTTCCGCATTTATTGTAATTTTTTAAAAACATCACCTTTTATAGTTGGGTGAACTGATTTTGGTCCTGCATCTGTCCAATTTATTTGCTTTTTAAACATTAGCCTATGGTAGTAATTTATGTAGAATAAAAGTATTAAAAAGAAGCAAATTATTTGCGCTCTATAATTTGTGGTACAATATTGCTTCTTGTGACTTTGGCATGTATTTTTGCAAACAAAATGCTGTAAGGTTTATACTCAATGAATTTTGCTTTATTTGTATACAAAACAGTATGCACATTTGGGACAGCATTTCTAGAAACAAACTGTGGTAGTTTATTTGACCAAAGTATCTGTAATCAGAAAAATAAAAATAAGGAAATACTCTTAAAGCTGAGCATTTCCTCATTGTATTGAATCTTACAGCATCTTTGGTAAACATCTCTCAGCAAAAGTGCCGGTAATTCGGGTTTATGGAAAATATAATAGAAACGCTGATTTTGGCTCTCCAAGGATGTTCAGTTGTACAGACAACATCATGTAAAATTGTCTTGGCATTTACAGAGTGATTGTAAATTATCCTAATCTTTGTGCAGACTGAAGGAGCACTGTAGTATACCCAAAAATGCATTGCCTAGGACTTCTCATCTTCTCCCATAGGTAGTTTAGCAGGCATTACAGTTTGTAATTGAAATGTTGCTTTCACTGAAAGTGTCTTAATGTTTTAGTTATTGTAATTGCCATATGCAAATAGAACTCTTTTGGTTCATCGGTTTTTCTCATGCACAGGCAATACATGAATTTAAAATGATTTGTGAGCCACTTGTTTCTGAAGTGTTTGGGTAGTTCTATTAAGACATAGTTAAATATTGTGCTTTTCGGAGCCTCAGAGAAAGGGGTGGGGGTGGGGTGGCGGACTCTATCCTGGATTGGGCCAGCCTAAGTAATACTGGCAACCAAGATTCTGTTAGGATTTCTGTGCATATAGTGTAGTAATGAAGTATCATTCAGGGGTGAAAAACAAAGAGCCGTTTTAACAATGTTGAGTACCTTTTGGCTATTCTACAGCCTTGTTCTCCCTCCCCACAGAAGTTCTGTTTGCCTAACTCTGAAACTGTTGGGGTGGTACATTCCTTTAGGACCAATTAAAACATAACTTTAGGGTCAGTAATATATTTGGCTGACTCTGGTTCAGTATTCTCTTAGGTCATTATATTCTCTCATGTACAGTTACAGAAAATTAAAATGTTAAACGAGTCAGACCAATAAAATCAAGGAAAATGTAAGTTGAATTCCATCACTTCAGTAAATTGCTTGCTCTTCAAAAAGGTTAAGATGCGAAGTTGCCCACCAGTCCATGCGTTGTTCTGATGCTTTTCCTAGGAGGAAAACCCACAAAGATGAAGGCGAGGCATGATTACAGGAGGTTGTTAGGGAAGGTATTCATGTACTCTCTGCCTTATGCCTCAGTCTGGTTTAAAAACTTGTGTATGGTGAATGGTGGTACAGTGTGGGACAGTGTCATGACCAATTTGATGATTTATTAATCACCAAATAACAATAAATCTCTAGCTTTTACACTTGGTTTGTCTTGCTTCTTTTGTAGAAGGAAAAAGATACCTTCAGTTTATTGTGTCTAACCACATCTTTGAAGGCTGTTGGAATTGATTACCTTAGTTTTGATTATGCTTTAGATTGTCCTTTAGCAATTTCTTAGGCTTTCCTAAATAAAATGTCAGGTACACTATTATAAGGTGTGTTAAAATTTATCCTGCTGGAACGGAGCTTACTTTATTGGCATCTGACTAGCTATTTATTTGACTTTGACTAAGGCATCATGATTTCTTACTGTAAAAGGGATAGTAAGGCTTAAGGATGCATTGGACCGGGGGTTGCTTTGAGCTGCTGTAATGTCTTGTTATCTGAAATAATTTCATCTTTGATTATTTGTTAAGGGATTCTAAATACAGATGATTGCTGACTTTTGCCTTGGTTTATGATTTTCAAATTCCTGGTGTCTGTATGTATTCGGTAGCAGATCATACGTTCAATTTTGAACTTTGGTGTTTTCCTGGGCTAGTTGTGTATGGTATAATCATGTCTCAGTGCAGGTCTCACTCAGCAGTACAAGCAGAAAGGCAGTAATAGATGCTTGACAGTGTGCTGTGTTGATGAGCTGTTTCCAGCTTATAATAGGCTTAACAGTACCTAACTGCATTGTGTCTTGAGGAACATCTGTGCTTGAAAGTGCTGTAAAGGCGCTTCAAACCTGTAGACTTAAATTGTTCTTACATTAAGTTAGTACAAATCAAACGGAGTAGAAGGATGAAAATGACATTTCATTGTCTAGTTGGAATTTTGTAGTTGGAGTATTTGTGATAACCTAAATCAAGTGTAGCAAATACTGAGCAGATAAATGGCAGGTGTCTTCTGTGTTCACAATACCGAATTTAAGACTGCATTTAAACATAGTAATGAAATAAGGTCTTCTGATTAACAGGTGTTGTTATTCTCATTTAATAGGCAAATCACGAAAACATATAGAAAAATGAATAAGAATTTGTTAGTGACACGTATGAAGCCAGCCAGTATATACACACAGTTTCATGCACATGCATAATGAAGGTTTTGTGGTTAAGGCAGGAGAAGACTACATATAGTGCTTCTCTCAGAGGTTAGCATCTTATTCGGTATTGTCACTATATTGTCTCATGTATGGTTATAGAAAATTAAAATGTTAATGTAAACTATAATGAGTCAGACTAGTAAATTGAAAGGAAATAACAGTTAACTGAATTGTTAACTTCAGTAAGTTGCTTGTTTCTGAAAAATGCTTAATTCCAGGCTACTTGCCAGTCCATTCACTGGTCAGATGCTTTCCTCTGGTGAAAAACATGTACAAAGGTCAGGGTTGAATGCAGGAAGAACAGCATTGAAGAAAACCTGTTTAAAGTTTAACCTTTTTAGTTTTCTCGACCATTCCATGTACTTAGCTGTATCCAGTGAACAAGCTTTGAGAGAAGCCGTACTTAGAAAATCTTTCTTAACTCTGGGGTTGCACAGGGTCTTCCTTTTGTTTTTTGTTTGTTTGTTTTGTTTTTTAAAGATTTATTTATTTTTTTTACAAAGATATACAGAGAGGAGAGACAGAGAGGAAGATCTTCTGTCCGATGATTCACTCCCCAAGTGAGCGCAATGGCCGGTGCTGCACCAATCCGAAGCTGGGAACCAGGAACCTCTTCCGGGTCTCCCATGCGGGCGCAGGGTCCCAAAGCTTTGGGCCGTCTTCGACTGCTTTCCCAGGCCACAAGCAGGAAGCGGGATGGGAAGTGGAGCTGCCGGAACTAGAACTGGTGCCCATATGGGATTTGGGTGCATTCAAGGCGAGGACTTTAGCCACTAGGTCACGCCGCCAGGCCCAGGGTCTTCCCTTTGGCATATATGGAACTCATCATTCTTTTTTGGTTCAGTTCTGAATCTTTATAAACGTTGCTTACCCACATTGATGTACTCTGAATGATTCCACCTTTCTTATCAACTGCTGAATTATTTTTCTCCATTCATCTTAAAATATTTTACTTCAACTTTATTTTATTATTCTGTTCTGAAATTGCCTTAGCAGGTAAATCATACATGACTCTTCGGTTTCTGTATGTATGTTATGTATCAACAATAATTTTCTTATAAACATTACTGTTCAGGGCTAGTGCTGTGGCACAACAGGTTTAAATCACCACTGTCTGCAGAGTCAGCATCCCATATGTGGACACCAGTTCAAATCTGATTGCTTCACTTTCTGTCCGGTGGCCTGAGAATGCACCTGGGAAAGCAGGAAAAGATGGTGTAAGTGCTTAACCCCGTGTACCGTGTGGGAGACCTGGATAAAACTCCTGGCAGCCCAGGTCATTGCAGCCTTTTGGAGAGTGAACTACTGGTTGGAAGATCTCTTTCTTCCTCCCTTCCCATCTCTCCTTTGCTGCCATACTGTTTCCAGTAAGTACTAAATCTTTAAAAGTTACTGTGTATTGAACATCAGTTGAATACCAGAATCTTACCACATCACTCAAAGAATGGTAATAACGAAAACAGCGCTCTGGCCCCATTGCGCTAACAGTAGGATGTGGGGAGACAGGACAGTGCCTGGTGCCTGTCAGCAAGTAAAGTATTTAGGTGAAAACTTCAGCATAATAAAGAGATGAAGTAAGGAAGCAGAAAAATTTTTATAGTATATTTAAAGACTGTTTCATCGAGGTGATAATTTTTTAAAAGATTTTTATTGGAGAGGCAGATATACAGAGAAGAGGAGAGGAAGATCTTCCATCCGTTGATTCACTCCCCAAGCAGTTGCAACAGTTGGAGCTGAGCCGATCTGAAGCCAGGAGCCGCCTCTGGGTTTCCCATGTGGGTACAGGGTCCCAAGGCCTTGGGCTGTCCTCGATTGTTTTCCCAGGGCACAAGGAGGGAGCTGGATGGGAAGCAGGGCCACCGGGATTAGAACCAGCACCCATATGGAATCCCAGGAGATATAAGCTGAGGACTTTAGTCACTAGGCTACCACACTGGGCCCAATCAAGGTGATACTTGAAGGGACTTTAAAATTGTGGTGTGGAAAGCAGGGACGACTTCCAAGAAGAGGGCAGCTAATTAAAAGATGCTGGAAATGAGCATTCTGAGTATGAGTAGCCTGGTGTGGCTCAGTGCAAGGTGAGCAAGGGGGAAGAACAGTATGGCAAATGAGAGGAGACATGGGGAGAGGTGATGCCTGTGTGTGAGAACTACTGTACTGGGGGAGTAGGGTGTAAGCAAGGACACGGGAAGTAATAATCTAGTTGAGCTGCGAGAGGCTCTTGGACTGGTTGATGGCGATAGTCGTATTGAAATCCGTAGAGAGAAGGTAGAGCCAGTAGGGTTCACTGATGTTGGAGATAGAAGTGAAGAGCAAGAGAGGAATTAGGTGAGGCAGTAAGGTGCTTGATTGAACATGCAGAGGTGTTGAGAAGGCCGTAAGAGGAACCGCTACTGCGGAGACGAACAGGTAGGGAGCAAGAAATTAGGTCCTGGAAACTAATGAAGAAATTTTCAAGAACAGTGTTACAGACTGTTGAACGCTGTTGCTTCAGGTCCTTAGCCTGGATTGAGTATTCATCTTCAGATTGAGTTGCAAGCAGGATCCACGTGCGTGGCACCTGGAGGCAGGGGTGGGTAGAATTGTTGCTGGCATTCGGTCAGGAGATAGCAGTACTGATCAGCTAGTGCTCTGAGCCCCTTTTCTCTGGGACACACTTTTTGACAATCTTTACATAGTTTATTAGGTCACAAAGGGTCAAGGGCTACAGGAAAGTGGGTAAGACTATTGTTTCTACATTATTGCTTTTTTTGGTATCTGGGGTAAAGGTGGGGTGGGAGGGAGAAGCCCCACCCAGCCTCCCACCCATTCCAGGTCCCGAAATGTAGGGCATGCTCTGAGGGTCCTGCTCAAGTGGTTTTGATAGTTCAACAGCTCTGAATTGCTGCCAGTCTCGCCATTCCAGCATGATAAAATCGCTGCCGAATCCACTGGTTGACATAGTCCACCTTAGAGTCTCCGTTTGCCCAGATTTTTCACTGTCGACACATGATTGATTTGCTCTGTCCTCTGTCCTCCATTGTGCTGCAGGTTCCTATGGACTGCTGCATCCTCCGTGTGCACCTGGGTATGCTGTTCACTGTTCCATCTGAGCCTCTGAGGAGGCTGAGCTTTGACACATGCAATCCATGGTCAGACCATGGAATCTGCACTTCTCTTCATGGTTGGGGTTCTGAGATCAGCAGTTCAGTTGGAGGGATCCCCGAAGAAACTTCATCTGAGGTGATCGCAGACCCGATTCTTTGTGTGTGTTTGCGAAATACAGGGCCTGTCATAGTTTGTTGCCCCAATCAGCTGGTGGTTGCAATTGCTGGGTTAGTTCTGTTTCCAGCCCTGTCTTTCACACGAACAGTGGGTGGTGCAGTCCAGTCTGATTCTGCCCAGCACACACTTGACCATCACACAAACCAGTGGGAGTTGCAGCCTAGTCAGAGCGACCCGCAATAACCCTGCTTGCCAGTATGTACAGCAGACTTGTTCAGTTTATCCCACATCCTATTCAGCTCTTCTGCATGTCAATGGGCGTTGAAGCTTAGTTTAACCCAACCAGGCCCACTATCCAGCCCATGCACATGCTGGTGGGTGCCATTCTGTCCAGACAGGTCTGCCCCAGTCCTGGTTTTCATGCTTTCCAGTAGCAGTGATAACCCAAGAGGGAGGTGCCCACTATTTCTCTCCTGTGCCCACTCCCGGATCATGCGCTCTCCAGGTGGTTCTGCAGTTTAACTTAACATAATTAGCCCCTAATGCCAGCCTCTGCCATCTGATGCTGTGGCAAAGCCCAACCAACCCTCACCCACTCTGATTTATTCTTGCACCAGTAGGGACAGTGAGCCAAGCCTTGCTCTTCCCTGATCTAGCTCACATGAGGCCCACAGGTGTTGTAGCCCTGCCCGGTTTGGTCTGTCCCCATCCCAACTCACACTCTCCAATGGGAGTGGCTGTACAGCAAGAGGGCCTTCCACATTCTCTCTACCAGTTTTACCCCTCCCTCGCTGGTTCCTACATGTGCTGGTTGGGTGCTGCGGCCCAGTCTGGCATGGCCCTGCTTGCCTCGGCTTTTGGTAGTGGGTGCTATAGCCTGGCCCGGCCCAACCCACCCAAAATTCCAGCTGAAGCTGGTGAGGGTTACAGTCTAGTCCAGCCCAGCAGGTACCCAATTCCAGCTGTAATGTGTACTGATATGTGTTGTGACTGAACCTGTCTCGAGCCACTGTTCTGGTGCTCAGATTTGCCAGTGGGTAATAGGAACTGGTTCATCCTGATTCGCCCCCAACCTGCGCCAAATATATGTTGGTGGGTACCTTTCACTGGCCTGTTCTGGGTTGCTCCCTAGTATGGTTCTTTTTTTTTTTTTTTTTAAAGATTTATTCATTTTATTACAGCCAGATATACACAGAGGAGGAGAGACAGAGAGGAAGATCTTCCATCCGATGATTCACTCCCCAAGTGAGCCGCAACGGGCCGATGCGCGCCGATCCGATGCCAGGAACCTGGAACCTCTTCCGGGTCTCCCACGCGGGTGCAGTGTCCCAAAGCATTGGGCCGTCCTCAACTGCTTTCCCAGGCCACAAGCAGGGAGCTGGATGGGAAGTGGAGCTGCCGGGATTAGAACCGGCGCCCATATGGGATCCCGGGGCTTTCAAGGCGAGGACTTTAGCCGCTAGACCACGCCGCCGGGCCCCTAGTATGGTTCTTGACTCACCTGCAGGGACTGTGTCCTGCAAGAGGAGTTGCCCAAGCTCCTCCATCAGAACCTCTCCATGTGCCACATCTCGCGCATACCAGTGGGTCCATGAGCCAGCCCTACTCAGCTCACCTCCTGTCCTGGCAGGAACAGTGGCCTTTCCTGATTGACTTTCAACCCATTCTGTTTCAGCCCAGCCACGGCGCATCCATACCCAGACACAGCTCACACATGGCTCAGTAGGGAGAGACCTAGCCTAGTCCATCCTACATCTACCGTGGTCCTCCAGAGCACTAGATGGTGCTGGAGTTTAGCTCAGCTTGGTGCGTCCAGTCCCAGTCCACACTAGTGTCAAGGGAAACTGCAGCCATGTCCAGACCAGAACACAGCTCCCACTCTGGCCTGTGCACTCACCAGTGGGAGCCAAAACCCAGCCAGGGTGTCCTCTTAGCTCCCCAACTGGGCCTGTTCCCAACCATAGATCTTGTGCATGCCAGTAGTTGCTCTGACCCACTTAGTATAGCCCCTCACCTATCTTGGCCTTTGCCTTAGATGCTATGGCCTAGCATTCCTGGCTCATGCACACGAGTAGGTATAACAGCCTAGCTCGGCATGACCTGTAGTCCATCCTGATTTGTATTCTTACTTGTGAGCTAAGATCTGCTCTGCCCTGACAGGTCTGCCGCCTTCCATAACCAGCCCACACATTAGTCAGCCGTTGGAGCTACTTTGCCCAGCTTGTCCAACCCCTAAGCCCGGACCATGTGATCATCAGTGAGAGTTGTAATCCACCAGGGGAGTTTCCCACTCTCCAGTTGACCCACTCCCAAACACAGTTCTCATACATGCCAGTGGGTGTTAGACCAGTGCCCGGAATAGTTTTGGCCTTCCATTTTGGGCTTGTATGAGCTGGTGAACATTGCAGCCCGACCCATCCCACACCCTATTTAGGATGCACATTCGAGTGCCTTCTGCCTTGACCTGCCTAGACTGTTGTCGGTTCCTTTACCCATAAGTGATGGCAGGTTCCATGGTCACCCTTAACTCAGCCCACCACCCGAACTCTTAAGCTAACCAGTGGGACTAGTATTTCCACAGGGTTTGGCCCACACATCCCCCACAGAATCCACCTCCGGACCTGGTTCTCTCGCATGCTGGTTAGTGTCATGGCCCTGCCTAATGTGACCCCTTCCCTGATCCAACATTCTGTCAGGTAATAGAATCTGGCCCTGCTAGACAAGCCCCCAGCCTTAGCTTTTGCATGGACTGGTATGTGGTGGTCAGCATTGTTTGGTGATAACAAGTTCTACCCAGGACTCTCATAAGTAGGCTGATATATCAGTCTGACCTATACAGACATCTGGTCTCTCCCCTCCAAACCACCAGGTCTCAGTACCCTAGCTTACCTTCAAGGAAAAGTTACTGTGTCGTTGGGAGTACTTCAGGATTGATTTACAACCCACATGCACAGTGGTCTCAACATGGACATGCCTAGGCATCAATTCCGTACCCCCAAAATCCCAGAGCTCACTGCCTGGTGGGCAGCAGGCGGAGCCTGGTGCCAAATGGCACACTGGTCACTGGCCCAGTTCACTGTGTGGTCGCAGTGTCTGGAGCCTGGGCCCCAAGCATGGAGTCCGACCTGAACCAGGACCTCCTAGCAGCCTGTTCTCCTACCCAGACCCTAAGGTTGCACCTTCCTGGTCCCACCCACTGTACCATGTTTGTGGTGGGTGCAGCCTGGGCCCACCCTATTCCCCATAATTCCCTTCTAAGCATACTCACCAGGAAGGGAAAAGCCTCTGGAGCCCAGGCCCAGCTCAACACGTGGTCGCAGTGGCTGGAACCAGGGCCCAAGCTGGGACACGGTCTTTAAAAAGAATGGGGTGTATGAAATGGAACAACCTGTAGAAGTCAGTATGGCAATTTCTTTGAAGACTCGAATGCAGAGTTCACCTTTGACCCAGCAGTTCTGTTGGCTACATAATAGTCTTCATAGAAAAGGAGGATTAATATTTGGGAGATTTTGGTTATTTGATAAAAGAAGCTACTTCAAGTATATTCAGAACTTTTGGAGAAAGATTATTTTCTTTGAAAGGCAGAGGGATTGAGGAAGAAGTAGAGCTTCATCCTAGGGTTCACTCTCCAAATGGTAACTAGTATTGACTCAGGCTGAGCCAGGCCAAGCCACGGGCCAGGTGCTGCTTCCTGACATGGATGCAAGGACCCGAGCATTTGGGGCTTCTTATGTTGCTCTCTCACACACATTAACGGAGTTGGATGGAAAGTGGAGCAGTTTTAATCTGGTGTCCATTTCGAATTTTTTAAAAAAGATTTATTTTTATTGGAAAGTAGATATACTCTGAGGGGAAGAGACAAGGAGAAAGATCTTCCGTCCATTAATTCACTCCCCAAGCGATTGCAACAGCCAGAGCTGAGCTGACCTGAAACCAGGAACCAGGTGCCTCCTCTGAATCTCCCACTCTGGTGCAGGGTCCCAAGGCCTTGAGCCATCCTCAACTGGTTTTCCAGGCCACAAGCAGGGAGCTGGATGGGAAGCAGCGCTGCCAGGACACAAACCGGCACCCATATGGGATCCTGGCATGCTCAGGGCAAGGACTTTAGCCAGTAGGCTACCAGGCTGGGTCCTTGGGTTTTTTGTTTTGTTTTTTTAAGATTATGTTTAAATTCTATTTGAAAGTGAGAATAGTAGGAAAAACCAGATCTTCTCATCTGCTGGTTCCCTTTGCAAATGGCTGCTATGACCAGAACTGGTCTGGTCCAAAGCTGGGAACCAGCAGCAGCTTTTGGGTCCCCCATGTGGGCTTGGGGCTCAAGGCCATTAGCAGGGAGCTGGATCAGAAGTAGAGCAGCTGGGAATCAAATCTGCCTCGTTTTTGCAGTCTTGAAGGAAAAGTTGGCTTGGACTTACTGAGATTTTCTGAGTGATCATTATGATTCTGTCTTGTTTCAGCCTTCAGTTGACTTTAGAACCTAGCCCTTCTGTTTGATATGTACTTAGGTGAAAGCATGAATTCTCATCTCTTCAGGGATGCTTAGGTTAGACCTTTTGAACTCTTTGCTGGTTGTTCTAAAGATGGATGATGTATCCCCAAGTGTATCAACCTGAAGTCTAAGAGAGCTTAATGGCAAAGTCTTTGTAGTAAGAAGAAAATCAGTGCCTAACAGCCAAGAGCTATTCTGGTATGAAAAACCAAGCCACTCACATCCCTGGAAGAGTTACTTGTAACTGTTATGGCTCAAGAAAAAGGACCATTCTGTGGTCTTTTCTGAACAGCCACATCGTATGTGTAAGCATCTCCTCACCCTAGCCAAGATGCTGGGTTAGCAGTTACAGTTTTTGTGCCATAAGATTCCCTGTGATCCCTTGCCTTGTGGCTTTTTTTTACAGCCCCTGATGCGATGTGCAGTAGAGCTGGCCTTCAAGTCACGATGCATCGCTCTCCAGCCTTCTCCCACTAAGTTTAGTTACAACTCTACAGCATCTGAGAGGGTATCCTGGGGGTGGAGGTGAGGCTCTATGGGGGCAGTAGCAGGGGTGAGCCCTGCAGGAGGGAGATGTGTGGCAGTCTAGTCTTCACACTTGAGGTTCCGTGAAGCAGGACTCCAACAGCCCCCATACTGGTGCTCAACAGCCTAAGGCTGGAGGAGGTCTAACCGATTTCTCCTTCGCTGTGCATTGCTGGTTCTTCCTAATGCTCATAATACCGCTACTTGCTACCCTGATCTGTAGGTTTGGGTCAGCACACTTGCTGTTCAGTGGAGAGAGAACAGGCTCAGACACTGTGGGCTAAGAAGACGAAGTTGCTGGTGAGTGCTCTTGGGGTACAGTCACCCTGTGCTTTTGCTGCCATATGAAGTGTTCTCTGCAGAGACGCAGGGTGCCAGCAAGATCTCAGAGGTGCCTGGCGACACCGCATTTGAGTGTTGTGTTCATGGTCATGCTCAGGATTGTTTTTGTGGATCCTATTCCAGAACCAGGCTGCTCGGCAGGTTGCTGGGTTATCTCCCTGCCCTCAGAAACCTTTTCCAGCCCCACCTGATGTGGCCTTAGCCAAGGGTGGGGACAAGGTGGAAAAAGACCTACCTGGTAGAGGTAAAAGAGAAACAGCCAACAGAAAGCTAAGATTCATGCTGATGGCCTGGCACGGTAGCCTAGTGGCTCAAGTCTTCACCTTGCATGCACCGGTATCCCATATGGGCACTGGTTTTATGTCTTTCTCAACTTTCCAATAAAAATAAATACATCTTTAAAGAAGATGGGAAAGAGGCAATAGACAATTATGGCTGGGGGAGGGGAAGGCATTAATCACATTCTGGTAGTTGAGACCTCTGGGAGGCCGAGTGTGAGCCAGTACTGCCCTCTGGTAGCCCAACAAAACAGGTGGCAGAGGACAGCCCCGAGAACCTGTCCAGCAGCTGGCGGCCCAAGTCTGTCTGCGGTTTGGGGAGGTGGGATGTTGTTTCCTACCAAGGAGGTCCAATAGAGAATGGTTTGCAGGGACTCAAAATAGGGTACCAGGCAATCCTGTCACTCTAGCTAACTGGACTCTCCCCACCACTCCCTAGAGAACCCTTCCCACAAAGAATTGTGAGTTGAATGTTATCCTCTCCTTGCCCCAGAAAGCTGTGAGAGCTGAGTCAGTACAAAGTGCTGGGACCAAGACTTGAAATACCTTCACCTGGCTGTCCTTGTCATGCCCCAGAATGGAGGCAGATGGCCACTTACACTGCTTTTCACAGTGGAGGAGCACAGGAGCCAGCTCTCAGCCAGTTCTGAGATTTGTTTTTATTGGACAGTCAGATATCAGAGAGAGGAGGAGAGAGAGAGAGGAAGGTATTCTGTCTGCTGATTCACTCTGCAAGTGGCTGCAATGGCTGGAGCGGTGCTGATCCGAAGCCAAGAACCAGGAGCCTCTTTCGGGTCTCCTACACTGGTACAGAGTTGCAAGGCTTTGGCCCATCCTCAATAGCTTTCCCGGGCCACAAGCAGGGAGCTGGATGGGAAGCAGGCCCACTGGGATACGACCCGGCACCCATATGGGATCCCAACACATGCAGGATGAGGGCTTTAGCCACTAAGCTATCTCGCTGGGCCCCCTTTCACATTTTTAAATGAAATTACTTGGGAATAAAATCTAAACAGGTAATAAATATGATGCTCATCTCCTTGACATTGGGGAAGGAATTGCTAATGCATTTGAGTTTCAGTGCAGCACTGTTTGGACATGACCATGCCAAATGAGGAGTGGAGAAGTTAGGTGCCATACCCATCCGAGCCACCGTAAGAGGTGCAGGTGCACACAGGCTGAGCGCTGGTGGCATACAGCTACACGGTGCTCATGTGGAACGGTGAGTAGGTTGGTAAACTTCAAAGGGAGGGTAATTTTATTGATGAGGTTCTTGCATTCCTGGAAGTTGTGTTGTTTATTAATTAACACATGAAAATTTATAGAGTATACATTCTGCTCCTGTAAGGGTCAGCTGTTCTTTGGTCCTTCGGAAAGGTCCAGCAGGATATTTGAAGATCCGTTCTCTTGCGGAGAGACCTTGTCTTCTGGTTAGCCATATAAGAGTTCCCACCCCAAAGTGGTGGTTGAGCAAAGATGAAGTAGCTCATTGGCACTCCTCAGGTATTGTGGTGAGAAGAAAATTTTGCTATAAACTGGAATCTTGCTTGGGTGTGTGAAGGATGTGGAGCTGGCCTCTCAGCTTCATTCTGAGACATGCCCCAGATGGAATGACAGTGGGCACCTGCTATGGGTTGTGCCCTGTTCCACCTGCTCGAGTAATTCACACGCCACAAAACTGACCATTTTAACATACTCTATAGTGGTTTGTAAATACATTTCATCACGTGGTGTGTTGTGATTTGAGTATTTGTTCCCACCAACACCCATGTTGAATTTCGGCCCTATTGTGAAAAATTACGAGGGCAGAAACAATCTGTTGATTGTCACTTGAAGGTGAGACCTTTGGAAAGCCATCACTAGTTGCACCCAGCTGACCCAGAACCTTCCGAGCTTCAGGACTAGGAGTCGAGTACATCTGTGTTGATCAGTTACTCACCTGTGCTGTTTGGTTATAGTGCAGACATCACAATGCTATTAGCTAGCAGTCTCCGTTCTCCCTTCCCCACTGCCTGGCAGCTCCTTGGTCTGCTTCCTGACTCTCTGGATATTCCTGATCCTGGTGTTTCGTGTTGTTGAATTGTGTAACATGCTGCTTAGTGTCAGATCCCTGGGGCTCATCCATGTTGAGTCTTTCTTGGGCCCAGCACGGTAACCAGCTGAGTGGAATCCTCGCCTTTGCCACACCAGGCTCCCATATGGGTGCTGGTTCGTGTCCTGGTGGCTCCACTTCCCATCCAGCTCCCTGCCTGTGGCCTGGGAAAGCAGTCTAGGACGGCCCAAAGCCTTGGCATCCTGCACTCATGTGGGAGACCCAGAAGATGCTCCAGGTTCCTGGATTCTGATTGGTGCAGCCCTGGCCATTGTAGCCACTTGGGGAGTGAATCAGCAGACTAAAGATCTTTCTCTGTGTCTCTCCTCCCCCTCTCTGTATATTTGCCTTTCCAATAAAAATGTCATTCTTTTTTGTTGTTGTAAGTCTTTTCCCTTCTGGAAGGACTGGCTGGGCAGATCCAGCTTCCCCTTTGGTCTGTTGTGCTGGGCCATGTAAGCCAATGTTCTTATTCAGAAAAGGAACTCGCACACCTTCGTTGAATATTTTCCACCTATGAACTCTAAGTAAATCAGCCACTCTTACTTGGTGAGGGTCCCTTGCTGGTCACCTTGTTAGCCTGCAGGTGACTGCCTATCATCTGTGGCTTTTGGTGAGCTGTGCAGTGGGTCTTTGCCAGACTGGATCCAGCATAGCCCTGTACTCCAGTATTCTTAAAAGTCTAACTGCTCTGGAAGGGGCTCAGAGGGGCTTATCACAAATAGGCATCCAAACAGGATCCTGCTTTGCCCCACAGTCACGCACTGACCTGCCTGCTCAGCTGGGTTGGCTAGGGGCTTTATTTATGCCTCAATATTTATCTGTTTTCTTGGAAGAGCAAGGAATCAGAGATCTTTCACCCAGTGGTTTATTTCACTAATGCTCCCAATAGCCAGACCTGGGCCAAGCCCTGGCTAGGAGCCAGGAACCCAATGTGTCTCCCCTGTGGGTTTCAGGGACTAACACCATCGCTGCCTCCCAGGGCACATATGAGTAGAAAGTTAAGAATCTGGACTGGAACTCAGGTGCCCCTCATGTGGAAAGTGGGCATCCTAAGGGGCATCCTGACTGCAGTGCCAGATGCCCGCTTCGTTCCCTGAGACTTGACTCTCTCGCTGCCAGTGCCGGCTTAGCACACTGAGAAGACATCTGTCTGAAGTCCTCAGGTGATTGGAGAACCACTGCCTTCCTCCATTTGTTTTTCCTGACACTGTAACAGACAGGAGCCCCAAGGCCCTGGGCCCCCATGGCCACATCAGTGAATCCAGGGAAAGGCCAAGCAGCCAGGGCTAGGAGGAGTGAAGACACTTGCACAAGACACGGTCTTCCTGGCACAGCTGGGCCAAGCGGCAGGGCACCGTGAGGGGTGGGCAGGGCTCGTCCAGCACCTGCATCGCACTCCTACGCTGTGCCCTCAGTTCAGAGTCACCTGAAACCTGAAGTCACATGCTTGTGTATTCCCAGCAGCCCCCCACCCTGAGGCGTGGCTGCAGCCCTGCTGACTGCAGGGGCAGACATTCCGGAGTGGGCAGCTCCTCAACTGAACTGTCTGTACCTCTTGCCCACTTGAAAAGGCGTAGCAATTCCTTTAAAAGAATCGTTTCTTGTCTTTGTTCTTCCAAAACGACCTTTTTTATTATCCTGAAATATTAATGTCGAAGCCCTACCTTTTAAGTAGCAATTCACTTTTTAAAAAAGATTTAGACATTATTTATTTGAAAGGCACTAAGTGAGAGAAGAGGATCTTCCAGCTGCTGCTTCTCTCCCCAAATGGCCATAATAGCCAGCGCTGGGCTGGTCCAAAGCTAGGAGCCAGGAGCTTCTTTTGAGTCTCTCACGTGGGTGCAAGGGCCGAAGGAGCTGGGTCATCCTTTGTTATTTTCCCAGGCACATTGGAAGGGAGCTGGATTGGAAATGGAGCAGCCAGTCCTCCAACTGCCCATGTGGAGTGCTAGCGCTACACATAGTGGCTTGACATGCTATGCCACAGCAGTTCACTTCTTACATTTAAATTATACAAATAGGACACTTCACAACATTTTTGGGCAAATGGAATTAAAAGATGTTTACTTTGGTGCAAAAATATTGAAATCCATTGGAATTTGTTAATCATATGTGAATTTTCCAAAGAATGAAAGATTACCTTTTGCTACCAGTGGATGCAACTGGAAATGTTATGCTTAACCAAAGAAGCCAGTCCTAAGGATAAATATCGTGTTTTCTGTGATATGTAGAAGTTAATTTGGAATCTCAAGGACTGTACAGGAACGGAACGGACAGCTCGTGAGCTGGTTGCTTTTAGTCCATGTTTGAACTCCTATGGGACTGTGGTCTTGTGACTTGTCGAATCTTGTGGTTAGTGGTTCAGGAAGCCTGTAATTAAGGAGTGGATGGACTTGTTTTTACAAAAATTAAAAAGGAAAAGAGAAGGTTTGACAAAGAGAAGGAGAGAGGTATGATTAGCTTGGAATTGTGCCTTTGAAACATGTTCTCTTCATATTAACCAAAATTAAATAGGTTGAGAAATGAATTTTCCTTGACCTTTTTGAAGACCTCTCATATGCACAAGTTTTCATCTTTTGGTACCAGACATCTTTTAAATTAACTTACCATGGCCTTTGTTGAGTCCCACCTCTTCCTCATTTTAAAGATTTATTTACTTATTTGATAGATAGGCAGAGATTTCTCATTCACTGGATTACTCCCACAGTGACTGCAACAGCCAGGAGCCAGGGACTGCATCTGGGTCTCCTACGTGAGTGCCAGAAACCCATGAACTCGAGCCATCCCTGCTGGGTCAGAAGCAGAGTGGCTGGGACTCGAACCAGTTACTCCATTATGTGGTGTGGGTGTCCAAAAAGGTGAATCAGTAGCTGTGCCAAATGCCCATTCCTGAGCTGACATAATTTTAGCCAAAAGGCAAGAAAATTGTTGCTGCTGACAAACATATTTGTATTCATGGCCGAGTTCAAGTTTGTTCTCCTTTACTTGCCACTGGGATCTACTCTTACAAGCCGCTGCTGCGGACCACAGGTTAAGGACGGAGGATTGGAAGGCATGCCGTGAGAGGTCATGCTGATGAGTGGCTAGTTTTTCACTTTCCCGCTGTAGAGCCAGTGTCCAGGCTCCAGGGAGAGCCAAGTTGCCTTTATTCCTACAGATTAAGGCACCCGTGTTGGAACCCAGTGAGGATATTGATTACAAAGCTTCCTCTGATCACATGACTGAGTTTGTTGACTTTCAAGTTCAAGTTAAGCCTGATTCCTTTTTTCTACTCCTGTGTCATGTGGATCCCCAACCCCTGAAAACACCCCACCCTAGGGATTCCGGACACCATTTGGTATGTTCCTCCCGGGAAGAACCGAGACTGCAGCATGAACGGGGTGACGGCACGAGACTGGGCCAGACACGGGTGCCGGTTGTCATCTGGTCCAGAGCCTGGAGTGGTTTCACGGTCCTTTCAGAGTTTCCAGGACTGTCACTGTGATCTCGGGGGGACTCTTGTCCACGCTGATCTCGATGAAGTTTTCTGGAGGACATGGGGGCTCGAGGGTATCAAACTGGGACTGCAGTAACTCAGGGGGCATAAAGTGGCCCTTCCTTCTGAGCAGGCGTCCAGAGATGACCTCAAATGACCCACTCAGGTGCACCACCAGGAGCTGGACCCCCGCCTGCTTCTCTTCCTTCCCCAGCTCCTCACTCGTGCAAAGGAGGTCATCTTTTCCTCTTCTTAAGATGTCTCTGTACATTTTCTTCAGGGCTGAACAGGCTAGAACCACATGCTGTCCAGAGGCTACATCTCTATGGAAAAACAAAGAAGAGCCACTGAATGAAGCTATTCAGAATGGCCCGTGTTATTTTCATTTTAGTGTATGTGCTGTCAAAGCAAGCACTAAAATGACCCCTTTCAGTTCTAGGTGGAGGACTCCAGTCCTACCTCCTGACCAGCGGAAGGCGTTAGGAAATGGTGGGTAGGCATCAGGCAGTCAGGGCGCAGATGAAACCCCCTTCCCTAGTGAGCTGACCACATTGGGGCACAGGCATAGAACTCTGAGTCTCAGCACCTTGTCTGTCCCACTGAATTCCTGGGGCTAAAATCCTCGCCTTGCATGTACCGGCATCCCATATGGGTGCTGGTTTGTGTCCCAGCAACCCTGCTTCCCATTCAGCTCCCTGCTTGTGGCCTGGGAAAGCAGCCAAGGATGGCCCAAAGCCTTCGGACCCTGCACCCACATCGGAGACCTGGAAGAAGCTTCTGGCTCCTAGCTTTGGATCAGCTGAGCTCTGGCTGTTATGGTCACTTGGGGAGTGAATCATCGGACGGAATATCTTCCTCTGTCTCCTCCTCGATTCTGTATATCTGACTTTGCAATAAACAAATAATAATATCTTAAAAAAAAAACAAGTTACAGAAAGAGAGCTGGGAAGAGAGAGCTCTTCCATCTACTGAGTCACTCCCCACATGGCCCCAACAAGCAAGACTGGGCCTCACCAAGCCAGAAACCCCATCCTGGGGCTAAAGTGTGGAAGACAGGGACTCGGGAGCCATTAAAATAAATACATCTTTAAGGAAAAAAGGACTTCATTTTAGAAAGCAAGATTTATAACCCATTTTCTGACCTTTGTTTATTCTTCCCATGTCTTAACTGAGATTTCCAGTGAGGTCAGGCTCACCACATTGGGAGCAGTGTTTGCTCAGGGCAGGCAATAAAACTGGATAGTGCGGAACTGTAATTCTGGTGGCCAAGTGTTTGCTGACTTACAGAAGACACCAGGTCCTCCTGGGTGGCACAGCTTCAGGAGGGGGAAGGTGATGGCTGAGCCCGTCTGTAACAAGGATGGCATTTTAGCCCATTTTTGGCATTTATTGTATAGAAGACATGGTTCTAAGTGTTGGCTCTCACTCTGCCTACTGATCTGTGAGCAGGAGCTGTAGCCATTTCCGCTTTAGACAGCAAGAAGCAGGATGTGGAGTCCCAATGGCAGGTGGAGAGTTCCTGCCAGGATTCGTGGACAGAGCCTGAATGAGCTTCATGCTGTCCATGGCTGCCAGAGGTCATTCTGGCAGAAGCGCACTCTGTCTCTGAGGTCCCTGATTGCCTGTCGGTTGTGGTTTGAAGGATGTAGTTTCCTTCCTGCACTCTCTGATGGGTTTCCCTTATCCCCCGGCTTCAGTCGAGAGAACTCTTACCTTAGTAAAATGTCATGCAAAGTACACAGCCACGGGATTCTGTCCTGAAATTAAAGCAGAGACCAAGTGATTTTTTTCCAGGAGCAGTGTGTGCGTGGACGTTGCAATGTCATGTCCACAAATGTTAAGGGCCAGGGAGACGGTAGTGGTTTGAGCCATGTGGGCCGTGTTGTTGGGCAGTTAATCATAGATATGTGTTCATTTGGGTCTTAATGGCTCCTTTCGTAGCCATCTCGACTTATCTCACTCTCCCCAACGTTATGTTTTCCCTGGCTCTTGCTGGCTCCCGAAGCGTTTCTTGCATTGCCTGCCTTTCTTAAACACCTCTGATCTCCAGAGGGGTGTTCTCCTAGACCCTTAGAGCAGTTTCCTGACGCCCTCTCCAAACCCTGTTGTGTGGTACCATGACAGGTATTTTTGGTTTTTAATGGTTCCTGGCTCATAACCGCCTATACCAAGGCAGGCTATAGAAACAGGTCTGCAGACCCCTGTCACATGAGAGAGGTCCTGACCATATCTTCATGGGGGGGGGATGCTGACAAGATGGGCTTTGTTGGGGTTCCCACTCAACTTGTGATTGGGTCAAGTGTCCAGGGACCCAGTGGGTAGGGTGTGGCAGGGCCTCAGGTGGCTGGAATGGGGAAAGCAACCATGGTTATGCTAGCTTCATGAAATGAGTAGGATAATTCAGCCACTCTTGGTCTTTGCAAGAGCTTATATGTAACATGAGGCACTTCACAAAGTTCAGGGAAGTTGGAATCAAATGGTGGTGGGATGCTGGGGAGGGTCTGCTGCTCACACTTCCTCATCCGCATCCCTCCTGACATCCTCTGCATCCAACCAGCCAACGGAAACGAGGGTTCACCTGACCTCTGTAACTCAAGGTGGATCAATCAAATCCCATGCCAGAGCTGTGGGTGGCCTGGAACCTGAGGCTCTCTGCAGGTGCACAGGGTCAGAGGTGAGGTGAGCTGCAGCAGTCACCTGCATGGCCGCTGCAGAGGTGACAGCTGGCATGGCAGGTAGGGACCAGGTTTCAATACAAAACCCCAATTATGCTTCATACACACCTTGGATGCATAGCCTCATGATGGTGATATTTGTACATTTTTAAGATCTATCCACTTTTTGAAAAAGAGTTACAAAGAGGGAAGGAGAGAGAGAGAGAGAGAGAGAGAGCTTCCACCTGCTGGTCTACTCTCCAAATAGCTGCAATTGCTGGGCGTGGGCCAGACTGAAGCCAGGAGGCTCTTCAGGGTCTCCCACATGGGCGCAGATGCCCAAAGACTTGGGCCACCTCTGTTGCTTTCTTTGGTACATGAGCAGAGGGCTGGATCAGAAGTGGAGTAGCCAGAACTCAAACCGACATATGGGATGTTGGCACCAAAGGTGGAAGCCTCGCCTACCGTACCATAGGGTTACAGTCTGTGAAGAAATGCTTCAGCACTTTTCAGATTGGCAGTGCAGGGAGACTACATTTATAATCAAGGAAAACAGAGAGAGAGAGAGAGGCTAGCAGATAAAGCAAGAGTAGGGAAAAATAAGTTCTAATTTTAAAGTTACTACTTATAAAACTGTTATGAAATGATTATTTTTATAAAAGTGGATTTGGACATATTGCAGGTCAGATACTCTTTTCTGAAGCTAACAACAATGGACTTGAAAGCTCGACTTACTCCCCAACAGCAGCATGATAAAATAATTGTGTAGAAATACAGAACTCTAGGACTAACTAGCTGGCAACTTAGAAATCATTTAGTCTAATGTCCTCATTGTGTAAGTGAAAAGTGAACTCAAAGATGAAGTAGCTCACCCATGCTCACACATCTAATAGGAACAAACTAGAAGTCAAACTGAATTTTTCCTAAAACTAAAACTCCGTCAGTGACTTTACAACTGACTATCAACTACCTGTAGAAGGCTTCTCTCGAAAGTTCCATGGTGTTGAGATGGGGAAATCACAGCTGTGGAGCTCAGGCCTGGGAAGGGCCTGGCAGATCACAGAGCAGCCCTCTAACATGGGGATACCTGTGTGGGGACCCTCCAAGGCCAGAGAGCAGGCATACCTGCCTGGAAGTCCAAGCAGATACAAGCTGGCCCTCCTGTCCCCTGCCCCGCTTCCTGGTCCACCTCATCATGCACTCCTTTTAAATCACCAAATCCTCTGACACATGGAGAGAAAACCAAGCTTTGTGTCAGTATTTTTCCACGTTTTGAGGAGCTCATTCCCATCTTGAGTACACGAATGCCTCCGTCCCCCATCACCTGTTCAGATCTGTGAAGATCCCACATGTCCCCAAAGCCTTCCCCAGCCTAAGGCCCGCGCAAGGGGAGGATGCAGGCAGAAGCCAAGTCACACATGGACTGCTTTGTGTTCTGGGCTTTGGAGATCTCGGATGTCAGACAGCCTTCTTGCCCCTGGCAGATGGTTAACATCGAAGCAACAAGAACCAGCAAAAAAGCCTGGGAAGGCAGGATGTTCACTGCTAACAACTCCAAATGCTGGCCCTGATCTGCAGGTGGGGGTCCCCACGCATCTGCCCCCAGGAGAAAGCCTCCTGGGTCACTCGCCAAGGTCGCTGCGCCCCAGCCCACCCTGCCCCCATGTCGTCATCTGCTTCATAGCACCCCCTGATGCATTAAGTCCTTGCTTGTCCCCTGCTCTAGGAGAGCAGGCCCCTGGCTGTCCCCAGACCCCAGCACAGTGCCAGGCACCCAGGAGGGTGCAGAGAAAGCAAAGGGTGGTGGAGTAGTGACAGATCTCCATGCCCAAGAAGGGACTAGCATGTGAGCTTGGCAAGGGGGTACAGGGAGTTCCTGAGATCACAGACCCTGCCCTCACCCTACTTTGCTCTGCTTTGCTTCCTCTGTCCTAGCTACCTTCAGCTATTTGGAAACAATTCAAGTCACAACTCTTGCAGTGCAGCCACTGGGAAACAGCCTGAATGACACCAAGATGTGCAGTTTTAACTTGATTTTTCTCCCCAACACAGCTGAACTAGCAGAACACATAAAAACCAAAGCAAAGCTCCTAGCATGGCCAGCAATTTCCGGCAGGCCAAGGGCAAGGGTTAGTAGTCACCTGTTATCAAGACCTGTGACAATTATGGGGAACTTTGGCGCCTACTTCCTACCACCCTGTAGGACATGGGTCTTTCCACCCTCCCCACTTCCCAGGAGGAACAGGGCCTGCAGAGCGCCCCCGGAGCAGCACCCTCCTGCCCCCCCACCTGTATCTGCCTAAGACACACACCCTGGGAGGTGGCCCGGTGACCCTATGGACCAGACAATACTCTACATGCACCCACAGACCTGTCACAGGTATTTTCTGATGTATGTACTGGTGATGCAACAGTTAGCCAAAGTCCCTGCTCTTTTGAGGGGTAAAGTCTAACTGCTGAAACAGATTACTAATGAAATCTTTACACCATCAGCTGTCAGGCTGCAGCTGAAAAAGGAAGACAGGTGTACACAGTGTCATGAGAGGTCACAACATATACATGAAGCCAGTCAGGATGGGCTTCCCGGAGGAGGTGGCATGGAGCCTGGGTCAGCGGCTTGAGCAAGGCTATCTGGAGGGAGGGGGAAAGCAGCACATTGGAGGCAAAAGTGGAGAAAGGTGGCGACACAGGCCCAGTGGGGGCGGGGGGAGGAGCAGCAGGAGGCGCCCAGGGGCTCCCATGTTGGCTGCAATGGTCAGATTGGAGCTTGCAGAGGTTACTGTGGCTTCCGGCAGGAGGCCAACGGGACTGGGAGGAGAGGACCGGCTTCCATAAAACGCTCCCTCCTGGGGACTGCCTTCTGCCCTTTAGAACCCACAACATGGTGCCATGGCAGGCCCTACCTCTCTAGGGACAGGAGGCGCTGCCCCAGCAGGCAAGTAAGACTCACCTGGTCATTCAGTGGTATCCCCTGTCCCATCTTCTGACGACTTGCCTCTGGGTGGTAGTCATCTGCGTCATAGAATTTCCACCCCAGCTTTGAGAAGGAAAGGAAAGGAGAGTGGCGTGACATGACAGTCACTACAGGTCAAGGTCACTACCAAGCAGGTGGAGAAACAACAGCACCACTGGCCCTGGGGGGGCACTGCATGCGCCCCTCCCCCGCAGCTCCCTTTCTCATCACGATCATTTGTAATGGCCAAGGGAACAAGCGCTCTAGTGCATTTCAAGGCCATGCTGGGCTGGGGGTGGGGGTGCGGTGGTGCCAGGACAAACCAGCACAGGCCAGAGGGCAGGCAGGGAAGCAGTGTGGCCAGAGCACAGTGGGACATTCAACCCTGAGAGAGCGGTCATCAGTGGTTACCTCGGCTGCCAGCAGGGCGCCCACGGTCGACCTGTGGGAAAGACACCAAGGTTCCTGTTAGTACTGCCACGCTCACGGTGCACAAAGCTTCCTCTTTGCCGGGAGGTCCAGGAGACAGTGCTGTCTGTGGGCTCTAAAGCAGGCATGGCCTTGACCCTGGGGGCCAGAGCCGGGCTTTGTCTTCTGCAACACAGAGGAGACCTAACGAGCCACTGCCCATCATTTATTTTTCCAAGAGCCACAAATCCAATCTCATGAACTCCCTGAAGTATTTTTCCTCAGTAACCAGTTTATTCAGATGCTTACTTTGTATAATTTTAAACCTGTTGTTTGGCATTGCCTGGTTCTCACACTGTTCCAAATAATCTTTCTGTTTTGAGACTGGTGTTCCCTTAAGCCATTTAGGCCAGGGCAAGTATTTTCTCAAATGCTATGCAGTGCAATTAAAACTCTCTGGGTTCCTACAGGTACTTAACAAAAGCTACAAAGAACTCACTGTTGCTACACGTAAAGATCCCTCCCTCACAGTGTTAACTCGTTGGGCTTCCTCACCTGCTCCGAGGCACAGCCAGGGTGCTGGAACGGGACCCACCACCTAGGACTTCACTCTTGCTGCCTCACATCACGGCAGAAAGTGCACACTCTCCAATCCTACAACTGTTACACGGTGAGGTTTTCTGTCTCCTTTTCAGTTAGAAACTCCCTGTTTTTGACGTGTATGTGTGTGTGTGTGTGTGAGTGATTTCCTCAGCGAGGAGATAATGCAAGACTGAGCATTTAGCCTCGTGGGTAAGACGCACACGTCCCACGTTAAGAGCCGGAGAGTTCAGTTTCAGCTCAAGCTTGGTGTCTCTGCAAACCCAGGAAAGTAGCAGGTGGCGGCTCCACCAACTGAGTCCCGGCCTCCCACGTGACCCAGGCTCCACGGAGCCAGAGGAACCCCGGTAGCGCCGGAGTGCTTCCTTTTCTTCTTTCCCAGGCCTTCGGGAGACCCCACCCCGTCAACGTGGGCTTCTGCCACTTGATCAGGACCTCTGCCCGACTAAGGGCCGTGCGGGCTAGGGCGCGGTGGTGCCCCCCGCCCCGGCCTTCCAGTCGGGAGGCGCTCCAGGTGGAGACGCTGGCGCCACAATCGTCTTCTTGCTCCCACCTTCCGTCCCTCTTCCGGTGCCAAGGCTTTTCCGCATTAGGATCACCCGCTTATGGAGCAGAGCCCGGGTCGCGGATGAGGTCCTAGGCCAGGCGCTGCGGCGCACGGCCCGCAGGGCTGCCGGCCTCGATTTCCGCAGCGTTTGCGCCCGCCGTGCACGCCCCCTCCTCCCGGGCGCCCCCGTGCCCGCGCCGGGCTGGACCTACTTCCCTGAGCCGCTCACACCCATCACCAGCAGCGCGCCGGGGGTCGCCATGGTCCGGATCACGCTCCTGGCTGTCGCCTTCCGTCCCCGCCTTCTCAGCGCCCAGAGGGCGGTGCCACCCAGGCGGGCAAAGGGCCGCTGGCCGGGCTCTCCCGCGCCCACCTCGGCGCCCCGCCCCTCGCCTTCCCTTAAGAGGCTGCTTAACCACCTCCCCAAACCCTCAACGTCTTCCTATCATTCCGTGATAGGTGCAGGTGCGTGATCTGAAATGAAGCGGCCCCGCGGCTCATTGCTCGGCTCTGTTTCCTTGATCCTTCTCGGCCCTGCTTGTACATTCCTAGCTACCCTCACATGTGGGGAGAGGAGTTCAGGCTTAACCCAGCTTCCCCGCTGGCTGAGGGTCCCCCTCAGTGTCACACATGGGGACACTGCACACAGCTTATCCTCCGCGGCTCTCGCTGAAGATTCGCGAACATAACGGGATGTTGCAGTGCCCTGGGTGATTATAACCACGGGTATCGGGCCCCTGTTACTACCTCCCAGATGGCTTCAAACACAGCAGCTTGTGGTCAACCCTTGGTCATGTGACAGAGTGAAACATTCGCAGTACAATCAGTGACAATCCGTATGTAGCTATTCCCCTGTACTCACTGCTCTGGTCAAGATAGAGAACATTTCTAGAATTCCAGTGGATTCCTTGTGCTCCTTCTCCAAGTTGAACTTTTTCAAAGACAGCTGGTATTCTAACGTATGTCAGGTGATTTTTTTTTTTTTTTGCCTGTTTTGAGAAAAAACAATCATTGACTTGTTTTGATTGGCATTATGCTGTCCGTCTTGTGCATGGCAGTGAATTATTTTTCATTGCTGTGCTGTATTCCATTGTATGACTAGACCACAACTCAGCCACTTATTTCACTCCTTCTAAATTTTAATTTTTATATGTGTTTTTGAGAATGTTGACATGTTGATCAGGGTGGGAAGGAAGGAGGAGTAGGGAAACGTGGATGTGATCATTGTTTCCAAATTTCCCATTTCTTCTTCCTATATCTGGGGGAAGGGAGTAGATAAGATAGAAGCCTTCCTCAGCATCCCAGCCACCCCAGTACCCAGGGATGGGGAGCAGCCACCCAGTATCAACCCAGGGTCCCTGATATGGCGCATGCTCAGAGGGTTCTGCCCAAGTGATTTCAATAGTTCTGAAATGCTGTTGATCTTGCCAATCCAAGAATGAAGAAACCATTTCAATATCCATTGGCTGACAGAGTCGAACTTAGAGTCTCCATTCGCCCAGATATTTGCTGTCATCCTATGGCTGGAGTAGTTGCCCAATTTGTTCTGTCCTTCTTCCTCTGCTATGATACCAGATGTCCTCTGCAGGCTCCACTGGGCTGCCAGATCATTTAGGCCAGCTGCCCACTGCACCACCTTTTCCACTTAGAAGGCCCAGTTCTGACACATGAACTCCATGGTCAGACCACCAGTCGTGGACAAGAGACCCCAGGTCCCCGCATGCGCCCACCTGTGCCATCGCCAGACCCCTCCAAGCCCACACAACAAGTCTTCACAAGTGTGCCCCTGGGAGGCCAGTGAGCTTCTCCTGGTGCCACTGGCGGTTTGGGGTGCCTGCCCGTCCAGGGTCCTACAGGGTCCCCCACCCCTAAAATGTTTTTTAAAACATTTTTATGTATTCATTTGAGATGGAGAGGGGAACAGAAGACAGGGACAGGCAGAGAGAGTGTAAGTTTGAGATAAAGAGAGAGACAGATCCCTTCCACTGGGTCACTCCCCCAAGTGTGGATTAAGGTTGGGCAGGAGCCAATACTGGGAGCCAGGAGTAGGTCCATGTGGGTAGCAGGACCCACCTGCTTGAGTCACACCACTGCCTCCCGAGTTCTACATGAGCAGGAGGCATGACCCAGGGGCCACAGCCGAGTGTTGGGCCCAGTTACTGAGACAGGAGACATAGGCTTCCTCAGGGTTGTCTTAATTGTTATGCCCAATACCTCCTCCTCCTCCTCCTCTTTCTTCTTCTTTTATCCAAAGACATTTATTTTTATTGGAGAGGCAGGTTTACAGAGAGAAGGAGACACAGAATGATCTTCCATTTACTGGTCATTCCCCAAATGGCTACAACAGCTGGAGCTGAATTAATCTAAATCCAGGAGCCAAGGGCCTCTTCTGGGTGTTTCACGTGGGTGCAGGATCCCAAGGCTTCCTCAAGCCGTAAGCAGGAACCTGGATGGGAAGTGGAGCAGCCAGGCCATGAACCGGAGCCCATGTGGGATTCACCATGGTGGCAATCCCCAGTTTTGGATTTCAATGAAAAAAAAAATACCATATATATTCTTGTATGTGTTTTGTGCATATAATTGTAACAGTCCAACTTGTCATCTACCTTAGGGTTAGTGTTGTATGTCTTATACAATGGCCATGACAAAGGGTCTGATTTGTGGTCTTGCAAGTTCATAAAATTGGTTTCCGAAGAAGTGATTTGGAACCAAACTCATAATGGGGAACACAACGGGAGGTCTTTTGTTATCTATACATATTTACCAGAAAGCGTTCTTTTTCAAAACAATGTAATCCTGATAAAGTGTAAGACATAGAGTTACTTTCTGCATTGCAGCCCCACCTATTTCAGCTTCTACAAATCTGAGAAAACAAATCATGCACCCTCCGGTGGATTTGGCAGCCGTGGATTCAGAGGGAAAAGGACCCAGGGGCCTCATCAGGTGTTTCTCTGAGCCAGGCCAGGGTCCTGTGGGTCATTCTTGTCACCCTAGCACTCCCCAGTCTTCATCACCATGACCACTGAGATGTATGTGTGAGGCTGGGCCACTCCTGTCCTTGTCCTTCTCCATCTTTATGGTATTGTTGGTTTGGTTCCTTTTCCTGAGTTACAAAAACTTCTTTGCATATGTGTTTATAAACATCTTCCCTCCAGTTTGTCATTTATTATTTCACTTTTTCTCTTTGCTCAGAAGTTTAAGATTTTTAGTTACTATGTTCACTTAAATTCTTTTTACCAAAACCAGAAATCATAGCACCTTTTACAGAATGTAATATGAATGTATTGACATACTTTTCTGTTGTTGTCAACTAGGAATAATTTTGCTAGAGAAAAATGTTTTATATATAACTTAAAATAGATTATGTAAAAACTCCTTAAGTATTTTTTACTAGATTTTTAAAGATTTATTTATTTCAGACCTGATGCAGTAGCCTAGTGGCTTAAGTGCTCCCCTTGCATGTGCTGGAATCCCATGTGGGCACCGGTTCATATCCCAGCAGCCCTGTTTCCCATCCAGCTCCCTGCTTGCAGCCTGGGAAAGCAGTGGAGGATGGCCCAAAGCCTTGGGACCCTGCACCTGTGTAGGAAACCTGGAAGAGGCTCCAGGCTCCTGCTTTGGATCAGTTTAGCTCTGGCCATTGTGGAAACTTGGGGAGTGAACCAGCAGATGGAAGATCTTCCTCCATGTCTCTCTGTACATCTAATCTGCCATTCCAATTAAAAGAAAGAAATCTTAAAAACAACAAAAAAAAGTTGGCCATAAAAATGAGATTGGTTTCACATGGGGTAGGAGGGAGGACTCTGTTAGAAGTGTTTCATGGGATTGCTATGTGCAACTTGTATACACTTGATGGAAAGCTTGAGTGACAGGTGAAGTAATCCAGCAAACGCCTGTTCCCTGTCATTGGATGCTGCTTCCACTAATCTGCATCCAACGGCCCTGCTGGTCTGTTTGATTTGACCAGGAGCAGACGCAGAGTGGCAGGTCCCAGATGGACAGTAAGGGAACAGGGTGGATTTCAAAGCCCAGTCTGCCTCCTGGAGCCAAATTGGGCACCATTTTGTTTAGGGAGGCAAAGACTATGGGACAAGACTGCACTTGAGCTGAGCTGGGAAGTGAACTCATTTCTGGTTCAGTGAATTGCAACAATGTGGCATTCTATAGGTTTCACCCAAGGTAAGTTCAGGTAGCCCTCAAACCTGACAGCCAGCAGATCAAGAAGCCTAGCAGTGGCACATCAGGTTCTATTTTGTATGGTGTGGAAAAGTTTTAAAACTGCAGGGGCAACAGTAAGCTGTGCATGCACTGAGCTCAGTGCACTGTACTGGTCCCACAGGGAAAATAACACCGACTTTGGCCTTGTACAGGTCAAAATAGGTCCATGTGGCCCTCAGACCTAACAGCCAACAGGTTCCTGCAAGATCAGCACCAGCAACAATCTAGCTATTTAGGATACCTGGCGTCTCCCTAATCCTGGGTACTGCTCTAACAGGAAGTGGGAGAAAGGTTGTACAGACAATGGTGCAGCTTCAGCACAGGATCACAGGAAGTGGAGAGTGAATCAGGAACTGGGGCTACGGAGATCATAGTGGAAGTCTAATATAAGAACCAAGACCTGAAACTCGCTGGAGGGAGTGGCACAAGTGACTGCAAACAATGAGCTGTGTACCAACCACAATAAGTAAAATTGAATTGTAGATCTGTGGATGACAGAGCTTAGAAACCTGCCCCAAGGAGAAGAATCTGCTAACCAGAAGTACAATCATGAAGAACAGAAGAAGAGACAGAGGCGTAATAAATGTTACTGAAGACTCCCCTGCAAAGGAGCAAAAGTCTTTGCCAAGCTCAGAGTTCACTGAGGAATCCATCGAGAAAATGGGGGATACAGAATTCAAAACACTTGTTATATACCTTCTTATCAACAACAAGAAGCAGGTAAAGCAGGAGTTCAAGGGATTCAAGGAATGTAAGGAATATGTCACAGAAGAAATGAATCAAGTGAAAGCTGACATATCAGAAATAAAGAATATAGTGGAGCAAATGAAAAATGCAGTGGAGAATCTCCAAAAGAGAATGAAGGAGGCAGAAGAAAGAATCTCAAAATTGGAAGACATTTGCTGTCACCAAGGGGAAACAAACAAAAAATTGGAAGCAGAGCTAGGGCAAGCTAAAAAAAAGTGTTCAAGAACTGAAAGACACTGTTAAGAGGCCAAATATAAGAGTTATGGGATCCCAGAAGGTACAGAAAGAGAACCTGGGATTAAAGTGTTATTCAATGAAATAATAAGGGAAAATTTCCCTACTCTGGAGAAAGATTTGGGAAACAACATTCAGGAAGACACAGAACTCCCAACAGGGTTGACCAAAAGTGACCTTTACAAAGACACATGGTAATCAAGCTCTCATCAATAGAACATAAGGAAAAGATCCTTAAATGTGTACATGAAAAAAATCAATTGATATATAAAGGAATGCCAGTTCAGTTCACAGGAGACCTCTCACAGGAAATTCTATAAGTCAGAAGAGAACGGAGCGACATATTCCATATTCTAAAAGCAAAACATTGTCAACCCAGGTTAACATACCCAGCAAAGCTTTCCTTTGTCTTTGAAAATGAAGTAAAATTTCTTCCACAGTAAAGAAAAGTTAAAAGAATATGCCTCTTCCAAACTTGCCCTGCAATGGATACTTGAAGATATTCTCTTGACAGAGAAGAGAAGTATTACCCAACAAAACCAAAGGCAAATGTGAAGAACATCCCAGTAAAATAACAACAGAAGACTAAATCAATGAACAACCTATTGCTAAAAGGACAGGACCAAATTACATTCATATCAACCCTGAGTATAAATGGCTTAAACTCATCAAACATCATAGGTTATTAGACTGGATTAAAAAACAAAATCTATGTATTTGTTGCCTACGGGAGGCACATTTCACCAACAAAGATCAGTGGAAACTATATCTAATGGATTTTAATTTTTTTTTGTTTCATCTCTTCAGAACTCTTTGTCATTAAATTCTTCACTGACTCAGATCATACAGTAGCATCATTTTCTTCAAGAAGGTTCTTCATTTTCTTTTTCATTTCTTCAGTTACATATTAATCATTCAGTAGCATGTTATTTAACTACATGACATTGTGAATTTCTGTTTTGCTTCCTGTTGTTGATTTTGTATTGTGGCTTTTCATTTTTAAGGGGATGTACAGTAACTGTGTAATTGAGACTATTATATCCAGATATGAGGATATAATGCAGTGTGCATCTCTACTTCCAGATCAAAGATGGATTCCCAATAAAACTGTTCTCTGTATCTTGACACTAGGATGCTGGACTCTCTGTCATTGTCTGTGCCTGCAATGATGGACTTACGACTTTTTATGAAGAACTATGCTGTAGTGGTAATGTGGGGTAACTCCGTAGGGAAAGGAGAGGATAAGAAGGGATAAGGGAAGGGAAAGAGGAAAGCACAGGATCTATTGAATTGTATCATGGAATGATAATAATTTAAAAAGAAAAAAATGCTTATATAAAAATGTAATTAAAAGATGATCTTATTTTGGTGCAAAAAAAGGAAATCCACGCATTTCATAGTATGTTCTCTCTATTTTCTTGAACGCCTCTGATATATTGGATAGAACAATCCATATGGATTGAACAATCTCTCTCTGACTTTCAGAGAGAGAGAGAGAGAGAGAGAAATCTTTTGTCTGTTGATTTATTCTCCCAAAAGCCTGCAGGAACAAGGGCTGGGACAGACCAAAGCCAGGGGCTGAGCACACTCTCTGGGTTGCCAACATGGGCTGTAAGAAGTCAAGTGTTTGTGCCATGCCCTTACTGCCTCTGGGCGTGTGTGCCAGCAGGAATCTGGAATTGGGAACAGAGGCAGGACACAAATCCGGGTGCTGCAGTACAAACAGTGGGCCTCTCACACATTGTGTCCACCTCTGTGCCATGTGTCTGTGCTCACAGAGAGTTTGTCTTTAAAAAACAAGATTTATTTTAATTGAAAAGGCATAATTACGGAGACAAGAAGAGACAAAGATCTTCCATCCACTGGTTCACTACCAAAGTGGCCACAACAGCCAGAGCCAGCATCCAAGAGCCAGGAGTTTCTTCTGGATCTATCAGAACATGAACCAGCATCTATATGGGACCCCACCATTTGCAAGAGAGGGAGAATTTAGTCCATTGAGCTGTTGCACCAGGCCCTGAAAGCTTGCTTTACTTTATAATTTTTTACTTGATTTTGTTTCTTGATTTAACTCCATCTTTTATCACATGACATTAAAATCGGACATCTGAATTACAAGGTTCCATGGAATGCAGTTCTCCATGAGTGCAGGCTTCAGGCTGGGAGGGAAAGGAAGAGTGGCTGTGACTGAATGAAAATGAGTGAAGCATGAGTCATCTGCCTGGAGCGCTCAGCCTGCCACGGGCTGGGAGAGCCCTGACTCACTGACCCACATTCCTCTGGCCTCCATTACTAACTGGCTGCAGGGACACACTGTGATTAGGATCCTGGCCTCAACAGCAAACAGTGGATTTGAAGTGACGGCCTCTTGGCTGCCTGTGGGAGGTATGTTGTCATAAGCAGATATGAACAAGGGGAGAGATGCCGAAGGAGAAGTAAAAAAAAAAAAAGTGGGGGAAGTGGTGCGATGCTATGGCCGGCTAGTCCTTTACCTGTATACCAGCATCCATATGAGCACTCGTTCGAGTCCTGGCTGCTCTACTTCCAATGCAGCTCCCTGATAATGCACCTGGGAATGAAGCAGAGGATGGCCCAATATTTGGGCCCATGCCATCCATGAGGGAGACTAAAAGGAAGCTCCTGGCTCCTGTCTTCAGAATGGCCCAGCTGCAGTCATTGAGTCTATTTGAAGAGTGAACCAGCGAATGGAGGACCTCTGTCTCTTCTTGTTTCTATAACTCTGCCTTTCAAGCTCAGCTTTGACATATGCACTCCACAATCAGCCCATGGAACCTGCACTTCTCTTCATGGTTGGAGTTCGGAGTTCAGCAGTTCAGTTGGAGGGATCCCCAAAGAAACTTCATCTGAGGTGATCCCAGACCTGAATCTTGTGTGTGTTTGCCAAATACAGGGTCTGGCACAGTCCGTTGTCCCAATCAGCTTATGGACATGCTGGTGGTTGCAATTGCTGGGTCAGTTCTGTTTCCAGCTCCATCATCCACATGATCCCATGAGTGTTGCAGTCCAGCCTGATTCTGCCCAGCACACACTCGGCCCTCATGTAAACCAGTGGGAGCTGCAGCCTAGTTAGAGTGACCCGCAATAACCTGCAGCAGGCCCGCCCCCCGCCCTCGTTCCCATGCTTGCCAGTATGTACAGCGGGCTTGTCCAGTCCCGCCTCCCTTTCAGCTCTCCTACATGTCAATGGGCATGGAAGCCTAGTTCAACCCAACCAACCCAAACACGTGGGTGCCACTCTCTGTCTAGCCATGCCTGCCCCAGTCCTGGTTCTTATGCTCTGCAGAGGCAGGTGCACATTGCTTGCCTCCTAGGCCCACTCCTACTCCCAGATCATGCACTGTCCAGGTGGTTCTGCAGTTTAACTTGACAGAATTTGCCCCTAGTGCCAGCATCTGCCAGCTGATGCTGTCGCAAAGTCCAAGCATCCCACACCCACTCTGACTTATGCATGTATCAGTAGGAGCAATCAATCCAGCCTGGCTTTCCCCTGATCTGGCTCACATGAGCCCAATAGGTATTGTAGCCCTGCCTGGCCTGGTCTGCCCCTATCCCAACTCATGCTCTCCACTGGTAGTGGTGGTCCAGTAGCAGAGCCCCCTGAGTCCCCCCTACCAATTTTGCCCCCTCCCCTCTCTGGTTCTCATTTGTGCTGGGTGCTGTGGCCCAGTCTGGCATGGCCTGCCTCTTCTTGACATTTGCCAGTGTATGCTGTAGCCTAGCTGGGCCTGGCCCATCCCCAATTCCAGCTCCTGCTGGGGGGAGCTAGAGCCTAGCCCAGTCCAGCCAGCACCCAGCCCCAGCCCCAATGTGTACTGGCATGTGTTGTGACACAACCTGGCTCAACCCCACTCTTCTGGTGTTCAGATTCGCCAGCAGGTCGTATGAACTAGCTCAGCCGGGTCTGCCTCAGACCTGTGCCAAAGGTATACCATTGGGTACTGTTCCCTGGCCTGGTCTGGGTTGCTCCTTGTCTTGGTTCTCGTGCTCACCTGCAGAGACTGTGTCCTGCAAGAGGAGTTGCCCAAACTCCTTCATCAGAACCTCTCCCTGTGCCACATCTTGCACATACCAGTGGGTCCATAGGCTAGTCCTACTTAGTTCACCTCCTTTCCTAGCAGGAACAGTGGCCTTTCCTGATTGGCCTTCAACCCATTCTGGTTCTTATTGTTGGATGTTTCAGCCGAGTGAAGACTTGTCCATACTCAGACACAGCTCACACATGGCTCAGTAGGGGCAGAGACCTAGTCTAGTCCATCCCACATCTACCCTGGTCCTCCAGAGCACTAGATGGTGCTGGAGTTTAGCCTGACTTGATGCTCCCAGCTCCTGTCCACACTTGTACCAAGGGAGATTGCAGCCATATCCAGATCAGAACACAGCGCCCACTCCAGCCCCTGCACTCACTAGTGGGAAACACAACACAGCCAGAGTGTCCCCTTTGCTCCCCAACAGGGCCTGTTCCCAGTCATAGATTTTGTGGTTGCTCTGACCCATCTTGGCATAATTCCTCACCTGTTATGACCATTGCCTTTGGATGCTGTAGTCTGGCCTGACCCAGCCTGCCCCCAGTCCCAATTCTCACTGGTGATTGCTGGCATCTGGTCTTGCTCAGTCTGCTCCTATCCCTGGCTCATGCAAACCAGTTTTTGCAACAACCTAGCCTAGTACGACTTCAGCCTGGCTTCAGTCTGGCTTCTGCTCTTGCTGGTGAGCTAAGGTTTGCTCAGCCCTGCCTGGTCCTCCCCTTCCAAAATCAACCCACACATTAGCCAACAGTTGGAGCTACTTTGCCCAGCTTGTTCGACCCCTAAGCCTGGACCATGTGATCATCAGTGAGAGTTGTAATCCACCAGGAGAGTTTCCCACTTTCCAGTTGACCCACTCCCAAACACCATTCTCATACATGCCAGTGGGTGTTAGGTCCATGCCCTGCATAGTCTGCCCCTCCATCTTGGGCTTATATGAGCTGATGAACGTTGTGGTTTAGCCTGCCCCCACACCCTGTTTTAGGATGCACACATGGGTGCTGCAGCCTTGACCTGCCTGGACTGTTTTTGGTCCCTGTACCCATAAGTGATGGCAGGTTCCATGGTCACACCTAACTCAGCACATCACCACTCCAGTTCTTAAGCTAACCAGTGGGACTAGTATTTCCACAGGGTTTGGCCCACATATCCCCCACAGAAGCCACCCCCGGACTTGGTTCTCTCGCATGCTGGTTAGTGTCATGGCCCTGCCTAATGTGACCCGTTCCCTTGTCTGACATTCAGTCAGGTACTAGCATCTGGCCCTGCTAGACAGGCCCCCAGCTCTAGCTATAACATGAACTGGCATGTGGTGGTCAGCAATGCTCTATGATAACAAGTCCTACCCAGGACTCACATGTAGGCTTGTCTGACCCATACAGACATTTGGTCTCTCCCCTCCAAACCACCAGGTCTAAGTCCGCTCGCTAACCTTCAAGTACAGTGACCCTGTCGTTGGGATTCTCTCAGGATTTAGTCTTAACCAACAGGCATAGTTGCCTTATGTATGGATGTCCCTAGGCAGCAGTTCCACACCCACAAGGCCCTAAAGCTCTCCACTGGGTGGCTAGCAGGCAGAGCCCAGAGCCATTTGGCACCCTGCCCGTCCAAATCCAGGACTCTCTTACTATGTGGCAGCAGTGGTTGTGGCTAGGGCTCCAAGCATTGTGTCCAACCTGGCACAGGTAGTCCCAGCAGCCACCAGGCTGCTGGAGGCTCCCACCACCTGAGCCCTGAGGTCGAACCCAAAATAAATATTTTTAATCCCATCTCATATAAGTGCTTCTAATCATGCATTGAAAGAGAATAATTTCATTCTTTTTTCAATTTCGTTTAGGAAAAAAGGAGGCAAAGAAGAATTAACATCCAAGTGAAAAGATTTTTTATTCTGATCTTGACTATTTCTTGGCCTTTGTGCTACATGGTTGAATATCTTCTGTCCTCAATAGTTGAATGTAAAATATTTGCCACCCCTTCGGGATGGTCGGGTTGGAGGTGGTACAGATTCCAACGAAACAACCAGCTCCTTTCCACTTCAGATCTCAGGATGAGCATTGGGAAAAACTGTGGGAAGGTAAGCTTGTCTCCTTGCCTTTGATGTGTCTTCCTTGCTGAGATGTGGTAACATGCGAACAATGTGGAGTTTGTCATTTTGGGCGCTTCCAGCACTAACCCTAACACCCCCTCCTGAGGCGAGTTGTTGTGCACTCGGTGGTCAGCCCACTCAGGACTGCCTTCACCTGCTGCTCTGTAGTCCTGTACCCATTACCTCCTCACTTGGCGGTTCTCTTTCCCCACAGCCCCCGGTCACTGCGCTACTCTCTTGTTTCTGCGTCTTTGACTACTGCAGATATTTTCTCTAGTGATGTCACCATCACATGGCTCTGCCTTTTTGCATCTGGTCTGTTTCACTTTAGCATAACGGTCTGAAGTTTCACCTGTGCGGCAGCGTGTGCTGGCATTCCTGTCTTGTGATGGCTGGACAGTCTTTCATTGTGTGTGTGCTCATTCCTCGCTCGCAGAAGATGGTTTCAGAACCTGAAGCTCACAGGGGTTGTGGGAGATTGCTCTGGATCTCTGCCTGCTAGCAGGTGGCAGTGACCCACAGCCTGCCAGCCACACATGGTGAATGTGGCCTGTGATATGATTGGAGGCTCTAAAAGGATAGATGTGCCTTCTATCCAGTTACAGTGCCGCTGTTGGGTGGGAGGTCGTTGGGGATCACACTTCTGCCCTCCCCTTTCCTAGTCTATGTAAGCTCTCTGGGGCCTGCCAGTAGGAGAAAAATCCTGAGAAGAGGTGCTGAAAGCTGGCATGCTTCAGACCACGTATTCCTGGCTTAGAATCTGCACACACCCCATTCTCTACTCCACATCCCGTTTATATTGCTTGTGCTACCTAAGGCAATGCAAATGCTATGTAAATGCTATGCTGCCTTGTTTAGGGACAAATGACAGAACAAAGCCAGTCGGATGTGGATCCTTCCCAAGGGCCTGCTGTGTTTGCCACACTCTGTGCATCCACAAGGACATGCGCCTATCTCTTGAAGACACTGTTCTCGGTTATTTTGAGTTGATACCTGCATGTGGAATTGCTGGCTGATTTGGTAATTTTGGTTTTTTGAAGAGCAACCTTATTGTTTTCCATAGCATGTGCACCATTTTACATCCCCACCAGTGCGTCACAAAGGTTGCAGTTTCTCTGCACGCTGGCCAACATTTATTGTGCTGTGTTTTTGTGTTGTCATCTCAGTGGGCGTGGGTGACGGTTGTTTATGCTTTTGATGTGCACTCCCTACTGACTAACGCTGTCATACACTGAGTGGCCATTTGCATATCATCGTGGGATCACCTCTAGATGTCCGTGACTTCTTGGTGTTTTTTCTCCATCCCAGTGAAATTTATTCCACTCAGAATCTCAATACCCATCCCCCAGCTCTGGTGGTAACCTCATGTGGGTGGACATGTGGAAGGCAGAGAGAGACCACAGAGCAGGGAGCCGGGGGAATGCTGGCCAACGATGACTCCACCCTAGGCCCTACCCCTTCCAGTTCCCACGCTCTGAGGACCACAGTCCCCACAGGAACCTGTGGAAATGCACTTCAACCATACTAAAATGAAAGATTTTATTTATTTACATGCTGCTTAGATCCTGCATGAGGACCTGTGGCAACTTCCAAGGATGGGCACACGATGGGTTAGCTGAGAGAGGGGAGTAACAGCAAGCACCATGGAGGGATGTGGTGAAGCCAGGCATAAGGGGAGGGCACACATGCATTTCAGAGTCTCTCTTCTTAGGTTTATTCATTTGAAGGACAGATTTACAGAGAGAGGAGGAAGAACAGAGAGAAAGAGAGATCTTCCATTCACTGGTTCACTCCCTAGATGACTACAGTGGCCACGGCTGGTCCAAGCTTAAATCAGGAGCCAGGAGCTTCCTCCAGGTTTCTCATGTGAGTGGCACTAGCCCAAGGACTTGGGTCATTCACTGCTTTCCCCAGCACAGTAGCAGGAGCTAAATCAGAAGTGGAGCAGTCAAGACTTGAACTGGTAACCAAATAGGATGACATTGTTAGACTGTAAAAGAAAAATTATTCTGATGAAACAACTCCTTTATGATAATGGGAGTTTCCTCTTCTTCACTCATGGTTCATTTCTATGGACCAATGTCCAGCATCTAATTCCCCAGATCACATTCTATTCTCATGAACTTAGAAAATCTTATCAGGAGTTGGCACTATAGCTAACAGGTTAAGTGGCTTGCTGTAATCCTGGCATCCTGGTTCCTCAACTGTGCCTGTTATCACTGGCGCTCCCTCAGAAGATTCCTTGTGGGAAGGAAGAAAAGGTATGGAACAGTTTCACAGGCAGAGTGAAACATGCTTGAAGTTTCCCAAGACATTGGGTTCAAGAAGGACAACTTTCTGAGTGGGTCATTTAGCCTAGCTGACACATCAGTCAGATGCCTGTATCCGCTCTCAGTCCTAGCTCCAGCTCCTGACTGCAGCTTCCTGCTAATGCATACCCGGAGAAGTAGCAGGTGCAGGCTCAACCAGCTGGGTTCCTGTCACCTACATGGGAGACCTGGATTGCCTTTCTGACTTAGGCTCTGTTCTGGCCCTGCCCTGACTGTTGTGGGCATTTGGGGGAATGGGAACACTGTCTCTTTCTTTCTCTCTAACTATGTAATTTAAAAGACATGTCCTCCCGCCTCCTACCCCATGTCACTCTTTCATTTCCTTTGGGTTTAGAGCTAGGAAGGGCAACCCAGGGCTCCAGCTGCTGTCTCCTCACTTCGCTCAGTCCCTCCTGCCTCCTTGGAGGACCATGCCCTGGGTGACCCACTGCCCCGCAAGGGCATCTGGTAGTGACTGTCCAGGCATGGCCAAGGCCTGAGGTGACTGGGTAGACAGCCCCTTCTGAAGGCCTTACCAGGTCCAAGTTGATCTTTCTGCTTTAACTTCTCTTTTTCTCTGATTCTAAAAATGTCCTGAGGCCAGCACTGTGACATAGAGGCACAGCAATGAAGTAACTGTCTGTGGTGCTGATATCCCACCTGAGTTCGAGACCCGGCTATTCCACTACCAATCCAGGTATCTTCTTGCGGCCTAGAAAAACAGTGGAACATGGCTCAAGTCCTTGGGCTCCTGCACCCATGTGAGAGATCCAGAAAAAGCTCCTGGCTCCTGCTTTGTCCTCACCCAGCCCTGGCCATTCCTGCTATCTGGGGAGTGAACCAGCATATGGACGATCTCTCTGGCTCTCCTTCTAGCCCCCCCCACCCCGCCTTTTTAAAGGAAGCCACATAGAAGAAGCATCACTGGGCCTGGCGTGGTAGCCTAACAGCTAAAGTCCTGGTCTTGCACGGGCCGGGATTCCATATGGGCTCCAGTTTTTATCCCAGCTGCTCCACTTCCCATCCAGCTCCCTGCTTGTGGCCTGGGAAAGCAGTCGAGGATGGCCCAATGCATTGGGACCCTGCACCTGTGTATGGGAGACCCGGAAGAGATTCCTGGCTCCTGGCTTCGGATTGGCTCAGCTCTGGCTGTGGTAGCCACTTGGGGAGTGAATCATCTGACGGAAGATCTTCCTCTCTGTATTTCCTCCTCTCTGTATATCTGACTTTCCAATAAAGATAAATCATTAAAAAAAAACCCAAAGCAGCAAAACTTTAAAAAAGAAAAGAAGCATCACTGTGAACAGTGGCTGGGGGAGTGTAGGAAGGAGAAAATCCAAGGTCTGTGAGTTTAGGGAAGGTGGAGGAAGGAAACTTCCACAAGGCAACCATCAACTATCTACTGCTAGTGGGAGCAAGAGTACTTGCCTTTAGTAACATGATTTAAGCAATACTTTAACAAAATGTTAAAGGTGTGCATCCATTTTTGGAAAAAAATGCAAAAGAAATGTGCTTGGTATCGCGGGGAAACAGAATAAAGAACAAAAGCTTTTTCATTTAAGATTAATGTAATTGCTAGAAAATATCTCTTCTCTGCCATCTAGTGGTTAGCATAGGCCATGGCTGGTTCAAGTGTGAGTGGAAGGTTCTTCTCAATACTGAGCATTGAAGTTTTCTGGAGTGAAATTGAACAAGCATGTTGTTGTCTATGTTTTTGGAGAAGCATAATTTGAAGAAATTACCAAGATACATCTGTATGCATAAAAGGCAACAGAAATAGAAAAGATTGGGTTCAAGCAAATTTTACAAAAATCATGGAATTATTAAGATGAAAAACAATGACTCTAGACCTCAGAAAAAACTCCTAGGTGATTATGTGTGAGGACTTTAAGTAATGCCTCAGAAAGAATGTGGTGTTTTGTGATATCAGCTTAATTTAAAAAAATAATGGTCACTGGGTGGGGAGGGGGTCTGGCGTGATGGCTCAGGTGTCTGATTCTCCACCCACAAATGCTGGCATCCCATATGGATGCTAGTTCATGTCCTGGCTGCTTCACTTCCCTTCTATCTCCCTGCTTTTGGCCTGGGGAAGCAGTTGAAAACGGTCTAAAGCCTTGGGACCTTGCACCCGGAAGAAGCTCTTGGCTCCTGACTTTGGATCGGCACAGCTCCAGCCATTGTGGCCATTTTGAGGAATGAACCAGCAGATGGAAGGTCTTTTTATATCTCCTTCTTTCTGAAACCTGTCTTTCCAGTAAGAATAAATGAATCCTAAAAAAAACATTAATAGCATGCAGTTAGGTGATTGGCCCAGACACCTGAGTCTCCTGCCTGACACAGCACTGGGGTTTGACCCTTGCCTCTGCTCCTGACTGCAGCTTCTTGTGATTGCCGACCCTGGGAGGCAGCCATGACGACTCACATAATCGAGCTCTGTCTGGCCTTTCACTCAGGAGACTTTGACTGAATTCCCAGATTCGTGCTCTGGAGGGTGGCCATTGTGGAACCAGTGGATGGGAATTCTTTCTCTCTCAACAATTATTCTCAAAAAAAAATTTGCTTCATTATAAGTGAGATAAATTCATGTTCACTGTAAGGCAATAACAGGACTCTGTTGGGATGCTTTAACAGCAGGGCCTTAGCCAGTGTAACAAGCTGCCAATATTTTATTCTACTTCTTAATTCACAATAAGTTCCTTATCAAGGGCAAGCAACAATACCTCCAAACGTCTGCAGAAAAACGGAGTGAAAAGGTCAGTGCAGATGCCAGGACTTAGCTTGGCAGCCGAGATGCTTGTGTTCCACAACCCACGTGCTGCTGTTTGATTCCCACCTAGTTCCTGGTTCTGGCACCCTGCTCACCACAGTGAGGCCACAGGAGGCCACAGTGATGGCTCAAACAATGGAGTGTCTGTCACCTAGACAGGATTGTGCTTCTGGCTCCCAGTTTTGAGAGCTTGCACATTAAAAAAAATTTGTAATAGCACTTTTTCATGAACCTTAAAAAGATAGTAATTCATTTTACTTTTGATGATGTTTATATACTTGAGAGGGATGCATGCCCACGTGGACCATCAAATAGGGTAGGGAGTGTTGAGGAATGGGGAAAAGTGGATGAGAAAACTGCCTCCAATCTCCTTTTTTTCATTCTCTATCTGGGAAAAGAAAGAAGAGAAGGGGAAAGAGCCACTTCCAGCAGCCCAACCGCATCAGTACCAGGGAACTGGGGACAGCCACCCATTGTCTTCCCAGGGTCACCGATGTGGAGCATGTTCTGAGGGTACTGCCTTAGTGGTTTGGGTAGTTCTGAGATGCTGTTGATTTCATTGCTCCAAGGCTGAGGAAATCCTTCTAAAGTCTATTTGCTCCCATAGTCCACCTTAGAGTCTTGATTCGTCCAGATACTCGCTGTCAAAGCTTGGCTGAGAGAGCTATCCAATTGGTTCTGTCCTCCATGGTACTAGCTGTCTTCTGCAGGCTTCAATGGTCTGGTCATCACGTCCGCCTTGAGCAAATGCTTCAGCAAACAAAGAGACCCAGTTCTAACACATGTACTCCATGTGTGTGCCAGACAGTGCAGGGTCCAGCTCAGTCCATCACCCACATCAGCCTTCACACACAATGGTGGCTAGAGTCACCTGGCCATTTCTGTCCCCAGCCCCATCTATGCAAATCAGTGGATGCTGTGGCCCAGCCTGTCCACCACACACTTGACCCTCACATACATCAGAGAGAACTGCAGCCTAGTCGGATCGACCCTGAGTGATCCCTATCAGGGCCACCCCAGCTCTGGTTCTTGCACATACCAGAATGCGTAGTAGACTGGTCCTGTCTGTCCCACATCCCATTTACTCTTGTACACATCAATGGGCTTTGGAACCTAGCTCAACCCAACCGACAGCCCACACTCATACTGGTGCGTGCCACTGCCTGTCCAGCAAGGCCTGCCTCCAGCCCTGGTTCTCATGCTTACCACTGGGAGTTACAGCCCATTAGACAGGTGCCCACAATTTCCCTACTAGACCCACTCCCAGTCTGATCTTGCACTTTCCAGATGGTTCTGTAGTTTAGCTTGACAGGACTTGCCCTCAGTCCCAGCACTTGCCAGCTGATGTGGTGGCAAAGTACAATCAGTCTGCACTTATTCTGGCACATGCGTGCACCAGTGGATATGGTTGCTTAGCCCAGTCTGACTCTCCCTAAACCAGCTCACATTCAGGCCATGGGGTGTTGTAGTGCTGCCCATCCTCTTCTGTTCCCAGCCCCAAGCCTCAAGCTCAGCAGCAGGAACAGTGACCCAGCAGAACTCCCGTAGCTACCCTACTGCCTTGCCCCTCATCCTGGGTCTTACGTGCGTTGGTGGGAGCTGCAGCCCAGACTGGCATGACTTGCCTCACCTTGGTATTCACCAGTGGGTGCTGCAGCTTGGCTTGACATGGCCTGTCCCCAGTTCCAGATCATGCTGGCAAGTGCTGCAACCTAACCCAGCCCAGCTAGCCCCCTGTCCTGGCCCCAATATGAACTGGCCGGTGTTGTGGCCCAACCAGGCCTGTCCTGCACTCCTTCCTGATGTCACATCTGTTATGAACTGACCCAGCCTGGCCTACCCCCAGACCTGAACCACACATATGCCAGTGGGTACTGTAACCTGGCCTGGTCTGGGCTGCTCCCAGCCTTGATTCCTGCATTAACTTGCAAGGATTGCATCCTGACAGAGGAGTTTCCTAAGCAGTCTGGCTTGGTCCACCAGCCCACCAGCAGAACCAGCCCACACCCATTCCAGCTCTTACTGTTGTGTGTTACAACCCAGCCCCGCCCAGTCCCAGACCCAGCTCTTTAATGGTACAGTGGGTACCGGGGCCTATCCCAGCTTGTTCTATATCCACGCTGGCTCTTGAGAGCACCAGTGGGTCCTGGGGGCTTAGCCCAGTTTGGCACACCCCAGACCCAGTCCATACCGAGGGATGGTGAAGCCGTGTCCAATCCAGTTCACTGCCCCCATTTTGACTCTTGCTCTCACTGGTGGAAACTACAACCCAGCAGGGACATCCCCTTGGCTCCCCATCCAGGCTTACTCCCAGATGCACATTTTGCACATGCTGTGGTTGCTCTGACACAGCCTGGCATAACCTATCACCTGACTTACCCTTTGCCATCGGGTGCTGCAGCCTGACCTGGCCTGGCCGTCCCCAGTGCCAGCTCTAGCTGGTAGGCGCTGCAGCCTAGCCCTGCCCAGTCTGTCTCCATTTCTGGCCTTCATGCAGACCTATAAGTGTGATAGCCTCATCTAGCCTGGCTGGCCTGCACCCCATTCTGGTTCCTGTGCATGCCAGTGTGCTATGGCTTGGCCTGGCTCTGAACAATCTGTCCCCACAGAACCTGCTCACACACTGCTGATGAGTGAATTCGCTCTGTCCAGCCTGACCAACACCCAGCCTGACCCACGTGCTTACCAGCGTGAGTGACGGCCTACAAGGGGAGTCCCCCAAGTTCCCCCAGCAGGCCCACTTCCAGACCCAGATCTCACATATGCCAGTAGGTGCCAGGTCCTTGCCTGGCACAGTATTCTCCCCCTGCCAACCTTGTGTTGTCCTTTTTTTAAAAAAAGATTTTATTTATTTTTATTGCAAAGTAAGATATACAGAGAGGAAGATCTTCCATCTGATGATTCACTCTCCAAATGACTGCAACAGTTGGTACTGCGCTGATCTGAAGCCGGGAAGCAGGAACTTCCTCCAGGTCTCCCACAGGGGTACAGGGTCCCAATGCTTTGGGCCGTCCTTGACTGCTTTCCCAGGCCACAAGCAGGAAGCTGGATGGGAAGTGAAGTTGTCGGGATTAGAACCAGCGCCCATATGGGATCCCGGCGCGTTCAAGGCAAGGACTTTAGCCACTAGGCTACTGCACCGGGCCCTCGTGTTGTCCTTTGTGTGTGCTAATGGATTTTGTGGTCCTGTCCGCCCCATATCCAGTCCAGCATGTTCCCAACCCCAGTGCCCATGAATGTTGGTGAGTTCCACGGTCATGCCTAGCTCAGCCCATCACCGCGCCCAGCCCTCGGGCAAATCAACTGGTATGGTAGTCTCACGGGGGTAAGCTCACAATCCCCCACAGAATCTGCTTTTAGACCCAGTTCTCTCATGAGCTGGTCAGTGTCATAGCCCAGCCTAACATGGTCCACACTCTGCCCTGACACTCACTGGTGGATACAGTGGTTGAGCCCTGTCAGGCATCTCCCAGCCTGCCGGAGTCCAGCTCCAGCCTGGGTTTCGGAACTCGGGAAGGGTGCGTGGATGAGGCGCAGAAAGAAAGAGACGGATCACTAGGATTCCATGATGATAGTGGACCATGCAATAAAGCCGTCCGCTTTATTTATACAGAATCAGTCAAACTCTGGCTCAGACTTTTTACGTCATGATCAAATGGGTGTTGCTAAAGATAATTCTGCCATCTGTTTCACCTAAGGCAAGCTCAATCAGTAACACATACCTCTTGAATCAGCTAAGGGAGGAATGTGTCCGGAGGCAGGACCCAAAAGATCAAAGAGAGAGAGAGAAGAATAGATTCCCCCGGCACCTGGAGGGTTAGCACCCTTGATTAGCATATGGTGAATGGGGGCAGCTGTAGCAGCAGTAGGTAAAAACCTTTATGCTAAAAAGCGAATATCAGTAACATCAACTTCCAAGCTCGCACAGATACCATACGTCAACTGTTAACTCCGCAGGGGCAGACAATGCCTAAATAAATTACAGAAATCTCAGTGGGATAGTCCGGTGTCCATGCAAAGGGAGGCGGAGCTGCATTCAGGTGATCAAAGCAACATCCCCGCTGAAGCTTCGGCGGCCTTGCCTGCAGTGGAAGCAATGCTCCTCACACCTTCCTGTTTTCCACATCCATCACACGGACCCCGGCACCAGCCATGGCTTTTGTATGTGCCAGTAAGTAGTGGTTGATACCAACTAACCCGGCTCAGCTCTCCTATGTGGGTGGGTGTAATGATTTGGCCTCAAAAGTTCCTCCAGTTTCCTTCCTCTAAACCACCTGATATCAATGCCTTCATTTACCTGCAAGTGTAATAGCCTGGCTGTGGAAGTCCCCCAAAAGTCCCTCCTCACCTGTCACATTCTCCCTCAGCAGTTCTCCCTCCTACACACCCCCTGACCTGCTTCCCGAGCAATCCACAGCCTCCCATGCCCACAAGCGTGCAGATCCCCAAGCCCCAGCCCTCTAGTGGTGTGCGTGTCATCCCGGGCCCTGTTAACCTACATATGTGTGTGAGTCCCCAGATCCTGCTGGTGTGCTGGCGTCTGCCCCTGCATATATCTTTAAAGTTGTTTTTAAAAATTGAATAGGCAGCTATACTGGCATGCTGGTGTAGTTAACACAAATTTTGGATTAACCAGACCCAGGATGCCCGTTGACTATTAGCTGTTTTTCTCCCAGCAGCGTTACACTTGCCTAAGTACAATGCATCCCAGGCGGTTGCCTACAGGTAGGGTATGAACGTTTGGAAAACTCCTCAAATGCTTGTATTTTTTGGCACCAATAAGAAGTTTATCTTTCAAAATAGATTTATTTTTTATTGGGAAGGCAGATTTGCAGAGGAGAGGGACAGAGAGAAAGATCTTCCATCTGCTGGTTCACTCCCCAAACAGCTGCAATGACTGGAGTTGAGTTGATCTGGAGCCACGAGCCAGGAGACTTCTTAGGGTCTCCCACATGGATGCAGGGTCCCAAGGATATTTTCCGTTGCGTTCTCAGGCTACAGGCATGGTTTATTTAGCTTTTATTGTGGGTGTTCCTCCCCCTGCTCCTCACTGGTTGAGTGGCTGCAAGGTTACAGCGTCTCCTGCATTTCCTCTATCTGCTTTGACCACTAATGTTCCGTGCCTGTGAACTTCCAGGTGCATGTAACTTAGCTGTGACGCTAGCTAGTTGCCTACTCAGAATTAACCAGCTTTGAAAAGTGAACTGGGCCCAGCGCCATGGTGCAGTAGGCCAGCCTTCTGCCTGTGGCACCAGCATCCCATACGGGTACTGGTTGATACTCTGACTGCTCCACTTCCGGTCCATCTCTCTGCTGATGTGTCTGGGAAAGCAGTGGAGGATGGTGGGTCAAATCCTTGGGTTCTCCCACCCATGTGGGAAAGGCAGAAAAAGCTCCTGACTCCCAGCTTCAGCCCAGGCCTGCCCTGGTCATGTGGCCATTTGGGGAATGAACCAGCGGATGGAAGATTCTCTCTCTCAAATAAAAAAATTAAATCTCTGAAAAAAAAATAAAAAGAAAGTGTTGATACTGGAAGCATTCCAGGTTTAGCGAAAAGACAGCCAGGAGATTTACAAGACAGTCCTCAATGCTTCAATTCAGTGAATTACAGTGGTAGAAGTTGATTAAGGTGATAATACGATTGATTTGATTTGCTAGAAACCTAAATGCTTTTTTTTTGGGCAACATTATTTAGCAAAGAGCTGTGTTTTATTTTAAATGTTCAGGGTGGGAAGCGGCGATAACTCCTCCCCTTGTGGCATATCTCTGGAGTCTCAGACATCCCACATGAACCTGTGTGCTGTCACCTGAATAAGACCCAAAATTTTCTTGATTAAAATTTACGTCGTATGAGGTTAACGTTTAAAGTTTGTAGAAGTGAAATGCTAAGTTTATCTTGACAATAGAATGTTGGACTTTCTGCCGCTGCCTATCTGCACTGAAGGACTCTTCTACTGTAATAATGTAGGAGGAATCAGTGGGGAGGAGGGGGAATTGGGGATGGGGGTGGGGAGAGACCCTGAGCCTATGGAGCTGTATCATAAAGAAAAGCCTGTAGAAATGGAGTTATAAGATAATCTTATTGGGGACGGTGAGATGGTTTAACCTGCCAATCCTCTACCTTTAAGTACTAGCGTTCCATGTGGGCACCTGTTCACGTCCTGGCTCTTCCGCATCCCGACCAGTTCCCTCGGGCGGGAGGTTGCTGAAGACGTCTTGCTTTCACTGCACATCCTGCCCATCGTCGAGGGGACTGCGGAGGCTGTGTCTCACAATCTGGGGGCTCATTTGGGATGTCTGTGCCTGCGTGGAATGGGGAAGACATGTCCCACCTGATTTCGGTCCTGCTTTGACCCCATGTCACCAGAGAAGCCACAGAAAAGCCATACAGCAAAGGAAACAGCTACAGTGCACGGGCCAAGGTAGGGAACATTAGACTGCAGGACTGTCTTGACGGCCAGGTGTTTGTGGAGGTTGAGTATGCCTGACGGAGACAGGGCCTAGATATGAAGCTAGTGTGAAGTCACTATTTTTGGTTTTGTTCTCCCGCAAGGGAAATGCAGATGGACGATGTGCGAGAAACCTCCACTAGGGGGCGGGAGGATGCACGGTGAGCTCCTAGGAAAAGTCCAGGTGGTGGACAATGGATCTCCATTACAGGTGATTGAGCTCATGTGTGCAAGAGACTTCTGTGCCAGGAGACTGAAAACACAGGTGCAAGAAATCCCTACTTGAGAACCCAGCGCGATAGCTTAATGGTTAAGGTCCTCGCCTTGAACGCGCGGGAATCCCATATGGATGCCGGTTCTAATCCCAGCAGCTCCACTTCCCATCCCGCTCCCTGCTTGTGGCCTGGGAAGGCAGTCGAGAACAGTCCAAAGACTTGGGACCCTGCACCTGTGTGGGAGACCCAGAAGAGGTCCCTGGCTTCGGATTGGCTCAGCTCTGGCTGTTGTGATCACTTGGGCAGTGAGTCATTGGACAGAAGATCTTGCTCTCTGTCTCTCCTCCCTTTAGGACATAAATGGGTTATTGTGGTGGCTTTAAAGGATGCATTTGGAGTTTGTCCCTTAAGCCAGGGAAGTGGTACTCATTGTGCTCTTGAGTGTGAATAATCCTGAAAGTAGTAGGAAACGGGTCCCATGGACCACAGGCCTTCCCGGCTTCTGTTATGAAGTACTCGATTGTTTCTGCTTTTGCACATACGTTTAGTGAGACAGAAGGCTTCCATTTTATTCCTACTTGGCTATGCAATTCTTCTTAACATGAAAATGTGTTTGTCAATTATTTTTGTCAATGTGATTTTTCTGTATCCTCTGGGAGGGTTTTGTGATTTTGCTCCACTCTTTTGAAACCACAGATTATATTCACTTGACTTTTGGCTGGGAGGTTAATTTTGCATTGGTCGATGGATCCTACTGACTGTGGTTGCTAAGTCTTCGTATGTGTTAGTGGATTTGGTTTGGTCTTATTTTGATTAGGATCTCTATGTCTACCCATAAGAGATGTTGTCTATAGTTTTCTTCCTTTTTGTTGTCTTAGTTTAACTTTGATGTCAAGGTAGTGCCGGCCCTAGACAGTGAGAGGGAGAGGTCCTCCTCTTGTGGTTTGGAAGAGTTTGTAAAGAATTGGCATGTGTTCTTTCCTGAACACTTGGAAGGCTTCAGCAGGGAAGCCATCTGGGCCTGCACTTTGTAAGAAATTATAAAATTACAAATTCTACTTCTTGTTAGAGATTTTTCAGATGCTGTATTTCTTTTTGAGGGAACGTTGGCAGTTTGTGTCTTTCTATGAATTTGCTTCATCTGAGGCATCTGAATTGGCTGCCTTCCAGTTCCGTGTGTCAGACTTGACCAAGCATGTCCCTTTTCTAGCAGAGCTATACTGCGTCCATTCTCTGAGGTTATGCTGGTGCGGTTTCCTGCTAGCCTTTTTTTTTTTTTAATTTTTATTTTTGTTGGAAAGGCAGAACAGATTTATGGCGAGAAGAGGCAGAGAGAAAGATCTTCCATCTGCTGGTTCACTTCCCAAATGGCCACAACAGCTGGAGCTGAGTGGATCTGAAACCAGAAGCTGGAAACTTCTAGTTCTCGGACACAGGTGCACGGTCCCAAGACTTTGGACCATCCTTTATGGCTTGCTCAGGGCATCCCAGCACTTGCAAGGGGGAAGATTTAGCTAATTGAGCTGTCGTGCAGGAGGTCCCTGATCACCTTTAGAAGAGCTTCCTTGAGTGTGTCTTGATCAGTGAAGGACGGGGTTAGGAAAAAACTGCTTTTCCTCTGGGTGTGTGGACTGGAACACAGGGACTGTGAAGCCCCTGAAACTCTGTTGGCCATCATGCTGCTCACTAAATGGAAAACCCCTTCTGTAGCAACAGGGTTCCTGGGGCTCTCTGGGGACCCAGCAGGCACTCGGGCTCCTTGATGAACCTTGGTTGTCTTGGCTCCTCTAGAGGATGTCTTTCCACTGTGACCAAGGGGCTCCTGACCAGGAGACCGCTTGGCTCAGGGCAGTGGGCAGCGTGAGCGACAGAACTCGGGATGGTGTCTGTCAGAGGTGGCCAGCTGGCCTTGTGTTTGCTCTGGTGTTCTAGTTGGTGGTGAATTTTGGTCCCAGGTGTGGGTGAAGGCAGATTGGGATGACCGGACAGGCTATAAGGGGGCTGCCTCCTAGGATCTGCATTAGCAGGAAGCCAAATTCAAACCCAGACATACTGATCAGAACATGGGCTCCTTCACCTCTAGGTTAAGGACCCATTCTCCTAATGGTCTTATCTAGATTTAATCACTCACATCACTCACTGTAGTCTTCTTTCTTTCTTTTTTTTCTTTTTTTAAAGATTTATTTATTTTTTCTTATAAAGTCAGACATACAGAGAGGAGGAGAGGCAGAAAGATCTTCGCTCCGATGATTCACTCCCCAAGTGACCACAATGGCTGGAGTTGAGCCCATCTGAAGCCAGGAGCCAGGAACCTCCTCTGGTCTCCCACGCAGGTGCAGGGTCCCAAGGCGTTGGGCCATCCTCGACTGCTTTCCCAGGCCACAAGCAGGGAGCTGGATGGGAAGTGGAGTTGCCGGGATTAGAACCGGCACCCATATGGGATCCCGGGGCTTTCAAGGTGAGGACTTTAGCCACTAGGCCACGCCGCCGGGCCCCTGTAGTCTTATTTCTAAACAGCACAGTCAGATTAAGTTTTCACTTTTTTTTTTTGTATATTTATCTGAAGTCAGGGAGAGAAAGGAGATACTCTATTTGCTGATTCACTCCACAGGTGGCTGCCGCAGTCAAGGCTGAGCCAGGCAGAAGCCACGAGATTCATCCAGATATTTCACATGGTGCTGAGGCCAAGCACTTGGGCCACCTTCCACTGCTTTTCCTAGGCCATCAGCAGGGAGCTGCCTGGGAGTGGAGCAGTTGGGACATAAACCAGTGCTCTTATGGGATCCTGGCATTGCAGGCAGTAGTTTTATCTTCTGTGCCACAATGCCAGCTTCTGCTGCCACTCTCAATACCATTCACACATGACTTTGAGGGTTAAACTCCCTGATGTGTTCAAGTGGACAAATCATGTAAAATCATAGCAACTGCTGAGCTGAAAACGGAGTTTACCTTTGACTTTTTTCTCATTTTCTCTCACCTCACATCCAGTCCAGCTGCAAAACTTCTCAGCTCTGCCTGCAAAATGTACCCAGAATCCACTCATTCCCTACCACCTTCTGGATCCAAACCCTGTCACTTCTGACTTAGAGACCTGGATGCCTAATACACCCCGATGCCTTGCTTCTGCCCTTGAAGCCATCACGGTGCTTTCAACACACCAGTAAGGCATCCCGTTATGTGTAAGGCAGAGCATGTCAAAACCTGCTCAGGACCACCTACATGGTCTCCATTTCAAAGTCCTTCCAGTTGCCTATTGGCGCCTGCATGACCTATGCACCCTGCGGTGCCTTCTGACTTGGGATCTCGCTACTTTCTCTCCTCAGTCCAGCTACCAGACCTCATGGCTGCTCCTTAGACAACTCAAGCACATGACTCTCAGGATCTTTGTGTTCAGTGCCTTTTGTTTTGGGAATGCTAATTACGTAGAAGATTGCTAGGAAGCAATGGGATTGAATTATAGGAAGTTGCCAGCAACTCTAAAGTAATGGTTGCTCTCCAAAATAGCAATTTCTTCTCTTTTCCAATACATTGCAATACTCACCCTAACTACAGCACCTCCCTTGGTTGTTTTCTCCCCAAGAGTACGTCATCAACCAACCTACTCATTTTTGTTTAAATCTTTAAAAAAAATGTGAAGATTTTTAATTGGAAATGCAGAGCAGATTTACGGAGAGAAGGAGAGACAAAGAGAAGAGAGAAAGATTTTTCATCTGCTGATTCACTCTCCAAATGGCTGCAATAGCCAGAGCTCAGCTGATCTGAAGTCAGGGGCCAGGAGCCTCCTTTGGTTCGCCCATGTGGGTACAGGGTCCCAAGGCCTTGGGCCATCCTCCATTGTTTTGCTAGACCACAAGCAGGGAGCTGGATGGGAAGTGAGCAGCTGGGACATGAACCAGCACCCATATTGGATTCCAGCGCTTGCAAGGTGGGGATTTAACCATTGTGCCATTGTGCCAGGCCCCCAACCTACTCTTATAAATTATTTCTTTCCATTTAAAGATAAGCATATCCCTTTAGCTGCTTTGTCCATGTCACTTTGTATTCCCAGTACCAAGAGGAATTCCTGGGAAATAGATGTTTGGTTAATGTTTGTCAAATGGTAGAGAAATGAACAAAGGCAGTTGGAGGAGCTGAGAATTAGAGCAGTATAAAGCACTCTTTTGGATTAAAAACTCAAGCTAAAAATATCTGGTGGAAACATGAAAAAATCCAGAGCATGTCCTTAAACTTTGTAGTTTGTAGTTGCCTTGATTTCAACATGCTCTCCGAAGTTCATGTGCCAAAAACCTGGCCCCCAGTGAAATGGTAACATACCACAATGCTGTCCCTACCCCCCAACATGGCATCTTAACCATTGTACCAAATACCCATCCTTAGATACTGATTTTATTCCTCCTTCACTATTTCTATTTCTAGGCAATAGAACCCCTGTCATTGGTAAAATGGGCTTAAACTCCCAATGCGTGGATGGGGATTTTGTTTGAAGGAATGGTTGTTGATTTCATCATCGCCCATTACTTGCCCACCACTGATTGATGTATCAGGTTGGCTTGTTTATCCTTAGGTGGATGTTAAATGGATGGGCCTGGAACACTTGCAGTTTTGCCCTGGGTCTCTGGGCATTGCCACCACAAAGACAAACGTGTCTTACGCCAGGAGTTGAGGAGGTGGGGTCCATTCAAAAGCCCAGGATGCTTGGCTGGAAGTGAGGCTCTGAGAAGAAAAGAAAATTCCTGTTTTGAGAGGGGGTGGGCCCCCTATCTGGAGCCAGCTTCCTTACACATCAGCTGTTGGTGCATGACCTTTGCCAGGTGCCCATGGCTCATGGTCCTTTTGTGGGATGGCAGTATAGGCTTCCAGGGCATGACTTCAGCAGAAAACCTTTGACCTTGAGCACTGATGCACCTGTGTGGGATACCCTGCTGGGCACAGGGAATCCCTAGAGGGACAAGTCCAGGCTGCCTGAGTGACCCCATGGGCTCTGCCCTCCTGCTCTCCTGTCAAAAATAACCTTGGTGGTGCCTGGAAAAGTTCAGCAGGATAATGAAGAAAGGAAGGCAGCTAGAGTAATCATGTACCCAATAAAATCTCATTATTCTTCTTCCTAGGAAATGAGCTTTCTGGATTAACGCATCCAAACGGTGTTTACTTAGAAAAAGAATTAAATTAAATACCATTGGCGTTAAGAACCTGACTGCTGGCTGGCTCTAACTGGGTAGCCAAGCAGAATTTAATAGAATTTGTTTCCATCATCTGCTCTCTGTGTCTTTTGGGGATGATTTTGAACTTGAACTTGCACAGTGACCCCAGCTTGACCAGACTGCTCTATCTTAATGCTTCTTGGAATTAAAAAAACCAATGATTGGCTCCAGGTCTATCGCCTGCTGCCACTGCAAGCTAATCACAGACTCTTTCAGAGACACCTGTGTTTTGTGCCAGCACTCGGAGGTATTTGCTGTTGAAGTTATGGTGCTTGACCATGGCCAGTGGGCGCACTCACAAGCCACCCTCTGGCAGGTTAACATGGGTGCGTTGCATGAGGATTTGGGTAACTGAGGCAGACCAGAGCTGCGTGTTCCCTGAAACGTCAGGGAAATGGCCCCTATTTCTTCTTAGCTTTATTTAGAACCAGATTGGTTAAGCTTTCCATATTAAATCACCCACTCTGAGACAGTCTGGTGTAGTAAGAGAATTAATATTCAGATGGGTATGCAAGCAAGGAGCGATGTCACCTGCCAGCCCTGACATCAGTGATGTGTGTGGCAGAGTTCAGGGCTTGGGGAACACTGGGACTGAGAAACCACCCTCTCCTCTCTTTCCCTCTCTTTTCTGCTTATGTGGAGCGGAATCAGGAATATTTATTTATTTATTTTTATTTATTTATTTGATAATCTTGCTTAGTTGATTAGGATACAAAGGATCAAGGGCTACAGGAAAGTGGGTAAGACCATTGTTCCCACACTAATATCATCATTTCCCCCCGCCCCTGTATCTGGGGTCAGGGGAGAAACAAAGGGAGAAGCCCCACCCAGCCTCCCACCCATCCCAGGTCCCCGATGTGAGGCACGCTCCGAGGGTCCTGCTCAAGCAGTTTTGATAGTTCAACAGGTCTGAATTGCTGCCAATCTCGCCATTCCAAGCACAACGAAATCCCTTCAGAATCCACTGGCTGACATTGTCTCTTCATGATTGGGGTTCTGAGACCAGCAGTTCAGTTGGAGGGATCTCCAAAGAAACTTCGTCTGAGGTGATCCCAGACCTGGGAGTCAGGAATATTTAGTCAGTCACCGGGATATCTGGAGGTCTATGCAACAGAGGGAATTTTTTTTCCTGTTGAAGTGTGGCAGATATGTGGCCTAATGGTTGAGTTGATGATTAATACTGTATCCTATGGGGGAATGTCTGGGTTTGATTCAAATTTAGCTCTTGACTTTTGGCTTCTTAGGAGACAGCAGGTGAAGGCCCGAGTGGTTGGATTCCAGCCACCCACCATTTTTCAACTGTGTATTTGTTTCCTTGCTGTTGATTTTTTTGAGGTCTTGTGTATTTTGAATATTAAGCTTTTATCCATTGTATTGTGGTAAATCTTTTCTCCCACTCTGTAGGTGATCTCTGTTCATTTCTTCTTTTTAGTTTGGCACAATCCCATGTGTCTGTTTTTGCTTTTGTTGCCTGTGTTTTCAGGGTCATATGCAAAAAATCTTGTCAAACTCAAACCTGTGGAGTTTTTCCCTGTTTCCTTGTTCCTCTTTAAGAATTCTTTTTAAAGATTTATTTATTTATTTTGGGAAGCCAGATATACAGAAAGGAGAAGAGACAGAGAGGAAGATCTTCTGTTCACTGATTCACTCCCCAAGCAACTGCAATGGCTGGAGCTGAGCTGATCTGAAGTCACGAGCCAGGAGCTTCTTCTGGGTCTCTCACATGGGTGCAGGGTCCCAAGACTTTGGGCCATCCTCTACCACTTTTCCAGAACACAAGCAGGAATCTGGATGGGAAGCAGGGCTGCCAGGACTAGAACCAGCACCCGTATGGAATTCTGGCATGTGCAAGCTGAGTTCTTTAGGCACTAGGCTACTGCACTTGGCCCAAGAAGTTTTTCGAAAACAAAAATTGCTTGCTTTGATTGGAAAGGCAGATTTTCAGAAAGGAAAAACAGAAAGATCTTCTATCTGCTGGTTTACTCTCCAAATGACTGCAATGGCTAAAGGTGAACCAATCCGAAGCCAGGATCCAGGAACTTCTTCTGGGTCTCCCAAACAGGTGCAGAGTCCCAAGGCTTTGGGCCAGACAGTTAGCAGGAAGCTAGATTGGAAGTGGAGCAGCTGGGACATGAACTGGCACCCATATAGTAAGCTGGTGCTTGCAGGTGGAGAATAGCCAATCGGGCTATTGGGATAGCCTTTCTTTTGGAAATATTATTTAAAATATTTATTTCTCTGAAAGGGAGAGTTACAGAGAAGAGAGATATCAACTGATCTTTCATCCACTGGTTCTCTCTCCAAATGGCCAAAAGGCCCAGGGATATGAAGCCAGGAGCTTAATCCAGGTCTCACTGGAGCAGAGGCCTAAGTACTTGGTCCATTTTCTGCTGCTTTCTCAAGTGGATTAACAAGGAGCTGGTTTGGAAGCAGAGCAGCTGGAACTTGAATCATTGTCATATGGGGCTCTGGCATCTCAGGTGGTGGCTTAGCCTGGCATGTCACAATGTTAGCCCCTTATATTTTCTTTTGGTGGTTTTATGGTTTGGAGTCTCATGGGTAAGTCTTTCATCCATCTGGAGTTGACTTTTTTTTTTTTAAGATTTTTTTAAGATTTTTTAAAGATTTTTAAGATTCATTTTTATTACAGCCAGATATACACAGAGGAGGAGAGACAGAGAGGAAGATCCTCCGTCCGATGATTCACTCCCCAAGTGAACCGCAACGGGCCGGTGCACGCCAATCCGATGCCGGGAACCTGGAACCTCTTCCGGGTCTCCCACACGGGTGCAGGATCTCAAAGCTTTGGGCTGTCCTTAACTGCTTTCCCAGGCCACAAGCAGGGAGCTGGATGGGAAGTGGAGCTGCCGAGATTAGAACCGGCGCCCATATGGGATCCCAGGGCGTTCAAGTCGAGGACTTTAGCCGCTAGGCCACGCCGACGGGCCCTGGAGTTGAATTTTGTATGTTCTGAGAGATAAGGATCTAATTTCTTGCTCCTGTATGAGGATAATGCTTTTTTTCCAGAACCTCTTATTGACCAGATTGTCCTTTCTCCAGTGAGTTCTTGATCTTCACCTACATAAAATTTTTGTTTGTTGTTTTTAGAGGTAGAGAGAGAGCATGCTCCATCTGCTCCCCAAATACCTGCCATGGTTGGGTCAGGGAAGAGACCAGAGCCAGGGGAATTCAGTCCAGTTCTCCCAAATGGGATGCAGTGATCTGATGATCGGAGCCATCCCTGCTGCCTCCCAGAATCTGCACTGACAGGAATGGAACCCAGGTGTTCACACATGGGATGTGGAACTCTTAGCCACTAGGCCAGACACTGCTCCTTGGACGCTTATCTTTTTTTTTTTTTTTAAGATTTACTTATTTATTTTTTTTAATTGGAATGTCAGATATACAGAGAGGAGAGACAAAGAAGAAGATTTTTGTAGCCCGGTTCATTCCTAAGTAACCACAATGGCCAGAGTTGAGCCGATCTGAAGGCAGGAACCTCCTCTGGGTCTCTTGCATGGGTACAGGGTTTCAAGGCATTGGACCGTCCTTGGCTGCTTTCCCAGGCCACAAGCAGGGGACTGGATGCAAAGCGGGACTGCCGGGACACAAACCGGCGCCCATATGGGATCCCAGTGCGTGCAAGGTGAGGACCCTTTATTTTTTAGAATATATATATGTGTGTATATATATATATATATAAAAGAAGCAGAGAATCTTCCATCTGCTGTTTCCTAATGGCCGCAAAGACCTTGGCTAGGCTGGGCCAAAGCAGGAGCTGGGAACTTCTTCAGTTCTCCCACGTGGGTGCCGGGAGGAGCCCAATCACTTGGGCCATCTTTCGCTGATTCTCAGGCACATTAGCAGCACCCTGGGTGAGAAGTGGAGCAGCTGGGACACTAATCAGCACCTATATGCCAGCTTCATCTGCTATACCACAATGTTGACCTTGACTTTGATGAGGCTACTGTGCTTACCAGACACTCAGGGATAAATTCAAACAAACTCAGCCTCTAGCATTTCTGGAAGGGCAGGGGTGGTACTCGGACATTATTTTCCCATTGTCCAGAAATCTGGACAGTGAATTTTCTGCAAGTAAACCCTAAGAAAGAGCCCACAGTGGTGAGGTGGACACACAGAATTGGCACTTCAAGGTAGGAATCTCCTCTGGAGATGAATTGCAAATGAATGTGTCAGAAGTTAGACTCATGGGCCTGGTGGAGTAGCCTAGCAGCTGAAGTCTTCGCTTTGCATGCACCAGGATCCCATGTGGGCGCCGGTTCATGTCCTGGCGGCCCCACTTCCTATCCAGCTCCCTGCTTGCAGCCTGGGAAAGCAGTTAAGGACGGCCCAAAGTCTTGGGACCTTGCACCCATATGGGAGACCAGGATGAAGCTCCTGGCTCCTGGCTTCAGACTGGCGCAGCTCCAGCCATTGTTGCTGCTTGGGGAGTGAATCATCAGACAGGAGATCTTCCTCTGTGTCTCTCCTCCTCTCTATCTGCCTTTCAAATAAAACAAATCTTAAAAAAAAATGTTAGACCCACAAGCAAATCATCATCTGCAGGTTAATAGTTGCAAGGTTCAGTCATGTTGCAGCAAGATACTTCCAGGAGTACCATGAAATCCCCAAGCACCTTGGGACAGGGTAGTGTTGGGTGATATTTGCCAGCCCCTTCCCCTATATTCCATTCATTTTTTTCCTCTTTAACAGAAAAAAGACAAAAACCCAAGGCCCTGTGTGAGCTACAGGGAACTGCAGAAGTAGCTACAGCATTGGAGAGATAAGCCTGAATTCTTGCTCCCAGGCTAGCTACCTGAAGCGGGAGCAGGAGGGGAAGTCCAGAGAAAAGTAATGTGGGGGGTGGTGCTGAAAGCAGCTCTTGTTGGACCTTAAAAGTCCCTGGCCAAGCACTAAGCTTTTACGGAGTAGTTCTTAGGACATTTTGTTTATTTGAGAGACAGAAGGAAATCTCTCCCATCTGCTGGTTCATCTGGCACATGTATTAAAAATAGTTGGGGATAGGGAAGGACAAGAGATGGCAAAGCTAGGAGTCAGACTTCCATAGGAATGAAGATCCAACTATTTACCCCAGCAGCAGGCAGCTGCCTAGGTTACTTTGTACCCAGGCAAGTGTTACATTGCTGGGAGAAAATCGGTCAATAGCTGGTGGGCTCTCTGACCCAGTTAATACCAAATTTGTGTTAATTATACCACTGTGACAGCATAGTTGCCTAGTTTATTTTTTTTAAAGATATATGGGAAGGCTGGGAACAAGAAGACACCCCAGCCCCTAGGCTGAGGGACAGCAGGTTTCCCAGGGGAAAGGGTATGGGGACATATTGGAATGGGAACGGCTGAGGGCATGTTTGATAGGGGGAGGAATGACATTTGCAGGCTTCTACCAACCAGCCCACTGCAGGTAGGGGAAGAAGTTGAGATGGAGTGGTTTAGAGAGGAAAAATTGGAGGGCATCTCTGGATCAGGCTAAGGTGCCCTCCCATGTGCGAGACCTGGGTTGGGCTAAGTAGTATTGCCTGCCACCCACTGGAGCACACAAAGGCTGAGGCTGGGCTAGGACACAGTACTGGCCTGCGAGTGTGTCAGAACAGCAGTTGGGCCACATTAAGCTGGGCTGCAGCACCTTCCAGAATGTGAGAGAACTGGATCTAGGGGGGGATTCTGTAGGCACTGAAGCACCTGCTGGTTTGCAGTGAGAGCTGGGGGTGGTGAGGGCTGAGCCAAGCTGGGTCACAGTACTCACCTGACACATGCGGGAGCCAGGGCTGGGAGTGGGCTGGGCCAGCCTGAGGCACCTGCCAGCATGCAGGAGATTCAGCATGTTCCTGGGCCTGTGGATGCACTAAGGTGGACTTGGTCAGCCACTACACCTTGGAAAGATTTTCTCTACTCTGGTGAGATGAACGCAGTGATGTGTCAGGACTATTGAAACCACTCACCCAACACCTTTGGAACACTCTTCTCCACCTTTGGACCTCTAAGGCGTCATCAAACGAGCACTCCCTATCTCCTGGTGCTGATGTAGTTTGACAGCAAGGAGTGGCCTGCTCTTTTTCCCCCTTTGCAGAAACAAGAGGAAGAAAAATGGAAACATTTCAAAGACCCACATGGGCAAGCATCTCTCTTAACTATGTAAATAATATTAAAAATAAAAAAGCAGAAAAAAAAAGACTCAGTCACTTATGTCATGGCTGCTGCATCCCAGGAGTCAGGAACAGGTGTTGGGTAGCAGCCCAGGCAGTCTGATGCCGTGTGGGACATAGCCTCACCTGTCGATTCAAGAAAGTGGGTATGCTGGATCGACATGCAAGGCGATAGAGGTAGAGTGTAGGGCTAAAGACAAACTGTGAGAAAGAGCTGGACTATTGGACCAAGCAGGTGCAGTGAGAGCCAGACTTTGGGAGAGGTCTTAGAAACTCAGGTGCCTGATGAGAGACACCCCACTGGGAGCAGTTACAGCAATGATTTATATCCTAGCAGCAGATTCCTGCCTCATCCCTCATTGGCTGAGTGCTGTGGGGTGTACTAGTGTCCCTGACATCATCCAAATGACTAAATGACCTTTCTCCTCCCTTCGCTGTGTTTTAATTTCCGTTTGGGAGTTGGCTGTTCCCCAACATCCTGTTTGCCTAGAGTTTGCTCCAATTGCAAGTCAGCTAACAGTAATTTTCTGTTCTGTTCTACGTTGAAAATGGACCGCTGGATACTTCCCCACCTGTGCGATGCCAGCGTCACAGTTGGTAGCTTAACGTGGAATGTCTTTAACTTACAGCTCTGCTTCGAAGTCACCACATAATCTTGGGCATAATCCTGCATTTCTTTAGGTCACAGTCATTCATTTACTTTTCATGTAACATCCATCTACTTACTCTTCAGTTCTTATTTAAGCATTAATTGAGTTCTGTTTATGGGGGAAAAGGCCTCTTGGTTGCAGGACATAGAAACTCATAGCCCAGAATGGCATGGGGGAAGCAGTGGTTGGTCTCAAAGTTTTTGCTGATTCTGTCATTGTGTAGCTCTACTATTGTTCTAGGTTTAGCATTGATATCTTTTCCTCCATGATCAGAAGAGAAAAGCCTCTTTCACAGGGCCTGTGGTTCCAGGACAACGAATTTTTGTCTTGAGAGATTGGTTTCCATGTCTGGAAATGGCTAAAGATCATTTGAGCTCCCTGCTTGTGGCCTGGGAAGGCGGTTGAGGACGGCCCAAGGCTTTGGGACCCTGCACCCATGTGAGATACCCGGAAAGAAGTTCCTGGTTCCCGGCATCGGTTTGGCGCGCACCGGCCGTTGCGGCCCACTTGGGGGGGTGAGACATCGGATGGAAGATCTTCCTCTCTGTCTCTCCTCCTCTCTGTATATCCAGCTTTCCAATAATAATAAAATCTTAAAAAAAAAGAAGATCATTTGAGATGGGGTCAAGCAAAGAGGAAAGATTGAGCTGGAAGATTTCTCACTTTGTCTTTAGCCTACACTCTAACTCCATCACCTTGTATATCAATCCAGCATACCCACTTTCTTTTCTTTTTGAAAGTTTTTTGTTTTTATTGGAAAGGCAGATTTACAAAGAGAAGGAGATAGAGAAAGAAAGATCTTTTATCTGCTGGTTCACTCTGCAAGAAGCTGCAAAAGTTGGAGATGAGCTGATCAGAAGCCAGGAGCCAGGAGCTTCTCCTGGATCTCCCATGTGGGTGCAGGTTCTGGCTTCAGTCTGGTCTAGACCCAGCTTTGGAGTTATTTGAAGGGTGAACTACTAGTTAGAAGATCTCTGTCTCCTCTCTCTGGCATTCTAGATATCTAATAAAATTATTGCTTAAAGCTATTGAGTCTGGTGTGGTGGCCAGAGGCTAAAGTCCTCACTTGCACACCTGGTTCCTATATGAGTGCCAGTTTGTGTCTTGGCTGCTCCGTTTCCCATCCAGCTCCCTACTTGTGGCCTTGGAATGCAGGAGAGGATGGTCCAAGGCTTTGAGACCCTGTACCTGTGTGGGAGACCCAAAGGAAGTTCCTGGCTCCTGGGTTCAGATCGGCTCAGCTCCAGCCATTGTAGCCACTTGGGGAGTGAACCAGCAGATGGAAGATCTTTCTCTCTGTCTCTCCTTCTTTCTGTAAATCTGCCTTTCCAATAAAAATAAATAACTCTTTAAAAAAAAGCTATTTTGATTTTAGGGCCATTTGTAACTGTGGCATGATATGGAAAATTCTGGCCAAATAATTTTTATTTGTCCTTAAACACCAGTGTCTGGTGCAGCACAGCTGCTCTGTAAAGTCTGTTGAATGAAAGAATGAAGGGATTAAATAGATTAAAAAATTATTTTTATTGGAAAGGCAGATTTAGAGAGAGGAGAGACAGAGAGAAAGGATTTTCGTTTGCTGGTTTCACTCTCTAAGAGGTCTGATCGGAAGCTAGGAGGCAGGAGTTTCTTCTGGGTCTCCCACATGGTGCATGGCTCCAAGACCTTGGGCCATCCTCTTCTGCTTTCCCAGGCCACAGGCAGGGAGCTGGAAGGGAAGCGGGGCCACCGGGATTAGAACTGGCGTCCATATGGGATCCTGGTACATGCAAGGCAAGGATTTAGCCACTAGGTTATCATGCCAGCCCAGATTAAATAGATTTCAGTGAGAGCGAGTGAGAGACGCAGTGGAGCCTGGAAGACCTCCTGGAAAGATCAGCAAGAGTGTTTCTCATGAATGGGACAGGAAAGACTTACAGCATTTCTGGCTCTTCTGTGTCCTCTCTCTGCTTGCCATGTCACCAGCAAGCTTTTGGGAGCTAGTTGTAACGAAGAACAAGTGAAATCAAAAAGAGATTGAATAGCTCACAATATTATTGAGCAAAGGACACTCGTTGGTACAGAAGCTTGGGGCTGAGTTTCCAGGAAAGATGCCTCATGGGTGAAGTTCTCTTTCTTCCATCACTTCCAAAGGGAGCAGTCTAGGCCAGCAGACTTCTAGGGACCCCAAACTCTTCCCAAGTCATGTTCCCATCATTCCTGAGGGTATTTCTCATTGTGTGAACTATCAAGGCTGCGTGGCTTCCATGTCTAGGTCCTCACCACTGACAAGAGAGAAGAGGAAGCGTAATCACGGCCTTGCTCATATCTGAAAGTGGTGTATGGTGCTGTGTATATATCGCACTAACAGGATTTGCCATATGCCCGCACCTGTATTCACTGACAACTCTATTAGTACATGTGCCTTCACCTGTATTCACCGACAGCTCTATTAGTGCATATGTTAGCTCAGCAGAGCAATGTTCTGCAACAAACCCAGTAGCTATTTTCTTGTTGTGTTTAAAGGTTGGGGAAAAAGAGATCAACCTATCATTCTGCTGCTTCATTCCTCAAGTACATATAGTGGATGGAACCGGGCCAGTGCCACAGCCATGAGCCGGGGACTCAATGCGTGTCTCCATGAGGCTGGAAGGAACCCCACTGCTTGAACCAGCATCAGGTTTTAGCAGGAAGTCAGGAGCCAGACTTTGGATTTGCACCCAAAAGTTTTTTTAAAGATTTATTTATTTTTATTGCAAGTCAGATACACAGAGAGGAAGAGAGGCAGAGAGAAAGATCTTCCGTCCAATGATTCACTCCCCAAGTGAACACAACGGCCGGTGCTGCGCGAATCGGAAACCAGGAGCCAGGAACTTCCTTCAGGTCTCCCACTTTGGTGCAGGGTCGCAAGGCTTTGGGCCGTCCTCGGCTGCTTTCCCAGGCCACAAGTAGGAAGCTGGATGGGAAGTGGAGCTGCTGGGATTAGAACCAACGCCCATATGGGAACCTGGTGTGTTCGAGGTGAGGACCAGCTGCTAGGCCACCGTGCCGGGCCCATTGCACCCAAGAATTTTGATGTGGGATGTAGGTATCTCCACTAGTGTCTAATCTTGGTAGTTTCTCTCCATTTTGTAAGCTTAGATTATTTATATAAGGTGACAACTGTGTATTTCATATATACAGATTTAGGAGTATGGTGGTACTTCCCACCCATGCTCCCACACTCCAACAGGCACTTGTTCTCATTCTTACGAATGTGCACCATGGCTTAGTTCCGTGTGGATTGGAAAGCTGTGGTGAAGCCTGCAGGTTTTCTGAGCCTAGGGCCAGACGGTGCTCTGGGTTCAGGTCTGTTCCCTGTAAGTGTTCTCTGTGTCCAAGGCTGAAGGGAGTGAGTCTCTTTGGCACATGTTTCTCTTAAAATAGATGGGCCCAGGAGTGAGCAGAGTGACTTGATGTCCCTGGAGACTCAGGCCAGAAATTGTGTTTCAGCCACATTCCATTGACCAGAGCCAGTCACATGACTAAAGCCGACCTCAACAGAGCAGAGAACCCGCTCTAAGGAGATGCTGTCGCTCACCTGACAAAAGTATAATGTGTAATTCTAGCACAGGGAGAACATGAATAGTCAAGAATAATGGCTCAATTGACAGCCCATGAATGAAGGAGAGAAAGCAGATGAACAGCTGGAAATCTCTACCACATCTAACTGTTTTTGTTTCCTGGCATTCTTAGCACACTGAGGTGAACTGGAAGGAATTTGAAACCATCTGTGTGGAACTTGGTGAAAAGTTCAGTAGATATTTATGGTAAGAGTATAATAAAATATAAAATGTTAGGTAAGATAATAATAATTGAACAAGTAAAAGAAAATTACTGATCGTTTAATAAGGAGCTTAGTTTGCTTTTTGTGACTATTTTACTGGGGTATAGTTTACATACAAAATACCCTCATTTAAAGTGAACAATTTATTTTCTGGTAAATGTATAACTTTTAAATATTAAACCTTATACTTTAAAAAGTTACCTTCAAATTCTGGAAATTCCTTGTGCTAATAAAGATAGAGTCAAGGCTATCATCTTGCGGCAGGAAGAGTTTGGGCAGTGTTTGACTGTGGGGTTTGGCAAAAGCAGCTCCCTGCAGTGTGGTGACTGTGGGGGGTGCCCCAGCCAGGCTGGACCCAAAGCTGGGGACTCAGGCCAAAGTCCCTGCCGATAGCCGGTGACCAAGTCTTAGGCTTTGGGCCTATTTGGCACCAGGCTGTGCTTGCTGGCCGCCTGCTTGTGAGCTCTGGTGTTTTTAGGATATGTAATTGCTGCCTAGGGACATTCATGGATAAGGCCAGTGTGAGTGTAGGTGAGGGATGAATTCTGGATGATTCCCAGCAACGAGATCACAGAACTTTCTGGCAAGCATAGGGACTGAGTCCTTGTGGTTTGGAGGGGAGAGTCCATAAAGATCTATTTGAGCCAGACTGATTCACCAGTCCAAATGGGAATCCTGAGATGGGCTGTTAGTGTAGAGCATCACTGACTGCCACATACCAGTCCACACAAAAACTACGGCTGGGGGCCTGTCTGGCAGGGCTAGGTACCAGTACCTGACTGAGTGGTGGAACAGTGGACAGGTCACACTTGACAGGGTCAAGACACTAAGCAGCACATGAGAGAACCAGGTCCGGGGGTAGATTCTCTGGGGGAAGTGTGGGCCAGACCCTGTGGAAATGCAAGTCCTGCTGGTTAGCTCGCAAGCTGGGGTGGTGATGGGCTGAGCTAAATGTGACCATGGAACCTGCTATCACTTACAGGTAAAGGAACTGACAACAGTCTAGGCAGGTCAAGGCAGCAGCACCTGAATGTGCATCCTAAAATGGGATGTGGGCTGAGCTGCAACTGGAAGGGGGCAGACTGGGCAGGGCCAAGCAAACCTCAACTCACAAGGAAGAACAGAAATCAGGATGGAGCACAGGTCATGCCGAGCTAGGCTCTTACACTGACTGGTCTGCATGAGCCAGTGATACAAGGCCACATCAGCAAATGCAAAGGCTGAGACAGGTAAGGTTGATGGGCTAAGCCAACTGGGTCAGAGTAACCACTGGCATGCATGTAATCTAAGGCTGGGAATAGGCTTGGTTGGGGAGCTGTGAAAGTACACCCTTGCTGGGTTTGGGGTTTCCATGGGAGAGTGCGGGGGCTGGAGTGGGAGCTGTGTTTTGGTCTGGATATGGCTGTAATCTCCATTGGCACAAGTGTGAACTGGGGCTGGGTACACGTAGCCAGGCTAGATGCCAGCACCATCTGGCTCTCTGGAGAACCTGGGTAGATGTAGGACAGACTAGGTTAGGTCTTTGCCTCTTCTGAGCCATGTATGAGCAATGTCTGGGTATGGCTGGGCTGAAACATCCAACAGCAAGAACTGGAATGGATTGAAGTCCAGCAAGGAGAGGCCACTGTTCCTGCCAGGACAGGAGGTGGGCTAGGTAGGGCTGGCCCATGGACTCAAGCAAGATCTGGCATAAGAAAGAGGCTCTGATGGTGGAGCTTGGGAAACTCCTCTGTTGGGACATAGTCCCTGCAGCTGAGTGCAAGAACCATGATAGGGAGCAGCCCAGACTAGGCCAGAGAAAGATACCCACTGGCATATATTTGGCATAGGTTAGGGGCAGATCAGGCTGAACCAGTTCACATTACCCGCTGGCGAATCTGAGCACCAGAACAGAGTGTGGGAAGCTCGAGTACTCAAATGCTTGATTCCCTCACCCACATCAGAGACTCGGGTGGAGCTCCTAGCTTCAACTTGGCCTAGCCCAGACTGCTGTGGGCATCCAGCAGATGAAAGCAATCTCTACCTCTGTAAACATGTAAGTCTTTAAAAATAAAAACTACGTTGGCTGACTGCTGGACTAGGCTATATGAAGAGGAGAAGAATGAGCAGGCATTCGGTGAAATGGTGGAGATGTTTGAGATGGCCATACCCCATTCTGAGCAAGTGGATGGAGTCCTGGCTCTGCTTCTGATTTCAGCTTCAAGGTAATGCAGACCCTAGGAATTCTACAGGTGATGGCTCAAGTGCTTGGGTCCCTGTGACCAAGGAGTAGAACTAGGCTGCTGGCGTTGGCATGGGCCAGAATTAGCATTTGAGAGGCAAACCAGTTAGTGGAAGAACTTTCCTCTGCCCATTTCTGTCTGCTTTAAAACTAAAACAAAATAGAATAAACACATTATGAAAAAAAAGAAGAAATTTCCTGTCATATATCCAACAAAGAATCTGAAAAGAATCAAGGTGGAGGAAAGGTCATGAATTTTCAACAGAGCCAACTTACCTCTCTTCTAACTCTTTCCCTGAGGGAGAGTCACAGATGAAGGAAGCACCAATGTCTTGGTCAGGGAATCTGTGGAAAGTACATTTGAAAGGAGCTCCCTGATTTAAATAGAAATGATGGGAGGCTGGGTTGGCAAAGTCATGACAACCAAGTTTTAGTGCCAAGGAGGGCATAGATGGTCAGAGTGGCACCAGCTCTCTAGGCTGCAGCCCCCACATGGTCCACGGGGAGTTTGCTGGTGACTGAGAATCCAGCAGAGGCCCCATTTGGTCTGTGGGACACACAACACTTCTGGGTCTGGTGAGCAAAAACCTCCCACACCTCCCCCCAAACTCTCAGCTCTGAGCCCGTTCCCATGGGTGATCTGAGATATTTAACTAACAGCAGGTAAGTCCACTTGAGGCATAAGATCATCAGCCACATGGTGGCTGCAGGTCCAGGAACTGGCCACAGAAGAGATTTTAGTGCCTCATGCTGTTTCTCATCAAAAACTTTCCAAACAATGGGTCACAGTCCTTTTTTTTATGATGAAAGAGTTTCTAACTCTATGCACATTTTTTATTGGACACTTATATGATGAGTAGAACTCCGATATGCATGGATTTCAAAAATATTTTGCATGAAAATACACTGCAAATTTTATTTTCTATTGACTTTTTCTGCACATGCATTTTATTTTATTTTTGTAGCTAAGTTGTTTATATATATATATATACATATATATATATATATATATAGTCTTACATAGTTGATTAGGATACAAAGGGTCAAGGGTCAGGGCTACAGGAAAGTGGGTAAGACCATTGTTCCCACACTAATATCATCATTTCCCCCTGCCACCCAGCCTCCCACCCATCACAGGTCCCCGATATGGGGCACTCTCCGAGGGTCCTGCTCAAGCAGTTTTGATAGTTCAACAGGTCTGAATTGCTGCCAATCTCGCCTTCCAAGCACGATGAAATCCCTTCAGAATCCACTGGCTGACATAGTCTCTTCCTGGTTGGGGTTCTGAGATCAGCAGTTCAGTTGGAGGGATCTCCAAAGAAACTTTGAGGTGATCCCAGACCTGATTCTTGTGTGTGCTTGCCAGTACAGGGTCCGGCACCACGTGTTGCCCCAAGCAGCTTATGCACATGCTGGTTGTTGCAATTGCTGGGCCAGTTCTATTTCCAGCCCTATCTTCCACACGAACCAATCAATGTGTGTTGCAATCCAGCCCGATCCTGCCCACTTCATACTCAGCCCTCATGCAAACCAGTGGGAGTTGCAGCCTAGTTGGGGCGACTCCCCATAACCTCCACCAGGCCTGCCCCCTACCCTGGTTCCATGCATTGCCAGTATGTACCGCACACTTCTTCAGTCTGTATCATCCCATTTAACTCTCCTACATGTCAATGCGCATCGAAGCCTAGTTCAACCCAACCAATCCTACTATCCAGCCCACACACATACTGGCAGGTGCCTTTCTGTCTAGCCACCCCTGCCCCTGTCCTGGTTTTCATGCTCTCCAGTGGGAGTAGTAACTCAAGAAGGAGGTGCTCACTATTTCCCTACTAGGCCACTCCCACTCCTGGATTATGCACTCTCCAGGTGGTTCTGCAGTTTAACTTGACGGATTTAGTCCCCAGTGCCAGCCTCTGCCAGCTGGTGCTGCGGCAAAGCCCAACCAACCCTCACCCACTCTAATTTTTGCTTGCATCAGTCAGAACAGTCAGCCCAACCTGGCTTTTCCCTGATCTAGCTCACATGAGCCACACAGGTATTGTAGCCCTGCCTGGTCTGGTCTGCCCCCATCCCAACTCACGCTTTCCAGTGGGAGTGGTTGTTCAGCAGGGAAGCCCACGTTTCCCCTGCCTGCTTTGCCCCATCCTTCCTTGGTTCTCACGTGTGTTGTTTGGGCGCAGCATCCACATCTGGTACGACTCATCTCACCTTTGGCATTCCATAATGTGCACCGGTTTGTGTTAGTGGGGAGCTGAACTGGAAGTGTAGAGGCCAGGACTCACACAAGCACTGTTATAGGGGATGTGGGCACCCCAAGTAGTGCGTTAATCCACTGCAGCACAGCACTCACCTCAGAGTCACAACAAAGCATACTCAAGAAACTTAGCATTATGCATTATGCCCTTCAACTTAAATTAGCAACAACTGGGTATTCTTTCTCTTGCCTATGTAATAGACCTTTCAGCATGTGCTTAGATCTGATTCAAGTATTGAAACTGGGAATGGGGGTTAGCATGATGGCTCAAGTGGCTAATCCTCCACTTGCAAGAGCTGGCATCCCATATGAGCACCAGTTCATGTTCTGGATGCTCCACTTCCCCTCCAGCTCCCTTCTAATGGCCCGGGAAAGCAGCAGAGCACAGCCCTTACACCCACATGGGAGACCCAGAAGAAGCTCCTGGCTTTACATCGACTGAGCTCCTGTTGTTGTAGTCATTTGATGAGTGAACCAGTAGATGGAAGATCTTTGTCTCTCTCTCGGTAAAACTGCCTTTCCAATAAAAACAAATACATGATAGGAAAAGTGGGAATTGTTGGAGGAGGGTACAGATGGGAGATTGGCTTCCCTTTCCAAGAAGTTACCTTAGGTAAGGTTGGAATGGGCCTTCAGACATGGTAGGGAGAGACTGCCAAGGGGCGGGACAGGGGGTTGAGCTACCAAGAATCACCCAATCACCCTGTATAGTCCCCTTTCTATTCCCAGATTCTCATTTTTCCTGATAAGTATCTTTCACACACACAATCTGGTGAGGCTGATCATTCAGCTCGAGTCTGTAATTTGAGGACATGGAGCTGAGATGTTGAGTTTGGTTTTCAGTGATTTAAGCCATGTAGTTCTATTAATAGATTCTTTTTAATCCTACCATAGAAAGAATAGTTAAAAAAAATTCTTGAGCTGAGCATTTAGGACTGTGTGTCATTGTTTTTCTTTAAATGGTCCAGTTTAAATGAATGCTTTTAGGAAAGACTCATTCATTTTAAAGACACAGCAGTAATGACTGACTCACACAGAGCGAGAGCTCCCATCTGCTGGCTCACTGCTCAAATGTCTGCAGTAGCTGGGCTGGGCAAGAGGAAGAGGCCAGCTGGAACTCCACCCAGGTCTCCCAGATCGGGGCCAGGGGCCTAAGCACTTGAAGTTTGACCTGTTGTTCTCCTAACAGTCTTCACAGGAAGCAGAATGAGCAGTGGAGGCAGAACTTGATCCAAGCACTCCAACATAGGATGTGGGCATCCTCATCAATAGCTTAACCTGCCCTACCTCAATACTTGGCTCTAACATTGTTGGCTTTGGGTAAGAGTCTGCATGGAGGCCTGTGTACTATTGTCTGAAAGTAAGCGAGAACCCACCTATGGAAAGTGATAGACTGTTCCATCCCCACAACCTAACCAGTGATTGTAGGTGGGAGCTTGCGGAAACAGCAGGTAGAAGTTCAACGGGCAGCGGAGGTCCACCTCCTCTAGGCCTATCCCAGCCCACCAGGTGGCCTGCAGGCTGTCCCAAGGTTGGGGAGAATTTCCTGCAACCTTAAAAGAGCTGATAGCTGGGCATAAAGCCTCCGCTCTAATTTCCTCCTCCATCACGACTTGTTTTGGTTAGGAAAGGCAGCCCCGGGGAGAGCGCTCAGCCCCTCCCATGGCTGGGCATGGCAGCTCTCAGCACCTGCTTCTCCACGGCCGCCCCAGAGCGCATCACACAGGCGCTGGGGCCTCCCTGCGGGATGGCAGGGAGGTCGGGGATGCCTCCTCTCTACAGCCCGGAGGCGAGCAGGGAATTCTAGCCTACCCGGAAACTGGGTTAACCAGCTCCATTTCTAGACAACTGCGAGGAGGTTGTCTAAACGGGGAGGAGCAACACAGGGTCCGGATCAGCCGGCCCCACCCCTGCCCCTCGCTCGGAGCTAAGAAGCTGCCATCAATGATCGTGCTGGGATGGATGTCGGGAAATACAAATGAGAATGAAGCTACTGCATTTCTTAGAGAAGATGACCGACTCACACTTAATATTAACGACCTCAAAAATACCCACAAACACAAAATTGTTACTACAGGCGTGTCCCCGGCGTAGGAAGCCGTGCCAAAGGGCCTCCATGCACTCTTGCGGGGTTCTCCTGGGCTCAGCAGTCCTCTCCCGTGGCGGATTCCCCCTTGCAGCTGTGGCTCAGGCTCGCTCTCCGTCCCTGCCCCGGGCAGGTCCCGGCAGCCGCACTGAGCTGTACAGGCAGGGCGCTGTCGGGCGCGCGGGGGAGCCGGGGCAGGGGCGAGCTCCGGTAGGAGGCAGCGCGACCAAGGCCGCGCAGGGGAGGCGGCTGCGGGGCCGAGGGAGGCGAGCGGGGCCCAGCCTGACGCAGCGGCAGCGGCGGGGCAGGCCACCGGCGGCGCAGCCCGCCACGGCCCTCCTCTGCCTCCTCTCCAAGCAGCTCCGTGAACCTGGCCGCGAGTGCGTCTCGCTCCCGCCGGGGGTCGCCAGCTCCAGGCTGCCACAGCCGGCCAGGGCAGAGGGAGGCGCCCGAGCACGCCACCCCTGAAGAAGGCGGAGAAAGGAGCCCGCGAGGCGGAGGCGAGGCAGGGCCCCGCCCGCCGCGCCCGGGCTGCCAGGCATGTGTGGCCGCAGGCACCGGTGGACTAGGGGCTGAGCCGCGCCCGGTGTCCAGGGACAGCCGAGTGTGTGTGTCCTCGCAGGCGAGCGCCGCCGGCCCTCGGCCTCCCGCTCGCTGTTTCCTCGGGCCGCGGTGCATGTTCGCTTCCTGCCACTGTGTGCCGGGAGGTAGGAGGACCATGAAAATGATCCACTTTCGGAGCTCCAGCGTCAAATCGCTCAGCCAGGAGATGAAATGCACCATCCGGCTGCTGGACGATTCCGAAATCTCCTGCCACATCCAGGTGCGGCCGGCGCCGAGCAAGGATGTGTGGGGCGCTGGGTGCGCGGAGCGGGAGGCTGGGTGGGTTTTGCAAGTGGGCTTGTGCGGGTGGGGAACCCAGGGAGGAGCCGGCTATTAAGGCTGGATTGGGTTTCTTCCGCCCTCTGAGGACTGAGGGTCCTAGCCAGGTGGGTGGGTGGGGGGTGTCCCTCACAGGTGCCAGGCATGCGTTATCCCCGTCCGGCCCTTTCCCCTGGCACGACCCTGTGTACACGTCTCGTGGTGCCCGGGCTGGTGACTCCGGGCAGGTGCTTCCAGTTATTCCCTGGCTCCTACTCTGCCAGGAAGTGGGAATCCTGAGAGCTAAGAGGGGCCACTTGCTTGTCGCCCGCTGCCTTCCTTTCCGCCCTTCCTACACGTGGAGAAGGCAGCACCAGCCAGGCTCACTCATTTCTTTCGCCCAGGGTACCGTGAGTGCAGGACCCTGCTTCTGGCCCTGCCACTAACCTGCCGCTGGCCTTCACCTCTTAAAGTTTGCCCCAGAGTGAGCAAGGCCCGAAGCTCTGGGCTCCAGGCTTTTAAGGAACAGGCACGCTCTGCTTGAATTGTAGCTCTCTCCAAAGGAAGGGTGAAGTGTGTTTCACGGAAGCCAAAAGGCTTGTTAGTGCAGCAAGTGGCAAGCTTGTGGGAAATAGGGGCCTGGGAAAAGGCGCTCCTTAGACTCTTGGTGAACATTCAGATGTTGCCCCGGTTGGAGGAGAAGGCAGATTGCAGGCAGCTCCTTTGGGTCGTACACACCTTTGTGTATGCAGGAATCCTCTGTGTGTGTGTGTGTGTGCGCACACACAAACACCTGAACTGTGTGTATGTGCATGTAGACAGGTGTGCCCATCTGTCCCATGACCCCAGGGGTGCCCCACTCAGAGTGCCATGCCTGAAGAGGTGGTGTCAGGGCAAAGCACCAGTAACTTGTGACATTCACATCTGTTTAATTGATCTTGGGGACTTCCACTTCACACCTATCCCAGTCTTGAGGCTCCGGGACTAACCTGCTTTTCAAATGCAGGGCATCACAGCCTCCAGGTCGAAGATGAAAGGGACAGCATCTCCCAGTGGCAGCAAACTGCCTCTAGACTTGGTTAACCAGGAATAAACTGAAGGGCTTTCCTTGGTTGTTTTTCTTCTGTCTTTTTGGTGTGTGTTGTTTGTAATCTATGTTTTTTGCTAGTGGGAGTTTGTGGCACAGGGATAGTGGCAATTAATGAGTAGGTGGACAGCTGGGCAAGTTTCAAGGTGGACTTGTCCAGCCCTGTGGTCTCCCAGCAGAGCAGGCTTCTGCTGAATTTTCTGGATCATCTTGAATTTCATTCTGAGCTAAGTGTCCCTGATAGACTTAATTGGAGAATTAGCAGAAGAGGCAGGGTCTGTGGTGCCAGGAGGGTTGCCTAGAAGGGCTGGGCACGGAGTGCCTAGCAGGTCCAAAGAGGGTGGTGTGTGTAGTTTACTGTTAGTCCTGGTGGGTGTCTGGGTTCTTAGATCCCTGATGAACATGTCAATAATGGAGAGACCCAGAGCTGGCATTGAGGACACCGAGGTGGGTCTGGCAGCCTCTGCCCGCCTGGTCCTCCTTGGAATTGACAGTTTGTTCTTTCCTCTCCTGGGGCTAAGTCTTCCTTAGAATAGATATGTAGTCCCTTTCAAAGAACATGGATTGGTTGTCTGGTGTTCTGGGAAACAATAAATTATAGCCAGCCTAATAACACACAGTTTGGAAAGTTTGAACTTTTATGGCTCAGTGGATGCCAGAGGTTGAAATGTTATGTTCAAAATGTTGATTTTGGCATCGATTAAAACAAGCCAATAAAATAAAACCCCAAATGTTTCATTTTGTGGCACACCCTTCTCTGTCCTTGCTAAATCCAAATGGTGATTATCATCTAATGACTTAAAATGAATGGAAAGATTGTATTTGGATAATTTTGTGCCTCATTTCTTCTTAGAGTTTTATAAATCAGGAATTGAATTGGCATGTCCAGGTGTTCGGCTACACACACACACACACACACACACACACAATTTCTCATTTGTATGGAGAACAAAAGGATTTAAAGAACGAAAAAGAACGGTTGGGAGTCACCCACATGCTTTCTGGGAGAATTCACTCCCGATTTCTTCCCCTCCCAGGGAATCCTACACTTAAGGGATTGTGTGGATTGTTGCAGGGAGCCGCACATGCTTCTGCTTCTGCAGCCCATGTCTACTGGCCTGAGTTGGGAGTCCTCAGCTGGGTGCCTGCCCCACTCTGGAACCTCTAGGGAGGCCCAGGGGCTCTTGAAGATGTGTGCTCCTAGGTTGGATGAGTGCTCTCTGCAGAGTCCAGAGGAAGTGGGGAGGCCCAGGCCAACTTGCCCTCAGGATGCTTACTGGTGTACAAGCCCTGCAGGTGAACATCGCAGGTTGAAAGAGCCCTGAGGTGCTTGTGTGGCTTCCGTTGGCAGCACGCTGGAGGGTGGCTGCAAGTGGTCACTGCCAGGGATGAGAGAAAACTTTACAAGTGTTATGGGGGACCATGTGAACATCTCCAGGTGCCATTTTGCTAGCATTTCTCACATGCCAGCCCTTGACACCTATTGCATATAATCTTTGCCATACTCTTTTAAGGTAGAAGATATTGTCATTTTATAAATAAATAACCTTGAGACCCATAGAGTTTAGGTGATTTGGCCAAGGTCACATACAGAAAAGAGTTTGAGCAGCTGGAATTAAAACGCAGAGCTGTGGGCCCGGCGGCGTGGCCTAGCAGCTAAGGTCCTTGCCTGGAACAGGCCGGGACACCATATGGGCACCGGTTCTAATCCCGGCAGCTCCACTTCCCATCCAGCTCCCTGCTTGTGGCCTGGGAAAGCAGTTGAGGACAGTCCAGGGCCTTGGGACCCTGCACCCATGTGGGAGACCCGGAAGAGACTCCTGGCTCCTGGCTTCGGTTCGGCGCAGCACCGGCTGTTGCGCTCACTTGTGGAGTGAATCATCAGATGGAAGATCTTCCTGTCTCTCCTCCTCTCTGTATATCTATCTGACTTTGTAATAATAATAAATAAATCTTTAAAAAAAATAAGACGCACAGCTGTTAAGATGCATAGCTCACGCCTGTCTGTCTTGACATGCTACTCCGTTGTTAAAGTAGCTTTCATGGGATTTCCAGACACCAAAGGAGAAAAAAATCTAAGGTGTGGAGTCTGAACCATGGCTGGGGGCCAGCTGGGATTCCCTGCCTCGGCCAGAGTCTGGCAGGAAAACTGGTGTCACAAAGCTGATTAAAATGCCACACTTCGAAGGCCGCTGGAGACCATTTCCACCCTCAGGACACCCTGTGTTGCTTTAAGGGAGATGATACTGTAAATGCTCAGCTAGATTTTGCACATCATACTCTTGCATTTGAAATGGTACATCCCAGATTATCCCTGAGTATTAGGAGATGAGGTCTGAACCAGGCTAGAGGTGGATGAGGATTGCCTGCTGCGATTCTGGGGTGTCATGATGAGGGTTGTACGAGGAGGTTGCGTTTATCTTCAGTGTACCTTGACAAGGCAGGGAAGGCAGGTTATTGTTGCTTTTTTTTTGGTTGTTTTTTGACTGGGATCTTGGCATCTACCATAGCACTGGTTATAGGAAGCCGCTTTTGTAAACTAAAAGCTTTCGCATCTGTTTCTTTTCTAATTTATATACATGGTGTCTTGTTTTTTGCAAATAAAACTTTCAAACACAGAATTCAAGGGCCTTCCTTTAGGCAGCTACACGGCCAGTTACAGTAGGCAACGGGGAAGTTGCTGGCTGCCTCTTTTCACACGGTTTAGCATGCTGTCTGTCATAGCATTTATGTGTGGGTGTTTAGGCTGGGTGGAAGAGGAACTCCAAATGGATGAGGGGAATAAAAAGGAGTCTAGGTTACCAGACAGAGGCCTGAGGAAGCAATGCAGTTGCTCGGCGCTCCACCTTGGCCTGTTGCAGTTGAATCATTCTCAAAGTGTGGTATTGTAGGTGACTGTGGCTGAGGGAATCAATCACTCTTATTTTTTTTTAAAGATTTATTTTATTTTATTACAAAGTCAGATATACAGAGAGGAGGAGAGACAGAGAGGAAGATCTTCTGTCCGATGTTTCACTCCCAAGTGACCGCAACGGCCGGTGCTGCGCCGAACCGAAGCCAGGAGCCAGGAGTCTCTTCCGGGTCTCCCACATGGGTGCAGGGTCCCAAAGCTTTGGGCTGTCCTCGACTGCTTTCCCAGGCCGCAAGCAGGGAGCTGGATGGGAAGTGGAGCTGCCGGGATTAGAACCGGTGCCCATATGGGATCCCGGGACATTCAAGACGAGGATTTTAGCGGCTAGGCCACGCCGCCGGACCCATCAATCACTCTTGATTGAGACTTACTGCTTCAGTTACAGTGGAGACCAGCCATCTTTCCTTCCAGTGTTCAGAGTTAGCCTGAGTATTTGCAAGTCTTTCTAATGAACTTGCCATGTCTAACACTAACTTTTATTGAGTAGAATAGAACAGACTTTTTTTTTTTTAAGATTTATTTGTTTTTGTTGAAAGGCAGATATACAGAGAGGAGGAGAGACAGAGAGGAAGATCATCCATCCATTGATTCACTACCCAAGCAGCCACAATGGCTGGTGCTGAGCTGATCTGAAGCCAGGAGCCTGGAGCTTCATTCGGGTCTCCCATGTGTGTGCAGGAACCCAAGACTTTGATCTGTCCTGGATTGCCTTCTCAGGCTGCAAGCAAGGACCTGGATGGAAAGTAGGGCTGCCGGGATCAGAACCAGCGGCCACATGGGTTCCCGGCGCATGCAAGGCAAGGACTTTAGCCACTAGGCTACTGCACAGGGCATACCTTATTCATTTTTAAAAAATTTTTGTTTTATATTTTATTTTTTTTATTCATTGATTACATTGTATTATGTGATACAGTTTCGTTGGAACTGGGAATCACCCCACCCCTCCCCCCGCCCTCCCCCCATGTGGAATATTCCACCTTGTTGCATATCCACTGATCAAGTACAGACCTTATTCATTTTTTAGCAAAGCCTAGTAAACATTTAGAATAGGCTGAAAGTTTGTATTTGTACTTGAATAGACATATTATAGCATATCGTAGGCACTCAGTAAATATAAGAATGCTTTGTAGGAAATGGAATTATGGTGAGTCCATTTTGGTGCAATGCATTCTTTGAAATCCTTGCATGGTTTTTCATAATGTGAATTTTCCATGTACTTCTTCAAGGTTCCACAGGCTAGGATTTTATGTATTTTTTAATACTCATATGAACATATCTCTTGATTTTATTTTTCCATAAACTTTTGGAAATTCATTTGGTAGATATAGGTTAGATGATTTAGTTTCTAAACTATTAAACGCATGAGCTTAGGAGCATTTTGTCATTACTGATGTTGCAAATTGGTGAATCCCTAATACTTATAATAGTATCTGGCATCTAGTACGTGTTGATGAAACACTGAATGAATGAGTGCTGATCTGCCCTGTATTTAATTTCGTTTGTTAACTATCAGCATCAGGGTGGCGTGACAGCATTGGATTGGGAATCAGATATGTGGTTTAATTATGTTGCCAAAGGATTGTCTGACATTGAATGAGTCATTTGATATTTGTAGTTAATTTTCTTTATTTGTAAAGTAAAGGCTTTGGCTTAGAATGATGGCCACCCTTTCAAAAGTCTATGGTTTAATGATTGCCTAGGCACATTGCATTTAGGCAGAACATTACTATTGACAGAGTAGTTGTATACACATGTGATTTTCATAATGATCCCACATTATCTGCATTTCATTGCTGTTGCTGTGTTATCAAGGGTTATCTCAGCCCTGCACACATGGAAAACAAGACTCAAAAGGATTAAATGATTTGGGTTACTTGACAAATAAATGGATTAGAACCCAACTGGTTTGTCTCAAAATGCAGATGTCTTTCTAGTCCGTAGAGAATTTAGGTTTAGAATGTCTGGGCTGTAAGTAGGGACCACATTAAAATGGCTCAAATGATAACACTTAAATCTCACCTAGCGAGAAGCCTAAAGATGGGGCAAGTTTGGTGTTGCTTCTCAACTTGCCATGGATCCAGGGCTTTCTGTGTACCCACTCTGCCAAGCTTCATGCATCAGCTCTGACGCTGTAACCATCCTTTACACAGCAGCAGCAGTGTTGGATATTGGACACCCCCTTCCCCTCCAAACAAAGCAAAAAAGCCCACCAGGACATTTCCAGAGGCTGCATCTCTCTTCCCATCAAGTTGTGCCGGCTAGAATTGGATCATGTGCTCCCACTCTGGCTGAGAAAGCATCCAGGTGTGTGTGCCTCTGGTGTCTTCCCTCTCTACCATGGGTGGTGGGCTTTGCCATAGGGAATTAACAGGTGTGTATTTATGTGTCTGTGTGTAGGGGAGGGACATCTGTTGGCTAATTAAACAGTATTATTTTTTAGGGTATGTCAGAGTGGGTTGTGATTAATGTTAGAATAAACTTTTCAGGTGGGTTTTATAAAACATTATGTAAGTGTAGTCTATTTTAAGTGAGCTATAGGACAGGGAAGATTAGGAGATCATCTCCGTAGTTTGTGTTGTTAAATATCAGTCCAGTCCTAATGGATCCGGGGGGGAGGTGTGGGCAGCAAAAATTCATCCTGCTTGGAGCAAGAGTGAGCTGGGGGTCTGGGCAGTGACAGGGTGGCAGAGGGGCCTAGGTGTGTTCAGGAGCACTACTAGCTGGCATTGGAGCCCTGATGAATGAGGTACCTGAGTGTATTCACCAGTGTAGTGGAGACAATATTGACACAGACTTCCTGGAGTTGTTGAGAGGACTGGATAAAGAATGTGTGTTCAATGCTTAGCTTAATGCATCACCCATGGTTGAAGTTGAGACAGTAGTGACTGCTCTAATATTAGGTGAGGATATGTTAGGAGTAGCCCTAAACAAGTTCAAAAGTTTGATTTAAGATCTAATGACTTCTCAATCATTTTCTGTTCATGCAAGACCTTAAGCAACTCACTAGGCCTCTTGTATTTCAACTGGAAAGTGGACATGTTCTTCAGTGGTCAACCTCCACTGAGTTGCTAAGATGAACGTTGAGAAAGCATTTGTGAATACTAGAACGCAATCCAAATGCTTTGTGTGGGTTTAATCAATTTAGTAAAAGAAAAAAAAGGGGGAGTTGATGTTGGTTGTATGGAAACATATATAAGCCATTTACCAAGATTCAAGGCTGTCCTGCTGATGAAATTCACTCTTGGCCCAGCTGACAGCCATGTCTTCACTGCTCGTAAGGGTAATCCAACAACTTTCTCAAAAGTCATCTAGAATGTCATTCAAGGGGTGGGGAGAATCCAAGTACCTATGAAACTGTGTCACATAATACAATGTAATTAATGTAATACAATGTAATTAATGAATTAAAAATAATAAATAAAAAAAATAAGAAAAAAAAAGAATGTCATTCAGACCTCACTGAAAACCCAGATACAAAAGCATAGAGGGAGAGAGATAGCTCTGACGTTTGAAGGCCTGGGTCATGTGGACAAGCTCTTTATAGTCAGTGTATTCTGAAAACAAAGGCATTGTGATTCCAACAGTCTGCAAAGATTGTATCTGTGGATGTCTTCAATGCTCAGGCAAAGGGTATAGACTGTGGGGAGAACGCGATATTATTATTACCCTGTCTTTTGGATGCTGTATCAGCTGGGATGCTTAGGAAGCCATGCAACATGTTCTAATTCAGACTGGCCTGCAGGACATTTGCTGGTTTATGCACTCAGAAGCCCTGAGTTAAGGACTCGGCTTCAGCACTGTGGTATAGTCTCTCCGGGGGCTCCCTTCCTTTTGCTTTGAAAGACTTTGCGAATGGCTTCATCTCCTGGTAGGTAGTGAAATGGCAGTACATGTTTTCATAGGAACTTCCTTCTTTAAAAAAAAAAGATTTATTTATTTTTATTGCAAAGTCAGATATACAGAGAGGAGGACAGAGAGGAAGATCTTCCATCCAATGACTCACTCCCCAAGTGGCCGCAATGGTCAGAGCTGTGCTGATCCGAAGCCAGGAGCCAGGATCTCTTCCAGGTCTCTCACATAGGTGCAGGGTCCCAAGGCTTTGGGCTGTTCTTGGCTGCTTTCCCAGACCACAAGCAGGGAGCTGGATGGGAAGTGGGACTGCCAAGATTAGAACCGGTGCCAATATGGGATCCCGGAGCATTCAAGGTGAGGACTTTAGCCGCTAGGCTACTGCGCCGGGTCCAGGAACTCCCTTTTGAGGAAGGGAGAAGTTGCTTCCAAACTCGGTGTCCCACACAGAAACCCGGAAGTCATTCTGATCAGACCCCTACATCATCTGTGTAGCCAGTGACTGTGAACATGGCAAGGAAATGACTGGGTTACCTAAGATCGCCACAACCTGACCCTGGAACTCAGAGTGGAATATTGGTTTCCATCGCAGTGATGGGCTCTACAGAAGTCCATGTGTCAAAACTGGGGGGCTGTGTTTTATAAGAAGGAGGGAAAAAGGGCTCTTGGGCAGAGAACTCACAATATAATGGTAGGTGCTTTATCTGGGTGAGTGGAATTGTTCTCAAAGTGTGGTCCAAGGACCCCTTGAGGTTCCTGAGATCCTGTCATGTGGTCTGAGGTTCAACCTCTTTTCCGAATAGTACTAAGGTAGTGTTTGTTGCTGCTGTTTCTTTGGGGTGGAGCAGGGAAGGGGTGGGGGATAGCGATCTTGCTGAGCTATAATTCACATTCACTTGAGGCTTTCACTTGGTGTACTTAGTTTCCTCACAGTCGCCACAATCAGTTTTAGAATACTTTCATCATCTCCCCAAAGTTGTGTGCCTTTGAGAAGTCCTCCTTCATATCCCTGTAAACCTCCTGGCCCTAGGCTGTCACTGATCTACTTCCTGTCTTTATAGATTTTTCTGTTCTGGACAGTTGACAAAAGTGGACTTATTCAATGTGTAGCTTTCTGTTATTTTTCTAAATAAAAGATATATTTTATTTGAAAAACATAAGTGACACAGAAGGACAGAGAAGGAAAGTTCTTCTCTCTGCTGGTTCACTCCCCAAATGGTTGCAATGTCAGAAGCAGGAGCCTGGAACTCCACCTGGATCTCTCTAGTGGGGACAGGGAGACAAGCACTTGAGCCATCATCCCTTGCTTTCTCAGGTGCATCAGCAGAGAGCTGGATTAGAAGTGGGGTAGCCAGGGCTCAAACTGGTGCTCCATTATGGGATACTTGCATCATAGGTGCTAACCTAACCTGCTCCACCAGGATGCTGGCCTGTATAGGGAATTTTGTGTCTGACTTCTAAGTACAGTGTTTTCAAATGCATTATCTTATAAGATGGATCAGTGCTTTTTTCCTTTTTCTTGTTTAGTAATAACTCATTGTGTACGTATGTTAATTTTTGTTTATTTACTTGTCATTTTGTGAGCAACCGGGCTTTTGCTCCCTTTTGATTGTTCTGAGTAACGTAGCTGTGGACTTGCCTATATGTTGTTGTGTGGCACGTTTCGCTTTTTCGGGTATATACCTCCAGTGGAATTACGGGGTTACATATGTTTGGGGTCACATACTGGGTAGCTATGTTTGATTTTGTTGAGTGACTGTCAGCCTGTTTTTCTAAGAGGCTTATATTCTTATTGGAAGTATATATATAAGAGCTTCAATTTCTCTGTGTCCTCTCCTACACTTGATATTTGCTTGATTATAACCATCCAAGTGGCTGGGAGTAGTTTTTCATTGTAGTTTTATTTTTTTGCATTTATTTTATGATTAATTGTGTTAGCACCTTTTCATATTTCTGGGGGCCAATTGTATATTTTCTCTGGATAATTATTCAAATACATTGCCTATTTTTATATAGGGTTGTCTTTTATTACTCAGTTGTAGAAGTTCCTTTGATAATCTGGTTACTAACCCATTGAATAGTAAATGTTTTGGAAAATATTTCCTGTGCTGTTGGTTTCAAAACAGTTTTGCATTTTGATTAAGTCCTATTTGATTAAGTCCTATGTGTGTGTGTGTGTGTGTATGTTTGTATACTGGGAGGGTTGTCCAAGAGCCTCATGGGTTTTGACATCTGTGGATCTTTCGCTTGCTCCTGTTCAAGGGTAGGTGCTGATTCCGAGGTTCTGGAAAGGTCCCTGAAATTGAGCTGCTCAAACACCCTTCCAGGTGACTGACTGTGGACCACATCTGCACTGGATACACACATGCACACACTATAAACATACACTCATATGTAAACACTTGTGTATTTGGTGTCAGAGCTAAGAAATGATTGCTTAGTAAACTCACGGAGATTTATGCCTATATTTACACCTAACAGTTGTCTAGTTTTACCCCCTTTTAAAAAATTTTATTTATTTGAAAGGAAGAGTAACAGATAAACACAGAAATGGAAAGACAGAAAAAAGAGATCTTCTATCTGCTGGTTCACTCCCTAAAAGGCCCCAGTGGCCAGGTTTGGGCCAGGCCAAAGCTGGGAGCTTCATCCAATTCTTCCATACGAGTGGCAGGAGCCCAAGCACTTGGAACATCTTCCACTGTTTTCGCTGGCCACTAGCAGGGTATTGGACTGGAAGTGAAGCAGCCGTGATCGGAACCAGCATTCAGAAGGTGGCTTAACTGGCTCTGCCACCATGCTGGCCTCTTACACTTAGTACTTTGATTCTTTTCTCACGGATATGCAGGTTACATACCATGCAATTCACCATTTCGATGTGTACAATTCATGCAGTGTAGAATATTCTCAAGGATGCACAGTTGTCACCTCTCCCAAAATTCAGAATATCTTCATCATCCCGTGCCTATTAACAGCTGCATTCTACCTTTGATCTATTTTGAGTTAATTTTTGTTTATGGTATGAGGTAGGGATCCAAATTTATTCTGCTTGTGGCTATCTAGTTATCCTGTGGCCATTTGTTGATGAAATGATGCTTTCCCCAAGAATTTTGTATGTTATCACCCTTTGTTAAAACGTTTGCTTTTCTCCAATCTCAAAACTCCACGACATACAGTGGCGTTTTCTTGAGGCTATTATATGTGATGCCACAGCATATTCAATAACAAAGTTGCATTAAAAACTCACCTTTCTATTCAGTCAGGCACTAAGGGTATTTGCAAAAGCATAAAACAGTGATACTTTTTTCACTATTATTATCATGTTCAAAGATTTGTTTATTTATTTGAAAGGTAGAGTTATGGAGAGAAAGGGAGAATCCTCCATCTGCTGGCTCGCTCTCTAAATGTCCAGGACTGGTCCAGGCTGGAGCCAGGAGACTTCTAACTGGGTATAGGAGCCCAAGCACTTGGGGCATCCTTGATTGCTTTCCCAGGCACATTAGCAGGGAGCTGAATTGAAAGTGGAGAAGCTGGGAGTCAAATCAGTACCCCATGGGAAATTGATGTCAGCTTAACATGTTGTACCACAGCACTGGCTCTACTAATGTGTTTGTTAGGTTGTTAAGTGTAGTTATTTTTCATAGAAATTTATTGTTTATGTTAACATGCAGCGGGTTTATTGTTATTTTTAAATGAATCAATAATGGGATATTTTAAAAAATTCTCAGTAAATATTGATCTATACAACCCACAAAATCCACAGTCCCAGAAGTGCTACAGATCCACACTGGTGCAAAGGGGCTTTGGCCATAAGAGTTGTTGGCTTAGGTGACTCAACTTTTTGAACTCCCTGAAAAATTTCTAAAAAAAAAAAAAAAAAAAACTAGGTAAAATATAATTCCCACACATCTTGAAATTTCTACATTACAAATGACAAGTGCTAGAATTATATCAATTAAACAGAAAACCCCATATGTACATGGAAGATATATTTATATGTTACTGTAATTCTTAGTCATATCAGTGTATGCATGTGTTGTGTGTATGTTTATATGTGTATGTTCACAATGTTCAGAGTGGGGCAAGGCCAGGCTCTTCGGAAGTAAGAATTTTCCAGTTGTAAAATCATGACTTATTTTGAGGTCCCTCTTTAGATGATGGAACATTATGGCAACTAAATGCTTAAACTATAAAACTGTTGGAATCAGTTCTGTTACTCTTTTGAATCATTATCTTGTTATTTCCTGTTCTGAGCACACATTTTTTGGGAAAACCGAAATATCACAGGAACGGAAATACCAAAATTAATCTCATGGAACATTTCCTGTGAGATTCACATGGTGTAAGTGAGAGACATTGGGTATAGGAGTAACATGGCCCTTTCCTAGCTCCCACCTTGTGTGATGGACATGTTCAAGTTGCTGCTTGCCAGAGATGAGAAATGGCTGGGTTATGTTTGGGAGCTGTGAGGGTCAGTTTCCACTGAGGAATGAATGTGAGCCAGTCCACACTGAGCTCTGAGAGGGTTGTCCAAGAGCCTCATGGGTTTTGACATCTGTGGATCTTTCGCTTGCTCCTGTTCAAGGGTAGGTGCTGATTCCGAGGTTCTGGAAATGTCCCTGAAATTGAGCTGCTCAAACACCCTTCCAGTTGGCTGACTGTGGACCGCATCTGCACTGGTGGGCATTAGTGACAATTGTATCTCTCATAATCATTTCTTTTACATTTTTAAAAAGTTATTTGTTTTCAATGTATTTGAAAGGAAGGAAGAGAGAGAGAGAGAGAGAGTGAGCAAGTAGCACTCTCTCCACTGGTCCACCCCCTAATCTCCCACAGCACCTGGGTCTGGGTCTGTATGAATAAAGAGCCAGGAGTTCAGTCCGAGTTTTCCCTGAGAGAGGCAGGAATCCAAACCCTTGTGTGATCATCACCTGCCAACTCCCGGGGTACACATCAGCAGGAAGCTGGAATCAGGAGTGGATCTGAGAGCCAAACCCAGAACTCTGAAATGAGATGTAGGCCCCCCATGTGGTGGCTGAACTTCTCAGCCTGTCTGTTGTCTCATAATAGTTTTAACTTCCCTCATTGTGTGGTCTGCTACTGTTGGACCTCCCCCTGACCCTCAGTGTTTCATTTGACACACTGCATTTAGTAGATCTGCAGTGGATGTTTGGATGAGGGAGTAAATGAATGAATGAAGAACTCTATTCTAGTGTGGCTATCACGGATAGACCAAGTGCTGCTCCTGAGGACAGAATGATTGGTTTTGACTCCCTGGCCTAGTCCAATCAAGGGATAGGTTTTCAAACAGGATTTCCAATGATGGCACATCTGACGCAGGGCTGAAAGCCCATGGAAGTTCCAGGGGGGTCTGGATTCGGTGGTGGCCTTTCACCCCTTTAGGACTCTTGCCTTTCGTGTCCAGGATCTTGGTGGCACTGATGAGGAGCTCTGGAAGCACCTCTGCACAAACAAGTCTTTGTGCAGCAGCCAGCAGTGCTTGGAATCCCCTAGAGAAATAGGGGCCTCAGCTGTTCTTACAGAAGTGAACCCAAGGGACACGGACCCCAGAGGACAGTGCAAAGTGCACTGTAGCTGAGACATATGCTTTGGAGCTGTTGGCTTTGGTAACTTTGCTGGAAGGCTCGGGACAAAAGCAGAGGCTCACAGTAAGGGTAAAGGAAGAATGACAAGGAAGAATGTATACATCATGTAATTTCTGTTTTTCAAAAGTGAATTAAAGTTTGTGAAATCACATCAGTTTTATTCAGTGGACATGTGTGAAATAGCATTTATATGCCAAGCAGAGAGTGGGGAACTGGAGCTGGAAAGAAAATCCTAGCTCTCAGTCAGTTGCGCTGAGGCAGACCAGACAGATGCAGTTGTGAGCAGGTGGCAGGCCGGAGCATCAGTAAGGATCTGTGGTGCAGATGAATCTTGATGAATAATGAAAGCATGAGAAGAAGTCAACTCCAGTGAGAGAAAAGTGCATTCCCAAGCAGAGTGATCCCCTGTTTGATATACAACTTTAGGCATGAAAAAGCATGACTGGCATTAGGAATGAAGGGATGAGTCCCAGGTGGTTGACTGCAGTGACAGGGGTAACGACAGTGCTACTCTTGGAGAGACATGACTGATCTCGATTTCTGTGGCTCAGTGCACAAGAAAAATGTAAGGCTCCTTGGTTCAGGATGACCCAGTGATAGAGGCCATTGAAGCAGTTACAGAATCCCCCTAAGCACGGGGCCGTGAGCCGACGTGAAGGTCTCAACCCATGAAATCGGTTCTGCAAAAACGGACTGAAGGAGAAGCAGGGAATGAAGAAGTGGATGTGTTTCGTTTAGGTATGTTGATGTGGAGGTGCCTGAACAGCGTCCGAGTGGAGACAGGTAGGTAAATGGAATGACAGTTACCAGAGACAGACCTGTCAGGGAGGCACGGGTCCTCCAAAATGTCCCTCCAAAATGTGGACAAAACCCCATGGACTGGTCTTCATTTTTCGTTTGTTTGTTTTTGTTTAGAGTATGAGCTCTGAAATTCTTCAAGAACAAGTGATCGTTTTCCTGAACAGAGTGACTCCCCATTTTCTCCTCCAGATATGCAGCCAAACCAGGGCTACTAGGGGAAACACGTTTTCCTGCTCCTCATCTTCATGTCCTAGCTTGGACTAGCCAAGGGAACAGCCTGAGAGTTCTGAGTTTCAAAGCACAGAGGATTCCCTCTGAGATGGTTTCATGAACAATACACAGATAATACGTTTATAAAGTCTTTTCAAAATGATACAGAATTGTATGTGCCATGTGAGGAACAGCTCTGTGAACTGAAACACAATAATTTATCCTTTATTTGTTATATTTCAGATACCTCCTATGGAAAATGTTGCTCTCTACTGTTTTTCAAAGGGTTCTTATAAATGTTAATTAAAATAGTTTAAGATGTAAAAAAATCAAAGAAATAATGTTACTGATGATTAAATCTTTAGTGTATAATTGATCTTTTTGTCTGAATAAATTTATGTATTACGCTAAGGTTGAACTATGATTATGCTGTAGCAGGGAAAAACAATGAGTATGTTAATAGATCAGGGTTCGGTTTATTGTCTCTCCTCTCAGAGGTATGATTTGTTGCTTTAAGCCTTGATGGTAAATGTTTGATCGGAAGAGAGAAAGACTGTGTCTTTCTCTCACAACCTGGAAATTCAAACCTATCATTTACTAGTGGATGCCAAGATGTAATTAAACTGCCTTGAAAGAGATCAGTAACTCATTAGCCTTATTAATAAAAGGGAGGATGGAAACCCAATTAATGTGTTGACTAATAATTCTTCCTGGATGTCTCCTGGATGTTTCTAGCCGACATTAGGTTTTGCAGGGTCTTTACGTGTATTGTTGCTTGTTTTTAAAAAGATTTATCTTATTTTTATTTAAAAGTCAAGAGACAGACAGAGGTCTTCCATTCACTTGTTTGCTCTGCAAATGTCCACAATAATCAGCGCTGAGCTGATCTGAAGCCAGGAGCCAGGAGCTACCACGGGTCTCCCACGTGGGTTCAGGAGCCCAAACCATGCCATTAGCATGAAGTTAGATCAGAAGTGGAGCAGCTGGGACATGAACCAGTGCCTATATTGGATGCTAGTGCCACAGGCAGAGTCTAAGCTAATTACAGCATTGTGCTATTGTTTTGGTAACCATGCTAGCCCTCATGAACTGGGGTTACAGAGGTCATGGCTACTATGTTTTGGTGGTGTTGAGTATTAATGATCAACAAGGGATCATTAGCAGCTGTCCTCTTTCTTTGTGTTTCTTCTGATGTCCTTTTGTGGAGTGGCAGGAATGTGTATTAGGTAAGTTGGGATTCTGAGAAATGATATGATTTGTCTGAGCTCTCATAGTTAGCAAGACTGGGTAGAGTATTGCCTTGGGTTCTAGGTTCATTCTTACTATATGAGATACCACGACTGGCTTTTGAATCCTGTTTGGTGGTTTTAAATGGTGTGTTTCTTTGCTGCAGTTGGCCTTTCGAATAGTGCCTGAGAAAAACCTTACATAGATCATATTTCTGGGTAGAAAAAACATGCTGATATCTTAGGACCGTCGCCCAACCTCACAGCTGAAACTTGTCTCCTGTCTACCTTCTTTAGTAGCCCATGCTACTTTGATTCTTAGGAATATCTTCCCATTTAATCTAACCAGGTAATCGAAAGGTATCTAGCCCCTTTGTCTATTCTGTTAACTGTTTAGAATGGTACAGATGCAACTTTCGGTTTGCAATTTCAGCTTAATTCCCCAGAAATTGCTAAGAGAGAAGAAAAGTAAGGATGCTGTTGATAGAATTTTCCATCATGTTATATATGTTACATTATTGTTTTGAGATTGACTCTGGGATTTGAAATCTTAACAGATGATGCAGAGCATGCTTTTTAGAGACTTTCTAGAAAAAAAGTGGAAAGGTAAGTGTGTTTCGGTTAGGCATGAGCTGTAGCCTTGTCAGCCTTTCTTTGTTTTGAAGGCACATGCAGGAGAGTAATGAAGTCCCTGGGGTCAGATGCGGGAAGCACATTCCCAGTTTTTTCCCAGCACCTGGACTCGTCAAGGACAGCACCTCTCCTGTGTCCCCCAACCACCTGGGGGATGCGTTTCTGCTGAGGGGGGCATCCCGGAGCCAAAGGGCACCTTGAATGACACCCGCTGCCACTGCATCTCCACCAGGTGTCAATGGCATCTTTGTGGTTTAGTGCTGATGAGAAGAAAAAGGAGGAGACAAGTTGCACATCGGTCCAAGGGCGGCCGAGGAGCCTGAGTTTGCAGCGCCAGCAGCCGGGTGGTAATTTGAGGATGGAGTTAGAAGAACAAAGCAGATTTTAATCATCTGCCACAGTCAGGAAGGTGGTTTGGGTTTACCTCCAAATTGCCCCTCCATTAGAGAAGGGGAGGGCCATTATCTAATATATATTGTGAAAGAGTTCTTCCTTTCTTCCCCCAGGCCTTCTTCAGTGTACTTAACTGGCTAGCAAGTGCCAGCTTTTTTTTTTTTCTCCCTCAGTGTACAGAGCAATTATTACACTTTAAATGTTTTTTTCTTGGAGTTGGTGCAAATGGAGGAAGAAGGAAAGATTGATTTTTTTTTAAAAGAATCAAGGTCTTACCCTTTATTAGATTTCAGTTTGAAGATGTAAGATAGTGTCTCTTCTCATCCATCCTCCCAGCCAGCCAGTATTTATTGAGCGTTGCTATTAAGGACTGTTCTGGACAACAGAGACACACAGCAGTGGCTAAGAATATGGTCCTTGCCAGCCTCCTGTAGCAGCTGATGAAGGGACTTCAGGTGGGCCTGTCACTGGGCCACCAGGATGTTCTTGGAGCCCCTAAGGGCCAGGAGTGTGGCCAGAGGGATGGCTTGGGGAAGATGTTGCGTTCCTTTGGTCCCAAGTTGCTCTCCCCCACAAGGGACTTCTTCTTAAAAGGACATCTTTGCAATGGATCACAGACATTTAAAAGTATGAATTAGAATATCTTTGAAAACTTTGCTGTTTTTTTTTTTTTTGCAAAAATTTCAGCAAAATTACCGCTTGCTGCAAAAATGTGATTTCAAGACAAATCACTCAGCACCTTCCCTGCTTCCTGCCCGATTGTCACTCTTGTAGGTATCTCTGATCTGAGGCATTCTGGGACAGCCATTGCGGGTGCTCCTTATCCAGCCTGGGAAGACCCCAGAAACTTTCTGGAGGAGCTAATGTGTGAGAAATGCTGCTTTTTTTTTTTTTTTTTTAAGATTTGTTTATTTGTTTGAAAGGCAGAATTACAGAAAGGGAGGGAGAGATGAGAGACAGATCTTCCATGCAGTGGTTCACTCTCCAGATCCTGAATGGTTGCAGTATATACAGGAGCTGGCCACTTCTGGGTCTTCCATGCAAGGGCAGCACCCTAGGTACTTGTGTCTTCAGCTGTTGCTTTCCAGGTTCATTAGCAGGGAGCTGGATTGGAAGCCGAGCGTTAACTGTTGTCTGTGATGATTTTACTAGCTAGATCAAAATGCTAGCCACATAAAATGAGTTTTAAATAAAAAGATGTTGTTTGGCCCATAAGTTGAGAGAACACCGGGAAGGTGTTTAATTAGGGACAGAATTAGTATAAGGAAAGGCTTGGTAATTGTGGGTAACCAAACAGGACTTTCTTATATGTTAATAGGGAGGTCTGGGAAATGCAGTGAAAAGTTGGCAGTTACCTTCACAGACTGCCTGGTGGGGTGGACAGCTGTAGTGTAGGAAACAGGATTTGGGAAGGGGAGGGTGGTGTTTGGCCCAGCAGTTTTGCGTGGGTTTGCTTCTTGGCTGCAGTTCCTGACTGTAGCTTCCTGCTAATGTAGACCCTGGGAAACAGCAGTGTTGATTCAAGTACCTGGGATAGCTGGATTGAGTTCCTGGCTCCCGACCCTGGCTTGCCTCAACCTACATCTTTGGCCATTGATGACACTTGGGGAGTGACCCAGTGATAAGTAAATGAGAACTTTCACTGTGTATCTGCCTTTATAGGCCTCTGTCTCTTTGCCTGTCAATGAACTAAGAAGGTAACTAAGCCCACCCCTCTGAGGCATGTTGTGTAGAAGTCAAAAGTACTTGCTGAATTGATTTGCCACAGTTGCTTAGCTTGCACTTTGAGAACCGAAGTGAGACATGCTAGTGTTTTGTCTCAAGCTTGCTTAAATGCCTTAATACTTTGACAAAGCACCATCTCAAGGGATGCTGGAATTTGAGAATTCTGTAAGTCTTGAAGTTCTGTGCGCTGTTGGGAGTGGTGATGCGTCTGTGACCTGTGACCTCCCTCCCGCAGAAAGCCCTGGGATGCAGCAAGTCTTCATCAGTTACGGATGAGGAAACTTGGAGACTTTTGCATGGCACCATAGCCCTGCAGGGGAGACCTGAACCGAGTCAGAGAGGAAATGTAAAGTTCCAGGAAGTAAGTGTAGGCAGAGATAAGAGCAGTTGGAAAAGGGTCATGCCAGTGCTGTCGGGCAGAACTTTCACAGTGGTGGAACAATTCTCTCTCTAGGCTGTGGGGCTGGGGAGCTGGATTTTCACTGGTTTTATTTTTAACTCATTAGAATTTAAATTCAAAGTTTGCACTGCATTGGACTGTACTGTGCTCACCTCCTACTGGTATTGAGCTCTGGAGTGACAGATTGAGATGGAGCGAGCAGTGGAGGGCTGGGAGCGAAGTGCTGCAGGAGAGTTTGGCAGTACGCATGCCTTGGGGTAGTATGTGTTGCTTTTATAATTTTAAAACCATAACAAATATTGAGGAAAACATATATACCTTGATCGTGGGTGATGACTTTAGGTGTTGGAAGATATTATCTGAATGTATTTAAAGGTTGGTTTATTTATTCGAAAGGCAAAAATAGGAGAGGGGGAAAAAAGAGAAGGATCTCCCATCTGCTGGTTTCTTTTCCCAGGTGCATTAGCAGGGAGCTGGTTTGGAAGAGGAGCAGCTGCTACTTGAGCTGGTGCTCATACGAGATGCTGACACTGCAGGGGGCAGTTTAACGTACTGCATCTCCATGCTGGCCTCAAGATTTTAGATTAAAAAATATATTTATTTATTTTTATTGGAAAGACAGATATATGGAGAGGAGGAGAGACAGAGAGGAAGATCTTCTGTCCAGTGGTTCACTCCCCAAGTGGCTGCAATGGCTGGTGCTATGGCCGATCCGAAGCCGGGAGCCAGGAACCTCTTTTGGATCTCCCACGTGGGTGCAGGGTCTCAAGGCTTTGGGCTGTCCTCTACTGCTTCCCCAGGCCACAAGCAGGGAGCTGGATGGGAAGCAGGGTCCCTGGGATTAGAACTGGCACTCATATGGGATCCTGGGGTCTGCAAGGTGAGGGCTTTAACTGCTAGGCTACCACGCCAGGCCCACGATTTTAGAGTTTTAAATCTGAAATGTGAATTTTTCTCAGAGAGCACCCAACGTCCAGAGGGGGAAGGGCATCAGCTAACTTGGGAAGTGATGGAGAGGGTTGGATACAATCTCAGGTGTGTATTTCTGTTCACTTCCTGATTAGTGCTGCTTGCTTGAAGTGTTTCTGTGTTTTGTCGTTGTTTTTCAGTAGAATTGACTTACAATGATTCAGAAAAAGGCTTTTAGAAATCTCAACATTTCTAAATAAACAAAACTTCTCAAAACAGCTGTCCCCACCCCCATCATTTATTTTGGAGATAATAAACTCTAATAAAAATTTCAAGTGCACATAGTAAAAATTGAAATGATATGAAAAAAATCTAAATGTATTCCTCAGAGGCGACTACTTCCACACGAGTGTTGAGAATAAATTCCCAGAATTTTCTTTTGCCTTCCAGAAAACAATGTGGACCTCGTTGCTTTGTGCAGGTGGTGTGTGATTGGGCCACAATGACCTAGTGTGGCTGACACATATGGGTTTGTTTCTCCGTCTCTGAAATCTCGCAGGAGAGTTGAAGCTCCTATAGTATCTTTGTTTTGCACACTCCTTCGCCATCTGTGGTGGGCTTGCGTTTGTGCTGGATGCTCGAGTCACATTCTGGGTGGGTGTTTTTACTTTCCTCCCCTGTGTGCTTTATTTCCCACCCTGATGAGTTGCTGGATTGCATCCATGCTCTGCCTCGTCTCTCCTTGCCTCTGAGTCATACAAACTCTGAACGTCTTCAGGGAGGAGGAGTCTGTCCTGCCAGGGATTCTGTTGAAAGTTCCACTCTTTCAGTGATGTGTCAAGCACAGTCAGAGATGTTGAGAGCTGATGCTAATGTGTAAGATTCCTCCCAAGGCACTTTCTTAGACATGAGAGGACTCTAGAGAGCGAGGGCTGTGAGAGATGAGGGGAGGAGGCTTGGCCTGGGCAGGAGGAGACCAGCGAGGGAGGTGGTTTGCTCAGGTGGATGTGAGCCTGATGTGCGATGAGGGTGTTGTGTACATACAACTGCAGAAACACCTGTGCCCATTTCTGCAGGAAGGCTCGTAGGACAGGTGTTAGATGTAATGGTCTAGTCCCTGCTTGGATTGCCTGCATCTTTTCCTGGAGTGCCTGGTTCAAGTCCTGGCTCTTCTGCTTTCAAATCCAGATTCCTGCTAACATGCATCCTGAGACACAGCAGGTAATGGTTGAAGCGTGGGTCCCTACAGCCCTTATGGGAGTCCTGGATTAGGTTCCCACTTCCTGCCTTTGGCATGGCCCAGCCTTGGCTGTTTTGGGCATTTGGGGAATGAACCAGCAGATAAAAGCTTCCTTTTCCTCTCTGTCTTTCAAATAAAATGAGAAGAAATGATGAACACAAGAAATATCTGGCAGTCTGTGAGTTTGCTTCCTGGAGGACAGGTGCAAGGTAAGTTTATCACTTTATGGCCTGTTTATCACTTTATGATTGTTCATTAACTTGTTCATCTTTTTGTGTGCTTGCTTTTATGTTTTTTAAGGATTTATTTATTTCTATTGGAAAGGCAGATATACAGAGGGAGGAGAGACAGATGAAGATCTTCTACTTAGGATGCAGGAAGAAAGACCGGTAGCCCCAAAAGTTTCATTTCCCTGCAACATGAGTTTATAGTCTAAGAGAATGAAGGTTCTCCACATTCCACACATCATGACTAGGGAAGAACTAGCGGGAGCTACACAGGCCTCTCCACCCAGCGGCTCCCATCTGGAATAAACAAATATTGGTCAGGGGAAGATGGAGTCCCCAACAATGACACAAGAAACTGCACCAACTTGTGCTAAATGTTCCTACACAGCTAGGCCTATGGGTAACAGTGATCTTGAGCTAAAGCAGAGAGACTCATTAAAGCCCATGCCCAAGCCCATGAGCGGTACAGACCCATCTTGTTCTCAGGCATTTACAACTTTTTTCAAATATTCCACAGTTTTTTTTTCAAGATTTATTTTATTTTTATTGGAAAGACAGATATACAGAGAGGAGGAGAGACAGAGAGGAAGATCTTCCATCTGATGATTCACTCCCCAAGTGGCCTCAATGGCTGGAGCTGAGCCAATCCGAAGCAAGGAGCCAGGAACCTCTTCCAGGTCTCCCACAAGAGTGCAGGGTCCCAAAGCTTTGGGCTGTCCTCCTCTGCTTTCCCAGGCCACAAGCAGGGAGCTGGATGGGAAGTGGGGCTGCCGGGACTAGAACTGGCACCCATATGGGATCCTGGGGTGTGCATTTAAAGAGAGGACTTTAGCCATTATGCTATTGCACTGGACCCTGTGCTTGCTTTTGAGCTGTCTGCCCTATGGACTGGCAGTTCCATGAACATGCAGTGCTTTGCAGGTCCCCAGTACCTGGGGATCCCTAAACATTTTGCTTAGCCAGAAGAATACTTGAAGGAACATGCTTTACCCAGAAGTAGAGTTAGTGACAGTGACCAGTTGTTGAGCACTGAGTGTGCCAGCCTCAGTGCTGAACCCTGTTCATTCCCACTGAGTCTGCAAAAGCATCCCTAAGCAGTGGGCATTCCTATCCCTATTGCACAGGTAAGGTAAAGGAGCAAGAGAAATGCCAGGTGTCCTTTCCTACAACCCATGACCTGTGAGTGTGAGATCTGAACCTGGCTCTAAAACCAGGCAGTTGAATACATTAAGTTGTCATGCCTATTGATGCCAGCCTGGCGTGGAGACTTCAGAAAGGGGCAGATTTCTGTCCTCCAGGTGCATGGTCAGTTGACCTTAGTCATGCAGCTAGAGACCCCACATGGGCTTTTCCACATGGCAGTTTGGAGTGAATTTATCCCAGACCTGGGTTCCTGGTAGACAATTTGAGCAGTTGTGAATGTATTTATTTATGAATGGGGGAGGTAAACCAACTCTGAGGCTGTCAGCCCTTGCTGGGCTCTTCCCTGGCTCTCCCAATGGACCCTCGGTGCTTGTGAGTGTTTTTGTTTTCATGATATTGTATTTTGCAAAATACCTGAGAGCCACTTTCACTCTCCAGGGTTCCCAGGGAGCAATCAGTTTGATCCATTTTCCTATCATGAGGCTGGAAGTTGGGAGAAATAAGAGGCCTAATGGGGCAGCCTGCTCTCAGCAAGCCCTCTCCTTTCCTGGGCCCATAGCATGCCTTACTGCCTTCCCTCCTCCTGGGCTCTGTGTACACAGTAATGCTTTGTAGAGTGCCATCGCTTCTATGTATTGTTCCTTTCCTAATATATCACTACGTAGGGAGGGAGGAGAACCCGGTAAAATCTGGGTCCAGTATCTGGATCTGGGTTAGCTAGTTGGCCCTGGCTGGGGCTCACACTTCCATGTTAGATCAAGTGAAGGTTACTGCCTTTGTAGTGAAGGTCACTGCTATTCAAAGGACTACCTATAGCCTTGTTTTATTTTCAAAGTTTTGTGTTTGTTTATTTAGTGTTTTCAGGTACTTTCAGATTGTAGCATGCCAGAGATTTTTTTTAGTTGCCATATAATGTTCTGTGTGGGTCTACCATCATTTGTTGGTCCTTTCATTGCTTGATGAATGCTTCACTTGTCTCCACTCTGTCTGTTATGAAGAATACCTTTGCAAGTGTTTGTGTGCAGGCTTTGTGTGGATGTGTGTTACCTAAGAGCAGGGTCATTGGGTCAGGTGGTAACTCTGCTTATCTTCTTGAAGCACTACGAGGCCATTTTCCAAAGCAGCTGCACCATGTTACATTCCCAGTGGTGACATCTGAGGATTCAGATGGTTCTACATCCCTGTCAATAACATTTGCTTTTCTCTGTATGAGTGAGCTTTTGGTTGCTCCCACTAAAACACTTAAGAGGAGCTACTTGGGAGGGAAAAAGGTTATTTCAACTGTATTTGAGCCCAAACTCAATTCAGGGACCTCAGAAAGCCTGTACATGGTAGAGGAATGATCAGATGGTAAGGCAGAAGGCAGAGAATCAGGGAAACAGGGGTTAGGGGAGAGGAGAGAGAGAGAGAGAGAGAGAGAGAAAGCATGCTCTGTCTAGGCCCACCTCCTCTCAGCTGCTACTGTTAGATCAAGTTTCTACCCTTAATTCGTCAACCATTATCCTTAATACATTGACCATTAGCAAAGACTTTTGGGTTTGAATGTCTGCAGCAATTTGGGGAGCCAAATCCTGTTCAAGCCACAGCACTTGCTATCCTAGTGGTTTTAAAGTGGTGGAGTGAATTGGCATTGCCATTTGGATTTCTATTTCCCTGGTGGCTTCTACCTGCATCTTGACTATATATTTTAAAAATACTTATTTGAGAGAGAGAGATAGAGAGAGGCAGACAGACAGGGCTCCCATCTGCTGATTTGTTCACCAAATGCTTGCTATGGCCAGGACTGGGCTGGGGCTGAAGCTGAGACCCAGAAACTACATTCAGGACTCTCATGTGGTTGGCAGGGGCCTTGCTGTTTGAACTTTCATCCCTGCCTCCCAAGGGGAACATTAGCAGAAAGTGGGAGTCAATTGCAGGGGCCAGGACTTGAACCAAGATACTGTGTTATGAGACGCAGGTGTCTCATCCAGCATCTTGCTTGCTGTGCCAAATGGTTGCTCCTTGGTTCTGTTTTCCCTTTGCTATGGCTTGCTTTTCTGCTGGTGGCTAAAATCTGGCAGATGATCAGAGCAAGGCTGTCTCTGGAACCCTCCTGTCTTCAGGTAACCTTATGTCTCTGGTGCATCAATCCTTCAAGCCCGAGCCCTTTGTGTTTGTAGGATCACAAGATGGTGGCTGGTTGGGAGTGGGAGGGACCCTGCTCAGTCACCTGCCCAGTCACCTGCCCAAACTCCACGCTGCTGGTCACCTTCAGAGCTGGTCTTCTGCTTTAGTCAGGGTGGTTATTTCTTTTAAATATTTATTTATTTGACTTGAAAACTGAGTTGAAGTTACGGAGAGAGAGTGGCAGAAGGAGAGAGAGAGAGAGAAAGAGAGAGAGAGAGAGAGAGAGAGAGAGAGAGAGAGAGAGAGATTCCATTGACTGGTTCACTCGTTCGCTCCCCAAATGTGCACAATGGCTAGAGCTGAGCTAATCTGAAACTGGGAACCAGGAGCTTCTTCCAGGTCTTCAGGTGGTACAAGGGTCCAAGGACTTGAGCCATCTTCTACTGCCTTCCCAGGCCACAAGCAGGGAGCTGGATAGGAAATAGAGCAGCTAGAACACAAACTGATACCCTTATGGGATGCTGGCATCATAGGTGGAGGATTGGCCTTCTTTACCATCATGCCAGCCCCTAGACAGAGTGATAATTTTTTACTTGTCACAGATTTCCCAAGAAAAATGAAGATTTGAAACAGCTTGCTTTGATAAGTCAGTTACAGATGCCGTCCTGTTACATCCACGACTCATGCCATGAATGTGACTAAAAATCACAGTGCTTTTGTGATGACACTTGGGTGTTAGTTCCACAGCACAGAGAATGTATTTGTGCCTTCTGGCATTTAGTAGGTCTCCAAAGGATGAGTCCTATCCTTGGAGAGTGAGACAGATTAATTAAATCCTTTATTTTGAGATCATTGTAGATTCACATGAGGTTGTAAAAAGCTGTACTGAGCGATCCCGTACTTGGAACTGTTTTGCTGTCGGAGAAAATGAAGATTTACTGAGGGACTGGAAAATAACTCTGGAAATATGCCAAGAATCCAAACTATTTCTGCTGCTATCAGCTCCCAGCTTTTCCCAGGATGAGGCCTGCCTGACCTGGCCATCCAAGGAGCTGCCCCTGGGGAACGGTTACTGAGCGACAGCGGCTCTTCAGCTCAGTGGCTCCTTGCAGCTTCAAGTAGACAAGTAGAAAGTCCAAGCCCTTTCCTTTCTTCCCATCCTTGTTCATAATGGTTCAGTTGCTAATGTTGAATGCTTTTGACCATGGTTGCTGCTGCTGCCCCTAATCTGGTTGATTTGCACAAGATGTTGCACCTGACAAAGATCCTATTTCAATGTAAACCGCCCCATACTGGAGGGGAAAAAATCCTCAAGGTGAAGAGTGTGACTGGGATAAAGATTATAAATTTGATCTGCAATGTAACAAGCACATCCTTTGAGTGTCTGCTCTGGGCTGGTTGCTGCTTGAGGTTCAGGAGAATGGAACCCACAGAACCTATTCTCTCAGAAAGGTTAGGTCCTCTTTGGGGGAGACAACAGAGAAAAACTTAAAAATGTAAGCTATGGAATGTGTCTACTGTTGGTAAATGCTTTACATGAATAGTGAGAGAGGGAACAAGATGGGGAATAAGAGAGAAAATGGAAGGGGACTGATTTCAGTTTAGAATGATGGATCAGGGAAGGCATGCTTGGGAAGAGGGTGGGAGAGCAGAATTTGGCTCACTCTTCCCATAAAGGGTACAGATTGGTGAGTTTGCCACCAGCTATGCAACAACTCCTCTAGTGCAACAGTGGTCCCAGACAGTACCTGAAGGTGTAAGCATGGCTGTGTTACCATAGGTTTTCTTTGCAGAAATAGGCAGTAGGCCAGGTTTGAACATCATCTGAAGTTTGCCAAGTCCTGTATTAGAACTGAATTATGAGGGGATTTGAGAAGCCAGTCCTGGCTGTATCTGAAGGGAGCAGCAACAACAGCCTTTGCAGAGACCCTGAGGTTTGTTTGTGGTTCGTGTGAGAAGAAACAAGAAAGAAGCAAGTGGAAGGACAAGAGAGATGAGGGCCGGGAAATGGCGGGAGTCAATCATGCAAACGTCTGCAAGAGAATGCAAACGCAACACATGCAAGAGGCAAAAAAACCAAGCCAAGTAGTGCTCTTTTTAACAACTGAGTGTGAAATATGCAAAGTTATGAGTGTGCAAGCATGACACAGTTCTGTGAAGTGGACGCTGTTGGGTGACAGTACACAGACTCAGTGACACACCCATGGGGTGCCTCAGCGCCAACAGCACTGCCTCCTGGCTGCTGATGCCACAGGTAGGGTTTTCTCTGTTGTGGGCAATGGAGAGCAGCATCCTCTTTTGTCATTTGGTGATCAACATTGTCTTTATGAGACTCATCCTTGTGGTGGCCTGTGACAGTAATTCTTGAGTTCTCACTGGTGCATGGGCACCTGTGCTGTCGATATTCATTCATTGTTTAATTTTTTGAAACTGCTGATAGCTATGTAGGTTATTTCCAAGGCTGGGCCATTATAAACAGCTTTGTTCACTTTAACTTAAAAAAATTAATACTCTGGGGCCCAGCACAGTAGCCTAGCAGCTAAAGTCCTTGCTTTGCACACCCCAGGATCCCATATGGGTGCCAGTTCTAGTCCCGGCAGCCCCACTTCCCATCCAGCTCCCTGCTTGTGGCCTGGGAAAGCAGAGGAGGACAGCCCAAAGCTTTGGGACCCTGCACTCTTGTGGAGACCCAAAAGAGGCTCCTGGCTCTTAGCTTCAGATTGGCTCAGCTCCAGCCATTGAGGCCACTTAGGGAGTGAATCATCAGATGGAAGATCTTCCTCTCTGTCTCTCCTTCTCTCTGTATATCTGTCTTTCCAATAAAAATGAAACAAATCTTGAAAAAAGTTGTGGAATATTTGAAAAAAGTTGTAAATGCCTGAGAACAAGATGGGTCTGTACCACTCATGGGCTTGGGCATGGGCTTTAATGAGTCTCTCTGCTTTAGCTCAAGATCACTGTTACCCATAGGCCTAGCTGTGTAGGAACATTTAGCACAAGTTGGTGCAGTTTCTTGTGTCATTGTTGGGGACTCCATCTTCCCCTGACCAATATTTGTTTATTCCAGATGGGAGCCGCTGGGTGGAGAGGCCTGTGTATCTCCCGCTAGTTCTTCCCTAGTCATGATGTGTGGAATGTGGAGAACCTTCATTCTCTTAGACTATAAACTCATGTTGCAGGGAAATGAAACTTTTGGGGCTACCGGTCTTTCTTCCTGCATCCTAAGTAGAAGTATAAGCATTTTTTAGGTAGCTCAAGATAGGATCTTCCTATGAAAGTGTGCACTGGGTTGGAGACCGTTCTTTATGCAGTGCTTAGGAGGTGTAGTGAGCAGATCACCTTCGATGGTTCTGGATCTGACCTTGTTTGAAAACATGGTTCTTGTGCTGATAAAGCAGAGCAGGTGCACCTGGCAGATGCAGTCATGAGGTAGAAATATGATCACTTTGTCAGGAGGACCTTGGTGGCTCTCCTTTTTCTGCTGGGTCTCTCAAGCCACTAGACCTAAGATCCCTGTCCCCATACTGCTATCTGTAAGCCTCTGAGTCAACAACAGGGCGCCAGCTGCCAGTTTGGTGGTCTCAGCAGTTGGAAGGTCAGCCTTCAATGTATGTGTGCCGTACTTTTTGATTTGACTTGAAGGGGAAGTTCCTTCTTGTGGACTTATTCCAGATGGAGGTGCCCTAAGAAGACAAGCCAATAAATTGAGAAAATTAGCAGGAAAAAGCAAGAGAAAAATTGCCTTTCAAGTTAGCTTTTCTGAGTTTTCCCACCTGTTTACAAGTCTATGCTGAATTTCATAGAATTTCCCAATAACATGGTATTTCTCTTGCTTCTGTATGCCTTTTTCATAAAACATCTCTTCCATGGTATGTTACTGTAAGTGTGGAGCTTTCCTTTTCATATGTGGAGGAAATTCTTGTGATAGGTATAGACCCATGACACAGAATAGATGTATGGAATTTATTTGCTGAAAGAATGAATGGAGTATGAGGTCACCTAAATTTCATTTTTGTGAAAGAACAGAATTAGAAGGTAGGGATTTTTTTGGGGGGGAAGTGTGCAAAAATGATTTTTAAAATACATGCATATTTTTAATACCCATTTTAATGAACTTTTGAAGACATCTTATATGCATGTATTATGGTTTGAATAGGATTTGGCTCCTTGGCTCATGCAAATGCTTGAATCTCAATGATTACTGCAATAATGTTGGTGGTGGATGGGTTAAAGATAGAGAATTGATCCAGTCATGATGGTTGGGAGATGGGCCTAGCTGGAAGATACTTGGGTGATTGGAGACACTTCCCCGGAAGGTAGTTTTCATTGAGAGGGTTGGGTTTGTAAGCTGTTTGGCCTTGCTGCTCTCTCTAGCTGCAAACTTCTTAGTTTGCAATGTGATCACTCTCCTGTCTCCATCAGATGCCCAAACCAATGGGACCACTGAGCTATAGACCTTCAAAACTGTGAGTTGGAAGAAACCTTCTTCCTTCATAAGTAACACCTTTGAGACATCTTATTTAAAATAATGAAAATTAGGTTAATACAATGTCAATTTCCAAGATTTTTGAAACTATAGTAAACTTACCCCTTGGTATGTCCATGAACTTGGCAACTGTGATGTCCTGTTATTAGGGCTCCTTGAATGTGATAGTTCTTGTTTTTTGACCATGGTTGATAGAATATGACTGCCCAACATCTCTCAGAAGATTGCCTGTCATTCATTGACTCATCAAATATATACTGGGCTAGATGCTTTGAGAGGGTCTTGGGGTATAGCCATGAGCAAAGCAAACTCATAGAATGTTAAGTATTCTGGCAGGAAAAGGGCTGACCTAAGTAAACACCCATACCAATAAAAATCATGACAGGCAGTGATGGATTCTATATGGAAATGCGAAGTTTGGTAGAGGGGGTTACAGAGCAATTAGATAGGCAGAGGCAGTCTCTCTGATAGTATGGCATTTGAACAGAGGAAGGAGGTGAGGGAGAGAACTGAAAGAGTATCTGGGAGATGAGCATCTTAGAACAGAGAACGAGTAGAAGGTGTTGAGGGTAGAGGGGAGCTTGGTGTGTTTGGAGAACCTGAAGGAGGAGGAGAGGCTGGGAGTGCGTGCTTGTTTTGGTGATTTCCACAGAGTGTTTCTATTTCCAGAACCCAGTGCCTCCCTTCTCCCAACCAGAGGCAGTTGGTATTTTGAAGCCACTTATTGCCCCAGAACCCAGCACAGTGATCACAAATCAGTGTCTGACTGACTCTGGATGGCAGGAGACCAAGGCAATGATGGTCTATTATATCGTTATGTGATCATTAGTACTTCCTGTTAGAGCTTCAGTTAGGAGGGCTGTGATGTTCAAGGTGTTTTTGTGGTTTGATTTGAAGCCTCCTTGAACATAAAATTGGCAGCCTCTACTTTCCCTGTGTGTCTGTCAAGCCCACATGGCCAACCTCCTGGTGATGCATGGAGTGTGTCCCCACCTCTTCTGGGACTCCTCCCATGGTCTTTGGCATTCTTAGACCTGTTCATTAAAAAAAGTTCTTCCTTCTGTTCTGGTCCCCTGTCAGTTTCCTTCTGACTTTCCCCAATGTACCCATTTATAGCCAACAGCCACACCAAATGTCTCCTTTTCTGTTCTTAAAGGTTTGTTTATTTGAACGGCAAAGCTAGAGAGACAAAATACCAGAGATCTGTTTGCTGGTTCATTCCCCAGATGGCTACAGTGGCCTTGTTGAAGCCAGGAGGTTTATTCCACTTCCCATGTGGGTGCAGAGAGCCAAATACTTGGCCCATTTTGTGCTGCTTTTCCCAGGCTATTAGCAGGGAGCTGGACGGGAAGTGGATGGAGCTGGATGGAGCATGAACCAGCACCCATATGGTATGTCAGCACTGTAGACAGCAGCTTTACCTCCTATGCTCCAGTGTTGACACCATCTTTTTTATATAAAATATGGTTATTCTAATATCTAGAGCAGATATTACATCCTAGAACTTCTCTTCTTGAACTATAGTCCAGCTTGGCCAGGCAATCGGTATGTGACTTTCAACTGCTGGTCCTGGGACTCTGCCCTTTCACCATCCATGTTGGGGACCCTCTGTCTTGGATTCAGTGCTGCATCCTCAGTGCCTAGCATGTCATCAAGTACTTAGCAGCAGCAAGAAATATTAAGCAACTGGAGTGCAGACTCACTTTGGGATGAAAGTCTATACAACCCATTTTAGGCTTGAAAACGTTTTGCCTGTTATTCCCAATGATCATTACTCCATCTTGTGATCTCTCCCAGGACTCTACCTACAAATAGTTAAGGTTTTTCTGACTTAAATCCTTTCCAGAATAAGGCCTATACACAGAAAAGCAAAACAAGCCAATGATTCAGGCACTTGAGAGAAGTTGAAATGGTAAGCAACAGATTTAGTTTCTTGGTTTAAATGCAGCCCTCTTTGCAGTTGTCCTGGGAAGGAGGAGGTAGGTCCAGCACAGAGGAAGGGAAGGATTTTACATTTTTCCTGCCTACTTTGGGTGCACTGAGTCCTCTCATCAGGCATCTCGTGGCCTCTGGCTGCAGGAGTGGTAGTGAAACCCCACTGATGGTATGAGCAGATAGGAGATTTGGTTGTTCTGTTGCTTGTTATGAAGCAATCAAATCCCCTTGCTTCCCAGAGGTAGCACAGAGGGGCTTTTCTGGTGGGTTTCAGAGGTGAAATTACAACATTACTGCTTGGTTTAAAACACAAACTTTTGCATAATGTAATCATTGATGTTTGTATCACTTTTTCTAAAGGAAAAAAAAAGTAGATAACTTGGACTGGTAAGAAATAACCAACCCTATCCACTGACTTGGTGGCTCACTTCTGCAACCTGCATGTATTGAATACTCCTGTGAAAGAACATTCTGTGCAAATAAAAGTTTCAGGATGCAGCTCTGCTATGTAAAAATTTCATGAGGTACCTTATATGTATAAGGGATCTTACCTTATCTTCAAGGCATTGATCTTCCTTCCCTCTAACAGAACTTCACTGATTCCTGTGACATATAAGGAACTGCAGTTGTGAGCAGAATTCCCAAAGAAAAATTGCTAATGGTATCCTATAAGATCCATGAGAAAGCAATCAAGGAAGATAATTCAGTTTTTAATTAATTGCTTATACTTTGATGATTTTTACATATTTATTAGGGTGATAAAGGTCAAGGGCTACAGGAAAGTGAGTGAGATCACCATTTCCACATTCTCTTTTTTTCCTTCCTGTATCTGGGGAAAGAGGGGAGACAAGGAGAGAAGCAACACCCAGCCTCCCAAACACCTTTGTGGCCTGAGATGGGAGACAGCCACCTGACACCACTCCACGGTCCCTGATGTGGGGCATGCTCTGAGGGTCCTGCTCAAGTGGTTTGGATAGTTCAACAGTTCTGAAATACTGCTGATCTCACCACTTCAAGCATGATGAAATCTCTCCAGAATCCACTGGTTGACATAGTCTACCTTATTGTCTCTGTTTGCCCAGTTATTTACTACCAATACTTGGCTGGGGTAGTTGATAAATTTATTCTGTCCTCCATCCTTTGTTGTGGTACCAGGTGTCCTCTGTAGACTCCAATGTACTGCCATGTCCTTCATGTGCACCTGGATATGCTGTCCACTGCTCCATCTAAGCCACTGAAGAGGCCCAGCTCTGACACATGCACTCCATGATCAGACCATGGAACCTGCAATTCTCTTCACGGTTGGGGTTCTGAGTCCAGAAATTCAGTTGAGCTCCCCCCCCCCCAAGAAACTTCATCTGAGGTGATCCCAGACCTGATTCTTGTGTGTGTGATTGCCAGTACAGCATCTAGCACAGCCCTTCATCCCAATCAGCTTATGCACATGCTAGTGGTTGCAATCGCTGGGTCAGTTCTGCCTCCAGCCTTGTCTTGTACACAATGGATGTTGGAGTCCACCAAACACTTGGCCTTTACATACACCAGTGGGAGCTGCAGCCTAGTTAGAGCAACCCGCAATAACCTGCAGCAGGCCCACCCCCTGACCTGGTTTCCGTGGCTGCCGCTGTGTACAGACTGGTCCAGTCTGTCCCATATCCCATTCAGCTTGCATGCATGTCGCTGGGCCTTGAAGCCTAGTTCAACCCAATCAGTCCTAGTATCCAGTCCACACACATGCTGGAGGGTGCCACTCTCTGTCTAGCCACGCCTGTCCCAGTCCTGGTTTTCATGCTCACCAATGACAACCCAGGAGGGAGGTACCCGTTGTTTTCCTACTGGGCCCACTCCCACTCTCCAGGTGGTTCTGCAGTTTAGCTTGACAGAATTTGTCCCCCAAGCCAGCCTCTGCCAGCTGATGCTGCAGCAAAGCCTGACCAACCCACACCCGCTCTGACTTATGCATGCACCAGTAAGAACAATCATCCGGCCTGGCTCTCCCCAGTCCAGCTCACATGAGGCCAACAGGTGTTGTAACCCTGCCCGGCCTGGTCTGCCCCCATTTCAACTCATGCTCTCCAGTGGGAGTGGTGGTCCAGTAGGACAGCCCCCTGCAGCCCCGCTGCCAGCTTCGCCTCCTACTCCCAGGGTCTCACATGTGCTGGATGGATGCTGCAGCCCAGTCTGGCATGGCCTGCCTCTCCTTGACATTTGCCGGTGGATGCTGTGCCTAGCCTGGCCCGGCCCATCCCCAATTCCAGCTCACGTTGGTTGGGTCTACAGCCTAACCCAGCCCAGCCAGCACCCAGTCCTGGCCCTCGTGTGAACTGGCATGTGTTGCGACCCAACCTGGCTCCATTCTGGTGCCTGGATTTGCCAGGAGTGAAGGAACTAGCTCAGCCTGGTTTAACCATGAGCTGTGCCAAATGTATGCTGGTGGGTACCATTGCCTGGCCTGGTCTGGGCTGCTCCCAATCTTGGTTTTTGTGCTCACCTGCAGGTACTGTGTCCAGACAGAGGAGTTGTCCAAGCTCCTCCATCAGGACCTTTCCCAACGCCAGATCTTGCCCATCAGTGGGTCCAAGGGGCAGCCCAACTTGGTCTACTTCCTGTCCCACAGGAACAGTGGCCTTTCCTGACTGGCCTTCATCCATTCCAGTTTTTACTGTTGTGTGTTACAGCCCAGTCAAGCCTAGTCCACATGCCGACACAGCTCACACATGGCTCAGCAGGGGCAGAGACCTAGTTAGACTGTCCTATACCCACACTGAGTCTCACAAGCACCAGTGGATGCTGTAGTCTAGTCTAGTCTGGTGTACCCCAGATTCAGTTCACACCCATGCTGAGGGAGATGGCATCCATGCCAAGCCCAGACCACAACCCCAACTCTGGCCTTCATATTGACCGGTGTGATCCACATCCCAGCCAGGGCATTCCCTCTGCTCCTCAACCAGGCCTGTTCCCAGCCATAGATCTTGAGTATGCCAGTGGCTGCTCTGACCCAGCTTGGCATAGTCCCTCTTCTGTCTTGGCCTTTGCCTTTGGATGCTGTAGCCTGGCCTGATCCAGGCTTCCCCCAGTCTTAACTGGGGGGTGCTGGAACCTGGCCCTGCTCAGTCTGTTCCCATCCCTGGCTCATGCAAACCGGTAGATGTGACAGCCTAGCCTGGCATGACCTTTGCTCCAGCCTGTTTTTTGCACTTGTTGGTGAACTAAGGTTTGCTCAGCTGTGCCTGGTCCACCCCCTTCCAGTGCCAACCCACACATTTGCCAACAGTTGGAGCTATTTTGCCCAGCTTGTCTGACTCTCAGGCCTGGACCATGTGCTCACCAGCAGGAGCTATGACCTACTAGGGGAATTTCCCATGTTCCTCTTCTTGGCCCACTCCTAGCCCCAGATCTCATGCATGCCAGCAGTGCTAGGTCTTTGCCCGGCAGAGCCTGCCCCTCCATGTTGGCCTTGTATGAGCTGGTGAATGCTGCAGCCTGGCACGCTCCACACCCTGTTTTAGGATGCACATGCAGGTGCTGTAGCCTGGACCTGCCCAGACTGTTATTGGTCCCTGTACTTGTGAATGTTGGCAGATTCCATGGTCATACCTAGCTCAGCCCATCATAGCCCCAACTCTTGAGCTAACCAGCAGAAGTTGTATTTCCAAAGATTTGGCCCACATATCCCCCACAGAATATGCCCCTGGACCTGGTTTCTGATGTGCTGGTTAGTGACATAGCTCTGCCTAATGTGACCCATCCCTGTTCTGGTATTCAATCAGGTAGTGAAATCTGGCCCTGCAAGACAGGCCCCCATCCCTGGCTTTCGCGTGGACTAGTGTGTGGTGGTCAGCATGTTCCATGCTAATAAGCCTTACTCAGGACTCCAGTGTGGTCTTGTGTTTTAGTCTGACCCATACAGATCTTCCAATCTATCTCCTCCAAACTACCAGGTCTCAGTCCCCTTGCTTACCTGCAAGTACAGTGGCCCTGTCATTGAGAGTCCCTCAGGATTCATTCCTCACCTACACATACAGTGGCCTTATCCATGGATGTCCCTAGGTAGTAATTCCACATCCCCAAGACCCCAAAGCTTGCCACTGGGTGGCCTCTGATTGCCAGTGGCTCACTGGCTTCCTGAAAGCTCAGGATTTGCCCACTGCTTGGCAGCAGTGGCTGGGGTTTGGACTGCAAGGTTTGAGTCCGACCTGGCTCAGATCCTCACAGCAGCTGCCATGCTGTTGGGATGTCTATCCACCAAAGCCCTGATTATTCATTGTTTTATAATGTTATAAACATCAGAATAATTATTTATGACAGAATACATTTCACATACGTTATGGAAAATTTTTAAATTTTTACTTCTTATTATCATTTTATGAGACAGTTCTAATTATGGAAATTTTTAAGGTAGGACCAACCCTTCTATGTGGGGGATTTCCTTCTTTATATAATGTGCCTAATAATTAACCAACACATGATACTTAATTGACAGATGATTAAAAAGTGTTGAATGGGGAGTTAGAAAGTGCTAGAGAGAAGGTAGCCTTCATTTTTAAATCTTCTCCTCTCCTCCAGATTAATATTTTGCTGCCTGTGGAGGTTTGCTTGCTGTCTACAGAATTCATTAATTCTGTAACCTTTTTAGCCAACTCCATAGGCTGATTAATTGACTGTCATTCAATGGACATGAATTAGGCCTCCCCTGTGTTTAGATCACTATACTAGAGATGGAGAGAGGAGAACTGCAGGTGGGTAGAGGAGAATCCTAACTTGAATGACTTTGTACACTGAATATCACTCAAGTGTGGCTGCACCCTTACGCCAACTTTGGGGTGTGTGTGTGTGTGTGTGTGTGTGTGTGTGTGTATACTCATGTGCTGTAGGCAGGCTGGCTGGACCAGGCTGAACCTGGATCTTCATCTGGGTCTTTCCAGTGGGTGGTACAGGCTCAAATACTGGGGCCATCGTGTGCTGCCTTTCCAGGTACATTTGCAGGGTTCTAGGTAGGAAATGGAGCAGCTGGGAATGAAACAGGTATTTCTGTGGGATGCTGGCATTGCAGTAGCTTAACCCACTGCACCAAAATGCTGGTCCCAGGCTTCTTTTATTTATTTTTGAGCAGTTTTTAAGTATGTGGAAAAATTGTGCAAATGGATTGTTGTCTATTCAGTGTTTCATCAATCCCACTCTCCCCTGTGACTAATGCCTCCATGAGTTGGTACATTTGTTGGGATGGATGTTACAATGTAATGTGGGTACATTATTATTAACTAAAGCTTATAGCTTACATTAAGGTTCAGTCTTGGTGTGTGTGCTTTTGTGGACTTTGACAAATGTGTCTTGGGTCAAAGATTCATCATCACAGTGTCTATAAAATAGTTTCTCTGCCTGAAAAATCCCCTGTGCTATGTCTGCCCCTCCCTCTGGGAACCATTTGTCTTTTTACTGCCTCCATACTGTTGCCTTTTCCAGAATATCATGTGGCATGTAGCCCTTTCAAATTGGCTGCTTTTGTGTAGCAATATGCATTTCAAGTTCCTCCAAGTCTTCATCTTTTTAAAAAGATCTTATTTATTTAATTGGAAAGTCAGACATACAAAGAGAAGGAGACAGAGAGAAAGATCTTCTGTCTACTGATTCATTCTCCAAGTGGCCACAATGGCTGGAGCTGAGCTGAGCTGATGCCAGGAGCCAAGAGTTTCTTCTGAGTCTCCCATGGGTGCAGGGTCCAAACGCTTTGAGGCTATCCTCTACTGCTTTTCCAGGTCACTCGCAGGGAGCTAGATTGGAAGTGGAGCAGCCAGGATACGAACTGGTGCCCATATGGGGTCCCAGTGTAGCTCTCCGTCCTGCCGCCACTGCTCCAACTCCTCCTCCTTTTCCTCCTCCACCTCCTCTTCTAACAAATAAAGATTTATTTATTTGAAAGTTACACACACACACACAGCTCTTCCACCTATGCTTCATTCTCAGATGGCTGCGAAGACCAGGGCTGGACCAGTGCCAAACCTAGAGCTAAGAGCTTCATCCCGCTCTCCCATGTGGGTGACAGGGGCCAGATACTTAACCCTCTTCCTCTTCCCTTCCCAGGCCATCAGAAGAGAGCTGGATTGGAAATGGGGCAACTGGGACACAGAGCAGTGTCCAAATGGGATGCTGGCATTACAGGAGGCAGTTCTACCCACTATGCCACAATGCTAGTTTCCCCTCCATGTCTTTTCATGGCTTGAAACCTCATAACTTTTCATTACTGACTAATATTCTGTTACTTAGGTTTACTGCAGTTTGTGTTTCCATCCCGCCTCTGGAAGGACATCTTTGTCACTTTTGGGTTGGACAATTATGATCAAAGTTTTGTATAAACATTCATGTGCAAGTCTTCAATGCTTTATTGTGGACATAAGTTTTCCATTTCTTCTGTGATGTCTGGATCCTATGTTTAATTTTGTAGGAAACTGCCAAGTCGTTTTATATTCCCAGCAGCAATGTATTTATGGCTCCATTTGCTCACATTCTCATCAACATTTTGGATTTTAGCCAAAATGGAATGTAGTGGCATCTCATTGTAGGACAATTTTCTAAGACGACCTAGACGCTTTTGCAACATAAATCCACTGCACAGAGAGGCAGGAGCTACGACATTGTCATGCATTCTCTACATGTTTCAGAAAATATTTTTTTCATCAGCATCATCACCATCACCACTACCGTTGTCACTGCTACAATCACCACCATCACCACCATCATCATCACGATCGTTACCATCAGTTGAGTTGGAAACGACGACAGTTCTTCGGGGATTGTGCTCAGCTCTTCTGTTGAGACTGAGTTCTTCTCTCCAGCATCCCTTTCTTACGTAACTTGGTTTTAACGAGCTCACCCTGTAGGAATTTTCTTCTTATTGTCAGTGCCATGAGTTTGCAGTTGATGTGTCCCCAGGGGAATACCAGCTTGCTGTCAGGTGTACTCTGGGGTTCTTTTTGACAGATTCTCATGCAGAAATTCTGTTTGCATAGACAGTCCCCTGGCATTTTCCAAGTTGAGTTTGCTTTGCTGCCTCGCGAGGTCAATGTCAGTGATGGCCCCGATCATTGGCTTCACTGACTTGCTCTGTGGCAGGAAGATTTTTGCATCCTGTTGATAGAAGTAGTTTGAACAGGACCTGGCCCCTGAACTTGCACGCATGTTTAACCACCACCCAAAGTCATAAACTGATGGTATTAAGAAGGAGGAAGCTAAATCCAACTGTGCTATTTAGCTGGGGAGGGGACAGGTGAGAGGGTCTGTGGTTACTGAGGGAGGTGTCCTTGGAGGAGGGCGCTCGTGAGAGGATGAGTCTAGCCCATCCGCTCTCACCAGGTGAGTCTTCCTCCTCACATGTTGTTACCTTCATGGGGACTTGCCGAAAGACTACTCTGGATTTTGACAACTGTATCATGGCCAGGTCAAATAGAATTGTTTCATTGTTCTCAACATCTCTCTATCTACTCATCCCTCACTCCTGATTTTTTTCTTTATTGTCTCAGTAGGGTCGCCTTTTCCAATTGTTATAGAAGTTAGAACCATGCAGTATGCATGGCGTCCACACTAGTTTCTCCCACTTAGCAATGCACTCATGAGGCTCCTTCACTTCTTTTTTCTTTTTTTATCTATTTTATTGTATTGTTGTTGACAATCTTTACATAGTTAATTACAGTTAAAGAAAGAAAAAGAAAAAAAACGGTTCAGGGGGATAGGGAAGTGGGTAATACTATTATGTCCATATTGTTTCCATCATGTATCTGAGGTAAAGGGGGATATTGAGGGAGAAGCCCCACCCGGTTTCCCGCCCACCCTGAGTCCTGGATGTGGGGCATGCTCTGAGATATGTGCTCGAGTGGTGTTAATAGTTCTCCGGTTATGAATCGCTGCCAGGTTCGCTCGATGAGGTCGTCCACTGATTGATATGGTCCAATATAAAGTCTCCGTTTGCCCCATATTTCGCTGCCAACATATAGCTGAGATGAATGATTGATCTGCTCTGTCTTCTGTCTTTTCTTGATTAGAGTTCTGAGTCCAGCAGTTCGATTGGGGAGATCTCCAAAGAAACTTTGAGGTATTCCCAGACTAGTTTCTTGTATGTTCTAGCAAGCACAGGGCCCGGCACAGTCCATCACCCCAATCAGCTGGTGGTTTCAGTTGCTGGGTTGGTTCTGTTTTCAGTCCCGAGTTGCACTGGAACCAATGGGTGTTGCAGTCCAGTCTGGTTCGGCCCTTGCATCAACCAGTGGGAGCTGCAGCCTAGTTGGGGCAACCCACAATAACCCCCACCAGGCCCGCCCCCTACCCTGGTTTGCCAGAAGACCAGTCTGTCCCCCATCCCATTTGGCTCTTGTACTTGTCAATGGGTATTAAAGCTTTGTTCCACCTAACCAACTCAACCATCCAGCCCTCACGGATGTTGTTGAGTGTCTCTCTGTCTAGCCATCCCAGCTCCCATCCTAGTTTTCATGCCCTCCCATGGGAATAGTGATCCAAGAAGGGGGAACCCACTTTTTCCCTCCCAGGTCTCTCTGTCCTGGTTTATGCACTCTTTATGTGGTTCTGTGATTTGACTTGACAGAATTAGCCCCCAGTGCCAGCTTCTGCGGCTATGCCCATACATCCCTCACCCACTCTAATTTATGCTTGCACCAGTAGGAATAATCAGCCCAGCCTGGCTTTTCCCTGGTCTAATCCACATGCAGCGCACAGGTGATGTAGCCTTGCTTAGTCTGGTCTGTCTCCATCCCATCCCACGCTCTCCAGTGGGAGTAGCTGTCCAGCGAGGGAGGGGACCAGCCCCTTAATCTCCCTGCCGGTTCTGCCCCTCCCTTCCTTCCTGGATCTCACGTGTGCTGGTTGGGTGCTGCAGTCAAATCCAGTACAGGCAACCACGCCCTGGCATTCCATAATGTGTACTGGTTTTGTCGCAACCAAACCCGGCTCATCCCACACTCTGTTCTGGTGATCGGATTTGCCAGTAGGTGACATGAACTGATTCAGCCTGGTCTGCTCCTGACCCATGCTGAATGTGTGCCAGTGGGAAACTTTCCATGGCCTATTCTGGGCTGTTTCCTATCATGCTTCTTGCACTAACCTGCAGGGACTGTGTCCTGCCAGAGGAGTTGCCCAGGCTCCTCCATCAGAACCCCTCCCAATGGCAGATTTTGCGCATGCCAGGGGGTCCTTGGAGGCTCCTTCACTTCTTCATGATTTCATGGCTTATTACTTTTTGCTATATAAAATTTCACTGATTGGATTTATCAGTCTTTGCAGCTTTTTAGCTACGGAAAACCATTTGAATTTCAAACATCTACACCATGGGCCCAGCGTGGTAGCCTAGTGGCTAAAGTCCTTGCCTTGCATGTGGCAGGATCTCCAATGGGTGCCGGTTTATGTCCCAGTTGCTCCACTTCCCATCCAGCTCCATGCTTGTGGCTGGGAAAGCAATGATGACCCAAAACCTTGGACTCTGTACCCACATGGGAGACCCAGAAGAAGCTCCTGGCTCCTGGCTTCAGATCGGCTGAACTCTGGCTGTTGAGGCCATTTGGGGAGTGAATCAGCAGATGGAAAATCTTTCTCTTTGTCCCTCCTTCTCTGTGCAAATCTGACTTTCCAATATAAATAAAACTTTCAAAAAAACAACAAACAACCCCTCTACATCTTTGAAGTAAGTCTCTTCATAAAGCATATTTCCTCAGGTTTTTGTGAAAACCTGACCCAGTTTTCTCTCATTGATGTGAATGGTAATTTCAGTTGGGAGAGGGCATTGGGCACCTTGTCTAGGAGCTGTTTCGCACAGCAAGCCACTGTTGTGGTTTTGAGCATGTTATGTGGGACAGGATGGCTTTGAGGACAGATGCTGTCTGATAGAATGTCTTGTGATGATAGCAATGTTCCACATCATGTGTCATGGTATCCACTAGCCACATGCGTCTACAGGACTGTGAAATATGGCTAGTTCAATCAAGGAACTACGACCTTCATTGTATTCAGTTTTGCTCTCGACATGCATGGAAAAATAGCCACAGGGGCTCATGGCTGAGAAAGGTAGGGAAGTGACTACTGTTTACTTTGGCAGACTGATGGAGGTTTCATGAGAGATAGAAATAAGTTGAATCTATAAAACATTTTGGCCTACTGGCTGCTGTTATGGAATTTGAGATGATGACTTCGAAATGTCCCTCAGCTGGATTCTCTGTGTCAGGCTTGGCCCTATTGTTGTCTCCAGATTACAGAGCATAGGACTTGAGTCTTAGCATCGGTGTGCAGTGTCACCCAGGACGTAGAGCACAGCAGTTGTGAACTTGTTATCCAAGTACAGTAAGGACCAGGGAGAATGCCCTGTCATAATATCTAAGGTTTCTGGGTCTTATGCTTGGCCAGGTAACTAATAACGATGGCTCTTGGGATAGCCATACCCCATGCTGGAGTTCTGGCTCTGACTCCCAATTCCAGCTTCCTGCTAATGTGCACCTTGAGAGCTTCGCTGAACTGAACTCATGCCAGCCATAATGGGAATCCTGGATTGAGGTCTTGGCTCCAGGCTTAGGCTGTCCCAGTCCCAGCTGTTAGGGGATTGAACTAGTTGAAGGGAAATCTCTCTCTCTGCATCCAATGAACAAAAACTAAAAAGCTTCTGTTTCCCCAGTATAGGTGATGTAGCAATAAAAAAATCCATGATGTCCACTTTTAGGGGAGGATATGATCTGGACGAAGCCACTGTATGATTCCTCTCTGTGCTGGAGAATTTTGACTTGGACACCAGAGAAGTATATTACTCAGGACTAAGTTCCATTGTGACAAGGTATTCATCCTGACAGCTCAGTCTGAACACCCAGGAGGCTTGCTCCTGTTCCTTCAGAATCCGACACAGGGACCAGCCCTAGAGGACAGTTGTCCTCCATGCAGCCACTCAATCATCCTGGCTGCTTCTTCAGCTGTCATTGTTGAAGCCACCAGAATGCCTACAGAAGAGAAACAAGGAAGCAGTAGCCAGAACAAGGGAGAGCTAGAGTGAGAGCAAGCAAGCTGAGGGTTGCACACTAGCTTTTAGATGTGTAGATCCAGAAATGACACATATGCTTCTGCACGTACCCCTGTGGCTGTGCTTGCCACATGGCCTTGTCAGCTGTGAGGGAACTGGGGAAGGTGGAGGAGCCCATGAGTGTTTAAGTTCTCAGTGTCATGCATTGGTCCTTAAATTTGTAATTATTTCCCTTAAATCTCTTAGATAATAACTTTGGAGGTTGCATAAAATCTTTTCTTTCTATGTTTTAGTTTCTCTTTGGAATCTAATTTAATGATGCCCTATTGCTCAGTGAATTTAACGCCTTTTCCATTTTTAACATTTGTTTTTCCAGTGCTAACTTTCCTTAAGGACCTTTGGGCACAGGTGCACATCAATAAAATGCAGCAGTAACAATTTTTTTTTCACCCAAATGAACAACTTGAAGCTCAGGTCTTTTAGGATGTGAACTAAAACACAAATGGAAAAGGATACTACTGTACGTGACTCCCTCAAGCTTGCAAGGAACTTGGGCATTTATGAGGCATTTGATTGGCACACTGAGATTCGTGTTACTTATTTTTAACTTTGTAAAATCCTGTGCATATTGATGCCAGTGGAAACTTGGTCCTCATTCACAATGGAGTATGGAGAAGCCATGTAATTTTCCCTGAATCTCCCCTGTCTTCAATGATCCTTTTCTTCTGCTCTAAAGGGAGAATGTAAATGTGCTTTTGTCATTGCAGCTCCAATGTTTCCACTTATACATACCAGCAGGGCACTTGACAAAAATTCAGATTTCCTGTTTTTAGTGGTTCTGAGATGAACTCTAGAAACAGAAGTTTTATTTGCTTTAAAATCTTCATTTCTAAGGGGGGCAAGTAGGGGGAAGAGAGAAGAGGAGAGAGAAGAGGGCAGGGAGATTTCCCATCTACTGATTTACTCCCCAAAGAGCTGGGCCAGACCGAAGCCAGGATCTCAGAACATAACCCAGGTCTCCCATGGGAGTAGCAGCACCCAAGTGCTTGAGACACCACTGCCGCCTCACAGGGTATGCATGAGCAGGAAGCTGGTGTTGGGAGTGGAGCTGGGACTTGGACCTAGTATGTTGATACAGGATGTCAGTGTCCCAAATGACTTTTGAAGTACTGTACCAAATGCCACACATTCTTCTTTTACATTTTTCTGTTAAGAATATGTGTTTTAATAAATGATCCTTGATGTTCGTGAACGTTGGGTTGGTTTGAGAACTTGATCTTATTTTCCGGGTAACTAAGTCAGTTTAGCAGGTGCGGAGTAGGATTCTTATCATCACCTGAAAAAGGTAATGCCAGCCAATAGGCTGCTTCCTTACTCAGCGAAAGTTGGTGAGCTGAGATTGTATTTCATCATGAATCTTGATCTTACTATTAAAAATGCTGTGTGTTGGAGCTGGGGTTGTGGCACAGTCAGTTGAGCAGCTGCCTCTGATGTCAGCATGTTACAGAAACACTGGTTCAAGTCCTACCTTTCTACTTCCAGTCCAGCTCCCTGCTAATGTGCCTGGGAAAGCATCAGAAGATGGTCCGAGTGATGGGTCCCGGCTGTTCATGTAGGAGTCCCTGGCTCCTGGCTTTGGTCAGACCCAGTCCTGGATGTTGCCAGCATTTGGGGAGTGCTTTGCCGTAAGTGGTTTCCTCAGGGTTGAGGCACATGCTCTTAATTTTCTGCTCTTCCAGGTAGTGCTTCTCCATCAGCTGGGCATAGGTTTTGTGCTTAACATTCCCAGTTCTGTCAGTTTTAGGTTCTAGGGGGAGGAGACTTCCTTCAAATCCTCCTCTAATTCAGGCTGAGTTATCCAGTAGTGGTCTGCAAGGATGATGAGTCCTGGTTTGCCCTGTGGACCCATGGGCTTTGTTCCTTTTGGGTGCAGGGTGTGGTGTGTTTGTGTGTGTATGTTTTTAAAGATTTATTTTATTTTTATTGGAAAGGCAGATATACAGAGAGGAGGAGACACAGAGAGGAAGATCTTCCGTCCACTGATTCACTCCCCAAGCAGCCGCAATGGCCAGAGCTGAGTCAATATGAAGCCAGGAGCCAGGAGCTTCTTCTGGGTCTTGCACGCGGATGCAGCGTCCCAAGGCTTTGGGCCGTGCTTGACTGCTTTCCCAGGCCACAAGCAGGGAGCTGGATGAAAAGCAGGGCTGCCAGGATTAAAACCAGCGCACATATGGGATCCTGGTGCATGCAAGTGGAGGACTTTAGCCTCTAGGCTACTGCGTCGGGTCCTGCATGTTTGTGTTTTTAAAGATCAGATCTTAGAGGAAATGGGTTGTGGCACAGCAGATTGAGCTGGTGCTTGGGACACCTGGAGTCCATTTTGCAGTGCCTGATTTGAGTCCCAGTTGCTCTGTTTCAGATCTAAGTTTCTGATAGTATGATCCTGGGAAATAGCTGGTGCTGGGCTCTGGTGGCTGCGTCCTTGCCACCCACATGGGGGACCTGAGTGAAGTTCCAGGTTCCTGGCTTCAGCCAGCCCAGCAACAGGTGCATTCAGTATTTGGGGAATGAACCAGTAAATCTAACATTCTTTTCTCTTTTTCTTCTCCTCTCCTCTCCTCTCCTCTCATCTCTCCCTTCCCTTCCCTTCCATTCCCTTCCCTTCCCTTCCCTTCCCTTCCCTTCCCCCTCCCCTCCCCTCCCTCCTCCCCTCCCCCTCCCCTCCCCTCCCCTCCCCTCCCTCCTCCCCTCCCCCCCTCCTCCCCTCCTCCCTCCCCTCCCCTCCCTTCCCTTTGCTTCCCTTCCCTTCTCTTGATGACTTTTATTTTTTTTTTTTCCCATGAACCTCAAGATATGTTACTTGTAAGATAGAAAGAAAGAGAGAGAGACCTATCTTTAAAATGCTGGTTCACTTTCTAAATACCCATAGCAGCCAGGGCTAGGCTAAACTAAGGCCAGGAGCCTGGAACTCCACTCAGGTCTCCCACATGGGTGGCAAGCACTGAAGCACTTGAACCATCACTGGTTGCCTCCCAGGATGCACATGAATAGAATGCTGGGATCAGAAGCAGAGGCAGTACTTGAACCAGGCACTCCAGTATGAGATGAGGGCATCCCAAGCAATGCTGGCCACTGGACCAAACACCTGCATCCTGTCTCTGTGTACTTTTTGAGGTCCCCTCTTTCATACAATAGAAGATAACAAATGCTTGTGAACATAGCTGGGAAGGGAGCTTCACAAGCACTGTCGGCTGACAGCTACCTCAGGTCCTCTCGAATGCTGGACTGCTTCCATCCCTCTCACTCTCCGGAGAATTACCTGCCATCTCAGAGCTGGTGCTGCAGAGGCATATATGGCAGTTTAGCTGTGAGTAGGCTGATTTTTCTAGTCTCTGTTTTCAGCTTAACAGACCAGTGCTCTGCAAACCTGCCTGACTGGGTGTTGGGGTTGGGGGCATCCCAACTCTGCCAGAGGCTTGTGTGGTGGTTTTCCCAGCTGGCCTCCCCTTTCCCGTCATGTCCATCCTACATGGATCTCTGTAGAAGGACCAGAACTGAGTGATGTGTGTGGACTTGCGACAGAATCTTTTAGACGAGTGATTTCTGACGGCTTGTCACTAATTGAAGGATCCCCAGCTAGCCCCTGGGCTGTATGTGGCATCTCCCAGACTGGGGACAGGAGGCTTGCGAGCTGCTGTCCCCATGTTGCCCCCTGAAAATCAGTTACTCAGATGGGGTAAAAGGATTTGCTGGGGTGGCTGTGCCAGGTGCTTGTCCCCTGAGGCTTCTGAGAGTGCAGGAAGTGTCCTGTCTAGGGAGTGAGAACACCCAGCAGGTATCATGTCTATGTCATGTTGAGTCACAGGGTGTTCTTTCTTTCTTTCTTTCATTCTTTCTTAGATATATTTATTTTTATTGGGAAGGCATAGTTAAAGAGAAAAGGAGAGAGAAAGATTTTTCATCTGCTTGTTCATTCCTCATGGCCACATAGCCAGAGATGAGTCAATCCAAACCAGGAGCCAGGAGCTTCTTCCAGGTCCCCCCCATGGGTACAGGGTCCCAAACACTGAGTTATCCTGCTCTGCTTTTCAAGGCCATAGGCAGAGAGCTGAATTGCAAGTGAAACACCTGGGACAGGAAACGGTGCCCCTATTGAATGCCTGTGTTTCAGGCAGAGGATTAGCCCGTTGAACCCCAGGATTTTTTTTGATCAGGGTTCCTTTTGTCATGCAACCTTTCTGTCTTACCCATAGTGGGAAAAGGGATAATGAAAAAAATGACAGCATTTCTCTTTCATCTCAGGATCCTATTTTGTCATTGAGGCAGCTAAGGGCATGGGACTGTACTTCTTAAAGAGCCACACATATTGCATGAAAATAGGAACAATGGGAGACTCAGGGTGAAGTAAAGTTACTTAAAAAAAAAAAAAGCAGCTAAACCTAGGCAGGAATTGTTTGGCTATGTCCGAATGCCTGGGTGCATGTCCTGGCCCTTCCCCCTTTATTCCAGCTTCCTGTTAATGTTGCAGGGAATCTGATGCAAAAGAGACTCATTGGTGGGGCCCGGCGTGATAGCATAGTGTTAAAGTCCTCGCCTTGCACATGCTGGGATCCCATATGGGTGCCGGTTCTAATCCCGGCGGCCCTGCTTCCCATCCAGCTCCCTGCCTGTGGCCTGGGAAAGCAGTTGAAGACGGCCCAAAGCCTTGGGACCCTGCACCCACGTGGGAGACCCGGAAGAGCTGCTGGCTGCTTGCTTCGGATTGGCTCAGCTCCAGCCATTGCGGCCACTTGGGGAGTGAACATTGGACAGAAGATCTTCCTCTGTGTATCTCCTCCTCTCTGTGTATCTGCCTTTCCACTAAAAATAAATCTTAAAAAAAAAAGAGTCTCATTGGTGTGAATCCAAATCACACTGACGTTATCTCAGTCATGTTGGTGTTAATCTGAGTTTCATTGGTAATTTGAGAGTCACATTGGCAATATCCGAGTCATGGCACTAAAACTGTTGCAGGCATTTTGAAGCAAAAGACAGCAACCTTGTTTCTTGTCTCTTCTCATGACGAATTTTCATGCGGACAATTCTGGTTTGCAAGGCGAGACTTATTCAGGAAAGAGGGCTCCTCTTGTAGTGATGGGAGGGGGTTCCAAGGGAGAAAAGACACGAAGAAATGAAGAAGCTATGGAAATGGTATCAGGGAGGAGGTCCAAATAAGTCACTCAAAAGGCAGAAAGAAGAAAAAAAATTCATTCACAATGGGCAGCAAGGTCTATCACCTTGTCCAGAGCTAAAGGAGACTGATGGCTTCCTCCTGCAATCTGATGATGAGCTGAAAAGTCAGGCAGCTCTTAAGAGCTGGGAATTGACATGTTGATTCTGGTCCTGTGTTCTCCCTCGAGGGGGAGAATGTGCTCTTAGAAAGGTAAGAAATGGGGAGAAACAAGATTTAAATTTTACAGAAGTGACTTCACCAGAGACCAGAGAACGTACCTGCCTCTTAGCCCGTCCAGCTCCTCACTCTAATGCACAGAATAAGAGGAAGTAGGTGGCAAGTCAGGTACTTCAGTTCCTGCTACTCACATGGGGTTCCTGGACAGTGAAGTAGTGGGTGAATGATCTCCCTCTTTAACCCTTTCAAATAAATACACTTTCCAAAACTGTGCAGGACTTCACAGAACCTTTGTGAACTAATAACTGATTGCCATTCTCTGAGAGTGAAATATACATGTGATGGTTTTGAAAGTCATTTGGACTGTGAAATTTCTCTAAAAAAAATGGAGCATTTCATGAAACCGTAAGTTCAGGAATAAACGTTTCCACTGGAATAAAATATTTGACTTTTCCCTTAATTTTTCTTTGTTTTTCTTGCTTTATAACTGGTTGTTCTTGGCAACAGCAAGGAAAAGTGTGTTGTCAGGGGTGGGGAGGAAATGAGCAACCTGGGTTTTCATAAACTGTTTTATTAAAATCTGTCAGTCTGCAAGTTGTAGACATTTGTTTCATTTAAGACAGTTTTTTCCCTGAAAGGATTTGCTTTTGTAGTGCCCAAGTTGTACCCAAGTTTTCCAACTCTTTTTTTTTTTCCTTTTGGTGCCACATAGATTAGAAGTTAGCTCTACTTGAACACATGGGGCCACAGCAGCGTTACAAAGATGCTTGTTCGTTTTTCTGTTGCAACTCTTTCCAGTGTTGTTTGGATGGTCCCTGTCTGGTCTCTTCTGATGTGTGGGGGGTATATTTGCTGTTCTCTTGTGCTTCTGGGATGACCCTATCAGCAGACAAAAGCCAAATGACAGAATGCAGAAAAGGGGTGGGTGTCAGTGTATTTTAGAGTTTTGGGGATCCATGTTGTCTGTGCCAGGATATAGCTGGCTGAGCATGTCTGACCCAGTGAGGCAGCCCTTGCTTCTCTGGGAGAATCTTGCTTGGTGCTGTGTTGATTGAGATTCTGGTGCGAGAATGATCTACCCTGGAGAGCAATGCAGGTGACAACAGCTGTTGAAAATCTCTTCTGTGGCTCTTTGAAGTTGAATCAACAGTAACTCTGAAAGGGATAAGTTCAGTCTGCCAGGGAAAGACCAGAGAAGCCATGGGAAAAGGGTCTTTAACTGTTGAGGGCAGCCACACCAGCCTCCTGCCCCCTCTCTGCCCTACTCTCTACCAGTTTTTTTTTTTTTTTAATTTACCACATTTCATGATGAGCTTGAATTGGCTTATTATTTTCAATGTCCATCTCTCAGGTAGTCCCCAGATCTGGTGCCCAAGTGCCATACTGTAGCAATTAAAGTACTTCTTCCCTTCGATCCCTGCTTACCTAATACAGAGTCTTGTGGGCTTCTGCCATTGGGGGCACTTGAGAAATTGTTGAGCTGGCTGGATACGTGAGCAGAATTCTCTCATTTTCTTTCTGTCATTCTGTATTTATTTTTATTGGAAAGGCAGATTTTACAGTGACAAATGGCTGCAGTGGCCCGAGCTGAGCTGATCCAAAGCCAGGAATTAGGATCCCCTTCCAGATCTTCCACAAGGGTGCAGTGGCCCACAGACTTGGGCCATCTGCCGCTTTCCCAGGTGATAAGCAGAGAGGTGGATCAAAGTAGAGCAGCCAGGACATGGACTAGTGTCCATGTGGGGGGTCAGCACTGCAGATGGAGGATTGGGTCGCATCGTTTCCGTCACTGTAAACACACACATACGCACATACAAACAGAACTAGAGTAACATATACAGGCACACTAATAGACACTGAGACACAATCAGAGACACACGCCACCAGACATACACCCCATCTGTGTGGTTCCACTGCGGCTTGAGGCACTGGAACATCTAATGATGATGGACCATCCACTTAACCTTAACTTCTTTTTCTTGTACTGTTTTTCCCTTAGGCAAAGTGAACAGTATCTAAAGTAACTTTCTGTTCTTGAACAGTTTAGTTGGATGTTCAATGGCAATGTTGCTGATGGCTGTCTGGGGGCTGCCAGTGACTGAGTGCCTGCCCTGAGAACCTCGCCATGCTGGCCTTGTGACCAGCGGGGGAGTGCTGTGTGTGAAAGGAGGTGGGCAGATCTTTCAAATGTCAGCAAAGTTAAACCATTGCATATTGCTTTTTTTTTTTTTTTAGGGCAGGAGGTCATGCTCTTCAAATTGTAGACATTCTGATTATATAACTATGGATGCTTTGATTTTTTTTTTCTTGTACTTTTGCATGTTTCACTGTCCTAATCCGTAGTTTTAAGCAGTTGAGGGTTTCGTTTATTGTTGCTCAATTTCCACTTGGTGTTAGTGGCATCTGAGTCAGAGCTGACTTTAAAGAAGGCAAAGTTGGGGCTATGGGAAACAAAGTTAGCTCAGTACATAATGTAGTTAGGTGTTGCGAACACCTGCATCCAAAATACTATTTCTGTTGTGTTTTATGCATGTTTTCCCTTTGCAGGTGATGGAAAGGGAGTGTTTCCCGAAATGTGTGTCTATCATTCATGTCATTGTTTCATTGCATGTAAATTGCATAGCTGTAATAGAATTATAGGAAGGGCTTGCTGGTTAATTATATACCCTTTAAATGGAGGCCAAGGGCTGTATTTTTTCTTCATATTTATTTATTCATTTGAAAGGCAGAGTTACAGAGAAGGAGAGATTTTCCATTCTGTGGTCTACTTCCCAAATAAACTTAGCCCTGGCTGAAGCCAGGAGCCAGAAACTTCTTCTGGGTCTTCCATGTTGGTGCAGTGGCCAAACACTTGGGTCATATTCTGTAACTTTTTCCAGATCATTAACAGGGAGCTGGGGTAGAAGTGGAGAAGCTGGGACTTAAATTGGAGTCTGTGGGATGCCAGTGGGTGACTTTACCCATCCAACTATGGTGTTGGCCCCAGGATTGCATGTCTTGATGTATGTAGATGGAATACCTCCTAGTGATGCAAATAGGACAGGTTATAAGACTTAATACCTTAAGGTCCATTTCTCTTCTGGTTGAAACCACAAGTATGTGACATTTCAGCTTATTGTTTTTTTTTAAAATTAGGAATTGAATAAAAACAAATTTATTTTTATTTGAGAGGAGCGAGACAAAGATATTTTTTTGCCCGCTGGTTCCTTACCCAAATCCCCACAATGGCTGGAGCTACACTGGAGTGAAACCCAAGAGCTAGGAACTCAATCTGGGTCTCCCCTGTGAGTGGCAGGGAGACAGCTCCTTGAACCATCACTTGCTCCTCCCGGGACGTGGATTAGCAGCAAGTTGGAATTGAGAGCAGTGCTGAGATTTGAACCCAGGCACTCTGATATGGATGTAGGCTTTTCAACTTGCCTCTTCACCACTAAAATCAGGTACCCACCTCTGAAAACTTATTTTGGGTAAATGTTACCTGCCTGCGATGGGCAGTTCAAATCTATGAAGGTTCTGAGTAAAGACATTTGGGTGACATTTGGCATTCTTATGGTGCTGGCTCCTCGAGTCGATCCTGAATTTTCCAAACTTCAGTGCTGTTCATCTCCAAAGCCTCTTGCTGGTTGAGCATCCCCAGGATGTCTCAGGTTCTCTTGAGGCACTCAGCTGCTCCCTCCTGTGCTAGATCTCATTTTCCTTGTTGCCTAAGAGTGTTTGGTTGCATCTCTGTCTCCGCCACTGGGCTGGTGCACGACTCTCCCAGGGTGGCTGCACTCCCAGGGACTGTCTATGGTTGGGAAGTAGCTGGTGCTTAGTGTTTGCTGCATCCAACCTAGCCATGGAGGCCCGCTGCAAGCCTGCTGGGTCCAGTAGCATTGTGGAAACCTGGGACTGCCTCTCACCTGCACTTTCAGATTGGTGGATTTTTGAGAGCAGAGAAGAGCGCTGGGATGAAAATGTAATGTCTGACATGCAGAGAGAAATAACACTGAGAGTCTTCAACTCTCTCCTGGGCTTTTTAGGGGGGCTGGAAGGAAGAGGTGAGGAAATCCTTGCTTTTCAGAATGAGAGGGAAATGAAAAGTCCCTTGAACAAGCCTGCTTAATCAGGCAGCTTTGGAAGTAGCTTTTCAGTGGTCTCTGGAAACCCATTGTGAATGGGCTCCCCCTCACGGCCTTCTGCACTTTACTTCCTGATGTTGCTAACTTGGGTGACATCATAGATACTTTTTTCCTTGCTCTACTGAGAGCAAGCTGCATGTTAAAGGAGATGGGTTGGGTGGGAAATGAGACTGTGTACTACGCAGGCAATGTTAGATGGGGCCCTGCCAACCAGGTGCTGAGACAATCATGTTGCCGTGACTCTTGGGAGGATACTTGGAGTTGGTGGATGACTTCGCATGAACTCCAGGTTTCCCTGTTGATGCAGGATTTACTTCCATTCCTTGTGTTTTTACACTCAGACACAGAACTGTATCGTCACTTACTGTATGTAGCCAGGTATTGGTATAGCCAGTTACGTCATCAGGAATGCACACTGCGTGTGTGAAGCAGGTACTTGTGTGTGTGCATCTGTGTATGTGTGCATGTATATGGGCTGAAATACATCCCTTTTTACACAGGCACAGAATAGGCGCCAGGTTATTTTGAAGTAAAAGTCATGAGCCGGTGCAACTCAGTAGACTTAGCTGGAAGAACACAGAAACCGAAGAGATGGGATGAGCAGAATGTGGCCCCCGGTGCGCAGGGCGGTGCATCAGCTTCCTAGGGGCTCTGGAGGTGCTGCTTGGTGAAGGCCAAGTGTACAGCTGGAGAGATGCTTGCCTAAGGGCGGGGCTGGAGTACTCTCAATATCAGGAGCAGACAGAGTAGGTTTTCTTGGTGTCGTTGGATTCAAATTTCAAAATGTGAATGGGTTTGAGTTAGTGAGCACTTGCTTTTCATCAGGTATTAGTCATTGTTGAATAGGTGTGTGCTCAGGCAAAAGGTGTTGATTTCTTACCGTAGGATTATACACTAATTATGTATATTATGTATGATTCTGCGAGTACATTGTCTGCATTATATTTACTATGCAGGGATCTTCAAAAAGTTCATATCAGATGTATATTATGCAGCAACTGTGGATGGACTTTGGTTTTTTGCATCAAAATAAACTTTTCATTCCAATTTCCTATGAACTTTTATCAGAGTATGCTCAATAATACGTATGTTAATATATTTGAATCTGCTAAAAGAGCTCCCACATTTTTGAAGGCATTTAAGGATCACTGGACTAGAAAAAAATTCTGACTTGGGTGAATTCACCTTATTCTGATAGCTGGACCAGTTTTTTTTAAAAAGATGCATTTAATGTTGAAAGAATTTCAGAGACGGGAGAGAGATCTTCCATCGATTCACTTCCCAGATGGTTGCAAGTCTGGGTGTGTCATGCGAGTGACAAGGCCCCAAGGATTTAGGACATCTTCTACTGCTTTTCCTGTGAGCGTTAGCAGGGAGCCGGGTTGGCTGAGACGCAAACTAGTGCCCACCTGGAATGCTGGATCACAGGCAGCAGTTTTACCTGTTGAGGTGCAATGCCCCTATGGCTCAAAGCTAAACTATCTTTATGTATGTACACGCAGGTGAGACATGGCACGTGGATTCCTGAATGGAAGCTGGAAATGCAGTCTTCATTTTAAGGAACAAGAAGTGAATAAGAAGTGGTTTTTTTTTTTTTTTAGATTTATTTATTTTTATATAAAAAAGTCAGATATACAGAGAGGAGGAGAAACAGAGAGGAAGATCTTCCGTCCGATGATTCACTCTCCAAGTGAGCGCAATGGCCAGTGCTGTGCCGATCCGAAGCCGGGAACCAGGAACCTCTTCCGGGTCTCCCACGCGGGTGCAGGGTCCCAAAGCTTTGGGCCGTCCTCGACTGCTTTCCCAGGCCACAAGCAGGGAACTGGATGGGAAGTGGAGCTGCCGGGATTAGAACCGGCGCCCATATGGGATCCCGACTCTTTCAAGGTGGGGACTTTAGCCACTAGGCTATGCCGCTGGGCCCCAAGAAGTGTTTTTTAACACCCTGCCTGGCTCACTTTGGAGGGCAGCTTTCCTGGAGCCTCTTGGAGCCCGCTGCTTTATGGCACTTTCCACACACTGCACTGTGACGGCTGGCATCAGTTTTCTTTCCTGGCGATGCCGATGCCTCGTGCAACGTTCTTGGTACTACTTCTTGCTAACTTGTTCTGTCTTTGTTCTTCTCTGCTTCACATTTTGGCCCCTGGAATCCCCAAAATGATTGTTTTGTGATTAGAGATGGCATTTCCCGTCTGTTCCAAGAGGAGGGTAGGGCGTCGGCATGGGTAGTTTGGAAAGCCTGCATTACAAGTGTCACAATGCATCTCTTGTGCAGAGTTTAATAATAACCCAGAGAACGTAAATGCTTCCAAGTTACTTTCCTTGATTCAAGTGAAATTGCTTAATGTAATTAGATACCGTGTAGCAGCAGAAGGTGATGCACTATTTACTGATCTCCCATCTCCTAATGATCAAACAGGAACTGGAAAATCAGTCATGTGCTTGCTAAATTATTTATAAATCACCCTGAGGTCTAACTAGATGGATGTCAGAGCTGAAGGCAGACCAGCTGATTTTCCATGGCCAATTATGGAAGGGGGTTTTGGCTTTAGAATTACATACGGTGGTGTGCTCTGGGGGCGAGCAACAGAAGCGTAACTCTGGTTTGTTTTCTGTGCAAAGTCTTTCCCAGCCTGCGATTTGGGCTTCTCTGTGAGTTTATCAGAGAAAGACGCGAACAGAAAAAGACCCAGTCATTGATATTTGTTCCTCTGACTGAGGCCCTAGGCATAGGATGACAGCCGCTTTCCTGGCTAAACCATTGATCTATACACTGTCCGTAACAGCAGACTTCAGTCATATAAATGTTCAGACTGTGTGGCTGAAACATGGGAAGGATAAAGTGTTTCTCTGTATGTTTTTTCCTGTTGCAACTGCTATGCTATCACTAGGATGCAGACAGCTATTTGCCAAGCCAACATCATGATCCTTTCTGCATATTGGAAACAGTAGCTTGTCTAATCACTGATATTTCATACCTTTCTCAATCTTTGTAAAGCGTCATGTCAACAAAGATCATAGTCTGGTTTTTTTCCTGTACTGTGCCTCATTTCTCCATAATTGATTGGGAGATCTTTTTTTAAAATTGATTAATCAATTTTTATTTGTTTAAATATGTATTTATTTATTTATTTGGAAGGCAGAGACCCTCCAGGCCTGCTGAGGTCTTGGCCACACCTTCAGGTGGGCGGCACCAGCATTGCCCACCCATTTCCTAACTGATTAAGAGACCACTGATGCGGAACATCTTACTTGTAGTTCCTGCCCAACAAGGAGGCATTAGGGAATGCTTAAAATCCCAAGACCCTTGCTCAAACCTTTGGTGTCTCTCTCTCCTTCCCCTTTCGAGAGGCACCTCACCTCCCGGCTTTCTCTCTGGAGGTGATTTCCCCTTCCCTCTTCCTTCCCTGGTCACCTGGTCGCTTCGCAAATAAACTTTTTTGTGTGCAACAGATTCCTGGCTTTTTATTTCCATACTAAGCTGAGGAAAGAACCCACTGGACATTTCTGGTAACACAGAGTGACAGAGAAAAATGCATGGGCAGATGTGCATAGATCTTCTGTGTGCTGGTTTAGTCCCCAAATGCTACAATGGCTAGGCCCGAGTCAGTATTCAGGGCACCCACCATGTGGGTAGCAGAGGCCTTAGTACTTAGGCCATCTTCTGCTGCTTTCCCAGGCACTGGATCAGGGAGCTGGATTTAAAGCAGAGCAGATAGAACTTGAACTGGCATTATGATACAGAATCTTGGCATTGTGGGCAGTGACTTAGCCAGCTGTACCATGACACTGATCCTTAATTTTATTCATTTAAAAGACACAAGAGAGAAAGGAGAGAGGGGGAGATTGATTTCCCATCTGCTAGCTGACTTGTGAAATGCCTACAACAGCAAGGAATGGGCAGGACCAAAATTGGGTGCCTAGAACTCATTTTGGTCTTCCACATGGTTGACAGGCAGGAACTCTGTGGCTTGAATTGTCACCATTGTCCCCCAGGGCATGTATTGGCAGGAAGCTGGACTCAGAAGCAGAGTCAGGACTTGAACCTAGGTGTCCCTAGGGGCACTTCAACAGCCTTGTGCATCCCTGGAGGGATCCTATGACTGGAAAATTCAGTCCATGTGTATTTTACAAAGTATTTTAACATTATTGTGGAAAATCCACACTTCATAAAACATGTTCTCATGAAATTTTTGAAGATTTCATCTTGGTCTTCAAAAATTTTTGTTTCCAAATAAAATTATTCTACCTTCCATAAGTGTTTTGAAGCTATAGATGGCAATGAGTATTATTTCAAAACACAGTCATGACTTCCATTTAGATCTCTTCCTGTAGCTAGTGTGGAAACATGATGGGTACTCACTTGATGCAAGAAAGACTTCAAAGAGATTGTTCGAGGCTTTAGGGTAATGATTAAGTTGGTTTTTCAAAGTATTCTCTTAAGGAATGAACACTTATTTTTAGCTCTGAAATTTTCATCAGAGATGTTTACTTCCAGTAAGAGAACTCATCACTTTTTGCTTTACAGGCTACATTTGTATGGAACAAGATTTTAGTTACAGACAGTAGAATCCACAGCCACTCAAACACACAAAGATTTGTTAAGTGGTGTAGATGGCCCGCAGAGTTACTGCCTGGTGCAAAAGACAGGTTCTGGGCTAAGTTCCCAGGAATTGACTTCAAAACCACGTAGCAGAACCAGACCACCGTGGTGCTGCAGCCTGTGTTACAGCCTGATGCCTCTGCCACAGCTTCTGGCCTAGAGCCTTGTCTTTGCTTCCGTCTTCTGCACCTTCGAAAGCCTTGCTCATGGGTGTTTAACTTAGCAGTTAGGACACCCAGGCCCCACACTGGAGTGCCTAGGTTCAATTCCCTTCACTGCCTTCTGACTTCATCTTATCCCAGGTGGGAGATTGCATTTCCAGCTGCTGGCTTTGGCCCCTGGTCAACTCCAGTTGTTAGAATACTTAGGAAATGAACCCAGTCAGTGAGAGGTCACGGTCTGCCCTTGTGTTTGGCTCTTGAATACATTTTCAGAATCTTTTTTTTTTTTTAAAGATTTATTCTTTTTTTTATTACAAAATCAGATATACAGAGAGGAGGAGAGACAGAGAGGAAGATCTTCCGTCCGATGATTCACTCCCCAAGTGAGCGCAACGGGCCGCTGCGCGCCGATCCAAAGCCGGGAACCAAGAACCTCTTCCGGGTCTCCCACGCGGGTGCAGGGTCCCAATGCATTGGGCCGTCCTCAACTGCTTTCCCAGGCCACAAGCAAGGAACTGGATGGGAAGTGGAGCTGCCGGGATTAGAACCGGCGCCCATATGGGATCGCGGGGCTTTCAAGGCGAGGACTTTAGCCGCTAGGCCACGCTGCCGGGCCCCATTTTCAGAATCTTTAGTCCTGTCTCTCATGACTCAGGAGAGTGTGTGGGCTCAGTCCTGATTCCTAAATTCTGATCCAGTTAGGCCTCAGGCTCCACCTGTGTAGCTTGCTGTCCCTGTGCTTGCAGGTGCCCTTGACCTAACTAGAGGATCCCTATTTCTTCCCCTTTGGTTGAATCAACACATCCTTCCATTGGCACACAATCCAGGAAATCTTCCTTCTTTTAGGAGTCCATCCTCAGCAGCTTCTTTTTCTTCTTCTTCTTTTTTTTTTTGAAATTTTATTTTTGTCGATGTTTACATAGTTGAGAAGCATGCATGCCCATGTGGACCACTGATTAGGGTGGGAAGGGTTGAGGAAAAGAAGAGAGTGGGTGAGACCATTGCTTCCCATTTTTTTCTTCTTCCTATATCTGTAGGAAGTGGGGAGGGAAGGGGAGAAGCCATGCTTAGCATCCTAACCGCATCAATACCAGGGGATGGGGAATGGCCACCTGATGTCATTCCAGGGTCCCCAGTGTGGAGCATGCTCCAAGGGTTCTGCTCAAGTGGCTTTTCATAGTTCTGAAATGCTGTTGATCTTGATGATCCAAGGATGAGGAAATCTTTACAAGGTCCATTGGCTGACATTCTTAGAGTTTCCATTCACCCAGATACCTGCTGTCAGCGGTTGAGTGGGAGAGTTGTTCAATTTGTTCCTCCCTCCAACCTTTACTATGATACTAGATGTCCTCTGTAGGCCCCAGTGAACTGACATATCCCATGTCATCTGGGCATGCTGGATGTACTACACCACCTTCAGCAACTGAGGAGGCCAACTTTTGACACATGCACACCATGGTAAGACCACAGATCTGCGATTCTCCCCATGACTAGAATTCTCGGTCCAGAGGTTCAGTTGGGGGGTTGTCCCCAAAGAAATATCATCTGAGGTGAACCCAGACCTGACTCCTGTGTGTGTTAGCCAGTATGGTGTCTGGTTTAGTCTGTTTCCCACACCAACCTAAGCATACAGGGGTGGTTGCAGTTGCTGCATCAGTTTTGTCTGCAGCCCCACCTCTTATGCAAACCAATGGGTGACCTCAGCAGCTTCTGATTTTAGGAACTTTCTCATCTATGACTTTTTAAAAACTTACCAGTAGATAGCCTACCTTTTATACTGGTCTCCTAAACTACTGCCAGCGTCAGTTTGTTTGGATTGAATACCCAAACCCATGGATGCACAAGTCTTTGATATGAAGTTGGGGGAGTGCTATTTGCCTTGAATGTATGTACATCCTTCTGTGTACTAGGATATATCTCTAAGTTCTCCAATAATGTCAACGTCGTATAAATCGGTGCCATTTTGAATTGGAATAATGACAAGGAGAATAGTCTGTACTTGTTTAGTACAGGTGCAATTCATTTTGGAATATTTTCAGTTTGAGGTTGACTGAATGAATCAGTGTATGCAGAACCTACAGTGTACAAGGCTGCTGTCAGTATTTGTTGCCATGAAAGTGTGGAGGGGTCTGACTCTTCTGGGGCTGTCCTCCCAGGCCTTTCTCAGCCATCCTGAATCCCGAGTGCTCAAGAGGTGTTGTAGGCCACCCCTCAGATTATAAAACTAATCGGTGTCTTTTTTTTTTTTTAAAGGAATTCTCTGTGTATTATTATTTGATGAGTCACACACATTTGTAGAATGCTTCCCAGTTTTTGGTGAAATCATCTGGAAGGGAATCCAGCAAATAAATATTCTTCGAAGTTTTCAAACAGATGGGGTGCTATTTCCAAAAATGTAGCCAGCAGGAGCTCCCTGGAAATGAATGCCTGTCTAGTGCACAAGCCTAGTTGGAGATGGCTGAGGCCCAGCAGACACCGTGCAGGCAGCGAAGAGCGTGGAGGAAGATTGCCTGGCAAGGTACAAAGGACTGGCTGCCTCCACTTCTGCTTTCTTGGCTTACTACCTGATCTGTTAGGCTATTCCTCATTGTTTTGGTAAACCCACTTGCTTCTTTTCAGTGAAATGTCATCCCTGTATGAGAGGTCATCAACAAATTCATTAAAATGCATCTTAGGAGAAAATGAAACTGGGTTTCAAATTTGGTTTGCATCATAGTCAACTTCTTGTGGGGTGCCACAGAGCTCATGCCAGACAAGTCTAGGCTGTATCAAGGAGTTTTTATTAACCAGGTTTGATGATAACAGAGCCCACTAGAAATTAGAAATGAAAAATCAATCCAGTCTGAATAGAAACCTGAGAGAAACAAATTACCACAAAATCTGTCAAACTGAAGACCTATGCTCCAGCTTCCCCAGCAATATAAATTATCCTAAGAGACATGGCAGCAAACAACCTGGACACACTTACAAAGCTGCAAGCATTCATCTTTTCTAGGCTTCTCTGTCCACATTCCAGTACTACTAGGACTCACCTTTCCTGGAACTTTTGAAAGTACACAAATTAAAAATGCAAAGCATCTTAGCATTTTCATCTTCACTGACTCGCCCAAGCAGTGAGCAGAGGGTGGGGAAACAGACATACAAGGGCCGTGTTCAGGGGCTACCTGTCCTCAGAGTCTGTCTGCAGGAAGCAGAGAGCAAGCAGGTACTGTGAACTCAGGAGTGTGAGAGCGATGGAAGCACGTGACCAAGAAAGTGAGCTCCTCCCTGCTATGGGCCATAACTGGGGGTTTGAGAGAATAGTGGTTACACAACAATGCAATACCGTCTCCAATCAGGTGATGATGTGTGAGCACCACAGGTGGGCAGAAAGGACCACATGGGTCGGGGGAAGTGTGGCTTCCAAGCTTAAACCGACAGCAGACTTATCTTGTAATTCTAGTTTTCCACAAAGTCATTGCAATCCCCATGTGCATTCTGTAGACAGGATGTTGATTCTTAGATGCTCATTGATAAGAGGGTTCTGTCATCCAGTTCCTTTGGGAAACATTGCACTTCCTCTTCTGGTGGTCACAGTGCATGTTAACCAGCAGAGAGCTCCGAAGGGGTTCTGCTGGGATGAAGCACCTGAGGGGTTCGGCCTGCAGAGTTTTCCTTTCTTACTAGACTGGAATCCCTCGTTTCCTGGTTATTTTTGAATGTGCTATGCAGTTATTCTTAACTTGAATACTCTGGAAAACTCAGGTATCGTTTTAAACATGGAGTATTGGAAGCCTTTCTAATGTATTTAGTCCCTTTTCCCATATATTTTAATAGGAATACCTCAGTTCACAGAAAATAGAATTAAAAGGTATATTTATTTTGGTGCAAAATTAAAAAAATAGTTTTTCTGTAATATGGACTTCCATGGGACTTCTGAAGACCCTTTTTATGATCTCATGTTGAGAGAGAGAGAGAGGAAAAGAGACAGAGAAAGGGAGAGTGAGAGAGGTTCCATCTGCTGGCCAACTCCCTGGGTTTCTGCAGTAATTAGGATTGGGCCAGGCTGAAGCCAGGAGGCGGGAACTCTGTTCAGGAGTCTAAGTGCTTTGGCATCCCAATGCGTGGCTCAGTAGGAAGCTAGATTTAAAAAATATATATATATATATATATATATATGTATTATTTTATTATTCCATGATACAGTTCCATAGGCTCCGGGATTTCCCTTCCCCTCCCCCCAGATCCTAATCCCCCCACCGATTTCCCTTGTGTCATATAGTAGTATAGTCCTTCACAATCAATCATAAATCTATCATTCTGCTATTGAAGTGTTTCCTGACATTGTAGGCATGGACAATGACAGACAGCCCAGGATCCTATTGTCAAAATATGTTCAACAGTTTCACTGGGAGTCCATCTTTGATTTGTAAGGAGAGATGCATATTGCGTTTAATCTCTACTACACAGTTACTATACATCCCCTTAAATGAAAAGTCATAAAACAAACTTAACAACAGAGAGAAAAATAGAAATTTTAACATGCTATTGAATTACCAATATGGCACTGAAGAAATGATAAAGAAAATCAAAGACCTTCCTGAGGCAAACCATACTACTATGTGACTTATGAGAAAATGAATAAGAAAAACAAAAACTTTTCTATTGAATGGATGAAAATAAAAACAAAACTATCAACCCCCCTGAGATGTAGAAAAACAGTATGAAATCCTACCATTTGCAGCCAAATGGCTCCAACTAGAGACCATTATGCTCAGTGAAATAAGTCAATCCCCGAAGGACAAATATCATGTGTTCTCTCTGATATAAGCCAGCCTTCCTGCCAAATACAGGAAGCTGGATTAGAAGTAGAGCTGGGACTTAACTCAAGGGGCTCTGATATAGGATACTTGCTTGCCGAGCCGTGTTCCCAGTGCTGTGCCACATGCCTGCTCTGTGTAGGCACCCCGTTTTCATCATTTAGTAATCACTTTCAATATCAGGAAGCAGAATTTTCCTTAAGAAAGGAATTGTCCTTTTTAAATCAATATACGTAGAAAAGTCATTTTCTTTTTGGCCTTTGGTATTGTTTTTCCTTAAAATGGCTTTAGTGCATAGAATTGGATTAGGTAGAATTCAGAGCTCATGGTGTGCTTATTATCAGAACATGTAAGGCCTCCCTCTTATTTGTTGGTTTGCTTACCACAGTGTAGTCAGCATTTGTGTACTTGCACCTAACACATAGCTGGGGACTTAAAAGTGACATCTGACTGTCTGCATCCCGCTCCAGTTCCATCTGACTGTATCTGCACCCCTCAGTTCCATCTGACTATCTGCAACACCTATTATCCTCCTAAATTCTGAACTTCCCAGGTGAGTTGCTCCAACTTAGAGGCAGGCAGTTACTTAACTACATTTATTAACTGTCTTTGGGAAAAAAGCCTAGTTCTTCAATGACTTTTATTGAAACCAGGATTCTGGGTCAAAGCCATCTTTTTCCATCTCCTCCTACTCATACGGGGAAAAGTTTCTTGGCTCTGCTGTCACAACTGTTGCTTTCAAACTTTCATGTGCATACAAGTCAGCTGTGAGGAGCAGGTCTGTGCCTGAGAATTAGCGTACATTAAAGCATTCAGAGGATGCAGATGCTTCTGGGCAATGAAACGGAGCAGGATTTTACGCTGATGACCACTGATCTGATTTTTACTCTTCTATCCGTCATGTTATGGAAGAGCACTTACTACCTGTAAGATCCCTGACGAGTCACGTACTGGGAGTATGGTTTTGAACACAAGACACAGCCTTTACCCTCCAGGATCCTAAAATGTAGAAGTAAAGACAGTGGACTTCTCATTTTACTGGAGGAGTTGTGTAAATACAGTTATGATAGAGGCTGAAAGGAAAAGTACTGGCTTGATGAAACTGTGTGATGGGGAGCCTAGACCTAGTTAGCAGAACAGGATTATGACTCACTTGTAAAGTGAGCCCCAGAGACCCATGTTGTGGACTGATGCTTTCTCTGGCTATGGAAACCCGCTGATGTCTTCCTCTGGCTTGCAAAGGCTATATTTGGTGTATTGACCCTCTTTGCCCGCTGTGCCTTTTTCTTCTATGGTGGCCTCAGCCATTCCTTTTGCTTTTCTTAGCAATCCAATCTCAACTTCATCTCTCTTCTGAGCTCCAGGTTCAGCTTTCTAACTACTGATGTTCAACCAGGAGGCATGTTAGGTGGTAGAGAGAGAGAGTGTTGGGTGGTTTTGTAATTTTTTTGGAAATTTGGCTTTTGCAGTTTTGGTTGTTTTTATAACTCTGAGATGCCTCCCAAGATATTAAAAAATGGTACAGATTTTTTGGTATGTTTGTATAACATTGCTGGAAAGGGGTATGTATTTGACACTTCAGTACAAGGGGCTTGGTTTTGGTTTGTCAGATTGCCCCACGAACAGATAGCATCCAGGTGTTCAACAGAGAGATCAGTGTTGGAGCTGCAGATGATGCTGCTACCTGCTGCTCCCACAAGAACTTTTGGCTTTGTCCTTGCCTTAACCTTCTGCTTTCCATTCTGAGATACCAACTTGGAAATGAGTTAATTGACTATTTCGTGCTTAGTCAGATGTGGGATGGTAACTGAGCCAGGAGCAGGTTTCAATCAATGCCAGCCAGAGACAAAGTAATTCAAGAGGCTCAGATGCACAGCACGGTCTTCTAGCAGGGAACTATGATAATTCTTCTGGGAAGGAAGTGATGACCCTGATAGTTTCTGGTGGTCTTGTCATACTGATGTTTTTGCTGTACTTTGTGTTTTGGAAGTTTGTAATTTTGAAGGGAGTGATAGGGATGTTTTGCAACATTTTTGATGCTTTATTTCCCCCATGTTCATAATGTCTATAGGCCAAGTATGTGCATGTAAACACACACACACATGGTCCACAGCCCATTTTTAAAAATCCTCCTTTCTCTGGGACTGGTATAATGGCTCAGTTGGCTAATCCTCCATCTTCAAGTGCTAGCATTCCATATGGGTGCCGGTTCGTGTCCTGACTGTTCCTTGCTTATGATCTGGGAAAGCAGCAGAGGCCTTGGAACCCTGCACCCATGTGGGAGACCTGGAAGAAGCTCCTGGCTCCTTGCTTTGCATCAGCTCAGCTCTGGCCATTGCAGCTATTTGGGGAGTGAAACAGTGGATGAAAGATTTTTCTCTGTTTCTGCTTCCTTCAGTAAAACCTGCCTTTCCAGGCATCTCTTCTGTCACAATGCTGTTTGAACAAATGCCAGTCAGGAAATGCCATATCCTGGGGGAGACCTGGGTAAGCCCCCTTTTCCCATGTGTGAGTGACTTCCAGTTTTGATGAGCCCGGGAATACTGTTCGGGGCCTGTTCATGTGTATCTTCAGCAGGAGTTCCTTGCAGAGCTGGCACTGAGCAGTGCAAACTATTTCCCTGCCCTGTCCTTCTCTAAAGATCGTAGAAGAAACAAGTTTCTCATTTTTCCTGGACTTGGATGACCACAATTATTTACATATTATAGTTTCTAACGTTTGGGTGCTGAGTTCTGCAGAAAGCCAGGCTGGGCAGTACAGCTCTTCCTGTTGAGTCTTGGATAGCAGCAGGGTCCTTTAACAGGATGGGTGGTGCATGTCACACGTTCCCTGCTTGGAGCTGCCACCGCACCAGGCGACTCACGTGTGTTCTCACATCCAAACCGTGAATCAGCCCTCGAGGGGGATCTGAGGAGATGGAGGTTTGGGTGAGCGATCCTTGAACTAAGTAAGTCAGGAAGGACAGGCCCAGAACTGGAGTCTGAGTCAACTTGTAACAGTGTTGGCTTCATTCAGTCAAACAGCAGCTGGGTCATCACACAGATTTCCTACTTCACCATTTCCCTACATACGATGGCCTCTGTGTGTGAAGTCAACATTCCAGGCCTCTTTAGAGGCCATCGAATTCACTGTGGTCAGAAAAGTAGCTTTGGGCAAAGGGAGTCTGTAATGACTGCTCTTGAGTCCTCTTGAAGGGAGGAGCTCCGGCATTCTCTGATGCCTCCTGGTCCATTCAGTCAGCCCTTGCCTTCCTTCCTTCCATTTTCCTGGAAATGTCCGACATCTCCTGTCGCCACAACCTGCCAGTCACATCTTCACTCCCTCCCCCTGTGAATGATGGTGCAAGGTGATGCACGAAGATCCCTTGAGCACCCTTACGTGAAGCTGAATGCTGCCATGACTAAGATGGGGCAGATGGTGCCAGTTGGTACCTGCCTTTCCAGCTGTGGGATGGCTTGCCTGAGACCTTCTGATAGGACTAGGAATTTCCAAGGTGCCCGGAAGGTTTTGGTTTCTTTCTCAGTGCAGTGTCTTTCTAAGTACGCGTGCCGTCCTGGCTTGCAGACAAAGGCCATAGCAACTCTTTTCAGTTAAGTCTGTTCTGTGCGTCCCATACTGAGGGGGTGCTTGTGTGCTCATCTTTCCTCCTCGATTTCCTCTCATGTGTCTCTTGACAGAGGACAGGAAGATTGAGTTGGGTGTGTGCCGTTCCCTCCTGCTATTCCCGTGCTGTCTGCTTTGGTGCTGTTGGTGATGTTTCTTGAGTTTTAAACATTTAGAAGCTGAATAGATGTGAGGAAATGCTTCAGCTTATTGAAGATGATGTCTCTGTCACTTTTATTGATTAGGAAGAGGAAAGAGAGTGACCTATAATGAGATTCATAGGTTATAGGCAAGCCTACTGTGAGTAATTTGGCCCTCACACATTCACTTATTTATCTGCAGTGGGCAAGGCACTATGAGAAAGATCGTGAGTGCCAATAACGGTCATACTGCATCCTACCAGATTAGCCTGTGCATATTTATTTAATTTTATTTGAAAGGCAGTTACAGAAAGGGACACACACACACACACACACACAGAGCATGCTCTTCCATCTGCTGCTTCACTTCCCAATAGTCTCAGTGGTTGGGGCTGAGCCAGGCTGAAGCCAGGAGCCTAGAACTCAGTCCAGGTCTTTCATGGGAGTGGCAAGAGTGCAAGTTCTTGGGCCATCTCCCAGTGTTTTCTTGGGCCCATCAAGAAGAAATTGGATTGGTAGTGGAGTAGCTGGGACTCGAACCAGCACTCATTTGGGATATCTGCCTTGCTGCTGGCAGCTTATCCCACTGTGCCTACATGCCAGCTACAGGTTGTTTGTTTTTATTCTCAAATCCATACTTCTGATTGGCAGTTTCCTGGGGCACCCAAAGGTCAGCACTGAGTCACCCTAAGTGTTAGGTACCCACTTTGGGTCTGGAAGCTTCTCTGGGCTTTTCTGCTTGTGCTGGAAGAAGATCTGTGAGTGGAACTGGAATCTGGGATGTATTGCTTCTGCGTGCTCCATGGTAGAAGTGCCCTTCCTCCACCTCTTAAGCCTTAAGTTCGCTGCATCCATTTTCCCCTGGAAGATTGGAGATGGTTATGAGCTCAGAGCTCTGCTCAGCCAGATTTAGTGGTTTCAACATCCTGGACCAGCTGGATGTTAAAAATCCCAGATATCCCCTGAGATTCCAGGCCTGAGAATTTGTGCTTGTACAAAGATGCAGAGCATCCCAGGGAGGATTTGAGTTTGAGAACTAACGCACCAGCAGTGGAGAGCTTCCCAAGTTTCCAGTTCCCATCTCAGCTTGGCTCAGTTGTGTCTCCCCAAAATCATGTTTTGTTTTTCTTTGCATGAGTTTAAAATTTTTTTGTAATGAATGACGCACTACTCTCATTTGATTCCATGTTTTCCGCGAGGCGCTTTATGCATGCTTGTCTTTGTCAGTGACTTGGCGAAGTTATTTGGTTTTCACCTTGTCCTGGCAGCACAGTGATAATTTTATGAAAAGATACGACTCCACTTTCTCATTGGAAATGCTCTCGTGGCCCTTCACATTTGCCTGTGACGCTTTGGCTTGTGCAAGCTCAAGTTCTTTTTGTCCAATGGGACATGCGTCAGTTCTTGGATCTGCAGATGCAGCATCTAGTGACTGTCCAAGTAGCAGGCTACCTGTCTCAGGAAGTGGCTTGTGGTGGGGTGGTTTTGAGTGAATCACCACTGGATTGGAGATAGCATCACTGAGCTTTTGAGAGAACCACTCCAGCAGTGGTGACTCAATAGCAGTGAACCCCTGCTTGCCACATAGGAAGAGCGAATTTTTGCCTGTCTCCGCTTGTGGTGGCTTGCCCTGATCGTCTCCAGTGGGTGTAATTCCTTGTCCCTGCTGGCACCCAAACCTTGTCATGTTTTAATTTAGCTACCATTGAGTGCTTTGCTGTGCAGTTAGATGTTTGTAGAACATATGGGGGTGGCATGCCTGAATTAGCATCAGTGATCGTGGCTGCCTCTCAGCTCTGGGCTGATGTGTTAGATCGGCCTGGGATGTTTATGTGCCAACCTGCTGCCAGGGATTTATGGTGGAGCTAGAAGTCATAAGCCATGATCCTTATCTGGATGCCTAGCTATTGCTGTGGCCTTGATCCCGGAGGACAAACATTGCTGTCTCTTTTCACTCTCCTATCCTAGGCCCCACATTGCCAGGGATGTCTGGTTTCCCCACCTTAGCTGGAGCAAAGGGCCTTTGGTGGTGCATTGCTGTATTGTTCCTTTGTGTTCATTGCTCAGAAGTTTGTCAGACCAGGTCCTGCTGGTGGAGTAGGTGAGAACAGCTGATTGAGCCTTTTCTGAGGAATCTGGGAGTTTGGGAATGTGTGGAGCTGGGGACTAAATCCAGCAGGATTTGACTTGTCTGGAGCCTAAATTTCTCCTGGTGGGAAGGGAAGAAAAGAAACCTCCAAACTTCAAGTTTGGTCCCATTCTGTTGGCCTCATTGTGCTCCTCTGTGTGGTCAGGTGCTTTTAGAATTGTTTCCTCTGAAACCTGCTCACCCAACGTCTGGTGACTGTGCTTCACACCCAGGGCTTCAGGCACTGTGACCTGAGAGTGCAGTTTCAGATGCTTGGTATGATTTTGGGAGGTGGCTTTCCTGGAAAAGATGCACACATAGAAATGACTTTGGTCAAATATACTTCTTAACAGAAATCAGGTTTAGATGGAGGACTGGATTCTGACCTTGGGTTTGTCTTCCAATATCTTATGGAAGTGATTTGATTGGGTTACAAAACCTGTATGTCAGCTTCTCATGGAAATGATGACAAAACTTGATCTGATGAACTAGTCTTGGTTCTGTGCAATGCCTGCAGGTGTGAAATGCAGGAAGGTCTCTCTGAGAGTGTCTTACAGGAATCTTTTAGTTTCACTTAATGGTCGTTTGGGAAACCCAGCCAGAGCTCTCTGTTTCTTGATCTTTTGCTCAGAGTAAAACATCTCCATATCTCAGTGGTAATACTGCCTCGGTGGAATTGTCTCTTTCTTGACCAAGCACAGACAATTTAGAGTCACAACCTCTGGGCTTCCTGCTGAGCTCAGAGTTGAAATATAGCAGCCAGTACTGTGGTGCAGTGAGTTGAGCCACCTCTTGCAAAAGTCGGAGAAGCAGTTTGAGTCCTGGCTGCTCCATTTCCAATCTGGTTCCCTGGTAATGCACGGTAGTGGAAGATGGTCTTGTATTTGGGCCCCTGCCCACCCACACGGGAGATCTGGAGATAGTTCCAGATTCCTGGTTCCTGGCTTCACCCTGGCCCAGCACTTCCTGTTGTGGAAATTTGGGGAGCAAACCAGTAGAGGGAATATCTGTCTTGTTGTCTCCTGTCTGATGTCACTCTGCCTTTCCAACAAATAAATTAAGAAAAAAAAATGGAGGCATAATTCCTTAAAATTGAAAAATTGGCCAAGCTGTCTGTCTGTCTGTCTATCTATCTATCTATCTATCTATCTATCTATCTATCTATCATCTATCATCTATCTCTTCTGCTAAAACACTTGCTGTCCTTCTATCAGACCTGCCTGGCTGTTTGTTACTGAGGGAAGAGGTAGGCAGGACTTTGCGTGTCTACAACTGGAATGTGATTTTGTCAGTCCCTCTTGTTTATTTTAGCCATACCACATTTCTCAGGGTGTCCCAGATTTCTCACAACTCATTTACGTTTTTCAAATTTTATTCATTTATTTTTAGATATTTTTGTTTATTTGTTTGAGAGGCAGAGAGATGGAATGAGTGACTTCCCATCTGCTGGTCCATTCCCCAGATGCCTGCAACAGCTGGAGCTGAGGCTAGGAGCCAGGAAGTCGAGCCAGGGCTTCTAAGGGGGAACCAAGTCACCTGGGTCCCACCACTGCTGCCCAGAGGCTGGAACCTGGAGCAGAGCTGGGTATTGAACCCTGATACTCTGATACAGGTTGTGTACATAATCTTAACACATGCCTACTCTTTGACCTTGTTTTTAATCAGCACATAATTAGTATATACAGGTGTATACCATGGTGTTTGGTGTTTTTAGTATATACATATATTGTGTCATAATTGAATTAGAATACTTAGTATATCATTTTCACTTCCTTGTGAAGATAACCTTACAAATCCTTTTTTTTTAAGGGCTTAGGGCTTTGGTGCAGTGGATTAAGCCGCCACTTACAGCACTGGCTTCTCACATGGCGTATCTCAGATGTCTCACTTCCTATACAACTCCCCTGCTAATGTGCCTGGGGAAACCTCAGAGGAGAGCCCAAGTGCTTGGGCCTATGCCTTTGGAGGAGACCAAGCTCAATCTCCTGGTTCTAGCCATGGATGTTGGGGATGTTTGAGGAGTGAATCGGCAGATGAAAACTTACTGGCTCGTTCTCTCTACCTCCACCTGGTCCCCACCTGATTTTCTGTGTCCCTGCTTTTCAAACAAATATCTAAATCTCTAAACAAAATTCTTTTAAAAATATGTGGTAGGTTATTGTAAGCAGTGGTCACCGGTTTGCATTAGCAAAGCTGGCCCTGCTGTCTGACTGCAGCACTGCACCTACTGACTAAGCTCTCCCCAACTCTCCCAGCCCTCCCTTCCTCTTCTTCTAGTGACCAAAGGTTCTTCTACTTCCCGCAGTCTCCTCAGTGCTCACCATCTCTATCTTTACTGGTTAGATGGACCTTTTGTCTATGACTTGTACATACACAACTTGTTCACAGGGATTCACAGGTCAAGATCAACAAGGCAGGGGGTCCTTTTGAAATGCACATCACCATGAGGCCAATGTGATGCCTCAATTTGCTACACCTTGGGCTCCAAGCACTGACATCCTGTATGGTGCTCCCATGTGTCCCAGCTGCTCCACTTCCCACCTAGCTCCATGCTTATGACTTGGGGCAACAATATAGGATGACACAAATCCTTGGGACCCTGCACCAATGTAGGAGACCTCGAAGAAGCTCTTGGCACCTGGCTTCGGTTTGACTCAGCTCTGGCCATTGCGGTCATCTGGGGAATGAATCAGATTCTTCTGTCTCTTTCTTTCTCTCTCTTCTTTTTTTAAGATTTATTTATTTTATTACAAAGTCAGATATACAGAGAGGAGGAGAGACAGAGAGGAAGATCTTCCGTCCGATGATTCACTCCCCAAGTGAGCCGCAACGGGCAGGTGCGCGCCGATCTGAAGCCGGGAACCAGGAACCTCTTCCAGGTCTCCCACGCGGGTGCAGGGTCCCAAAGCTTTAGGCAGTCCTTGACTGCTCTCCCAGGCCACAAGCAGGGAGCTGGATGGGAAGTGGAGCTGCCGGGACTAGAACCGGCGCCCATATGGGATCCCGGCGCGTTCAAGGCGAGGACTTTAGCCGCTAGGCCATGCCGCCGGGCCCCTCTTTCTTTCTCTAACTCCAACTTTCAAGTCAAATAAATAAATCTTTTAAAGAAATTTATTTTGATGCAAAAATGTTTGAAACATATGCATAATGTGTTCATACTACACATTTGTCATGAATTGGTGACCCCATATATGTATGAATTTCAAACATTTCAGCTGTGCCTCCTGATCCTGTTTTCCTGGCAGTGCAGACTGCAAGTTCCTGTCCCTCATGTGGGAAATATAGGCTGAGTTCCCAGCTCCTGGCTTTGGCTCTGGATCAACCCTGGCCACTAGCCACTACGGGGCATTTGGAGAAGGAATCAGTGGATGGGCGATCTCTCCTTGTCACTCGCATAAGTGAAGTATCTATGTATGATTTAAAGCGATTAGAAATGCACCACTTTCACACGCACACATACACCTGCTTCTGTATGCAGAGTTTTAAAGAATTGTAGAGCAATCAAACACACTTCCACTGCTCATGGTCATCCCCTAGGAGTTCAACTTCCCTTGGGGATTACTCAGTGATTACTGGACGTCACCTTCAGTCATAGGGTCTCCATAGCAATTCTTGTTCTATTTTGTTCTTTTTCCTTTGTTCCTGGACTGCAACCTTCTTGTCCTCAGGCTCCACAGTGTTGAAGAGCCAGCTGTAGCAAGTACTGCAGACCTTGGTGGATGTGAAATCTTATGATTGTATTACAGGTGGAAACTTTCTTGTGGAAAGTTCTAGAACACAGAGGGAGATGAGTCTCCTAAAGAGCGTGATGGGGATTTTAGTTATTGATCAGTACAAAGTTCATGATTAAGCCTTTTCCAAATTAAAAAAAATTAAAACAATTTTTAAAAAAATTTAAAAGATTTTGAAAAATCAGGTGAAGCTTCACCCCCTCCACAACTGTCGTGAATAAGTTCTTGTCCAACCTCACACAGCTGGCTGGCCAAAGGGCAGGGCCCATCGCAGAGACCCAGAGAACCCAACTGCAGCCCCTACTGGTCATGCAGACATAGAAGGGGAGCAGCCCTGAGTGAGCCCTGCCAGGTGAAGAAGTTGCGGAAAGGGTAGGGATGGTTGCAGATGAAGCGCCATCTCCAGTGGGTGGAAAAAGCAAATGACAACCACGTGCTCAGGAAAGGAGACAAGCGGAGATGAAGTGAACTACTTTCTCTCAGTCGAAAAGAACTCCCAGAAGCAGACGGAAAATAGCAGCCTCCTTTGTGTTGACCATGAAGATGAAAGCAAATAGGCATAAATATCTTGTACTCAATCTCCTTTGAGAGGTTAGGGGGGTTGTTTTTTCAGCATAACATTCTCCTTATTGAAATAAGAGTTTTCCCGTTATAAATTTCCTACAAATTCATGATAGAAAATACAGGGAAAAATAATAAGATGGAAACATGTCAACCCATCAATGCCTCTGATTTGCAATCCCGACTCTGTAGAGGTTTACTCCTGTTCATGTCTTGTTCTGGGACAATGGAATTAAAAGATTCTTTGGTATAAAGAATTTTGAAATTCAGACATAGGCTTTTCATAGTAGATATTTTCTTGTGAGCATTTTTGTTGTTAAAATCCGTGCTGTTTGTTTATTCAACAGACAGCTGAGTACCTTCTAGTTGTCCAGGCCATGTCCTTGGCACTTGGAACAGAGATAAATCTTGGTTCTCTGGAAGTTTCATGCTAGTGTGTGTGCCGGGGGAATGCCCACATACATGAATAAATAACGTAAGAAAACGCAAAAGGAATCACTCTAGCAGACAGTAAAGGAGACACATCTTAAGGTCAATGTCTAAAGGGAAGAATGACATTTTTAATGGACATTTTTTGTGAATCAGTGTGATGATAGTTCTCAGAGTTCAACTGGATAATGACCTTCATTGCAATTATTAGCAACACTTATTAAAATGTGGAGTCATGTGATCTTGTTCAAACATTCTGATGTAGCAGGTTCTGGGCCAAAGGGGCTGAGGATCTAGAGTTACCTTTTAAGGTGCTCTAGGTGAGTCTACTCTTAACAAAATTGTGGACTGAGTGGGATAAGGTCTGTTCTTTAAGCTGGGATTAAGTTGCAGAGCTGAAATGGTGATCAGCTTTAGTCTGTGAAGTGGCAAGGGGAGTGAGAAAAGGAAGCGAGCAGGATTGTTAAATTCTCTTGGGGTCTCTGTATGACCTGATTCTCATGACAGTCCTATGAGATAGATATCTTGACCCCCATTTCCTAGATGAACAACTCCATAGTTTTTTCATGGTACATATTCTCTGTGAGCAATCGAAAGACTTTCTCATATGTAAATTACATTAAAAATAATTTAAAAATTATGGGGCCTGGCGCAGTAGCCTAGTGCCTAAAATCCTCACTTTGCATGCACCAGGATTCCACCTGGGCACTGGTTCATGTCCTGGCAGCTCTATGCTTGTGGCCTGGGAAAGCAGTTGAGGACGACCCAACACCTTAGGACCCTGCACCCACGTGGGAGACCCGGAAGAAGCTCCTGGCTCCTGGCTTCGGATTGGCTCAGCTCTGGCCGTTGCAGCCATTTGGGGAGTGAACCAGTGGATGGAAGATCTTTTTCTCTTTCTGTCTCTCTTTCTTTCTGTAAATCTGACTGTCCAATAAAAAATAAATAAAAATCCTTCAAACAAAAAGATTGTATTGTATATGTTCTCTGCCTTGATTCCCATTAGCTGTTATTATTCTGAGCATTTTCAAAATGTAAATTCATAATGAGATTTTGTCATTTATTTACTGACTTGTCATAAAGAAACCCGAAAACTAAGCTCTTCAGAATTTAATAACTAGTTGGGTTCCTTGTGCTAGCTTGCTCACTGGCAGAACCCCACATGGGTTGGTGAGATGGCCTCATGCCTAGACAAAATCCTCGCTGGGCGGGCCTTTGGCCTAGCAGTTAAGGTGCCAGTTAAGATTCCTGGGTCAGGGTCAGAGTGTGGCACAGCGAGCTCAGCTGCTGTCTGTAGTAGCAGCATTCTGTATCGGAGTGCTGGTTCTGAGCTTCGGCTGCTGTGCTTCCCATCCAGCTCTCTGGAAAGGCAGCGCAAGACGAGTTGAGCATTTGGGCCTCAGGAACCACGCAGGAGATGAGGATCGAATTCCTGGCTCTTGGCTTCAGTCTGGCCTAACTCTGGCTGTTGAGGCTTTTTGGACAGTGAACCAGTAAATGGAAAATTTCTCTGTGTTCATCATTTTGCCTTTCACGTAAACAAACAAATGAATCTTTTGGGGGGGGGGGGGGGGGGGAAGATTCCTGTGTCCTATGGCAGAGTGTCTGGGTTTTATTCCAGGCACTTGGCTCCAAGTTTTAGCTTCCTGCTGATGGAGACCCCAGGAGGTAGCAGTGATTGTTCAAGAGACTGAGTCCCTGCCACTTAAGAGAGTCCTGGATCCAGTGCCTGCTCCAGGTTTTGACCTGGGCCTGCTCTGGCTGCTATGGGCATTCGGAGAGTGAATTGACAGATGGGGACTCTCTGTATGCCTCTCAAATTTTGGAAGGTTTTAAAAATCTACTTCCCCAGTTGCAGCAAAGGGTGGCTGCATGACTCAGCTGAGCCAGCTAAGGGTATAAGTGAAAGTCTGCCAATTAAGCTGTTGGGCTTTTGTTGTTGTTGCTGTGAAATGACTGACCTGGCATGCTTGAGCCTTTGCCCTTATCTCTTCCTCCAGCTGAGAGCGCAGACCTGAAACCTGAGAGTGCTGGAGCCCTGGCACGACCTAAAAAAGGCAGCCCCAGGCTTTGGGTGGAAAGACTGAGGGAGCCTGAGTCCTGGAGACGCCCCTGGGAGCTGCACACTAACCAGCCTGGGACAGCTACCTTCCGCCCTTCGTGGCAATGGAAGTCGCTGTAGGATTCTGTTACATGCAGCCAAAGGCAGTCATAGCGATACAGAAACTAGACACCTGAATGTTTTCTGGTGATTTCCTTTCAATGAATTCTTGGAAACAGAACTATTGGATCAAAGTATTTGATTTCCTTCCTCTTCTTCTTTATTCTTAATTTTAGAAACGTGAGGAGAGTATGAGAGAACAAGATCATCCTCTTGTTCCCTGGTTCACTTCCCCAGATGCCAGCCATGGCCAGCAGTGGGCCAGGCCAAATCTGGGAGCCTGGAACTCACCCAGGTCTCTCCTGTGGGTTTCAGGATACAGTAGCGGGAAGCTGGAGCCAAAGCAGAGCAGCAAAGACTCAAAGCAGTGTCTTGTATGTGAGATGTGGGTGACCCAGTAGGGGTCTTAACCTCTGTACCAGACACCTGACTCTATTTATTTTTGGACAAACATCTTATTTTCAGTTTGTGCAGTTATATTTTCTAATTTATAAATTATATAACATATAAATTTCTCATCTGAATCAGCATCTGTTTCAAATAAGGAATTACCTATACTTATAAAGAACAGGAAGAGTTGAATAGAGCTCCAACTGATTTGACAAAAACAGACAATGGCTTCTAGTACTTTCTTCCCTATTCATCTGCTGACTTTAAAGCAAAAAGACACAATGTCAGCCCATGTACAGGTCCTGTAGTAGGTCCCCTGTGATCTTTGTCGCGCCTTTATTTCTATGACTCAGATACAAGTTTCCCCTCCCCAAGGTTTTGTTTTCACAGAGAATATAAACTGTACAAAACCAGGAAAAATGAAAAATAGATAATCAAAAACAATGATCAACATCTTTTACCCTTTGAAGAAGGATGCATGTGGTGTCTGCATGGAGGTAAAGGGGGACAGAAGAAGGAAGAAATAGGAGAATGGGCCTGGAGCAAGGTACCAGGACAGGGTAAAGGTGCAGCTCACCTGAACTGATGTGCTTTTGGCCAGCTGTGGGGGAGGTAGGATGCATAAGAAATTCAAAACCAAGACTGAAGTGCCAATTTAGCTTCAGAGAAACCCCAGAAGCCACCGCTTCTATGTTTAAGGAATCTTAGTAATTAAAAAAAATTCTTTTTTTAAAAATTAATTACATTTCATTTTGTGACACAGTTTCATAGGCTCTGGGATTTCCCCAGACCCTCCCTGTACCCTCCTCCCATGGTGGATTCCTCCACCTTGCTGCAGTATTACAGTTCAAATCCAGTCAAGATTCTTTCATTGCAACCATATACCAAGCATAGAGTCCAGCATCTTATTGTCCAGATAAATTCAACGGTTTCTTGGGGAGACCATCTCTGGTCTGAAAGCAGAGCTGGTAGAATATCATCCCGACCAATTAAAAGCCCCAACATACCATCAACAACAATTTATAACATTATGGAGTTAATTGACATGGTATTGAGTAACCAGTATGTTAAAAAATACAAGTTCTTAACCACATCCTGTGACTACTTCATTGACATTTTGATTTTAGTTTATATACAACCGGCTTCTATACACCTTAAAATGGATATAGGGTACTATTCAGCTGTCTTGCGTCTGTTTTCATTTTAGTGTTTAGCAGTTTATAGTGTTGAAGCATAAGTTTTACTGAACTTGGCAGATTTTAGCATAGTCTAAACTGGCTTATAACTCTAACAAGGTATATATCAACAGTTGAGGCGCAGAACAGTTTTAGGAGGGGTGTGCAGAGAAATCTTCAATACCTTACTGAGGCGTAACTGATCTTTGTGTCCTACCTGGTAGGGTATATGTGAGTCCACACTGTTTCCTGTCTGGTTCTAAGCTTTCCTTGTTGTTCTCTGTCTAATTTTGTGGTTGTTTTTTGGGGGGGGAGGGGGGCTCTGGAGCAACCCTGATGGTCAATGCAAGAGAGGGTGGGGATCCAAAGTTGGAACTAAGTAAGGACCAGAGAAAGCTCCTCTCCCTAGTCCCGAAGGAAGTTTACTGTTCTTCTGTTTCTGCGGACTGCTCAGGGCTCCTGGCTGTTGTTCCGATGACCTTAGATCCTGCGAGGAAGGATTTGGGCTTCTTCCATCCCATGTGGTAGATCCAAATGGGAGTAGGTGACCTCAGAGTTCTCGGCCTCCGAAGGTGTTCCAAATCCCCGTGGTCTCCTTGGCAGTTGGGATATAGTCCTTGGTGCCCGTACGGATAGTCATTGGTGAGGATCCGGGAGTCTCCAGGGTTGGGATACAAGCCTCCTCCTGTCCGCCTGCTCCACTCTGGGGTCCCCCCTTCTGCTCTGTGCATATGACCTCCTGTTAAGAGGTAGTCAGGATCGCTCTTGATTCCCTGTGTATGTTTTTGTAGTTTTACTATTGTCTAATGCTGATTCGAGTCTGTTGTCTATAAGTTACCTGTTATGTTCTTGATAGTTTTTACTTCATGTCTTCCTCACACATTCTAAGGAGATGGAAGATTTATCTGCTCTCCCGCCCCATTACTGAGTAGTAATTACTTATTTGAAAGAGAGAGATTGAAACCAGAAGCTGAGGACTTCATCCTGGTCTCCTACTTTGGAGGGCAGGGAGCCAAGTACTTGGGGTGTTACCTGCTGCCTTTCAGAAATGTTAGCAGGAAGCTGGATCAGAAGCAAAATAGCAAGACAGAAAATGGGACTCTTACATTAGTTTAAATGTCCAAGTGGGAGAGGTTCTCTCAAAGACGGTGAACAGCCATGAGCCAGGAATAGAGCATGCATCAGCTAGATCTTCAGGTCATGAAATGGCCCCTCTAGCACAGGTGCCTGTGAATTTGGGTCAAGCCCTGATGTGTTTGGGTAGCTGGCGTCTAGTTTCTGAGGATCTTCTATTCCTAGAAAAGACTTATCCCGGACCTCATGGGAGAGTAAGGGGATTTGATTTTAGAATGAGGAAGGTAGGGAAGTCACACTGTCTGCTGTAGCAACAAGCAAGAGCTGACCCCAGCAGCTCCTCCTGGGAGGGAAGGCTGTTCCCCAATCAGTCACCACAACTGGGGCTTGGGGGTTGCATGAGAATGCGGAGAGCGATGGGCAGGTGAGACCTGGCTGATGAGGACACTCCAGCCTCTGACCGGAGCACACTGATTGGCAGCCATGAGGAAGCTTTGAATAATTTATGAGGACGGCCATGTGCAAAGACAAGGGGATGGCCCTATCAGAAATTTGAACAGAGGTGGTGGATCCCTGCAGGAATGCTTAAGGGAGAAAGTTGGTGACTGTTGTTACCAGTGAGTAACAGTCAGGTGTTCACTGTGTGTGTGTGTGTATGTGTGTGGTTAGGATTGGCTTTGGCACAGATACACTGAGAATTGAAGAAGTTGCTCAGGCATCCCGGAACATGGAGGGATAGTGGCAGGCCTGGGAGGAGTGGGAGGAAGGGGCTGGGTACATGGTCAGGAGTCATGGTGGTTGGTCATGGGTTTCCTTGCATCAGCCCAGATGGCCTCCCCTTGTCCGCCTGGCAGAGGGCAGAGAGGCCCAGGTGCTGTCTTGCTCATCAGCATACTGGAGTGCAGTTCCCTGTGACATGAGTAGCAGATAAGAGTCTCATCAGCTGCGCACTGTTTTGTTTGTAGTGTGGCTCTGATTCTGAACGATTTTTCCACAAGCTCCGGCTGAACAGTTTCTTTTGAGGGGGGGAATAAATTTCTTTAGCAAGATTAACAAGGCAAATGATTAATACTCTTATTTTTTTGAGACATGAAAATCTCCTTATTGTTTCTTACCATCCTCCTGTTAGTGTGTTGAAGGTAGATGGCTTCCTGAGCAGGCTAAATGATCATCTGAGCTGGAAGCTGACCAACCAGCTTCCAAGTCTCATTCTGGCCTTTCTTTTGTTCGTCTCCTTTGCTGTCTGGGAGGTCCCAGAGCATTGTGGTGCCATCTTCACACTTTTCTCACACAAGTAACCTGTCTAGAATATTTCTGTGGCTCTGCCAGCTACCTAGCAGAGCTGATCATGAACTGCATGGGGGTACTAAGAGACTGCTTCTACATTGAGGAGGATATTGGTGATTGTCTGTTTTGTACTCATACATTCTTTTATTTTCCTTGCGAGTCATGCAGAGACAAAACATGCTCTCCGTTTTTGAAGCAGTGGTGTGCCAGGATAGTTCATGGAGATACTACTCCTTTGATAAGCATGCCAACTCCTTCTATTACTAACTATAGCCTGATCAGATTAAGGAGGCAGCCAAAATCCCTGGGAGATGGCAGCTCTGCCTTTCTCTGTACCTGGTGAAGCACCAGGAAGAGAAGTCCCTTGTATTCCCGATCAAGCAGGGAGAGAAAGAAGGGAGATTCCTGGACTCAGCATGGTAGCCTGGTGGCTAAAGTTCACCCCTTGCATGCACCAGGATCCCCTGTGGGTCCCGGTTTTTGTCCTGGCTGCCCCAGTTCCCATCCAGCTCCCTGCTAGTGGCTTGGGAAAGCAGTAGAGGACGGCCCAAAGCCTTGGGACCTTGTAGCTGCTTGGGACACCCAGAAGAAGCTCCAGGCGCCTGGCCTCAGATTGGCTCAACTCCGGTCGTTGTGGCCGCTTGGAGAGTGAATTAATGGACAGATCTTCCTCTATCTTTCTCTCTGTGTATCTGATTTTCTAATAAGAATAAATAAACCTTTAAAAAAATGAAAATGGTGCCACTCAGAACTATGTGACTGTTAGTCCCTCAGGCTCTCTAGGCTTTTTACTCCTGATCTTTAAAGTTAAGGGAATTGGCTACTAGAATTCTGAAGAGAATTGTCGGAGTTACTACTGAAAAAAATTGTAGATCTTGCTAGCACAATCTATAATCCCACCATCTTTAAAGGGTACTTTCTGTACTTGGAACTGCCAGTTCTCAGATTGTGTCCATCCAAGACTCAGGCAAATGTGAGCCTTGACAATCCTTGTCCCCTAAGATCAGCATCCTGGGTTTACCCCATGTGTTGGTCCTGGTGTTGCTGTAACAATCGCCATAAACAAAGTGGCTTGAAACACATTTATTTTGTAGTTTTGGGACTCAGAACTCTAAAATAGGGCTCAGAGAGCCAATAATTATGGTTTCTGTGGGGCTGGGTTCTTCTTGGTGGCTCCATTTGCTTGTTGTTTTCAGCTTCTAGAGGCTGCTGGCACTGCTTGGTTTGTGGCCCCCTCCTCTGTCTTCAAATATCTGTGACTCTGAAATCTTCTGTCATTGTCTTCCACGTTTAGGGATGGTGTGATGTCATTGGACCCACTGGGATAATCGTGGCTAAATGTCTTATCTCAAGGTCAGCTGATTAGCAAGTTTAATTGCACCTGTCATTTCCTTAAGGTCCAGCGATGAGGAAGTAGTTGTATTTGGATGGGGATGAGGATTCTTCCCATCACAGTTCAGCAGTGCTGTTGTCGGGCTCTGTGTGACTGCCTGTCATGTTGGCTGTCTTTTTCTCCAGACTTTTGGAGCTCAGGGTCTGTGTCTGCTTCCTGCAGCCTCGAAACATTTGTACATCTCAGATTAGGAAATCCAAGAGAACATGGGATATGGACAGTTTACGAGTGGATTTAAATTAGGTATTCCCTAAGGTGAAGAAGCTGCTTAAGTCACCTGTGCCTCAGTTGGAGTGCTGGGATTTAAGTCTCAACTCTTCCACTCTGGCTTCCTGATAATGCAGGGAGACAGCGGGTGATGGTCCAAGTAGCTGGGTCCCTGCCACCTACATGGGAACTCCAGATTGAGTTTTGTGGTCCTGGCTTTAGCCTGGTGCAGCCTTAGTGTGGGTATTTGGGGAGTGAACCACAGATGGGAATCTTCTCAATTTCTCTGTGTTTCTTCCTCTCAAAAAGAAGTAAATAAAATTTGAGAGACTTTGCATTCTTTGCTTATATTTATTTTTAAGTGGAAGTTTAAACAAAAAGAAATCTGCTTATGGGAGGAAGGAGAAAATGGGTGGAAGGGATGGGAGTTGGTCTCTCCTGAATGTACCTTGTTGTATATATTTAACGTTTAAATCATGTAAATATTTTATATCATAAAATGTTGTTAAAATGAGAAAAGTCTCCCTTTATGAGAATACTTTCATTTTCAAAGGAAAAAAATGAAACTTGGCAGCACTGGACATGCAACGTAAGGGTAGGAACTGGAACCAGTGAATCTATTTTTTCGGTACCTCCATGGCTGACTTCCAGCCTGGCTGATGGAATGGTTCAGTTGAGCAGGGGCTGAGATTGGAAGAAGAGCGTGGAAAGGAGGATCACCACCAAGTCTGGCTTAGAACCTCTGGCTAGGCAGGACTCAGGTGTGGTATCAAGTGACAGGTCATCTTGGTTGAGGTCTCGAAAGCCAAGCACAGCTAAAAAACTCAGGTGCGGGTGACTCATTTTGGAAGGTGATGCTGGGAAGCCAGAATGACAGAAAGGAGAGACTGAGACAGAGAAGGGAGTCAAACTGAGATAAGCGGGCTGTTTGGTCTGAATGTTTGTGTCCCTCTCAAATCTATCTGCCGAGTTCCTAAACATGCAAAGTGCCTGTGTTTGGAGATGGAGGCATAGGCCAGATGTAAGCAGTAGCATTGCAGGGGTCTTTGTAGGCAAGGCTGTAGCCAGGAAGCCAGAGGGGATCCCTGGAAAATCAGGCAGAGAATCTGAGATGGTTGATCTGCTGCAGAGGATGTCCCAGGAGGGCAGCCTTGTGCTTGGTGGAGGCCAGACCACCGTAAAAAGCTACAAGAAGTCTCTCAGGGGCCCGGCGGCGTGGCCTAGCGGCTAAAGTCCTCGCCTTGAACGCCCTGGAATCCCATATGGGTGCCGGTTCTAATGCCGGCAGCTCCACTTCCCATCCAGCTCCCTGCTTGTGACCTGGGAAAGCAGTCGAGGATGGCCCAAAGCCTTGGGACCCTGCACCCGCGTGGGAGACCCAGTAGGAGGTTCCTGGTTCCCGGCATCGGATTGACGCGCACCGGCCCTTTGCGGCTCACTTGGGGAGTGAGTCATTGGATGGAAGATCTTCCTCTCTGTCTCTCCTCCTCTCTGTATATCTGACTTTGTAATAAAAATAAATCTTAAAAAAAAAAAAAAGAAGTCTCTCAGAGTCAGGACTCTGAACATTAGCTCTCATATCTCAACACCCATGATAATGTGTACTGCAAGCAGGAAAGTCCCTGCTGCTTTCTCTCTGCTACATCCTGGGCCAAAAAGATTCTTGGGGAGGCAGTTTCTTTGGGGGAAAACATACCTTCCCACTTTCCCTCTTATTGTCACAAGGATGTGAAGCTTTTGTCCCAAGAACTCTCTCTTGAGGCTGAGTTTTATTTTTATTGGAAAGTCAGATATACAGAAAGGAGGAGAGCAGAAAGATCTTCTGTCTGATGGTTCACTCCCCAGGTGAGCGCAATGGCTGGTGCTCTGCCAATCCAGAGCCAGGAGCCAGGAACTTCTTCCAGGTTTCCAACACGGGTGCAGGGTCCCAAAGCTTTGGGCCGTCCTCGACTGCTTTCCCAGGCCACAAGCAGGGAGCTGGATGGAAGTGGAGTTGCCGGGATTAGAACCGGCGGCCATATGGGATCCTGATGCATTCAAGGTTAGGACTTTAGCCGCTAGGCTATGCCGCTGGACCCTCCAAATTTCACAATGTATTTTCTTATCCCCCTAGGTATGTGATAGAGCAGATATTCCTGTTAGCTCACTACTTGGGTAGATCATGGGATACCAGGAGTCTCCCTTACTGTGCATAGAAATCTTTATTCTTTGGCTTCTGTGGTTGCTGATCACTGCCTAGCTACAGCTGTGCATCCTACAGATGCAAGTCGAAGAGGTGAGGGAAGGCCTCTGGATGTATTCCTGCTTGGAAAAGCCACTGGTCAGTGGCATCAATAGTATTTTTCATGTGGGAGAGACTTGGAAGGAAAATCTACTTCGCTATTTCCATTAGGATATGAAGAGCTAGAGGTCATAGGGAACAAGTGACGTGGGTTCATTCACACAAGCTGTAAGTCAAGCTCCACATTCACAGCCCAAGAAACTTAGCACCATGGCCATTGTTGATGTGAACTGGGGAAGGGTGTACTTGGCACTGGAAAGAGCTGCGTATTATCTCAGATTCCCCTTTACCACCTGTTTGGTCCAGAGAAACCAGATAGCATCAAGCAGATTCTTGCAGAGTTGTGATGTGTTTGAGTAGTTGAACTTCGGACAGCAGCTGGGAGGTTCCCGGTAGAGGAGAGAACTCAACCTGAGTTTTTATATGAAATTTGTACTTGTGTCAACATCCTGAGCTAGTTTATTGTAAGAGGTTGAGCAACATTGTAGAGTTTGTCTTTATTGCTCATATGAACTTAATAAGCCTATATGAGATAATGTTGCACCTTGAATTTTGTATAGCCTTCCTTTTAAAAAATTCAAGGTGCTTTTATACTTTAGGCTTCTTATATTCTTGTATTCCTTAGCTTTGGTTGGTTGTTTTAAGTTCTTATTTTGTTTTTATTTGCCTCTAAGAATTCACCAAGGATCCTTGATGGTTATGAATAATTGATTTGAAATTGAGGATTTGTGCAGTCATTAAAATATATATAAAATTAAATAATATTCAGGTCCTCAGTTTTGCTAGCTGTTTATTGTACTTCATCTTGACATAAGAACTGATATCCAATTCAGTTATTGGAAAAATCTTCCATCTATATGGAATGTGGATATGTGATCTCATTTTGCAATTGTCAATTTCATAAATTATTTACTTATTTTCAGAGCGAGAAAGAGCACAGATTTTCCATTCATTGGTTCACTTTCTAAATGAGAGTAGGATTTTGAGGATAGATTTATTACAGGGTCTTGGCAGCTCCCTTATCTCCTAGGAGGATATCCATGGTGTGTATCCATGGAGAATCCATATCCATGGAGAATCCGAGGCATCCAAGGTTGAGTTAGCGCCAAGAGAACCACTGGAAGGCCCAGTTACTTGTTTCCGTATCAGCATGGCTTCTGGAGCATTCTGAGAGCTTAGAGGAAAGGGGCGAGGGTTTATAGTGATTCAGTTCATTTCCCTCCCAGCTCACCTGTGTCCCCTTGTTAAGAGAAATCAAGTTCTAGGACTTGGGATTTTCCTAGAAAATAGAAATAATTCCCTTATTTGCCTCTAAGAATTCACCAAGGATCCTTGATAGTTATGAATAATTGATTGAGTGCCCACTATTAATCATTATTACATTATTAGGATACTTACTAGTCATTCACTTAGAAAGGAAAAAGTTTATTTAAATAAAACAAATCCCTTTATGAAAAATCCCATTAACTTTGCTTAAAAAGAATATCCCAACAGTAAGATGATGAACTTCCTGACAATGTCCATGCCTACATTGTTGGGAAACACTTCCATAACAACATGATGGACTTGTGACTGCTCATGTGGGACATCCATTGTAAAACTAGAGCGGAAATCAATGCTGGGGGAGCGACGGGAAGAACTTGGGGAAGGGCACGGGCAGCCTCAGAGCCAGTGGAACTGTATCATAAAACAAAATAAAATATATTTAAAAAAGAAATGAAAAAAAGAATACGTTGTTGACAGAATAAGCCAATTGCTCCTTGTTTAGGTGCTGGTGGTCTCAGTTTGGAGAGATTTTGTCACAGAGCAGAAGAGCTGTATTCTGGCATACTTCCCATTTAGGTGCTTGTTAAATGTATATTCATCTTCCCCAATTGGGACAGCCTCTCCCTCCTCCAGTGGGAAATTTGGTATTTTTAAAGTCACTGTGACTTCAGATGACTGCACTAGGGCTGGTCTTCAAGGTTCCTTGTGGCTGTTCTGCCACTTGACTTGCAGCTTTGTGCTTTTTTTTTGTAAAAAACCCAGTTTCTTGACAGTTTCATTTCTCCTGCTCTGGGACAGGCAGACCTGCAGGAAACGAATCAATATCAGGTGGCAGGAATCACTGAAGGGCCTCCCTGCCACTCTCCTGGAGCCTAGTTCTCCTCCCTCCACCCCGTTCTGGGAAGTTGCGGGTCTTTGTTCCAGTCTCCCATGTGGGGACTCTGCTATTTCCAGGAGGAGGTGGAAGAAGCTGTTCATATACATTTGCCCTTAACCGTCTTTTGGGCAAAGCACTTGGAATGAAAACACAAAACACAAATGTAAAAACTGAGGGTGACAGTTGAGATCTCATTAGCTTAGTGGCTGTCACAATAAATCTAGGAAAAAGGCTGCGAGCATGTGGTGGAGAAGCTGTGTGTGTGTGCCAGCACATGGCACCGTGTCTGCCGTGGAACAGGCGAGTCGGGCTTTGCTGTACTAATTTACTTTCTCAGGCTTTGAAAAAACAATTGTCAGTTGGATTGCAACAGGCTTGGCTGTTTTTCTTTATGGGTGCTTCTGTAAATCTCTTTTCGTTTCAGTTGAGACTTCTAAACCAGGCTTTCAGCAGGAAGAATAAGCATATTAGGACTTTGTTTTCCTAAGGCATTTACTGGTGACGGGGATAGTAGACCATGATGTGGTCCAGGTGCACTCTGTGAACCAAACATCCTAGGTCAGGATCAGCGTATTTCCGTATTCCAGAGGGTACCTGATCTGGAGTTGGTCCTTTCGGGAATACACTGGGTCTCCAGTCTGAACGCAGCAGCCATGTCAGCCTAGTTTCTAGCCTCTGTATCATCTTAGCTCCTGGGATCAAGTCTACCACTTAGTTACAAATTCCAGTCAGCAAATGGGGGTCCAGAACGGAGATATCTGTACATCTGTTTTCACTCAGATGCAGCAGCTTTTGGCCAATGGTGATTCATGCCACAGGGGTCAGAAGGGACTGAGCAGGCTGGATTTACAACCTGATGATTGGTTCCCAGTGGGGGATGGACGGATGTGGAACCAGCTGTTGCTAGCCCACGGGGAGTGTCACTGATTGCTTGAGTCCTGTCCTGCTTTTTGACAGCGTGATGACTCCAGTGGAAATGTGGCAGGTTGTGTACATTACAATAAACTGTCACCTCAGAGTCCAACCAAGAAACTCTGGAAATCCGGAAACCAGATCAGATGTACCTTTTCAAAAAGATGTTTTACAGCTTTCCATTGGCCTCATTCTGTCCTTGCCGGGGCAGTGGCTGGGCCTTCAAGCAGGCTGCAAGGAAATGTAAAGAGGTATCCTCCAGTTCTGCACTAGGTTTTCCAAGCTGTAAAATGCAGGCTGTAATAGTACATTTGGATGGGGCTGTTGGTGTGGCCTGCAGATTCCTGGCGTGTGGGGCAAATGCACGATTTGGCCTAGCCCCTTTGCTTTCCCATGTTATTAAACTTTTTTTTTTTTTAATTGTCAGCCCACTTAGTCCCTGAAAACATCCAATGAGACTCATAGTAGGAGGCTCCTTGAGAGCTCATGGGTAAATGGGATTAAATGATGAAAGGTTTTTTTTGGTGCAGATTTTGTTTGCAATCCAGGCAATGTTCAAAATGTTTGTCGTCTTTGAGATAACATTTTTAATTTACATTATAGCCAAAGGCTTATAATACACATTTTCCACAAACATTTTGAATGCCATTTCCTGCCTTTTGAATGCTCTCTGCTGCCTGCCAAGGCTCAGCAAACCTTCAGATAAGACCCCAAGCCCCACTGATTCTGTCCCGGAGAACACAGTGAGAGCATCCAGCTGCAGGAGGCTGGGCCTCCGTCTGGGACTGCTCTGCTTGTACTTCCAGCCACACCAACAAAGCCGAGTGGAATTCAAAGTGAAAACTGCTGACCAACTGCTTCTTCCCCTCTTGTGTGGCAGAGTGGGAATCTGTGAACCCTGGGTACGGAGCTTTGGGTGGTTTAGGATGTTTTGGCTAAAGCAAAAGGGGAAGCTTGATCTGATTGCCAAGTGCAGCTCTGAGTTCAAGTCCTGCCCTACCCTCACCCCAGCGTCGGGAGAGGCTTGAATTTCATGGGGGGTGATCCTGTCTGAGCTGCTGCTGACTGTGTCTATGTCAACCTGCATAGGTGGCTGGTGTGCCCTTGTCAATGCTGCCATTTGGTGCCCTCGAGCTGCTCTGTTGGCCATAGCTCTGTTGCCGAGGGAGTGCAGGGTGGCTGGCTGCTGTGGAAGCTGACTTGAGGGTGGCTTGTATGCTCACTTGTTCCTCACCAGTTATGCTGGGACCTCTGCCTGCAGCTCAGACTAATTCTTGGTTTGAGAGTGGTTCTGTAAACCCAGAGGCCCTGAGGGGCATAAGTAGCCAAAGTGTAAGTACGGCTGCGGAAAGGCAGTAGGGAGTAGTGAGGACTGTGGCAGAGGTTGGCATGCCCTTTATCAACACCTTAGGTATGAGGTATAATGTCTGTTAAAGACATAAAAGAGTAAAGAGATTAGTAGAAGACTAGGAGTAAAAGACTAGAATGGAGTGAAGGATGCGTGGGAAGTAACCTTGAAGTTGTTATCCATACTCAAAACTAACCATTAGGCATTCAAAAGAAAGAGAGAGAAGATAAACAAACACTGGTTAGCTTGAAGCATGCAGAACTTGCAACCTGTGATAGACTCTTAAAGGAAAGGACATACTTGTTGAGCAACTATCCCACGTTAGGCAATGCACTGACAAGCTTGTCAATCTTATCTGGCTTATGCTCTCAGCAACCTGGATTCTCTTTGTGTTTCCTGGATGAAGATATTTGAGTACGAAAAGGACAAATGGTTTCTTTGGGGTTACTCAGCCTGCATTTAACAGCATCAGGATTTTAATAATTTATTTTACTTGAGAAGGGATAGGGAGAAGAAAAGGAAGAGAGAGAGAGAGAGAGAGAGAGAGAGAGAGAGAGAGAGAGAGAAAGGGAGAGTGCTCACATTAGCTTCTTCCCTCCTCAAATGCCCATGATGGTTGCGACTGGGTCAGATCACAGTCAGGAGCCAGAAGCACAGTGTGAATCTCCTACATGGGGGGCAGAATCCAAGTACTTGGGCTGTTACTTGTTGCATCCCAGGGCGGGCAAAAGCAGAAAGCTGGAATTCAGCTTGAAACCAGGAATCAGGCCCAGGCACTCTGATAGGGATGTGGGCATTGCGAGTGACACGTTAGTCACTTGCCAAACCACCTGTCTGCAGCCCTAGGATCTGCCGTCTGAACTTGAGTGTTTTACATCAGAAGCACCTCTCTGGCATCAAGTGTCATTGGGGCTTGTGGCTTGGCCCACTCCTGGGTCTCCTCTCCTGCCAGTGTTAACCTGTGCCCTTTTTGGAGTTGCCTGTATGCTCTGGACTGCCCCTCTGGTTCCCCGAAGTCCAGGTCCGAGCAAAAAAACCTGCTAACAGCTTCCCTGACTCCTCATGTGGGTGTCAGCTTGGGTCATCACAGTGTCGGGGACCTGTGGCTGGCATCATGCAGCCTGGCTCTGTGTGTAATGTGTGATTGCTGGTCAATCTTTTCTGAACTCAGATCCTTCTCTGCATGGGTTAGGTGCTTGGCCTGGACATGAACCTCAGTCCAGGACCCATGCCATATGGGGCAAGGTGGGTGTGGGGGTAGGGGCGTGCAGCTGCCATGCCCTCATTTCTAGAGCTCTTGAAGTGTAGTGAATTAGAGCCATCCCTCTGCTGTCTGTGAGGTTTTGGAAGTTGACAGTATGTGTTTCTGGAGGAAGGTGTAATTTTCTGCTCAGAGATGTATTTTCCTCCCTTTTCAAATATATCTGATTAAAAATAAATTAGAACACTTGGCATCCGGTAAATTTAGCACCTCATACTCAAGTGCCCCAGAAATGCTTTCCTATATTCAAGAGAAAGGAAAAACACATGATGCGCAAAAAGGACTTTCCTCCCTGGCAGCTGTTTGCTGGGGTGTGGCTGTCGCTGCAGCAGGCGGAGATTTTTGCTTCTACATGTGCTTGTGAGGCATTTGGAGTGGTGTGAAAACCACTGGGTACTTTTGGAAGTCTAAGTATGATCACATCTTGCAGGCTCAGTTGCTTGGGGAGCCTGGGGCCTGGAGCTGCTGTGTGACACACTTGAGGCGTGTGTGACCCTGGTTGGCTTAGGAACCTGTGCTTTTATCTTCCCTCTGTCACTGAAGAACTATGCATTCTTGAACAAGTTATTAACCTCTCAGGGATCTCTTTATGTCATGTCCTTATTTGTTGCAAAAATAATGTGCACCATTGTCTTGAAGACAGAGGTATGGCTTATTATCTGTGAAGAGCTGGGTAATGACGCCAGCAACCCTTGGTTCATTTTAGAAGCAATAAATACCAGTGTTGCAAAAAACCTGAAAAACCTCAATATTCTCTTCCCATGCAAACTTTTCCTGTTTGTCAAAGAAATACACTCTCATTAGACATAATTCAGAGAATCCTAAACATAATGATAGTCATTGTGACTCCACCATCCAGCCAGTCACCATTTGCATTTTCTTCCATTTTTTACCTTTATTTGTATCTGTATATTCACATCGAAGGCCATGCATATTTTTTATACTGACATCTGTAACTCTCTTCATAGATTAGTGGAAAATTACCATGAGAATCAAGACATTTCCCCACAAGTTCTTATTTTTTAAAGATTTATTTTAATTTGAGATTTACTGAGAGAGAGAGGAGGTCTTGTATCTACTGGTTCACTCCCCAAATGGTCAATATGACCAGAGCTGAGCTGGTCTTAAGCTGGGAGCCGGGAGTTTCTTCCAGGTCTCCCATGTGGGAACAGAACCCCAAGGACTTTGGTCAGCCTCTGCTGCTTTCCCAGACCATAATCAGAGAGCTGGATTGCAAGTGGAGCACTCAGGACATAAACTGGCACTCATATGATGGATTAGCTTGTTGAGCCACAGCACTGGCTCTGCCCCGGGCACCTTTTTGACTCCTGAAGCTTTTGGAGTTGGGGGATACATGTTTGGAGGCAAGGTGGAAAAGTAAAAAGAAATGAAGAGATAAAATGAGAGGAACAGAGAGGGGGAAATGAAAGAATCCCAGGGTCTAGAAGCTGGGCCTGGGGGAGTGTCAGGTGTGGGTGAGGCCTGGGCATGTGGTGTTGCCCTACACACTGATGTCCACCCCTCTGGGGGTAGGCTGATGGAGTCAGTGTGTTCAGGAAGGAGCACTCAGACTTGGGAGTCAGACAAACCTGAATTGGCTTCTAAAGCTGCATTTTACTAGGTTAGAGCCTTGGGTTTGTCCTCTGTAAGGATTCATATAAACCTGTGTTCCAGGGCCTGGTATGGTAGCCTAGTGGCTAAAATCCATGCCTTGCATGCGCCAGGATTCCATATGGGTGGTAGTTTATTCTCAGCAGCCCCACTTCCCATCCAGCTCCCTGCTTGTGGCCTGGGAAAGCAGCTGAGCATGGCCCAAAGCCTTGGGACCCTGCATCTGTGTGGGAGATCCGGAAGAAGCTCTTGGCTCCTGGCTTTGGACCTGCTTAGCTCTGGCCACTGTGGCCACTTGGGGAGTGAACCAGTGGACAGAAGATCTTTCTCTGTATCTTTCCTTCTCTCTGTAAATCTGACTTTCCAATACAAATAAATTTAAAAAATCCTTTTTAAAAATAGATCATTATATGGTTCCTGTAAGGATGCTGAGGACTGATGGGTGCCATGCTTTTTGGATATGTCTGGTAGCTAGATGGTAGACCGTCCCAGATGGGAACTGTTTTTTCCTTTCTTCTCAGCATGCATAAGCTGAGGCTCAGAGAGGGTGTGGCACCTCTGATCACACCACTCACTTGTGATGAACATAGAGTTTGAACTCAGATGTGTTGGGCTTAGAGCTTTTCCATTCTATTGTGTTGGTCAATGGCTCAGAAAGCAGATTATTCAATAGTCGAATACATTTCATTCTTTTCTACACCAGATGCTTGCCAATAGCTGAATCCCATGCTTTGGCCAACTTTCGGGGGGCCAACTTCCAGGAAAGGAAGCTTTCTGCTCTCTCTACATAAAAGGGGACAGGCACACTTCTGTTCGGCGGTATCATCTGCACTAACTGTGGAAGGGTTAATGTGGTTATTGCCCCCAGCCTCAGAGAATGGCAGTGAATTTCATGCTTAGGGGTGACTACATAGCCATGAAGCTTTTCCCCCTCTAAATTAGGAAACAGATGTTTTCTGGTCCATTGAGAAGTTGTAGAGGCTGGCAGGACTTAGCAGTTATTTTTCCAGGACTGTTGACCTCGATTTTTGGATTATGATCATTCTGGCTGGGGTCCAGAGCCCGTGAGCTTTTAATCTGACAGATTCTTTTGTGTATTTATCCTCCTCAGCTCAGTGTGACCTTTTAAATCCTTAATTCATGGCTGCATGCTGAGACTCAGGCACTGGGATTATTTACTGTTTTTCCTCTTGCATCTCAGTAACTACTCCATCGGGGCCTTTTCCTAGTGAAGCACTTTGGGGCCAGTCTTGGAATCTTTGATTTCTTGGATGTCCTTTTCAGCGGTAGCATTTTCAAAATATTAGGAACAGAATCAACATTAACTAGAACTCACTGGGTGCTGGTTCTCTCAGAGTAGAAGCAGTCAGCCTGGAGTACCAAACCTCCATGGCTTCACTAACATTACTTCTCTTATTCACACTGAGATACCCTGTGAGGCTCTGGAGTGGCACTCTGCACATCGTGGTCACCTGGTGACCCAGGATAATAGGGGTTTTCTCTTCTGTGCTTCCATAAGCCCCATCATAATAGGAGTGTGGGCAGTCCATCCCTGGCTGGACAATAAGAAGAAGTATGGACAATCCATCCCTAAACCAGTCATCTGGGCAAGACCTGTTTCAGTGGGAACCAAAAGGTAAAGCTCTGTTATCTTCTGGAAGAAGGGAAGAATCAGAATGCATGGAGCAGCCTTAATGGGTCTTCCTTGCACCTGCTGGGGACCAGATTCTGGGATATCGGCCTTGCATACATTATCTTTTTCACTTTGATTCCACAAGGCACAGGTTCCTATTTCCATCTTCTTGATGCGAACCAAAAAGCAGAGAGATCAACTAAGTTGCCCATGGGCTTGAAATCTGGTCTGTTTCACTGCCTTTGACAATTTAGGCTTCTGTCATCTTTCCCAACTGGGCCTTTTGTATGGATAGCAATGTGGCCAGTTACTCCTCCTCCCATGGTCAATTTTTGTATGCTCTGAGTTTGTTGAAAAATTCCCTTGAAGGCTGTAAGTGACAACAGCAGCTTTCATGAGACTCATGAGATTGATTCAGCTGGGAGCGGAACCACTGAGTCATATCTCTAGGGATGTGGAAAGTTTGGAGATAACAGAAAAAAAGCAGTGCATTTTGGGGGTGTTCAGAATCACCTTCCTTGATTGGATGCTAGCGACTATTTAATGACAGCTCTCCCCTGCACTGGTATACCAATTGCATTCCATTTACAAGGGAGCTTTGTGTTTTATTGGCCTAAGTGGCACTTTGGTCCAATTACTGCCTTGGGCATGGCTTGCATTGCAGAGTACAGGTGGCTGTTACTTTTCACTTAGAAGTGACACAGGTCTATAAAGAATTTAAGTGTCTCTTCTCCTGGCAGAGACAAGAGTATTGTTTTGGGCAGCCCATCTGTGCTAACAAACTTACTGATGCCCCAAGGCCACCTTTTGAGTTTCTCTTATTGGCTATTGTCAGGGAAATAGTGCTACTAAGGTAGAAATGTGCCTTCCAGGACCTTGGCATACATTTTGAAAAGCAATTCCTTGCTCAAAGTTTTTTTTTCTGAATTATAATCAAATAATATGAAATAGTACATGAGCATCTCCTATCTGGTCTTCCTACATTTCCTCACATTTTAGATGCATGTCTGCTAGTGCTTGCCTACAGTTAATGCAATGCCACTGCTGGCTGTACACCTTCTGATGGCTTCTCATTGCCTATAGGGAATGCTGAGCCTGCTTAGCAAGGCTCACACAACTTTCTGTGACCTTGTCAGTCCCTACTAATAGGATCATCCTGCGATCTGTATGTAATGGTGTGTTTGGGAAGCTTGTATGCAACAGGGGGACCCATGTTTGACTGCCTGCCAAGCAGGGAAAATTTCTGCTCGAAGTGGTTGCATCTTCCACCACCATGCAGCAAAGAGCTGATTCTGCAGGGAAAAAAAGGCTTTGCACTAGCAGCGCGGTGACCCTGGAGTGATCCCAGGAGACAGGCAGGCATTTTGCACCCACGTGGTTGTCTGTAAGCAGCAAAGCCTGAATGCTGTCTTGGGCCCATCATCGGGCAGAAGTGGGTTCCTCAGAGCAAATCATTTATGGGGGGAAAATGTTGTAATGAGAAAAGAGAGAAGAGGATCTGTAAGAACCTGTGAGTTGCCGTCATGTCCCAAAGGAAAAGGAGTGGAGACTAATACAACCCTCTCTTGATCCTGTATGGACACCATACATGTGTGAACATGAAATGTTTTATGGCTTTCATGGCCTGAAACATTTTAACATGTTCCTCAAGGTGTGTGTGGGCACGTGTGTGTGTTCTAAAGATTTTGCTTATTTGAGAGAGAGAGAGAGAAAGAGCAATAATATGTGTTCATTTACTCCCCAAATGGTTACAATGGCTGGACCTGTACTTTGCTGAACCCAGGAGCCTGAAACTCCATACAGGTCTCCCACATGGGTGGCAGGAGCCCCAAGTGTTCAAGTCATGTTCTTTTGCTTTTCCAGGTGAATTAGCAGGGAGCAGGATGGGAAACAGAGCAGCCAGCGATCTGATATAGGATCACAGCTTAACCTACCATGCCAGAACACCAGGCTGCATTAATCAAGTGTTCAGTTATACAAGTATAGCCACCTGATGTGGCTGTCATTTGGTAATGAGCATCAAGACTTGAGTGCTCACCAAAGACATGGCCAGCAGTCCCCTCACAGGTACACTTTGGACCTAAGTCATGTGTCTGGAGGTGTGGCTCTCACACAGAGATGGATTAGAGCTTGTAGGCATCTCCTACCTTGCTCCGAAGGAGTGTCCTTCTCTGTAGAAGGATTTCTGACAGCCACTGGTGTGGGAGCAAGGCTACCCCAAGGCACAGCGCAGAGCTAGATCAACTTTTGATGGCTCCACTGTGGGACACATAGAAAGCACAGATGGAGAAAGGTTGCTTCTGCCACTTGGCCGCCCCCCACCCCACCCACAGAAGGGTGTGTGGCTTGAATCAGGGGCTGTGCACTGGGTGACACCTCATCACGCCAGCTCACAGTGGTGTGGAGGGAGCCCTTTCCTTCTGGGTACATGATGAGTGGGCAGGAGAAAGCGACCGTTTGTTCTGCCTGCAGCCCCTGCTGGTGATCCATTCAGGACATTATCTGAGTAACAGTCATCACAATTCCTCTTCCCCCTTCCCCTGAGGTCGCTGTTTATTTCAGCCATTAAAAAAAAAATGGAATTCATGGGTTGATTTCCTTTGAGCACAGTGACATGCACTCAGCTACCCCATACTTTATGGCTTGCTTTCAAAATACTTTTCTTCCCCAAATTCCACAAGGTATTTCCTTGAGTCAGACCTTTTCTTAGTATGCTTAATAGTAATGCAGCAGCCGTTTTTAGCCTTTTCCTGGCACTTGCAGCCGCACTGGGAGTCTGCCTGCAGCCCGGAACGCTAGCGTGTGGGAGGTGGAGCTCCGGGAAGAGGCTCATTTGCACAGCGAAGCGTGTTTCCCGCCCGCACCCTCACATGCCTGCCTCCTCTCTATCCTACGCTGCCTTTTATGCTCCTGAGCGCACCCCTCCTTCATTCACTCAACTTTGCTCTGTCACTGCCAGTGACACGCTTATTCTTTTCGGATGACACATCTGATACAGACTTCATGATGGAAAAAAAAAAAGAAAGAAAGAAGGAGAATTGTGGGCTTAAAAAGACTCACACAGTCTGGCCTGGCTTTCTCTCTCTGTTTTGCATTTTGCCTTGTTTTCATGGAAGATTCACGTCTGTGTGTCTTGGTTTCTCACTGGGGCTTAGCCTAGTTGGAGTCCATTGGGAAAGCTGCTTGGTGTTAGAGGAAGGATCCCTGAGACTGTGGCCAGTGTACACAAGACAATATGTGGTATTCTGGAAATAATTGTCAAGCTCAGACTTAAAAGAGCAAAGCAGACATCTGCTTCCGAGACTGGGGTGAGCCAAATGGCAAAGAAAGTTTCAATGAATAATTTTCAGTAAGTTAGCAGGGTGACTCTCATGCGGATATCTAGAGAACACACACCAAACATCTATTCACATGCAAGGGGACTCTCTGGCTGGCTTGTCCAAAGGAGAATGGCATAAGATGGTCCTAGAAGACCCGCTGAGACACAGCTGGGATATGCAACAGTGATGTGTCGATAAAGCCACTAACTTTGGGTTACTTCTTCTGAGACAATGATAGTCTATAGCTCATCATCCTCCACAAGTTAACATCTAACTTTTGCAGTCTGGACCTGAAGAGACATAAATATTAAGTTACCATTTTTTAAAAAAAGTTTACTTGATTTAGAAGTCTGACCATAGATATACATGAGACTTGTTCAGGGATGGAGTATTTGAGGAGGGGTAAGGTGGGAGAGAGGGAAATGTTTCTGCCTCCCATTCTGTGCCCATGAGAAAAGAGACATGGCCCTTCTGCAACTGCCAGTTGTCATGTGATCTCGGGAAGGGAAATGGAGGCCCCAGGTCTCCAGTGAGGGGAAGTGCGTCTTGGGAAGGGGTCATTTGGTAGGTGGGTGGGATTTACGAAATCGGGGAGGGGGGCGGTGTAGCGTCCAGTTTGTGGCCTTAAGCTACTTACCTGTCGCTTTTCATTCCCCTCTCAGAGATTTCCAACTCTTATTCTAAGCGTTGCTAAAGTGTTCAGTTTTATCACTCCTTATGTAGTAACTTCCTGCTGATTTGGGGCATCAGATTTGCCTACCCTGGATTCAGAATTCTTTTTCTATCTCATCTAATGGATCCTTCTCATGAGCTAGGGAACTCCCACTCAGTGCCAATGACTGTGTGTCCCTCATCTTCATCATTACTTTGAGATGTTGTTGGCTTCTTTGCATAGGAATCAGCAGTGTAGGTAGTCTAATCATGGAATGTGTGTATGCCTAGGCCAGACCACAAACTGAATTTTCTGACCCCTGAGATGAGAGATTTATTGTGTCTGAGGCCAACATGAAATGAAAGGATGCGGTATTTGCCAATGCCAGAAGACATTGGTGGGCCTCCCCTAACAGCAGGTTCTATAGCCTGGCCTAGGGAGACCCCAGAGTGCTAGCTCTTTAAACCCCTTGCTGGACCTGCGTCCAGTCCTGGCTTTTGTATACACCAGCAGGTGCAGCAACCTGGGCTGGGGGAGGCCCTCTAGGCCTGCTGCATTGCTTGTCCCCATCTTGGCTCTTGCAGGTGCTGGTGGATTCAGCAGCCTGGCCCAGGGAGGACCCCTGCCAGCTCTTCCCCCATCCCCTCCTCTCAGATGCACAGGTGGGTACAGCAGCTTAGTCAAGTGATCTTTTTGAACATATCTGCTGCCTTGTTAGTCAAATGCTCTGGGTGACCTTGAGTGGATATGTGATCACATTTTAAAATTATTTCCAAATTTTGGATCATTTTGGAAGATACTTGCTTGTTTGAAAGTCAGATATACAAGGAGAGATAGATAGTTGACAGAGAGATGATAGGTGGAGATCTTCCACATATGGTTCATTCCCTGAATGGATGTAACAACCATGTCTGGTTAAGCCAAAACTAGTAGCCAGGAGCTCCACCCAGGTTTCCCATGGGTGTGGTAGAAATCTCACTACTTTGGTTATTTTCTACCGCCTTCCCAGGAGCATTAGCAGGGAGCTGGGTCAGGATCAGAGCAGCAGGACTCCAACTGAGTTCTGACATGGGATGCTGAGCTTGTAAGCGACAGCTCATTCTATGCTGTGATGTTGTCCTGGACAATTTTTTTTTTTTACATTATGCAAGGGGCTCCTGCAGAAAAGGACTCTCTGATTGATGTCTGATCCTGACTTCCTGGTCAATGTTTACTCTGAATGGACAGCTGTCGGGGTACCAGTGGCTTGGGTGTCTTCTCTGTTTGCCCCACCCTTCTTCCCTTCCCTGTGTGGGAGGGGAGGCTCCTGGGCAAACCATCTGGATCCATATTCTTTCCCTGTCTGGCTCACTTGTTTCTTCCTGTGGTCTAGGTCTGACAATTTCAGACAGAGAATACAAATGCCTGTCTATAAATGGCATGGCTATTTTGAGGAGGGCGTCATTTAAAAACAAAACCGTGTTTCTGTCTAGGTCCGGAACACAGCTTTAAATGCATCTTGTGAAATCACTGGCTTCAATGTATAGGAAATGACTGTTTTCTTGTGAGCTTTATAGGCACTGGCATTTTAAATCTTGGAATTGAAAAATTCACATTATTATTTTCATTGCCTCCTGAAGTTAGGTTTTCTTTGCTAATGGGTTGCTCTCTTGAGTATGTATGGGCACCCCACTCCCCAACACACAGACTTACATATACAAACCTGTTAATTTAGACTTCACAAAGGAAAAGTGTGATTCGCTTGGACACGCTGGCTTTCTATTCAGTCAAAAACTAAGTACAGTGAAACCCTTTGAGTTCTTTGCAGTGCCTGCCAGGCAGACAGTCCTATGTGTCAATTACTTAATTTAATTATGTGTCAGCGGCCATGATTTGACTGCCAGTGTGACAGAACAACAGACAGTTCCTGTGGATGTCTACCAGCCTTTTCCTCCTTTTAAGCCTGCTGAATCTCAAGGAAGATGGATCGAAGTCCACATCCAAGGTCTCAGTCTCTGGAGAGCTGGGGGCATCTGGCCTCAGAGGGAGGCCAGGACAAAAAGGAGAAAAAACTGGTGTCTGCAGGGCTTCAGGGAGGCAGCGTGCTGCACTGAGAATTCCTTGCCACCAGTGCTTGAACACTGCACACACCAGGCTCCCCGATACCAGAAAAACCCAGAGTAGTCCTTCCTTAGCTTAGTACAGAAATGAAAAGCCAGGAATAGGTTGCTAGCAGAGAAGTTTTATTTGAGAATCAGGCAGGTGGATGTGGAAAGAAGAGGGAAAGAATACCTCTCAGGAGAGGACCGGGAGATAGGGTGCTTCTTGAAAGGAGAGTGAGACAACGAGGTTTTGGGAAAGGATCTTGGGGTTTTAAGCATTGCCTGACCCTTCCTTGTCGGCGGGAATCTGTTCCCTATTGGTGGTCTCTCAATCAGTTAGGAAAAGGCTGGGCAATTCTTGTGCTACCCACTTGAAAGTATGGCCAAGATTTTAGTAGGTTTGGAAGGTCTCATTCTCTCCCTGCTGACTCGCTTGTGAGGCTTTAACTTGGTCACAAGTTGAGTTCTAAGACTCCAGGCGGCACAGCCTGGTCCGTTTTATCCATGTTGTGGACTGAAGACAAGAGTGTCATTTCTTTTCTTTTTAAAAAAAGATTTGTTTATTTTTATTGGAAAGGAAGCGGATATACAGAGAGGAGGAGAGACAGACAGGAAGATCTTCCATTCGATGATTCACTCCCCAAGCGGCCGCAACGGCTGGAGCTGAGTCAACCCGAATCCAGGAGCCAAGAGCTTCTTCCACGTCTCCCGCATAGGTGCAAGGTCCCAAAGCTTTGGACTGTCCTCGACTGCATTCCCAGGCCACAGATAGGGAGCTGGGTGGGAAGCGGGGCCACTGGGATTAGAACCGGCGCCCATACAGGATCCTAGTGCGTTTAAGGCAAGGACTTTAACCACTATGCTATTGCGCCGGGCCCAACAGTGTCCTTTCTTTTAGAAAGTAGATTCTTGATTTCCACTTCAGATTTACTGAATCAGATTCTGGAGGTGAACCCACAAGCCTGAAGGTCATTCCAAAAATTGCGTACTCCTGAAACGGATATGTGTTAATTCCCTTCTACTCCATGTGCCAAATAAAAGCAAAATGAGTAATGTCATTGTGGTCCTCAGTGGCCCATGTTCAGATACCCAGATGAGAAGAGTTCATGGCAGGGGTTACATGGCTCAAGGAAAGCCTTCCAGGGGTTTTTGTGATTTCAGAAAGAGTTGACTTCACCCAGGGGAGGCTCCAAGAGGCCAGCATCCAGGCGGACTTTCCGATGGCCTTCCAGGAGTCCTGGTTCGCTGCAGCCTTGGACTTCATTTTGAACAGATATCCAGACTTGATTTAAGCAGGAGATTTGAGTTGGTGAGATCCTCCATTTTCCAGATGAGGATGGATAAGAGGCTTTCCTGGTTGGGCCTGAGAATTGAATCCAGAAGCTTCTGCAAACGGTATGGCTTGACTGGCAGGAAGGAAAAGGAAGTCCCAGGGAAGACATTTGGTCTAGTGGTTAAGACACCTGCCTCCCACATCGGAATGCTTGATTTCAATTCCCAGCTCCGTCTCCTGAGTCTAGCTTCTTGCTTATGTGGACCCTGGAATGCGGAATCCCAGCTTCCAGCTTCGACCTGGCTCAGTCCCTGTCTTTGCTATTCCTTGAGGAGTGAGCCGGTGGATGGTAGTTATAGTCTTTTTTTTTTTTTTTTTTAATGGGGGAAGTCTCTACATGCAGCAATAATGCTACGATGTTTGTAAGGGGACCACAAAGCAGGGAGGCTGTGTGCAATGAGCACCGAATGAGGCATTCAGGTGTTAGCATCTGAATTATGGTTTCCCCTTTAAAGGGAAGGTCACAAATCCCTGATTATGTCATACTTTTTCTGCTCTCCACCGAAATCCCAAGAATCCCTAGGCTTCAAGCCTAAGATACTGGGAAAGACCCCGTGGTGAGCATGACCTGTGTCTTTGTAGGAGCTGGCTTGTTTTTCAGAGCTTGTTAACATGACCTCGTGATCCCAAACCTGCTCCCGTTGGGCAAGCAGAGAGGAAGGGTTGAGTTGATGTTTGTTGAATGGATGTGCCACTGAGGATGCTAAGTGTTTTGCGAACATCCTCTCATTTCATGTTGAATCCTGCTCTGAGTGGAGGGAATTAAGACTCAGACAGCCAAGCAGCTCGCTGTAGGTGGCTGAGCCAGGGTGGCTGAGCCAGGAAGGAACGGGGCCAGGATGTGAACAGAAATTCTGCTGTGTTTAACACCATTGCCTGGAAGAACAGGCCAAATTCCCAAGCCCCCAAATCCTGGAGGCCCTATAGTACGTCCCAAAGGAGTCCTCAGACTCCCCCACATCCTCACCACCCCCCCATCCCCAAGACTCAGTGCCCCGAGAGTGCAGCTGTTTCAACAAAGGATGGACAACCAAGCCAGGAGTAATGTTCATTTTTCATATAGAGAGAGTTTGGTATTTGCTAGAACAAGTTGCTCAACTGAAGTTTAGGAAGCATTCTGCCTCTCAGTGGATGTGTGCAGCCCAGGAGCCCCAGTCTGGGAGCCCATGCTGTTCTAAAGAGCAGAAAAAACAGGTGCTGGAGGTAGATTTGCATGACACGACAAGATCTTGGCTTTTGAACCTTATTTTTGTCCGCGAAGAAGGCAGGACAGGAACAAGGTCTGGTTCTAGAGGACTGTCTCTTCTGTTTTTTGAAGATTTATTTGTTGTAATTGAGTTACAAGAAGAAAGGGAAAGCAAGTTGCACTCTTCACATGGATGCAGCTGCCAGGGCTGGGCCAGGCTGAAGCCAGGAGTCTGGAACTCCGTTTGGGTACACTATATGAGTCTTAGGGGCCCAAGCACTCGGGCTGTCTTCCACTGCTTTCCCAGGTGGAATAGAAGGAACCCCTTGGCAAGTGGAGCTTTCAATACTTGGTGCTGGTGTCACAGGCAGTGAGTTAATGTGCCACGCACAGTGCTAGCCTCCCCTTGCCTTTGACTAACCGCTTGCTTCCACTATCATTGCTGAAGATGCAGATTTTGTGATATGCTTACAGGTCGTGCCACCCGTGTCTTTGGTAAGTATATTGTATGAAACAATCCCTAATTGGTCTTTTTCGCCTTCTTGGAGATTTTTTTTTAAATGACGAGGATTCCTTTCATGTTGAATGTACACTCTGATAAATTTACAAGTGGATTTTTTCTCAGCCTTTGGATGGGTGATCCATGACTTTGGTGTTAAAGATTCGACCTGAGGTGCTCAAGTGGACATTCTGGAAGGCTTGGGGCAAGGGTGGTGTTTTCCATGGTGTGGTTGTGGCATAGCTGTGGCTTACACACAGCTTTGGAATGCGAGTGGGCTGTTGGGGAACATGGAGTGGCCAGGCTGTGGCGGGGTGGGGTGGGGGAAGCTACACAAAGGGCACACGGTCACATTCCTCCCAGGCCACCAGGCTCTGTGCCATCTGGCCATGCTCTTTGGTGTTCTCCTGGGAGTGATTTCCTGGATTCCTTGGTGCAGGAAAAGCTCAGGGGCCTGGGAGGACAGACTCCTGGCTGTGTGGCAAGGCCAGAGCCGCAGGAACAGTTTATGGAGGAGCTTGTATTAAAAATAAAACTTCAGGTTCAGGCATTTAAGCCAGCACTTAAGATGCTGCCTAGGGTACCTGTGGCTCACATCAGAGATCTGTGGGCGAAGAAGAATCTTAAAATCCCTATTCCAGGCTCTTGCCTTCTACCTAGAGAAGTGTTCTAAGTACAAGCACAAGTAGGATGCTTAAAGTCATCACATTTATTTAAAAAGCGTGGAAAACACAGTATGCATATGGGTATTGTTCAGGAATAGAGTGGGCCAGGGAGGGAAAAGAATGAGGGAGGGTACTGCAGAGATGGTGCCTCAGTACTGTGCCTCTGCCGTCTGCAGGAAGTGAGTGAGAGAGTGAGCGAGCCCTTCCCAGTTACAGCCTCTTATGAGGCTGGAAAGGGTTATGTGATAGTGCCTTCAGATCCAAGGGAGGGCAGGTAAAACCTGAGAAAGGATTCATTTCACCGGCAGGTAGGTGGATAGGATTCCAGAGGCAGCGGGAGCTGTGACTTCCATGGCCCTAATCTAGCTTCCTGCTTTATCCCACCTCAAGAATGCCTGGATGGAATGCCTGGATCCAGCTTCCAACTCTAAACTTCCTGCTAATGAAGACCCTGGGAGGCAGTAGTCATGGATCCAGTAACTGGTGTCCTGCCTCCCATGTGGGATACCTGTTTGCATTCCTAGCTCCCAACGTGGGCCTCTGCCCAGCCAGCCGCAGCCATTGTGGACATTTGGGAAATGAACCACTCTCTCTCCCTCAGGCATTTTATAATATTACCAGTAGTGTAAGAAGAGGTGAGATGTTCAGAGGACAGGAGCCCTGGGGAGGAAGCTGGAAGTGTAGTGTTTTAATTCTAGTGCAATCTGGGGTGTGACACCTTGTTGAGGCTAGCCCATCCCCAGAGCTGCTGTGGGTTCCATCTGAAGTGTCTCTGAAACAGCCAGTGCCACATTATTGAGCTGAGTCCCTTCTTCTTGCAGAACATGGTGTGAGCAGCTGGCAGGCAAGCATGTCTATGAGTTGGTGAGCTGTTCATGGGGTCCCATTCCTGAAAGGCAAATGGAAACTGCCCACCACGTCACAGGCCAGGTCAGGAGGTGAGAGAATAGGGGAAAAGTACTGGATTCAGGCACAAAGCTTGGCAACCCCAAATATCAGAGGACTACTAGATTGGGGATATCTAAAGTAGATTAAAGTCAACAAGTTGGAGAAAAGGGAAGGTCCAAGTAAGGGACGCTTCACGCCACCTTCCTGTGTTCGGCAGAAGCTGATACTCCCACCAACTAAAATAGTGCAGATGTCAATGTGTCCTCTCAGTGTTGACAAAGAAAGAAAACGGAGCCACAAAGCTGTTGAAGGCCGCAACTTGTGATGTGCAGTGCCAAGTGTTTAGATAGACAAAAATATCAGAATAGGGAAGGGAAGGATGGAAAATGAAAAAATAATTGAGATCAATTCAAATTTTGGATTTATTTTTAAAAAAGATCTATTTAATTTTTATTGGAAAGTCAGATATACAGAGGAGGAGAGACAGAGAGGATCTTCTGTGTGTCGATTCACCCCCTGCCACGCGGCCGCAACCTGGCTGGAGCTGAGCCAATCCGAATCCAGGAGCCAGGGCCTCTCCCGGATCTCCCACGTGGGTGCAGGGTCCCAAGGCTTTGGACCGTCCTGTACTGCCTTCCCAGGCCACAGGCAGGGAGCTGGATGGGAAGCGGGGCCACCAGGATTAGAACCAGCACCCATATGGGATCTCGATGCTTGCAAGGTGAGGACTTTAGCTGCTAGGCTACTGAGCTAGGCTCCACATTTTGGAATTTAATTTGGTCCTGGAGTTTTTCAGACAGCAAGAGTGGTCTTGGAGGGCGAAGGAAATCATCTTGACTCATATTCCTGTAACTGTGGGAGAATAAATGATTCCCAAGGGAATAACAAACATCTGGAAGCACTTGTGCTAGTTCCATTTTCCAAGACAGTATATTATGCCTGTGTCATATGTATTTACAGAGAGGATCTGGTTGGGTGAGAAGACAGTATGTGTGAAACAGCTGATGGTCTCAAACATTCACGCTGTGGGACATTTCCAAGAGGTTACAAATACACAGACTGAAGCCAAGCTACTTCCTTATGGCGCTGGCAGACTCCCCCTCAGATGAAGCCTTGCTCAGCAGGGGTTTAGGGAACCCTCTGAGTGAGAAGCTCCCCCGCGTTTGACATGATTACAACAAAATCTCAGTGAGACCCCTGTGGACCAAAGCACAGCACTCCTAGCAGAGTCAAAAGGGTGAGCTACATACAAGACATAGCGCAGATGTGAACATGACTGGAGAGCTGAGTGTGTGTCGGGCTAGAGGGGCAGGCAGTTGTTACTCTGTTCCAGTCAGCTCCTGCTATGGCTGGGCTTATCCTGTGTCACCTGACCATGGACCTTATGAGGAGAGCCCAGCTTCTCAGTTCAGCAGGGGGGAATCTAATTTAGTTATCTGGTGGGATAGGGAGAAATAACTTGTTCCCATCCACCAGTTCACTCCCCAGATGCTCACAGTGGTCCAGGCTGGACTAGGAGTCAGAAACTCAGTCCAGTCCTCCTGCTTGGGGTGGCAGTAACCACCATGGCTGCTTTCCAGGGTCTTCCAAAGCAGGAAACTGAGAGCTATAGTTTGATTTGGGTCTCTCAGCATTCTGAAGTAGGATGGATGTGAATGTCTTATACTTGCTTATAATTTTCAGAAAGAAATTATTTATCGGAAGGTCAGTTACAGACAGGAAGACAGGGAGGGAAATTCCATCTTCTGGTACACTCTCTAAATGGCCTAAGTGGCTACAGCTGAGCTGAAGCATGGAGATCCATTCAGGTCTCCATGTGTGTGGCAGGGCCCAAGCGCCTGGGCCATTTTATGCTCCCTTTCTTGGCCATTATCAGTTAGACGGGAAGTGGAACAGCTGGGACACAGACTGGCACTCATATGAGATTCCAGCTTTTCAAGTGGTGGCTTTCCCTGCTATGCCATAAAGCAATTCCCTGATTATAATTTTTAAATGTTAGGCTTTAAACATCAAAGATATGAATGTGTGACCACCAGTGTACCGACTCTGGTTTTCAACTTTAGAGTAGGAGAGGTAGCAGGTGAATATTTGCTGACTCCTTGGTGTGAAGAAAAGGAGATTTTAAAGAAAAAAAATCACTTTTTGTGGACAGTTTTACTTTATCATGGTCATAATTTAACAAGTTGAAGAAAAGCTAAATGAAGAGATTTATGGTCAGTTTACTATAGATTAAACATCTCTGATGTGAAAATTCAAACTCCCAGATGGTCTAACATCTGAAACTTTTTGGGCACTGATATGATGCCACAAGTGGAAAATTCTACACTGGACCTCATGTAATTGGTCATAGTCAAATTGCAGCCTTGCTAAAAATATTGCACACATTGTGTACAAGGTGTACATGAAACATAAAGGTTCCATCCTTAAGATATCTCATGAATATGTAGATATTCACAAATCGAAATAAATCAGAAGTGAAACACTGTTGATCCCAACCCTGTTAGGGATATTCAGCATGTGATTACTGTATTCTACTCTGTAGATAGGCAGAATTAGATCTTTGTGATCTGTCTTTCCGTAAACGCATGTGATGTGTGCACATGTTTATCTGGACTTACACACATACTCAGCATTCAGTGTAGTTTCTGGTGCTGATTCCTTAATTTCCAGCAAAAGGAGATGATTCTGGGATTTCACTTGGGAGACTGGGGGTGGTGGCACTGCAGAATGAGAGGGCGATGGCAAGAAAAAGGCTGTGCTGTAGGAAGATGTGTCTGGGGAAAGATGACGTAGAGGAAAGAGCTGGCAGCAATATCTTGAAATTATCTCAGCCAGAAGTGGTAAGGTCAAGACCAGGGATAGAGTAACTTCAGCATGATAATGAAGGGCTCTATTCCTGTATTAGGGATTGTGTAGCAAAGGGCAGGGATTTGCAACGGGGAAAAAGTGAATTCATGATGGGTGCAAAGTCTCAAGTCCTAGAAAGTGGCCAACGGGGGTAGGGAGAGACAGTGATAACAGGTGCTTTGAGATCAGGGATGCTGGACTTGGCTTGGGACCTGTCAGTTTACAGGTGTGTTTGACTTCAGTGCAGAGTCAGTGTACATACTAAGGGCAACATTGAGAAGGATTGATTTATTGTTGTGCTTATATCAGGGGCAAGATTGTGTGTTAAACACACTGTTATGATGAACATTTTTTTCTGGAAAGGGCTCCTTGTGAAATGGTGCAAAGAGCTTAGACTTTGTAGTTAAAGGGTGCCAGTGTGAGCTGCAGTATTTCCAAGTGGTGTGCTCTTAGGCTAAAGGCATCCCATGGCTTTGTTTTCTCCAATTCTGAGGTGGTAATTATACCTGATGAAGTTTCATGATAATTATACATCTGTATAAATCCCCTAGCCTATACCTTAAATGGTGGAAATAATCATAAATTCTTGTTAATCATTGAAGTGAAGAGAAAATATTTTATGAAATATTCATATATTACTAACATGCATATAATGTGTGTTGTTTGTGGGAAAGGTTGTTAGTGTATGTATGTATATGCCTTTATGAATTTTCATTCTCTTGTCAATGGATGTTTTAGTTTTGTTTGTAGTTGTGACCATTGCAAGCCATGCGTGCATGGCTTACACGCATCTCCTGTGACATGCATGGTGGACTTCCTCTGCGCCTCCTGACTGAGAGTGGAGACACACATTACAGTCATCTTGAGCTCTGCTGGGTCATGCTCAAGGGTTTCCTAAAGTGATTGTGTTTACTTAACACTACCCCAGGAGTATATGAGAGCTTCCAATTTATCTGGATCTGGAGAGAATGAGAGACGGGGGGGGGGTGGATCTTTCATCTACTGGTTTACTCCCCTAATGCCCATTACAGCCAGTGCAGGGCTGGGGCCAAAGGCAGGATCCAGTAACACAAACCAAGTTTCTCATATAGGTGACAGGAATCCAGCTTCTTGAGCCATCAGTGCTTCCTGCCAGTGTCTGCATTGTCAGGAAGCTAAAGTCAGGGAGTGAAGGTAGGTGCCCATCACCTTGTTTTTAAGTGAATATTTTCCTGATCACTATTCAGCTGGACATCTTTTCATATGTTTGCTGGTCATCTGAGTTTTCTTCTCTGAAATGCCTGTGCATGCTATTTGCCCATTTTTTTTTCTTGAACTCATCTTTTAAGAAGATAAAGGCATATCTGTCTCTATCTTCCATTTACTATCTATGCCAAAGTTAAGGAGTTAATTCACACTGACCTTAATTGATAGCTTTATCTGGCTGAGAATTCAAGCTTCTTGCCTACGTTTAATAGATACCTGTACATCACAGGTGTTGGATAATAAGTATTAAATGTATCAGATATGGAGAGAAAAATGAGTCTTCCATTGAAGATATACAATTGGTACACTGAATATAACACCTTTCTAGATCTGGTACTAAGCAAGCCAGTTTTTCATGTTCTACCACTTAAGAGATGTGTGGCAGGGACAGCTTCTGTAAAAAACTCATTCAGTGAAGTCAGCACTTTCAGACCTTTTGTGCTATTGATGAAAATGAAGGAAGCTAAGATGGGTGCATCCCCTAGAGTGATGGGGCAGGAATGTTATCTCCCCATTCCCAGGTTTCCCCTTATCTGGAGTTACCTTGGCTGCTTTCACAGTATAGGCTCCTCAGGCCATTTCATGGCCTTCTGATTCTGCAGGTTGCACTAGGGCCTGGGAATATGGATTTTATGAGGAAGCCATTCAACAGTTATTAACTGAGAAAGCATAAGTGGAACAATCCAGATGGTATTTGGATGCATTTTGCTGTCCACGACCGTTTCCCTAGTGAGGCTGGTAACTCCTTGCATCTCCACCTGGCTTCCTCTGGCTTGAAGAATTGGCCCATGTGACAGAGCTTGCCAGGAAGGAGCATGTGAGTGGGCAATTTGCCTTGGCCTCGGAAGGCTTCAACCTTCTTGTACATAATTTAGGTCAAGATTAGTGAGTTTAAAATGAGCCCTGCATTCCGGGTTTTCTTTGGATAGTTGGCTCATCCTCAGGAGCACATGTGCACACATCTTGTAGGGATGGAACTGCTGATTTTTTTTTAATGGCTTTTCCTAACCTCAGTCTCTACATAGTTGCCATTATAGATTTTTAAATCACAAACTTGGAATATGTCACTCATTTTTTTCCCTTCTTTTCTGGAAAAAATCCAACTTCTTACAAGGCTGATGGTACTTACTGGTTGCTTTGCCTGGGCATGCCTACACTTATTCCCACTGTCTGTGAGTGTCTCCTTTTCACCTCAGACAGGACATTGAATGGTGTGATGACTGAATTCCTGAGGCCCTTCCCATGATGGACCCACACATTGTTTTTCAGTCAAGTGCCTTGGTTGTGAAAACCATGGTAGTGGTCAACTCTGACCATTAATTCCCATGAAGGGGACCTTGTTACCAGCTTAGATTTGCTCTGGAAGATAAATCTATGACTTGGAATGTTTGTCAGTTTTGACCTGTAAGTTCTATAAGTTCTGTAAGACAGCAAGATTAAGCAGAAGCATTGTTTTCTGTTTTCCCTTGGCTCTTTTAGCAGAAATCCCTTTAATGATTAGATTCTTTAAATGGTTGGGCAGGTGAACCTTCCACTTGTAGCTGAATAAACAGGAGCTAGAAGAGGAAAAACTATGTTTTTTTCTGCTTTAAGAGTAACTCTCGCTCCTCTTGGCCATTTCTGAACTTCATCTTCTGTGCACTGGTTAGAGCAATAGTCCAGGACAATAGAGTCTCAGTGGCAAAGCCACATGGACCTGGATGAACTCCTGGCAGGTTCTTTGTCCTCTGAGAGCTAGGATCTCCACCAGTAAAAATGAAATGATTAAGAGCTGCCTTGTGTGCAGAGTTGCGATGATGAATTGAGATAATGTAGAAATAGAGTTATGTGAACCACAGTGAAGACTGTGTCCTTGGTTTTTGAAGACTAAACCAACTATGTTATTTCTGTTGGGAGCTTTGGTGGAAGCAGTGGCAGTGCTGCAAATGTATTACTTGGTATTTACTCGTGGCTTTTTTTTTTTTTTACTGTGAAGCAAGCTTCTGTGTTTCAACTGGGAGACTTTCTTTCTTCCCTTTTATTACTCTAAATCTAGAGCACAAATGCAACCCATTGCACTCCTGCACATTCCTGAAGTTTCTCTTTGAGCTACTGCTGTGTGCAGGATGTAAATAACTGCTGTTATTGTCTGAAAATCCAGCTGCCTAAATTACACTGGGCCAGGCTTTCTGGGAAGGAGACCTCCCTTGCAGATCAGGGAAATGTAGTAAGGGTAGAGTTCAGTCTACACACTTGTGCTGTGTGTCCTGGAGTTTTTGAAAACCATTTCATGGAGAGGTATGGGGAAGAGGCCGTAACAACTTCTCTACTGTCTGATACTTAAAGTAAAAAATTTTTTTATAAAACTGTATTTTGAATGTGAAAGGCATCTTTGTGTTGGGGCAAGACAAACACTTGATGTTCAGCTTAAGGGTGACTAGGAATCCTTTCGAACCTCTCAATGTGGTCCACGGACCACAGCATCGCCAGGAGATTGTTAGAAATGCAGTCTCAGGCCTTCCAGACTATTCTGTTAGAGCTTGTATTTTCACAAGATCACAAGTGATTCCAATGCACATTGAGGTTCAAGAAACTGCTGTTGAGCAGAACTGACTGAAAGAACTTGCTGTGAGGATGGAGATGTTTTGTATTTCCACTAATGAGATAGACATGGGCTGTAAGTGGCTGATGACTTAAAACAGGACTAGTGCAACGTATTAATCTGTCATTCATATGATCATAAAATAACAGAGACAGGCTAACTTTGTACAGAGAAGAGGTTTTGTTGGCTAGTCAATCTGGAGGCTGAGTCCAAGATTAGGTAGCTTCCTTGTTTTGGCTTGGTGAGGACCAAGCAGCAACATAGCCAGAGCATACCTAAAAGAGAAGGTCACATTGAGGAATAGGAAGCCAGAGATTGGGGCCTCTGGTCCCTTGTAAGGAAACTGAAGGTGCCTCTGGCTAACCCAAGGGCGCACCAGGGCCCATCTCTTGAAGATCCCATCACTTCTCGTAATGCCCCATGTGGAACCAAGCCTCCAATACGTGATGCTTTCAGGAAAGCACTCATATCACACCCTAATTGCAGCAGGGAATAAAAATTAAAATGTAGGTAGCCACAAGACTCTACTACCAGGTTTTGGATGCAGGATTTCTCCCGCTGCCAGTGTTGGCTCCTGGAGGTATTCAGTCCCTGCATAGCCCAGGGACATCACCTCACAGTCCACAGTCTTGTCTCATGCTCTTACTTTCTACTCTGTAACCTCTTGGATACTCAATTGTTAACTTCAAAATGATGAAGAAATACCTTGACAACCGTGAACCTGCATTAAATGAATGCAGGACATTCTTCTAATTGTGAGATGGCTGATATTTCACAAATCCCCGAGATCAGAAGACAGCTCTCTGTACTTCATCTCAATGTGATACAGGTTATAAAATGCAGATTGAAGCTATTTTTATTGGTTTTCTTTTTCATATTAGTTTTTTGACGTAGGAAACTGGTTCAAATTGTTTGGTTAGGGTGTCCTGAAGAGACCATAAGCAACCTTTGTTCTTACAAAAGATTTCTTTCTTTCTTTCTTTCTTTCTTTCTTTCTTTCTTTCTTTCTTTCTTTCTTTCTTTCCTTCCTTCCTTCCTTCCTTCCTTCCTTCCTTCCTTCCTTCCTTTCTCTCTCTCTTTCTTTTCTTTCTTTTCCAAAGGCAGAATTACAGAGAATTACAGAGAGACATTTTCCATACTCTGGTTCATTCTGCATGTGGCCACAATGTCTGGAGTTGGGCTGGTCTGAAGTTGAAACCCAGGAGATTCTTCTGGGTCTCCTAAGTAGGTTCAGAGACCCAAGGATTTGACTCATAATACTCCACTGGTTTCCCAGGCCATAAGCAGGGAGCTGGATCAGAAGCAGAGAAGCTGGGACTAGGAGCTAACACCTGTATGAAGGCCACTTGATGAAGACAAATGGGATTTGATCCCATAGAAAGAACATTTATTCAAAAATCAAAATGTTTATTGATTGATACTTGATATGATTTCGCATCAGGAAGAAATGCTTTGTCTTCGGGGTAGGGAAGCTTGTCATCTCCTTGAATATTGCTTATCTCTGTCTTGGACACATAGAACAGCAAGGGTCTTATTGTGGGGAGGAATGAAGAAGTTTCTGTAGGGCTTGCTGGGAGTTAGCAGAAGAGGAAGGCTTAAAACTTGAATCTAAATGAGGGCATCCATGGATCCCTAAGATTGTGGCCAAGCTTTGTGTGTATGTGCAGGATTGGGGCAGAGAATCCATAGAACACCTGCTTGCATCATGTCAACTGCTGCTTTAAATTCCCTTGGCTTTAGTCATTACTGTGACCTCAAACTCCTTGGATTTCAGAAAAGGCCTGAAGAATATCTGTTGAGTGATTTTGCTACTTTGAAGTTAGCTTTCCCAATAGAAAGCTTTGGCTTAGTCTGTTTTCTGTTACTATACCTAAATATCTGTGCCTGGGTATTTTGTAGAGAAGTTCATGTTGTCTGTAGTCCTGGAGAATCAAGAGTGTGGCATGAGCATCTGCTTGGCCCTGGTTGAGGGCCTTCTGGCTACATCACAACAGGCTGATTAGCTTATTAGCAGGAGGATGTGCAGGAAGGAGAGATGGCTTGCTTAGATGGGAAGCCAGAAAGATCCAGAAGCTAGCTTGCTTTTTTTACTTGAACCTGCTCTTGCAGGAGCTAATCAGTGTCTCAGGAGAACTACCTTAATCTCTTCTGAGAGCTATGTTCTTAATAATCTCATTGTCTTCCACCAGACCCCGCTATTTAAGGGTTCCTCCATCATGGCCACACTCAGAACTAAGCTTCCTGCACATGTACTTTTGGGGAACAAATCACTTGCAGACTATTGCAACATTGCTAAAAACTGGTCTGCTACTGGCTACTTTTGGCTCCATGGTGAGAAGTCAAGAGTATCAAGCTCACAGTGATGACAGAATCACTCTTAGAGAATCAAGATGGCGGACTAGGGTAAGGACACGTTTAAACAGATGGAGAAACGTTTAATCAGGATGAAGCAGAGAGGACACATTCCAGGAAATAGGAAAGGACAGAACAATAGTAGAGGGGTACCTAGAGCAGCAGAAACAATGGTGTGGTGTTGCAGTGACTGATAATCCAGCGAATTAGGCTAATGGTGATCTGAACTCCACCAGCAACCAGGTGGAACTCCACCAGCAACCAGGTGGGAAGGGACTTTGACCGGGAGCTTGGGAGGTGAACCCAGACAAAGAACTGTCCATCCTACTGGTCCATTTGATTTGACCAGGAGTAGAGACAGAGCAGCAGATCCCAGATGGGCAGTGCAAGAACAGGGTGGATTTCACAGCCCAGTCAGCCCCCTAGAGCCGAATTGGGCGCCATTTTGTGTAAGGAGGCAAAGGCAAGGGCAAGGACTGAGCATGTGCTGAGCTGGGTGTGAACTCATTTCTGACTCAGTGAACTGCAGCGAGGTGGCATTCTACAGGTTCCACCCGGGGCAGGTCTAGGTAGCCCTGAGACCAGACAGCAGATGAAGAACTCTAGTAGGGGTACATCAGGTGCCATTTTGTACACTGTGGCAAAAGCTTTAGGACTGCAGGGGACAACAGTGAACTGTACATGTGCTGAGCTCGTGAGAACTCACTGAGTTCTGTGGACTGCACTGGTTCCACAGGAAAATAATACCAACTGTGGCATCACACGGGTCAAAATAGGTCCATGTGGCATCCAGACCTAACATCCAACAGGTTCCGACAAGATCAGCACCACCAACAACATAGCTATATAGGACACCTGGTGTCTCCCTAATCCTGGGACCTGCTCCAACCAGAAGTGGGAAAAAGGTTGTACGGACAACAGTGCAATCTCAGCACGGTATCACAGGAGGTAGAGAGTGGTAAGACCACGGTGGAAATCTAACATAAGAACCCAGACCTGGAATTTGCTGGAGGTTGTGGCACAAGTAGCTGCAAGCAAAAAGTTGTATACCAAAATTGAACTGTAGACCTGTGGGTTACACAACTTAGAAACCTGCCCCAAGGAGAGGAATCTGATAACTCGAAGTACAATGATCAAGAGCAAAAGAAGACACAAAGGCAAAATGAATATTACTGAAGACTCCTCTGCAAAACCCTATGCCACCCTCAGAGTTAACTGAGGAAGACATAAAAAATGGGGGACACAGCATTCAGAAAACTCATTATAAAGCTTCTTATCTAAAATGAGAAGCACATACAAGAGTTCAAAGAACTTAAGGGGCATTTTATACAAGCAATAGCAACAATAAAGCAAATCAAGGCTGATATATCAGAAATTAAGAACACAATAGAGCAAATTAAAAGTACAGTGGAGAGTCTCCAAAATAGAATGAAGCAAGCAGAAGAAAGAATCTCAGAATTGGAAAATATTTCCTGTCACCAGAGGGAAGCAAACAAAAAGCTGGAAGCAGAGCTGGATCAGGCCAAAAAAAGTATTCAAGAATTGAAAAACACTATTAAGAGGCCAAATCTAAGCGTTATGGCAGTCCCAGAAGGTGCAGAAAGAGAAGCTGAGTTTGCAAATGTATTTAATGAAATCATAAAGGAAAATTTCCCTAATCTGGAGAAAGAATTGGGAAACAACATCCAGGAGGGGCACAGAACCCCCAACAGGCTTGATCAAAAGCGATCTTCACCATGACATATGATCATCAAGCTCTCATCAATAGAACATAAGGAAAAAAATCCTTCAATGTGCACGTGAAAAAACTCAAGTGACATATAAAGGAATGCCAAGTAAGCTCACAGGAGACCTCTCACAGGAAACTCCGCAGGCAAGAAGAGAATGGAGTGACATATTCCAGATTCTAAAAGAAAAAAAATGATCAGCCTAGGATAACATATCCAGCAAAGCTTTCTTTCGTCTTTGAAAATGAAATAAAATTCTTCCACAGTAAAGAAAAGTTAAAAGAATTTGCCTCTTCCAAACCTGCCCTACAAATGATACTTCAAGATGTTCTCTTGACAGAGAAGAGGAATATCACCCAACAAAACCAAAGGCAAATGGGAAGAACATCCCAGTAAAATGACAACAGAAGACGAAACCAATGAACAACCCATTCCTAAAATGACAGGACCAAATTAACACCCATGTATATTAAACTCTGAATTGAAATGGCTTAAGCTCAATCAAACGTCATAGATTAGTAGACTGGATTAAAAAACAAAACCCATCTGTTTATTGTCTGGAGGAGACACACTTCACCAACAAAGATCAGCGGAAACTCTATCACATGGGTTTTGTTGTTTTCTGTTGGTTTCATCTCTTTAAAACACTTCCTTCTGATTAAATTATTCAATGACTCATAGGTCACAAAGTAGTATCATTTTCTTCAAGGAGGTTCTTGATTTTCATTTCCTCAGCAACACATTAATCAGTCAGTAGCATGTTATTTAACTTCATGGTGTGGCTAATTTCTTTTTTCTTCCTGTTGCTGATATTGTTTTGTGGCTTTTCACTTTAGGGGATGTATAATAGCTGTGTAATGGAGACTGTCATATCTAGTCATGTTATTCAACTTCATGGCATTGTAAATTTCTATTTTTATTCCTATGGTTGATTTTGCATTGTGGCTTTTCATTTAAGGGAAAGTACAGTAACTGTGAAATGGAGACTAACATATCCAGATGTGAAGTTACAATGTAGTATGCATCTCTACTTCCAGACAAAGATGGAGTTACAATGAAACTGTTTACTGTATCATGACAACAGGATACTGGACTCTCTGCCGTTGTCCATGGCTGCAATGATGGACATATGATTTTGTATGAACAACTATACTTGAGTACTGATAGAGGGGAACTCGGGGGGGGGGTATTGGGGAGAGAATAAGGGAAATCTCAGGAGCCTATGAAACTGTATCATAAAATAATAATAATAATAATAATAATAATAATAAAATTTAAAAAGGGAATCACTCTTAGCCACCACTGGATTCATTTGGGTAGGGGGAAGGGTACCTTCTCACTAGCAGTACAGTAAGGGCTTTTGCCTCACCACATGTTCCAGGAAGTCTGGCCTCCTACCTCCGATTGTGTGATTTTCAGCAAATGATTAGCTATTTTTCTACACCTCAGTCTCCTTATCTGAAAAAAGCAGGGATCACAATCAATGCCTGCAGTGTGATGAGAATCACATGCTAGAAGCTGTATGAAGAACCGGCACATGCCAGATCTCTCACCAATGGTTAACTGTTCTCATTTTTTTCTCTGAGGATCATATCACAGCTCTGAGGACCCATGTCTTTCTAGATCGAGAGGCACCACTTAACTTTACTCTTCCCATGAGCAGTGGGATGGGCTGCTGAGGAGTCACAGCTCGTGGAAAAGCCTACCATTAAGCTCATCATGAAGTAGGGATATTTGATGGTCACATATTGGAGGCTTGTCCACCTTTGTGTACAGTGTGATTCCTTGAAGTGTGACTGCTCCAATACCAGTGCCTGTGGAGCCATCTGGTCTGTTTTCTGCTCTTCAGCCCTTTGTGGAGGCCCTGGGATGCTGTGGTGGAGTCATTGTTCCTTCCCTAGCTTTGCCTCTGTCCTCTGTCCTCATCCAGGAGGCCTTTCTGTCTGTTAGAATTCTGTTTCTTCCAGTGAGGGTGTAGGATAGCAAATCATGTGGTCTCAGGACACTAAGTGTCAGCTGGACATGTAATTTAAGGGCATGAAGAAAATTGTGTGTGTGCAAATAGGGACTAGAGGCACAATTTGTAGTGCAGATCACAGCTGAGTCTTTGCTGGGAGGCATCAGGCAAGACATCTTGCGTGTAGTCCGCTTTAGTGTGCTGCATGGCACAGCTTAGCTCACTTGACCTTTATTTTTGAAATAGAAATGTTGCCACGAACTGGTGTGAAAGATGAACATTTGTGTTAAAGGAATAATGGTAAGACAAATCAAAGAAACTCAGACAGAGAACTAATATGGCTGAGGAAGTGCATGTGAAGCTAGGACATGAACACAGAACATGAAGGACACCAGAATATTGTTCCTGTCCTGCACCCATCATCCTCATAGAGCAGACATGTATCACTCTCAACACACATGTGCATCTACCAGCCCCTCATCATCCTGAAGCCATCATCGTGAAGGTGGCTTCTCTGCCATATGATTTCTTTGCAAGATGGGAGCCCTATTAAATTGGCATGATCCTGGGCCCGGCGGCATGGCCTAGCAGCTAAAGTCCTCACCTGGAACGCGCTGGGATCCCATATAGGCACTGGTTCTAATCCCGGCAGCTCCACTTCCCATCCAGCTCCCTGCTTATGGCCTGGGAAAGCAGTCAAGGACGGCCCAAAGCTTTGGGACCCTGCACCCGCGTAGGAGACCTGGAAGAAGTTCCTGGCTCCTGGCGTCTGATCGGCACAGCACCGGCCATTGCACTCACTTGGGGACTGAATCATCAGACGGAAGATCTTCCTCTCTGTCTCTCCTCCTCTCTGTATATCTGACTTTGTAATAAAATAAATAGATCTTTAATAAAAATCATTGCATGATTCACTTCTCCTGAGATACGTTTTCTTTGCAGGCTTTTTCCTTTCAAAATAAAAAAGTGGCAAGAGCAAAATATAGCTCAACTTTATATTTTATTTCAAAGCAACTTATATTTCAAAATTCAAGAAAAGGAAAACTCAGAATTCCAAATTCAAAGTTAGCCCTGGCTAAAATGACTCAGCTACCACCAAAAGCCTTAATTGTATTACCGCCTGTGGCCACTGCCATATATTTATGCTATCAGAATTATGTTTATATTTTTACACGTGGAAGTTTTGGTCCATTCTCTGAGGTCTTGTGACGAAGCAGCACTGACAAAAGGAATGATTTTGAGGGGCGGTGTTGCAGTCTCACCATAATAATAGCCTCTGTGCTCGTGCCTCTTCCTGTCTTGTGTGAGCTCTGAGAGACTCACTCTCCACAGCGTTGGAATTTGATGGTTTTTCTGGAGCTTTTGTCCCATTTCTCTCGTCTTTTCCTTCAGCTCACCCTTCTCTATTGCTTGGCTTTATAGTCTCTTCCTCCCCCATCCTTCCTGGAGCTCCTAATCTTGAACTTCCATTATTTTAAAAAAAGATTTATTTATTTTTATTGGAAAAATATACAGATAGAAGAGACAGAGAAAACTCTTCCTTCTGCCGATTCATTCCCCAAGTGGCCACCACGGCTGGAGCTGAGCTGATCCAAAACCAGGAACCCAGATCCTCTTCCAGGCCTCTCACGCGGGTGCAGGGTCCCAAGGCTTTGGGCTGTGCTCGACTGCTTTCCCAGGCCACAAGTAGGGAGCTGGATGGGAAATGGGACCCTCATTATCCATCATCACCCTGAGCCTCTGGTTCCTAACATGGAGTCCCACACTAGAAGCCTCAGTTTCTCTTGCTGGGGCCTCTTAGAGAGACCCACCTTCTCAAACCTGGAACGTGTGTGCCTATGAGACGGTAGTGGAAGAAGCACAGTCATTACGGTTGTTTCTCAGGGCGGGCATTGTAGCACAGCAGGATTAGCTGCCACCTGTCACCCAGGCATGTGGGTGCTGGTTCATGTCCCAGATGCCTCTCTTCCTATTCGGCTCCCTGCTAATATGCCTGGGCAAGAAATGGAAGATGAATGCATGGACCCCTGCACCCTCTTGGGAGACACAGATAATGCTCCTGGCTGTGATTTGGCCCACAACAAATCTGGAAATAACTTAGAGGGTGTGACTAGCATTAAAATAAGTAAGAAAGCAAACCAACAAAGGATAATTATAGATAGATAGATGCCATACACATGTACACTCCTCCCCCATCCCCCATGATTTTATGTTAAAATGTGAAGTTCCATGACAGCAGGTCTTGTTTTCTGTGCATGTACAGGCTCAGTGTGTATTTGTTGAAAGAATGTGCACTCTGTTGTGAGGTAAAACATTTATTGTACTATGAGTTGTAGTAAAAAAAAAATTGGAAAGTTTTGGGCCCAGTGACCTCTACTGACCCTTTCCACTAGAAATAATATATTATCTGATTTTATTATTTTTCTTTGAATGCTCCCTTGTTCAGTTTCACCATTGGCTAAGAACTATGACAGAGCTCTTGGTATTTTTACCTGGGTGGTGAACATTAAAGCAGTCAGTCAGAGAGAGAAGGGGGAGGTATTTGGTGAATGTGATGCAGGGGGTGGAGTGGTGGGCTAGAGGAATTGGTCTGTGATCTGTTCAATGATCTGTGGTCATTGTTGAGCTGGCTTTGACACAACTATGAGTTTGGGATGTGAAGCAAGATGGTAGACCCTAGTGTAGTTGGCCAGTTTTTCAGAGAGAAAAAACAAGATAGGGAGAGGGAGTGAGAAGAGAAGAAAGGGAGGAAAGAGAGAGAGAGAGAGAGAGAGAGAGAGAGAGCAAGTGCACGAGAGAAAGTGGGTAGGTTTTTGGACAGCCTTTAATCTCTACTTAGCTTATCAGAAGTGGATTTTGTAACCAAGATAGCTGAGTTAGGGAGGATGGCAGATTTCAGGCACGGTACTACCAAATGAATCATCAAAGAATGGATGTCATATCTAGTTACTCTTGCAGCTATTTGTCATCCATTGAGCCTACTAGGTAGTGCCCTCTTGAGAGGTTGTGAGAATATATGTTGAATAAGACAGACAAGAACCTGCTCACAGCAGTCTTTGTGCTGATGAGGGAGACAGGAGATCTATCCGTTGATGAACAAGATTATTTCAGGTTCAGAGGTGCTGCCTGCCTAGAGCAGCTGGGCTGTGTTGTGGGCCATCAGAGACAGGTTCAGCAAAGGAAGCAGTTGAACAGTGTCCTAGATCACCTTGCAAAGCGAGCTTTGTGTAATGCAAGAATGCATTGGTGTGTTTCTTGATGGGCACTTTTGAAAACCTTTTAAGGAAATCAATGACCGCATCTTGGATTCTGCACTAATGGAAACTGTGGTTGAGACCAGAGGAAGGGTGAGTGAGGGAGAGCAGGCAGGATGGGGCAGGTGGTGGAGGGGATACCGCAGGAGAGAAATGAGACGCTGTTCAAAAGAAGAGGTACCTGTTGAAGAAGAGATTGACTTTGTGCTCCTGTGAGATGATAACCTTCCCCAAGTGCTCAGACATTCGTTCCATAAGGAGACAGAGGAGGAACATTCCTCTCTGAGAATCCGCATCATTTACTGCAGAGGATGTCTGATTTGCTTTTGGGTAGGAGTCCAGTTCCCTATCCAATCAATAGAAAACAAATTATGCAGGGCATGATCTTGGCTGGGTCTGTAATCGTGACTAACTGCCTTTCCCCCCTCTTCCTTCTCCATTACACATTGCATATGAAAAGCTAATGCAGTGTGCCCTGAGGGTTCCCTTTCTCTGGTCCAGGACTGTGTTTTTACTGGTGGTTGCCTTTATTCATCCTTTAATGTCTGAGTATCTTTTTTTTTTTAAAAGATTTATTTTTTTATTACAGTCAGATATACAGAGAGGAGGAGAGACAGAGAGGAAGATCTTCCGTCCGATGAATCACTCCCCAAGTGAGCTGCAATGGCCGGTGCGTGCCGATCCGAAGCCGGGAACCTGGAACCTCTTCCAGGTCTCCCACACAGGTGCAGGGTCCCAATGCATTGGGCCATCCTCGACTGCTTTCCCAGGTCACAAGCAGGGAGCTGGATGGGAAGTGGAGCTGCCGGGATTAGAACCGTCATTCATATGTTCAAGGCGAGGACTTTAGCCGCTAGGCCACGCCGCCGGGTCCGTCTGAGTATCTTAATTGGAATTCCAGGTGGCTTACACTGGCACCCCAGCACTCCTGCATTGGCACCTCCAGAGCCACTCCCTGCCTCTTCTGCCCCAGGTGGCTGGCCTGATGGGTGGCATAGATAGAAAGGCTCTCCTGAACTTTGGCTTCCGGTTACATTCAACTAGTCGAGGCCCCCAGGCAGGAAGTCACGGGAAAGAGAATGAGGGTTAGATATTTTTCCCATGGCTTGTACAGGCTTGTTTTGTTTGAGGACCAAACTTGCCCAAGTCAGTTTCTGCACATAATCCCCTTCAATGGGTACAAGGCCTTCCCTTGTCTTTCTGCTCTTTGTTAGAGAGTGAAGTGATATTTTTGCTGCTGCATATCTGATTCCTATACTCTCTGGGGGTTTTTCTTTACCTTGTAAACAACTCCTCTGGAAAGAAGCTCCTCTTGACTTATTAGACATTAAATCTGCCAGTCTGTCCCCCAATGGGACTCTGGTAAACTCAGCTATCAAAACATTTAAGAAGGAGGTTAAGAAGTTTTACCTAGTGTTTAAGCCACCAGTTGGGACCTCTTGCATGTTACTTCAGAGTATCCAGATTTGAGTTCCTGCTCCTCCCTGATTCCAGATTCCTGCCAGTGTACATCCTGGGAGGCAGCAGGTGATGGCTAACGTAATGTGTTCCTGCCATCCGACATGGGAGACCTGATTGAGTTTCCAGCTCCCATTGCCAGCTTAGCCCAGCCCTAGCACTGTGGGCATTTGGAGAGTGAACCAATGAATTCAAGCTCTTTTTCTCTCTCTCAAACAAATAATTCCAAAAAATTACTTTCTAACAAAAATGACCAGTCAAAAGGGATAGATGAAATGCTGGTAATAGAGACATGATCATGACATTGAGTAGGTTTCATATATTTCCTGGTCACAAGAGATAACTGTTCAAGTTTCATTGGGTTGTTTTTGTTTGTGTTTGTTTGTTGCAGAACTATTTAAAAATACATTGTGGCTATGAGTCTTTGATCTGGTGCAAGGTTTGCAGAGATCTCTGCCAGGCCTGGGGCATGGCTCCTCAGTGTCAGTGTCTTACCAAGTATCTTTGTCCAACAGGCATCGTTAATTCCCAGGAGGTCTCTGTGATCACTGCTTTTCTGATATGGTTAGTGCTGTTTGTGTTCTGTTTATGAGATCCTTGCCTTTCCCAAGATCGTGATTCTTTTTTTTTTTTAATTCTTTTTTTTTTTTTTAAGATTTATTATTATTGGAAAGCCGGATATACAGAGAGGAGGAGAGACAGAGAGGAAGATCTTCCGTCCGATGTTTCACTCCCCAAGTGAGCCGCAACGGGCCAGTATGTGCCGATTCGATGCCGGGAACCAGGAACCTCTTCCAGGTCTCCCACACGGGTGCAGGGTCCCAAAGCTTTGGGCCGTCCTCAACTGCTTTCCCAGGCCACAAGCAGGGAGCTGGATGGGAAGTGGAGCTGCCGGGATTAGAACCGGCGGCCCATATGGGATCCCGGGGCATTCAAGGCGAGGACTTTAGCCGCTAGGCCACGCCGCCGGCCCGATTGTGATTCTTTTATATCACTCCCCAGAAGTTTTCTTGTTTTATCTTTCACACTTATGTGTATATGATCCACTTTGGGACGATTTTGAAAAGAGCTTTATGGCAGTATCATTTATGTGCCATTACATGTTCTCATTTTAAGCGTACAGTTGAATGATTGTCTAAGAAATCTACAGAGGCATGCAATCATCTTATAATCTAATTTTAGAAAATTTCCATCCCCCAGAAAAGAAACCTCAGGCCCACTGCCACTGCACCCCCTTCTTATGCAATTACTGATTTACTTCCTGGCTTTATCGATTTGCCTTTGGGTATTTTTTTCCCTCTGTGTTTGGATGATATATAGTTATTTTATTTGAGTACAGTCCTTTTCTCCAAGCAGAAAGTGAACCCCAGAGCCTTACCTTGTTCTACAGGTTGGTTCCCGTTAGGGCTATGATGCTGTCATTGCTGGGAAAAATTATTTGTGTCAAATGTTAGAACAGGCAACGTAATGGATATTGTTCAGGTACATTCTGGCAGGAGATATTGAAATATCTCCAGTAGTGGCTCCTCTTCCTCCTCTTCTTTCTCTCTTTACTAGTTAAAGGATTAGTAAAGGTACTTCTGAAAGAGAAACTGTGTAAGATTTATACACATAGATTTCTGGCTATCTAAATTAATGCACTGGAAGAACCTGAGGAAGCTAAGGAAAGGGCAGGGTGCATGGCTCTGTTAAACGACACGAGTCTCCATCATGCTTTTGGCAAAATCAGTTCACAGTCATTCTCACAGCTATTCTTTGATGGATGAGTACCCAAAGTGCTGAAAGATGGATCATTCATGAAAGTGGATCCATGTACTGTGTCTAACCATCATACCTACAGGTGGTAGAGCTGGCATCCTGTTTTGAACATATAGGGTATGTTCCTCTATGTCACTGTATTTATGCCCATCATAGACTGGCACATTTCTTCCCTATGTGTGTGGGTGCCAGGGACAATGAGAGTACAGCCCACATACTGAGGCACTGGACAGAGAGATGATAGGTTCCCTAGATTTCCACACTCTGAAGTGTTACAGAAGGATCTGTGGCTCCTGCATAAATCTGATCATCGATTGATTGATTGATTGATTGATATGTATTAAAAGGTAGGAGAGAGAGAGATACCTTGCACTGGCTGGTTCACTTCTCAGATGTCCACAATGGCCAGGGCTGGGCCAGGCTGAAGATGGAAGGCAGCCACTCCATCTCAGTCCCCCACATGGATGGTTGGAACCCAGTTACTTGAGCCATTGCCTGCAGCCTCCCAGAGGGTACTCATTAGAGAATGAACCAGTGATGGGAGGATCTGTATGCTTCTGTCTCTGTCTCTCTTCCTTCCAAATAAAATGAAAATAAATAAGTTGCAACTGCTTTACCTACCCCCTCACTTCCTATTGAGAAATTCCTAGATGCATTTGATAGGACTGAACTTTGCAACTAAGTGAAACCAGAGTTTGAAATTCATCTGTGGCACTTAGGAGCAGTTCTTTAGTATTTCCTTGTGAAGTCACTTTGTAGTGTTGGGGCAGGGCTAGGTAGCATCCTCTGGATGAACCCCAAGCTGTGGCTTGTATACAGTAAGGCTTGTTGAACCTCCATCTTTTTCTCTCTAGCACTGGCAAGGATTGACTCATTCATTACAATATTTTGCGAAGTAAGTTTAAAATGAAGATGAAGATGTTTCTATTCGATTTGTATTATCTGTAATTGCAGGGTTAGTCCCATCTTATCTACTGCAAAATCACTGTATTAAAAGCCTGGTACAGGAAATGACCCACAGTGTAAGGCACAGGTTGGCACTGGCTGTTGACTAAGCCAGATCTCAAAGGGGCAGGTGAGGTTCTAGTCTGGAGGAAGGTGAGCAGCTGAGGTTGTTTGCTCTTGCCCCAGACACTTGGAGACATGGCAGAGGGGCACCTGTCATTGAGAATCATCTTCCAAAGCTTTCTGAGGGGAGCAGAGGAACCGCAGGACTTCAGGGTGTGAGGGTGGATGAATCTAATTACTAAGCAGCTCATGCTTTGGACAGGGCAGATAGTTCTGGCCTGTAATTGGATTAGGAAAAAGCAAATATGTTTCTTTAGAAAGAAACTTGACAATTTCTTGAGCTTTTTGTGAGTGAAAGGAAGGATCCTTCTCAAGAACAGGTAAGATATCAATACACGGTCATTTCCCCCCTTTATCTGGTGAGAGAAAAATTAGGAGGACTCCTAACTTGCAAGGAAGGCTGACCATGGGTAATGGCATTGAAGGCTGGGTTTGTGTGTCTGTTCATCAGCTCTGTGCTATGTCCAGAGGGCACTCAGGGAAATTGTGGGGAAAGCTGGCTGGTTGTGGGGAGATGGGGGCTCATTAAGAAGGTGCAACAACAATGTCTACATAATCCATGTTAGAGGACCAGTAGCTTGGTGGAAAAGCGCAGGGGCTTTAGGTAGGCAGAGAAGAGACTTCAGGTCTTGGGTCCCAGATCATATTAATAAGTTTATAGGAGAGATCAAGAGTCAGGGACATAGAGAACCCCCATCTGTTGATTCACTCTTCAAATGCCTGTAGTGGAAGGAAGCACGATCCAGGTCTGCTCTGTAGACCCAGTTGTTTGAGCCATCACTGCTGCTTCCCAGGGTCTTCATTGGGAAAAAGCTGGAATTGGGAGCTGGGTCTTGAGAATCGAATCCAGGCACTCTGACGTGGGGTGAGGGTTCATAACCAGCACCTTCAGTGTATGCCAAATGTTTACACCTATGTTTCTTACTTGAATCTCCATTTCCCCATCTATAAAGTGGTAATAATGATCGTTACTATCTCCTAAAGAGACTGCTAATGAGTTGATAACTATAAATGGCTGGGCATAGTGCCTGGCACATAATATGTGTAAAAATATTGGCCCTTATCTATCAGGAAATGGAGCTGGGTCATAACTATGTACAAGAGTGTGTTGGGGCCAATTTACTCTGTAGAATCTCCTATCTTCTTATAGAAGTCTTATCATTGTGGAAACCAACATAAAAACTAGTTGGGGTTTTTCTGTGTTGACAGAATGCTGTGGTGGGGCTTCCTCAAGGGAGGGCAGAGGTTGGGTGACGAGGCAGCAAGCTGCAGGTAGAGCGGTTAGACCCTTAATATATACATGTTCAGTTTAATGAATGCTGGATGGGAGGTTGCAAGGTAAGTGCAACAAGGACAGGCAAGTTAACCCCTTTCTTGGACCAGTAACTCAGGATAGGAAGTGAACCTTTGATTCCATGAGCTTGGCTTCCTTCTTACCCTAGGTTTGCTATCACAAACATTTAGTGTCTTTGTGGTTTTTCTGCTCAGCATCCCACCTGAGTTGGGGCCGCTCTCTGGAAGCCTGGTAGAGAGGAAGTTCACCTCCATGTCTGCAGAGCAGCTGCGTTTCACAACTGCTGAGGATGTCGCTGACCTGCATAGAGATGATGATTTGGGAGGGGGGCAATGGCATGGCTTGCATAATTCATCACAGCTTTTACTCTGAGCTGCCCAAGGCAGGACGGTGGGTTGGGTGTTAGGTTTGTCTGCTAGAGCTGCTGCCCTCTGCCTTCTCTCCCCTTCCCCAGCATGGGATGGGAACTCTAATCTCTGTGGGCAGCTCTGCATGAGCCTCCCTCCCGACTGGCAGGTCTTTCAAGCCTTGTGCTGCTGTGTGGCTTGTACCTGAGGGTGCCTGTGCAACAGCTTGACTTTGTACTGGAGATGAGTGGGGAAAGGAGATAAAGCAGAGAGGGCTCATCTTCGACCTGCAGAGTGACTCTTCAATAAAGGATTAGGAATTAGGTTAGAAAGAAGAAGACAGAGGCTCTGAGGGCAAGATCCCCATTTCAGCTGGAAGTGAGATTGCAGCTCTATTTTCCACAAACTGCTGGTTCCCCTTCCAGCTGGGGCACCTGGGAAAGGTCCGTCTCTCCTGAACTTGCTCTCCACTGAGGGTTGTGCTGAGGTTATGAGGTCTCAGTGGATGTGAACCTCTGGGAGGGAGACATGTCCATACTGAATCTATGTCTAGAGCAGCCTGTCATTGATGATTTTTGGGATGTGGAAACCTGGTGAGGCCAGAAAGCCTAATAGTTGAAGTCTCATTTCTCTGGGTATACCATATCCTTCTTTATTACTGTCTTTTCTGCCAAGATGGGTCGTATCCAGGGAGTAAGCACAGGATCATTAGCCTTACCCCACCGCTGTTTGTTAAGATTGATAGATTTATTTGAAAGTCAGATTTAGAGAGAGAGAGAGAGAGAGAGAGAGAGAGAGAGAGCGAGAGAGAGAGAGCGAGAGTGCGCTTCCATCCTCTGGCTCACTCCCAAGATAGCTGCAGTGGCTGGGGCTGGTCAGGTCAAAGCCAGGGAGTGTTATCTGGGTCTCTCACGTGGGTGGCAGTGGTCCATCTTGGGCCAGCTTGCACTGCTTTCCCAGGTGCATTAACAGGGAGCTGGGTTGGAAGTGGAGTTACTAGGACTCCCACTGGTGACCATATGGGATGTTGGCACTGGAGGTGGTGGTTTTATCTGCTATGTCATGCTGGCCCCAATCCTTCCTTTTTTTTAATCTGTAAGAAGTCTTCTTCTTTTGAGGTGCACTAAAGATTGTCCCACATCCTTTTCTCTTCCTCCCGTTGAGAGGGAAAGTTTAACTCCCCTTCCCTGGAATGTGGGCTGGGCTTACTGACTCAAATGTAGCAGTTAGGATGTAGTGGGAGTGATATGACAGCAAAGGCAGCTTCTGCCTGGGCCCGTGGAGACTGCTTATGCTGGGGAAAACAAGCTGTAAAAAGTTTGGTCTCCTTGAGCCTGCCATGGTGTGAAGAAGCCCAGACTAACCACGTATGGCATCGTTGCATGGAGGAAGAGAGAAAGAGAGGGAGAGAGGAAGACAAGAGGAACAGATAGGGGAGGAAGAAAGGGGAGACAGGGTGGTGGAGGAGAAGCTAGGAGCAGAGAGGTTCTTAAGCAGCTCTCAGCTGTTTCAGCCATCCTAGTTGAGGGGCCATGAGTAAATAAATCTTCAGATGTTTGCAGTCTCGGCTCCCATATTCGCTTCTTCTTCAGGAGTTTAGACAGTTGAAAGTAAATTGCAGGAGGTCTAGCTATCCTCTGCTTTTCATGCTGCCAATTACAGCCTCTAGATGAAGGATGGCTGAGGCTGATGACTCTTAAAACGGGGCATGGCAATAGCTGTGGGAAGAGAAACACGAGACTAAAACTCCTCCACGGTATCTCTAAAAAATGTTCACCCATATCCAATTTAATTTTGGGTGTTCTTAGTATTTGATTCCATCATTGTATTTTGGTTGGGGTTGGCATTTTGGTTTTTTTTTCACTTCAAAGTATTTTTTTTAAAATTATTTTTTAATAATCTTACTGAGTTGATTAGGGAACAAAGTGTAAAGGGCTACAGGGTGGAAGTGGGTAATACCATTGTTTCCACATCAATATCATTTTACCCTGTATCTGGGGTCAGGGAAAAAAACAAAGGGAAAAGCCCCACCCAACCTCCCACCCATCCCAGATCCCCAACGGGAGGCGTGCTCTGAGGGTCCTGCTCATACAGTTTTGATAGTTCATCAGTTCTGGATTTCTGCCAGTCTCTCAGTTCCAATCGCAATGAGCCCTATTCAGAATCCACTGGCTGACAGTCTCTTCATGGTTGGGGTTCTAAGATCAGCAGTTCAGTTGGAGGGATCTCCAAAGAACTTCATCTGAGATGATCCCAGGCCTGATTCTTGCGCGAGTTTGCTAGTACACAGTCCAACACCGTCCGTCGCACCAATCAGCTTATGCTCATGCTGGTCGTTGGGATTGCTGGGTTCGTTCTGTTTCCAGGCCTGTCTTCCTTGTGAACCAACGGGTGTTATAGTCCAGTTCGATCCTGCCCACTTCATACTCGGTCCTCACGCAAACCGGTTGGAGCTGCAGCCTAGTTGGGGCGGCTCCCCATAACCCCCACCAGTTCTGCCCCCTACCCTGGTTCCCATGCTTGCCAGTACGCACCGCAGGCTTGTCAAGTCTGTTGGGGTTGGCGTTTTTTTTTAAGTTTTTGTTTTTTGCTTTGTGCTCTTGACAAGTAAAAGGGTATTTCACTATGGTCTAAGGAATATTTTTAATCACTAACATGTATAATAATTATTCAGTGAAATTCAGTGGATAATGTGATGAAAGATAAGTTCACTTGCGAGAAGAATGCTTGAAAGTAGTGATAAAGTAAGAGAGATACCCAATCCTATATGACAACCAGGTGGGGATGCCCAGGTTGTATTTGATCCGTTTCTGGATGAGGGCAGAGAAGAGCTGTGTCATGGAAAGGCATTGGTGCTCTGTGAGGCGGCCATGTAGGTGCAGTCCTGCAGCAGATCTGCCCTGTGAAGTGGTGAATTTTGAGAGGGGAGGTTTTATGCTTACACAAGGGAATCCCTGAGGGTAGGGCCGATTCGATGCTGCATTCTAAGTGGTAAAAGGGACTGGAGGGCAATGTGGAAAAGAAAGCAAAACCAAAGCCAACCAGCAAAACAATCATTACCAACAAAACCAGCAACTCAAACAACAGATGCATGCAGTTGGATTTTCTGGAACTATCAACCCTCTGCAGCGGAGGACTGTGCTGTGGGCAGTGGTCACATTTCTGGCAGTCAAATGAAGACCTGTTGGCATCCCATCTGTTGTCCAGCATCCAAGGAACTCATCTTCTCAGAGGCATCATGGGGCAGTGGTGGGAGAGCATCTCCAACAGTTTGTGAAAAAGAAAAGGCAAATAGTTTGGTGCAAATAATTTTGAAATCATCATAGATGGGTTCATCCAAATGTTCATTAGAAAATATGTATTATGAAATAAATGATGTTTGCTTTCACTCTTTCTTGCATTTAGATAAACTTGCACTTCGATTCCATTTTCCATGAATTAAAAAAGAAACAAATTATTCTGTCTGTATTTGAAAGACAGAGTTACAGAAAGAGGAGATACAGATGCCCCATCTGCTGGTTCACTCCCCAAATGGCCGGAATGGCTAGAGCTGAACTGTTCTGAAGCCAGGAGCCAGGAACTTGCTGGAGGTCTCTCACATAGATGCAGGGGCCAAGCACCTGGGCCATCCTCTGCTGCTTTCCCAGGCCACAGACAGGGATCTGGATCAAAAGTAAACAGCCAGACCATGAATTGTCCTCCACATGAAATGCTGGCACATTAAGTGAAGGTTTAGGCCACAATGCCGCAGCACGAGCCCCTTTCCATAAGTTTTTTTTTAAAATATTTATTTACTTTTATTGCAAAATCAGATATACAGAGAGGAGGAGAGACAGAGAGGAAGATCTTCTGTTTGATAATTCACTCCCCAAGTGACCACAATGATCAGTGCTGCGCCGATCCAAAGCCAGGAGCCAGGAACTTCCTCCAGGTCTCCCATGCAGGTGCAGGATCCTAAGGCCTTGGGCCATCCTTGACTGCTTTTCTAGGCCACAAGCAAGTTGCTGGATGGGAAGTGGGGCTCCTGGGATTAGAACCGGTGTCCATATGGGATCCAGGCACGTTTAAACAAGGACTTTAGCTGCTAGGCCACCTTGCTGGGCCCCTATAAACTTTTTCTTTTTAAAAGGTTTATTTATTTTTATTGCAAAGTCAGATACACAGAGAGGAGGAGAAACAGAGAGGAAGATCTTCCATCTGATGATTCACTCCCCAAGTGACTGCAACAGCTGGTACTGCGCCGATCAGAAGCTGGGAGTCAGGAGCTCTTCCGGGTCTCCCACACGGGTGCAGGTACCAAAGCTTTGGGCCATCCTCGACTGCTTTCCCAGGCCACAAGCAGGGAGCTGGATGGGAAGCGGGGCTTCTGGGATTAGAACCAGCGACCCTATGGGATCCCTGCACGTTCAAGGAGAGGACTTTAGCCGCTAAGCCATGTGCTGGGCCCCTACCCCTATAAACTTTTTAAAGTCTCCTCACTTATGGGATGACAGTAAACCTGAGTTGAAAGTTGTGTTTGATTTGGGATCTCCAGGCTCTTTGCTTGACTTGCTGGAGCAAGGAACAACACCCTTGATTTCTCAAGATCTTTGGGAACAACTGGTATTTGTTATCTCTCAGGGCTTTTCTCCCTCCCAAGAGGAGGAGCCTGAGAACTGCTGCTTCTCCTCATTTTCAGGGAGCATGTGTGGGCAGTGGGGATGTGAGTGATGCTGCCAGTCAGGTCCTCCAAGACACTGTAGTTGAGCACGATGACTTGTTTTTTTACTCCAGTGGCCTCTGACTTCTCTCCTTCTTGTCTTCCTACTCTGTCTATATGGATGGTGAGGAGTGATCAAGAGGTGCTTTACAGATTTGAAGGAGGAGGTGTGGGGTGCAGGGAAGGACAGGGAAGCAGGCCAAGTCGGTGTTTGGTGACTGGAGGCAGAAGAAGCAAAGGGCTGCTCTCTTTGTGTTGGGATTGGGAAGCCCAGCCAGGCATGCAGCTCCTTAGCTTGAACTCCTAACCCCAACTGCTTTACAGTCCTATCACAACCAATGTCTTGCAGTGTCAGTGTGTGCGCATGCATGTAAGAAATAGAATGCGATCAGATTGTGAGAAATGAAAATGAGTTGCTGATTGGTTTATAATGTGCTGGGGGGTAAAACTGGCAGAAATTTCATTAGGACAGAATTTAGCAACACTCAGCTATGCAGCCCTGCCTCATTTCTAGTAAACTTGGCCAGCTTGGGGGTCCCATGCTCATCACAGGTATCAGCAAAGAGGCATGGGGGACCTTTCAACCCCATTCATCTTTACTACCACTGACCAGTCCCATTGCACAGCTTACAGGGGAGCCAGTTATTGGGGCTCAGATGCAAACAGGTCTGTCTGAGTCCTAGGACAGGGCGGCACTCTGCAGTGAAGGCATTGTGGAAGTTCAAGATGGGCCTGAGCTTGGGGTTGGGAAGGGACGAGCCTCCACTGGTGCCCAGCCCAGCCTATAGCTGTACACCTGGGCACTTGGAAGCCCAGACAGGTTGGTGACAGAAGCAGGAAGGTCTGAGCCCGTGATGTTAATTTATTGTTACTTCGACTCAGCCTTTCTCTTTGGCTTCTCTTCCATCCTGGTTGAGAAGGAGGCAGTACTTCTGGATATTTTCTGATAGCTGGATTACAGTTGGAGAGTCTTAAGGATACTTCTTGTCCATTGTCATGTGGGACGATAGTCTGCATGCTTTTTTGGAAGTCAACTGGTGATTAAAGAGAAGTATATTGTTTTACTTTTAGAAAAGCCAGAAATATAAATAAACACAAAGAAAATTTTAAAAAAAGATAACCCTGCTCACCATCTTGAGCACTTTCTTTATTTTGTGTTTGTGTGTGTGTGTGTTTATGGATTTGATACAATGGTTTGTTCTTCTCATTCTACGTTTGCTTTGACTATCTTCACACGCTTCTTTATGAATTAACCCTTGGGCCCGGCGGCGTGGCCTAGCGGCTAAAGTCCTCACCTTGAACGCGCCGAGATCCCACATGGGCGCCGGTTCTAATCCCGGCAGCTCCACTTCCCATCCAGCTCCCTGCTTGTCGCCTGGGAAAGCAGTCGAGGACGGCCCAATGCATTGGGACCCTGCACCCGTGTGGGAGACCTGGAAGAGGTTGCTGGTTCCCGGCATCGGATCGGCGCAGCACCGGCCGTTGCGGCTCACTTGGGGAGTAAAACATCGGACGGAAGATCTTCCTCTCTGTCTCTCCTCCTCTCTGTATATCTGGCTTTCCAATAATAATAAAATCTTTAAAAAAAAAAAAAAAAGAAATCAACCCTTAAAAAAAGAGTCAACCCCTAATTGGGCGGGGGCTCACTTTAGTATTTGCTTTTAGCACACATTTCTGCATGTCCTTCCGTGTTTATGTGATGCCATTAGGCTCTGTGTTGATGCTTTGCTAAATAATGGATGAGAATGTTGGTCTGTACTAGGGAGCTAGTTGGTAGAGTGGATGTGATGGTTTTCTTCCTTCAGGAAGCTGCAGTCTGTCACATGCAGTAAAAAGAAAAAAGGCAGAGGAGGCTTCACAAAGAGAGCTGGTTTACGATAGCTGATAATGGTGATTAATAGTCACATCCATCATCGTATGTATTTTTAGTTTCAGAAAAATGAAGCACCCTTGGCTTGGGTTGCTGTGTAGTCAGAAGCGGTATAAATATAGCCACAATGTTTTTCCTCCTTCGTGACTAATAGCTGGAAGAAAGGGGGAGGTATGCTAGTCGGGAAGCCCGGCCTACATCTTTCTAGTTTTAAATATTTGTGACAAATGGTTTGTGTGTTATGTGTGTGTGTCTGTGTGGGAGGGTGGGGGTGTGTGTGTGAATGTGTGTGTACAGGAATTCCCTGCCCCCTTCCAGGGGCACAGAGTGGTTTTTTCCATAACTCACAAGGGCTGTGTGCTGATGGACTGGTAACAGCCTGTTCACTAAAATGAGAACAATAATGAAGTGAGACACGAAGCCTCCACAGGGTGGAACTGTGAACCCTGGTGGGTTGGCTTTGTTTGTTTTGGTGGGAGGGGGACAGGGTAAGCAGTACAGTTTAAAAGATTAAAAAAAAGTGATAAATAGCTTGAAAGAGTTAGGATGGAGGTGGGTGGAAATCATACATTTCTAGAAGGTCAACCACTCAAATACAGTTAGTGCTGGGGTTGTAAGAAGGAGAAGTTATCACCTCTGGGCTGCACTTGGCATGGGCCCCTCATGGATGATCAGCACTCAGCAAAGCACAGCACCTTTTCCTGTGGTGGTTTTCACCTCTGCCCATGGTGTACTGGAATTGCCCTGGAGGAGTGGCCACACCCTCCCCTTGTGTGTTAAGATGGTGGAGGAGTTCGGGCTAGCCCCGTTGTCTGATGGGATCTCTTTTCTGCTTGGTTCATTGTTCCCTCAGCCTTCACAACTCTCTGAGGATGTTGCCTCAGCTAAGCATGATAGTGGTGTGTGCCAGGTCATCGCAGAGGCCCACTGGCCAGGTTATGCCAATATTTGAAGCACACGTGAGTGTCCAAGCAACCCTCTGCCGTGACCTTGCTGTTTTTCCTCCTTCTTTCTGCAGCAGAGGATAGAAGACTTCTTGCTATGAAAGAAGCTACTTTCAGGATGTTAGGGACCACCGAAGATGAAGCCTTGTGCCTTGTGGTTTGGCCCAGTGGGGAGGAGATTTGGAGGTTTTAGCAGGAGAAAGGCTGTGTGGTGCCTAAAGACCTCAAACGGGTTTGGCTTGCCCACAGGGCTTCTGGGAGTTGTTGTGCTGGCTCATACCTTAGGTTCTCTGTCGCTTGATAACTGATAATGAAGTATTGAGTTTTTTTGAAAAAAGATTTATTTATTTTTATTGGAAAGGCAGATTTTACAGAGAGAGAAGGAGAGAGAGAGAGATCTGGTTCACTCCCTAAATGCTCACAATGGCTGCAGCTGAGCTGATCTGAAGCCAGAAGCCAGGAGCTTCTGGGTCTGTAACATGGGTACAGAGGCCAAAAGCTTTGGGCCATCCTCTGCTGCCCTCCCAAGCTGTAAGTGGGGAGCTGGATCAGAAGTACAATCAATGTCCATTTGGGATGTCAACACTACAGGGCAGAAGAATAGCATACTATGCCACCACACTGGTCCCTGGTCCTCTCCTCTCCTCTCCTCTCCTCTCCTCTCCTCTCCTCTCCTCTCCTCTCCTCTCCTCTCCTCTCCTCTCCTCTCCTCTCCTCTCCTCCCCTCCCCTCCCCTCCCCTCCCCTTCCTTTCCCTCCCCTCCCCTTCCCTCCCTTCCCCTCCTCCTCTAGAAGGTCAACCACCCCCCTCTGTTTCTGAGGTCAGAAGTTTAACCTGACACTAAGGATTGAATTTATTTTTCTTCAAGTGTTTCTGTGATGACCTGCTCTTCTTTGCTCCTGAGTGCTGTAGAGCCAGAGCCAGGGGAACTCCCATAACCTGTGGCCTGTTTAGCATCCCCTCCCCTTAGATCCATCTCACCTGTCCTCACTTAGCTTTCATCTCTTATTGGCCTAGCTTGAGGGGACCACTGTCCACCCTTGTCTTAGCAATGTGTTCACTGTGTGAATTATGATACATTTTTTAGTTTCTCCAAGTATCAAAAACTCTTGCTCTGAGTTGCCTTATATTCTTTTTAAAAGTATTTATTTTAATTTTTTGAAAGGCAGAGCTGTGGAGAAAGGAGGGAGAGACAGAGAGGAAGAAACATAGAGAAAGGTTCACTCCCCAAATGGCCACAATGGCAATGGTTTGGTCAAGCTGTAGCCAGGAGCCAGGAGCTGTGTCCAGATCTCCCACATGTGGGTGCAGGTGCCTAGGAACTTGAGTTATCTTCCTTTGCCTTTTCCCAGATGCAATTACAGAGAGTTGGGTCAGGAGAGGAGCAGCCAGGACTAGAACCAGAGCCCATATGGTATGTTGGCATCACAGTCAGGAGCATTACTTGCTATGCCACAAAGCTGATCCCTGCCTTAACTTTTGAGGACTTAGAAGCTAGGGTGTCCCTTTGCTTGGTGTTGACAGGTACACAGGAGGAAAGCAACTAGTTTGTCATTACCCGGTATGAAACTATCAAGGAGATTTGGGTTTAAGTATCAACTCTGTCAGTTTCTAGCTTTATTGACCTTGGGTGAGTTAATTTGTTTAGTTGAGCCTTAGCCTTTTTTTTTTTTTCCTTCAGCATGAGATAGAGATGCTGTTATAGAAATTGTAAAAAGGATTAGAGTTGCAGAACTTGTAAATTATTCAGAGGCCAGTGCTCCCCAACATTGAGCCTTGTACTGAGCTCTGAAAAAGCGGGGAGGAAAATAAGCAGGAATCTTTTGAGCGCTTAGCTTGGTAGACATCTCTGTGGAGAGCTGACAGATCACAGATGCTTCCTAAACATCAGGTGGCTTTTGGCGTTAATTGGAACAGAGTGATCTGGGTATGTGAGACATCTCTCCAAATGAAAGCCCCGGCACACGGGAGAGGCAGTAGAGGCGGAAAACACCCAGAAGACACTAAATGTCTCCAGCTCCGGGCCACGCTGCTTGTCTGTTTGATCCCTCCAGAAGATACTCAGGATCTAGGTCATGGGGCAACCAGTCCGTCTTCTCATGCATGTGCTGTTTCTTCATTGTCTCCTCTAAGGCTCTTCATTTTCCCAGCCTCTTGCTGGGATGATGGCAGTGTGTTCCTCTCTTCTTGGCATGTGAATGGACTGCTGTACGCTGCATTGGACTTTGGGATTTGACTCTACCACACACAGTATGGCTGGATGAGGTGGTCACTGGTGTCTTGTCTGATTTGCTTATTTTCAGACATCTGTTGATTTTGCCCCCCTTCTGAGTGACTTGCTTTAGTAAATTCTTTTTCTTGATTTTTAATCACTACTATCATTATAACCTCCTCTCTCCTTCCCCCTACTCATTTCTTGTGAACATAAATTCACTAATAAATTCAACTTAAATTTTAAATTATCTTAGCCATAGTCAACTGATTGTTCTTAGGAGACAGAGGGGTATTCATAGTTAGGTGTTCCGGTTTCCCCAGACCTTCTGTATAATCTGTAAATATTTCAGTAATACAAATCAAAGCAACGTTTCATTTCTATGTGAAAATTATAAATTCGGCCATGTGAAGTCCTTCTGCTTTTTTTTCCCCTTAAAGTTGTTATTTAAATAGCCTTCATGTGAGTTCTTTCCTCATTGCCTTGGGATGATGCAATTTTCTAAGCATATGTCAAAGCCACATATCCAATGCCAGTTACTATCTGCAGTGGGAGGAAGCAATAAACAGTGTCTCACTTGCTGTTTAAAATCTAATTATAAAAGCAGATTTCTTCCTACAGGGATGCTGCATTTCAGTTAAAGCTGTGGCCCTTACCCAAACAAAATGTGTGAAGTTACACAGATAGGCTGGACATTTGCAGCAGAAAATAAGCAGACCCATTCCATGTGATTCAATCAAGCCACAGTCTTTGTTAAACTAGCGAATGCTTGTCCTTCACCATGGAAGCAGAACCATCGAGTTGATCAGTTTCTCGTTACTGTTCTTTGTTCAACTGCCTATGAGGGTAAGTGGATGGGGAGCCCTTCATTCACTGAGGAAACACAGCTTTTCAGTCCTGAGCAAACACATCCTAGCAGCAGACTGAGTCCTCAGCTGCTGTTAGGGCCGTGGAGTGGGCTGGAAGCTCTCAACGGGGCTTCTAAGCATCCGTTCAGGGCCTGGTTCTTTGCTTGCAGGTAGGAGATTCAGCAGATTCTCTTTTCCCCCAAGTAGGCATTGCTTGGGGCAGTCTCCTTTCCCCAGAGCAATTTCTACAGGCACAGGGTACCAAGAAGCCAAACCCTCTGAACAACCTCTGTTGCCAAGAAATGAGGTCTCCTACTAGTGTTTGCCACAGAAGGTTCCTGGGAGGCACAATGCCAACCATAACCTAGGATGGACCATTGCCTGCCTCCCGGTTTTCTACTCCCCTCTACTCTGGCCTCTGCCTCCTTTGTTTTCTGCTGTCCACTGTCCAGCCTCTCTGTTGTGTTGGGAGACTCTTCCTCCCATGGGTACTGGGGCTTTAGTGCCTGATCAGCCTTGGAGGACAGTGTCAAGCTGTGCCTAATCAGGGCTTCTCCTGGGCTCTGGGACTGTCTCAGACACTCCTAAGGAAAACTCAAGGAATCCTTTCTGGGCCTCCTGTTGTCTCTGGCTGCTTGGCTATGAATGCTCATGCCCTCAGGATCTGGGAAAGCAGGGGAAAGAAGAAGTGGTGGTCCAGAAAGGGCAGGGACATGACAAACTGCAGAGTTGGGCCCCCAAGGAGGGGACTCCAGCAGCCTGTACCCTCCAACTTCTCAGTGGCAGTTAGCATCTACATCTTACGTGCAGTCACTCACTATAAAGGATATCAACACGCCATGCTGGCTCAACGGAGCACACTGGCAAGCAAACTCAGCTCTCTGGCTCATTGGCCAGCAGCCTCTGTCACTGTTGCTCGCCCACTCTGTTGTCTTTTCTGAATTCTTCTTCTGGGCCTAAGGCATCCATTCAGTTGCTTTTTTGATGGAGAATTTTGAGTGCAATAAACAGAGAAGTCAGTTAATGCTAGCTGGAATAACAAGGGGTTGTGTGAACATGCCTCGAAGTTCGCATGAACAAATTGGCAGAGTGGAGACACAGGCTCCACTTCCCTGGGACTGTTTTGGCTTCATCTTCAGGTTTTTATTTTAGTTTGTTTTGTTTATTTCCTTTAGCAGTTCTAGGCTTCATCATGCCTTTGCCTAATTTCCAGAGGGAAAAGAAAATCTCTTTTGGAAGTTCTTTCAGAAGAGTAAGCAAGAATCATCCCAGAAAACCCGATAAATTGTCCCTTATGTCTCATTGGTCTAGGCTGGATTACATATCCTTTCTTGAACCAATTAGATAAGAGAGTTGGAATTACCTTGCAAAAGCAAGCTTGAGCCCTAGAGATGAGCAATGCATAGTTCCTTGAGGCTCCTTGGGGCACCTGTGTGTGTGCTTGTATGTACGTGCTTATATGCATGTACTTGAGCAAAATCTTGGTTTCATTTTTAAAGATTTATTCATTTTTATTGGAAAAGCAGGTTTACATAGAGAAGGGGAGAAGACAGGAAGGTATTCCATCCACTGATTCACTCCCCAGTGGCTGCAGTGGCCAGAGCTGAGCCAATCCGAAGCCAGGAGCTTCTGCTGGGTCGCCCACACAGGTGCAGGGTCCCAAGGCTTTGGGCCGTCCTCTACTGCTTTCTCAGGCCACAAGCAGGGAGCTGGATGAGAGCTGGAGCAGCTGGGACACGAATTGGCACATATAAGGGATGCTGGTTCAGGTGGAGGATTAGCTATTGGAGCCACTGTGCTGGCCTCCTAAATCTTGGTTTCATGATACAAGATGAAGAGCTATGTGGGTGTTGGAGGTTGACTGGTGATGTCTGTTGTGAAACTGCCTCTCCCCAGCTCTGGTGTTGTGATAGACAGTGCTGTGCTCCTTCTTGCCCATGTAACAGGAGAGCCCGACATTGCTCTCCAGTCCTTCTATTGCTACCTCTGTCTCCATGGAAAATGAAGGCATAGAGACTAACCAAGTGTTTACAACAGCTTTGACGTAGGTGTTGGACCTGGCTTGACCTCCCTATAAATAAGTGCACTTCTGAGCCCATTTTCCTCATCTGTAACACTGTGAGAATATTAATTACTGTAGTGGGTTTTCAGAAGAGTAAACACAAAGTATTAGCATGGTTCTGGGGAACAGTGTTAGATAAACAGTAGTTATTATTACATCCGTGCCTTCGTTCCTGAAGGTAGATATTAGAACTCTAAACTTTGACACCTAGCACTACATTAGGTATTTTTAAACTGGCACACTGTTTTCCACATAACAGATATCTGAAAGGTAGCAAGATGCTTGGCTCAGAGTACCAGAAATTAGACACTTAAATCTGCTACCTTTTCACTGAAGACAAACTCCCTCTGACTTAAGGGATTGACTTCATTGCCCTTTAGAAAAAGCACAGATTTGTTGCTTTAACTTTGCCCCGATCCAGGGAGTTGAAGGAAATGCATCATCAGCAACTAGCTGCAAGGGGAGTCAAGCAAAGAGCCAAGTTCCTTGACTGTTCATTTTTCTCCCCACAGAGGCCAGTTCTGGCAAGTGAGTACCACTCGGCTCAACCTCCTTATGTCTCAAAGGGCCTGTGAAATCAGAGGCAAAGATTTAAGATTGAGGGTATTCTTAATGTTACTGATAACGCTATCTTCCCATGGCCTAGTGCTTTGCAGCTTACAGAGCTCTTTCTTGTTTTGCGAAATTCCGGGTTTTATGTCTGTGAGATTATGAATTGCTGTATTTCACCCACTGTTCATCTCTAATCCCAGTCTCTGTGCCTGGTGCATGACTTAGGGGGAACAAATACCCAAGTGAGGGTTCAGAGAAGCCCCAGAGTGTAGGTCGGGACATTGTAGTGGTCATTTCCCCTTTACATCAGAAGAAATCAGGTCTCAGATTGCATGACACCAGCTGGTCAGTGTGGAAATCAGGCTGGGGAGGAGTCAGGAGCTTGCTCTGTTTTCAGAACAGACTTTGGGATAGAGAGGAGAGGGAGGGTGTGATAAGAGGGTTGGTTGTGCTGATAACAAGTGGCATCTGTGGGGTGTGAGGAGGTATCTAATCCATTCTGCAAGAGCAATGAGAAGTTCTGCAATGACGCACATTTGGTGGGACTTTTTACTGACTCCAGTCCTCTCAGCAGCTTTGAAAAGGGGCCATGGACATCAGAGGGGCGACGCCAACAGATTACCAACAGCATGTAGGATAGCTCTCATTTATTGGGCAGTCACTATGTATCAAATAAGCTGTTTACAAACACCTTCTTTCATACTTGCTCGTTCAGTTCAACTCCTGAAGCAGGAGGTAGGGATTTTCAGGAACTAAATGGAAGAGTTTTTAAGCTCCAGATAATTCCCAAAGGCACTATCCCGCCTTCAGAATAATTCAGGAAAGCTGCTCGGTTAACAGACAGCAGTTGTAAGGTAAGCACAGACAACCTTGTCTTGTATGCCTCATCATGGAGATGCCTTTCTCTGAACAGTTGTCCTTGGAGCACTGGACTCAACCTCAGGACTGGCTGAAGGGCTCTTGTGTTGTAAAGAGGAAAGTTGAATCTTGAAGAAACTAAAGGTAACTCCAGTTATCCCACTTCCGGGAATGTATTCAAAGGAAATGAAATCATACCATAGAGATACCTACCATGCTCACTGCAGCACTATCCACAGTAACCCATGATACAGAGGCAGCTTGGCTGTCCATCCGTGAATGAATGGCATTGGATAATGTGGCATAAATACATGATACCATGTCGTTCGGCTGTATAAAAGAATAAAATCCTGATATTGACAACAAGAAAAGTGGAACTGGAGGTCATTATGTTTAGTGAAATAACCGAGAAACAGATTCTCTGTCATCTATGAAAGTGAAAATGCTTTAATCTGAACTGAGGGGGGTGATTACCAGAAGCTGGGAAAGGTTAAGGAAGGGCTGGATACAGAGAGGCATTAACACCCAGGGGTAACAAGGTCTGCTTTTCCATAGCACGATGAGTTGATCACAGTGCACAGTCACATATAAGGAAAAGAGGAGGCCTTGTGGGCCTCAGCCATGAATAAAGGAGGCCCAGTTTAGATCAGAGAGACCCAGACCCTCAGTAGTGAGAGCCCGGGACTAAATGGTCTTCTTCCATTTTGTTTTGGACCAATCCTTGTAGAAATCAGTGTAAAAGTGAGAGGCTTTTGGTTTTTACACTTACCTCATGGAGGACCAATAGCAAACAGTTCATGTTCCATTGTCATCCATGGATCTTTCCTCAATCAGCATGGGCTTATAGCTTTTTTTTTTTTTTTTTTTAATATTTCAACAGTCTTACAGCTGTGTTCAGAACTAGGGTCCAAGTTTAAATGTGTGGGTACACAGATTCTTCTCTCAGCTTGGTTAGTACATCTCTGAGACTGTGTGGCCTCCTGCGGAGATGGCATCAAAATGACCACTTAAGGCACCTTCTAGAAAAAATCACCACTTAAGGCACCTTCTAGAAAAAATCACCACTTAAGGCACCTTCTAGAAAAACAGGTAATCAATTCCTGTTGACTCTGTACAGGCCTGCACAAACATTTCTATCTTATGATTTCTCATATGTGTGAAATGTTGTTGTGATTCAATACAATTTAGGTAGCAGATCTAAAGAATTTTTATGACCTCTTTCATTTATTTTCCCCAGGAATTCAAATGTTGGCATTTAGAAGAAGGTCTTTGGCTTGAAATCTCTGTTAACCACTTTGCCACACATCCCTGGAAGGAGATACATGGGAACTGGCCTAGCTACATGGGCTAGCCAGGGCTGTTAGAGATTGATAGGCAAAGTGGATGGGGAATTGAAGGGGGTAGCTGGTTGGGGGATTGGCTTGCACAATGATGGCAGGTGGGAAGTCCCCAAGCAGACTTGAGCCCTGGGATGCCTGTTGACTTGGCCCAGCTCAAGTTTGAGGGGCTCAGGACCAGGATAACTCAATTTGAGGCTGAGAGCCTGAGTGCCCACCAGAGGTTCATGAGGACTTAAACTCCTAGAATGCAGAGGCTGACATGGTGGCTCAACAGGCTAATCTTCTGCCTGCAGCACCAGAATCCCGTATGGGCACCAGTTCATGTCTGGCTGCTCCACTTCCAATTCAACTCCCTGAATATGACTGGGAAAGTAATGGAGGATGGTCTAAGTCCTTGGGTTCCTGTACCTACATGGGAGACCTGGAAGAAGCTCCTGGCTTCATATGGGCTCAGCTCTGGCCATGATGGCCATCTGGGGAGAGAACCAGTGGATGGAAGATCGCGCTCTCTGTCTGCCTCTCCTTCTGGTCTGTAAAGCTGCGTTTTAAAGAGACAAAAAAAAAAAAAAAAAGAAAAAAAAAAGAAAAAATCCTGGCATGCAAAGGCCTGTGAGCCTGGAGTTGTGACAGCCAAGGCGGGGTCCAGCAAGGCTCAGCTCTTGGAGTTCCAGTCGCCTTCTGTCTTCAGTCCCTCCAGACACCCAGCCAATGGGTAGTGCTGCCTGCGTGAAAACAGGGTCATCCTGCCTCATCCTCACACTCTCACAGGAGAATCTCATCTGGAAATTTCCTTACAGGCATACTCACAACAATGCTTTCCAGTTTTCTAGGCACGCCTTAATCCAGTAAAGTAGACCCCATAAAACTAACCATCACACTCAACTCTACGGGAGGTCAGTTCCAGGTGGCACTGTCATCTAGGTGAAGTTAGTATTGGTTGGGATGTGAAGGAGGTTGGGAAGCATCCAGGCAGCAGGTGGGAGGGGCCTCTTTTTGTTCCCCAGTCAGTTTTTCTAGGAGATCAAGGCAATTGCTCATATTTGGGAGCCTCTAGTGTGCCGGACAGTGCCCTGGGCAGCAAGGGGAGTTGCTTCTGCCCTGGCAGGGTGGGGTGGGGAATGGTCAGGAGGAAGCATGTGGAGAGGTCAGGTTAGAGTCCCTGTTCAACCCCTAGCCCTGGCCCTGATGTCAGAGGTATGCACGGATGGCCAGGCATGTACCTCCACATACCTCATTCCTGCACGTGCGCTGCTGACCCTGGGTACTAGGCCTTGTGTTTAGTGCAGGAACTGAACTTAGGGCCTGCAAGTGCTAGCACAAGGATCTAAACAGCTTGAAACAATGATCAAGATTCCAGGCATGAGCACAGCTGAGCAGAAGGTGGGTCTGGACACAACTTCCTCTGCTCAAAGGAAGTGAGCTGGCTGGATGTCTGTAGCCCCAGGCAGAGGCAGACTTGTGGACCCAAGATAGCAAGGCCTTTCAGTTGAAATATAGCCCACTCTCCAGAGAAAATGACCTTCCCTAATGACCCCTGAAGATTAGAGAAATTGGGTACTTTTCTTTTTGAAAGAAATCCCCCTAGAAGAATGCTTCTGCAGTTGGCATGGCCTGGGGATGTAGCCAAGGTCAGTGGGACAGTGCCCGAGATGCTGTGTTCATCATGCTTACTCCTAGCAGATGTTGAGGTCTCTGCCCTGTTGTATTGCTGCTCTGCAGACCACACTTTGAGCAAAGGCCTAGAATCTACCTGGTGGCCTGGAAGCTTAGCCACTCTCACCTGCATTTGTAGAAGGCATTCAGTTCCATTCACCATCTATAGTGCTTTCTCTTCTCTCCAGGGTCTTGAGTAGTGTAAGAATATAGCCCCAGTGGATTTGTGCTGGTCTCAACATTTAATTATCTAAAAGCAGTTGGGGCTTGTGCTGTGGCATTGCAAGCCGATCTTCTATATGTGGTGTCAGCATCTCATATGAGTACTTGTTCAAGTCCCAGCGGCTCTGCTTGTCATCCCAGTAGCTTCCTGCTAATGTGCCTGGGAGAGAAGCAGAGGATGGCCCAAGTGCTTGGGTGCTGTACCCATGTGAGAGACCTGGAAGAAAACTTCTGGCTTAAGATCATTTCAACTCTGGCCTTTGAAGTCATTTGGGCAGTGAACCAGCACATGGATGATCTCTGCCTCTTCTTCCGTTTTGTAGCTCTGCCTTTCAAGTAAAAACAAATACAAATCTTTTTAAAAAAGCATCTTGTCATGCTTTGAGAACAGCTTTAGGGCAAAGTGACAGGAGTCATGTCCCATCAAGGTCTGCTAAACTCGATGTTGTTACGGCACACTGCCTTGAACCACACGTCTTGGTGTATGTTGTATAGTACATCTTAGCACAGACTCTTTGTAATCTAATCATAGCAGACAAGCTTATGCGTTACCTTCACTGAGTTGATAATGCTCAGCCTCTTTCTGATGAATTCCAGAGCAGAAGTATGAAAGGAACTATATCCAGGCTTTGGATTTAGCTATCACCTGGTAAAGCATGTCATTTGAGTACTTAAAGTTCAAAGACAATCATAGAAATTATTTATTTTTATAAATCATTATCTTTTGCTAGTTTAAAAAAGAGACTTATTTATTTGAAAGGCAGAGTTAAAAAGAGATGTCTTTCAACCTCTGGTTCACTCCTCAAATGGCCTCAATGGCTGCAGCTGGGCTGGGGAGAGCCAGGAGTTTCTTCTGGCTCTCCCGTGTTGGTGCAGGGACTGGAGCAGATGGGTCATCCTCTGCTGCATTCCCAGGCACATTAGCAGGTAACTGCATCAGAAGTAGAGCAGCTGAGACTTGAACAAGAGTCAATATGGTCTGCCTGTACTTCAGGCCTTGCTTTAACTCGCTGCACCACAGGGATAGCCGCTATTTTACTATATGAGAGGCAGAGAAACACACACACACACACACCCTATCTGGGCTGGACCATGCAGGAGCCAGAGAGCACTTCACTGGAGTCCCTCATGTGGTTGCAGGGACACAATTACTTGAGCTATAACTGCTACATCTCAGGCTGTGCCTCAGCAGGAAAGGTGAACCAGGAACTGGAGATAGGACCCACACTCTGGTACCTTGAGATAAGAGTGTATTAAAAACCAGAGCAAATGCCTGCCTGAGTTTCAGAAACTTAAAAATAAATTTCACAGGGTCGGTGTTGTGATGCCGTAGGTTAATCTGTGGCTTGAGACCCCCACACCCTTTATCAGAGTGCCAGTTTGTCTTGAGCACTCTGCTTCTGTTCCAGCTCTCTGCTAGTATGCCTGGGAAGCAGCAGCTGATGGTGCAAGTACTTGAGACCCTGCCACATATATGGAGGAACCAGACGCCATTCTTGGCTTCTGGCTTCAGCCTGGCCTAGCCCTGGTTATTGCAGCCATTTGAGGAATGAACCAGCAGAGGAAGATCTTTCTATGTCTGTCCCTTGCTGTAATTCTGCCTTTAGAACAAACAAATCATTCAATAAAAGATTTTGTTTTGATGTTTGTCTGTTTTAGGCTACATCAAACGATTTCTTTTAGAAAGGAAGTAAAGCCTCAAAGCTCATTTGAAATTAAACTTGAAAGCAGTTTCTGGAAGATTGAGGATTTGTATCATAATGTGTGCTGATATTCCCTGATCCTTTGTTCTGAGAAGTGCATTTTGGGCCAGGAAGAGGCTCTCTCTCATTCTGTTTCCTGAGCTGCTGGTGTCTGCATCTCATGAAGAGGTTGTTGTATGACATAGACCAGACTGATCTTCCAAGATTATGTTCAGTAGACGTCTTTAATTTCCTCCTGTGTTTTTATAGGTCACATTCCATTCCTAGAACATTCCAAGGATCTGTCAGCAACTTTGATTGGAGCAGAAATTAACGCTATCAGATAGACTGAGAAGAGCTTGAGGCTTTGTTGAAATGGCATGTCTCTCAATCAGATTTGGCTGATGACATCTTATACTATAATCTAACTCATGGAGAAATTACCTAGTCCAACTTCTCTTTTTGTTGAAATGAAAATGCTTTGGAATGTGGGTGATGGGTTGTTTCAAGGTTTCACGTGTCTGTGGTTGCAGTCCTGGGCTCCCATGTATCTCTTATATGGCTTCCTGATAAAGTAGCTTTGGAGCCCAAGGAAGCAGGTTTTCCGCTGTTCCTTGGCAGAGCCAGGGCGTTCTGATACCATTCTGTAGTACCCATTTATTCCCATAGTGAAATCCCAGAGATAAATAACTTGATGAAGAGCAAAGGTTGATGAAGCTCCACAGCTTTGGAAGCCCAAGTTCACAATCAGGTGGCCCTGTTACTTTTGCCTCTGATGGGGACTACAGATGGCAGGTGTAGAGCACATATCAGGGAAGGATAATGTGATGAGCCAGGAAGTAGAGAGAGTGGGCTCAAGTCAGGCTTTTACAACCACTTCTTAGGAGAACTACCTTCCAAGGGCACACCTCCATGGCCATCCTCAGGTTCCATCACTTTCCAATAGCACGACTGTTGGGGCCAGGCCTTTGGTGTGTGGGACTTCAGGGGACATTTAACACCCACACTAGTATACAGACCATAGCCCCTTCAGTGCACTGCCATGTCTGCCAGTGCTTGGTGGCTAGAGAGTGGCAGTGGACTCACAAGTACTGCAAGGACAAAGGTGACTTGGTGGGAGCCCACATTCTACTGCTAGTTGGCCTGTGTCAAGTCTTGCTTTGTTCTGCGTGTACTGAATGACTTTGGGAAGTACCATATCTCTTTGTGCTTCTTCTGCTATAAGCATGAGGCCCTTGCACAACATCTCTGTAGGAGTGAATGAGTGCATAGAAAGTGACCAGGAGGAGTGCTGGGTGTATTAGGTGGGAGTATACAGATATCTGAGTCATGAAAAGCATTAGAAAAATTCAGCGACATGGATTTGAATGAGAAGACGAGAGCACACCAGGATACACTGTACTGATGCCTGGCATTGCCAAGTGTCTTTTTGACTTCTTTTGGTTCCAAATGCATGTGTGTGTGTGTGTGTGTGTGTGTGCGCACATATGTGTAATGGCTCATCTCCCTGAGAGTTGTAGTTAAAAGAGTTTGGGAGCCCCAGCTACTGGGGCTGGGGTGGGTCAATTCACTTCTTTAAGCACTAGAATGCATGAGTCCTGCCATAGGTGGGAATGTATGAGTTGAGCTATGGCTGAAAATGGAATGTGCTTCCTTTGCAGAGGGAGACCAAAGGGCAGTTTCTTATTGACCACATCTGCAACTACTACAGCTTGCTGGAGAAGGACTACTTTGGCATCCGCTATGTGGACCCAGAGAAGCAGAGGGTAAGAGCTGTCCTCTGTCTGGACCCATAGTTGGGGAGCAAGCCAGACTGGGCCCTGAGGGTATTCCTTGCCTTGGCTTGTATGGAGTATTGGCACCTGCAACTGAATGGCTGGTGGATGGGTGAGTGGACCAGGCTAGTGATGCCCATATTGAACTGGATGCATCAGGAGAAGGGAAGTCACTTTAGGCTTTTCTGAAAAGGCTCGCTGAGAAGAGAGAACATTCCTGTGTCCTTTGAATGCAGGGTTTGCAAAGCTCTTCAGTAGTGGCTCCACTGAGTTCCCTCAATGAGAAAATCCGTCATCCCTTACATGATAGTAGAAAGCGCAGTGGGAACAAGTCCTTAGTGATTACAGAATTTTTGCTTCGGAATGGATTACGGGTTTTGAAAATGTCTAGGATTTAATATTACGTGATGGTTGCACAAAAATATACACTTTAAAATAGTTAATTTTATGTTATGTGAATTTCACCTCATTTTTAAGCCTTTGTTCGAGGAAGGATAAACTTGCCTTGGGAGCTTCTCCTTGGGCACAACAGCCCCCACTGAATTTTCCCTCCAGAACACAACTGCCCTTTCCGTTATCTGTTGATGTGCAAGAGTGGGCAGGGGATTGTGGTCTTCTGAGCTGGAGTACCTGCTAAGTGTGTTCAGGCCTGCTGTGTGCCAGACTGTTGGTGATATGTGACCCTGGCATCCAGAAAGGTCTTTGGCCTCCTTCCCAGGCCCTGGGATTTCCTTTGCCTGTGAACCTGCTGTGGAGTCCCAGCTATGAGGCTGGGAAGCTTTGATGAGGTCAGCTGGGAGGAGCATTTGGGAAGAATTGCATAGAATATGAGTAAAACTCCTTAGATTTGGAAACAGAAAAATTAATATGAGTTCATGTTGTTTTTGCAAAATAAATACAATGCACAAACAGTTAAGCATGTGTAGATGTGTGTTTATGGATGTATAGAACATGCACATGCATTTTCATACTCTTTCCACTAAGAGAGCCTAGAAGAAATGGCACTGCAGTAGCAATGAGCACACCCAGCTCTTGATTTCTGAATAGCATTTTCCCACAAAATTCAGAACAGCGCCTTATAGATCCTAGAGCTGGGAAACCACAATATGAGCCTGGAGTCCCCTGGAGCACCAGGAACTGAAGAAGTGCTCAAAAGCAAAAAACTGAGTGCCTTAGGAGAGGCACCAGGGTAACTAGTGGCCAAACTGGGCACAGCTGGAGAGATGAAAGGAAACAACAATAGTTTTGGATTATAATTTGTAAAATAAAATGGAGATGGTCATGAATTAGTTGAATAAGTAAGTGAAAGAGGGAGAAGAGGCACCTCTTCCTTACTAAAAATTTAATGAATAATTGTATAAGGAATGAGGGAAATAGAAAACGGCCATTAAGCCAACACAGGACTAATTACTGCAGGTAAAAGCTATTGATGAACACTAAAATCACTAGGTTAAGGTTTGATGAATAACAGGATATTTGCATAAAGCATTCTCTCTCCTCCATGATAATATGGTACAGAAAGTCAAAGGCACCACTCTAAGCAAAAGTTCAAGGTTTACATTACCAATAGAAGCACTGAGAACAACATATACCATTTTTGGTGTTCTTAATATGGTACATCCTCATGCAGATTTTGAGAAAGCATCAGATAAACTCAAAGTGAGGGACACTCTAAAATAATTTACGAATGCTTTTCCAAAGTGTTGAGGTTGTAAAGGGTAAGACACCGGGACTGTTGCAGGTTTCCGAGACACATTAACCAAGGGCATTGTGGGATCCTGTATTGTATTATAGAACAGAAAAATGTGTAAGAATGGAGAAAACTGGGTGAATTCAAGATTAAGGTTATCGATTAGCTAGTACTCCTGTCCTAATACTGTATTTAAACAAGGTGCTAATGTTAGGGAAAGACAAGTGAGGTTAACTATTTTTGCATCTTTTATGCATATGACATTATGATTTACAAGTTAAAAAGAGAAGTCTTTAGGTTGATGTGCTTCATTAGTCTTTATATTTTTTATTTGGTTTGGTTTGATTTTCAGTGTCCAGACTTGAATAGATTAAAGGGAAAAATAGGGGCCCCTGTCAAGACAAATTTTATCTGAAGACTGCTAACTTACTTAGCTAAATGCCTGAATACTTTCTGTTTGTTTCATCAATAATGGTTACAACCATTTGATTTTTTTTTACTTAACTTTTAAAATGTGTATTTATTTTACTTGAAAGAGTTAGAAGAGAGGGAGAGACACAGAGAAAGGGAGAGAGAGCTTTCATTTGCTGGTTCATCCCCCAAATGGTCACAATGGTCAGAGCTGGGCAGTTCCAAAGCTTTGAGCCAGGGGCTTCCTCTGTTTCTCCAATGCGGGCGCAGGATCCCAAAGCTTTGGGCCATTCTCTGCTGCCTTCCCTGGCCATCAGCAGGAAGTTGGATCAGAAGTGGAACATCCAGGACATGAACCAGTGCCAATATGAGATGCCATCACTATACGCCGAGGATTAGCCTGATATGCCACCATGCTAGCCCCAACAATATTTTGATTTTGAAGACGCAATGTGAGGGTAATTCTGTATGAGTTGCAGCATAGTTGCTGCACAAATTTGCATCTATTTTAAAGATTTATTTAAGAGAGATCTATTTATTTGAGAGGATGAGTGAGAGAATGAGAATATCAGCATTCCCTTCCATTGGTTCATTCCTCGCATGTCTGTATGGGTTGAGGCCAAAGCCAGGAACTAGAAATCCAATCCAGTTTTCCCATGCCAGTGGCAGAAACTCAACTACTAGAGCCATCACCTGGTGCTTCCCAAGTTTGCATTTGCAGGAAGCTGGAGTCAAGAGCAAGAGTTGAATTTTGGACCTGGATACTTCAATGTGGGGGATGAGGATCCCAATCGCTAGGTTAATTGCCTGTTCCTGCATAGACTTCAGATTCTCCAAGATATGGATTAGAGATCCATTCTTTACTGGATAGTAAGCTATATGACCTGGATCTCTCTGTGTCTCTGTCCAGATGGAAAAGACAGATAAACCTGTTGGAGCAGTAATGTGAGAATTAGAGATAAGGTTATAAATGCTTAATGGTATATAATCAATATATTGTGTGTGTTACTTTCACTGTTTATTGTTATTTTATTACAGTTATTACGCACTAACAGGGTGTAAGTTAGGCAGTTGCATGAAGAAATATAGCCACAATTGACACCTCTAAAACCTAAATAAAGTTCAAAGCAATTAAAGAATTATTTATCTTTATCACTTATTATTATAGTTATTTTTATTATTTATAGTTATAATAATTATTATTTATTCTTTATTTGAAAGGCAGATTTAACAGAGAGAAGGAGAGAACTTCCATCTGCTAGTTCACTCCCCAAATGGCCGCAGTGGCCCAACGACTTGGCCATATTCCACTGCCTTCCCAGATCATAAACAGGGAACTGGATCAGAAGTAGATCACCTGGGACTTGAAGTGACACCCATATGGGATGCTGGTGTTGCAGGTGGAGGATTAGCCATTGTGCCAGACTCACAACAATTTCTTTTAAATGAAGTGGTGGAACCTCTGATCTTCAGAGAGAGAGAAGACAGAGAACAAATCTTGAATAATCAGAAAAATGAACTCAAATGGTTGAAAACTTACTGGTATGGGATTTTTCAGCATAGATAAATTGAGCAACAGACATTTGTTTTGACCAGCTCCGTAGTTTTTATCAATGACAAGCAAAAGCAATAAATTATTTAAGAAGGCAAATCCACAAAGGAAACCAGGTAGTTAGAGAAACTGAAGGAGTATTTAGCTTAGTGTAGGACTGATGGTTTGCCTACAACTGTTCAAAACTCCACTTACGGTAAACAATTGTGGAATATTAAATATTTAGCAGTATTCCATTTGTAAAGCCATATGTCTGGCAGGATGTCTTCTGACTCAAATGCTCTGAAAGTGATGAGGACTGAGTCAGTTAATGATCATTGTATTTTGCTATTTTATTAATACAGGCCAAGACTTTCCACGTTTATTGTCTGCAAAGGATAGATTGGATACCTGTCAATAAAAGCCCGCCTCCCCCGTGTTTCCATTTCATTCACATTCTGAGAATGGACATATAGTCTTAGTTGCCTAAGATTAGGGAAAAGGTGGATGATGTTCTCACCGTTTTACTGATAGAGAAATTGGGGCCAAAGTTTTGAAGTTGTTGATGAAATAACTTCAGGAAGAAAAGGTAGCTTTGATTCAACCTAAAATTTCTTCTGTTTTTTTTTTAAATCTAACATATTCTTTCCTCTACTTGATCAGATGTTTGGCAACTTCTCTTGGGAAAAGATGAGTTTTTTTTTTTTTTTAAGATTTATTTATTTTATTACAAAGTCAGATATACAGAGAGGAGGAGAGATAGAGAGGAAGATCTTCCGTCTGATGATTCACTCCCCAAGTGAGCCGCAACGGGCCGGTGCGCGCCAATCCGATGCCGGGAATCAAGAACCTCTTCCGGGTCTCCCACACGGGTGCAGGGTCCCAAAGCTTTGGGCCGTCCTCGACTGCTTTCCCAAGCCACAAGCAGGGAGCTGGATGGGAAGTGGGGCTGCCAGGATTAGAACCGGCGCCCATATGGGATCCCGGGGCGTTCAAGGCGAGGACTTTAGCCGCTAGGCCACGCCGCCGGGCCCAAAAGATGAGTTTTTGAAGTAGTTAGCGATTCTACAGCTTCAGTTTCTATGGTTGTGGTTTAAAATGTTTAAATTGTTTTGTGGTTCCCTTTTATTTTTTTTTTTTCAAGATTTATTTTATTTTTATTTGGAGGGCAGAGTTAGAGAGAGAGGGAGAGGGAGATACAGAGGGAAAGATATCCTCCATCTGCTCGTTCGTTTCTCAAATGGCTACAAATGCTGGAGCTGAGCCAATCTGAAGCTAGAAGCCAGGAGTTTCTTGGTTCTCCTACATGTGAGCAGAAGACCAAGGACCTGGGCCATCCTTTGCTGCTTTCCCAGGCCATAAGCAGATTGCTGGAGGGGAAGTAGAGAGACCAGAACATGAACCAGGACCCATGTGGGCTGCTTGCACTGCAGGTGGAAGATTAGCTTTTATGCCACCACACTGGCCCCATGGGTGTGGTGTCCCATCTTATTCCTTCATCTCATCCCTTTGCCCAAACCCAGCTGGAGTGGTCACCTCTCCCCGCAGTTCCTTAGCACTGGAGAAATCCACTCTCCAGCAGTAGGCCCAGGAGAGGAAGTTCTCCAGTTCATGGTTGTCAGGGGTCAGTATACAGTCTGGAGGGAGGTTGTGCTCCTGGCTTTAGCTTCCGCATTTCTAAGTATCTGTTGAATCTCTTCACATAGTGTGGTTGACTTACCTAATGTAAGAATGGCTCTCGGGCCCGGCAGCGTGGCCTAGCGGCTAAAGTCCTCACCTTCAACGCCCCGGGATCCCATATGGGCTCCGGTTCTAATCCTGGCAGCTCCACTTCCCATCCAGCTCCCTGCTTGTGGCCTGGGAAAGCAGTTGAGGATGGCCCAAAGCTTTGGGACCCCGCACCCGTGTGGGAGACCCGGAAGAGGTTCCTGGTCCCGGCATCGGATTGGCGCAGTACCGGCCCATTGCGGCTCACTTGGGGAGTGAGTCATTGGATGGAAGATCTTCCTCTCTGTCTCTCCTCCTCTCTGTATATCCGGCTTTCCAATAATAATAAAAATCTTTTTAAAAAAAAAAAAAAAGAGTGGCTCTCACTCAACCCAGAAAGTGGAAGTTTGGGTGTACTTTTCAAGTGTCTAGTGATCGGTCACTGGTTATATGGCCACTGGGCAGGAGGCTGAGCTGGAAAATCATGGATGGAGGGCACGGTGAATGGTGGTCCTCCCTGAGACTGACATACACACTTACAACCCTGAGGTTTTTGAAATGTGTGTTTATTTTTAAAAGGAAGAGAGAAGGAGAGGGGTTGGGAAGGGAGAGAAGCCTTGGAAGGGAGGGAAAAGAAACTCCCATCCACTGACTTACTTTTCAAATTCCTTCAATGCCTGAGATTGGGTCAAACTGAAGCTAGGAGCTAGGAACTGAATCCAGTGTCCTACATGGTAGTAGAAACCTGGTTGCTTGAGCCATCACTGCTTCTTCCTAAATTGCACGCTAATAGGAAGCTGGAGTCAGCTGCAGGAGCCAGGTTTCAAACCCAGCCACCCCGATACAGGATGTAGGGTTCCCACTGGCATCTTAACTGCTGGGCCTGATGCCCACTGCCAATGGGAGATTTTAATGTAGACAGTCAGAAAGAACTAGTGAGTGAATTACATTATTAGTGGGGAAAGACCTTGACTATGTTAGAGCGCTTTGTTATTTTAAAGAGGCACCTTGGGGAAGACCTGGAATTGAACAACAACAAAAAACTGCACCAAGGATTTGAGGTTTCATTCTGGGGATGGTGCCAGGAAGCCAGATAACATTATGCCCCACCAGCTGCTCCCATCTCTGAAACACTGCTTCCAGCCTCTCTGGATAATTGCTTCACAGATGCTCATCATGAGAACCTGAAGTGGCTCCAGTGATGTAGGGCAGCTCAGAAGGAACATACTGCTGCCCTACATCACTGGTCAGGATTAGGTCTCTACAGGCTCCCTGGGTGCTTGTGTATGAAGGTAATAGTAACTTGGGTTTTGGGAGAAGAGCATGAGCACTCAAGTTTCCAGGAGGCAGTACTGTCATAGCAGCTTTGAGTGTAGGGGGGTAGTATAGTGGCAATGTAGGTTAAATACAGCATGTGCTGTGGATATTTCCCTGGGAGCCCCTGTTTGAGTCCCAGCTGCTCCACTTCTGATCTAACTCCCTGTTGATGTGTCTGTGAAAGCAGCAGAAGATGACCCAGGTACACGGGTCCCTGCATGAACTGGTATGTTGCTGGGCCACAGAGCAGTAGTCATAATAAATACGGTTGTGAAAAATATTGTCCTTGTTTGAAAAAAAAAATCTCCCTTTTGGGAAATAACGCTTAGAGCAATTCTTAGAGGGAGAAAAGCTTACTGAAGCATCCAAGAATTCTGGTTAGAGACCAGCAGCTTTCAAAATTTCAAAATGGTTTGAAAGCCAACTGTTCAGTCCAACTGTAATGGATTGTAACTACAGATTGGGAATCCCTATTTTTTTAAAATGAAATTTGGAATGTTTTAAAATCTAACACTTTTGAGCACTGATTAACTATCACAAATGCAAAATTCCATACCATTAAGCTTGATTTCATGCACAAAAATTATTAAAACTTGCATAAGGTTCTCTTCTTCATTGTATAAACCTATCTTTCACACAATCCTATATAAGATATGTATGAAACATAGGTGAATTTCATGCTCAGATTTGGGTCCCATCCCCAAGATACTTCATTATATGACTTTTGCAAAATATATCTGAAACACTCCTAATCCCAAGCATTTCAGGCAAGGAATATGCAACTTGTGTTAACATATGACTTGAAGATTTCAGCAGACTTCTCTCAAAGTTCAGTTATAATTATGTGTTAAATGTACAAAGGCTAATGATGAGGAGCTAGTGTTCTAGTTATTGACTGTATGCATTGAGCCTCATCCTAATTTGGGGGCTTAAAAACAACACTTAACGTTGGGGGATTCTGTAGGTCAAGAGTTGGGGCAAAGCCCAACTGAGTGATTCTTCTTCTCTACAAGGCATTGACTGGAGTCATTCTGTGGTGCTCAGCTGAAGGCTGGGCCAGTCCAGAGGGTCCAGGACATCTTTACTTGTACACTTGGTGTCTGGGTGAGGATGACTGGCAGATGAGGTTCGGGAACACAGTTACTTCATTTCCATATTATCTGTGGCTACTTTTGTAGCAGAGACGAGTAGTTGGGATAACATGGATTACCAAGTCTAAAATATTGACTGTCTTGTCCTGTATGTGTAAATTGCTAACTCTTGGAAGACAGCATTGAAGTTAGTGCTGGGGAGGGAGGTTGCTGAGTGGATGGGTAAATGCCTATGCCTCCTGCCCTCCTTTGTTTTGCCCAGTGTTTCTTCTCTGTCACTTGCATCTTGTCCATCCCTGAGATCACAGCTACAAAGTAGTCACGGTTAAAGGAGTAAAAACACTGCAGCATAGCAATGGAGATTTTCTTGCTTTCACATGGACATTAGCCTCTGAGTGCTCCTGATTCATAGGTGTGTTGGTGTGATTGCCGCTGTTGCTGCTTTGTCATAGATTTTGCTGAAATCAGAGTTTCCCTGGGAGCCAAGGACCAAGCGCCTTGCCGTCCAGGACACTGGTAAGGCTGCGTGGATTTAGGTGGCATCTTCGTTCCTCTAGCAGAGACCTAAAGGCCTGGAAGTGGTATCAGTCAGCCACATAATGCAGTGTAGAGCTGAGTTACTCTTTGACTTTTGTTAGTTGGATATGAAAATCAGGCCATCTTTCTAGGACCCTAATGGGAACTGGTCAGGTTTTGACACTGGTCACCTCTGGGGGAAAAGCAACCTCCTGTTTGGCGAGGTGTGTTCATTATTGTTTAAAGCTCCCCTGGTTATTCAATACATTTTTTTTCTGGGTTACAGATTACCCTGCTTTAGAGAAACATAACAGAGGGTTGTGTAATTGATTCTGTAATCATAGGCTGAATCAATTCCAACAGAAGCCAAACATTTGAAGATAACTAAGTACTGTATTGTTTACTTTGAGAATCATCATTTTTTTTTGTCTCGGTAGCTACCAAATTAAAAATTCATCTTCTTAGTCACAAATCACCACCTCATGCCCACCTCCCATTTCCTCAAACAAGCAAAAATTAGAATTATGGGAGGTAATGCACCATTACTATGATGGGATAGAGAAAATTTTCTTAGGGCTAAATGCAGCTTGGTTTAGCAAAAATTAAGGAATCAGTTTTTGCAATGTCCTCATTGTTCAGCTTGATACTACTTGGACTGTTGGGACTGAAGGAATCTAAGGGGTCCCCAGATCTGTCCCTGCTCCCTCTTTTAAGATTTCAGATAAGGAAATCAGAGTGCAGAAGGTTAGGAGTCTCCCTCTGCTTTTGACCCTTAAGTGTAGCTTCTTCCTACTCATCTTGTTACTCAAGCTGCTCTTCGTCAAAATAAATTGGTTCTGGGAGAGGATTTGAAATGTGGTCAGGCTGGATTGTCAACAACCAAAGCCCTCTCATATTGAGATCTCTCACAGGGTCTTTGCAGGTCACCAAAGCAGAAGCTTAAGGCAAAAGGAGGTAAACCCCTAAGAGGAGGACTTTAAACACTATGGAGGGCAGTTTTGGGTGAAGAGTTAGGAGAGGCTGTATAAATAACTCAATAGGAAGTATGACCAGCAAAAAAAAAAAAAAAAAAAGGAAAAAAATTGTAGGAAGGGAAGGAGGCCAAGGGAAGGAGGCCAGGCAAGTGTGTGGTGTTGGGCAAAATTGTGCTGGTGGATACCTGAGCTTTATCCCGCAGAGTGGCTCTGAAACCAGCAGGTCATGCCTTAAAGTTATCCTGTTCAACGGTGAAGGGAACAGAGGTATTTATACTCTTATCCTTGTCAGTCTTCGGTGAAGAGCTTTCTCCTGGTTTGTGGGCAAGGTGTGGCAGGGGTGGGGTTCCTTCATTCTCTACTCTCCATTGGATTTCAGTAATCTGAAAGCCTTAAAAAAAAAAAAAAGAGCCAGAGTATGGAGCCCTGACGAGATCTACTTCAGATAACTTTCTGATATCTTCAAATCATGTTAAGAGGAGAAAGTGTTTGACCTAGTGGTTAGAACATTGGTTAAGACGTCATGACCCACATTGAGGTGCTGGGTTCAACACGTGCCTCTACTCTCCATCCCAGCTTCTTGATAATGCAGACCCTGAAAGGGTGTGGCGATGGCTCAAGTAGGTGGGTTCCTGCTATTCACAGGGGAGACCTGAACTGAGTTCTTGGTTCTTGGCTTTGGCCTGGCCCAACCGCAATCAAACGGGCTTTTGGGAAGTGACCTAGTGAATTATTTTTCTTTTTATCTATATGTCACTCTGCTTCTCACATAAGTAAGAAGAAAACATATAAAGAGATGCATCATCTTACTCTCCAACTTAGTTCATTTTCTGTTGCTGTAATAGCATGCTACAGGCTGTGTAACTTATGAAAGAAAGAGATTTATTTTGGCTCATGATTGGAGGTTACAAAGTTTACCACTGAGGGACCATGGCTGATGAGAGCCATGTGCTGCCTCCACTCATGGACATGAGCAGAGGAGATAAGATGGGTGGGCTTGCTTTATAACAACTCACTCTTAAGGTGATTTCTGTGGTCCCACGAGAGCAAGGCAGTCCAGGTTTCACAAGACAGGCATTCATCTCTCTTGATGACCCCACCTCCCAACACCACTACAATGGTCATCAGATGTCAGCTTGAACTTCAGAGGTGAAAAACAAACAAGAAACGACACAGCACTACCTTGGTGCGTTTTATAGAATGAAGAGTTGGATCTTTGCTTCAATGGCTTTTAGAATTTTTTATTCCAAACGAATTGAAGAAAAGCAGTTGGCAACAAATTCAAATGTTTAGTTGATAGCTCTCCTTCTTTCCTCCATGAGGGAATATCCACAGGGAATACGTACTTCCAGTAAGGAAACAGGCTTTTTAAAAAAAAATGCAACTCTGCATTGAAATGAAAATAGCAGTACCCCAAGGGTACTAAAGCTTGTGTCTGATTATCAAACCTCCTACATCATGGTTGTTGTTTGTTCACACAAGCAAAATCCGGCTGCACCTCTGCTGAGAGCAGGAGTTGTGGGCATAGCCCAGACTCAACTTTGTTGGCTAAGTCATCACTGTAATTGGAAAAATGAGGGGAGAAAGAAGAGGGTGAGGAGAGGCAAAGGATTAACAGCTATGTTGCAGTTGTCAGCTGAAAGACCTGCAGAGAGAAGGGAGAGTGAGGTGGGAAGGGAGGAGAGAATGACAAAGGTGGATGTGTTGCAACAGAGTCCTGTCCCAAGGGGGACTCTCCTCCTTTCGTGTGTAGATGTGGGCAGCCACTGCTTACCCAGTGAGCCTCCCTGAGCGCTATGCTCTGTTCCGAGGGCTTCCTGATGAATTAACCCATGTAGCCCTCATGAAGGTGCTGTAAATGATAAAGCCAAGGACTGGGCTTGAGGACTGTGTCAGGGAAGGGAGCTGGATCAACTCATAGCTGCTAGCTCCTGGAACTGACCCAGGATCAGCCCTGGGGACTTAGCATCTGCCTTGTGACATATGAAATTCTTCTTGAGTATAAATTACTGGCAATCTCTCTTCTTCCTCTGAAGTAGAGCTTAGCTCTCTTTTTGTTTTTAGATTCATTTTTAATTATTCATGTTATATATCAATACTTGGGAAAAGGCTAAAATTAAAACAGCACAGATAAAACATTATACCATTTCCACTAGTATCATTTGAGATTTAAAAAAACACATTTATATATTTATTTAAATATATTCTTTGAATATATATTGGTGTCTTACAGCTTTTAAAAATGATTCATTTATTTTATTTGAAAGACAAAGTGACAGAGATGAAGGTTTAGCCCCTGAATTCCTGGAGCAGCCAGAGCTGAGTCAAGCAGAATCCTAGAACCATGTTCATCCCGGTCTCCCACATGATTGGTGGAACCTAAGTGCTTGGACTACCAGCTACTACCTCTTGGGAACATTATCAGGAAGCTGTATTAGAAGCTTGAAGTATACAGCGCTTATACTGGCACTCCAATATGGTGGTATACAGGCATTCAAGTGGTGGCTTAACCCCCTGTGCCACAGTACCTACAATACTGATTTCATGATACCATAGTTTAATGTTTTCCAAGTTCTCTGGACTTTGACTACCTTAGTATCTTAGTAATTATTTCATGGTGTTCCTAGGCAGAAAGGATATTTAACAGTTCAATGTCTAGTAAGAGTTAGCTCTAACCAGCCTCATCAGCATTTACATCCTCACAGCTTACCATGTGAAGCATATACACAGGGTGGACATTGCCCTGCAGCAATGGACTTGGTGGACTCTGACTGATGGTCAAAAGCCAAAGTTTATTAGTGGCATCAGACTTTATACAACGAGGGTCATACAGGATAAGGGTTAAAATGCTTCTTGTGATACCTACCTGGGTTCATGTCCCAGATATGTTCACCAACTCAGCTTTCTGCTACTGAGTACTCTGGGAGGCAATGTTATGAACAAAGAATTTGGGTATCTGCCACTCACGTGGGGTATCTGGATTGAGTTTCCAAATCTTGGATATTGGACCAGTAGATGGGCGATTTCTCTCTTTCTGCCTATCAAATAAACAAAGCAGATTAAAAAAAATTTTAAATACGCATAAACTGCAAGAAAGTATTTCTAGTTCATCCTTAAATAATAGTTACTCAATGACAGGATTGGGCATCTATTGTTGCACTCCTAGGATCCTAATAGATATTGCCATTTTCATTGCTTTTTCCATGCCCATTTTTGCAAGGTGCTTGTTTGGGATCACATTGACTATATAAACTTAACTTTGTGAAGGAAAAAAAGCCACCAAAAGGAATCTGGCACTTTCTAATGTGAACTCTCTGGAGTTCTGAGTTCCCACCGTGCTGATAGATGCCTGTCTGGTAAGGCTACACCTCCATGGGGGTAGTTTGGTGCTTAATTTGGGAATTATCTGCAACCATAGTTATGGATTTTGCATTAGCCTTTCTCATCTCACAGTGTGCCAAGTGTTTCGCATTAAGATCCACCTCATATAGGACTCCACTGCAGAATCACCCAGAATGTACACAGACCACATTCATTAGTGTTATTTCCCATGTTTTGAACTGTATATAACTCAGCAGTGAAATCCTTATTGCATCCCTCTTTGTTCATAGGGACACATTTGAGAATACAGGAATTGCTGGGCCATTGGCTGGTCTGGTGTTTTTAATAAATGATAACTTGAGTTTGGCCATCATTGAAGAACAGATTTCTTATAATCCTTTGAGATGTGGTTGTTGGTGGCTTGTTTTTTGTTAGATGTCTGTTGTCACTTGCCCTGCAGCAATGGACTTGGTGGACTCTGACTGACGGTCAAAAGCCGAAGTTTATTAGTGGCATCAGACTTTATACAAGGAGGGTCATATAGGATAAGGGAGGAGGTATTGAACTTATCAACTTATCATCAACTTTTTCTGTACTTTTGTTTGGATCTGTTTTGTTTTGTATATTCCACCAAGTGTTCTCATTCACATGCTGCCCACTCAGCTGTTCTCATATAAATGATATCTAATCAGTCACACAAATGGCACCCACTCAGTTGTTTGCATACAAATATTATCCTATCAATTATAATCCTGTGCTCGCTGACCTTCTAGGGTCACAATGTCCTTCTACAGTCTGTGCCCCCTGAGTGCTGGGGAAGAGTAGAGTTGTCCTGGAAAAATAGGTAGTGGTGATGAGGTAAAGTGGGCAGTAAGATTGGCAGGGCCTGGAATGCAAGAGGAGAGTATAAAGAGGCTGAAAGGACAAGGACAGGAGAAACTAATGAGAAATTGCAAGGTGCGCTTTAGGACAACTGGAGTAAGTGATTTATGTAGGGCACAGATGGTAAGTACCTATGGGCATGTCTTAAATGTCCCCTGTGTGTCCTGACAGGCATCGCTAGTCCACCCTGACTCGCATCCGTTTTTAGCCTTCGCCCTTCAGGGCAGCTCTTCTCATGGCCGTGGCGGGAGTACACAAAGCAGAATGGACTTGATTCCTGGAGTAGGAAATGGGAGAGGCAAGGTGAAGTTCAGCAAGGAAGGGCTAGGGAATTCGAAGGATGCTAAGTAAGAATTTGGTAAGCTTCATATTTCAGTTTATTGGCAAAATGGTGATTCTCCTATCTGAAACAATAGCAGTAGGTATTGATCTATGGTGCTGGTTTGTTTTTCCCACCGAGTACTGAATTATCTATCGATTTATTTTTAGTAAAATATCACCAGGAGATTTGTTATTTTCCTCCATGAAGCAATAAATTGAAAACTGTGATCAACCTGTTAATCTGAGCTTACTAAGTAACAAAAACAGCATCAACAAATAAGAAATTGGTGGGTTTTTCTCATGAATATGTCTTACATTTAATAAATATAAGACTTTTCAATTCTCATGACAGCCCTACAGATGGCTACCATAATGGTTAGACTTTTATAGTTGTTGAAACTTAGATATAGAGCATTTAAATGTGTTGTGCAAGGTTAAATAGCCAGTGTGTGATGTAATCCATTAGTTTTCCACTGCTCAAGTATGCAATTTCTAATGCGAATATAACAAAGGGTCCCAAAATGAGTTGATATAATTTTGGCCAGAAGCAATGATATTTCTCTTTCATCTTGTCTGTATGAAGTGGTCATGGAGAAGTATATATGGTTTTATTGTTGCTGTTGTTGTGGTTGGAAGTTCCATAATGCTGAAATAGGTTTAAAACAATTCCTGCTTTAAAAAACATGAGATACAAACACACACAGAGAAAGAGAGAGAGAGAGAGGGAGAGAGAGAGAGAAAATCTCAGTTTCCCACCTGCTAGTTTATTCTCCTAATGCCTGCAGTGACTGAAGGCAAGACTAGGGAAACCTGGGAGCCAGAAACCTAGTGCTGTTCTTCCATACTGGGGCAGGGACCCAACTCCTTGAGCCATCACCCTACTGCCTTCCCTGGTGAACAATGACAGGAAGCTGGAGTGGGGAGTGGAGCCAAGAATCTAGCCTAGATGTTCTGCCAAGGAATGCGGGTGTCCAAATAGGTGTCCAAATAGGTGTCCTAATGGCTATCCCGAAGCCAACTGCTCCCCATGTTGTTTTTCAAGCCTGTGGAGATCTGATCTCTGATTTGTCCACCCAAGTTTTCAGTCCCGAGAAAATAGGGAGCCCTCATGGAGAAGATTGGGAAGTTGGGATGCTACACAGCTGAGAGGAGAAGGGGTCCTTCTCTGGAATCCTGCTGCAGACTAGCTTCACCTGCGATTAGTGGAGTGACCTTAGGAAAGTTGTTCAACATCATGAGCCTCACATTGCTACTTGGTAAATGGAGTGGCGGTGAGGACTAAGTCAGTCAGTTCATGACAACTCTAAAGTAAGCACTCCACAAACACTAGGTCTTACTACATTCCTTTATGGCCATGCATTTAGCTCCAAGAATGAAGGTAATACACAGCCTTGAAGCTCACTGGATGGAGTGAGCCTGGAGTGAGCCTGGAGTGAGCCTGGAGTGAGCCTGGAGTGAGCCTGGAGTGTGGTGGAGTGAGCCTGCAGTGAGATGGAGTGAGCCTGGAGTGTGGTGGAGTGAGCCTGCAGTGAGATGGAGTGAGCCTGGAGTGAGATGGAGTGAGCCTGCAGTGAGCCTGGAGTGAGCCTGCAGTGAGATGGAGTGTGGTGGAGTGAGCCTGCAGTGAGATGGAGTGAGCCTGCAGTGAGATGGAGTGAGCCTGGAGTGTGGTGGAGTGAGCCTGCAGTGAGATGGAGTGAGCCTGGAGTGTGGTGGAGTGAGCCTGCAGTGAGATGGAGTGAGCCTGCAGTGAGATGGAGTGAGCCTGCAGTGAGCCTGCAGTGAGCCTGGAGTGAGCCTGGAGTGAGATGGAGTGAGCCTGGAGTGAGATGGAGTGAGATGGAGTGAGATGGAGTGAGCCTGGAGTGAGCCTGCAGTGAGATGGAGTGAGCCTGGAGTGAGATGGAGTGAGCCTGGAGTGAGCCTGGAGTGAGCCTGCAGTGAGATGGAGTGAGCCTGGAGTGAGATGGAGTGAGCCTGGAGTGAGCCTGCAGTGAGATGGAGTGAGCCTGGAGTGAGCCTGGAGTGAGATGGAGTGAGCCTGCAGTGAGATGGAGTGAGATGGAGTGAGCCTGGAGTGAGCCTGCAGTGAGATGGAGTGAGCCTGGAGTGAGCCTGGAGTGAGCCTGGAGTGAGATGGAGTGAGCCTGCAGTGAGATGGAGTGAGATGGAGTGAGCCTGGAGTGAGCCTGCAGTGAGATGGAGTGAGCCTGCAGTGAGCCTGGAGTGAGCCTGGAGTGAGCCTGGAGTGAGCCTGGAGTGAGCCTGCAGTGAGCCTGGAGTGAGCCTGGAGTGAGCCTGCAGTGAGATGGAGTGAGCCTGGAGTGAGCCTGGAGTGAGCCTGCAGTGAGATGCAGTGAGCCTGCAGTGAGATGGAGTGAGCCTGCAGTGAGATGGAGTGAGCCTGGAGTGAGATGGAGTGAGCCTGCAGTGAGATGGAGTGAGCCTGCAGTGAGATGGAGTGAGCCTGGAGTGAGCCTGGAGTGAGCCTGCAGTGAGATGGAGTGAGCCTGCAGTGAGATGGAGTGAGCCTGCAGTGAGATGGAGTGAGCCTGCAGTGAGATGGAGTGAGCCTGGAGTGAGCCTGCAGTGAGATGCAGTGAGATGGAGTGAGCCTGGAGTGAGCCTGCAGTGAGATGGAGTGAGCCTGCAGTGAGATGCAGTGAGATGGAGTGAGCCTGGAGTGAGCCTGGAGTGAGATGCAGTGAGATGGAGTGAGCCTGGAGTGAGCCTGCAGTGAGATGGAGTGAGCCTGGAGTGAGATGGAGTGAGCCTGCAGTGAGATGGAGTGAGCCTGCAGTGAGATGGAGTGAGCCTGCAGTGAGATGGAGTGAGCCTGCAGTGAGATGGAGTGAGCCTGCAGTGAGATGGAGTGAGCCTGGAGTGAGCCTGCAGTGAGCCTGGAGTGAGATGGAGTGAGCCTGGAGTGAGCCTGCAGTGAGATGCAGTGAGATGCAGTGAGATGGAGTGAGCCTGGAGTGAGGTGCAGGAGATTCTCTTCTTTCCTCTCCTGCCTGAAGTAGGTGGGATTCACCATGAGGGAAGGCAATGGCAGACTCTTAGAACCTTTATGAATGGCAGATGTAAGATGGACTCTTCCTCCTGCTTCCTGAGTTGCCTCCAGGACATTATGATCAGTGTTGTCAGAACCTACTTGGCTCTCAGCACGTGACAGGTACCTGCATAGGAAAGAGCTGGCTACGGGGATGAGTGTGCTGTCCATTTCTCCTAAATGCCTCAGTTACGTGATTCTGAGATACACAGGCCTGTGGTTTCTTTATTTTGTGGCAGAGCCAGTATTTCCTTTTGATGACCTCAGGCCTCCAAAAGTAAACATTTAAGATGGTTTGTTTCAGCCTCCATTCTGAGCCTTCATGGGAGGGTGGTGGGCCCATGGGTCTGGAGGTGCGGGCTTGTGGATGGCCTGGGGGATGGAGCAGACAAGGATGTGTGGGGTCTTGGGGACTGGCACCCAGGCAGGCAGAGAAAGCTTGGAGATTTCCCCACATCTTTGGTCCCAGGTTAAGTGGTGGTGGGGGGTGGGGTTAGGGAGAAGAGACTTAGGATAGCATTCTGGCCTGGTGTGTTAGTGGGCAAGGCTTGGGAAACTTTGATTGGGCCTGGGTTTTGGGTGTGTGGAGGAATAGGATCCTGGGTCAGCACACGTGGCAGGAGCTTGGGACCCTTGTGGGTAGGCAGAGCTCTGGGCCAGCTCACCACTCCACTAGAAGATTGGAGTTTAAGAAGTTTAAGATAAGAGTTTAAGAAGGCTGGGCTAGGGAACCAAAGTGCTCCCAGGCACAGTGACTGTGGATTGATTAGGGTAAGGGGTGAGAGAATGTGTGGAAAGGAGGACCATTGAGGGGATGAGGGAGTGTGTTACAGATTAGGAGTGACTTCTGAGGGACTTTCATCGAAAAGGCCACTACACTTGCAAGTAAGTGAGGAGACTGAGACTGAGCGGTTTGAAGAGGGGAATGTGAAGACCTTTAAGGGTCAAACCGATGCACCAACCGTGTGGGAGACTTGAGCTGGGCTTGATAGCATACATCATTGCTGACCACCACTCACTAGCACACCCTAAAGCTATGGCTGAAGGGTCTGCCTGGTAGGACTAGATCATAGTACCTTCCACAGAGAGAGAGAGAGTCAGAACAGGGGATGGGTAATGGCAGGCTCAGCCATGACAGTGACTACCACATGAGAGAACCAGGTCTGGGGCAGATTCTGTGGGAGATATGTGGGTCTACCCCTATGGAACTGCAGTTTCTGCTGGTTTGCTTGAGAGCTGGGGATAGTGACAGGCTGAGCTAGGCATGACCGTGGAACCCTCTTTCACTCATGGGTACTGGGGTTGGGAAATAGCCAAGCTAGTCCAGGCTGCAGTACCCACAGGCACACCCAAGTATGGAATGTGGGGTGGACTAGGCTGCAACATCCACCAGTTCATGCAGGGGCCAGAATGGAGGGGGCAGATTACACCGGGTGGGTGGGAACCTAGTGCCTTTTGGTACATGTGAGATCAGGGTTCAGGGGTGAGACTGGTGGGGGGACTTGGAAAGCTCCCTTGGTGGGCCACATCCTCCACTGGTGAGTCTGTGATTCAGGCTTGGGTGTTGGTCAAGCTGGGCAATTAGATCCACTCATTTGCAAGTGTGTGGGTTGGTCCTGAAGTGGGAAGGACTGGGCAGGGCTAGGCCAATCTTAGCCCATTGACTTGTGCAAGAGCCAGGCTAGAGTGCAGGTCATGTTGGGCTAGGCTGTCACATCTACTAGTTTGCATGAGCCATGGATGGAAGCAGGCAGGTCTGGGCTGCAGCACCTGCCACCGAGATTTGGGATTGGGGCAGGCTGGGTCAGGCCAGGCTGCAGCATCGACGGCAAAGGCCAAGAAGAGTGATGGGCTATGTTGAGCTGGGTCAGAGCAGCCACTGCTGTGTGCAAGATCGGTGGCTGGGAACAGGCCTGGCTGGGGAGCTGAGGGGATGCTCTGGCTGGGTTATGGTACCCACTGATTAGTGCAAGAGCTGGAATGGGGGCAGCAATCTGGGCTGGACATGACTGCAGTGTCCCTTATCATTGATGTCGACAGGGTCTGGGGTGTGCTAGACTGGGCTAGACTCCAGCACCCACTGGTGCTTGTGAGAGTCAGGAAGGTGTAGGACAGGCTGGACTAGGTCTTGGCTCCTGCTGAGCTACACTGTGGACCAGGTTTGGATGGGTTGTAACACCCAACAGTAAGAATCAGAATGGGCGTGGACTGGTTGTACAGGGCAGCTGCTCCTACAAGGACAGGAGGTAGATTAAGTCAATCTGGGCCAATGACATGCTGTGTGCATGAGATCTACCACGAGGAGGTACCTGATAGAGGAGCGTGGCGAACTCCTTTGTCAGGACACAGTCCCTACAGGTGAGTGCAAGAACTAAGGTTAAGAGCAGCCCAGACCAGGCCAGGTTATGGTACCCACTGGCAGGTCTGGGGGCAGGTCAGGTTGGGCCAGTTCATAACACCCACTGGCAGATAAAAGAACCAGAAAAGATGCAGGATGGCCCACGCCAGTAAGTTCACTGGGGACTGGCTGGAGTGGGCCAGGCTGCAGCACCCACCAACATGAACTGGAACCAGGTGTGGGGGCGGCAGACCAGGCTGGACCAGGCCACAGCACCTGCTGGTGAATGCTGAGGTGAGGAGGAGCATGCCAGACTGGACTGCAGCACCCACCAGCACATAAGAGACCTGGGGTGTGGGAGAAAATGTGAGCCTGATAGGGACCCTAATCAACCATGTAAGCATCATCAAAAATAAAAGTTGTATTAAAAAAGCACTTAAAAAGAAAAGATAATTTATTTCTGCATCCCAGAAGAGAATTGCCTTAGTGTGTGATGGACCTTGGACTGGCTTGTTCCAATATTCCTATAGGAGACTAGCTGGAAGGGGAGCTGGGTGCTGACACTGTGCTGGGCTGGGAGTCTTTGAGGTCTTGGACGTCAAATGCTCCTTAGCCACCTGTGGCGTTCCCAGAGCAGCAGCTCAAAGAATCACCTAGGAGTTCCCCTGGAGCTGGCCAGGCATCCACTCCAGTGCACGTTGACTCCTAGGTCCGTCTCCCCTAGAAACTGACTTGCTGTTCTTCAGTAATTTTAATTGCCACTGCCTTGTACCCTTCTTGGTGGTATTATCATTGCAATAGTTGTTGATGGTGGCCTTCAGTGATAGAACACTGAAGAGTATCTATGGGAACTGGGGCTGTACTTTGGAATTCCTTGCTAAGTAAGCAGTTTGACTCCTGATCTTTCTCTCTCTCTCTCTCTCTCTTTTTTTTTTATCTCCCCAGCACTGGCTTGAACCTAACAAGTCCATCTCCAAGCAAATGAAATGTAAGTGTCAATCTGTGGCTTTTCGTCTTTCTGAACTGTCTAAAGATAGATTCTATTTCCTGAGAAAGATTCTCTTGCTAGGGGAAGGAGGAAAAGAGTTGGAGATAATGGGTGTTTATTTAAGAGCGGCGCTTCTCTTCTTTCTCTCTGACCGTGGTCCCCCTGCAATGACTATTCCCACTGCTTCCCATGCCTCTCTCCCTCCCCACCGACTTTCCCTCATACTGCATGTCTGCACGGGAACACTGGAATAGGGTGGTTTAAATAGACATTGCACATAATCACTGTGTACTGGTTCCTTTTGATTGTGAGGGTTGCTGGCTAAGGGCTGGAGGTGTGGGAGTGCTGTCTTGAGGCAGATGATATAAATCTTGCTGATCACATGACTAGAGGTTGTGTTATTCTCCATGAGCCTAAAAACTAGGTAAAAAAGATCGGGGAAGGGGAGAGGGATTGTTTTCTAGGCTCTGCTGCTCTGAGCTCCTTGTTGCTGGCTTGAGTCATCCACTTGGGGCACTGTGCTATCTGGTAGCCCTGGGTGACACGATGCTTTGTCCTGGTCACTCAGTCTATAGCCAGCTGCTTTTAGTTATGGTTTAGAGGAGACCCTCTGAAATGCTCCCCAGAAAATTGTTGCCAGCTCCCAAACTCATTTGTACTTTCTGTGACCTTCCCAGGGCTCGAGAATATGTATGATAAATCACTGGGTTTTCATATCAGAGATCAGATTAGTGTATATTAGGCCTCTAAGAATCCTTGAGGGGATTCTCATTTTTTCTTCAATATGAACAAATCATTCTGGGTAGGGTTTTCAGGTGACAGAGGAAGCAATTGAACATGGATTGCAAACTAGCAACCCAGAGATCTGTTCCTTTCTCTTCCCTTCCTTCCTTCCTCTGCCCCTTTCATTTCTTCCCCTTTTTCTTTTCCGAACATCCACAAGTGCAAACTCGATCTGGCCACGGTAGGGAAGACATGTTGAGGTGAAAGCAGCTGCAGCAGCAAGTGTGTCAGGTCCAGGGGCCCAGCTGCAGGGGTGGGGCTGGTGTAAGCTTGGAGTGTGCATCCCGATAGCAGGAGCAAGTCAGAGATCCTGGGAGGCTCCATATGGTGTGATATGCGGGACAGAGGGAATAAACTGACACACCGAAGACAAAAAGAGTTTATGCCTCGCTTTTGTCCCTTAACTACCAAATGTTGGCAGTTTTCTTTATATACAAGCATCCTTCAAAAAGTTCCTAGCTAGATGCATATTGTGAAAAAACTATGCACAAACTTCAATATTTTTAATTCTATGTCCTTAAAATTTCTAAAGTATAGTCATACTTAAAACTATTTAGACAATTTTCAGTAGTCAGATTTATATGAAATGACTTTCTGATTTTGATTCTTAAGTAAAAGATTTTCCTTACATCATACACATTCTTGGGATAAGTATGTCTCTTTAATAGTTATTTTCACACTCAACAGAAGACAACATTTAAAATTTATGGGAAACATGAGACTTGTGAGGAATTTGCTGCCTAAAAAGCCTTGTGTCTTGCAATCAGGCAAATCTGAACAGTAAGTTGTAAATACGGTTAGGACAAGTGCATTTTAGCTATGAGTGCCTGGAATTGATACCCAGCTCTAGCACCTGACTCCTGTGAACGCAGGCTCTGTAGGACAATGGTGATGGCTCATACACTCGGGTTTCTGGCTTATATGTGGGAGACTTGGACTGAGTTCCCAGATTCTGCCTTATCCTTAGCTCAGCCTTAGTTGTTCTGGGTGTTTGGAGAGTGAATCAGCAGAGGGGAGTTTGCTCTTTTACTCTTTCTATCTTCCAAATAAATAAAAACTCTAAAAAAGAAAAGGGGAAAATGGTTAATGTTCCAGAAAAGTAGCTTAAAGGTTGGCGTTTGATTACAGGCCAGTTTCAGCCTAATGATAAATGGAATCTGAATCTGGAAACAGAGTAGCAAAAAATTCATTTTCTAAGCCAGACAGGGTGATGCACCGATGCTAGAAATTGGCAAGGTCTTCCTCATTACCCAGGCCCTGTTGTGCTGTTGAGGACACTAGTGAATCAAAGAACCCTGCCATTTTTATCACAATCAGAAACCTCTTTTGGCTGTTGCTGCTGATGTCTTCATGCATCAAGAGTTTCTGTGTTCATCTAGACAGCCTCAAAATACTTTACAGTAAATCATAAAAAAAATTAGTTGAGGCTTGTGTATTGTTAACCCAGAAATCCATTCCAACTCCTGGGACTCATCTAGGAATGTATCAAGATATGGTGACGGAGCCATCACAGCCTTCCTCCCTGGTGTGGGCATGCCTTTTACAGCAGGATCCTAACAAAGTTCCTGGAACATGGAATTAAGGAGAGAAGTTTATTTTAGTGCACAAAGGCAAAGCCTTCCTGGTCTGAGATGAGGATGTAGTTTCCTACCTTGAGAATCTTTGAGCACCTGTTGTTGGGGTCGTGTAAGTAGACACCCTTTGTGTTTTGTGGATATTGTCATTCACATCTTCTAGGAACGTTTTTGAATTATCCTCATCCTCCTATTGCCTTTTAGCAGGCAATGATTGCATAGTGACTTGAAGGAGCTGGGTCTTACGGAGCATGACGGACACCTCTTCCTTGACCTTATAAAGATCCTTTTCACTAAGGGTGTTCCCAGAAAGGTGCTACCCAGGGTTGGCTGAAGATTTACTGTCCTGATTAACAAACCCTGTGCAAAGGTGCGTGAGCCAGAATTCTCTCCAGACAGACAGATATTTAGTGTGTGAGGAGATGCAGGGGGCTTTTTTTGCTGGGGGGGGAGGTCTGGCTCACACAGTAACAGAAGCTGAGAATTCCCGGGATGGGTTGTCTGCAGGGTGGAGGCCCTGGAATGCCGACAGTGTGGCTCTGTTTGTCCAGTGAGTCCCATGGCAAGGGGAAGTCAAAGATGTGACTCACAGCTGGAGGTTGAGAGCCTGAGGGGCTTGGAGTCCCAAGGCCAGGTCCGGTGGAGCCCTGATGTCCCAGGCAGGAGAGGGGCATGTCCCAGTTCTCAGAGAGCACCTCACTTGTGTCAGTCTCTCCTGGCCTCGCGCAGTCTCTCCACTGGTGGTGCAGTCCAGTCCAGCACAGTCCAGCCCTCCCCAGCCCTGCCCTGCCCTGCCCTCCCTAGCCCTCCCCAGCCCTGTCCTGCCCTCCCAAGGCCCAGCCCAGCCAAGCCCTGCCCTGCCCTGCCCAGCCCTGCCCAGCCCTGCCCTGCCCTGCCCTGCCCTGCCCAGCCCTGCCCAGCCCAGCCTAGTCCTGCCCTGCACAGCCCAATCTAGTCCTGCCCTGCACAGCCCAGCCCAGCCCTGCCCAGTTCAGCCCAACCTAGTCCTGCCCTGCATAGCCCTGCCCTCCCCAGCCCAGCCTAGCCCTGCCCTCCCCAGCCCTGCCCAGTCCAGCCCAACCTAGTCCTGCCCTGCCCTGCCCTGCCCAGCCCTGCCCAGCCCTGCCCTGCCCAGCCCAGCCCTGCGCTGCCCAGTCCAGCCCAATCTAGTCCTGCCCTGCACAGCCCAGCCCAGCCTAGCCCAGCCCAGCCCAGCCCTGCCCTGCCCTCCCTAGCCCAGCCCAGTGTAGCCCTGCCCAGCCCAGCCTAGCCCTGCCCTGCCCTGCCCAGCCCAGCCCAGCTTTTCCCACTATGGCCATGGACCTGCAGAATCCCTCATACACACTCCCCAGGATTTGCTTCATTAAGTCTGTTTTCTTCCTCCATTCAACTTCACACCTAAAATTCACCATCACAAAAGGTGTCATTATTTCTTATTGGTCAAAAAATATATATTTATAAAAAGTTTGTGGTTTTCACAGTTAGAAAAGGTTTTTAACGTAGATCAAAAACTATTTCTTTTCTTCTCCTCCTTACAATCCAAACCCAACTAAATAGATTAGCACTGTTAACAGTGTTCTGTGTATCCTTTCAGAAAATTTTATGTACATATACATTACTCCAACATAAACATAGCCTGCAATAACAGAAACATGATCGTTCTTTGTGTATTTTTCTTCTATTTTTACATATTTGCCTTTACTTCTTTTCTTTAAAAGTGTATTATTTTATTCATTTCAAAGAGTTACAGAGAAAGGGAGAAAGAGAGGGATCTTCCATCTTCTGGCTCACTCCCCAAATGGCTACAATGGTTGGGGTGGGCCAGATGGAATCCAGAAGCCGCAGCTCTACCTAGGTTTCCCAATTGCATGCAAAGGCCCAAATAGTTGGGCCATTTTCTGCGGCTTTCCAAGGTGTGTTAGCAGGCTTTCCAAGGGATCAGAAGTGGAGCAGCTGGGACTTGAACTGATGGCTCACAGGGGGTACTAGCACCACAGATATTCCACTATACCACAACACCGGCCTCTCTTTTTCTTAATCATTAATTTGAGAAATGTTTAGATATTGTTTGTTGATCATGGCCTCATTTTAAAAATTTTTTTAATTTATTTTTTTAAAGATTTATTTAATTTATTGGAAAGGCAGATATACAGAGAGGAGGAGAGACAGAGATGAAGATCTTCCATCCGATGATTCACTCCCCAAGTGGCCGCAACGGCTGGTGCTGCGCTGAGCTGAAGCCAGGAGCCAGGAACTTCTTTCCGGGTCTCCCATGCGGGTGCAGTGTCCCAAGGACTTGGGCCATCCTCGACTGCTTTCCCAGGTCACAAGCAGGGAGCTGGATGGGAAGAGGAGCTGCTGGGATTAGAACCAGTGCCCATATGGGATCCCTGCGCGTTCAAGGCGAGGACCTTAACCACTGTGCTATTGCGCCAGGTCCTGTGGCCTCATTTTAAAAAGAATTTGCTGATAGTTAATATTATGCATCTATATAATTTACTTATTAATGAAACTCAAGGTTGCTTTTAGTATTTTGCTATCTTTTTTTTAACATTTATATATTTTCATATTGGAAAGTCAGATCTCCACAGAGAAAGAGAGACGAAGATCCTTGATCCGCTGGTCCACTACCCAAGTAGATGCAATGGCCAGAGCTGAGCCAATCATATCCAATCTGAAGTCACGAGTCAGGAGCCTCCTCTGGGTCTCCCATGGAGGTGCAGGGTCCCACGGCCTTGGGCTGTTCTTGACTGCTTTCCCAGGCCACAAGCAGGGAGCTGGATGGGAAGCATCTGGGCCATCAATTGGTACCCATATGGGATCCTGATGCATGCAAGGAAAGGACTTTAGCCACTAGGCTAAGGTGCTGGGCCCAGTATTTTGCTATCTTAAAGTGCATGCACTGTGATGAACATTTTAGACTCATTCTTGTATCTTTTGAAAGAACCTGTATTAAAATTTCTTACAAAAGGAACCATTGCTTTAAACAGTGTACATATTCTGTATTTCCTTAGCCATGAACATGCACTTAGGGAACTCATACCAATTTATTTCCATCAGTATTTACACAAAAATGTTTCTCCCAAATCTTGTTGAAAACAAGCGTAATTAAATGTACTTAATGGCAACTTCAAGTTTATGAAGACAGATTAGTATGACTGAAAAACTAATGAATGAAAGTTACTGATTATGATTTAGATTTTTAAAATTGTGCTTCTGAAAGTCTTATTCTCCTTTCAACTTTGGAGAAATGCTGAGTTTTAAAAAATTAATATGTGTTAAAATAGACTTAATTGTGATGCTCAAGTTTGTGGATTTTGACTCACATATAGGTCTTCATACCCATACAATAGTCAGGACATATACTTACACTCTCTGCTCCCTACCCTATAATCTTTCCTGTGCTGATCCTTCATAATTCCATCTGCCCCAGTCACTCAGTCACCTGTTTGTGCTGTGTCAACACAGTTTTGTCATGGAATGAAATCAGATGGCATGTGAACTCAGACTGGATTTTGAAACTCAACTGACAGTTCTGAGGTGCATATGAATTGCTGTGTTTATCAGTGCACAGTTCAGAAAAACAGTGAAGACTGATCTTGGAAAAAATTAAGAGGATTGATGCATTTCTGTCCAGACTGCTGAGCAAAAGAGGAGACGCCAATCATCAATATGAGGCGTGAGAGGGGATGTCACGACAGACCCCACCAAGCAGTTCTAGCCTCGTCCATCTGAAAGCTTGGAAGTTCTGCAAAACCCTTGGATTATCAGGGAGGGCATTTTGCCCAGCAATGAGGTGGTTCCCAGAGGTCCCTGGGTTCCTGGTTTCAGTGAGGCCCAGCCCTGGCTGTTGTGGGCATTTGGACATAGATCTGTCTGTGTCTCTCTCTCCCTTCATCTCTCTACATCCAAGTAAAATGAAATAAACAAAAAAATTTAAACTTACCAAAAATTGATCTAATATAAAATACATGCTTAGAGGAGTTTTGTAACTATTAAAGATTATTATGTTAGAAACCTTCCAGAAGATCAGTCTCTGCTTCCTCACTGTAAACCACAGGTCTGATGACAGGACCCCTTTTCCTATCCTGCAAACCTTAAGTGGTAGCTTCTGGAATTTTCTTTGTCTTTAGCTTTTCCAGGTATTTCCTGAGTCCTGGTCACAGGATACCAGAGGAAAAAAAGGTTGACTCTGGCTCGGTGGTCGTTTCAATTCTCGTCCTCCTCTAAGTTTTAAACATCATGCTATTTGTCAGGGGTCTTGGTAGATGCTGTGAGTATTTTGTCCAGCTTTTGTAGCTGTGTTTAGTGGGAGAGACAAGACAGACAGCCATGAATCCATCCAAACTATAACTGGAACCTGAAAACCAAGCTTCCTCTCCTTCTTCATCTAATAGATAAAGGTGCAGGGCCTCCATAATTGCTTGTTCCTCTCGAGTCTGGTCTTTCCCATTTCCCTACACAATTGTGTGCCTGTAGATACCTGTGCAGTGTAAGCTGTGGATCCTCTTTGTTTTCAATAGTTCTCACCTGCACACAAAATGTTAACAGGCATGGCATATTTTAAATGTTGGCCCACAGAGTCCTTGATTTTCAGGAGGAAATGTTACCATATGACATAATAGTGCCTATTCTCCTTTGTAACCTGTAGTTTTAGGCCTTGATCTTGTAACTGAGCTGTGTTGTACTCATATAGTGTATACTTCAAGTTGTGTGTTCTACAGTGTGTAAATAACTGCACACATTGTATTGGCATGACAGCTGTTACACAGTGTGACTCGGTGGATTGTGACTGATTCCCCTGTCATTTCTGAAGGTAAAAATTTAACCCTGTGGTAGGCGTTTGGCTTGGAGCATCCTACACTGCAGTGTCTGGATTTGATGCCCCAAGATCCTAAGGCCCGCTGTTGCAGGGAGGCCCCCACTGAGTTCCACCCTCCCAGCTGCAGTTTGCCCCATAGCTATGAACCACAGTGGATGTGACCTCTCTCTGCCAAGAAATAAATAGCATTTTAACAATAAATTTAACTCTATACTTTCAGAACTCAGAATATGCAAGTGCAAAATTTGACCTTAGAAAAGATAACTCAATTCATGATTTAAACATCATGACTTGAAAGTACATAGTGAAGTTTTTTTTTTTTTTTTAAACCATATCAAGAACTTTTCTTGGATTGGTATTGTGATACAGTGGGTTAAGCTGCTTCCTGTGATGCCAACCTCCCATGTGAGCTCCAATTCAAGTTCAGGCTACTCCTCTTATGATCCAGTCTCCTGCTAATGTGCCTGGAGAGGCAGTTTTGAAAACAATCCAAGAGCCGGAGCACCTCCTACCCACAGGGAGACCCAGATAGAGTTCCAGGCTCCTGGCTTTAGCCTAGGCCAGATCTGGTCATTGTGGCCATTTGAGAGTGAATCAGCAAATGGGAAACTCTCCTCTCCTTCCCCCACTGCCCAATAATAGCGCTCTCTCTCTCTCTCTCTCCACACACACACACACACACACACACACACACACACACACACTTTGTGCAACCTCAGAATGACATCAGGAGGCAGGAACAACTTAGGTTCTGTTGTGTAAGCAAGAACGGTCTTTCTCAGGTGTGGCTTTCAGTCCTCCCCATGGAACAACTCCTGTGATGGGCCTGTCTTTTGACCTGTCTCCTGCTGCATCTGCTCTCGTGTACCGGCCCACCTGGTTTGCAGTGTGTGTGCTGTCATGGCCTTGGAATGCAAGTCGATTCTCTGAACTCTGCCCTCCATGGCCCCCATACCATGTTTTGTGCACTTGCTGATTCTTTTATTTAATTATTTTTAAACAAAAATCTATTTTTTGTTTAAAAAAGAGAGAGAGAAAGAGGGAGAAACAGAGGGGACAGGCAGAGATAGCTCACCCCAGGGAGACTTAGGCAGTGAAGGAGCCCTCCCTTTGCTCTGGCGCACCATGCTGCCCTCTTTGCTGTGTTCTCCAGGGTTCCACAGAGTGTTTCCCTTGAGGTATGCTGAGACCTTTTTGTTTTGTCCCCGCTCTGCTCACCCAGCAGCATAGAGTGCTAATGGTGCTGGATTCATGCTCAGAGAACTTGATGGCCTCTGGGACCTGGCGATGTCTTCTGCTGTCCTCTCCAAGCTCCCTAGCACCTGCCTTTCCCACCCGCTACCTGCAACAAATGATGGCTTTCTCCTTAGAGACAAGCTCAATATCCTAAAACAATAGCTGTCTTACCTACAAGATATAACTGTTTCTCAAACGTAAGAGGAGAGAAGTGCTATTAGTTACAGCAACAATGATGAGTAAAAACATTATAGTTTCTTACAAATTTAATGAGAAACATGCATGAATAAAACCATCCGATGCTTCTGTGCAGCCACTGTATAGTAGATAAGAAGCACTCCGTAATGAAGAATTCCCATGTTGCTGGTTAGCATTGTTAATAAAGTCAGTCTTTACCAACACAAATATTCAGAGATGTGTAAGCTAACATTTCAGTGAGATGATGGCATTTAGATGTGATTCTTTTGCAAGAGAAGATGCTTATGAAATAAAGAACACTGATGTGACTCTTGTGCTGTGAAACAGGGAAAGCATTGCAGAGGAGCTATTGACATTGACGGAGGCTAAGGAATAGAACCTCAAAGTAATGAAGATGGATTACCAGGAGTAAGAAAATGACTAGCGGGACAGGGAAAACAGTCATTATTTATGGGAATATGGTTTAAGGTAAATTTTGCATTCTATATGGAGACAGACATATTTTTTTAAAAGTATTTATTTATTTTACTTAAAAGTCAAAAATGCAGGGAGAGTGAGAGAAGGCGAGAGAGAAAAAAGCCAGGAGCCAGGAGCTTCTTCTAAGTCTCCCACACGGATGCATGGGCCCAAGGACCTGGGCTATCTTCTGCTGCCTTCCCACATTATCTGGGAACTGGATTGGAAGTGGAGCAGTCAGGACATGAACTGGTGTCCAAATGGGATGTTGACACTTCCAAGTCCACTACTATACTCTTACAGTGGTGTGGCTCTGAGACACACATTTTAAGGTAGAGTTTTAAAATAAGTACCTTGCCTCTTTGGGATGGGAGGTGTGATAAATGGCTAAATATATACCTCATATCATACAGGAGATAAATTCCCAGTATATTAAGATTTCAGTATATTTAATAATCCATGAAATTTTGGAGTAACACTTTTAGATTATTTTATGATCATGAGGGGCATAGAGCCTACTAAGGGAAAAATACAATTGAGAAACAATAAAGCATAATGCTGACAAATCTGTACAGAAATGAAACCCAGAACTTTTAGTTTGTTGACCCAGAGTATTTGGTTTGTTCAGTGTGCAGAATAGGTTCTCAGTAAATGTTTGGGATGAATGACAATAAAATAAGTGGCTAACAGGTTAGACGCAGGCAGAGTATTGGGAAGAACACTTGCCGAGTGTGAAATGAGTGTTAATATGCAGAGTGCATGAAGTGTGAGGCCAACTCAGCAAATGGACGCCTCAGACTCAGAGAAGGAATAAAGGCAGCGGCCAGTAAACTCACAAACAGACGCTTAACATAATTCACAGTGAAGAAAATACAGGTCAGAAGGGGGTATTTCTGCTTATGTTAGTGAGGAAATTGTAGATATTGATAATATCCAGTTGGCGGGAGTGAAGGAAACTGTTCTAGTGAGAGTCTACAAACTGGTGAAGCTATTTTGCAGGTAGATTTTGTGGCATCTTTGGCAATTAGAGATGCCAAATCTCTTGATCTAGCAAGTTCTTTCTATGACTCTCCCTAAAAATATATATATTTTGCACAGGTGTATGTTCATCGTATCATTGCCTATAACACTGAAAATTAGAAGCAATGAAGAGCTCAGTAATTTTGGCAAAGCTAAATTACTTGATATACATGCAATCATGAACAAGAATGCGGTGGAGGGCAGAATGCCTGCAATGCCAGCATCCCATATGAGCACTGGCTTAGGTCTCTGCTGCTCTACTTCTGATCCAGCTCCCTGCCAGGCACACTGGGAAGGTAGCAGAAGAAGGCTCAAGTACTTGGGCCTCTGCCACCCTCAAGGGAGACTTGGATGAAACTCCTGGCTCCTGGCTTCAGTCTGGCTCAGCTCTGGCCATTGCAGCCATGAGGGGAGTAAATCAGCAGATTAAAGATTCTCTCCCTCTCTCTCTCTTTTCCTCTTTTCCTTTCTGTTTGTAATTCTTAGCTTCAAATAAATAAATGAACAAACCTTTTAAGTAATAAAATGAGGCAGACGTGTATTATCTATTGAATGGAAAGACTTATTCGATACATTGGTAAGTTTTAAATAAGTAGAGAAACTGACATACATGGGATGGACATTTGGTCCAGTGGTTAATCCTGGATCGGATTCCCACATTCTAAATGGAGTGCATGGGTTTGATTCCTGGCTTCAGCTCCTGATTCCAATTTGCTGCTAGTGCTAGACCCTTGGTGGCAGCAGTGGTGGCTGTGGTAGCTGGGTTTCCACCATCCCTGTGGGAGATCTGGATTGGATGCCCAGCTCCTGGATTTGGCCTAGCCCAATTGCATCTGTTTTGGGCATTTTTGGAAGTAAACCAACACATGGAAGCTCTGTCTCTCAAATAAATAAAAAATAATATATGAGATCACAAATAGAATAATTCATTTGCATGAAAACAAAGGACTATTGTTATATGAGTATATAAATGCATATAAGAGGGACTGGGAAGAAATATACTCAGCTGTGGTGACCTCTGGGAAGAGAATGGTTGAGAGGCTTTCCTGATTTATTACTGATGATTATGTTTTACTGAGATGTTTTATAATGAGAATATATCCATATAGCATCTGGTGATAAGAAAGAGAAGATAAAGGAGAGAAAATTTTGGGCAGAAAATAAGAAATAAAGAAAAAGGGGCAGGGAAAGAAGGAAGGGAGGAAGAAAAGAAAGAAAGAGGAAGAAAGGAAGAGAAGGAAGGAAGAAAAAAAGAAGGAATGAAAAATAAAGAAAAGGAAGAAAAAGAAACAAAGAGCAAGAGAAAGAAGGAAGGAAGGAAAGAAAGAAAGAAAGAAAGGAGGAAGAATGAATCTTGGCTCAACTGCTAAATCCTCAGCTTGCAAGTGCCGGGATCCCATATGGGTGCTGGTTCGTGTCCCAGCCACTCCACTTCCCTCCCAGCTCCCTGCTTGTGGCCTGGGAAAACAATAGAGGACCGCCCAAAGCCTTGGGGCCCTGTGCCCCGTGTGGGAGATCCAGAAGAATTTTCTGGCTTCTTCCTGGCTTTGGATAAGCTTAGCTCTGGCTGCTGTGGCCATTTAGAGAGTGAACCAGTGGATGGAAGATATTTCTTTTATTCTTTTTCTGTGCATTTAATCTGCCTTTCCAATAAAAATAAACAAATCTTAAAAAAAAATAAGTTGATCAAAGTGAATCCTGTATTAAGTATTGGATATAAAAACGGAATGCAAACAAGCCTCCTCCGTGGGCTCTCTGCTTCATCCTGGCTTGCGCCTGTTTGAGGCCTGATGAGCCCAGCAGGGTGGTTCAGATCTCACTCTTGCCCTATTTACCAGACACTGTGTTACTGCCAAGCACCCCACAGGGGCAGGGTGCATGGAGATGGCTTCTGCCCGCACATCAGCGTCTGTGCCATAGCGGGTCTGACTCAGCCACTTCAGCAGGAGGCTGGCTGAGGGCCACAGGGCTTCCCCAGAAGTCACGACGACCTTCTCCGGACACCCGAGATGGCGTGTCACTCCTGACTCTGGGTGTGTATTCTTGGACTTTAGATTTCTATCACATTGCTTGCTGTTCTGGCATTCCCCCTGAGGATGGTTGCTGCTAACTGGTCTTCAGAGAGAGAGAGAGAGAGAGAGAGAGAGAGAGAGAGAGCGAGATCTGCAACCCCATACTCACTCACGGGGCCACTGTAGAGACCAGACCCCCTATTCTGTTCCTGCAGGTGCTCCCATTGCTGAGTGTGTGGAATTTCTAGGGCCATCCTGACAACAGGGTGAAATCTCCTGCAGTTCTGGGGGCTGAAAGTGGGAAGCCAAGGCACGGCAGAGCCCTGCTTCCCCTGGAGGCTTGGGGAAGGCCCCTGCCTTGATTTTTCTAGCAGCTGCCACTTGGCTACAACCCTGGCTACTCCCTGGCTGACAGCTACCTCACCCATCTCTGTGTCTGTGCTCAGCAAGCCTCTCCTGGCATTTCTCTGTGTCTTTGGGTCCACGTCTTCTTCTCCTTTCGCTTTCAAAGGGGCCAGTCATTGGCTTTAGAGCCCTCCCTAACCTAGCATGAGCTCTTCTTAATTATATCTGTAAAGTTACAGTTCTTAAGTAGGGACACAATCTGAAGTTGCAGCAGATGTGAGGGCTTTTTGGGTGGTAGGGGAGGATGTTGTGCAGGCCACTACCTGAACAGCATCCTCTTAGACTTCCCTTTGGGTGACATTTCATTTCTTTACTTAGTGGCCCCGTCTTCCTGCCCCTTTGGTTCGTATGTTCCTTTTATTGCCCCCATAAGCCTGGTCATATGCTTCTGATGGTAAGTCAAGCTTTGCATATGCTACCTTTCCAAATACTTATAGTGGCAGTAATTCTTGTTTCTAGATCTATCGGGCAACCTTACCCGTTGTCCTCATGCTTAGACCCACACTTATATAAACCTGTGCCCAGCCATGAATCAGGAGTTTGTAAGGTATCTTCATTTGATTTATGGTCTTAATATGAAGCCATGCATCTATTTGATTTAGTTTAGTTAGCTGGTCCATGAGGGATGTTGGAAATCCCTAGAGGGCCCTGGGAGGAAGGCAGTTGCCTTGCTGCTATTTCAGTAGGACTCAGTCACTGCCTGCATGTGGGGACAAAGTCCCAGAGAGAGCTGTGGCAAGGAGGTGGGGAGGGTTTGGATTAAACACGAAGCGAAAGCCAACTGTGCTTTGGAAGAAAACTGATTTCAGGAGGAGTGTGACAGAGAGGGTCTTGCTATTGGTGATGAGCTGATGGTAACAATTGTTGGAAAAGAGGCATCTCTCCAAGTAAGAGGGGGCAGCTGTTAATGCAGCCTCCACTCTAGGTGGGAGCTGTCTCACACCTGGCTCAAGTGTCAGTGTTTATGGTGGGGGGTGAGAGGGGAGGGAGCAATCTCCATCCTTTGGCTGCCTTGGCATCCTTCAGCAGGGGTGCAGATGGAGATTGTGCTGCTGGGCTGTTTCAGCACCATTGATGAGCCTCCTGGTGCTTGTGTTGCATATGCAGCAGGGACGTGGGATCCTTCTGAGCTCGCCACGTCCTCCTTCTCAATCCCCCTCCCATGAGACTGGCATTGTGATGCAGCAGGGTAAGTCAGCATCTCCTATTGGGCACTGATCTGAGTTCTAACTGTTCTGCTTTTGATGCAGCTCCCTGCTAAGGTGTCTGGGAGGGCGGCAGATGTTGGTTCCAATGCTTGAGCCCCTGCCACCCAAGTAAGAGCCTCAGATGAAGTTCTTAGTTCCTGGCTCCTGGCTTCGGCCTGGCCAGTTTTCAGCCATTGCAGCTATTTGTGGGAATGATGGGAGATCTCTCACTCTCTTTCTCTTGCTTGTCAAATAAGTATAAACCTCACCCAAACGGGTGAGAGACTATCCATTTGCATAGGAACAAAAAAGGCAATGTGGTATAGAAAAGGCTTGGAGTTCCTGATGCCTTTTTATGATTATAATATTGGATACAGCAGCTCTCACACTGTTCCTGTGTTGAGGATCTATCTGCAAAACCAACCCTTTGCTATATCATCATGCATGTTATTTCCCAAGAAAGGCGAGGTTCAAGAGATACTCCGGGGATAGAACTGGATCTACTACCCACTGGAACCACGGAATGAATTTTTGAAATGATGTTGAGGAGGTCTTAGGGAGATGTTTCCTAATTGTAGGAAGCCAAAATTCTATGAGGAAAATCACAATTTTATGTGTATGAGGAGACTTCAACAAGTTGGTAGAAACTGAAATTAAAAGGTAAGTTTATTTTAGTGCAGAAAATTGAAATCCATGCATTTCAATGGTTCAGAAGGTTTATGAGAAATTTATGAATTTCAAGGTTCTTTTGCACCAGAATTAAACTTATTTTTATTTCAATGACCCACACACTTTTGCCATGCCTTCTTTTCTGCTATAAATTGAGCATTTAAATGTTTCAAAGATTCTTTACTGCGACCAGAGGAAGACGTCTGCTTTCTAAGAAAAGCTACTAAGATTTTTCTGTCTAGAAATACAGAATTTTTAAAAATGTATTTGAGAGCCAGAGAAGGAGAGAGTACATTCCCTTCCGCTGGTACACTGCCCAAATGCATGCCACAGCTGAGGCTGGGCCAGGCTCAACTTCATCCACATCTCCCATGGGAGTGGCAGGGGCTCATAGCTTGAGCCATCCCCGCCATTTCCCAGGGTCTGCATCAGCAGGAAGCTGGATTGAAGAGCCAGAGGCAGGTGCTGAACCCAGCCACTGCCATGTGGGACATGGACCACTTGCTGCTAAACACTTGCCTCCTTGTACTTGGTTTCAAAAAGACTTGAGAAAGGTGGTTACTTACAAACAGAAAATCCTTCTTCTTGTTTCCCATTGTTTCCTTCTGGAATTCTGCTGAACTCATTGTGTCTTAGCGCCAGTGCAGTTTCTGGGCAAGGACTGCATATGGAGCTGAGCAAGCCTGTCCCTGCTTTATAAGCTGCGGAACCTCTCACTGTGAACACACCACCTAAGGGATGCTGCCACTGTGAAGGGGCCACTGAGTTGCTCCGAGGATCCTCTTGGCCTCCCCGCTGGCAGGGGGAGAGAACAGCCATGCTGTCCTCAATACAATTACATGCTACTGGCTTTTAACAAGAGGAGTTATTGTTATTATTATTACCATTTCCTCTTCTCTGCTGCTTGAGAGGCATTCTCTGTTTTAAACTCTTCCGAGGCTGGGTTTTTCAGTTTGACTTTGATTTAGTCTTTCTCATCTTCTCCCTCCCATTTCCACCTCTACTTTTCTTTGTCTTTTTTTTTTTTTTTTTTTTTTTTTTTTGTGGTGTGGATGTTTATCCCATCAATACACAATCTCATGTTTAAGAGAATGCCCCATGTGCACCTGCCAAGGGCCCCTTGGAGCGGTCCAGGTGCCTTTCGGAGGTAAAGTGGCAGTTGACTGTCCGCATCCTTCAGGGAAGGAGCAGAGGAGGCAGGCAGCTTGCTCAGGATCTCTGTGGAAAGTCTCCTTCAAAACTCAGTTTCTCAAGGCTGGCGTCATGGCATAGTGGGCTAAACAGCTACTTATGTTGCCAGCATTCCATGTAAGAGCTACAGTTCAAGTCCTGGCTATTCCACTTCTGATCCAGCTCCCTGCTAATAATGTGCCTGGAAGGCAGTGGAAGATGACCCAAGTGCTTGGGTCCCTGTCACCCATGTGGGAGACCCAAGTGGAGTTTCTGGTTCCTGGCTTCAGCTTGGCTCATCTTTGGCCATTTTGGCCACCTGAATAATTACACAACACATAGAAGAAAGCTTTCTCCGTCTCATGCTACTTTGCAAATAAACAGATCTATGTTTTTTAACTCAGACACTTAAGGGAGGGGTTGCTGTTCCTCCCAACCTGTGTGTTCCGTCATGATGCTGAAGGCTGAGCTTCATAACAGAGGTGGACTGCAGTGGGATCACCATGCTGAGCACAGTTGGGGGTGGATTATATTGGCTCACAGACAGCTCCTCCTTTAGATGTTTCTATCTACTATTCTGTACCAAACATTTGGCACAGATGGGAGTCATTTCCAGCCCCTTTGTCTGGAACTTAAGGATGAGAGGGCTTTGGGGCTAGCAGGTTGAGCCACCACCTGCTGCACCAGCATCCTCTAAGGGTTTAGTTCCTGACCTGGCTGTTCTACTTCCAGTTCTCCCTGCTAATGCACCCAAGAAAGCAGCGGCAGTTGGCCCAGCTCCTTGGTTCACTCTACTCACGTGGGTGACATGGATAGAGTTCCAAGCTCCTGGGTTTGACTTGGCCCAGCCCTGGCAAGTGAGGCCATTCTGGGAGTGAACCAGTGGATGGAAATCCTACTGTTTTCTCTCTCTAGTTTTTGTTGGATTTTCTAGGAGATAGTAAGGAGAGTTTCACCTGACTCTGAATTCGTTTGAACCATGGAGGGAAGGAATGGAGACGGGGTTTTCTCTCACCCCTTAAATTGTGCATTATTCTACATAGCACATATGATCTTCAAATGTCTTGTATGTTTCACTTATTTTGATTTTAGATGGGTTTTTCCACTTAGAATGTGTCCTCCAAGAGGATAGAAGCTGCTGTTATTGTACAAACCTACAATTAAGCATGGTACAGATTGGGTGCTCAACACATGTTTTTTTTGATTGAGTGAACAGTGCTGTTTCCATAAGGAGCTTTTGTAACCAACCGACTCCAGAGTCCACGAGTTTGTTTCAGATGTTGAGAGTGAGTTGAAATACGCAACTGGAACTTCCTTGTCTTTTTTAAAAAGACATGTTTATTTATGTGAATGGCAGAGTGACTGTATGTGTGTGATATATATATATATATATATATATATACATACACAAATATGTGTATCTATATCTTTATCTTTATATCTATATCTATATCTATATCTATATCTATATCTATATCTATATCTATATCTATATCTATATCTATATCTATATCTAATCTATATAGAGAGAGCTGTCTCCTGTTTGCCGGATAACTTTCCAAATAACTATAGCTACTGGGGCTGGGCCAGAATCCTGGGACTCTAATTGGATTTCCCACATTGGTGGCAGGTGCCCAAGTACTTGAGATGTATTCTACTGCGTTCCCAGGTGCATTAGCAGGAAGCTGGATTGGAAGTGAATCAGCTGGGACTTAAGCAAGTGTTCTGATATGGGATGTCAGTACCACAAGCAGCAGGTTAACCCGCGCACCAGGACACTGGACCCTAGCAGTTCTCAAAATGTCCAGCTTCACAACCACTCTGATGAGCAGATCTCATATTAGCAATCCATGGTACTGGGTGGTCGTGGAAGACACAGTAGAAGGTAAATGATGGCAGAGGAAGCCAGAAAGCTGGCGCTTTGGAAAGTGCCTTCTCCTGTTTTTCCTGTTGCCAGCAATCTCCCTGCCTCTGAAGAGGATCTGGTGTCATTGGCACCATGTGTAGATTTCTTCTGTGGTCACATCCCAGAAGGTGAAGGGGGATGTCAGAACTTCGTGACATCTTCTGTGTAACTTAGCCACAAGGTGCATGAAAGGAAATGAGTGTGGATCTATGAACATCTCAGAATGCGCTGATGCTCAAAGGGGGCACCAGATAGACTCTGAGCAAAGCCTGCTGGACCTTGTACCTACTGACGCACCCAGCAGGTGGGGATACATGCTGGGAAGGGGCCAGCAGGGGGTGCTCAGATCTGTTCTGGATGAGAAGACATTCGGAGAACTGGGATGATTCTGTTCGAGAACAATGTGGACACTGGCTTTACATAAGGGGTGGACTCTCTGTGTGGGAGAGGCATTAGAAGTTTCTGGGGCCCGGCGCTATAGCACAGTGGTTAAAGTCCTCGCCTTGCACACACGGGATCCCATATGGGCGCCGGTTCTAATCCTGGCAGCTCCACTTCCCATCCAGCTCCCTGCTTGTGGCCTGGGAAAGCAGTGGAGGACGGCCCAAAGCCTTGGGACCCTGCACCCACATGGGATACCCGGAAGAGTTCCTGGCTCCTGGCTTTGGCTTAGCGCAGCTCCAGCCGTTGCGGTCACTTGGGGAGTGAACCATGGGATGGAAGATCTTCCTCTCTGTCTCTCCTCCTCTCTGTATACCCACCTTTCCAATAAAAAATAAATAAATCTTAGAAAAAAAAAGTTTCTGGAGCCTCAGGGTTTGAGTAAGAACTGAAGGGTAGAAACATTTTCTACACTCAAATTATTGCAAAATGGCTAATGGGGGAGCTGCTTCTGGGTCTCAGGACCTGTGCAACTCCTGGTTTGGTGTGATGAGCTCAGATGCTCACTGGAGCCAAGCAAGGGCCTGGAGTGAAGATAGACTCTGGTTCCAGGTTGCCTTCCACAATCTTCCATTTCTTGGCTTCTCTCCAGTTAGCTATTTTTCTATTCCCTTTAGGACATTTCCTCTGGAGCCCAGGATTTTACATCTTAAGAATCTGTATCACAGAAATAGACAAGTACTCAGGGATCTAGGCATGAGAGTGTTGGTGTCTGAATTACAGAACTGCTTGAAAGGCAAAAAAAGTGGAAGCAACCTGAATGGCAATTGAAAAGGAAAAGTTGAGGAGGTTCTAATGTAGACATCCCATGAACTAGCAGGCCAGTACTGTAGGGAGGGAGTTGTTTCTATATTGACTGTCCTAGGGAGCTAGATGGGATTTATGGGTCTGCAGGGAAGGTAAGAGAAGCATGTGCTGAGAGAGTAAATTTTCCGGTATAAATGGCATTGTTAACAGTGGCTGGGGAGCTTGGGTTGCACGAGGTGGTGAGGGGACCTGAGAGACAGGGAAGAGTAGACAAGTGTGGAAAAAAAAGAGGGGCTGGCATGGCTGTCTGTATATTTTCTATCTATCCGTCTACCTACGTACTTATCTTCTGTCGACCATCTATCGTATCCATTGTCTGTCGGTGTATCTACGTCTATCATTTACCTGCCTATTACCTATCAATCATCTATGAATTTATCATCTGTCTTGTCTATGCAACCTATCCTATCACTTGTCTGTCTAGCTAGCTAACTATCATCTATCTCTATTCCGTGAGTGGGAGTGGTTATGTTTAGACATGTATTAATTTAGCAGACTTTAATAAAAGAAACATCTCTTTTCCCTTAACATTAGTCCCATCTCTGCTTCTGTTGTTTCTCTCTTATAAAAACTGTCTTGATCTTTTTTAAGAAGATGACAGGTTTATAATAAAAAAATCTATACATTTTCATCATTAAAGGTGATAGCTTTAACAAATCTGAAGGAGATTCAGGGAATGGTTAAAGAGAAAATGTTATGAATTGAGATTGGATTTCTGGATCATTATGAATGATAAATGGCTTGAGGGTCATTTGCATTTTTCTAAGTTGCTTCTTTGCTGTAGGCAAGATGTCCATATTCCTCCCAGTGCTTTGGAAAAATGTTTCCTTTCTTAACCCTAGGGAACATAGGTTTAAATAGGAGCACTCAGTTAAAATAGGAAATTTGCTAGTTCATGGGGGAGGTACAGCACTAGCACTAATGTGTGTGTGTGTGTGTGTGTGTGTGTGTGTGTGAGATCACCTTCTTGGCTGAGACAGCCAGCAAGATGCTACTGTGTTTTCTGGTGAAGTGGATGCTGTCAAACTACTTAATTGCCTTCTTGATTGAATTATTCTCATTACACATTTATATTTGTTGCAGATGGTTCTTTCTACATTAACATTTTTGTTTACATCCAGACTAGCTCAGATACTATAGAAATGGCTTGTGATTCTACCCCTGCCTTTTTCAAAGGAGGAGTCTGGAAGGTTTGGTTTTATCTTCATGTTTGGATGTAGACTCAGAGCTCCTCCTGATAGCGCTGCTGGGACAAATAGGAGTGAACAGCATGTCGGCCACCCATGAAAACAGAAATATTAATCACCTTATTTGTTTGATTTTAAGATTGTTCATTGTATATGTGACTTCACTTGGATTCATTTATTAAGTTAATATTATAAGTATTTGTTTTAGAAAGAAGATATTGGAAGTTCAGTGGAATATTATTAACTGGTTGTTGAGTTGTGGATATTTGACGCAATAAGAATATCCCAGAATCATAAACCTCAACTAGAATTGCAGTTACTATCTCTGTAGAATTGAATAGTACTGTCTTGGTTCAGACAAACCAGAGAATGACAAAAGTGTTGATTTTCATATAGATGATTGCCTCCTAGGCAGACAATTCTAAAAATCTACAGCGTAAGATCTATGCGTGGCTGACTCTCCTTTTTTCAAAAAGAAATTTAAAAATCACTTCTATTTTTAATTCAAAGGCATCATCATTTGAGGGGAAGTATCAGGTGCAGTAACATCTCTGCCTCATGAACCCGCAAAGCCTGCATGATGCTTATGGACCATTTATCTGTCACAAGGGGCTGGGGAGAAGCCGATGAGAAAATGTTTCCTGGAGAGTAGTTGGGAGTGCAGGTGAACTGGGGTGTGGAAAAATGTCCTGCCCAACCAGGCTGCTGTGTTGGCTGGGGGCATCCTCCTGGCAAGTGTTTCCTTGGAGTTTCATTGTTACTGTCACTCTGTTTTCTTGGGCCCCTGCCCACAGGCCTGTCTGTGAGGTCCCCTGGCTGACGTTCTGTGGGTATCTGAGTCTCTGGTCTTCTTGCCGCATTTCTCATGCTTTTTCTTTGTGATGTTTCAGCTCATCCACCATATACCATGTGCTTTAGAGTGAAATTCTACCCTCATGAACCCTTGAAGATTAAAGAAGAGCTCACAAGGTATTTTCCATTTATTTGTATGTCTGCTGTGTGCCTTTACCCAGCCAGGGCCTGGAGTCCAGCCGGCCAGACAGGATTCCCGGTCCCAGACTGAGGACTCAACCTCAGCAGGCGCTGAACTCCGCATTTAGCTCCCAGTTTTTTGCTTCCATTTAATTGTCTTGAGATTGGTTTCAAATAGTTGTCACTGGAAGTGTAATTAACTGTGAAAAAAAAAAAACAAGGGTTATGAGTGGGATGTATGCTCTGGAAACATCTGAGAGTGGGGTTCTAAAAATAAACAGAAGGCGGCTGGATGTTTTGGTGGCTCCCCCCCCGCCCCCCTCCCCCCCCCCCCCCCACTGGTGTAGCCCTGGCCTGTCTCTTGTGCCCATGATGTGCTGGGAGGGACCAAGGTGACTTGGCAGAAGAGTCGGCGGGTTATGCTGCTCTTTGCTGACAGAATGGCAGCTGTGGGGAAGGTATCCCTCCACCTGTAGCCCAGCTCTCTGGACGGATTCCCTTGCTGCTTTCCTAAATTCCTCTTCCTGAGTTACCTTTGGTTGGCCTGTGGAGCTCCGCTTCCATAAACAATGTGCTGCTGAGCAGGACCCCAGGGGCTGGGGTGGCAGTGGTGGTTGGAGGTAACTGCTGTCATGTGCTTGGTTCTTGATCAGGCTGTGATTTAGTGATGCCCCAAGTCACCGAGTATAATCAGCTCTCAGGATAATCAGCCATTCTCCTTGCTCACTGGCCGTGGGAGGGTTTGGGATTCTCGGGAATTCTGCTTTGTACCCCCGTCTCTGGTAGCGTTCCATGGTAGCAGCTCTGAGAGACTGTGTGGGCCCATTCTGTTACTCATATGTCCACAATTGCCTGGAGAAGTCTGTGCTGGGGAGGTGTGTGTGTGTGTGTGTCTAAACAGAAGGATGACAGATGGTGGACATTTGACATGCTATTGGGCATTTTGCCCTCTGGCCTGCCTTTTTCTTTCTGTTAAGGTACATTTCATGTAACATGGATTGATTCCTCCACTTCGAAGTGTGCACCTTAGTGACACTGAGTATGTGCACAGTGTTGGGCAGCCATCATGACTGTGTGGTTCCAGAATATTCTCTTCTCCCCTCAAGCAGAAGCCCTGTGCCCCCAAACTGCCCCTGCCCATTCTGCTTCTCCCAGCCACTGGCAACTACCCACTTGCATGGACAGGCTACACATGGCATGTCATTAGAAACAGAATCACACAGTGATGTGGCCTTGGCTTGCTTCAGGTGTGAAAACTGTTTTTGATAAATTCATCTTCATTTCCTTGTCTAGATGAATGAGACATGGGTGGCTGTAGAAGTGGTTCACTTGGAAGGTGCTAACAGTGTGATTTCGAAGAGCAGATAAAATACTAATCTCTCTTTCGTCATCATAATCTGCTTTCTAATCTGGTCTAGAGAGTAAGCTTTGAATATATACCACCTGATAACTTAAAGAAAGATCTTTTGTTGTTGAGCAAAGTCCCTTTTGAGAGTAAGAAAACATATAGCTCTAGTTAAGGACTCCAGTGAACCCCCTCAGTTGAGTTCACTAGAGGCTTTCTGCCTTGGACGGAATAGCTGTGGACAGTTTAATCTTTCCAAAGGAAACTAAAATAGTCCTCTGCCTGCCTATGGGGAGAAATGGGCTTTTCTTAACACAGTCCTTGGAGTTCCAAACCAATTTAGAAACCACAGAAATCTTTGAGTCCATACTGCCTAAATGCTCGTCTTGATGACATTTGATTTTCTTCTTGTAAAGATAATATACAATTTGAGAAGAAGTTGAGCTTACATTCATTGCCATGCTTTTGATAAAGCATGTTTTGGAGTCAAGACATGGGCATAAGCAAGGAAGTTAACAAGAGTGAGAACAATTACATACCCAGAGAGGAGCTGGAAGTGCCTTTTTGTCCTTCAGTTCTCTGTTTAAACACTCACCTAAAATCCTTGATTCCTGGGTCGTCGTCTATAAATACTACATGGAATTGAATCTTACCAGAAACATGCTAATTTTAATTTGTAAAGTAAGAACAATCTCTAAATTCGCGTTCAGTAGAGAAGTAATATAATGAAAATGATACAGTAAATTGTGTTTCAGACCCACTAGTGTTTTGTTGTGTAATACAGGAATGAAACTGGGGGAAAAAGACGCATTGTTGTTTTGGGAGCTCTCACATTAGAAAATACGCATCCTAAATTCGAAGCCATTTGGAAGGACTGGTGGATTATGCTGACTCCACGGTAACCCTGCTTACGTCCAGAGCTCACTGACAGGAGTAGTGGCTGTGAAAGCTGGCATCTGGATTCCAGGCCCCTGGTAGCTTTCATTTTAGCCCTGATCTCTTGAGTTGTGGGTCAGAACTCAGGCTCTCACATCTGTAAACAGTTTCTGGGTCTCATCCAGCATCACCTGGGAATTCATCACAAACACAGATTTATGGCCCTTGCCCCAGACCCACTGAATCTAAAACCCTGGGGAGGCGCACCAGAAAAGTGTATCTTCATCATCCTCTTCAGGTGGTTCTGCAGCATTCCAGCATTTGAGAACTTGAAGGAAGGTTGTGTGTTCAGAAGTATTCATTTCCCGGGACAGGTATGAAAATTTTCAGCTTAGTGGTTTTTAGTCTGTTCTCAAGGATATGCCAACACAACCATGGTGATCTAACTGCAGAACATTCTTGTCACCCTTGTAGGTATAGATTTCCTATAAACATCCTGTTTCTCTGCACTCCCCTTAGTTCCTGTGTATTCTGAACATTTCCTGCAAGGCCGCGATGGGGACTGACTGAGAGGCGCCCTTTTCTCCATCTCCAGTTCGGGCACTGATCCAGGGAGTGCCCTAGGCTCCTTCCCTAACAAGCGCAGTAGTGTTCTTTTGACAAAATGAACCCTAAACCGAGCTGGAACTGTGTGAGCAGCTGCCTTTCCCCTGCTGCTCCTCCTACCCTGACTTAGCTCCTCACAATGCTCTCCACCAAGAGCGTCCTGTGGGCCACCTGGGTTGCCCGTGCCTGGTGCAGTACACAGCATAGCACAGGTGAGAAATGAAGACTCGTTGAATGAAAGCATTGGGAAGGCACTGAATCTGCCCCAACATCCTGGGTTGCGGCACACCAGGCCTGGCCGTCGCTCTGTGGCCCTCAGGTGTTAGTCATCCTCACTGGTCCTCCATTTTTCAGCCTCTCCTGTGGAGTTGTGCCAGCTGCTCCTTGGAAGGCTGAGCAATCACATGACTTGACTCCTGGAGGAGGGCATTAGAGTCCTCCAGGGAAGCAGAACTGACAGGATATGGACACACACACACACACAGAGTTAAAACATTTGAAAAGTTCTGGGGCATATCAGATTAAGCTTTCACCTACAGTGCTGGCATCTCATATGGGTATCAGTTCAGAGGCCCAACTGCTCTAATTCCAATCCAGCTCCTGTTCATGTGTTTGAGAAAGCAGCAGAAGATGCCTGAGCGCTTGGGTCCGTGCACCCACGTGGGAGACCCAGAAGAAGCTCTTGGCTTCTGGTTTCAGACTGGCCCGGCTCCAGTTTATTGTGACCATTTGGGGAGCTAATCAATAGTTGGAAGATCTTTTTCTCTCTGTCCTCTCTGTAACTCTGCCTTTCAAATAAAAGTAAGCCTTAGAAAGTGATACTGTGCTTAGAATGGTACTAAATTTTTTTTGAAAGTTCATGGGAAGGCCTGTGAGTTCTCCTTTCCACTCTCCATGTCCTTTCCGAAGGCCCCTCATGGGTGTATGCAGAAATGATGAGATTGGCTGTGAGAAATTGGCTCGCATGGTTGTAGAGGCAGAGCAATCCTGGGATCTGCTGGCTGCGAGCCAGAGGCTGGAACGCTGGGTTAGAGGTCCGAGAGCTGCTGAGCCAGGGTGTGAATTCCAGTGCATGGGTGAAGGTCCACAGACCAGGAATGCTGACGGCAGGAGACTAATGTCCATGTAGAGCACCAGGTGCAAGTGTACCTAACCTCCCTGTGCCTCAATAGATTAGATGGTGTCCACCTGCTTGGCTCATCCGGTCAGAGGCTGACTTCCACAGACACAGTCTCATATTCACCCTGATGTCCTGTTGAACCACATACTGCTCATCCTGCGGCCTAATCACGCTTCCCCCTATCGCAAGGTAGTAACTGAGCTGGATGGTGGAGAGCTATTCTTTCACTCTGCCCCAACCCTCTAAAGCAAGAGCAGAGGCAAGTGTTTGCTGGAGTGGTAGACACCTGTGTCATACAGGAGTGCCTGGGTTCAGTGTTTGGTTCTGACATCTGACTTCCACTTCGTGCAAAGTGCAGACCCTGGGAGGGTACAGACGATGGCTCGAGTACGTGGGTCCCACCACCCATGGGGAAAATGGAAAAAGCATTCCTGGCTCCTGGCTTTGGTCAGCCCAGGCCTGCCCATCATGGGTATTTGGAAGAGTTAACCAGGGGTGGGGACTCTGTGTCTCCCTGACTCTCAAATAAATAATAATATTTTAAAACACAAGTGTAGAAAAGAATCTGCATACTCTCCTGAGGTTAGATGGGCAGAAGCAATGTCCTGAACCTTGGATAGAAATCCGGAGAGCTCAATTAGCATGGCCAACAGAAAGATTCTGGCAAAAACGATCTTGTTAGGACTGGCAGACTGGCGCCCCCTGGTGATCGCTTCTGGGAACTACAGCGTTTTAAAAAATTTAGTTCTAACATTGCAGTATGCACCTCTATTCCCGAATAAAAGATGGGCTCCCAAATGAAACTTTTAAATATATTTTGACAACAGGACACTGGATTTTCTACCATTCTCTATAACAGCAATGTCACGATAAACTTAAATAGAAGATTGATGGACTTGTGACTATTGCTGAAGGACTAGATGATTGTAATAATATAGGGGAAAACAGTTGGGAGGGGATGGAGGGAGATGGTGAGTGTGGCAGGGAAAACCCCTGAGCCTATAGAGTTGTATCTTGAAAATAAAATAAAGTAAAATAAAATTCATTGCAAGCCAATCTCCTTGATTTGCTGCAAGAACTGGGCATACCTGGTCTGCCTTTCTGTGAGGTAACACTAGGCTGGATCCTTGCGGGGGCCAAACACTTCCTTGGGAGCCCCTGCCTTCCCCTTTGCTGCCAGGGGAGCCCCTTCACCAGCCATTTCATGCCCCAGGTAGACATATGACCTCACTGTTACTGCAGGTGTGGGTACTTGGCAGAGGGCAGCGCCAGCTGTTCACCAATTGGATTCCTGGCTGGCCTCAGAACTGAGTCTCTTTGCCACCAGTTGCTATGAGTCTGTCTGCTCCCAAGAGGCAAATGGGTTGGTCTTAGCTGTCTCTGTTTTAAATACAGGTGCAGGTGGTGATGACAGTGGCCCTGGTCATTACCGTGAGGGAGTCCCTGCCCACAGCTGCAGCCGTAGAGCCCTGTGGCTTGGCTTGGCTCCTTCTATGCCTCTTGGCAAATGCTAAGAAGACTCAGCCCAGTTGGCTTTAGAAGCTGAAAAGTTCTGCTCAGCCCAGACACTCGAGGTTTTCTGAATCCACAGCCCCTCTCTGGTGTGTGGAGTCCCAGCTGCTTGTTTGAACTGGGCAGGCTTCTGGTGAGCCCAGCAAATAAAGCGTGAACAGCCCTCCTCCTCCCCTAGGTTGTGCTAACCAAGACTCAGCACATCTTCTCCTTTTGTATTGCAGGTACCTTTTGTATTTGCAAATTAAAAGAGATATTTTTCATGGCCGACTGCTGTGCTCCTTCTCTGATGCTGCCTACCTGGGTGCCTGTGTCGTTCAAGGTAAGTCTGGCCCAAGCTCACCCACAACTGACTTTGTCCTGGGCTGTTCGGAGATTCCCCTCCCCTCCATCTATACCAGTGTCTGTGATTAGAGGCCAGTAGCGACCTGGGCATTTAACAACAGAGCCCCTCTTCACCATCTCTCGCAAGCCACTGGGGCCCAGGAGGAAGGCCGAGCTGAGCTATCCACAGATAATTTGCAAACATGAAAGCACATGGCTCAAGGTCAAGTCCTGAGTCTCTTGCAAATGAGCTATGTTGTACGGTGTCACAAGAGGCTCTGGCCAAGGGCAGGGAGGTGTTCTGTGTCCTGAGTTTTGACTGACAAGTATGGGGGCTAAGAGGTATATTTGGGTATAGGAGAGGGGTTGAAGCTGAGTCTAGCAAGTCAGGTGTCAATCCAAGGAATTATTCTGTGAATCTATCTTCCTTCATTCCTTCTTTTCTCTCACTCTTTTGTCTTTCTATTTGTAGAAAATATAACTAAAACATAAGTCTATTTTTGGTGCTCAAAACATTAAAATCTATGAATACATGGGCTCTGCAAAAGACTCACAAAAATTACATATTATGACAAAACTATGTATGGATTTAAAAAAATACTTGCACCAAAACAGTCGTCTTTTTATTATTTTTTCTTCCCACTAGTCTTCTGGAATCTCTCTCTCTCACTGTCTCTGTACATATCTGTGTCTCTCACATCCTTTCGCCAGCTGTGAGGTACATGACAAGGTGAGCCAGGCACTGCTCTCATGGTCTGGCCTACCACTTCTCAACATGAATCCTCCTTCCTGTTCCCTTCCTGGCATGTGCACAATAGAGAAACCCCTCCGTTTGTCCCTCTATGAAATGGGTCCACTGTACGTCCTTCTCTGGTCCTCTGATCTAAAATCACTGCAGCACGTCAGCCTTGGCTGCTGCTCTTTGTAGAGTGGACAAGCCTTTGGAGGTTGGCAGAGAGGGAGGCCAGTTGCTGTGTGGACTTGGGGTGGCCTTTGACTGTCCCTTCCTGATGAAGAGGGCATTTGAGGAAAAGCATGTCTTTCAGGGCCTGAAGCAGCCATATGTGGCTGGGGGTGGGCTCAGCAACTAGGAGTGGAGTGAGTGACTCAGGTGTGCTGGCCCTCTGGGGCTATCAGAGCTACTACAGGGTTACGCATTTACATGTTTGCTAGAGTAACATTGAGGAGAGAGAAAGGGAAAGAGGGAGCCTGAGAAAGTTGGGAGGGAGGGAGGGAGGGGTCCTGGGTGAGCCAGGCCAGAGCATAGAGGAGTGACTGTTCTTCAAGAACCATCCCCGGAGGGACCTGCCAGGGAAGCGCGCCATCCTGTTCTGCTTTTAGAGTAAAGCCCCCAATGACTGCATCCAGAGAACCCTCCCTGTTACCAGGGAGCACACAGGCAGCACCCTGGGGAAGCAGACTGGGAAGTGGACTGGCAGATGGGGAAGGAATTTCCATTTATAAACTCAGTCATGGCTGTGGATCACTTTCCACACATTTGGCTGAAGCTGGATTCTGAGGTTCTCTGACGCTTGAACTTAAGGCCACAGTGACCCTGAAGGTCACAGAGAAATGCAGATAAAGCTGGGCTCAGACCACGTTTTCTTAGAGTGATGAGGGAAACAGGGTAAATGATTAGTGAACATGAGGCCAGGGGGCTCCCATGGTCTTCTTGCCTGCTTCAAGGAGTGTGTTTGAAGCCACAGTGTACCTGGAGCGGGCAGGAGACAACCAGGTAGCCGTTGGCTTGCCACCTGTGACAACTGGATTCAGTGGGTGTGTCCAGTGGGCAGTGTGTGCTCTTTCATAACACAAAGTGCAAAATAAAAAAAGATCCTTGCCATCTATTTCTAACCTTTCTTGCTTAAAAAAAGTCCTTCTACAAAACAACATCATGGAGAGAACAGGCTTGTCTTCTTGGCTTGGCGTGTTCAGGCGCTGGGGTGTTTCCTCAGCCCCTGCTAGTCATCCAGAAATCAGTTCAGATGTCACTTCCTCCACATTTAAGCAGGCCTCTCTCCTTCACATTGTTTCTCTCCTTAGGCTTAGTTGCTCTGGGTCCTATTGTGTACTTGGCTTTCACATAGAATCTGGTTTCACAGGAGTAGAGTTTAGGTGCTTTCTTATTGCACACAACAGGCTCACCACTCAACACAGTCAACGTGCCAGGGCATTTGTCTTCATTGTACCCATGTATACCTTCCTGGACTTGGGAAAGGTTAGTAGGTCACGTATGGTAGGGTCTTGCTCATGTGTTTGGTTGTTCATGGGTTCTCCTAATGGATGACTTAGGTGGGCAGCATTGCACTCCTAAGACCCGATGGGCAGGCAACTGTAATGGTGTTGGTCATGGTCCTTCTGTGAGCATCCTTGAAGGCACCTTGACCCAGCTGGGTAGGGATCTTGGAGTTAACTCTGGAGTTCCTGTGTGCTGTACTCAGTGCTCTGTTGGAGTGAGTGCTCCCTCAGACATCACCAGAACCCATTCACCACTTTGCTTCCAACTCTTTGGAATTTCCTGGCAGTTGAATTCTGCTAGAAAAGTGTGAGGATCTCTTTGAAACTTCAGACCATTCAAGATGCTGTGTGCCATGTGTCAATATGTTTAAATAGGGGAGGACCACACTTGGTAAAGATCTTTACTCAGTTCTAAGTTGCCTTCTGCTTTAGGGAAAGTCAGAGTCAACAACAAGCCTTACGGGAAGAGAGAATAGGGCTTGCGATGAGGGAGCAACCCTATGAGGGTTTCAAGGCATTTCTGGCCCTTTCCAGGCCACTATTTGTCATGTTAAGTAGGACAAGGCTGTTGTACATCAAGGTTTCTTGGAAGGAGAAATGCCTGCCACCTCACAACCACTTTGTAGACTGACCTATGTGCCAAAGAAGACTCGATTTTGCATCAGTGACCCATTACCTCATTGTCTATGGAAGTGAAGGTATTGGGTTATGCTGTGGCATGAATATTTAGGCCTAGGGTCAGCCCACTAGGGCTAGTGTGTGCATGCATGTGTAGACTTGTATTAGCTCATTCAAAACTAGGTTGAGTGCATGGCCTGTGTTCATCATTGATCCTGGTTGGGTCCCTCTATTGTTGATTGATTTCTCTTTCTTTTATTCTCCATTCCCATCTTAAACGCAATGGCTGGATTCATAATATGTTTTTGTCTTTGCAAACATCTTTACAAAGTGATTAATTCTGTTTTGTATGTATGCATTTAAATTTTGTAAACTGCACAGGGCTCCAGAACTTTGTTTATTTCTGCCTTTTCATACTTAGAATACTCTTTGGAGTACCTTCCCTTGTTGCTGGGAATGTCTCTCTTCTTGTTTTATTGGCTCCAGTGTCCTTTTCAGTGTGTTTCCTATGTTAGACCTTTTGGTCCCGCCAACAAAGAACATCCAAGTTGTCGCCACCTTTGACTATCACAACTGAGGCTGTGATGAAAAACCGTAAACACACTCTTTTTTTTTTTTTTTGGCACTTAAGAGTTTTTCTGGGATGCGTGAAGGATCTTCCAAAAGGTCATGGGAAACGCATGCTGTTAATACCATTTCCCCATGAACTTCCCAAGAGCTCACGGGAATGAACACTGTCTGTAATTCCATTTCCCTGTGAACGTTCCGATGTCCCCTCACATACCCAAAAGTAAAATTACTGGATCGTAGCAGCTTTCGGAACATTCCCAGTGTCTCTCTAGAAAAACAACATGTACCTAGAACCTCCCCTCCTCCCCCATGCCTGAATGTACAGCTGTTTCCATTTCTTCATGTCTCCACTGGCCTGCTGTTTGTCACCGATACAGATGTGAATTGTGATGCACAGCTTTGCTCTCTTACAAGTCGCAGCATCTCTTTCTGTGCTGACTCTTGGATCTTCTCTTCTGAGAGTTGTCTGCTCATTTCCTTTGCCTTTTTCTCTATTCATTTTTTCTGTCAATGATCTTATTGGTTTGTAGGGGTTTTTTTTCCCCCCTGATGCATATTGGCCCTTGTCAGCCCTTGATTTTGCAAATCTGTTCTTTCAAATCTCTGTTAGTTTGCTACAATGTTCTTCAATAAGAAGTATTTGCATTGTTATGTGATCAGATAAATCAGTTGCTCTCCTAAACTGATGTATTTGGGGTCTTGTTTTAAAAGTCCTTCCTCATATAGTGTATATCTAGGTTGCTAGGGGAACTCTGCAGTTCGAACTCTGTTAAAGACCTTTGAGAGCTTTGCAGTCCTCCAAGTTTTGTCCCTTTGCAATCAGTAGGGTGATTGGGCGGTGGAAAGCAGTAGATACAAGGGACAGCACTGGGTGTGGTTTTTCAGATGTGTTCAGAACAGTGATTTCTCACTTACTTCAGATGTTGATAATCACATTCTGCTAACACAGTTTCTCCTGAATCCTGCATATTGCATTGTCTCCCTGGCTTCTGCCTGAGAACCTTACTATTGGGCTCATTTTATGCAGTACATTTGTGGTTTCCATAGAGCATGCCCACTGCCAGGTGTCATCGTTACTCCTTCAGGCTGTGGACTGGGCACCTGCTTCTAGTAACTCCCTCTGGCTGCTCAGAGACAGATAGCCTGAAGATCCTCCTGTGCAGTCTTGAGCTACTGAACAACAGGGGCCATTGCGAGGAATGCAGGGCTGGGCAATTCCATCACTGACACCCTGGGCTGGTGTGGTCTTCTGGGATGACTGTCATGTATGAGGTCTGTCCTTTACCAAGTTGTCAATCAGCATTTAGCTGAGTTAGAATTTTAGCCTTGTAGGTTCTGATATACATGGTTGTGTATCATTGGCTTTGCAGAACGACAGGCTTATTTTTAAGTGCAAACATTTTGAGTTCCTTTATGTTGGAATTTTTGAATGAGTGAGCTGTGCCTGCCCAAATCTGAGTGCAGGCAGCTCCGTCCAGGGAATCGCTAGACTCAGAATATGAGATGCGAAAGAACCTTGAGAAAATCTCATTGTTTCCAACCAGGGGTAGCACTATCTACTATCCTGGAAAAGTTTGGAAATAGTGGGAGGAACATTCACTTTTTTAAAAAAAATTATTTATTCTTATTTGAAAAGCAGATTTACAGAAAGAAGGAGATATAAAGAGATCTTCCATCTGCTGGTTCACTTCACAAATGGCCACAGTGGCCAGAGCTGAGCTGATCTGAAGCCAGGAACCAGGAGCTTCTTCTGAGTTTCTCATATGTGTGCAGGGGCTGAAGGACTAAGCCCATTCTCCATTGCTTTCCCAAGCTGTAATCAGAGAGCTGGATTGTAAGTGGAGCAGTCAGGTCATGAACTGGCCCCCATATGGGATGCTGGTGCTGTAGGGTGGAGGATTATCCTGTTGAGCTACTGCACTGGTCCAGGAACATTAACTTTCTCTACTTTTTAAAAGATTTAACAAATAAACATTTCATACAGTGATGGCGCGTGGCACGTTGTTTTGACATACACATATGTTGTGGAGTGATTTAATTGAGCTCACTGACAGGTGTATTAGTTCACATACTTGCTATTTTTTATGTTATGTTAAAATCTGTTCTCAGTGATTTGTCAAATATGTAATACATGGTTATTATCTTGCACAGTAGATCTGCTAAACATATTCTTTCTGTCTAATTGAGATTTGGAAATTTAGGGCTAACTTCTTGGGGAGGTGGATATGATGTAGCGGGCATCATGAATCCTAGTATTTAGTGCCTGAAGGCTAGAGATACTAATTATCCTATAATTCCTTGGAAAGTCTCAGTAAGATTGTCTAGACCCCAACATGCCAACAGTGCTGTGTTGCACAGATAATGATTGAGGGTTTTTTGTTGTATAGGTACCAAAAACTTGATTGCGAGAGGTTTGACAAGCCCAAGTGCATTTTGAGTTTCCAATCCAGATACTCTGCCCATGAACTTCCATGGGACAAACACACTGGTCTTCTGGGTGGCAGGGAACACCCCACATACACCCTACTCTTGATTTGCTTTTACTCCTTCTCTTTGTTTTTCTGCTGGTTGCAGCTGAGCTGGGGGATTACGATCCTGATGAGCATCCTGAGAATTACGTCAGTGAGTTTGAAATTTTCCCAAAGCAATCCCAGAAGCTGGAACGAAAAATCATGGACATTCATAAAAATGAGCTCAGGTAAGAGGGGTAGACGTTGGTGGACAACGTGAGAGGCGAGGATGTCTTCTGCCTGCAGGAATGTGGGAGTGTGGTGGCAAACAAGAGTGTCCCTGATGCGTAGGTGGACTCTCCCGGAGGTGGGGCAGTATTTCTGGGGCTGTCAAGGACACCACAGTTCCCACCATCAACATGTGCCTCAGTGGCAAGGGCTCCCTGGGAGCCTGCGTATGAACCACCATGGTTGTTAGAGCCGTACATCTCCCTGCATATGTGGGTTTCTGAAAGCAACATCCAAGGTAGATAAGCTCATTTGGAGTTTGCATGGCCAAACCTCGCTGTGACCATGGCTGGAAGCATTGGCTCCAAGTACAATAAAATCCATCTCAAGGTTCGCTTGGTGGAGCTGCTTTCAAGATGGCAGATTTAGTGGCCACCCCCCCCCTTTTCTTGGTTCTAGGGCTTGGGGACTGTCACCTCTCAGATGTGGTGGCAGGAGTTGCAAAATTGCAGGCAATGTTCATGCTGTGCCAGACACTGTTCTAAGCACGTTGCACTGATTAGCTTCTTTAGTAAGCCATGGCTATAGGTGCTCTAGTTACTGCTGTGTTGTAGAAGAGGGCACTCAAGCTCAGAGAGGCTAAGCAGCTGCCCAGAGTCACACAGCAAATAAGTGTGGGAGCCTGCGTGGGAATTTAGGGAGCTGGAGATTAAGCACTGTGGGACACTTTCACACCACACAGGCTCCTGGGAACAAAATGAAGCATGCAGAGAAATCATCACTGACCTAGAATTCAAGTAACTCTGCTGTTCTAGTCTGTAACAACTCCTTTCTGTAACTACGGAAAAATACATTTTGAGAACAGTATCAGTCATGAAGAGGGTTGTGACACATGTTGATGAAGAACTGCAAGAGTGGAGAGACATTTGTCTTCTGGGCCTTTGGCGGTTATAAAGAAACAGTGTTAGTGAGGCAGGAATTACAGGACAATTAAATCTCAGGGGGTGGGGTGGTGATAGTAGGATAAGAATGCCCAAACTCCCTGCCTCAGGCAAGCACTCCCCCTCCTGGTGAGTCTGAGAAAAGCATGCGTGCACACTGCAGGTAGAGACTCAGCTTGAGACAAAGGCGATCAGCTCTCGAAATATTGTACTGATTTAAGAAAGCCACGTATTTCTCCACCCCCCTTTTTGGGAAAAAATTATATATTTTTATTAGAGAGGCAGATTTACAGAGAGGAGGAGAGACAGACAGGATGATCTTCCATCCTATGGTTCACTCCTTAATATGGCTTTAATGGCTAGGGCTGAGCCAGGTGGAAGCCAGGAGCTAGGAGCTTCTTTCGGGTCTCCCATGAGGATGCAGGGTCCTGAGGATTTGAGCTGTCCTCCACTGATTTCCCAGACCACAAGCAGGGAACTGGAAAGGAAGTGGAGCAGCTGAGATGTGAACCCATGTGGGATGCTGGTACTTGCTAGGATTAGCCAGTTGAGCCATCACCCTAGCCCTCACGGGCCCTTTCTATGTATGCAAAACATTTGCTGTTCCTTTTGCATTGTAGAGACAAGTGCATTGGAGGTGGTAGTGAATTTCCAGAATTCTAATGGAGGTGTCTGTGGTGTGGCATTGCCCTAGGGGCCATACAGTGAGCACTGTTGGGCCAGAGTTGACTGCAGAGTGATAAGAGGAGCATAGGAAAGTGCTCCTTAAGCACATATGCAGGGCCCCAGGTGTCCAAGATACAGGATAAAAATGAACATGTATTGAGCACCTACTGGATGTCAGACACTGTGCTGAGAGTTTTGCATGAGTCGTCCTGGTTAGTGTCTCCAAAAGGCAAGGGCAGTTCAAACCAGAACAGCCCTGCTGGTGCCACAATATGGACGTAACTTGACATTCATACACATGCATGTATATAGCTCTGTGCTGGAGTCAGTGGTTGTTGGAGTGTTTTGTGGTGATCACTGTGGCAATGATGGCCGAGGGCAGAGATGAGGAGGAGGACCAGTTGGTGATTTCTACTTTCCACACAAGAGACACCGAAGACCTAAGAAATGATGGAAGTAGGGCAATTTGGAAGAAAGGGAATTCTGGGAGACATTGCAACATGACTTGGAGACCCAGTGGATTGCATGGGGAAAGGAATGAGTCAAAGAAGATTCCAGATTTTTTTTTTCAGTAGCAGGGAAGCTGTACCTTGGATCCTGCACCAACATCTGGGTTTCTTGGCATTCTGAAAAGTGGTCATTCTGCCCTCAAGGAATGCAGGGAATACAGTTGACCAGCTGTAGTCTATGAATCTTGGAAGTGAGCTTTGTGGTTTGAGCAAAGCTGTGGTACATGTGACACCACAGGAGTATCCGAAGAGCCTTTGTGTCCAAGTCCACGTTGGACGTCTGAATAAAGGAACTGCTGGCATCAAGTGGTGTTGTAAGGACAGTCGGGGTGGGGATGAGGAATCCCTCTGTGTTTTTGTTCACCCGTTGTTGTTTATTCTCTCTCAGTGTAGTAGAAACAGTTGTTAGGTTTGGAAAAGCACAACAAGCAGCTGCTAGTACAGACGGAGAGAGACAGATGAGGAATGTGCAGTAGGGGATGAGGCCTTGGCAGATCCAGAGCAGCCTCAGCCCCACACAGGTGGAGAACACGTTGCTCTTCTTGCATGGGGAACCCAGTGTTTGGTAGGTTACTGTGCATGGTACCAGGAAGGAGTCATGGATGGAGAAGACTCACGTAAGCTGTGCCTGTGTGGCCAGCCCCTCCTCCTGTCCCAGCTGCCCAAGCACCTCTGGGCTGGACACAGCGTAGGATTCATAGCCAGGTGCTGACTTGTTACAGAGCCTTTATAAGAGGATTCCTCTTTGTTGGGATTTCTGAACCAGCTGAGCAAAAGAAATAAAGGAAATTAGATGACAATAGGGGATGCTGACACATTAGCAAAAGTGATGATGATGATGATGATGATGATGAAGCTTTGTTGTTGGATAAACATTCTTTTTAACCTGTGGAGGGCATGATGTCAGGAGTGTTTCTAACCACCTTATTGGCTAGAATCATTCTACACCTGTGCTCACTGAGGAAGGGATTCAAGAAAACTAATCAGAGATGAAGGACTTGGCTCGCTGAAAGACTGCACATGCCGCTTGATGGTGGGACCAAGAAGTCTTAGCAGACCCTCATGTGTAAGAAATCTCAGGAGGAAGAGAGAGGAGGGAACGAGGATGACTGTCTTTGCAAACATAGAAGATGAAGGCCAGTGTTTAGCCTTGCTATTACAACACATGTTCACACCCCACAGCAGAGCAGCAGGGTCTGATTGCGGCTTACAGCTTCTGACTCCACCTTCCTGCAGCTGCAGACCCTGGGAGGCAGCAGTGGCAGCTCCAGTGGTTGGGCCTCTCTCTCTGAGGAAGATACAAGTTGTATTCCCAGCTCTTGGCTTTGGCTGGGCCTAGTCCTGGCTGTTGCAGGCATTTAAGAACATGAAACAGAGGGGGAGAGCCAACTCACTTGGAGTTTATGTTTCATCTTCCTATATTAATTGATTAAAATTAGTAATTATTTTTATTTTTGATGATTTTTACATAGTTGTTTAGGGTGATAAGGGTCAAGGACTACAGAAAAGTGGTTGAGATCACCATTTCCATCTCTCTTTTTTTTTCCTTCGTGTATCTGGGGGAAAAGGGGAGACAAGGAGAGAAGCCACACTGCCTCTCAAATGCTTCTGTACGCTAGGATGGAAGACAGCCACTTGATACCACCCCAGGGTCCCTGATGTGGGGCGTGCTCTGAGGGTCCTGCTGATGAGGTTTTGATAGTTCAACAGTTCCAAATTATTGCCAGTACTGCCACTCCAAGCATGATTAAATCTCCCCAGAATCCACTGGTTGACATAGTCCACTTTAGAGTTTCCACTTGCCCAGGTATTTGCTACCAACACTTGGCTGGGGTAGTTGATCAGTTTGTTCTGTCCTCCATCCTCTGTTGTGGTACCAGGTGTCCTTTGTAGACTCCAATGTACTGCTATATTCTCTGTGTGCACCTGGATATGCTGTCCACTGTTAAGCCACTGAGGAGGCCCAGCTCTGACACATGTACTCCACGATCAGGCTATGCAACCTGCAATTCTCTCCATGGTTGGGATTCTGAGTCCAGCAATTCAGTTGGGGTGATCCCCATAGAAAATTCATCTGAGGTGACTCCAGACCTGATTCTTGTGTGTGTGTTTGCCAATACAGGGTCTGGCACAGTCTGTCGCCCCAATCAGCTTATGCACATGCTGCTGATTGCAATTGCTGGGTCAGCTCTCTCTCCAGCCATGTCTTCTACACAAACCAATGTGTGTTGTAGTCCAAACTGATCCTGCCCAACACACTCGGTCTTCACATATGTCAGGGGGTACTGCAGCCTAGTCAGAGTGACCTGCAATAACCCCCATCATATATGCCCCCTGTCCTGGTTCCTATGCTTGCCAGTATGCACAGCAGACTAGTCCTGTCTGTCCCATATCCCATTCAGCTCTCATGCATGTCAATGAGCCTTGAAGTCTAGTTCAACCCAACCAGTCCCATTAGCCAGCCCATACAAATGCTGGCAGGTGCTACTCTCTGTCTAGCCATGCCTGTCCAGTCCTGGTTCTCATGCTCACCAGTGGGAGTGACAACCCAGGAGGGAGGTGCCCATTGTTTCCCTCTTGGGTTGCCATTCCCACTGCTGGATCATGCACTCTCCAGGTGGCTCTATAGTTTAACTTGACAGAATTTGCTCCCTCTCCCATGCCAGCCTCTGCCTGTTGATGCTGTGGCAAAGCCCGACCAACCCACACCCATTCTGACTTATGCATGTACCAGTAAGAACAACCACCCAGCCTGACTTTCCCCTGATTTTGCTCACATTAGGGCAACAGGTATTGTAGTTCTGCCTAGCCTGATCTTTACCAATCCCAACTCATGTTCTCCAATGGGAGTGGTGATCCAGCAGGGGAGCCCTCCATAGACCCCCCTGCCAGCTTTGTCCCTTTCCCCACGGGTCTCATGTGTGCTGGTTGGGTGCTGTGGCCCAGGCTGGCATGGCCCGCCTCACCTCGATATTTGCTAGTGGATGCTGTAGCCTAGGTGGGTCCGTCCCACCCCCAATTCCAGCTCATGCTGGTAGGGGCTACAGCCTAGCCCAGCCCATCCGGACCCCAGTCCTGGCCTTCATGTGAAGTGGCTTGTGTTGCGACCCAACCCACCCCGAACTACACTCCATTCTGGTGCTTGATTCACCAGCAGTTGATATGAACTGGTCCAGACTGATTGGCCCCCATCCTGTGCCAAATGTGTGCCAGTGGGTACCATTCGCTGGCCTGGTCCAGGCTGCTCCCTGTCATGGGTCTTGCACTCACCTGCAGGGAGTGTCCTGATAGAGGAGTTGTCCAAGTTCCTCCATCAGGACCTTTCCCATTGCCAGATCTCGTGCACACGCATGGGTCCGTGGGCCAGCCCTACTTAGTCCACCTCCTATCCTAGCAGGAACAGTGGCCTTTCCCAACTGTCCTTCACCCATTACAGTATTTACTGTTGTGTGTTACAGCCCAGTCAAGCCTAGTCCACATGCCGACACAGCTCACACATGGCTCAGCAGGGGCAGAGACCTACCTTAGACTGTCCTATACCCATGCTGAGTCTCACGAGCACCAGTGGATGCTGTAGTCTAGCCTAATCTGGTGTACTCCAGATCCAGTCCACACTCATGCTGAGGGAGATAGCATCCATGCCCAGACCAGACCGCAACCCCCACTCTGGCCTTTGTACTCACCAGTGGGAACCACAACCCAACCAGAACATCCCCTTAGCTCCCCAACCAGGTCTGTTCCTAGCCATGGATCTTGCACGTGCCAGTGTTTGCTCTAACCCAGCTTGGCATAGGCCCTCACATGTCTCGGCCTTTGGATGCTGTAGCCTGGCATGACCCAGCCTTCTCCCAATCCCAGTTCTCGCTGGTGAGTGCTGGCACCTGGCCCTGTTCATTTTGTTTTCATCCCTGGCTCATGCACACTGGTAGGCGCGACAGCCTAGCCCAGTATGACCTGTGTTCCAGCCTGGTTTCTGCACTTGTTGGTGAACTAAGGTTTGCTAGGCCCTGTCTGGTCCGTCCTCTTCTAAAACCAACCCACACATTTGCCGATAGTTAAAGCTACCTTGTCCAGTTTGCCTGACCACCAGACCTGAACCATGTGCTCACCACAAGAGCTATGACCCAATAAGGGTGTTTCTCACATTCTTGTACTCTGCCCACTCTCAGATCAAGACCTCACACATGGCAGAGGGTGCTAGGCCCTTTCCCGGCATAGTCTGCCCTTCCCTCTTGGCCTTGTATGAGCTGGTGAATGTTGCAGCCTGGCCCACCCCACATTCTGTTTTAGGATGCACATGTGAGTGCTGCAGCCTGGATCTTCCCAGACTATTTTCTGTCCCTGTCCCTGTGAGTGTTGGCAGGTGGCATGGTAAAGCTCATGAATTATTGCAACGTCAGAATGAGGGTCGCCATCACTCAGGTCAAATAGAGAACCAACGATACCTCAGATATCTCTGTTATTCTCCGCCCAACATCTGTCAATATGCAAGAGTCAGCATATCTCTGAATTTTAATACTTTAGTTTTGTTTTGCTTATTTTGAAAGTCATGGAAATGGGAATAGTCAGTGTGTATTCATTTATGTCTATAGTCTTGTTGAAGTTTATTTTTGTGACAGTGTTTTGCTTTGTTGGGCATATCTTAGAATCCACATTTTTTTTATTAATTATTTTGCATTATGTGACAGTTTCATAGGCTCTGGGAATCCCCCCACCCCTCCCCACGCCCCTCCCCCCTGGTGGATTCCTCCACCTTGATGCAGTATTACAGTTCAAATTCAATCAAGATTCTTTCCTTGCAAACGTATACCAAGCACAGAGTGCAGCTACTTATTGTCCAGATGGGTAATCCACATATTTTTGATTGCATAGTATCCCATTGTCTACCCACTCTTCTGTTGTTAGACATTTAATCTTTTTCTATTATAATTAGCACTACCAGGAAAATTCTCAATATTTTTTGATATAGCCTGCACTAAAATAGCAGTGGGTGAAATTGCTGTGTCTGGACTGAGCTAGTGTATTCAGAAGCAACTAACCAGCATCTCTGAAACAGGGAAGGAAGAAAACGTGGTTGGGGTGAAGGAGATGGAAAGAGAAAGAGAATGGAAGGAGTGATCCAGAAAAGATAAGAGTTGTTGGATTATAAGGGTCCATATTGTGATCGTGATGGATAGAGGCGATATCCTTAAACGTGGGTCAGATGTAGTGTGCTGAGGGCAAGGAGAAGATGTTGGAAGATTTCTGGGTATGCCAGTGCTTTAGGGATGTTAAAGGAGTGGAGGAGTGGAAGTAGATTAAACATTGCAGCATAGTCACACACTTGGAAAAAGAAAGAAACTCCTGTTGTTTCTCAGAGCAAACCCTTTAACTGCTAGTATCATGTGATCATCCTTTGGGGCTGGCTCAGATTCTCCCACGTATATGTGGTAGTGATGTTAGCCAATGTGGGGTCTGAAATCTTGAACTGTCCTAGTTTAGACAGTAACCTGGAAAGGACTTCACAATCATCCATACTGGTGGGCTTTATCACCTCTTGAGGCCATGACCTTGTTTTTTGTCCTGGAGGCCTCTCATGGAAAAGTTGATAATTCCTCTGTCTGGACTTGTTGGTCAGGTAAAAGGATTGCCCAGTTTTACCCTGAGCAGGGAGTGGTAACCTCATTTACCTTGGATCATCTTTTAAATGCGTGGAAAGGAATGGATAATGGGGGCGGGTTAGCTTACATTAAGTTTGAGTTTGCAGGGGCCTGCTTCTCAGTAACTTCATCACTTTGCTAACTGTTAGGGTCCTTGGAATACTAAGAATATGTGTGGGCTGATCATGGAACAACTAACCAAGGACCGGGACCTCAGAGTCCTTGGCTTGGGGATCCTCGTGCTGAAAACAAAGTGTCGTATTTCTGCTGTTCTCCGTTTTGACTCTTCTGTAATTTTAGAGGCCAGAGCCCACCGGTTGCTGAATTTAACTTACTCCTGAAAGCTCACACGTTGGAAACCTATGGGGTGGATCCTCATCCGTGTAAGGTAACTGTCCCTTATGAAACTACCACACAGTGATTGCTTGGCCCCTGGAGAGAAATACAGTGTGTGCAAAGAGCAAATCCCTCTGGGGAGATTTCCACAGTATGACCCCCACCTTCCTTTGGAAGTGGGCTTTGCCTCAGTGTTGGCAGTTGTTTTTCTCCACTGGCCATTTGCCAGTCGCTGGCTAATTGCAGAGTGGTGGCCATAGTCTCCAGAATTAATAATACATGGGTTCATTCTTCAAGTTCCTGGCTCCTCCCCACAAGACTAACATTTTTACTTTCAAGGTTATTTTCAGAAAAAAGACAATCCTTAAAAATAGGAAAGGAATCTCCAACTCTTTCTATTTTGTTGCAGATGTCAAGATTGCATTAGTTTTTATGGCTAAATAATATTCCATCACGTATATGTGTCATATTTTTCTTACTCAATGTCAATTGATGAACATCTGTGCTGAGACAAGGCAGAATCAGTAAAAAAAATAGAAGGGCAATTTTTCTCTTATTTGTGGAAGTTAATATATATATATATATATATACAGAGTATAAAAATGTGGGACTATCATATCATTTGGTATGTGGTTACAAATACTACTTCACTGAATCTTACCATGTAAATGATAATGTACTCTACTATCCCTGTTACAAAAATTATCATGAATTCTCACCTTGTGATATTAATGTCACTGTTGTCAAAATAGTATATGTGAGTATTTATATAATGTCTACATCTGACATAAATGTGACAACAGGTTAAAAATTGTTAAATTTTGAAGCAAAGCTATTTAAAGCAGGAAAGCAGAAGAAAGATTTCAAATTGCGTTTTGGCGTTGGGAGCGTTTTATGGTTTTTTTTCTTTTTCCCTGTACTCACACTATTTGACAGTACTTCTCTCCAGGATGAAATGCAAACCACCTGTGTCAGCATGCCCTCGGCTCCAACCCAAGTGACTGAATCAGACTTCAGGGCCATAGCTGGATGTGTTCACATTGTTCATGCTGATGGACACATTGCGCAGAAATGATCTCTGTATATCTTCACCTATACGTCAAATAGACACTATCCCTTATCCAAAACTATGCATCACTTCAGCCCAGTGCAAGAGACATGTTTGAATTGTCTTAAATCATTTCTTTAGCTGCATCAGAGCAGCGAGCAGCAGTTGGCCAAGGACTCGTCCCGTGGCACTCAGCTCAGGCTGCCTGGGGTGGCTTCCTAAGTACCCCAGAGTGTGCCCCAGCTTCTGTACATCAGGACCTGACAGGCTGGCAGCCAGACTCCCAGGGGGTGGCAGTGAGCAGCTGTGGCTGAGGGCCTGGGGACTTGTCTACACTGACATTTGTCCACACAATTGTTTCAGATTTGCCAGCTGCTCCTTGCTCATAATGGTATAAATCATTAGATTCCGTTCAGCATTCAATTTTATCCAGAAATTTGAGCCCCCCAGTTTATTTATTACTTCACTTGCAGATTGACTTGATTTTTTTTCTCTTCATTGGATTTACTCATGACGTGCTGAATCTTCCCAGTTCTGTCTGGAGGTAAAGGAGCATTTTCTAGATGTGTTTCCATCCTGAAATTGCCAGATCTTGTGTGTTGGCTGGAATCAAGTTCAAGTCAGTGCTTAGAATTTATTTCCATTGCTTCAGGAAGCTGAAGGTAATCAAGCACAGCTCACTCCCCGTGTACAACAGACCTGGTAAACTCGCAGCCTAGGGAGACTTGCAAGGAGACCGAGTGATTGGGAGTGACCTGTGTTGAGCCAGGAGGCTCTAGAATGTTCATCCTGAAGAGAAATCACACTCTCCTGGCATCACCCAGACTCTGGAAATCCCACTCTCACAAGTTTCTTCTTAGAAACTCAATCTATTGCTGCAGTCTTTGGATTAACCTCAAATTAACCCATTTGCCAATGATTTGCATTCTTTCAATCCCAACAGATTTTTCCTTCTATTTTGTCAGGATTCAACAGGCACCACAACATTTTTAGGATTCACTGCGGCAGGCTTTGTGGTGTTCCAGGGAAATAAGAGGATCCACTTGATAAAATGGTGAGTCCTTTGTTGGAAAACTGGCTAATTTTTGTTGTTGTTGTTGCTGGTTCAGGCTTTGGGGAGGGATGTCAAGTGCACTGTCTTTCTCTGTCTTCATCATGGGAAACTTCAACATAGAGGAGTTTCCCATCAGCCAACAAAACCCAACCCAGGTTCCCTTTGGTGGGGAATTGGGTTTGTTAATTGAGGAGTCGACTTGGGAGACCTGGGCTCAGGCACTTGTTGTCAGACAGAAGGTATCTGTGTTTCCTCACCAATAGCTTCTGCTGCTCTGCTCAGAGAGGCAACACGATGTTAACTGGAGTAAATGTACATGTTCTTGTATGTGCTTGTTTTCTGTTGCTGTAACAGAAGATCCGAGGCTCGGAAATGTATAGAGGACCCACACTTATTTGGCTCACGATTCTGGTAGCTGGTGAGGGCCTCCTGGTTGTGACATATCTTGGCTGGAGAGTAGAAAGGGATGTGCTGAAGCGAGAAGGCAAGAGAGGGACTGGGGAGAAACTTTATATTATAACTTACTTTTGAGGGAACTAACCTCTGTGAGACCTAACCCATTTTGAGAGACCAACAGTAATCCCTTCACAAGGGCACTCATGACACAGTCACCTCCCACCTGGTTCCACTTAAAAGATTCTACTACCATTTAAAACCGTTAACCTGGAGACCCATCTTCCAGCACATGAGAGAAACCACAGCCAAATCAGAGCTGTTCCCTGCAGCAACCCACACCCTCTCTTTTGTTGAGTCTGTGGTGCAGTTACTCTGCATGTGGATCAGAGTGTGTGTGTGTGTGTGTGTGTATTGTGTATAATTGCCAGTACTCTAATTGTACATGGCAGAACAGATTAGTTCATGAAAGTATTTTCATGGTTTGTACACTGCCTGATAACCCCAAGAACTCAAATCTTCATTTTCTTCTTTGCTGTCCCAGAATGGTGGCTTTGGTCTCCACAGATCATGCATGTGACACTAGCCTCTTCTCTGGCTGATTGAATCAAGATCTGTCCTTTATGGGCCAGGGATAGCATAATCTATCTGACCTTGTGATCTTGAGGAATGGTGAAGTCTAGAGTGTGTCAGTGAAGAAGTAGAAGGTGAGAGATGGAATACTGGAAGCAGCAACTGCTCATATCCAGTTAAAGGGCAAAATAGTTTTGACAGAGGATAAGAAAGGCTGAAGTCCATTTTTATTGCAATATTGTTCTCACTCACAACCTGACTCAGTTCCCAACTCCGTGGCTTGTTGCTGTATACCCTATTAGATTGTGAGCTTACCCTGAAGTTCAAGACCCGGGGCTTTGAGTCTGGACTGTCTGATGGCCTGGGCATGCTCTGTGGCACTTATCTCAGCCTTAGTTTCAAGATTCTGTTTGTTTTTGGACTTCTTCTAACTCCTTTGTTAGTACTCCGTTCTTAGTACCAGCTTTCTGTCCTAGCCTGCTGCACCAGATTAGCATTGGTCAGCCAATGTGCCCACTGCTGTCTATACCTTTTGCTCTTTTTAATGATCAACACCCCCTGGGGACCCCCCTTTTTATCTAAGCAGCTCCTCTATCTTCTCTACCATTATCTTTTGCTCCAATTCTACTTTCAACCCTCTCAGTGCCCGGTTGTTTCCCCTCCCCCACAGATAACCTGCTCAGAGCTTTTATTTGCGTTTAATACATCTCTTAACTTCTCTGAGTCTCAGTATACTCATCCAAAACATGGGAATCAGCTGTATCTGCCTGCTTTATTGGGAGAGATAAATGACGCAGAGCATGTGAATGCTTTGTAAAATCTAGTGTGGCGGGCCCAGCAGCGTGGCCTAGTGGCTAAATTCCTCGCCTTGAACACGCTGGGATTCCCATATGGGCACCGGTTCTAATCCTGGCAGCTCCACTTCCCATCCAGCTCCCTGCTTGTGGCCTGGGAAAGCAGTCGAGGACAGCCTAAGGCTTTGGGACCCTGCACCCGCGTGGGAGACCCAGTAAGAGGTTCCTGGTTCCCGGCTTTGGATTGGCGCGCAACGGCCGTTGCGCTCACTTGGGGAGTGAATCATCGGATGGAAGATCTTCCTCTGTGTCTCTCCTCTCTGTATATCTGACTTTGTAATAAAAATAAATAAATCTTTAAAAGAAAATCTAGTGTGGCTACATGTGACATAGTGGTTTTGCTTAGTTTCTACCTTTCTCTGTGTTTTCAGCATCTTGCAAAGATGCTCCAAATTTAATAACCTTCAGTGCACGCCCACACAATTTTCCTAGGGATTTAACCTAGGAAAGCACCCACAGTCTTTGGGGAACAGGAGCAATCTGTGCCACTTATCTTAGATTGCAAAAGACTTGGGCTCCTGAAGGTGGCAGGTCCTCAGGTTTATGAATTGTTTGAGACCCAGAGAAGTTAGGTTAGAAACACGTGTGTCTCAAGTGTTGATGAATTGCTGGTCTCTCCATTCTTTGGATTTAATTTCTTTCCTGGGGTGTTGAGGAGTGGTGATGGGCCACTCCCTGGCCCAGTTCTTTACGGACTCTAGTCTTGTTGACGCCTGCGATGCAGTGATGATGTGAACCCCATCCCCACCAGGCTGCTTCTTAGGCATGTGGATTTGTAACAGTCATGTGTGTATTACTAAGATGGATTTTCTTCCCATACTAATCTCTGTGTGGGTGTGTTTTAATCCAGTCTCACAAATCCCTCTGCATAAATTAAAACAGATTAATGTGACTTCACTATTCTTTGTGCCTCCACTCCCAACAAAAAGGATAGGGCCACCTTTCTATACGGGGAATCAGATAAAAGGAATCCAGAGAGTTCTCTTTTCACATATCCTTGACAGCAAGGAGTTGGAGTCTCCAGGTTCTAGTAAAGCAACTCCTGAAGATGAAATCTGAATACACTCGTTGACCAAAACTTGTCATTCTTCAAGCTGTTTTCACAAGTCTGAGCTGAGCACCCAAATATGCACTAACACGTTCGCTGCATAAACAGGGAGAGTAGGAGTGAACTTTTGTTTTTTTTGCAGAATGGTGCCTAAGCTGCTTGAAGAATGGATGGGAAGGATGAGAAAGCCCAGGGCGACTCGGTCCTCTTGCTAACAATCACACACCCCCCATTCTTCCTGACTTCTAACGTGGACTGGCACAGTTAGTGTTATTTGCTCCTTAATGTTCATAAACATTCTAGAGCTCCTTGGAAGGAAGATGTAGCCTGATTGTACAAGCTAGAGTAAGTTGTTTTGGGCTGCCTCTGGTCTTCGCTGGAGAAGAAGGTTGCCACGTAATTCATTTGGGACTTTTCATTGCTAGTTAGACCTTCACTGATGAGAAGATAATATCATGCTTCATTGCAGTCTGCCTGGCAGTTATGAGTCAGAGAGATACCTGTGGGAAAGCCAGTACCTCGGGTAACTGCTATGTTATCCCTTCTCACCCACAAATTTTCTTTTCTTAGGCCAGATGTCTGCAAATTGAAGTTTGAAGGGAAGACGTTTTACGTGATTGGCACCCAGAAGGAGGTCAGAGCCTGCTTTTCTATGCATCTGTTGTTGTTGTTTGTGTGTTTAATTACTGAGCATAGGAGATATTTAGGAATGAAATATGCCTTTAGTGTTATGACTTCTCAGTATGGGATTATAAGGAAAGCTGTATGGTAAAAATATGGTTGAGGAAAACGAATCAACACTAGGGGGTTTCCATGTTTAAGAATAGAATCAATGAGCAATACTGACTGTATGCTTTTGTGCAAAATAGAATGGGATAGACTTGAGAAGAAAAGAATGGAAACTCTCTCAATCTCTTTAAAATTTCTTCTTGTTGTTTTCCATGATTCAGTTTTGTAGTTATAAGGATTCCTCCACTCCCACCCCTTACTCTCTCCCCATTTTCAACTCTCACCATTTCCCCCATATTATGATTACAGCAGAATAGTAAACAGGTTTAGTAACAGCTGCTAGCATTCTGCTATTTAAGTGCATCATGGTTTTGTTGGTATAGGCAAACTTTTGTTTTAATCTCTTCTTACCAAGACACCAATGTATGGTGACAAATGAAGACTCTTGCCTGTGATGGTTAGAGTGTTAGAAACGGAGTTCTTGAGTCCTAGGATGCTTGAAATAAATGCACAGACAAAAGTTTTGGCTTCTTCAGGAAATGCATGAGAGAGAGAGGCTGCTTTGTTAAGCCTGTGAGTGGGCTCTGCAAGTTTTTGAATTTCTTTGTCCCTTGTTTCCAGCTCACGTACTTATTATCCAAGGCCGATAGCAATTAGGAATCACCCTAATAGGTTTTCAGGCTGAACAAAAGCTGATAGAGAGATGGATGTTGTCTGGGCTGTGGAAGCTGCTTTCTCTCTCTCTCTCTCTGTCAATTGTTCTTCCCTTTGTCCACTAAGAAGGGGGGCCTGGCTGGGTGGGACATGTATGCATCAGATGAGGCAGGAGGAGAGAGCGTAGGCAATACTGCGGTGTTATTTACTGCTGTTGCTTCAAGCTGTCTGGTGGGGAACATGATCCAAACAGCTAAACACCTGAGGGGAGAACAGAAAGAGTGTAAACTGTGTCTAACATGCTCTTTCTTGTTCTGTTGTTTTTATTAGAAAAAAGCCATGCTGGCATTCCACACTTCAACACCAGCTGCCTGCAAACATCTTTGGAAGTGTGGGGTGGAGAACCAGGCCTTTTATAAGTAAGTAGCTGCTACTGAGTTAATCACAGGTTTTCAAAGCACCCATAGAGCCATTTATGTTTTTGCAAGCAGCTGCATTTTCTTTCTTTCACTGTTCCTTTCTGTGAGATTTAAGCAAACCACAAATTCAAGCATCGTTTAGGGTGTTTCCTAACTGTTGTTGGTCTGTCCTCATTCTGAGTTATACGCTGTGTATTTCTGTGAAATTGGTGGGGTTCTTTGGAAATGATTATTTCCATTAATGACATCATAGTAGTTTTTCTGATTGGTGTTTCCCAAAAGCAAACCTTGAGATCCAGGTTAGTGCAAGCAAAGCTTCTTTGGGCTGTAGTCAGGGGACATTGCAGAAAGACAGTGGGAAGCAAGTCCTAAAGGGCATGTTGTTGAGCCTGTCCCTCCCATGAGTGGCTCTGGCCTCAGCTGTGCCAGGGTCCCTGGGAGGGATGCCTTGTATGACTCAGAGTTCTTCCACTGGAGGGCAAAATAGTCGGGACTATTTATCTGCCAGTTGTCCATTCATGTTGGTTGAGGGCTACAGTGGAGCTTAATGTTCAAGTCCCATCTTTGATTCTAAAGGATCCACTGTGGGCGCCTCTGAAATTAATGTCTCTTGTTTCTTTGCTCCAAGCTTCCCTAGGCAGAGGTCTGGCTGGCACTTTGGTGTTGGCTGGCAGAGAAAGGCCCTGGTTTTATTTCTTGGCTATGGGTGGTTGTGCTTTTTCATTTCTGCATCAGGTGCATGGGAACAGGGAAACCTGGTGGCCATGCCCACACACTCCTCAATGTGCTCTGAAGATGTGAGCATGCTGGGGTTTGTCTGGGGTCATCCATCTGGGTTGAAAGCGCTGGTGCTGAGGTCTGCTGCCTGGGCACAGAGCCCAGAAACAGAAACTCTCATTTTTCTGTTTCCTTCAGGCCCCAGGGGATCCCAATTGCAGACTTAGTCACCAAGTAAAAGCTTTCTTGATGGTATTTGTTGTCTGGATCCTCCAAGGCCCAGCACACTGAAGGACATCATTTCTGTGTCACTGAACATTTGATGGGTGCAGTGAAGGATTCAGTGGCAACCTGGTGCTTTCATTCACTGAATCGTTATCTCACACCTGTGTGCTGTGCATGCTAGATACTGGCGACATGGGCAAGCTCCAGGGAACCTCTCTGTCTGCATTTAGCACAGAATTGGATGCTAAGGAGAGAGGCAGTTCCAGATAAATTTCTCACTTGGCACTTGGTATACTAGAGAAACAAACACAGACTAGCTCTCCATATTGGTGCCTCTCTGCCACCTCCACTTCTACTCCAGGAAAGTGTGTCTGGATTTCTCTGAGGGACCACATTTCTGATGCTTCTGAGGAGGAAGTGGGAAGTGATAAAAGGGAGGGAAGGAGAGGACACTGGAAATGTGCTGCTCAGCAGACTGTGAATTCATGGCTTTTGGTGGGAGGAAGACTCTTCCCTTGGAGTTGTTGTTTTATTTATTTGAAAGAATGAAAGAGAGAGAGAGAGGAATAACTCTTGTGACTGCTGGTTCACTCAAATACCCACAACAACTGGATCTGGACCAGCCCAAAGCTGGGAGCCAGTAATTCAATCTGGGTTTTCCACATGAGTGGCAGGGACCCAAGTACCTGGTCTATCACCTGCTGCTTTGCAGGGGCACATTAGCAGAGAGAGGGAATCAGGAACAGAGCAGGACCCAAGCCCTCTGCATTACACTCTAGGGGCAACAACCCTGCCAAAGAGATGGAGAGGCGCATCGGGATTGCTTTTCTTGGGTTCCCATAGATAGGGTGTCAGGACCACAGCTCTCCAGCATGAGGGAAAAATGGGTCCATGATAGGTCAGGCCTTGTAGAAAGAGAAGGGGGGTGCTCTGAGACCACCTTGTTGGGGATATCTGGGACTTTCCATTCTCTTGATGAGATGTGGTCTGGGAGAAAGCTCTGTCCTGCAGGCTGCATTGCCTATTCCAGGTGTTAGGAGCCTCCCAGATGTGAATCCTCTTGTCTTGCCACTTTCTCTTGGTTCTACTTTGACAAGAACCTGCAGTCTCCCCCCTGCCACCTCACCCGATGCTGCTCATGTCCATCTCAGAGTAGACAAGGTGCGGTGGGGTGGAAGGGGCTTTTTTGCCGAAAGAGTGGCACTGTTAGTTCTCATTGTTCTCTGATCAGTGGCAGGAAGCCTTACCAAGGACAGCTTGAGGTCAGGCCCTGCGAAGCTGGACTCTGGCCATCTCTCCGGGTGTGTCTCATTCTACTTCTGTATGTGCAATTTTCTCTCTTCATTATGAAAATCTGTGTGACAGCGTTGATGACCACAGAAGTGTGAGGAAGTGCCCTTCCAGCTTCTTCATTCCTCCAGTACTCAGACTGAGAGTGTCTGTGCCTGCTGCTTCTTTGGCCGACACGCCTGTCCCCAGCTGCTGTCCCCTGTGAACACTCATTCACTCCTGGATCTCAGCTCTGAAGTCCTTTCCTCAGGGCCCTTTGCTGAACTCCCACATGAGATCACTTTGCCTCATCCCTTGCCATCACTCCAGCTCTTCTTTAACTTCCTATTTGCACGAGTTACGTCTTTTATGTGGTCACAGGATGAGTATTGGTCGTGCCTCTAGACCTACCACTCAAATGACAGATGCCATGTGTCTTCCCAGGCTTAGGGTGTGCAGAGCAGCTATAGCATCTGCTTAACGATGGTTGGGTGTAGCCTCAGAAGGAAGGGGGTGGGTCTCAACCTGCCCCGAAGCTTCCATGAAAGCCTGGCTTGAGTGTGACTGTGCTCAGAATTCTCTAGAACAGATTGGTTGTATGTGTTTTAAATTATTGTTCATGTCAGTGTTTTAAGTAATCATAAACTCTAGGAAACGCATTCTTTTAAGTCTGTTGGATTTAAAATGACTGACTGCAAAGAGGCATCCTAAGCTGTCATAGTAGTAGGGGCCCTGTATGTGGCCTGTGGGCAGCCTGGTTCTAGATTGCTTTTCAGAGTATTGTTGTTTCATTCTTATTTATGAGTAGAGCTGGTGGATGCTAAATCCATCGTTGACTGGGCTTCTTGTCCCTTGTGTATCTTAGTCATCCACACTGTGGATTCTTTAAAGAACACTTAGTTATGGTAAGACAGAAGCCAGTGGCCATTCCTGTGCTGACACAGACCTCAAGGTCCTTGGACTGGGTGGTGCACCATTAGTTCTTTGTCATGCACTGGGAGACATGTGCAGCTGGGAAACTTTATCCATTGCAGTGTTGACATAGGCCAAACAGGGTTCCAAGTGCCACCATCATGAAACTCCATTCTTTCCAGCACTTGTAGATATACCCTGGGGATCTCTTCAGATCCATCAAGGTTGCTCAGTACTCTTGCCATAATCAGTAAAGAATATGAAACCAAAGGTATGGGTTGTGATCAGTAGCTACAGAGAACAAAAGAAAATTTGGATTTCCCCCAAAGTGAAAGTACTTGTTCTTTTGTTAAACTTTCTCTCAGCTCCTGGTTGTGGTCCAAGCTAAGTGACAATAGACAATGTATTTCTTTCTTGCAGTCAGACTGTCTGATAGCCAGAGTTCTAGCAGCACATTTTTCTTGCGACTTGCAATGTCATTGCCACCTCTGTTTTGCTTTCTCTTTTAAGGTATGCAAAATCCAGTCAGATCAAGACTGTATCCAGCAGCAAGATATTTTTTAAAGGAAGTAGATTTCGATATAGGTGGGTACCAATGCTTCTATTGTGGTGATAGAGTTGTTTGGGGCAATAATTTGCTTGTAAGTAAGTGGGCTTATTATTATTCTGGGGCTGATGTTTTGGCACAATGGGTTAAGTCACCACTTGTAACACTGACATCTCATTTTTACTGCCATTTTCTGTCCTGGCTACTCTGCTTCTGACTAAGCTACTGAAGCTGGCAAGGCAGCAGATGACAACTCTAGTCCTTGAGTTCTAACTAGGCACTTGGGAAACCTGGATGGAGCTCCAGGCTCCTGGCTTTAGCCTGGCCCACCTGGCCCAGACCTGGTTGTTGGAGGAGCCATACGAACAATTGAATGGAAGATCTCTATTATTCTGCCTTTGAAATAAAGAAGCCCATGATATAAATATTTTGCTCTTATATTAGTCTTTTTTTTTTTTTTTAATACTCGTAGGGCTCCCTCAACCCTCTAGTAACTTCCCATCATGAAAGAAGAACAGGTAGATTCTTAGGGCTGGGTCAGATCAATCAAAGTTAAGAAAAAAAAATATGTATGCATATGCCTGCTCTGAGCATGTACATTATGCTTCTCTCTCTCTCTCTTCTTTTCAGTGGTAAAGTTGCCAAAGAAGTGGTTGAGGCAAGTTCCAAAATCCAGAGGGAGCCTCCTGAGGTGCACAGGTGAGTGTGGTGGCCACCTTGAACTTGGTGACTTCTGCAGCATCACAGAGAGTAAACGTGGCTTTTCCAGATCTGCTGGGCTGTTCCTGTATACAGGACACCTAGTATTAAATAAAGGCACTGTCCTCCCCGGAGAGCTCCCTCAGACAGATTTGGCTGGGCTAAGGCATGAACACAGCCTGGCTCCAACTTTATTTATTCGCTCTGTGGAAAGTCTTGGGGTAGGTCTGCAGGATCCCACGTAGGGTATGTGCTGTTTCCTGGCCAGGTGCCACTGGCCCATCCTCTTAGAACTGCTCTTGGTTCTTGCCATTGTTTGTCAGATGTAGCTAGATTCTGTTGGTCTAACAAGCGTAGGTTGTTTTACAGGTGAGAAGAGGCTTGCCTGTGCCAGGACCCTTCATTCACAGGACTACTCAAAATAATGATGGGCTGGGTCATTATGGGCTCAAGGGGATGCTCTTCACGAAGGTGGCCACCTAGGGTGATGCTGAGGAATGGGGTATTCTCTTAGCCATACTGGAATTCATGCCACAGCTACTTTCACAGTTGGTTGTAGATCCTCAAGCTATAGGCACCATCTAGCACTGGGTGTTTTCATCGTGATAGTTTCCCTTTTCAAAGGTGAGCTCATCACAAGCCAAATTCTTCAGGGAGCTCCCACATACTGGTTGGGCCGCGTGTCCTTCCTTCCACATCTTTGGAGCCACAGGCATCTTCATGCTCAGCTTTGTGTACCCTTCCATTGTGAGCAGACTGAGCTGGGTGGTCTGCTACCTTGTCCCTCAGACTGTTGTGGCCTCGCATGGTCAAGGCACATGGATGCTACTTCCTTGCCTCGTGGTAGTGGTAGTGGTGGGGGCAGGATCAGGGTTGGTGGAGATCTCATGCAGATGCATACAGTCGGTCATCTGATGGGCAGCTACAGGTACAGGGCTGCAAGACCATTCTCACTCTCTTTGTGCCACAGAACTAAGCTGTAGCACCTTGGTTGTGTGTGTAGAAGTGGGGTGGTGAGACTCTTGGTGGAATAATTGAAGAGGTTGCCACCTGCCCATCGATGAGAAGAGTCTTTTCCTATTGTAGTCATTTGATGCCATGGCAATGTCAAAGAAGAAATGATGAAGTCTTGTTGGAACTGTTGCAGAATCCTTGGACTGGAAACGACCTCAGGGATGACCCAAACTGATGCTTTCATTGTATAGACAAGTTCAGTGAAAGCATCTGAGGTCCTGCATTTTTGGAGTGGCAAGCCTGAACTTGAAATGCACACGTCCTGTATCTGTGTCCTGAACACTTTTTTTCTCTGCAGCATTTGGCATTCTGATGGTCTCTGCCGGAGAGAATATTTGGCATTCTCCTGGAAGCTGGTGGCAGAGGCAGGGCTATCTCAAGTGGCCCAATTTGGGTTTTATTTTCCTGGCTTGAATGTTTTGTTTCTTCTTATTTTATTTTAAAAAATAAGATTTATTTGTTTTTTTGTTGTTGTTGTTATTGGAAGTTCAGATCCACAGAGGGGAAAGACAGAGGGAAAGATCTTCTGTCTGCTGGTTCATGCCCCAAGTGGCTGCAATGACTGAGCTGATCTAAAGCCAGGAGGAGCCAGGAGCCAGGAGCTTCTTCCTGACCTTTCATGTGGGTGCAGGTCCCAAGGCTTTAGGCCATCCTCGACTACTTTCCCAGGCCACAAGCAGGATGCAGGATGGGAAGTGGAGCAGCAGGGAGACAAACTGGCACCAACAAGGGGTCCTGGCATGTGCAAGGCTAAGATTTAGCCACTGACAGTGCACCAGGCCCGAATGTTCTATTTTAAAAGAAAAAAAGACAAGATAAACATTCTAGGAGAATTCCTTGATGCTATAAACACAAAGCAGGGAAATGGTTTGTTGTTTTTTTTTAACAATATACTTTCAGAGATACTTATTCCAAAAGCATGAAACTTTCTAAGCATCTCAAAGTTACCACCAGAGATGGTTAATGAAATCAGAGAGTCTTTTCTTTTTTAGGATACTTCTCTTGTAAATCTTGGTTTAGGTAATTTGTGGAAATCAAGGCTCCCTGTCTTAGGACTTCCTAGACTGAACTTGCCCAGGGATCCTGTTAAAACCAAACCCTGAGATAAAAAAATTGGTGATGTTCCAGGGTCTGGGGAGCTCCAAGCCATAGCCATGTAGCTGGTCTGGGGACTGTGCTTTAACCTGCTGGGCTATCAGTGTCCAAGAAGGGAGGGATGGAAGGAAAGTTTCCCAAAGTGGAAAACTCCTGGAGGGAGATGAGTCAACCGAAGAGAGGGAGATGAACCTAAATGGAGCTGTCAGTCGATTTATCATTTTATCTTTGGAATCTTCTCAATTCTTCCCAGGTATTACTGCAAGCAAAGACGTGCAGCTTACTGCAACCTGATTTGTGTGGCCTTCCCTTGTCTTCCACTACACTATTTTATGTGCGTGTGAGAGACTGTTGGGTTTACATCCCCTCAGGCCCTGCTGTGTTCTTTGGTTCACTGGCAGCCTTTCTCAAATTTCCAAAAACACCAGGGAGGAGTTGGTTAATGATAGAATGATGAAAGTATCTTGGATGAGAGCATTCTGTCCCACTTGGTCACTTCTGTGTCCCTCAGCACCTAAGACGGTGCTTGGTACATAAGGCAAGTCAGCACCTGTTTGTTGAGTGAGTGCGTGGACTTGGAATGTGTGGCAACAGCAGCGCTGCTATGCAGGTGTTAGGTCTGGGATCTGTCTGTGGTGCTGCTCTGAGGACTTCTGCCTCCCCAGAGGCAGCCTGACTGGCTAAAGTGATTCCCACGTGCTGCCAGCTTCTCCTTCTTCCTATGAAGTTGCCATGCTAGTAAAGTGTTTGTCTTAGGCAATTGTTTTTGAATTATTTTACGCATCTTTGATGTAGCTGTTGAAAGTAAGAATATAGTAACAGGCTCTCCTTCTCTGATAGTGGGTGTCTTAGAGAAGGCTGTTAGTCTAAAATGGCAGCAGAAAGCAATAATTAGCTGTTTATCCTCACACCTGAAATTGTACTCTTCGAAGACTGGCACAATGACAGACTCTACATCTGCTGAGTTTTGTGTTTACTGAGAGACAGACACAGGCAGACCGAGAGTGCTGTAGTAGGATTTTTATTTTTCTTTAAAGAGAGGATCAGAAACTAACTGTGATATTAGTGCTCTGAGTCTTTTTATTTAAAGATTTATTTCTTTGAAAGTTAGAATTAAAGAGAGATTTTTCCATCTAGTGGCTCACTTCCCATGTGGCTGCAATGCTCAAGGCAGGGCCAGGCTGAAGCCAGCAGCTTCTTTTGGGTATTCCCAAGCACTTGGGTTATCTTCAAATGTTTTTTCTCAGGCCATTTGCAGAGAGCTGGGTTAGAAGTGAAGCAGCTGGGACATGAGTTGACACCGAAATTAGATGCCAATTGCAGGTGATAGCTTTACTTGCTATGCCAAAATATCAACCCCCAACTCACTGGTTGTTAATGGTGACAGGATACCCAAGCAAAGCTTTCATGGCCTGGCCCCTGGGTGAGAGTCACCCTGTGATCCTAGATGATCCAGGGGGAGGAGAAAGGCAGGTTGCTGAGCCCTGCATAGGCTGAGTGAGCTCCTTGTACATGGCAATCTCTGCTGGGAGGCACCCAGAAATAGCCTTTGTACCTGAAGCAGGGACCTGTCCAAGGACAATGAAGGGGTTCTTGGCTGTGTGGCTCTGAATAAAGCAATTTAATTTCCCATAGTTTGATTTTACTCGTCTCTATATATGAGTCATGTGATAGAACTTGGCTTGCCTTCTAGGTTTTGAAACAACAACAACAACAAAAATAGAATGTGCTCTCAGGATTATTAAGTGTCCTACAAGCACGAAATGTGACATTATTGGGTCCTGGGACAATGACTCGATTAGCTAATCGTCCCCTTGCAAAGTGCTGGGTTCCCATATGGGTGCTGGTTTGTGTCCCAACTACTCCTTATCCAATCCAGCTCCCTGTTTGTGGCCTGGGGTAACAGCAAAGGATTGCTGAAAGCTTTGGGACTCTGTACTCATGTAGGAAACTCAGAGGAAGCTTCTGGCTCCTGGCTTCAGATTGGCTCAGCTCTGGCTATTTGCAGCCATTTGGGGAGTGAACCAGTGGATGGAAGACACTTCTGTCTCTCATTCTCTCTGTGAATCCAACTTTCCAACAAAACAAATAAATATTAAAAAGGGAAGTGTGACATTATTACTGGCATCTCATCTAAATGTGACAGGCTAGGTGGAGTTTTTAGAGGCTTGACAATATGCCAGCACCACCTCAGTTGGTTCCCAGGAATGTTGCAGGGACTTCATGAACTTTTAGTCACTCTATTTTAACTCAACATTTTTGAGTCCTGTGTCTGCCAATATAAGCATCTATAACCAAGTTATATAACATAATCTCTTTAATTTCTTCTCTTCAAATATGGCATTTTCTTACATAAGAACACCTAGAGAAAACAATTGTGTCCAGGACGATATCAGACAGACTTGCCAGTGTTAGAAGCTGCTTTCAGAGCCTGGAGGCAGCCTTTCCACTGTGTTATAAAGGATGGCTTTTTATAAAGGATAGTTACAAAGGATGGCTTTGCGTGGAGGCAGTACTATGACAGGACACATGCATGAGCAGGCAGACATGTGGGCCAGGCAGTGTTGTAGCCTGGAAATGGAGAAGCGTGACATGGGTGGAGATACCTGAATTCAAAGATTTAGGTGGAAGCCAGTTGGGATGCAGTGTGGATTTTTGGCAAGAGCCTGACTCTGTGAGACTTGAAGCAATTACGTGAGCTCAGGGCTAGTGGGCAGAGTCCTTTTGAGGCTGTCTGAAGACCAGTGGTGCGGAAGGGGAGTGTGCTGCATGGCTGAAGGACTGGGCAGCAAACATGCAGCTTGGCTATGAATCCTGAGTCTGTGCAAAACAAGTGTCCTGAATCTAGTATGTGACCGCCTAGTGTGTAACCTCACCATCTCATTGGCACATACAAATGTGAATAAAAGGTGACATAAAGTGTACTCAAGGGCACTTCCATGTCGTTATGGAAAACTGGAATGAAAAGAGAAGGTGCTTTTTCCATGAGCTTTTTGAAGGCCTCTCCTGTAAGACACTTTGCCAACTAAATGAAGGGCAGTTCGGCTTCCGGTTTTACATGAGCCTTAGAGCACCTGTGCAGGTGGGTTCTTGCTTTAACTGAAGTCTGGGTCATTTGGAACCTTTAAAAAGACTGCAATGAGGCTAAAGGAGGGGCTCCTCAATCTAAAGGATGTATTTGGTGTCCTAGTCCACTCAGGCTGGGTTCCGTGGCAGGTTGATGAGTAGGGAGTGAATGGGAACATTGGGCACTGGGTATCTGCAAAATGAAGTTAGGCTGTTGCTAAGAACTTCTGTGCTATCTGTCCAGGGGCTTGTTGGTGGCATTGCAGTTACCCTGTGCTATGTGCTTGGCTGATCTTCTTATATATCTGGTTTCATGGTAGTGATCTCCAGTGTCATCTTATTTCCTGTCCCTTTTTAAGGTATTCTTTTCACCCAGCATGCCCAACTGTGATGACATCTGAAGAACTGCATTTTCTTTCCCTGGGTTGTGCTGGGACATGTGAATTGCCATTGCCTACAACAACATGAATAGGTTTGGAGAGTGGGTGATGTGCAATTGAGATAATAAGAAATGATATAGCACAAACATTCATAGCTAAATTCCATGTTGATGTACACCAGTGAATGCCTGATGATGAGAAGAAACGATGCAACCCACGGAAAGAAGTCAGTATGTGATTGTATCAAGGATATCCTAAAGCACCCAGTCCTGTGGTCTTGTACCATTGCCCAACTGTGGATCCTCACCTACAGGCCTTTATCTTGGAGTTTAGCCCACTTGCAGACCATAGCCTACAGAGTTGGACCTCTGGCACCAGCATTCTGTGAACTCAGGATTCCAGACATTACCTGTCCTGCCCTTCCATATCAAGTTGTGCTGTTATTTTTTTTTTACAAATTGCCTGCATTAGGAACCTTTTGTTAGGAGTGGAAGGGTCAAAAGGGTTTTGCACCTTGGTTTTGCTACTAACTCTGTGCCACTACAGGCTTGGATGACCTCTAGGGGTGAAAGAGCCAGTGTGCTGAATGGACACTCACCCCCTCTGGCTTGTGTCTGTTTTCAGAGCTAACATCACACAAAGCCGCAGTTCCCACTCCCTGAACAAACAGCTCATCATTAACATGGAGCCTCTGCAGCCATTGCTTCCTTGTCCAAGTGAGCGGGAGGAGGAACAACCTCTGGGTGAGGGTAAGTCAGCCACTTGGTCCCAGAGACCGGCATGGAAGATTCACACTGGAGGGATGAGGGAGGCACCAATTCTCTGTGTGTTAGGATATAGGTTGGGACAGGGGCTGGGAGTGAGTCATTGACTATGTTTGTTTCTAGCAAAGAAGCATTTTGCACCTAGAGGACTATGTTATCATGGCAATCCCATCAGTTTCTACTGAAGAGAGCTCACTGGTACAAAGAATTTCTAAAACTACATGCATAAGTGGTAATGGTCTCAGATCCACACCATCCAGTGTGGTAACCACTAGCCATGGGCGGGTATTTACAACTGTCTTGAAATGTGTTAAAATTGAAATTCCTCACCTACTCTAGGCAGATTTGTGATGATTAATAGTGACAGATGGCTGGTGGCAACCATGTTGGACCCTAAGATGGAGAACAGTCCATCATCATAGCGACATCTATTGGAGGGCAATGTTTTTCACTCAAATCACAATTAAATTGTAATTGTAAAGAATTGTTTACAAGTATCTCTACTCTGGTTATCTCCTTTTTTAGCCTCAGGAGTCCCCTAGCCTCTTATTTCTTTTTCCATGGGTACTTTTTCTGATGGATTTGATACAAGATAAAATATATGGAGTTCAGTTCAACCCAGAAGTTGTTATTTTTTTAAATGATGTGGTATGTAATTTCCAGAGTTCTTTGCTTGCTTGTGATGACTTTACTTACTTCAGGGAAAAAAATCTACTCTAGTGCATGCTCAGTGCTGTGAGGTAAAACCACATTCATTAATTTAAAAGTAAACACAGAAACACACAACATAAAGTGATTGGAACTCTGAATACATATGTGATGTGCTCTGCCTTAACCTGATTTCTTCTTTGGAAATCCGGATACTGACAGTTTCAAGGGAGTCAGGTCCTCCAATGATCACCTTCACCTCCAGGCTCCATTCAAGAATGGTGGCCATGAAAGAAAATGTATCAGTATGTCTTGGGGTGCAGATGCCCTTGAGGGGAACAATAATCACCCATACCCATCAAAGTGTAAAAGTTTCAGAAAATCTGATGTAGATGCTTTGCAGGAACTGGGAACTGGAGGCACAGAATTCAGTGGGTAGAGGGAGAGGGTGTGAAATGTGGAAGATGAAGTCTCACTGTCTTCTGAGACTCCACCTAGGCTAGGAGAGATGATGGTGATAACAGAAGTCTTGTTACAGTGGACTAAAGAACTACTGCTGCAAGTTCCATGCTAAATTAATCTTGCTAGCCCAAGGGCTCTCTGAATCCAGATTGCTTGGCCATGGTTTTCATCAGATTCTTTGTGGTCTGCGTGTGAGTGTGTGTGTGCGTGTGCACATATGTGTATTTTGCAAGTGAAAGAAAAACAGCTTTTTCTTTAACTTTTTCTGATTCATTTCTGGGCTTTCTCATATGTGCCCGGAATATTGCATTGTGTGAAAATCCCTGTCTGGAGCTTGGCCCCGGGCCGCCATGCGGCCCGGGTACGAGGGTCCCTGCCACGATTCCAGCCTAACACAGCCAAGCTTTCCACCACCTGCGCAGGTACATGGGGTGCGAGGCTCTCGGGCAGCTTTCCGATTTGCCGGGGTCCTGGTCTGATGGCCTCCGTTTGGGGCGGGAAGGTTGTCCTAGGACCCTGAGAAGCGGATTGGGAACGCCTCTGAGCCGCCATGCCAGGGGCTGGAGTGGGGGAGGAGCTAGCAAGATCCAGGCGGGGGCCCAAGCAGCTTGGCCCCGGGCCGCCATGCAGCCGGGTGCGAGGGTCCCTGCCACGATTCCAGCCTAACACAGCCAAGCTTTCCACCACCTGCGCAGGTACATGGGGTGCGAGGCTCTCAGGCAGCCAGTGCGCCATTTGGCGCCAGGCTTCGCCTGCTGGCCTCCCGGCCAGGAAGTTCTGGAATTTGGTTTCTCTGATATGCTGCATGAGACGCTCCGTGCTGAACCCACAGTACTCTGAGAATATGTATTAGTCCTTAAGCTTTTCAAAGGCATTTAATCTTCCTCTGAAGAACCTGTAGTCACTTTATAGTGCCGATCGCCAACATCAGCTCACTTAAAAGGCAAAATTCCGGGCTTGTCCAGCAGGATGCCCCATTACCTGATAGGATGAGGGATCAGCAGAGGGGTCACAGAAGGCATTACTATGACACTGACTGGCATTCAAGAACCATACTCGGGGCTAGAATGTGTGAGGCATGCGTGGACCAATCCCCTGACACTCTGACCCCATTGGACGGTTTAGAAGGGCCAGTGGAGTCTATGCAGGAGGCATGACAGTCTATAGGGCACTCTGGGCTGACCAGAGCAACCTCTGGCATAGTTAACGCTGGCTGGCATCAGGCCTGGTTGGAGAGCGTGGTGGAGGCCTTGGCTGCGTGGAGCCTACCACTAAGGGGCACAGGAACTGGAGGGAGGCTGAGTTCTGTTCGGGTCACAGTTGTAATCCCTTGGCACAAATATCAATTCGGCTTTGACGCACCATGCCGGATTAGACCACAGCACAGTTTGGTGCTCCGGAGGACCAGGATAGACGTTGGACGGGCTTGGCTAGGCCTCAACCCCATCTGAGCCATATATGAGATATGCGTGGGTATGGACGAGCCGTGGCTGGGCTGAAACTCTCAACAGCAGGAACCAGAATGGATTGAAGAGCGGAGCTGGCCGAAGGACCTGCTGGAATGTGTGAAGCCCGACACCATGAAGGAGTCGGAGGGAGGAACCTGAACAGATCCTCTGACAGGACACTGACTCTACAAATAAACGCAAGAAGCATGGAGGTAAATAACCCAGAAGAGGCTTTGGAATGTGACCCACTGGAATACACTTGGCTCGGGTTGGGGCAGACCAGGCTGAGTCGGTTCACGTCATCCATTGGCAAGCCCAAGTGCTGAAACTGTGTGGGGGCCTGGCCGGGTTTGGTTGCGATAAAAAAAAAAAAAAAAAACCAGTACAAAACACAAAATGCCAAGGTGAAATGGCCTGTGCTAGTAGGGAATGCAACACCCGACCAGCACTCCTCCCACTGGTTTAGGTGAGGGACGAGAGTGTGATGGGCAGAGCCGGGGAGAGATGCGATACTCATTGGTTCCAATAGAGGTCGGGGCTCAGAAGAGAACCAACCCAGGGGTTAAAACCATCAGCTGATCGGAGTGATGGACGGTGGCAGACACTGTGCTTACTAGTAGTACATGTAGGAGCCTGGACTGGGAATGCCTCAAAGTTTTTTTTAGGGGGATTCCCCTGAACAAAATGGAGGAATCAAAGCATTAATCAAGAAAAGATGGAAAATGGAGTAGATGAATCAACCACCTCAGCTTTATGCTTGCAGCGGAAAACTGGACAAGGGGAAACCCTAAGACGGACTATGTCAATCAGTAGACTCTGCACCAGCCTCATCATACCTGGACTGTTGCTGATGATATGTTGGAGCTTCTGATTGATCGAGGTGACGCTCTGCTGGCTCTGCCTACAAACCTGAGAGGGCCTCCCTAAGAGGCCGTTGAACTTGAACTGGACAAGTGGGATGCTGGACTTTGTATGGTGTAAACTTTTAATTAGGGAATCTCAACGGAACTTGAGCTGTGGTTATGCATCAAGGTGAAGGAATTCATGATGGGGGAAGAGTTTGGGGTGAAGGGGGGGGGAATCCCAGTACCTATGTGTCATGTAATGCAATGTAATTAATGAATAAATGAATATTAAAGAAAAAAAAAAAAAAGAAAATCCCTGTCTGAAGGTCATGGTTACTCAAGATTCAGTGAAGGGGAACTGGATGTGATAAGGGGACCCCACACGTGGAATCGTGACTATATCTAAAATGATGGATGCTTCAATGGAGACATAATCTGGAAGCCAGATTGGTTGGATGGTAATCATGGGGAATATGAAAGCTTAGGCTGTGTCTTCCCCAGCAGACCCCACGATGTGAAGGGAATCCTGCTTCTTTCTGAGTCTATCAGCCCTTCAATTAAGTGTTTTCATTTTGTTCCACCTTAACACGAGCTTCCACTTCAAGATAATAGCTATATGCATAATAAATAAAGTATTGTAATTGCAGTAACATTTTAAAACCTGATTATATAAGCTAGGAGTCCTTAAGCTACTTTTTAATTTTTCCCAACCGCCTTAAAGCAGCACAGTGGGGCTCATGTTGTGGTTTCATGGGTCAAGCCACTGCCTGTAGCGTCTGCATCCCAATGAGCACCCATGTAGCCTTGCCAAACCCTGGCTATTGCAGCAGTTTGAGGAGTGAATCAGCACATGAGAGACTTTCTCTGTCTTGATTATGTGTGTGTGCGCATGTGAACCTCTTTACTTTTGTATGAATACTGCCTTTAAAAAATAAATCAATCTTTTTTTCTTTTTTTAAATTTATTATTATTTTTTATTTATTATTATGCATTATGTGACAGTTTCATAGGCTCTGGGAATCCCCCCACCCCTCCCCCTCCTCCTCCCCTCCCCCCTGGTGGATTCCTCCACCTTGATGCAGTATTACAGTTCAAATTCCATCAAGATTCTTTCCTTGCAAACATATACCAAGCATAGAGTCCAGCTACTTATTGTCCAGATGGGTTGAACATTTTCTTGGGGAGACCATTTCTGGTCCAAAGTTAGAGCTGGTAGAATATCATCCCAGTCAATTAAGAGTCCCAATATAACATCAACAGCAATTTGGAACATGGAATTGACATGGTTTTGCGTAACCAGTATGTTAAAAAAAAAAAAACCAAAAAACAAGTTCTTAACCACAAAAATAAATCAATCTTTAAAAAAAGGACCATCATAAATTGTCCCATCAATTGTAAAGCCAAACTAATAGATCTTTTTCTTCAAAGAACTATAGTAGCTCTCTGTCTAATAAAATTGCTTTTTCTAGGAGATTTGTCCTGTTACAGGACAATTTTGGGAGGGAGGTGTCTGAAGATCACATAAATCATAACCACCTCTATTATGCAGAATTAATTTGAAGTTGAGACAGAAGGATAGCATTATTTATTATTCAGTAAATAAAATGCTCCTCTGAAGCTAGAGTAAGGGCCAAATCATCTCAGGGGCCAGAAAAATTGAAAGAATGATTTTTGACAGTGGGCAAAATCTTGTTTTATTTTCTTTTTTATATGTATGTATGTATTTATTTATTTATTTGGCACAGTGAGAAAGAGAGGGACTGAGAGAGAGAGAGAGAGAGAGAGATATTTATTGATCTTCTGCTATCTTCTGGTTTACTCCTTAAGTGGCCACATGCCCAGGGTTGCCCCAGGTTGAAGACAGGAGCCTGGGTCTCCATTTGGCTCAGTCATGTGGGTGACGGGGGTCCAAGCAAGTGAACCACACTTCCCTAATTTTCCCAGATATGTTAGCAAAGACCTGGGTTGGAGTTGTAGCAACTGGAACCTGTGCTCCTATGGGATGCCCACGTTGAAGTGTGGCTTAATCTGCAACACAATGCCTGTCCCTTTTCTTTGATATCATCATATGAGTATCGATTGCTAGTTAGCTTCTGCTCCATGTCTCCTGTGTTTGTGTTAGGCAGTGGAATTCAGACATTTCATGAGACTTATTTTTTGGAATTTTATTTCTGTAATATGTTATGCAGCTCCAGAGAAAGATTTGTTTCCATGTGCTTCTAAACTCTGAGTATCTCCAGTCTAAGGATTTTTGCTTCATTCTTATTTCTTGATATTTCAATGGTTCTTTTATGCCTGAACAAGGAAGCTATCAGCTGTAACTTAATACAACTGGTAGGGCATACTTGCAGTGAATTTGCTGAAGATATAAGGATGCCCACACTCTGTTGTCTCCAGGCTTACAGCTTGGTAGAGAGATGGCAGTGGGATCAAAAGGCATGAGTGGTCCTTCCTCTGAAGACTGATTTGTGTGCTCACTTATCTGTGTGTCCTGCTGGTGGTGGGTATCTATAGGTGTCTGGGCAGAGTCTTGTTGCTTTCTTAGAATTGTGGAGAACTTTACATAAAATTGTGGGTAAAAGAATAAATGACCCAGATGAGTTGGAAGAAGGTGATGGGAGTGGCTTCGTCCATATGCACCAGTTGCCTGTGTGATCTCAGGGGTCAGGGCCATGGTGAAAGCGAGGAAGAAAGTTAACAAAGGGCCAGATCATATGGGTGTCATGTCCAAAGCTTGAGAGTTTAGTAAAGCTCAACTTGAGAACAGTTGGAAGAGGTTGAAAGTTTCCAAGCATGATCATGATCTCATCGTACTTCTGGTGGTATTAGGGGATAGATTTGAGGCAAGTATGAATGGCGCCAAGTTTCCCCATTTTAGCATTATCGATCCCCTGGGACCCTATGTTGGGAGGCTGTTTTGTGCATTATAGGCTGTCCCTGGCATCTACTGAGTGGTTGAATAACAGCACCCCAGCAGTCCTGACAGCCAAAAACATGCCCAGATGTTGCCAGTCATCTCCCGGGGAGCAAAATATTCTTTCTGGTTAAGGACCTCTATGTTGGAGACACAAACTCCACACAAAAATTATTAGAATAGTTCAGAAGAGAAATAAAAAGGGCATTCTTAGGACAGAAAATGAAATTCGAGAGGAGGCAATGGAACCAAGACATGGTAAGAGGTGAAGTTGTGGGGATAGAGCCACTGATGTCACAGAAGGTATGCAGACTGCCGACTCTACTATCCAAGTTCTCAGAGATACTTGGTGGGGGTAAAGAAACTTCGATCTCTTTGTTTAACTGATAAGACTACTGAGACGCTGAAAGGTTAAATGATGTCTCGCCACGGCTCAGGGAATGGTTGATTGAATACAGTTGGTGCCTTTGAGAGAGTTCTGTGCAGCCACTGATGCCCTGTGCTTCAGACACTGAGTCAAGGAGCCTCAGAGGTCACCACTCACTTAGATTTTACATGTTATTTATTTATTTGAAAGGCACAGTTTTAGAAAGAGAGGGAGAGACAGAGAGAGAAAACTTAGATCCAATGTTTTGCTTTCCAAATGGCCATAGCAGCAAAGGCTGGGCCAGGTGAAGCCAGGGACCTGGAACTCCCTCGGGTCTCCTACAGGGGTGGTAGGGACCCGGGTATTTAGGTTATCCTTTGCTGCTTTACCCAGGTGTTGGTAAAAGAGCGTGGAACACAGAAGGAGACAGGGCAGGAACTCACAGCCAGAATGAATTCACTGAAGAAAGTAAGTGTGCAGGAAGTGGCCAGTTGCTGGCATGTAGATGAAATGCACGAACATGTTGCAATGGGCCTTGGATAGCTTAGGAGACTTGGGTGGGGGTGGGGGAGGGTGTTTAGAGCTGAGACAGTTTTTCAAGGAATTTTCAGCCTCAGTCAGCCTTACATTTTGGAGGCTAGGTGGTTGGAAAGGGGCATGGGGGTTGAGTGGGGAACAACGCAAGACACAGGCTAGTCTGATCTTTTAAAGTGCAGGCCGTGAGTCTCTGGAGGGATTGGCTTTGATAACAGCCTGGGAGCTTTAATGGGTGAGGAACTAGAATGGCTGGGGCCTGTGTCCTTATTCAGTCACCTGACACATTAGCAGTGAGCTGAATCGGAAGCAAAGCAGCCAGGACTCAAGCTGGTGCCCATGTGAGGTGCTGGCACGGCAGGCAGCGGCTTAGCTCACTTGCCACAACAGTGGTCCCATCGCTCACTTTGATGTTGCTGTGATCTGTTTCTACATAGTGACTGGGACTTTTGCTCCGGGAGAGTCAAATCATTCATAAACAAATAAAGATTTTTCAGCCATTGAGGTGACTTGGGGAGTGAATCAGTGGACGAAAGATCTTCCTCCCTGTCTCTCCTCCTCTCTGTATATAAAAATGAAATAAATGTTAAAAAATTATCTGAAAGAGTACACACACACACACACACACACACACACACATGTTCCATCCTCTGGATCATTCCCCAATTGGTTACAACAGTCAGAGATGGACTGGCCCAAATCTGGGAGCTTCTTCCGGATCTCCCATGTAGTTGCAGGGGCCCAAAGACCTGAGCCATCCTCTGCTGCTTTGCTGGCTATAAGCAAAACTGGAGAGCTGAGACTTGAACCTGCACCCATATGGGATGCCAGCACTGCAGATGGAAGATTAGCCTGCTATGGCACTGCATTGTCGTCAGAAACATGATCTTAAACCTTGATGTTCATGGGGAGGATCCTGGTATCTTGTCTCATATGGTCTCTTTGGTCATGGCTCTTTGGGGTCTCAAGCACTCATCTCCCTGACAGGCTCTTTCCATTCTTCCCAGGACTTCAAGTTTCTCAGAGACAGTTGGGCAGAGTATTATTGCCCAGATAAGCCCGGAGGTGTCCGGGGAGAGCGTGTGACCCCTTTTACCCACAGGACAGCTGGAGGATTAGCTCTGAAACTGGCTATGTCTTTGTGGAGACAAAACAAAATGAATTCCTGGGCACCACTTGGCAACAAGCATGTTTTCAGTGCTCACCCCAAAGTTGCTCGGTTACGGGATCCCAGAGCATTAGTGCTATGGAAAATATTAGATGTGAAACAGCAAGCCACTGGTAAATTTTCATTTAGCGCTCATGAGAATTTCAGGAGATGAAACATTTGAGTGTGCAAGCTTATCACGGGTGAAAATGACATTTTAGAGAGTCATTCAATCAAATAAACTTGCATGCAAAATAGAACAGATTTTCCATACTGACTGTAGAAGGCAAAATGCTGCTTTTGTATTTGCTAAGATATTTTTCTCACTAATAGAAGGTGTTGGATCACGATAGAGAAAGGGAATGACATTAATGATGTGAGACTTGGTAACTGGCTATTCCTACCACGAAATGAGAATTATTCTTGTCTGCTGTGATGGTGGTACAGGCTGGCTAAAGCTGTGCCTTTCTCCCCTAGGTGGATAAAATTAAGTAAGAGTTGAAAAGTTTGATTTCTCTCTGCTAACAAAATGCAAGCAATGTGGAGACATCAGGACTTCTACCAATGAGAATTTTAGAAAATGCAATGCGGTTCGATCAAGGGGTGATTTGGAGTTGAATTTACATGTGACAGAGATGTGTATGTTGAAGAATAGGTGGGAATTAAATGTGTGTGTCTGTGCACACATGTATGTGAATGCCCATGTGTGTCCTAGCTGGGATAGTGTTGTATGGGAAGAGGACACAGGTGGGTTTTTGCAAAAAGCTGTTTACAATAACTAACCCCAACCACAGAGGGGTTAAGGTGGATTCGTGACCTTTTAGAAAGTCTCTATATGAACATGGAAGGCATTGTGAGCAATAAGTATCTTTATCCACCAAGCATGCTGTGCTCTTAAATAAGGAAAAAATCATTTATTGAAAAGGCAGTTACAGATAGAGAGACATAATTGTCTATCTGCTGATTCGCTTCCCAGATGGCAGCAACAGCCAGAGCTAGGCTGGTCTGAAACCAGGAACCAGGAGCTTCTGGGACTCTCATGTGAGTGCATGGTCCCAAGCACTTGGGTTCATTCTCTGCTGCTTTCCTAGGTACATCGTAAGAGAGTTGGATTGAAAGTGGAGCAGCCAGGGCTCAAATTGGATCCAATATAGAATGTTGGCTCCACAGACAGTGGCTTTACTCGTTATGCCTACAGTGCTGGTTTTGCATGTTGTGCTCTTGACCCACCTGCCACCCCAACACGGAAAAGGTGGCAGGAGGTGCCTACTGTGCTATCCACGTGTAGGCCTTTCAATAGCATTCCAGGCTGAACCTCTGCACTGCACAGTTGCTCCGTTCTCACCCTGCTGACATCTTGGAGAGCTCAAGGCTTTGATGGTTGGGTGTTTGTTCTCTCAGCCCCCTGAGCCTGCTCGCCTCCCTGTTCATCTGATCGAACAGTTTACTCTTTCTTTCCTTTCTCTGTGGAGTTCACAACCATGTCTCAAACAAACTGACCATCTCTGCGTGGTTTCCCTCTCTTCCCCACCATTTAAGCACATGCAAGGGCGTATCATTTCTTTGCCCAGGTTTATTGGAATACATGCATTAGCAGTAAGGCACTGGTAATTTTTTAGACTATTTTTAGGTCTTGTTATATGGAACAGTAGGAGCTGTTTATAAATCTCATAAAACCATCTCTCACCTTGTAGTTATTGCTGCTTGGTGATGGCAGATCAGTCGACACCAGCTCTGACCACACTGGTCCCTGCCATTGGGTTTTCTGATTACTGTTTGTTTTACCATCATAAAATAGGTACATTGTCTTCTAGCAAACTTATAAAGCACAAAGAATCATAAATGAGCAGAAAGGAAAGTCTCTTCCCTGACTGTGTGCGTCTTTGTGGCAATCAATGCTCATGTGTTAGTAGTTTCCTTCTCTGTGCATTTTAATATAATTGCCATTGTCCTGACCACACAATTTTAAAATTCTTGCCTTGTTTGCTGAATGTTAAAAATAAAAGTCCACAAAAATATGCCATAAACTTACCATTGATCAGATAGCAAGTGGTGAGATTTACCCAAAAATAAACAAGTGGTCTCATATCCTAAATTAGAAGGAACTCTAACACAAGTCTGTTGTAAGCATTGCTTAACTATTGCATGTGCTTGAGCTGCACTGAACTCCTTGACAATCACAGTCTTCCACTGTGGACAGGCACAGGCAGCTGAACTCACCTCTGCAGAAGCTGGGGAAGCCACCAAATAGCAGAAGACATACACTTATTTGTCATTGTAGTAGTGGATGAACACAATCAGAATTCATAACTCACTGTTAAGCACCTATGGAATACCAGATGAAGGCACTGCAGTTTGCATCAGTAGCTCCTGCAGAGTAGGAGATGCCAGGGGCAGCTTGGGACAAGGGCAAGGCCGGAGACTTGCCATCGCTTCAGGCTTTTCTCTGTTCCCTTTTTGTGCTTTTCTTTAGAGCTGTTCTCATCTTGCCAATTCTGGCTTTAAGAATTGCTATCAAGTTCATTACTTAGGATAAGTTTGGATCACTGAAAGAAGTCTTTGAAATGTTGATGTTTATTGCACTGTAGGAGCTAAAGGCCTTGTCCATGATGCAAATTATAAACATATTGTCTTACAGAAATTTTGTATTACATCGTAAGACTCCAACAGTCAGCATGATCATTTCAATTCTGTAGGTGACTGCAAATATTTCATTTAATGAAATGTGATGGTTCAGGCAGCTGTCCCTTGGAGCAATAAGGCCTTGGTCAAGTGAAGAAGCAAAACCATTTCTGTTGGTTTCTCCACCAAGAAGCTGGCTGGTTACAAACAAGACCCTCCACCTTTCACATCTTTGTTTTTTTCTATAAAACAAAAATATTGTCCTTGGGAATCTGGCTCTGAACACTATTTGGCTGAATGTTAAGGTAAAAAAAAAATTTACAAGTAAGGTTTGGAGTCCTACAGTAAAAATGGACTTAGGGCAGGTCTATTTTGCATAGCTTTAGAGGGTCAGAGGCTGTGTTGAGGTTTTTTAAAACATATTTTGTTTTGCTTTATGATATAGTTCCATAGGTTCTGGAGTTTAATCTTGCACAGCATTCAGCAAAGAACAGCTTCTGGGCATCCCAATGCCTGTTTCTTGCTGGCCTTGTAGCTAACAGTGATAGTTTGAAGACTATACAGGTACTTACATAATAGCCTTGACTTTGGTCTTTCAGCCTACAAAGCTTAAAATTTAAAATTTAGACCTTTATCAAAAACCCTGCCAGTCTCTGGACTAGCACATCCATTCAGATTCTTCTACAAACAGGAATGGCCAGGGGGTCGGGATGTGAGACCTTTTATCCAAAGTTGCACAGCAGTTGTATGTTAGGGTTGGGATTGTGTTCTTTATCTCAGACTCCTGGACCATGTATTTTATTTCTTTTATTTTTTTTTTTTTGCTTTTTTTTTATGGACCATGCATTTTAGATGACTTTGTATATGTCTAAAATGACTCAGCTCCTTCCTGACAGAACCATTCACCAGGAGACTATATTTAGTTTTCAGTTACATCAAATGATTGCAAGAGGCAACTTATTAGACATAAATGTGGGGGATCTCTGTGATTTACAAGAGCTTCTGTGTACTGGGGTGTTCAAGCCTTGGTATCAGCAAGCCAGTCCCTAATGACTCCTTAAATGTTCATCACCTTGAATGAGTTGGGGAGGTTGGACACCAGGGCTGAGTATGCTACCGCAGATCGAATGCTAAGCAGAATAAGGCTGCAGGGAAAAAAAAAATCTTCCCTTTGGAAGCTTGCTACACCTCCCTCCTGGGAATCATGGCCTAATTTTGAAGTTGAATTCATTAAATAAAGGATGGCTTACAGCAGGATTGGTTGTAATTACTCGTTTTCTCACAGCCTATGGTAAGAATCATTATCCTATTTATGCAGGTGGTAGGCTTCTGTTCAGGTTGGTGTGTGGCTGCTGTGTTTAACTCATAGTAATTGCTTTAAAGGACACAGCCAAGACATAAACGTATCAGTCAAATGTCCTGTGAAGGAATCCTTGACTGTCCTGTGATCGTGATCAACTGAGGGCTTGGACTTAAGCCAGATGAGCATTGTAGATACAACCAGCTGTGAACACCAGAGAGAGATTGTGGTCTGTGAAGGGGAAGAGGTTTTGCTTGGCTTGGCTGATGATGAATCAGAGTTCCTACAACTGTGGCTTCCAGAGGGAACTGAATTAAGTGCCGTAGGCTCATGTAACAATCTATTGCAGTGGAGGAAGAAACTATTGAGATTTCTATGGTATTTTCTTTTTATGACTTCCTTACAGCATTTGCATGTATAGCTTTCATAATGTCTATAATGTAGGAAGATAGCTATTCACATATCTAACTTATAAATATATGTTCATTTATTCATAACTGTGCACACACCTATTTTTCTGCCCCCCAAAGAGTGTAGTACTGTCCCTGTCAATCTTACAGCTGAATCTACATGGAAGATGGGATATAATTTTGAAAATCTGAAATCCCTGTTCATACTGAGTCTTCCAGATTTCTGAAAGAGACAGGGCATCTGTCTGCTCCAGTTCCTTTTTGGTGCTTGTGGTCTGTTACTCCAGTAAACCAGTGTGAGGCACTCGGTCTCAGGTGTGTCCCTCACCATTCCTGTTGGTTGGTTCTGTGCCACTCATGTAAGTATCCTGTGCTGACCTGGGAGTCCCTATTTCCCATGTGTGCTGGACTCCACTTGAGTGGAAATAGGACACATAGCATAAAATGAGAGCAGGTATGTATGTATGTATTCATTCATTCATTCATTTGACAAGCATTTAGATCTTACCTGGCACTCACTGTACTCATTTTCCGTAACACATGATGAAGTAACTGATATGCATCCTCCCCTCCCTCACCCATCTTCAATAATTCTTCCTCCAAACTGCACCTGTCATTAAATCCATACTTTTGAAATAATTCATCATTGTCTTTGACAGCAAAAGGCACAGCCATCTTCTTTTTAAATGAGATAGGATGTGCACTGCACTGTGATCTCTTAAATCAGGGTTCATAGCTTTTCTGTTTCTTGATTCAAGTTGCAAGTTTCCAGTATAAAATTGAAAATGAATAACAGCAGGCTTAAAAGGGAATGCAAAATGAACCTTTTTTTTTCACTTGAAAGGGCCTTCACTTCTTTTAACATCTCATCTGCTCTCAGAAGAGAAAGGAAGTTGGGAAATGTCTTTAACCCTTGGATATCCATTTCCACATTGGAAAGGTGAAGCTGGCAGGTGCTTTTGTTGAAAGAGAAGCAGATAGTGCTTTTACAATGATCCTCTAGATACTCTGAATGTAGAATGCAAATTTCCCTGTTAAAGAAAGGACTGTCTGCATGCCTGGTGGTCTTGCCAATCCCTGCTTGCCACCCGCATCAGAACTATTTGGCCTCTATACACCTACACACAGATCCATCTCCACTCCTGTTTCTAATCTAGGACCAGTTATATCCTTGCCTGCAATAAAGCAAGCAGCCAAGGCCCAGTCCTTACTCTGAGCCCTGGGAGCTCTGGCTCTTATGTGTCCTGACTTCCAGCCCCCTTGCCAGCCTGGCTCTCTTTCCTAAGTCTCTGCCTTTGTGGCTCCAGTTCTCACCTAGTCCTGGACCTTGGGCCCTTCTCTTTGGGCAGGTCCATATTCTTAACCCTGTTCTGATGGTTGGGGCCTTATTCTGACCAGTGGTTGGTGACCTGCAAGACTCTCCTTCACGTCCAGTGTCCTTTGAACCATGTTCTGCATAATCCCCTTCTGCTCTCTCATTCCTCTGCTCCATGACCAAGTCAGTCGGCTCTTTTCTCAGCACTTGCTCTGTCCTGAATACCAGAATCAGATTGTGCTTTCAAATTTTATTTTAAAGTTTTACTTACTTATTTGGAAGACAGAGTTGCAGAGACAGAGGGAATGAAGGACAGAGATCTTCCATCTGCTGGTTTGCTCGCCAAATGGCTGCAGTGACTAAGGCTGGGCCAGACCTAAGCCAGGAGGTAGATGCTTTATTCAGGTCTCCCACATGAGAGCAGGACCTCAAACATTTGGGCCATCTGCTGCTGCTTTCCCAGGCACATTAGCAGGGAACTGGATCAGAAATGGAGCAATCAGGTGTAGAACTGGAGCTCACATGAGATGCTGGTACTTCAGGTGGTAGCTTTACTTGCGATGCCACAGCACTGGCCCCAGAGATTTTCTTTTAAATTTTGTAGAATTGCTTAATTAATTGAAAGGAGGAGGTAAAGTAAAGGAGGAAGAGCGAGCGAGAGGGAGAGCTTCTGTTTGCTGGCTCACTCCCTAAATGCCTCCAACAGCCAGGGCTGGATCAGGTGAAGCCAGGATCATGGAGCTCATTCCCGTCTTTCATGTTGGTAGAGAACCCAGACTCCAGAGCCATCGTCTGCTGCTTCCCAGGATGTACATTACTAGGGAGCTGTGTTGGAACAGGCTGGACTCCTGCATGAAAAGAGGCTGTTCAATGCAGTGTCTTAACCGCCACACCAAATACCTGTCCTGAGTCAGATTTTTTTTTTTTAAGATTTTCTTATTTTTGTTGGAAAGGCAGACTTACAGAGGGAAGGAGAGACAGAGAGAAAGATCTTCCATCTGCTGGTTCATTCCTTAAGTGACTGCAATGGCTGGAGCTGAGCAGATCTGAACAGAAGTTTCTTCCAGGTCTCCCACAGAGGTACAGGGTCCCAAAGCTTTGGGTTATCCTCTACTGTTTTACCAGGGCACAAACCAGGAACTAGATGGGAAGTGGAGCAACCGGGACATGAAATGGCACCCATATGCAATCCTGATGTGTGCAGGGCAAAGATTTCAGCCACTGAGCCATTGCACCAGGCCCCCAAGTCAGATTTTTAATATCAACTTTCTCCTATCAAACTTCTGCCATGGCCCAGGAATCATAAAATACTGAATAATCAACTCCACGTGCAAATTTCTGTTCCCTTTAAACTTTCAAATGTCCCCCAGTGTCATTTCAACAACTCTGCCCTTGCTGTGTCCACTCGCTGCTGCACACTCAGCCTGACGATGTCGAGGTATCTGCTTCCACTGCTACCCACCACCACGCAGCAGCCATGGCGATTTCCTCTAAGTGTGGCTCAGATCTAACTATTGTGACATCAAGCTTCCTCTTCTGACGTAAGAGCCCTGAACAGTTCACCCTCTTCCCAGCCTCTCGGGCTATTACCCACTTCTCCCCACCAATTTTCTTATTATTCTTATTATTTGTGTTGTTTTCTTATTATTTTATGACACAGTTTCATAGGTTCTAGAATTTCCCATCCCTCTTCCCAAGTCCTCTTATCAGTATTAATTTTCCCTCTAATATTACAATGGGTACTCCTTTATGAATAGTCATAAGTCCATCATTGTGCTATTGAAGTGTTTCCCAACATTGTGGGCATGGAAATGTTGGAGAGTTCAGCATCCTACTGTCAGGTTATATTCAACTGTTTCACTGGAGTCCATCTTTGGTCTGGAGGGAGAGAGACATGCTGCACATTGTGTCTCTGTATTTGAACTTGTCAGTCTCTGCTACACTTCTATTATAAAGACCCTTAAATACAGAGCCAGAAAATACAATCCACAACAGGGAGAAAACCAGAAAATTTACATCAACATGAAGTTAAGCAACATGCTACAGAATGACCAATGCATTACCAAAGTAATGTAGAAAAATAAAAAGCTTACTTGTGGAAATTGATGCTATTGCATGACTCATGTAGCATTGAAGAAATGACAATAAAAGCAAGAATGTCAACACCCTTGAGATGTAGCAAAAACAGTGTTGAAAGGGATGTTTACAAAAATCAGCTGCTAACAAATAATCAAAACATCTCATGAGTGATCTATTAATGAATCACAAAGACTTGTTGAAAAAGACACAAATGAATAGGAAGCGTGAAAAGGTATGAAAATCATAGCAAAAATAATTTGATTTGCTACTGCAGAACTATAAATTGGTTCAAGAAAGAACCATTCCCTAAGAAGATGAGCAAAACACTCCTCAGTCATATTAACAATGAGCACCACAAGAGAACAACCGCCTAAAATTAGAACATCAGGGCATTTTTAAGCCTTGCGTTTAACCAGGATAGAGGACAAACACTTTGGATGGAAGAAGCAATTTGAATGACAGGCAGCCTTGGTCAGTGAGATGGCTTAAATTTCACTCCAAGGGAATTCTTCAAGCGTGTTTCTGAACACAGCATTATAGTTGTGAAATTCCTTGTCCCTGAGCCACCTCTGTGGGGGATTTTCGACTGGTTTCATCTGTGGATAGCTAGGGAGGTTTCCTCTCATGTTCCTAGCATGTCTAGAGTAGTGTAACAGTAAGAATTTGGGCTCTGTTGTTGGGTGTGGATTTTTAGGATACCTTGGGACATTGAGCCAAATTTTTTTTTGTAGTAGATATATCAGAGAGGAGACAGACAATTATTTTGCCACACAATCTATAATGCAAAAGAATATATGTGTGTGAGTGTATATAAATATATATCTCCTCAGACCAGGGCTGCCATATGGGTGTCAAGGAACCCAGACACTTGAACCATTACTGCTGGAGTCAGAAGCCAGAAGGATGTATCAAATCTGAACACTCCAATACAGGATACAGACATCTTAACCACCAAGACAAATGTGAATCCCTGTGATAAATATTTGGTATCTTTCTACTTGGACTTGATAGTTAACCAAAAATTCACTGAATCTATATGGTCATTTTAAGTAAGATTAAATCTATTCCATCTTTAAAATGTTACTTTCAACAACAGCTAATCCATGATATTAAGAGTGATATAGTACCTAGTATTAAGTGCCTAGTACTACATATCAGGTACCCAGGTATGTAAGTGCCAAGATCATCGCAGACTGGAGCATTCCAGCAAGCTGGTGTAACTTCTCCCAGATAACGGAATGGTCAAGTAAACCATCAAGCACCAGCAATAGTGCCTCCTGCAATTTGAAAAATAACTAGTAATAATATGTCCAAGAGACAGTTGAGTGACAGAAGGAAGAGAATCCAGGCTGTGTAAGTGCCAACTCACTGTGTTCCTCTTTGGCAGTGAAGAGAGACAAAGAAATGCCTGAGTGTGGAAAATAATGTTGTTGAGCAATTGTAGTATAGGCACTGGTCTGAGCCTGCCACATGTGCTTCTGTGACCAATCCTTGGAAGATCTGTTTGTTCCAAGTGAGCTATCAGATCACCTGATATTTTAACATGGTAAACATAAAAATTTGTTAGGAGAGGAAACCACTAGGAATTTACATTTACAAATTGTAAGTGGTTTCTTTACAGGTCTAGACTCTGATAGCAGTCTGGACCAAGCATGGTTCGAAATGTTTTGTTCTACCACGTGGGTAAGCTATATTTATGGCCAGATAAAGGAAATTGACATACGGAAAAAAGAAAGGAGATACAGAGACCCCCTAATGGGGTATAGCTCCTGTCTTATTTGAAGTTATTATAATAGTAGGTTATAGTCTGTTATACACCAATTTAGGTTGTGGTTCACTGCACATGGAGAAATATTTAGGCGAAACTAAATCTGAATGCTTATGCTCTCTTCACATAGGCCAAAGGGAGATTTCATCAGTATAGCACCCTAAGACATTGTCATATAAAGCAACCCTTTCAATTTTGAATTTCTTCACTTGTGTTATTAGAAATCAGCAGTTCATCTGGAGCAATGATTTTTAGATTTGTTCTGTGACATCCTAAGGATTTCTTAGGTAGTTTTTTGAAAATGAAGTCTTTACTTTTCATGATGCAGTTTTTTAAGCTCAGGGATTTTCCCTTCCACTCTCCCCAGCCCCCTTTCCCTCACTATTTCCCCTATATTGTAACAAAAGTTTAGTCCCTCAACAGTCACATGTCCATCATTCTGCTATTTAAGTGTATCCTGACATTGTAGCTCATTGTCAAGATATAGTTAACAGTTTCATTAAGAATCTATCTTTCAGAACTCACCTCTACTGAGGAGGTCTTGCGGGGGTTCTGCTCAGAAGTATAGTCTAAGGGGCATGACAAAGGAATGAAGATTTGCTGAATTTCTAGGTTGATAGTATCAGGTACTGTGTTTGAAATTTTGAAGTTCAAGTTTCCAATTTGAAAATGGATATGGGCCCAGAGCAATGGTGCAATGGCTAAATCCTTAACTTGCAAGCTCCAGGATCCTACATGGGTACCTAATCATGTCCTAGCTGCTCCACTCCCGTCTCATTCCTTGCTTATCGCCTGGGAAAGCAGTAGATGATGGCCCAAAGCCTTAGAATTTTACAACCATGTGGGAGAGCTGGAAGAAGCTCTTGATTCCTGGCTTTGGACCAGCTCAGCCCTAGCCATTGTGCTACTTGGGGAGTGAACTAGAAGATGGAGGATCTTTCTCTCTGTCACTTCCTCTCTTTGTAAATCTAATCTGCCCTTCCAATAAAAAACAAAACCTTGGAAAAACCAAAATGGACTCACTCCTGTGACAGTATGAACTGCTGAGCCATACCTGGGTGGACAGTGTGTGAAGGGGAGGTTACAGTGAGGTTTTCCAAAGTGAGCCTCCCACCCAGGGCCTGAGCACAGTGGGGCATGATCTTCCCCTCTCCAGGATTTAGGGCCCAGTCTCATCTGTTTTCCAATATGCATTTTTATATAGTTGAAGTCACACTGCTTATAAAAACATGCTTTTTAAATTTACCATATTGCAAATGTTGTCTCACCTCATTAGGTTCTAAAGATATGATTTTTAATGTCTCCATATAATAGCTCATCACATGTATCGATCCAGTTACATTGGCATTTTAGATTGACTTTTTAAAACCATAATCAATGATACTCTAATAAAGATCTTTATAGCCTTTTAATTTTTATTTATTGAACTCTATTTAGTAGAGCTTTTAATCCTTTGTAACATAAAGAAATACATGTTATCTCAAAAAACAGACTATTAAGAAAAGAAAGAACTTTCACAAAGATGTCTGAGTATTTGCTTAGAGCAAATCACGGAAAGTGCTACTTTGGGCTCAAAGAATGCCATCCATGCAGAAAAAAAACCCCACATATTTTGCTAAAATTTTTTTGCAGAAATGTTGCATCATTTTATATTCTTAAAGTGAGGTATAATAATGCAGAATTTCATTTTATTGCTCTGAAATGTAGCCTTCTGTTTCATTAGGCAAGAAAAAAGGATATTTTAATATAAAATTACCTTTTTGAATTATAGTTACTGGAGAAATGCATAGCTGCATGCTGAAGTTGCACAAGGTGCATGCTTTTCTTCTGAATAACAAGTGGAAGAAAATGCACCAGCAGAGAAGCATTAACGAAAGCTAGCATGTGGAGCAGAGTGATTCAACAGTTGAAACTGGTTTTCAATTTTTAGCATATCTTTAAAAAAAGAGCACAGTTTGCTCCCTGAATGCTTGTACTGGGATGCAAAGCTCATCCTAGGCCTTGGGCAGCAAGCGCAAGACTTCCAACATACTAGGAGTGAGAACACATTGCCTGCCTCCTGCATTTAAGACACATTTGCTTACGGTATGGGCAGCATTTGCAGCTGTCCTTCTGGGAACTGTGTCTTTTGCTTGTTGCCTTGTGTTTGCGTGTGTTTTTTCTTAGTAAGTTGGATGAGATGGCGTCAATTGGTTGCCCTGTTTAAATCATAACTTTGCTGCTTCCCAACTTTGTAAGAGCAGGTTATTCTAAGTTGTGTGTGCAGAGTGAAGAAAATGTTAGTGTCTTTTGAGGATGCAGGTCCTGTGTTTAAGGATGTCAGCATGTGGTTGAGAGCCTGGACTGCTCTGCCCATGGAATGCTGCTGGCTAACTTGAGATATGCTGTATGTGCACAGCACGCGCCTGTCTCAGACATCTGTCTCCACAAAAGAATGTAAATGATTTAGGAATCATCTTTGTGTAGTTGCATATTAAAAAAAAACACTCCTTTGGAGACCTTTACCCAGAACACATTATCATTATTGTGGAATGACTGTGCCATCTACATTTTAAGTGCTTTTTCCCTGTCTTAAAATGTGGCATACATTGTATATTTATTGGACAGCACTTTTCTAGAGCATAATGAAGACTTGATAAATACAATATTTAAAATAATCAAGATGAGCTGTGTCTGCACTGTGGAGTTACCAGTTGTCCTCTTATCACGGGGGTGGGGAAGCTTAGGTGCTTCAAACATGTAAGGATGGTGCGTAATATTTCATTGTTTGTTGGAGGAGTGAGTGGAGAGTTTAAAAATAGCAGCCCCCTCCCTGCACCCTGGCCCATCGCCATCCTCATGAGTTATTTCTGTTGGCTGCATTAGGCATCTGACATTTGATTCACTTAGTGTGCCTAGCTTCGGTCCTTTAAAACAGAAATGGACAGTTAGCAAAAGGTCAAAGCCGCTATGGCTGGTGGTGGCCATCCCGGGCCGTGACGGGCAGAGGAAACCCAGGGGAGACCAGAATAACCAGTATGGCAAAATGCTTGGTCAAGATCCAGACGCGGCGAAGCCTGCACTTGCACCTGGTGAACCACTGCAGCAGTAATGTGTTTGTCCGTCTGCTGAGACACGGCTCCAAGATCACAGCTCGCAATGCAGGTATGTGCCGCGCCCTGGGATGTCATCCTGCACCTGCCAAAGTGTGTGGGCTTCCTGGTTCCAGCTCACTGCTGGAGACACACAGAGAAGACACCAATGGACTTGGTGTCAGAGATATGTGGTCAGGATAGGCAGAGAGGGGGGGAAGGCTGAGGATCAGAGACAATGAGAGAGAGGGAAGAAGCACTGGAAAGGGGCAAGGAGGGAGTGTATACCTTTATTTAGTGAAGAAGTGCTGTTAAGTTTCGTATGGAGAGATGACGCCCCAGTCAGCAGTGAGTCAGGAGGGAGGTGGTGGCCGGTGTGTTCTTTCAGATGGCTGCCTGGACAGACTGAAGGAGCCAGACTGGGTGGATGATCAAACAGCACCCCGCCTATTGTAGAAGGGTCAGCTCTCAGATCTGCTTGCCAGGGTGCAGCAAAGCATCCCTGTATCTTCAAAACAGTTTAGTCATGCAAAATATCAACTAAAGAACTGGGATTAAAATGGGCATTTCCTTTTCCTTACAAATATCATGTTGTTGTATTTTGACTGTTGGAGTAAATATGAATTGGAATAGGAATTCAAAGGGTCAGAAGTCACAGCAGGAAAGAAACTGCAGTTAACACAGAAGGGCACTTCATGAAGTTTTTTAGGAAAGGGAATGAAAAGGTAAGTTTATTTTGGTGTGGCAAATTTTGAAATGCTTTTATTTTTCTGTAATATGCATTTCCCACGTGCCTTTTGAAGACCCCTCATATGCTTAAATTCCAGCTTTTTTTTGCATCAAAATAAGCTTATCATTTAATTCCATTTCTCACAAAGTTTTTGAAGTCCTCTCATATATTGTAGTTTTCACGATTTAATTAAAATTTTTTTCTGGAATTGGGCAAATCTCATGTGTGTATATAGAACTGACATCTTAGTGAATTCAGATGAAATTAATTCTGCTTGTATAGTGGCATAGGTAATGTATGTTGCATTCTTGTTGCAGAAGAGTTTTTCAGAGCACCAATACATAGGATATTTTGCTTTATCCTGATACTCCCTGTAGCCACTCTATAAAGATTGGCACAGAGGATGTGGAAACTTTTTTATTTCATAAATAAGATTGTGCTGGGAATGTTATTTGTAATTAATTGTTCACTTGATCATCTGATTTGAAAGACTTTTCCCATCAATGCATTTTAATATGCATTCTTTAGAAACCAGGCCAGATACTTTTACATGATGAAGATTTACAACTCATTTATTTGATCACCAACTTGTTGGAACTTACTTGATACCTTTTGGCTCTAACAGATGGGTACAGTGAGTCCACCTATGATAGGCTTGCACGACTGTAATTATTGGTGAAAAGATATGTAACTTTTAAGTTTTGATGGAAACTAGTGAATTACTGTTTGAAAAGGCAAATACTATCCAAGTGAGAATGAGAATGTTTAAACTTACATAATCACTAACCCTGGTTTGACCAATTTCTTCAAATTTTGTAAAATGATTGTAGGAACAATGGGATTTTGCTATTCTGCGTGTGTATTTCTTTTTACCATCTGAAAGCCTTTTCAAATGATGATGACCTATCTATGTTTCTTCTGAAACTTGCCCATTTGTTTACTTTGCTTTTGTCCGTTCTTTACTGTGCCTTTGTGCTTTCCTATGGCAGTTGTTTTTATAAACTGCATATTAATCACTTGCTTTTGATAAACATTACCTTTTTTCCCCTTCTGATTGCTGATCTTGTGACACAGCAACATTTTATATGTGCAGACTTTCTAATTTTTATAGATTCTAAATTTTGTTTCTGTTCATGTGTAAGTTTTCCTCATGGCAAGATTGTAGAGTGCTTCCTTTGTTTTATTCTTCATAATTAAGCACTGACTTGAATTATATGAGATTGCTAACAATCAATTTCTTTTGACCTTTAAAATAAACTACTTCCTATAGTGTCTAATATTTGCCTTAGTTTAATTTTTTTACTTCCTTAGAATTTTTAAGTGTATATGATGTGATCTAAGGGACATATTTTCCAGCCTCAATTTTTCCCACAGTTTACTAAATTATTTATAAATGAATATACTTGGGCCCGGCACAATAGCGTAGCGATTAAAGTCCTCACCTTGCATGTGCCGGGATCCCATATGGGCGCCGGTTCTACTCCTGGCAGCCCCGCTTCCCATCCAGCTCCCTGCCTGTGGCTTGGAATGCAGTCCAGCATGGCCCAAAGTTTGAGACCCTGTACCTGCGTGGGAGACCTGGAAGAGGCTCCTGGCTTTGGATCGGCTCAGCTCTGGCAATTGTAGTTACTTGGAGAGTGAATCATCAGACGGAAGATCTTCCTCTCTGTCTCTCCTCCTCTCTGTATATCCGCCTTTCCAATAAAAATTTAAAAAAAATCTTAAAAAATATACTTTATATTCAGGGGCATGATTCCGTGGTTTAGTATCCTGCTCTGTCACTAACTTTATCATAGTTTTGATATCAGGTAGCTCAAGTTCCCCCATTGTTGCTTTTTAACTTATGAATTTGCATTTTTAGGTTTACAGTAAAAGTCAAAGATTGCCTCCATGCTAATTACTCCCACACATGCATCTGACACCAGGGTGGAACTTCAGTTATAATGGCTGAATCTTCATTGACCCATCAGTATCATTCAGAATCCATGGCGAGCCTTAGGGGTGGCAGTGGGTGAATACAGATGCTCAGGGACATGTATCCATTGTAGTTTCAGAGAAATGAACATCTGCAATCTCCATCTCCCCCTTCTGTGCCCTCGGTCGCTGGCAGTCTGCATCTCCCCGCTCTGTGAACCCAGTCCCTGGCAATCTCTCATCTTTTTTACTGTTTTCATATGTGTACTACATCCAGATATCATAGAGTTACAATGCAATATAGCCATTTCACATAAATTTCTTGTACTTCGTAATATGCATTTGAGATTACTTTCTATAACATTTCTCTTTAGCACCGAATAATACACAATTGTCTCACTGATTTTTTTAAATTAAAAATTCTTGACTACTCATGTAGGCTTTTCTCCATTTGTCTTTTTTTGTCAGTGTGTGAAAAATACATAACGTTTCCGATTAATGAGAGCTGAATCTTTCAAAATATTAAGGCCTCTTATGCAGAAACATTATTATATTTCTTCAGTTATGGAGTTTCTTTTATGTTCCTCAGTTATGCGTTAACGTTTTCCTTGTGTAAGTTTTGCAGATTTCTTGTTATGACTATTCCTAGCTGTGAGATGGATTTTTAAAGGTGTTCGCTCAGCGATTTTGAAATGAACCTTCCATTATCATATTTTTGGTCTTGAATGTCATAAGTGATGTGTTTTGATATGTTCGTTTTTCAAGTGAACACCTTACTGCAGTTTTATTAATTGCATTGGTTTTATCTCAACCTCTGCATCATCTGGAAATCACGCGGGTGTTGTGTCATTCTCTACAATATTCACATTTCTTTTTTTTTTTTTTTTACTTTGTCATTCTTGATTTTGGCAGGAATTCTAACCTCTTGTTATTATTTTGTTTGTCCTCACACATGGTGATTTTTGTGGTTCTCTAGTGAACATTTCAAATCCCTGCTGTGCAGGAGATAAAGGATTAACTGCAAAACCCATACTAAATTCTCAGCACGGTGCATTGGCTGGTTGTGATGACAAACAGATTTGCAAGGAGAGATGACAGCTGCATCTGTTGGGATGCCATCACAGCAAGCAGCAGCTGGGAGAGTCCTGGTTAACGCTGGGCTGATTAATCAGGTGATCTGTTACCCAAGCACAAAGAAGTCCAGAGTGAGAGAGCAATGAGAGCCAGTTTTGCGTCTCCTCTCTCCACTGCTGTTTACTTCCTGCCCCTCAGAACAGTGGCCTTTGGCCGTATAGGATGGCTGCTGAATTTCTGCTGTCTCCTTCAGCTACAACATCGAGAGAGAAGGAGTCTGAACCTTTCTGAAATGTCTTTAGGAGCAAATATTTTTCTCAGACATCCTTCTCCTCCACTGCTAGAACTCGTATCCTTTCCGTCTTCATTTTCAGGGTTGGCTCTTGTACCTGGTTCTACAGCAGATGGGACCAAGAGCCAAAGATTAGCTTAGACGGATTTTTTGGGGGAAGAAATGGATAACGGAGTGTCAACTGAGGCGAACATCTGATAAAAAGCATCTGTGCAAGACTGGGTTAGGGGAAGAGGTAGCCTCCCCAGGGATGACTCTTTGAAGGTCTTAGAGAATGAGTATGAGGCACCAGGTGCAGAAGGACATTCTGAGACACAGAGTTTGTGCAAAGGCCCAGGGATATGCTGCTGTGTGACACATTTTGGGGACCTGCAAATAGATGGGTGTGGTGAAATGTCTGAGGTGGAAAAGAGATTTCATTCTAAGCTAAAGAGTTTGATATATAACCTGAAGACCTAGGAAGCCCTTTGAGAAGAATATTAGTATCACTAATGAGGGATTTTAAAACGATTATTCTGGAAGTAATTTGTAAGGAGCCAGACTGAAGTCAAGGAAGCCAGTTGAAATGTCATTGATACCATCCAGTTCAAAAGTGATAAGAATGGGAGATGAGAGCAGGATCAGCCTGGAAAGTGGACAGGTGACAGAATGTGTGCCATTGGAGACAGATGTGAGCATGGAGTGGATGTCTTGGACAACTCTCAGAATGCTGACTGGGAGACTGATTCAAAGAGCAGGTCGCGTCACTCACTGTGTAGATGTGGCTGAGAGATGATGTTTAGGTTGGGCTATGCTGAAGCTGATATTCTTATGCATGGTCAATCTAGAGCTTATTGGAGGATTTTGAGTAAAGATAGACTAGAAGTTCAGTAACATGTGTTTTCCAAACTAGGTAGTGTCCCAGGCCCTCTGGACGATACTGAGAAATGTTGAGTTAAAGGAAGTAAAACTAATTTCTTCCCTTCAAGACCTTTTAGACACTTTAATATGCCTTTTTAAACTTTATTTTTGAAAAATTTTATGTAATGACATAATTCCATGGGTTCTGGGGTTTCCATTACCCATCCTCAAACCCCTCTCTCCCCCACTGATTTCCCCTATATAATTACAATAGTATAGTCCTTCATAAGCAGCCATAAGCTCATTGTTCTGCTATTTAAATGTATCCTGACATTGTGGGTATAGATAATGGCACCGTCCAGCATCCTCTTGTCAAGATATGTTTGACAGTTTCATTGGGAATCCTTCTTTGGTTTGAAAGTAGAGATGCGTATTGCATTGCATCTTCATATCTGCATATGATAGTCTCTATTACAGTTACTATACATTTCATAATACGCTTTTAGTAATACTATTGAGTGCTTGCCATTCATTTGTATTTCTTGCCACACAGTATCCCATGCATTATGTCCTGAATTACCTTTCCTGTTCTGTACAGGACATTAGAATACAAGAGTGACAGTTAAGTAATTTTTTCATGACAATTAACATGAGATTATGATTCAAACACAGAACAGTGATATCAGTACTTAATCTTAATATCCAAATTAGTGATAGGAGTGGATATTTCATGCAGGGCTGATTCACTGCTTCAGATACCTGGATCCTAAATCAGAGTTTGAATCCAAGTGCTTCTGATCCAGCTTCCTGCTAATGTGCATCCTGGGTAGCAGTGGATGATGACGTCAGCACTGGGATCCCTGCCGTCCGTGTGGGGGACTCAGAGAAAGTGCCAAGTTCCTTGTTTCTTTCTAACCAAACCCTGGATAGTGCAGGCATTTGAGGCGTGAATCAATGGATGGAAAATTCCACTTCCTGTGTCTCTGTGCCTTTTAAATAAAAAGTTAATTAATTTTTAAAATCAACAAAAGGGTGATAGACCATGAAACTGTCTAAACTTGTGTGACCACAGAACACTTTTTTCATTTTTAAGAAAAATATTTATTTATTTTTATTGGAAAGGCAGATTTACAGACAGAAGGACAGAGACAGAAATATCTTCCATCTGCTGGTTCGCTCCCCAACTGGCTGCAGTGGCTGGAGCTGAGTTGATCTGAAGCCAGGAACTACTTCTTCCTAGTTTCCCTCATGGATGCAGTGTTCCAAGGCTTTGGGGCACCCTCTGTTGCTTTCCAAGTCTGTAAGCAGGGAGCTGAATCAGAATTGGAGCAGCTGGGACATGAACTGGCATGCCTTTATGGGATGCTGGTGCTTGAAGGTTGAGAATTAGCCTTTTGAACCATGGCACTGGCCCCATAAAACACTCCTAGAGAAACAAGTGGCAGTTCTGTAATGGGCACTGGAGTCATCTGCATGAGTTCGACTCCAAGGAAGAGGATGCAAAGGAAGAAAAAAGAATTGAGAGGATAGACCACCACTGAGAGATGTCAGGAGACCGTGAAGACAGGACTCTAAGAATCATTGGATGAAAACCAAGGTCGGGCCCGGCGGCGTGGCCTAGCGGCTAAAGTCCTCGCCTTGAAAGCCCCGGGATCCCATATGGGCGCCGGTTCTAATCCCGGCAGCTCCACTTCCCATCCAGCTCCCTGCTTGTGGCCTGGGAAAGCAGTTGAGGATGGCCCAATGCGTTGGGACCCTGCACCCGCGTGGGAGACCCAGGAAGAGGTTCCTGGTTCCCGGCATCGGATCTGCGCGCATCGGCCCGTTGCGGCTCACTTGGGGAGTGAATCATTGGACGGAAGATCTTCCTCTCTGTCTCTCCTCCTCTGTGTGTATCTGGCTGTAATAAAATGAATAAAAATTAAAAAAAAAAGTTGCAAAAAAAAAAAAAAAAGAAAACCAAGGTCATGTGGACTCTCAAAGATAGAGTCATCAGGAAGAGTACAGAAAAAAAGAATGTATTAGTTTTAGAAATATGGTGGTCATTGCCCACTTGTGAGAGAGCCTTGTCTGTGGTCGGACAGTGCAATGAACCATGAAATTGCAAGGTCAAGGATTGCACTGCTCCTTGTCATGAAATTGAGAGACTGAACTCAGCTAAAATGGTAGTAAGACAGTGGGCACCAAGGCAGAGCAGAGACCTACCCAGCAATGGGCAGGTGATGGCCACAAGAAGAGAGTTGAGTCTGGAAGGTGGAAGCCTCCAATGGGGAGGAAGGAAGCAGCTAAGTCTGCTGTGGCCCTGGGTGGCAGAGGACGGCAGAGTTCCCTGCTTCAACCGGGACACAGAGATAGGGAGAAGGTTTGATGCTGTTCTTTGCCTGGGTCTTTGGTGTCTGTGTCTCCATCCATGTATACTTTCCTGAGTCACTGAGATGACTCTTCACGGGTTTTAAATAGAGTGAATGGGCAGCTTGCCAAGGATATTTAGAGACCTCAGGAACATTTCTTCTACTGGGTTATGCTTGTGCATGCCTGAAAGTGAAAGCCCTCATCTGGAAAAGTAAATATCATTCTGAGGATTTTTCTTCAAATCTGTGGGATGTGAATTTCACTCCCAGGATTAAGCTTTATCTGAGCACAGGGGAGATTAAGGAGTCACATGTGAGATTAATAGCATACAGTCTTACTACATTTTGGAACTTTGTGTTCTGCTTAATGTGGGTGGAGGACATTTTAGGGATGATACCACACACAAACTATATAGTACATTTTCAAGTTTATTTGTTGCTTCAGTGTGAATCCCCACAACAACAGCAAGTGATTTGATTTTTTGCCTCCTATGTTGGCTATGATACAAACATAGGAGAGCTGATATATAACTAAGTGACCATAAAACTTACTAAACAAATCTTTTGCAAATGAAGAGGTGTTTTGATAATGCTGTCAAGAAGGCAGCCATGGAGTGGGGGCTGTCCCAGGCTAGTGAGAGTGAATAGTCACTGTATTATATACAATGACCCAAAACAAATCAGGCCAATGTCAGAGAAAGTGTTTCCTCTTAAGTAAGAAGTAAGTGTCTCTCTGGGCCTCCCTGTCCCTTTTGCTCAGATGATTTGGTGTCCCTGAAGAGCATGGGCTTTGGAGGCAGGCAGATGTGGGGATGAAGTCTTCCTCTGTTGCTTCCTAGCCTTCTAACCTGTACACTGGAAGCCTCAGCTTTCATATTTCCTGTTAGGTATAGCTCAGTCCTGGGTACTTCCAAGTACTCAGTCCAGTAGAAATTCCTTGCAATCCTTGGTGCCCTTTGCCTCACCACCTACCTCGCCCTCCATCTCCCTCCCAAGAGATAACTTTCAATGGGGTAGGTTATTGACAGACATTGACTGAGGTTAGGGCCCAGAATGAAGACCTGGAAGGGTCACCATTTTCACCATTTTGCAGGTGAAAGGTCTTAGTTCCTCTAACTGCTGCTCAGCACCAATGCCTCAGCTGGGGTACGGAGTCCAGGGCTCCTGATTCCCAGGCACCCACCTTCCCATGCCAGCATATTAGGAGCAGTGCAGTGACATTCTGAGCTACTTTCTTCTCATTCTGTCTCCCCCTTTCCCTTCCCTACCTTTGACTCAAAGCATTCTGCCCACCTCCCGGCACCACTGCCGCCACATTGAACAACATAAGCAAAGAGTTTAGTTTGCTTTAGTTTGTTCACCTCAGGAAGCATGGCTTAGCAAGCAACAAATACAAGACAATTCAGAAAGCTTGTGGGAAAACAGTTAAAAGATAAGTTTGGACAGATGTTTGATGTAATAAGTAAGACGCTGTATCCCATGTCAGAGGACAAGTTCTAAACTCCTAATTCCAGATTCCTACTAGTGCACACCCTGGGTGGAAACAGTGATGATTCAAGTAGTTGGATTCCTGCTACACACTGAGGAGACCTGGATGGAATTCCTGGATCCTGGCTCTAGCCTGGCCAGCTTGGCAACTGTTGCTCTCTTCTCTGCTCTCTCTCTTTCTCTCTCCCTCTCTCAAATATTTTTCTTAAATTAAGAAACTATTTTAGTATAAAAATTGGAAATGAATGCATGAGTCATTTTCAAAAAGTTAACGGAAATGCATGTTATAAAGAACTATGTTTTCAAAGTATGAACCTATCCTTTATTTCCATTTTCCAGAAACATTCTGAAGTACGCTTGTACGTGCAGAGTTAACAATAAGCTGGATTCAGAATGTCAGTGTAAACAATGCTCATTCTGTTTTTACCTGCCCCTAATTTAGGTGTGCACTAATGAAGCTGTATATGTTTTATCCTCAGCAATACGATGAAGAAGGGATCTAGCAGCCGGTGTTAGCAAGGTGTTGAATAGGCTGTGTTGTGCTGCCTGGTATATCTTTAGGCATGCTGTTGTGTTGGCATATGTGTGGATAGTACTGATGGGAATTGGTGGTATACAACATGAACAGCTGGGATGGCAGGCCCTCTCCCTTCCTATTGGTCACAGATAGTCAGGTTTTTCCTCAGTCTTTGATTCATGTCATAAGACATTTCTTCAAACTAAATCACAAAGTCAGTAATACCATTGTAATATGATATTAAGTGTGATTATAGTCGACACCGATTGAGTGTTTCATTTGTGCTAGAAGCTTTGTAACTGTTATCTATCTGGGCTGTATTACTGTATAAATGTGGAAGTCTTTTTTCCTTTTCTTCAATCAGTGCCATTTTACTTTTAAAACAGAAATAAAGGTTCTTAGTCTTAACTAGTTGTGCTTTGTGATTACATTCAGGATACTTTTCTTGGATATAAATGAAATAAAATAAATTTAAGCAATGTAGATAACATTATGAACTTAGTATTTCTGATCTCTTTGGACATTATTGCTAGAATTCACCAGAAAAGGGGCATGTAGGAAACTTTAAGCATTTATATTTAAGGAAAACTAAGCAAATGTGATTCAGCAACTGTAATAAAATCCACCTTGTAGTCTGTGTCTCAGACTTGGTAGAAAACTGATGTATGTATTGATTAAACGCTATTGCCTGATAATAGATTAAATGTAGCCTAAGGTAATTGTTGACATAGTAGCATGTAATTTTTATAGTTTATTGTTTTCCTTTTTTGCTATAAGCAATACTTATACATTTCTGATTTTAGCATCTACCCCAGACGGAGGAGGTTGAGTTGTATCTAATTTGTAGCTAAGCAAACTGAGATCCAAAAATAGTAAATAACTTGTAGTTCCTCAACATTAAAGTCTCAGAAGGAAAGAACAGAGATTGAAATCTTGGGTTGTCAACCTTTGTATGGCCTCCTTCTGTTCTACCCCGGTTGTCTTAACAATTGAGGCAACTGAGGCAAGGAAAGGGGAAAAGCAACACATGTGACTTGCTAGCACACCTGACGTGCATGCTTAGTGAGCCCGTGTAAGGGAAGATAGTAGTCATTTCCTGCTTCCTGTCTCCTTCCCAGAAAAGTAAGTGAATACTTGGATGACTACAAATATCGGAAATGTAGGTGATTATAATCACATTGTTGTAGGTGATTGTAACTGCAATTTACATTGCTGCAGTTACAGACAGGTAGCTTGTGTGCCTAAACAGATGTAAAGATACATGTAGTATGGATTTTTTAAAAGATTCATTTATTTGAAAGGGCGAGAAAGAGAAGAGACATCTTCCAACTGCTGGTTCACTCTCCCCAGAGTGTTGGCTGGGGACCATCAGCAGGTTCAAACCCAGCATAAGGGATGTGGACCTGTTAGTCCAGGCCAAACACCCTCCTGGATTTCAAGTGTTCCATTGATCAGTCTCTGCTGCTGCCTGTTTCCTGTGCCTGGCCTGCTCCCATTCCCGTTAGGCACCTGGCTGGTCTGTGGAGGCTCTGACCTCTGTGATCCTTGGCTTGGCGGTTGTGATCACATCCTGCACGGAAGCCACTGGGTTCTTTTCTAATGCTCCATTTTTCTTCTTCACATTCTCAATGTCTCAGGAGGAAATGAATGAGGATAGACTAGAGAGTGCTGCAGAGAAGGAGGGAGATTTTGCAGTTTGGGGAATGTTTCACTAGGAAAGTAATGTTAGTGTGAGTGGGAGGGAGGAGGTGCTCAGGAGCTGTAGGGGGGCAGCCCTCCCATGGGCGAGAACTGAGACGGGGATTGGACAAGGGGCAGTTGGATTCTCCGGATGAGAATGGCTGGTGGAGGCTGTGAGATCTGTCTGGTTCTGGACACGTTTGGACGGTGGAGATGCAGACGTTGTTAACAGGTTCAACGTGGTGTGAACAGAGCAGAGTCCAGGGTTTTGGCCTCAGCAGTTGGAAGCACGGAGTTGCTAAGAACATAGCACTGCCATCTGGAAACCTGAGCTCTCCTTCACTCCTCGCTACAGGGAGGGGACATGGATGGAAAGCACACAGAGGCATAAGGGATTGCATTTTGGGACACTGTAAGAGAAAAAGATAACACATGATATGAATTTTATGTGTTTGATTTCTTTCACTTAACATCATATACTTTTAAAAAATAGTTGTTTGAAAGAGTAACAGAGATGGGGGAGACACATTTCTTTCCTCTGCTGACTCACTCTCCAGGTGGCCACAATAGCCAGCACTAGACCAGGGTCCCAAACACTTGGGTCATCTTCTGTTCCTTTCCCAGGCCGTTAGCAGAGAGCTGGATCAGAAGCGGAGTGGCCAGGACATATCTGGTGCCCAAATGGAGTGCTGACATTAAAGGCAGCATTTTGACCCACTATGCCACAGTATGTGTGTCTGAGTTCCTCCATTTTGTGACATATTTTGATACTTCATTGTTTTCTATGGCTAACATTCCAGTGTGTGGACAGACCACTTCAGAGTATGTCCCTAAGTATGGAATTACTGGCTTATATGGTAATTCAATATTCAACTTTTCAAGGAATACCAGTTTTCTTCCACGACACCTAAACTGTTTTACCTTACTCTGGGAATGTGCAGGCTCACCAACATCCTCATTAACACTAGTTAATTCCAGTTTTTAAGTTATTGCCATTTTTTTTAAGATTTACTTATTTTTATTACAAAGTCAGGTATACAGAGAGGAGGGGAAACAGAGAGGAAGATCTTCCATCTGATGATTCACTCCCCAAGTGACTGCAATGGCCAGAGCTGAGCCGATCCAAAGCCAGGAGCCAGGAGCTTCTTCCAGGTTTCCCACGTGGGTGCAGGGTCCCAAGGTTTTGGGCCATGCTCGACTGCTTTCCCAGGCCACAAGCAGGAAGCTGGATGGGAAGTGGGGCTGCTGGGATTAGAACTAGCACCCATATGGGAACCCAGCATATTCAAAGTGAGTACTTCAGCTGCTAGGCCACCATGCTGGGCCCAAATCATTGCCATCTTAATAGGTAGGAAGTAGCGTGCTATTGCAATTTTGGTTTATAATTCTCTAGGAATTGGATTTGTTGAGCGTCTTTGCATGCCATTAGTGTATGGCTTGTCTTTTCTATATTTTTCATTGGACTGCTCAGTACTGTCAGAGCAGAGCCACAGAGAGCATCTATGGATTGTTGGAAAGAAAAGCTAGGGATTAATTTCTGCCCTCCAAGAAGGAAAGTCCAGAATCCAAAGCTGGTGTATGATTACTCTAATGTACCTGGTTCCTGTCCGGGGTTATACTGTAGATCCATCCTGAGAGCCGCTTCTTTGACACTGTCTTTATTTTCCACTAAGAACTCAGGAAACTTGGAGAGATGGCCATGAGGTTGACAGTAGGTGGCTGGGCTTCTAACCTGTAAAATGAGACATTGAGAAACACTTCTTGCCATGCAAAGTTAAAAAAAGGTCATGTCTTTTGAGCCATTTCCTTGTAAACAAGATTGGGGAGGAGAAAGCTTTCTATACAAAGATGTGTTTTAGAACACTATTTGTAATGGCAAATGAACTTAAATGCTTGTCAATACACAACTGATTTGTTGCATTAAATAGAAAATTTGACAAACTACATAAATAAAACCAGTGAGAGTTTAAATCCACACAGAAGAGATTTGAATTAATATGTCAGACAGGGCCTGGCGCTATAGCGTTATGGTTAAAGTCCTCGCCTTGCACATCCGGGATCCCATATGGGCACCGATTCTAACCCCGGCAGCCCCACTTCCCATCCAGCTCCCTGCTTGTGGCCTGGGAAAGCAGTCAAGGATGATCCAAAGCCTTGGGACCCTGCACCCACGTGGGAGACCCAGAAGCTCCTGGCTTTGGATCAGCTCAGCTTCAGCTATTGTGGTCGCTTGGGGAGTGAACCATCAGATGCTAGATCCTCCTCTCTGTCTCTCCTCCTTTCTGTATATCTGACTTTCCAATAAAAATAAATAAATCTTTCAAAAAAATTAATGTGGGGCCCAGTGTGATAGCGTAGTGGTTTAAGTCCTCTCCTTGCACATGCCAGGATCGCATATGGATGCCGGTTGTAATCCTGGAGGCCCCGCTTCCCATCCAGCTCCCTGCTGGGAAAACAGTCGAGGATGGCCCAAAACCTTGGGACCCTGCACCCACGTGGGAAACCTGGAAGAGATATTGGCTCCTGGCTTCGGATTGGCTCAGCTCTGGCCATTGTGGTCGCTTGGGGAGTGAATCATCAGACGGAAGATCTTCCTCTCTGTCTCTCCTCTCTGTATATCCGCCTTTCCAATAAAAATAAATAAATCTTTAAAAGAATTAATATGGCAGATAAAAGAAGCAAAGTGTAAAACTGTGCATGCAAAAGGGTTGTGATTGCAGGTGGAGTCTCCCTTATCTGAAATGCCTCAGAAGAGGAATATTCCAGATTACAGGGCATTTCAGATTTGGACTTTGAGATTAGAAAAGACCCATTTATTAAATTAGAAACCATGAAATGTGCTTTGAATGAAGAGTAGGAAATAATACAGCAAAATAATAGTAACTGTTGTTGGGTAGCAGGTTCTGCAGTTTAAGAGTCCGCTAAGTGCTACTGTTGGCTTCTGAAGGACTAATGTTGTAAAGTGTGTGTTTGACCTGGCGAACAAGATTCCTGCATCCCATGTTAGAGTGCATGGAATCAATGCCTGGTGCCAGCTGCAGACTCCAGGCCTTCACGCAGACCTTGGGGGGCATGAGATGATGGCTCCAATATGGGGTTCCTCCTAGCCATATGGGGAGTCTGCAATGAGTTCCAGGTTCCCAGCTTTGGCCCTGGTCCAGTCCTGCCCACTATGGGCATTTTGAGGGATTGAATCAGAGTAAGGAAGCTCTCTGTTTTTCTCTGTTATATTTCTTTGACTCTGCTTCTCCAATAACCTAAAGAATTTAAAAGATACCACTCATATTTGTAATATAGAAAATGGATTTACTGTGATTTTTATTTTTGTAACCCAAGATAGAGTTTTGTTGACTGGAATTGTAACCTAAATGTTGAAAATATTTACCAGCCTTTGGGAAATTAGTGACTATTTTGTATTTAACATTGAAGATATTAGCATTATTGGCAACACAGAACAACCTCATGGATCTCTTGAATTCCATTATTATTATTATTATTATTATTATTATTATTATTATTTGCTTCCTTCTGCCTATAGCTTTGATTAGAAAAAAAGTAAATCTGGACTTTAAAATTAAGGCAAAAATGTCTCTTTTCAGGTGTCCCGTTGCCCAAAGAGGATGATCTCCCTGCACCCCTGACTGCCAGTTCTCCAGTGAAGGAAACCCGGGAATATGAAGATCCCCCAAGTGAAGAGGAAGATAAAATTAAAGAAGAGCCCTTAACCATCTCCGAACTCGCATACGACCCCAGTGCCAGCCTGCTCCCCACCCCGGTGGATGACGACGAGATCGACATGCTGTTTGACTGTTCGTCCAGGCTGGAGCTGGAAAGAGAAGACACAGACTCCTTTGAGGACCTGGAAGCAGATGAAAACGCCTTTCTGCTCGCAGAGGAAGAGGAGCTGAAGGAGGCTCGCCGAGCGTTGACCTGGAGCTATGACATTCTCACCGGCCACATTCGGGTGAACCCGCTGGTCAAGAGTTTTTCCAGGCTCCTTGTGGTGGGCCTGGGACTGCTGCTCTTTGTATTCCCCCTGCTCCTCCTCCTTTTGGAGTCAGGTATTGATCTCTCCTTCTTATGTGAAATCCGCCAGACACCAGAGTTTGAGCAGTTTCACTATGAGTACTACTGTCCTCTCAAGGAGTGGGTGGCGGGGAAGGTCAACCTCATGCTCTACATGCTGGGCTGTTCCTGAATCTTGGTCTCGCCAGACTAAGGGCTATATTCAATATGAGTGATGCTTTTGTCGGTCCATGCCTGGTTCTGAATGGTCACAGGGCTGTCAACAGGTGTTCCTTACTCATAACCATAGATCTGAACCCTTAGGTTAACTTTCCATTAATCATGGCACTTAAATAAGTTCAAATCAAGGATAGTTATTTTAGTTCAGGTCAGGCATATGACCTCTAAATAACCAAAAATATGCTTATTTTATTGTAGTATAGACAAACTCTTTACATATTATATCACCATACATAATTCATTGGCCTGAATTAATTTTTTCTCTTCTTACTAGTTGGCATTAGTATAAGCTCTGAGGTTCAGAATCAGAATTTTAGTAAAAATACAAGGAACGGCTTTTGAATATAATCCTTAGTGGAAAAAAAAAGGTCTTCTAACCGATGCCTATACAACTCAATTTATGCTGGGTTTTACTTTATGTTTTTTTAAAACTATTTTTATGTGTTCAAACTATTTTGGTAAATTTTTAGCAAAAAAAAAGGCCTCTTGAAGTTATTTAAGTATACAGATTGTAAGACTAATGCACACAGGTATATTGGGAATTTTTTAACGTTTTGGCACTGGTTTGTTTTTTAAACTATTTTTGGCTGAACAATCCTATAATTTGTTATTACGTTTGCATATGAAAAAAGAAAATGGGTGGACAGTGTAGCAAGTGAGCTCCCAGAAGAGATAATGGAGGTAGTGATAGAGCATTGAGTGGACACAGGGGTCCATTTTGCAAAGTGCTTGGAAGTGATGAGTTGGTGTCTTCTTTTACATTCTGTTCGTGTAATTTAGCCGGGGGAAGTATGATATTCTAAAAAGAGAGTAAAACTTTAAAGGATAAAATGGTGAAAGATATGTCAGTTAATTACATATTATTGTACATTAACCTGAGAGGAAGCAGATAGGAATTGGGCAGGTGGAAAGTAGCAGAAGAATCCTGTGAGGATGGCAGGCAAGTCTTGGTAGGCAAAGGAGGGTGATGCCTGGTGTTCAGTGATGAGAAGAACAGTGCAATTGTCATCAGTTGACATGGCTGTGTTTCAGTGGATCTAAATAAAAGTGGAGAAACTTTAAGGTACTTTATTTGGTTCCTCATGCAATTCATTGTTTTATGGAAGAAATTTCAAAAGAGAGAGAGAGAGAGTGTGTGTGTGTGTGTGTGTGTATGGGGGATGGAAGGAAAGAGAGAGAGAGAGAGAGAAAGCAAGAATGGCTTTTTTATAAATGCCAACAATTCAGTAATTGTCCTTTGTTGTAGTCTTTATATTCATATCCTTTCCTCATTTCTCGAAAAAAACTTTCACTCACTCACAACTGGTTCTTCCCCTGAGAAAAAGGAGGGGGGTGAGCAGGTGATATGCCAACTCAGCTTCAGTGAAGTTGAAGACAAAGAGGAAGAATGTTCTAGTTTCTTCCTACAGAGCAGTAAGTCCATGACAGAATGGTCTGATGTCATTCCATGTAGGGTACCAACACTGTGGCATACGCACAAAAGAAGAGAGCGTGGAATTTACCACCTGGAGACTAGTTTTTCTCCATGGATTGGAAATGCATACATGGCCTATTGCCTTCATTTATAAAGAGATAAGCTCTCCCACCCCTGCCATCAACTCTCCCTAACATCGGTGATTCTCCAATCCTGCCATTAACTTTATTTCCAACTGGACTTTTCAGTCCTCATTCATTGGAGCTCTGAGCACTTTATTAGGTGTTTAATTTTGAAAGTAAATTTCAAAGTCGATTCATGAAGTCTTCAATTGGGCCATCTATACTATATGTTTGCTATTATTAGATTTGCAAGATTTTGCTTCTCCTGGGGTTTCAGTGTTATATACCAATATAAAACTATGTTTTCTATGGTTGAAGCCCCCAACGATTTATTTTGGAAGTTTGCAAATGGCCAGCTTTGAAATTGAAGTTTTTATTTTTCCCTTCTTTGCTCAGATGACTTTTAAATCATGCTTTCTGATGTCACGGTGCTTTAATGTAGTCTGAAAAACAGACATTCCCCTTCTAACTTTATTTCATAGGATTTTCTTTGATGTTCTAACCATGACAAATTATCTAGCCCTCACCCTTTAATGCCATATTAAAACCTATTTTTTAACATATATGGAAGTAATCTATTTTACATGGTGAGATATTTCAAGTATGCAACAGGATAAACATCATACATAATCCAACTATGTAGATTTATATTAAGGAATAGTAGATGTATTATTTTAACATTTCCTGCTAGCATCTTATTTTTTGTAGGCAGCAACTTCTTTATTGAATAGCAGTGTTCTGAAGTGGTGGTGCTGACAGAACAGGGTTTGTTGAATTTAAACAATTGCCACCAGAAGTAAGATGAGGATCCTCAACTGTCAGTTAGCTGACATAGGATCAGGATCAGAACCTTGTGGAACCATCTGTTGTCTTAGCAGAAGAGAGCCACCATGTAGAGGAAAAGACTGCTTCCAAAGACGGGCAGCATGTAATGTGCTCAGATACGCAGTTCAAAGCAAGTGTGTGAGTATATGTATATTCCATATGATTGCTACATGCATGAACATAGATGAACCTGTACATATGTGTGTATTGTATAGACACGGCTGATAGCCTTTACATGCAGCTGGATGTTTACCCCCACTGAGCAACTGAGGAATTGTAATGCATTGCTTTTCCCTCTCACTCAGAAGACCTGGTATCCAAGGGGTACAATCCACAGCATAAAAACTAGTGTGTCCACACGCACAGAGAAACATATATGGCAAATGCATATACACACACACACACCCTTGGTTTTAGTACTTATGCAAGTTGGGTCATGAAAAAATATAGGTAAAGTCCATGTATTTATGTGCTTGGAATATATTGTAAAATGTTATGAATTGGAGTGAGTTTTGTGGTTTGTCTTCTATTTACAAACACAACTCTGGGGAGAATTCACTAAGAGTTGATTTCATGGATAAACTAGAAGTATGGGGGCCATGTGACTGTGATTAGAGCCTTATCTTTGTACAGTGAATTTTACATTTCTATGTCAACAATCCAGGTTGTTTTATATATGTCAATATATGGTGGCAGGAATCCCTAATAAAAATACTCTGGGGTAAAATATTTTTGCAATCATTCAGTTTTATTTAAAGTTGCACGGTAAGCGTATTGAAACCCACAGAAGGATCTGTAAGTGAGGCCACCCTTTAATGGGGCTGGGATGAAAAGCATCCAGGATGAGATGAACACTCCGCAGAAGTCACCCAGACCCAGAGCAGGAATATTAAAACTGGAAATGTGCTCAAACATAAAAGAAAGTGGTGGCATTGAGGTACCTAGAGAAGCAGGAACTATAGACAAGGGCTTTTCTCATTTGCATAGTGCTAGAAATTTGTATGTCATCACCAGTGAGCACAGAGACTTGGAGCAAATTCTTTGCTGTTAAACATCTCTTTCTATCTGTTCATGGGCCCTTCAGGAGTCCTACTAATTCCATTTCTAGCCTTCCCTCTGTACAATGAGTCCTTTATTGTTTTTCTCGTTAGGTTTGGCACAAAGTGAACAGCTCCCTGACTGATAGCTAAAACAGGGGTATTCTTGTGAGTGAAACCAAAGGGAGGCCTCTCCCTTTAAGAGAGGAATACCATTAGTGGATGTCAAGTGACTCGGCCCCCAGCTGTGCTGGCCTCTAGATGGGTCAGGTTCTTTGTTAGTCCTTTTTTCCTCCTGCTCAGCCAGAAGAAGCATCTCCTAGCAGAACTTCTGGGTGACTATTGGGATGGATGTGGCAGGTGGGGCTTGAGTCTTTTTGTGCCATCTTTCTCTACTGGGTGCAGATCACGTGCTAAAGGTCTCTGCTTACTTGTCCTCCCACTTCTTCTCTCTGTCTCTCTCTCTCTCGGAACTGCTTTGGGATGCCAGTCTCCATGCAGTAAACAGACCCAGCAGGACCTGCCCTTGGTGGGCCCCGCCAGGACTCAGCTCTCCATGTGCCAGCCTCGGTCTGTGACTGGGTGGGTAAGTTCTACGAGCTCTGCCCTGGGAGCTCAGCTGTCGTCACTTCTGAGAGGACAAAAGAAAACTCACGTAGGCCTCAGAGCCCTGATGTGTTCTCCAACCTGTTAATAAAGCTGATTGTAGTCCTCTCTGGCCACCGTGTCTGCTTTCTACTTGGGATTTGGGTGGTGGAGTTGGTTTGGGGTGTTACGGGGATTCTGAGGATGTGGGCTCTCTGTGGCCTATAGTGTCACAAGCCATGAAGGAGTGGAGAAGGCTGCCATTGGTCCTCACAAGCCTCACCAGTAGGGGTGGAAATTTGTGAGTAGTAGTAGAAAAATCAGAGGACTGGCGGAAACTATATATCTCTATTCTTTGTTATTTTTTTATTGGAAAGTTGGATTTACAGAGGGAAGGAGAGACAGAGAGAAAGATTTTCCGTTCGCTGATTCACACCCCAAGTGGCCTCAACAGCTGGAACTGAGCTGATCTGAAGCCAAAAGCCAGGATCCTCCTCTAGGTCTCCCATGCAGGTGCAGGGTCCCAAGACGTTGGGCTATCCTTGACAGGGAGCTGGATGGGAAGTGGAGCATCCGGGACACAAACCGGTGCCCATATGGGATCCTGCCAGATGCAAATTTAGCCACTATGCTATTGCGATGGACCCTTATCCCCATTCTTTACTGAAGGTTACCACAAATATCTCCTTGAAAAGGGATTCAAAGCTGTTTTGCTAGCTGGAGTGAAAAAATCTTAATAGGACAGGCTATTCTTTCTGTGGATACAAAGTATTGAAACATGTCTTAAAGTTCCAGCAGCTTCATCTGTTGACATCCATTGCCCACAAAATTATGATGACAGACATTGGCTTTGCAAGGTAAATGCCTGTCGGGGGAATCAGCACTGGCAGAACTGCTACTCTGCCTGGCAGCTACGTTTTTCATGAAGGTAAAACTTTGTTTCAGCATCTGTCTCCTGCCACTGCCTTGGTGAAAATCAGCTTTCCACGCTCTTCAGCCAGCCTGAATTACCTGATTATGTCACAGTAACAACTATTAACCCTGCCTGAAAGGATTTACCCGATTAGTTAGATGCCTTCTTTACATCATGTATCCCTGTGATCTGCTTGCTATGCAGAATAGGTTAAAATTCACTAACATTTTGGAAAAGATTTATTTGTTTGCTCGAAATACAGTGTTTTGGGAGAGAGAAAGAGAAAGAAAAAGAGAAAGAGAAAGAGAGAGAGAATTTCCCATTCTGTGGTTTGGCCCCAAATGACTGCAATGACTAGGGCTGAGCCAGCCAGAAACCATGACCCTGAAACTCCAGCTGGGTCTCCCTTATGAGTGGCAGGGGTCCAAGCATTTGCGCCATCATCCACTGATTTCCCAGGCAGGGAATATAGCATTATGAGGGAGCTGGATTGGAAGTGGAGCTGCTGGACTTGAACTAGCACTTATCTGGATGTTGACATTTCAGGTATTGGCTGATCTGCTGTGCCATAACGTTAGTCCCCAGGCTCACCAGAATTAATTACAGCATGAGTTTAGCATGAGATTATGCATTACAAGGGAATTTATTTTAAATGAAACTTCTGTATTATGTTGCACACTCAATTTGTTTACCATTAATAATGGTTAATTTCTTGCTTCGTATGAGCCAGGTAGAAAGTCTGGTGGGTTTCAATGCTGCTTTTTCCTCCATGCCCCCGAATCTGCACACACCAAACCTAAGCCATCGGCTTCATTGTAATTGAGCAACATGAAGGACACCCAGGTATGAGATTCCCAGAAAGCCAAGTTGATTGTTCAGTATGAGAAGTATCAGCTTTCTGTACTTTGAAACTAGATGCTCTGTAAAAGCTTTTCCCAGAACATCAGCTGTAACGTGAAGCAAGCACCGCCAGAAATGGCAAAGTTCATAGTTGGAAAGATGCCTCAACAGGGGAGTTTATGCGAAAGAATACATGTTCTCACATCCCAGCCCTTCCCAGGCTAGAAACACATTGTACAAGCTTTCCTCCAGACCTCCTGTCTTTGACAATTTCTCATAGCATAGGCTGACAGCTGTTCACTAAAACATTCCCTCTGCATCCTGGCCCAGAATTTGGTAGCATCTGCCATCGTCCATGGAGTCAGGTATGGCAAGAGTCAGAATTCATATCCTTGAGTTCGGGCCAGTGGGATGTGAATGAGAAGGGATATGTATTGCTTCCAATTCCTGGGCTAGGTGTGAAGTCACAGACTCTGTCTCTGGATGTCAACACCTATAGTGACCTTTAAGCCACTGGTTAAAGATGCTAGCACTGTCAGACAATGATTTAATGGAGCACAGCACATCCCTCAATTGCTGGTGTCTTGGACTGTTTGTGAGGAGCAACAAAGTGTTACTTGAGCTATTTCCATGTCAGATGCTGCCAGTGTTCTTCATTTCAGTATCGGAGCTAACTGTGGATCCTAAGTAAGGAGGATCCAACCACAAGCAGGTGTAGGAGCTGTCCTGTCCTGGTGTTTTCCAGGAGAGTATGCTGGAAAATTAACACATGGAGGCTAGAAGATACCTTGCTGTGTCTGAAAGTTACAGATGTGGGACAGGGTCTACTGTTGATGCTAACAAAGCCTGTGAATCCTCCTTTTGGGAGCTCGATTAAAATCTCATACAAGAGAACTCCAAGTATCTGACCCTGATTGGGCAGTATCAAGAACCACTGGTTTGGGGAGTGGTTTCAAGGCCATGCTACTGTGCACCCTGCTCTTAGGTCACCGAGATGGTACTTTGTTGCCATCTTGAGATTCTTGCTTTTTTTTAACTATTATTTATTTGTTTGGAAGGCAGGGTGATACACAGAGGGAGAGAGAGATTCACTGGTTCACTTCTACCTAATGGTTCATTCTCCCAAAGGTCTGCTTGTGAATAGTGAAAACTGGCACAAGCCAGAGTCAGGACAGGAATCCCATCCAGGTGCTCCATGTGAGTGGAAGGGGCCCAAGCAGTTGGGCCATTTTCCGTTGCTTTGCGGGGAGTGCGATTGGAAGGAAGCAGCTGTGACACAAACTAATCCCTCGCATAGGAGCACAGGGAGTGGTTTAACCCAAGGTACCACAGTGCCCCACTCCCAGACACACACACACACAAAGATTTTTTAAAAAAGATTTATTCACTTTTTATTACAAAGTCAGATATACAGAGAGGAGAGACAGAGAGGAAGATCTTCCGTCCAATGATTCACTCCCCAAGTGACCGTAATGGCTGGTGCTGCGCCAATCTGAAACCGGGAACCTGGAACCTCTTCCTGGGTCTCCCACGCTGATGCAGGGTCCCAAGGTTTTGGGCTGTCCTCGACTGCTTTCCCAGGCCACAAGCAGGGAGCTGGATGGGAAGTGGAGCTGCTGGGATTAGAACCGGCACCCATATGGGATCCCGGCGCATTCAAGGTGAGGACTTTAGCCACTAGGCCATGCTGCCGGGCCTACACACAATGATTTATAAGAACAAAATTTTTAGAGAAATTGTTCTGCAAAAATCTTCAGCTTTAGATTTTAAAATACTTTTCTTCAAATTATATCATTGTTGAAACCTGTAAAGAAGGTTTGAAAGATTTTTTTTTTTTTTTTTTAACTTGGAAGGCAGAGTTACAGAAAAAAGGAGAGGCAGAAAGAGATGTGGTTCACTTCTCCAATGGGTGCAATGGCCAGAATTGAGCTGATCCAAAGCCAGAAGCCAGGAGCTTCTTCCAGGCCTCACACATTAGTACAACAGCCCAACAATTTGGTCATCATCATTTCTTTCCCAGGTCATAAACAGGGAGCTGGATTGAAAGTGGAGCAGCCAGGACTGGAACTCGAACCTCTAGGGATGCCAGTGCTAAAGGTGGAGGCTTAGCGTGCTGGGCCACAGTGACAGCACCATCCTGTAAAGCACTTACACAGCTTCTGTAACAGTCACATTATCAGAATGATCCTTCTCAAAATTCAAAATTACAGAAATGGGAGCCAGAACAGGTCCTCCAAAGGTATTGCTGTTGCAGGTTTCATTCGTTCTGCAATCACTCACCAAGTGAGCACTGGCTTTGTGCCTAGGAGGATGTGAAACATTTAGCAATAAGCAAGGAGACAAAAACCCTGGTTTCTGTGGAGTCTACCTTCTAGGTGCAGCAGACAACACAGGGATAAGAAATACTGAAGGAAACCAGAGTGCTTCATAAAGTTCATGGAGAATGGAGTTGAAAGGAAGTTAACTTTGCCCCTCCCTCACTGCCCTGCCCCAGTTTGGGAATCTACAACACTAGACAGAAAATTAGGCAGGAGAGAATGTATGTGTCTATCTGTGTGTTTGTTTGACAGCCCTTGGGCATCCCATGTTTCAGAGCCATTCTCTGGGCCGCTGCACATTTTAACATGTCCTCCTGACCCTAAAGCTGAGTAGTAGGGACAGTGGAGTGAGGATAGCAAAACCATCTGAATGATGGAAGGAAGGCTCAAGTGAGGGCAAGAAAGGAGGCCAGGGCGCACTCTCATAGCTCCTGTTTCCTGTGCTGTCACTCAAGGGTAAGGGTTGTTCCTAAAAAGTGGATGCTAGGCTCCAGGGATACAGGCAATTGTAGGGCCTAGGATGAACACTGCAACCCTGTCTCCCTGCCTTTCTCTTTTCAGGAAGAGAAAGTGGTTTTGGGACACTCTGCAAGACTTTGGACAAGAAGGACTCTGTGGGGGGGAGCACAAAGGGAAATTTATCTTGTGAATCTGGGTTGTATAACTTAGTTCCCATGAGTTGGAGAAGACCAGAGAAAATGTGGTCAGTACCTTTCTGAAGTATGTTGCCCATTGGTTTGCACAGGAGGGGCCCACTGTCCTAACGGTCCTTTTTCTTCCTTGCAATCCTTACTCTGAACTCTGTTAAATCTTCCTAAAGCTGAATATTCTCTACATCCCTATTTTGTCTTAATTTTTTTTAAAAGTCAGACATTTCTATCATTCATTCATAAAATTCAATTCCAGTTGGGTCTTTCTGAAACTGAATGAGTAAACTAGGTAAAGAATCTAAATACATAGACTGGGAGACTTGGCAAACAAAGTTACAAAGAGCAAAATGAACATCTCAGGGGCAGGCCCTATGGGACGCTGTGATCTATAACAAAGTGCTTGGGTTCTAGTCCAGGCTTTGTTTCAGATTCCAGTTTCCCACTCCAGTCAACTGGGACGTAACAGATGTTGTCACTGATGTGGGAGACCTGCATTGAGTGCCCAGCCATTTGACTTTTCGCCCAGTCCAGCATACCTTGTGCAGGCATCTGAGGTATATGATAGTGGTTGCGAGTTCTCTGAGTCTCTTTGCCTCTCAAATATATAGAGTTAAAAATTAAAATCACCCATAATCCTACCAACTCAGGAATAGCTGAAACTAACTTTGGGTTTCCACATTTTTTTGAATTGGAGTATTATGAAAGCTTTCAGTATGGGGCAAAAAGACTGAGTAGAGGGTCTCTCAGAATGTTCTGCCAGACAACATCACAATAAATATAAACCCATCTGTCTGTCCTAGCCTCCATAGAAGTGCAGGATGCTGATTTCAGGAAGACCTGATTTTGTGTCGCTATGAGAGTTCTCTCTCTTCAATGTGTTTATGTATCCAAGTTGATTACAAGCATCCAGTTCTTCTGATACACAGCCTTGGAGTCACATCCCCAACCAGCTGCTCGCACAGTCCACTGTTTGGACTCAACCATATCCAAGGCCATTTCTTCTGGACTTTCCCTCCCTCTATTCCTTCCACGCTTCCTTCCTTCCTTCCTTCTCCTTATCTTTCTTTATTCTTTCTTTCACCTTGCTATGAGACTTCTGCCCTCCAGCCCACAGCTCTTGCTAGAGAATTCCTTTCCAAAAGTATGGCCACTAAATCCAGACCAAATTTCAACTGGGGGCAAAATGCTCCCTTCATTGGAGTCTATGTGTGATGTCCTTGCTACTTGCCACAATTCAGCCAGGCTGCCCTTGTTCAGATCCTTTTTGCAGACAAGCTAATCCTACCTTAAAGGAGTCTACATTGTTCTGGGGATAATTGCAGAAGTGGTTTCATGATCCACCCCAAGGACAAGAGGAGGGCACACACTCTATCCTGTTCTTAGAAATTCCTTTTTTACTGTATAAGCAAGACTGGTTTAATTTGATGTTGGCATCTTTCCTTGACTAAGCTTTTGTCTCATGCGTAACTGAGCTTCTAGAAACGCTGGTCTCCAATTTCCCCTAACCATTTATACTCTGAAGAAGGATCACCTGCTGTCACTTCCACTCTGCTGTTATTGATGGGATGGGGAGAGGGAGACAAAGACAAAATCAATGCTTTCCCCACACCACTGCTGGCTGCGTGGTGTTGCGCTAGGGACCTCAGTGTGCTAGAGGAGACAGGGCTCTCAACATCAGCCCCACCACCACATGTCCTGGTCAGGGACTATGGGCTGCTAATGAAACACTTCCTGTCAGTTTGCCTCTGACGTGGGGGTAACAGGCACCTACCTCAGAGGGCGGCTGTGAAGAATCAAGGATGACACCCACACACCTGACACATGCATGTCTCAGTGTCCTTTGTGTCACGTTCTTTATCCCGTTTCTAAACTCTACTCCCACTCGTCTCTGGAAGAAAGCCCTTGGAATCTGTCACACTGCAAAACATGAAGTGTCTGACAGCTCTCTTCCACCCTACCTTCTGGAAACATCTCCAGGAGGTGGTGGTTAGGCCAGTTCAGTGTTGGCCAAGCTCGTTCTGCTGAGCAGTTACTCTGCATGTCCCTGTTAGAAGGAAGGTACCATAGGAAAGCTAAGAAATGCTTCACATTGTCGCTTTAGCTTGCAGAGTCACTGTTTTTTTTTTTTTTTTTTTTAAAGATTTTTATTATTATTGGAAAGTCAGATATACAGAGAGGAGGAGAGACAGAGAGGAAGATCTTCCATCGGATGTTTCACTCCCCAAGTGAGCCGCAATGGGCTGGTGCGCGCCAATCCGATGCCGGGAACCAGGAACCTCTTCCAGGTCTCCCACGCGGGTGCAGGGTCCCAATGCATTGGGCCGTCCTCGACTGCTTTCCCAGGCCACAAGCAGGGAGCTGGATGGGAAGTGGAGCTGCCGGGATTAGAACCGGCGCCCATATGGGATCCCGGGCGTTCAAGGCGAGGACTTTAGCCGCTAGGCCACGCCGCCGGGCCCGCAGAGTCACTGTTGATACCATCTTGCTAGAGTTTGTGTAAAAAAGTTCCTCGATGACGAAATATATTTTAGCTAGTATTTTACATATTTGTTTGATTGTGGACCTTGTTTTATGTAACGCTGTTTATGCAAAGGAGCATACTATGGTGTGTTCACTTGGGTTTATCTAAGTCCATTTCCTCCCCTTATCAATAATTCATAATTCACAAGCTGGGGGAAGGACATTCTGTATGCAGTAACCCAGATATGAGACATAAGAGAAGTTTATAAAAATAAGGCCTAGGAAATGCACCAGGTCCCGAAGGCAATAGAGATCTATTTCTCTATTCAATCCCCGAGAGCTGGGTAAACACTACTGGTCCTTATTTTGTGGTCAGGAACCCCAGGAATGCAGATGGGCATCCTATGTCACCTCAATTCTGTATCCTGAGGGTTCCCCAGGGCTCAGATCATCCTACTGCCCATTCTACTCAAATCCCCTCCCCCTCCTCCTTCCTTATGTCTTGTGCTTGCCTTTTTTTTTTTTTTTTTGCAATGGCTTATTTCTACTGCATTTTGCAATCACAGGTTTAACACTCCATTAGGTAAAGATATCAACACACTTGTCTCAATCTTGAAGCCCTAGAGGGAATAGAGCTCAGGTGGCTGAAAATTCAGACTTCAGGCCACACGGTAGCCTCAAAAACAGTATTATTGCTTGACAAGCATGGATTCTTTGTTTTGAACCCTAAATGTGAACAGGACTGGGAGTCAGGAGCGTCCTCAATATGAAGCCCAAGGCTGTATTGCTGTCCCATTCTGCCTAAGGAGCCTTCTCTCTATATATCCCAGAATGCTCTTCAGGATGCCCTTAGATTAACCAGGCTACAGGAGGAAGGAACCGGAAACCTTAAGGTTGTGCTCCTGCTTTGAGGAAACCAGCTTTGAGCAAAGGCTGCTGCTGCTCCCCAGTGGAACCTCTCAGCAATGCCTCCAACCAGCCTATCAGGCTTGAGTTCAAGGAACTGATGGGGTCCACGTTCCCAGCTCCGAGGACCACCCTCGACCCCACCCCTGCGCCCACTGCAGTTCCCTCACCACCAGGCTCTCCCAGAGAACCGCTGCAGAAGCAAACGGGGTGCGGACCCTTTTCTTTTGTGAGGTGTGGTGGAGGCATTGAAGGAAAAGTATATCCAAACCCACGGCCCCTGGGGAAAGCCAAATGGCGGGTGGTCACCCGGGAGACTTTGACTTAGCAGGGCAGGGGCAGGACGCTGGGACTGATCACCAAGGCTCCAACTAGTGTGATTGGACCATGAGGCAGAAGTGGGTATTCTACCCGTGTCGCTGCAGCCACTGGGGTTTCCTTGCTGACCGAGCAATGCCTCCTTCCTTTCCATCCCAAGGGGCCTCCAGGAATCCTGTGTCTCTTCCAGGACACTAGGATAAGAGGTGACTTTATTATGATGATTGTTTTACTTCTTTTGTTTGAGTTTGTCCTGTGCCCACTATTAAAAATAAACCTTAAGGGTTTTGTGGTTTCATTTGAGAGATTTGCAGAATATACCTGACTTGTCTTTGTAGCACTAGTGCTTAGCAGCTTACCTTCAGATTCAAATAGTCTGGACAGACGGATGCCCAGTTGTGAGAATCCAAGCGGTCACTCTGCGTGGCAATGTAACCTTTGCAGGTCCTCCTGTTGGCAAGGCTCTCTGAGACCGATCCTCACCTTGAACTTGCCTTCCCCGACTAATCTCTCTGGCTGGCACAGCTGCAGGGCTGAGACACAGGGAGGAGGTCAGATCCCTTTCCAGTTTCTCCGAGTGTTTGGGGGTGGGACTTAACACCAGTTTCCTCATTCATAAAAGGCAAGATAAAGTTGGCATCCACACTATTTTTTTCTTGTCCCCTGCATCAGGAATGAATGAGGACGAACTATCTCAGGTGCCTGGCACAAAAAGGTCTTTATGTCACTTAATGTCCTCTACCTAATGTGTGCAGTAAACAAGAAACTTCTGCTGTGCCCCCCTGCCTTTGTACTTTTATTGTTATTATTATTTTGAATTTTATGGTATAATTCTATAGGGTCTACCTACCCCCTCCCCAAATTCCCACCTCCAGATTGCTTCTGCCTTTGTATGTTTCCAAGAAACCTTCTTAGGGGTCTACTGCATGCTAGATATAGAACTCCATCAAATGCCGTGGCTGCCTCCTTCCCTGTGGGACCAGCAGTCAAGCGGGGAGGCTGGGCAGAAAATGACAGTGAAGGTTTGGCTAAAACTGGCAGGGAGCAGGGGGGATATGGAGAGCATGAACAAATGGGTCAAGGAAACTTAAATTCATAGTAGTTAGATAGTAAATTAGTAGGGAGGTCTCAAGTCCCAACAGCCTCAGGCTAGCTCAGGCAGCTGAACAGATGCATGAAAGCAGCCTGAATTGGGGTCCTGAAGTCCAACCCCCCATTCCAAATACAAACCCCAGGAGACCTCTGGGGTAGGACCTGACCTGCAGAAAAACACTGACAAAGCTACCCAAAGCAAACCTGTAGGGTATGCCCAGGTGTATGGGTGGACAAGCAGGTATGGGGTGGACAAAGTTTGTCTCCTAAAGGGAGTTGATTGGAATAGTGTTGGCATTTGCATCCTCACCCACTCCCCTCAAGAACCTGACCTCCAACAAGTGGATGAAGTTGAGGCAGCAGCCCTAGAGAGAATGATTCCATTGAGAGAATCAAGAGGGAGTGGCAAGTCCACTGTGTGGCAACATACCTCGCAGGTCCCAGGCCGACACTGCCAAGGCAGACTGCAGGGGTCCTCACAGCTGGGGTCATTCTGTCCAATGGAAGAGCAAGTTGTTAACATAAGATACCAAGTTGATTCCCTTGCCCTCTGAGGTAAAATATCCCGAAGCTTGTTTTTAGTAGGTTACACTAGACATGCCCATGGCAATACACAATAACATCCACAGAGATATTACCTCTGTTTTGAACGGACGTCCCTCCTCCCAGGCTGGAAGTGTGGGTGCCAGTTAGCCACGGGGCCCCTCATCCTTCCCTATAAGGGTGCAGAACATGGTGGGACTTGCTCACCCTAGAAACAGCAGCACTGCGGCCCAGTGGCTAGAAGGCCCGGTCTGGCTTTAGTCGCCCAGGAAACACCAGAAGCCGCTTCGGGGGCTGTGAGAACTCCAGATAGAAGGAACGCGTGGCTTCTGGGTCCTCCGCAATCTAGAAGGAAAAGCAGGGAGCCCTGTAGGACCCAGCGTGCTTAGATCAGCCACGCGGTCAGAATCCCCCCAGTCATCCCAGCGTGCTACTCCTGTCCTGCTAAATCAAAACCTCCAGGCTGGGTCCTGCCATCCGGGACTCAGGAGGCTGGTAAACACGGGGTTGGGGTGTTCCTTGGCCCCACCTTGTCCCGCTGCCAGCACTCCACCTAGGGAAAAACATCCGCACCCTGCACTTCCTCCGTCTTCCTTCCTTCCTTCCTCCTTCTTTCTTTCTTTCTTTTTCTTTCTTTCTCTCTCTCTCCCTCCCTCCCTCCCTCCTTCCTTCCTTCCTTCCTTCGTTGTCTGCTTCCACTAGGGGGCACCCTCGGTCTTTGCACAAAGCCTGTTTCCACAAAGCGGGAACCTACGCTGTGGATTGGTGTGGTTAGTGTAAGCACGCCCTGAAGAGCGGTTCTGGGATATATAGAGAGAAGGCTGCTTATGCAGAATGGGACAGTAGCACAGCCTTGGGCTTCATATGGAGGACGCTCTTGACTCCCAATTCCTGTTCACATTTAGGGTTCAAAACAAAGAATCCATGCTTGTTAAGCAATCATACTGTTTTTGAGACTACTGTGTGGACTGGAAGTCTGAATTTTCAGCCACCTGAACTATATTCCTTATAGGACAATCAGGTAGGGTTTCAAGACTGGCACACACTCTCCCTGGCAACATGTCCTTTGTGCTAATAAACTTGGCTTTGTATAGGAAAGGGGCGCATGGTCAAACAGTGTTTAAATATTTAATGAAACGTTCTCCTCTGTTGGGGACTTTATTTTGCAAATGTCAGCATTAAGCTGTATTGTGTGACCCTTTCAAGCTACACTCTGCACCATTCTTTTCTTTATTTTTGACAATCTTTACACAGTTAACTAGTGCACAAATGTTCAAGGGCTACAGGAAGGTGGGTAAGACTATTATTTCCACATTTCTTTTCCTGTATCTGGGGTAAAGCGGAGGTAAAGGGAGAAGCCCCACCCAGTCTCCCACCCACCCCAGGTCCCCGATGTGGGGCATGTTCTGGGGGTCTTGCTCAAATGTTTTTGATATTTCAACAGTTATGAATTGCTGCCAATCTCACCATTCCAAGCACAATGAGGTCGCTGAGGAATCCTCTGATTGACACAGTCCATGTTAGAATCTCCGTTTGCCCAGTTTTTCCCTGCCAACATATGTCTGAGGTGGTTGATTGACTTGTTCTGTCCTCTATCTTTTCATGGTTAGGGTTCTGAGTCTGGCAGTTCGATTTGGGAGATCCCCAAAGAAACTTTGTCTGAGGTATTCCCAGACCAGGTTCTTGTGTATACTTGCAAGTACAGGGCCTGGTACAGTCCATCGCCCCAATCAGCTGGTGGTTGCAATTGCTGGGTCGGTTCTGTTTTCATCCCTGTCTTCCACTGGAACCAATGGCTGTTGCAGTCCAGCCTGATTCTGCCCAGCACACACTCGGCCCTCACATAAACCAGTGGGAGCTGCAGCCCAGTCAGAGTGACCCACAATAACCTCCACCAAGCCCGCCCCCTACCCTGGTTCCTATGCTTGCAGACTAGTCCAGTCTGTCCCACATCCCATTCGGCAATTGTACATGTCAATGGGCATTGAAGCCTTGTTCCATCTAACCAGCTCCACTATCCAGCCACACACACGCTGTTGGGTGCCTTTCTGTCTAGCCACCCCAGCCCCTGTCCTGGTTTTTGTGCTCTCCGGTGGGAGTGGTAACCCAAGAGGGAACAGCCCTGTATTTCCCTTCTAGGTCACTCCCACTCCCAGATTATGCACTCTCCAGGTAACATTTGTAACGTTTCTCATGGAACCCTCCTCCTAAGAGCCATGTACAGAACATGTTTGGCAAACACTCCCCGGGAGTGGTGGTGACCTACCTCCCCATGGTGTTTTTCTAAGGCAGAGTCTTCAGTGAAGCCAATAGAACTACGATTCTTAACAGAAGCATGGAAGTGTTCTTTCGAAAGTGGATGAAGGACACGAGAAGAACATACGTGTGTCAGTCATGTGGCATTTTTATGCCTCACAGCCACTCTGTGAGGTAGGTATCCAGTACCCTCACAAAAAGATGGCCAGGAGTTACTCAGCACTGTACCCATGATCCTATGGGCAGGAAACGGAGTGATGGGGCTGATGTCGAGACCCAGATGGTCTCTAGAAGGCCAGGTAGCCCCAGCAAGGGGGGAGAAGAACTGATTTGGGCTGCCTGTTCACACAATTATGTATTAATGATAAAGAATTGAAATAGGAGGCAATGAGTTAGCAAACAGTGAGCACAACTAGAGAGCCCCATCATCAGCTTTTGAGGTGGGCAGGAAGTCATTTGACCTCATAAACTATGGTTAGGAAATGATTGCGAACTCTTTTGCTGGGGGTCCAGCCTTGCTCAGGGAAGCGGTTTGAGGGGGAGGAGACCCTTCCTGTCCCTGCAGACCCAGCTGGCTGCTGGTGTAGGGCACTCCAAGCCCAAGAGGCTGTTGGTCAGGGAGCCTGCGGTCTAAGTCCCAGTGCTGGGCAAGCCCAGGCTGATGGCCCGGCTCACACAGTCAGGGGAAAGAGCTGGTTCTGCCTCCTTATCCCCTTGTTCTGCTCAGAACCTCAAGGGATTTGCAGAGATGCCCTTGGACACTCGCAGGACCACGTGGTTTACTGAGTCTACCAGCTCAAATGGCAATCTCCTTAGGAAGCATCTTCTGGGACTCAGAAATAAACATTATTTGATTATTAAATGCTTATAGCAATTGTAGCTTCTGTAAAAGTTATCTAACTTAATTTTTAATAAAAATTTTAATAAATTTTAAAACATTTTATCAACTTTAAATAACATTTTTAAATAACTTTAGTGATTGTAGTTTCTACAAAATTTATATCTTTTATAAGTTTTATAATATTTTTTAAGGATTATCATTTCTGCAAAACTCACCTAAAATTTTAATAAAATTTTGCTTATGACTTTAATAAACATTTGATAAAATTTTAAGAAAAATGTACAATATTTTATATAGTCCTGTAAAGTGTGTATAACTTAAAATTTTAATAACATACAATTGTTATAATTTTCTAAGAAAGATTTTACAGTCATCGTTTCTGAGAAATTTACATCACTTTAAGATTTTTATACATTTTTAATATCTTTTCAGAAAGCCATGCTAAGCAGGAGTCCGTCACTGGAAAGTGCGTTACAGGACTGCATTGATGCCAATGACTGGCAGTGACGCATCGGTCGTGACTGAACGCACGTGTCTGTAACACAGGGTTGGGGAATGCAGCTGATGGAGGGCAGTGGAAGGGGCTCTTTTAAAGTTGGTGAACATGTTCTAGGATTGTGCTCACAAATGCACAGCATGTGAATATGAAAAAAAAATCCGTAGTAACACTTCAATAGGTGGATGATATAGGAAGGGAATTTGTTTCAGCATATTTTTTTAAAATTTATTTTTGTTGGAAAGTCAGATATACAGAAAGAAGGAGATACGGAGAGGACAATCTTCCATCTGCTGGTTCACTCCCCAAGTGGCCACAATGGCCAGAGCTGAGCTGATCCAAAGCCAGGAGCCAGGGACTTCTTCCAGGTCTCCCACATGGGTGCAGAGTTCCAAGGCTTTGGTCCATCCTCGACTGCTTTCCCAGACCACAAGCAGGGAGATGGATGGGACTTTAGCCACTAGGCTACTGCACTGGGCCCAAGAGTATTTTTTTTTTAAACAGAAATTCATGGCAGTTTTATTTATAATTGCCAAAAGAAGCAACCAACCAACCAATACATCCTTCAGTAGTTGGTTGGATAAATTAACTTGACACCTGCAGACAAAGGGATATTCTTCCTTGCTAACAGGAAATGAGCTATCAATCATAAAGCACTATAGAATAATTTTGTAAGTATAATGCTAAATGAAATAAGAGGATGTGATCCCCAGCTGTAGGTAGCTACCTTGTGGCTAGGCAAGTGTTACATTGCTGGGAGAAAAGCAGCCAGCAGCTGGAGGGCATTCTGCTAAACTTATGTTAACTATACCAGCAGTACCAGTTGGCAAACATAGAACATAGTTGCTTGGGTTTTTCTTTTTGCTTTGTTTATTTTGTTTTACTAGTGGGAGCTGCAGTTTGTTTGTTAGATAAATGGGGAGGCTGGGACATGCCACTCTGGATCCCAAGCCCAGGGGCTGCAGATTCCCTGGGGAAAGGGGTCTAGTGGCAGCCACTGTGGGCATGCTTACCATGAGAGGAATGACTTCCGGGGTCATTTCATGGATCACGGCACTGCCCTTGCAGGTAGGTGAGGGAGCTGAGGCAGAGTGGTTTGGAAGGCATTTCCGGGTCAGGCCAAGGCACCTGCCCATGTGTGAGCAATAGCGTTGCCTGTTGCCTCTTGGCACAAGCAAAAGCCAGGGCTGGGGGCATGGCTGGCTGGACCAGGCCATAGTACCCACCCACGATTGTGGGAACAGGTGATGGACCACATCAGGCTGGGATGTAGCATCCACCAAGATGCAGAACTGGATCTGGGGGCAGATTCTATAGGAGCCTTGTGGGTTTACCTCTGTGGGACTGTAGTACCTGCTGGTTTGTGGAGAGTTGGCAGTGGTGACAGGTCAGGCTGGACCATGGAACTCACCAGATAGGAATCTACCTGACACTCTCAGAAGGGGTCTGGCCACACCATCCACTATCACATGCAAAACCCAGGACTGAGGGCAGACCAGGCCAAATAGGGCCACTACACCTGCTAGCCTACGGCATGAGGTCCATGGCTGGGAGTAAGCGTGGTAGGGGAATTTGGGGAACTCCTTTCTTAGGCTGCAGTTCCTGCTGTGGATACAAGAGTCAGGCTGTGGGTGGGTCAGGCCAGGTAAGGTGGCAGATGTCAGCATTTGTGTGGGCCAAGTCTAGGGACAAACTGAGTTGGGTTAGGCCGTAGCACCCAGTGGCATGCATGAGGACAGGGTGTGGGCCTTGCCTGGCTGGACCCAGCTGCAATATCTGCAGGCAGGCCATACTAGGCTGAGTCAAAGCACCCACCAGCACACCCAGGACCTGGAGCTGGGAACAGGCCTGGTAGGGAAACACTGGGGACTCTTTTGCTGGACTGCAGCTCCCACTGGTAAGTGCAACAGCTGGGACTATGGGTGGAGGCTGCAGTACCCATTGGCATACCTGTGGGCTGGATCTTGGGCAGGTTGAACTGGGCGGGCTAGGCTCCAGCATTCACTGGTGCTTACAAGAGCCAGGATGGGTATGGGACAGACTGGGCAAAGCTCCAACACCTGCTGGTTTACATGAGAGCTGGGTCTGTGAGTGGCTCAGGAAGGGGTAGGCTGCAGCACCCATCAGTGAGAACTAGAGTGGGTGTGGGTCATTGGGCTAAGCCTTCATACTTGTTGGTGAGTGCCAGACCTGGGGGTTGGGTCAAGTCAGTCTGAGCAGCAGCACCCGATGGCACACGTGGGATCCAGGGATGGAAGTGGGCCTGATGGGGGAACTTGGAGAATTTCCTTGCTAGACTGTAGCTCTTGCTGGTGGGTAAAGGAGCCAGGGCTGGTAACAGACCAGACCAGGCTGAGCTGCACCACCTGTTAGCATATGTTTGAGCCAGGTTTGGGGGTGGACTGGGCAGGGTAGTCCACAGCACACACTGGCATGAATCTCTATCTCTTGGTAAAATTTTACTTCCATATTATGTATAAATTTATTGATCTCATTACATTTTTTTTTTTTAAATTTCAGGTCAATCTCTTTGTCTTCACATTCTAATACTGAGTTGTTGTGTCTCTTTTGGAGAGTCATAAAGCCGTCTTTGTTTTTCATTTCTTGTATCTCCTCATTTGTTTCTAGGTATTTGTGGAAATACTTGTTGATTTTCTCCTCTGAGGGTTGTTACTATTGAACTCTGCCTCTGGCATGGAGGAATTACTGCTCCTTCAGCAGTTACCCAGAGATGTCTGCTGGGTGAGGCCAGGGCACTTTGGTTAGTGTTTGAGTATGAGTCAAAGTCTAAGGTGATAGCCAGGTTGGGCATGGTAGACATCCTCCATTGTCAGTAGTGGGTGGGGGGATGATCACCTTTGCTGGTGTATTCGCAGCCTCACTTGTCTGTTGGAAGGTGATCAGTGCTCAGGGCTGGTCCACAGTAGCTATAGTCCCCACCCATGCCGGCACGTGAACCATGCAAAGGTTCTGCATTGCTGCCCCCTCAGCTTTGTTAATTACTGGACATCTCTGGTCTAGATCAGACACTGTGGGGTCATAAGGGCTCCAACACAGCCTGCTGCTGAACCAGGAATCCCTGTTGATCTACCCTTACAGATTTTCTGATACTGATGAAGAATTATTTGAGAATATGATTAAAGAACATTGTTCTCTGTTAAAATGACAATCTTGGACTAGACATTCTTACGTATTTAACATAAAAGACATTCCAATAAAATAAACAATTGGGACCTCATCAAACTAAGAAGCTTCTGTACAGCTAGAGAAACAATCAACAAAGTAAAAAAGCAACCCACAGAATGGAAGAAGATCTTCGCACACGACATAGGTGATAGAGGGCTGATCTCCAGAATATACAAAGAGCTACAAAACAACCAAAATGTCAAAACAAACAAGCCACTCAAGAAATGGGCATGGGAAATGGGCAAACACTTCACAAAGGAACAAACCCAAATGGCAAATAAACATATGAAAAAATGCTCAAGTTCCCTGGCAATAAGGGAAATCCAAATTAAAACATCAATGAGGTACCACCTAACGCCAGTAAGACTGGCCCACATGAATAAAAGCACCAACAACACTTGTTGGCGAGGTTGCGGGGAAAAGGGATCCCTACTCCACTGCTGGTGGGGCTGCAGGCTGGTACAGCCTCTATGGAAATCAGTATGGAGAATATTCAAACAACTCATATTCAACATACCGTATGATCCAGCAATAGCACTCCTAGGAATATATCCAGAACAACTGTTTTATGAGAAACCAACATGCACTCCTATGCTCATAGCAGCACAATCAGTAATTGCAAAAACATGGAAGCAACCAAAATGCCCATCAACAGAGGATTGGATAAGAAAGCTATGGTACATCTACTCCATGGAATACTACTCAGCTATTAAAAAAAACAAAATGCAGTTCTTTGTGGCCAAATGGGCCAAACTGGAAACCATAATGCTAAGGGAAATGAGCCAATCCCAAAAGGTTAAATACCACATGTTTGCCTTAATTTAAGATGATATGATGTTATGTATAACATGTTATATTTTGAATGTTATATGTTGTGTATAAACTAAATTGAAGTATAGATGAGGTGGTCACAGAAGGTGGCTGGGAACTCGCATTTACTTTTAACATATTGGTTACTCATTACTATGTCAATTAATTCCATAATGATGTAAATTTTTGCTGATGGTACGTTGGAGCTTTCAATTGACTGGGATGATACTCTGCTGGCTCTGTCTTCAGACCAGAGAGGGTATACCTAAGAAGCCGTTGGACTTGACTGGACAATAAGATGCTGGACTCTATGTTTGGTATACGCTTGCAATGGGGGAAACTCAACTGAACTTGAGCTGTGGTTATGCAACAAGGTGGAGGAATCCACCATGGTGGGAGGGTTTGGGGAGGGGTGGGAGAACCCAAGTATCTATGAAACTGTGTCACATAATACAATGTAATTAATGAAGTTAAATAATAAATAATTAAAAAAAAAGTAAAAAAGAATAAACCTGAAAGCCAAAAAAAAAAAAAAAAAGGCCTTTTCCCAAACACTAGCAAGATTCCTTTTCAAGAAATGAAACTCTACAAATCTGCCTTCCCAATAAAAATAAGTAAATCTTTAAAAATTTTCCCATGTTGCGTTAACTAGGATGGCATTCACTCAGCCTAGAGTCTGTGCTTATTGTGCCCTTGGTTATTTGTAACCCTTTACAAGCTATTACAGTAAATTCAACACTCTGATAGTGTTGACTGGAGAATACAGATTACGCTGCAACTTTAGCTGGCTTTCCTGAGGCTGTTTTCTGGAATTCACAACAACCATTATTTATGTGGCTGAACACTCTAATTAGTCTTAAATGCAGTAAGCTTTTGATTCTCAGGAAATGGAAAAGAAAAAAAGATGCATTTGGTATAGTTATAATATTGCTTATGGAGTTGGGGATGATCTGTAGTTGAGGCTACATTAGAAGAAGTGAGGTGATAATTGGAGAGAAAAACTGAAATAAAACAAGGAAAACACTGATATTTACATTTGAAGATACTGCTTTATCAAAAGATGTGTGTGTGTGTGTGTATACAAGTGTAGTCTGCTATGTATTTAGCAGGCTCCAAAAGCGCTTGTGCAGTCACTTTGTTAATGTCAGAAAAATAAGTTGCTCTAAGCTTCTTTTCTGATATCCCTTGAAGTTTTATTTATGGACATGTATCTTATTCATTTTGTGAATTTTGAGTAAATAATCATTAGTTTCAAAGCTTTGAATCAGCACCTCTGACTGAAGACAGCAAATGATGATTGCAAGGAAACTGTTCGGTATTTGCTATGTGTTAAAGAATGCTAGGTTTGCATCTGGGTTAGTGTAAGGCAAACACACCATATAGGTCAAATGGACTTGAAGATATGCGTGATTCTCTGAAGCAAGGTGTCTGGTAGCAGCACACCCCACAGCAATGTTTCAGAGTTTGAAGGCCATGCCATTGAAGGGTCCCAAGTCAAGTGCTCCAGGCTTGGAACGGGTCATGGTTAGCATGTGGGTTACAAAGAGAGAAGACGGATGAATTCTCTAAGGTAGACATATAGCATAAAGAAAGGGTGAAATGAGACAATGGAACAGCAGGGTTGGGCAGAGGGAATCAGGGACTATGAGTGGGGCGGGGCAGTGGACACAGCCCCTACTGTTGTTCAGTCCTCAGTTTCACAAGCCCTTTGTGACTCTGCCATGCTCTGTGATGCAGGCCTGGGTCTGCAGTGGAGCTGTGCACAGAACTCAGTTGCCTCAGGCAGCCATGTGATTCTGACCATGGACGATGTTCTCTCACTTCTGAAGAGCTGCACTGAGCCCTGGCTGAGCTTTGGCTCAGAGTACTTAGGTGCTGTCCCCAGCTTCATCCTGCTCAATGTGGTGGGGCTGCTGCTGCTCTACCTTTGTTACCTGCTGTTACCAACCAAGGTAGGGAAGCACAGGGAAGCCCCCGGGGAGATGCTGTGTTGCTGGTGTTTCCTGTTTCTAGTCTTATGTGTGCACAGGTCTGTGGTTGGGTCAGAGATGGCTCAGATGGGAAGTGAGGAGAGGACAGAACCTGTCTCTAGGGGAGTGGGTGGACAGGGTCAAGGGTGTATGAAAGACTATGACTTCCACCTGAAACTCCCAGGCTATGTATCTGGTGATGTGGAGGCTGCTAGGACAACATCCCAAATGCAGTGATGCTGTGGTTCTGGATTGAATTCATTTGGGAGTTAGGTTCCCTAAGAGGAAAAGGTTCTCTTTTTATCCTATGCCATAGTCCCATCAGGAGACCCTGAACAGGTTTTCCTTTCTGACGAGCAGGATGGCAGTGCTGAGTCTGTTGGAGCCTCTGAGCAGAGGCAGGACCATAATCTCTGTCCTCAGGACACAGAGTCCTCTGAGTAGCATGGAATGGGTTGATGACCATGGATCCTCTGCCAAGCAAGGGAGAGGACACATAACCGAGAAGGCCGGGGGTGTTTTACAAAGAAGGATAGATTTCCTGAAAAATCAATGTCATACCCTCCCGGAGAAGAGAGAAGCAAGCCTCAGGCCTGCATTGTTTTCTTTCTGTTCTCAGCATCGGAGCAGAGCCAAGAGGAGGAGGAAAGGCGGAACACACAGAGGTTTGGATCTCCCCACTCAACCCCAGCTTTCTGAAGGACACTCTTCGTTTGTTCTATGGCGACTCAGGTTCTTGATCTCAGAGGCTGTCAGCCCCCAGCAGGGGCAGTGCCTCTGGGAACAGAGATGTGAGGGAAGGCAATGGGAATTCTGAGTCTTCCCCTTCATGGACAGGAAGCATGTTCAGATGTGCAGTGGGGAATGTTGTAAGATGTTGAGAAGGGCTACTGGTTGGTTGGTTTAGGATCCAAACTTCTGTACACAGGTCTGTACATGCCCTTTGACATCTGGAATGGTTCCCTTTTTCTTTGAGGTCACCATTGACATTTGTGTTTTGTGTGATTTCCATCATCACAAGAGAAGTTGGATGTGGAAATACGTTGTTAATGAAGGCACACACACACACACGGGAATCTTGTTGATAGTATTGTTGAACACTGGTAAACACTGGCTACCATTTGGGAATTTCTGGGTTTCATGACCCATGGGGTCTCAGAAAAGATCGTCTGTGTGTGATTTTTTTTTTTTTTTTACATATAACTTATCTCCTGGTTTCCCAGGTTGTAGATCTCACAGAAGAGAGGCAGAGAAGAAGAAGCTACTTAACATTCTAAAAAGGTGATGTCTTTCCCTTTCCCGTTCACTTTGATAGCCTGACCTGACAGGGCAAGCATTAGTAGGCCTGCCTCAATCTTAGGGAAGGGTGTGTGATTAAGGATTTGGGAGGAGCTTGGAGTGATCTGTAAGTTGATGGTTGTGGGGCAACATGAAGAGTAACAGCTTTGGGATCTCCTAACCCCATTAGGTCAGTAGGACCTCCTTTCCTCTTTGTGGTCTTGGCTATAGCTTTATATTTCCTGTCTCCTGCAGACCCCTGGGCCACCACCATGACAGCACACACTTTCGTCACATGTTGTGTCCAGACCCCTCCTGTGAGGTGTGTAATAGAACAACAGCAGAGATCCAGCAGCTGCTGTCCCAGGAATCCCTGCAAGATGCTGCTCTCTCTGAGTATTTTTCATCCTCCACTGATTCTATGATTGAGACCTCAGTATGTCTCACCTCTGACCTCTCCACAATTCCTCCAGGAGATGCAACAGCATTCCCTCTGGCTGAGCGCTCTCCACCACCCTGCTCAACTGTCTCAACTAACCTGGATACCTCCTGTGAGGACTTCATCTCCCCCTCCAATCTGGGTGATTCTCTGCCCCCAGAGCTTCCTCCTTGCCTGGATTTCTCATTCCCAGGGGACCATTTGCCATCACAACCACTGGCCCTCCCCATTCCTCCACCTCCTTCCAGCCAGGAGACAGATCCTGTGTTCCAAGCAGATATCACTGTGACTCTGGGAGACAGCCTTGGTCTAGTGTCCACGCATGAACCAAAAACCAAAGACGCTTCCTCTACTAACCTGGCAGCATTGGAAATCTGGAATCAGACACGTGCCAAGAGCTTGTCCACCTCAAACCTGGCGCAAGGTGATGCCAAGAAGAATATTCTTGGTCTCTGCCCATCCAAGATATCCAGTGGAGTTGCCTCTGCCCCCAACCTTGTAGGCGCTCATAACTTATTATATGTCAGTCCAGATGCTCTTGTACTGCTAGAGAGACAAGTCAGAAAGAGGGGTGATTTCCTGACACACAAGGAAAGGGTAAAGGAAACAGAGTATTTTCTAAACCCACCGAGGCCAGATCTCCCACTTCAATCTCCAGGGAAAATGTTAGAGTCCATTCATGATAATAAGTATGATTCAGCAGTCTCCCTTCCTTTCTGGCGTAGCAAAGACAAACCATTTAGGCTGCACAAGCATCAGCAACCCACATGTCCTGCAACATCTGCGGGCCATTTACGAAAGAAATATTTCCAGCTTCCTTGGGGTGGCCCAGTTCGGCACCATGATTTCTTGTACCCTGCTGGGGTCTATTCATCAACGCTTGTTGTCTTCAGTAGTATGTATGATACCTCCACATCCCAGGAATCTGCAACAGTTTCCCATCCACAGACTGAAGAATTCCCAGCACACTCTGATGTCCAGGCCCATGAATCCCCAGAACTCTTTGATGATCAGACTCAAGAGTACCTAGAACTTCCTGCTCCTCAAACTCAGGTGTCCCCAGCACTTTCTGCTCCCCAAACTCAGGAATCTCCAGCACTCGCTGATGTCCAGGCCCAGGAAACTCCAGCACTCGCTGATGTCCAGGCCCAGGAATCTCCAGCACTCGCTGATGTCCAGACCCAGGAATCTCCAGCACTTGTTTCCCAAGCTCAAGAATCTCAAACATTTCTTGTTACCCAAACTCAGGGGTCCCTAGCATTTTCTGATTCCAAACCTCTGTTGGAATCTGAGATTCAGAGTCAATCCTTGCCTCAAGACATGCCCCAATTGCAGTCCCAACTTTTCACACAGAACCAACCTCAGTACTCTGTCTCAATCTTGCCACCTTATCTTTTCCCCCAAATCAACACCACCAATGAATTTTTGAATGAGGCAGAGTCTCTCATACCATCTGAGATGGAACACTTGGAACATCATATGTTGAAGAAAAAGCAGGAAAATTTGTGGGGTATACCCACTGTGGTCCATAAGTCTCAGAAAGACTTTTGCCCTCCAGCTCCCAACTTTCCCTTGGAAAGCCAATCATGCAAGGCCCACATTCCTGTCTCCATCCTGCCTGGAGATTTTGCCCTGAGCAGTGAGCTTCGGGAGAAACTAGAGCACCACCTGCTAAAGAGGCTCATCCAACACCAATGGGACCTACCCTGTAAGGTCCTTGAGTCTCTGTTTCTGATTAACCCTCAGACAGACAGTCTTGACAGCCCTCGGTCAAGGAGCAATCAGGGACCCTCAGAGAATTCTCTGTTTAAAGGTCAGAAAAACAAGGATTCAGTGGATTTGAGACTGAACCCACCTGGAAGCTTCTATAAGAAGAACTTTGGAATGTTTCCTCTAGAAAAATATATGGGCAAGTCCCAGGGGCCTATGCTGGAGTGTGGTTCACGTGATTATCAGAAAAGTGACTCAGAGAAGTCCTCAGATATGGGTATACAGTCTGACTCTGAGGAAGATCTAGAATGCCAAGGGTTGCATTTATCAGGAAATAATTCAAGGGCCTCATGGATGAGTCTAAGTGAGAAACAACTTGCAAATGGCCCAACACCTGCCCGTATGGGCAAGAAAGTAAAGGAAATCAAAGAGTGTCCGATCCATAAGACTGTGCATGGTTTTCATCATTCTGCCAGGAAGACATCGCCTCTTCATGAAAAATCCCATAGCAGAGTGAAACAAAAAGAATTGGCTCCATTGGTGAGTGGAGCTAGAAATGTCAACACCTCCAATGAAATTTCTTTCCTTAGTTCCAGCAACAAAATGACCTTGGAATATCATATAGAAATTTTTCGTCTGAGGATGATATGGGGCCTTCCCCAAAGAGTTCTTGATTCCATTGAAGTCTTTAAAATGAAAGAAGACTTAGCTCAGTGCATTGACCAATCTAACTGTCCCTCTTTAGAAAACCCTGTTTCAGAGGTGAATTCCCAAGATAGTGTCTCCCAGTCCCTTACAGGAGGTTCTATATCTTTGCCAAGAGACAAGGCTGTAACAAGAATCTGTGTTTCTGATTTGGATCCTAATTTCCCTGTCACCTCACGTATGTACAAGCCCTATGAAAGAAGCTCCATATGTTTGCATGGACACAAGGTGGGTACAAGAATTTCTGATTCCAGTCTGGATCATACTTCTCATGCCACCTCACCCGAATGTAACTCCCATAGAGCCAGATCTAGAGCTTTGCACGGAGACAATGTGGAAAGCAGAGTCTCTACCTGCAGCCTGGATCATCCTTCCCCTACCACCTCACCTAAGTGCAAGACCAATAGAGGAAGCACCACATCCTTGTATGGGGACAAGGCAGGAGCAAGGCAATCTGCTTCCAGTGTTGATCCCCCTTCCCCTACCACCTCACCTAAGTGCAAGACCACTAGAAGAAGCTCCACATCCTTGTATGGGGACAAGGCAGGAGCAAGGCAATCTGCTTCCAGTGTTGATCCCCCTTCCCCTATCAACTTATCTAAGTGCAAGTCCACATCCTTGTATGGGGACAAGGCAGGAGCAAGGCAATCTGCTTCTAGTGTTGATCCCTCTTCCCCCACCCCCTCACCTAAGTGCAAGACCACTAGAGGAAGCACCACATCCTTCTATGGGAACAAGGCAGGAGCAAGACAGCCTGTTTCCAGTGTTGATCCTCCTTCCCCCACCCCCTCACCTAAGTGCAAGACCATTAGAAAAAGCCCTATGGCTTTTTGTGAAGATAAAGTAGGGACAAGAGTCTCTGATCTGAGTCAATCATCTTCTGCCATCCCACCGGTGTGCAAGCCCTACAGAGGAAGTGTCACAGCTTTGCATGAAGACAAGGTGGGGAAAAGAATTTCTGTCTCCAATCTGGATCATCATTTCACTGACACCTCACCCATGCGCAAGAACTATAGAGAAAGTCCCATATTTTTGCATGGAGAAAAGGTGGGAGTACGAATCTCATTTTCTGACCTGGATTGTCTTTCCTCTGCCACCTCGCCTGTATGCAAGCCCCCTAGAGAAAGATTCAGAGCTTTACGTGGAAACAATGTGGGAAGAGTCTCTGTCTGCAGCCTGGATCACCATTCCCCTGACATATCACTCAAGTGCAAGCCCAGAGGAAGTGCCACATCTTTGCAGCAAGACATGGTGGGAGCAAGACTCTCTGATTTTGATCTGAATTGTCCTTTCTCTGCCACCTCACCTGTATTCAAGCCCTGCAGAGGAAGCTCCACATCTTTGCATGGAAACAACATAGGAGCAAGAATCTCTGTCACAAGTCTGGATGGTTCTCCCCCTGCCACCTCCCTTGAGAGCAAACCCTATAAAGGAAGCTCCACAGCTTTGCATGGAGACGAGACAGGAGCAAGATTCTCTAGGCATGGCCAGGACCATGAGTTCCCTGTCACCTCAGCAGTGTGTAAACCTTATCAAGGAAGCTCTATGCCTTTTCTTAGAAACAAGGTGGGGCAAAGGATGTCTATTTGCAACCTGGAGCATCATTTCCCTGCCACATCGACTGTGTGTAAATGTTCTAGAGGAAGCTCTACATCTTTGCAAGCAGACCAAATAGGAACAAAAATATCTATTTCCAGGCTGGATCGTCACTTTCCAGCTGCCTCACCTGTGTGCAAGCCCTATAGAGGAAGCTGTACATCTCTGTATGGAGACAAGGCAAAAGCAAGAATCTCCATCCCTGGTCTAGATCCTCCTTTCCCTGCCACCCCACCTATGCACAAGCCCAGCAGAGTAAGCTGCACATCTCTGTATGGAGACAAGGCAAAAGCAAGAATCTCCATCCCTGGTCTAGATCGTCCTTTCCCTGCCACCCCACCTATGCACAAGCCCAGCAGAGTAAGCTGCACATCTCTGTATGGAGACAAGGCAAAAGCAAGAATCTCCATCCCTGGTCTAGATCGTCCTTTCCCTGCCACCCCACCTATGCACAAGCCCAGCAGAGTAAGCTGCACATCTCTGTATGGAGACAAGGCAAAAGCAAGAATCTCCATCCCTGGTCTAGATCGTCCTTTCCCTGCCACCCCACTTATGCACAAGCCCAGCAGAGTAAGCTGCACATCTCTGTATGGAGACAAGGCAAAAGCAAGAATCTCCATCCCTGGTCTAGATCGTCCTTTCCCTGCCACCCCACCTATGCACAAGCCCAGCAGAGGAAGCTGTACGTCTCTTTATAGAGACAAGGCAAGAGCAGGAATCTCCATCCCTGGTCTAGATCCTCCTTTCCCTGCCACCCCACCTATGCACAAGCCCAGCAGAGGAAGCTGTACATCTCTTTATAGAGACAAGGCAAGAGCAGGAATCTCCATCCCTGGTCTAGATCGTCCTTTCCCTGCCACCCCACCTATGCACAAGCACAGCAGAGTAAGCTGCACATCTCTGTATGGAGACAAGGCAAGAACAAGAACCTCTATATCTGATCTAGATTGTCCTTTTCCTGTTCCTTCCCCCATGTGCAAACCTTGCAAAGAAAGCTCTATAGGTTTTCATGAAGAAAAGGCAGGAATAAGAATCTCCATCCATGACCTGGACTGTCATTCTTTACCTGCCACTTCACCTGGGTGCAAGCTCTATAGAGGAAGTTGTATGGCTTTGCATGGAGACAAGGTAGGAACAAAAATCTCTTTTAGAAGTCTGGATTGTCCTTTCCTTGGCTCCTCAGCTGTGTGCAAGGAAAGCCAGGGGATCCTGAGGAAAACATCCTGTGATATCACCTATGAGCGAATAGAAAACATTCCAAGATCTGATGATTGCAGAGAGCATTTTCTGCCTTGCACAGATGCCATGCTAGACAGGACAAGTCAGAAACCACCTACACCCACCAACAGATGTAGCCCAATGCTGAATAGACGGCAGAATGTGGCAGGGCTTGACACAAGTGGCAATACAGGGAGAAATAGAATAGAAAGGCTGCAGGGAGAAAACATGAAAAATATAGAACATTTTCCCACATGTAATAAGTCCCTGGTGATATCAAAGGCAAGGGAGCACTGTGCTTTTCCATCTTCAGGTAGTAAAACTTTGATGACCAATGAATCAAATGGCTTCCCAATGATAGATATGACTTTGGGTGAAAAACGCACTAAATATCCTCCACCAATAGTATCAGAACCCAGAGATCCTAGATTGTCAGGCAACAACACTAAGCTACTCTGTGAGTTAAAGTTGAACTTGGAGAACACAGAGGGTAGCCAGAGTGATCCCCATCTCACTGACTGTTCCCTTGTCTCAAGGAACCTGAAATCTAAGCCTACCTTGAGTTACAACCACGGCATCTGCACTTGGCAGATGGCAGCTTCCCAGGTGCTGCACGTCCGCTCCGACAACACAGGGATCAGTAGGCAGCAGATGCAGCAGCCTTGTGTCCCTATGTGTGGCTTATGGAAAGACCAGGATGAAAGTTTCCTCCCAGCTGTGAAGAGAACACACCCTCCAGAACACAAACCAGAAGAGCTTGGTGGAGGAGATGCAAGACTGGGTCCCTCCCTGCCCAGAAGGAGGAGCCATGCTGCTCGAGACGAGATGCCAAAGGACATGTGTGGGAAAAAATCTTCCCCAGTGCAGTCACAGAGGGAGCAGCTTCCTGCTGAAAGCCACTTCAGAAAGAGGGTAAAGCACTTTTTGCAGTGGATTTGGCCCAGCAGAAAATGTGATGGGAAAAATAGTTTCCTGGAACAAGCAAGTTCCTCACCATCTATACAGAGCATGGGCCTCAGTAGCAACCAGGTTGCCTTCACTGGGAATGCCGAAGCCCAAGTCAAGACACCTGGTGGGAAGATCCCAGGGTGTAAACAAGGGCATGATCATGGAATATGTAAAACCTGCCATCAAAAGCTCCTTTCCACCCATGCAAACTTTAGCAAAACTCAGCACAATGCAGAATTGCAGACTGGGGCAGTGCCTGTCCAGGGTTGTCCATTCAACCACAGGGCAACATCCTGTAAGGCAACAAGTACCACATCCTGCTGCCAAGGAGCCGCCTTTGTGGGTCAGAATTACCCCACAAAGAATGCACATGTGAGACCCAGAGACAGAGGGCCCCCCAAAACTGTGTCATTTAAGGACCAGCTGTGCTGCCAGAAGCATCCTTCAGGTGTTTGCCACAGACAGCAGGTGCCACATCCAGGACCCCCAGGTTTCTGATTGGCCAAGTGCTTTGAGTTGCCCTTGCCACTGCTGAAGGACCATAAATCTCCAAGAAGGAAAACTTTCCTCCTAAAAAATCATTAATTCCTAATTAAAATGTCGATTCTTCCCAATAAATATGCTCAAATGAGAATGCTGTTTTACTGTGTACCGTGTTGAGGTCATTCCACTGCTTCTGTTTAGGGAAAGGAAGGGGTTGGGTGAACTCTCAGTTCTTTTAGTGTCAGAATGGGAACCAATGTCCTAGGAACTCTGTCTGGGATGTGTGTCTAAGAGCCCTTCCATCCCAGTGAAACTGAACCATGTGAGCTCTGTTCCCTATCTCTTGGCTTAGCTCTAAAAACATATCATGGCAGCCTGCACCTCCCCCAATCACTGGCTGTTTCCCACCCTTTTGTACAGAAAATAAGATTTCCCATATCCAGAGAGTCAAAGATTGATGTATCTTCTAGAACATTATGGCTTAGTCATTTCAGAGAATGTTGCCAGTGACCACAGAGTCACACTGGTGGATGTGCCTTGAGTGGGGAGTATCTGTGGAGTTGCTGCTGGACATTGGGCTAGGACTAGGGTAGATGAACCTCAATTCTGTAATGCAGGGCAGGGTGATGTGCTGGGGAAGCGTACTTTGACCTTACCATTGAGGTTTGAAAAAGCAGCTTTTCAAAGTGATCCCCCACTTTGGGCCTTGTTTCCATGGTGCTTGGATTAATTAGATTTTGTCAGTACCAAAGTACCCACTCAGTTGCCAGTGGTAGGAATATGGATCAGGAAGACATTCACCTCACAGGGCAAGTAAAATTAAGAGGAAGAAAGTGATGCATTAAGGTGTGGGGGTCTAAGGCAATATTGGACAAAGTGAAGGACAATCTTTCTGGAGGAAGGTTGATGTCTCATGATCCACTCACATTATGGCATTTCCTGCACATACCTCCTTCCCCATCCCCCACACCCGCCACCACCAATTTTCTCAACTCAGGAACCATTTCTGCCAAACTGAGCAGGGACTAAGAGCTTACTGAAACCACATTAAAGAAGTGTGCATGGGGCTGTTCTTTTGTCTTTAGGACTTGGGTCAAGCATGGCACTCTAAGAAATGTGATCTGGGTTTCTTCCAGAACTTATGAGGTCTCACTATTAGTGTGTCCAATTCTCCTGCCAAGGTGGAACTTCCTGCTTGATCTTCCTGGGTTTGCTGGAGACCTGGGTATTCTCTCCAAGAATACCTACAATTTATGGTTCAGAAGCAAATTCTAGACTATACATCAAAGTTAAGAACTTTGAGATTGCCATGGACCTCAACCAAATGTTATTCTTGCCCAAATTGCATACACCGTTTCACATAGAACCCAAAATTAGGAGTTGGAAGGAATATAACACATACAATTAGAACTCAAAATTTCCAGATAAATATGTGAATACTTGCTGCCAAAATAAAAATAAGACACATTTTTCCAGTCATTTCCCTTACTTTAGCACACTTCTAGTATCTTTTCCAGACTCATATTACTGTTACTGTAGTGCCTAAAGTTAGGGTTGAAAAAAAAAGAAATGCTGTATGGTTATCAAATGGTGGAATGATCTCTCAACCTGTCATATTTTTTATGACATGATCATTTTGAAAAAAAATCCAGTGGATCATTTTATAACTTCTTCTGGATATTCTTTTTGACAGAACTGATGTTGCTCTGAGTTTTAAGGATTTTTTTTTAATATTTCTGAATCCTAAAGTCCTTGGGGGCTGCCAAGAAGGTACTTGCTTTAAACAACTGAAAATAAAAGCTCTATGCAAAGATTTTTATGAGCAGAGAGAACTCTACCATGACTAGTAGATCCTCGTCACATCAGGTGGCTGAATAAGGTGGATTCATCAAATTCAGGAAGGAATACAGACGAGCACTGCAAGAAAATAACCTGGAGATTAATTTCAGCAATTTGTCATCTTAAAAAGTTGTAAGGGTTATGACTGAGCAAATTTTCTAATTTGGAGTAAAATAAATACAAATACACCATCAACAAAAATGACATCGTGGTTAAAGCCACTAACAATTCTAAATAGAGGAGAGAGTAGAATTTTGATAAAAAGTTAGAGTAGGTGGGAAGAATTAATAAAACTTGTCATGGAGCAAATGATCATCAGGTGGACTTACAGCAAAAGGACTTGCTAAGTGGAAGTTCCTCATCAGGGGTCATGGTGTGAATGACAAGTTACACCTTAAAGGAGGATGGGTTTGACCATGCGACTTATGGTCCAGTATCATCAGTGTATCAAAGTGGAGCAGAACTTTAAAATGTGGTGAAGGAGAGAGGGTTTAGAAGAGTGAGGAATAAGGAAGCAGCATCGCATTGCAATGCATGGATGCAGGGGACTATATCTGAGACCTCTTAAGAGTAGAAGAAATGGGTTCTGAGTGAAAGAATTACTAACGGGTTATTAACCCTGTACAATGGGCAGACTACTCTTGTATCCCTTTTCACCATGCTTTCTGGCTTCGATGCACGCTGCTGTGTTCTCTGAAAGCTGCTGGCAAACAGGGGTCTTCTGAAGAAGTAACAAGGTGGCTCAGTTGATGCTCAGGGGTCTGCTTTGGTCTGCTTTTATACAGACTCCTCTGTATGTGGAGAAACTTTCCTCAAGGACACAGTAAAACCTGAGGGGGCACATCCTGGAGCCTGTCAGACTTTCCAAGATGATGCGACACTCAAAGGGACGTCACCGAGCTGGAAAAAAAAAATCTCAGGCAGTGTCTAGATAACAGGTGGATTAAACAGAAACTGTCATAGGGTGTATATACATATGAAAGAGCAGAGGTGGGAGTCAGGGCACAGAGGAGGTTGGAAAAGGCTCATAGAGGATGGGTAGTTCTGTGATCCAGAAGCAGGCTGTAAAGGCTGTGGGTTCACGTCCTAGTGGTTTCCCCTCCCCCACCCTCAAGAACTTCTGAGGCCTGTGCTAAAGCTCTGTGATGTGGGCCTGGAACTCTGGTCTGGAATGTACAATCTCAGGACCGAGCTTCTAGTGTGGATCACCCCCTTCATCGGAGGGGCCTTAATGTACCATGGCTGAGCTCCAGTTTGACTTTCTGACTATTCCTATCCCCGACTTCGTGTGTGGGGTTGGGGTCTTCTCTGTGGCTCTGTGCTACCTGATGGGGAGTCTATGTTTTCCGGTATTTTGGGATCAAAGAGACATCAATGAGGTAAGTAAACCAGAGCTGCTCAAGGATTCTTGGCTTTCTCCTTTTTTTTTTTTTCAGTATATGACTTCCATGTTATCACCTCTGCTCTGAGCATGGCTTTGGCTGCATCTCATGCATTTGGATAAACTGCTCTTACATTTTAATATAAAATATTTTTGAAAATTATCCTGATAGTTCATTGACCACTGAGGTGATACATTACAAAGAGATATGTTTTAGTTATTTGAAAGGCAGAGAGGGTGGGAGGAAAAGAGACAGATGGAGAGAGGGAGAGAGGGAGGAAAAGAGTGAGGGAGGGAAGGAAAGAGAAAGAGAGACAGGTACAGGGAGGGAGATCTTTTGTCACTGGATTATTAAGCAAATGAACCCAATGGTGGCTACTGGGCCAGGCTGAGGCAAGGAACCTGGAAACCATCTGGGTCTTGTGCATGGCTGCAGGGGCCCAAGGACTTGGGCCTTCTTTCACTATTTCATCCTTGCTGGACCTGTGTGTGCTATAGAGACATACAAAATATCTTCACCATGTGTCTCTTTATACTCAAATAGCTATCAGTCTTGTAGGCAACATACAGATTAGTCTAGCTTTTTCAATCACTCAGTTTGCCTTTTAATCTGTGAATTTAGATAATTATATTTTAATATATTTGAGTTAATATCTGCTATTTTTCTGTTTATGATTCACCAAATCTCTTCTTTTTATCTTCCCCCTTCTCTTCTGCTTATGGCTTCAAGAAGAAGTGGGTTTTTGTTTACTTGTTATGCTTTTAATTGGATGATATTTTATATTATTTTAATTATATAGATTTATGATATAGAACATGGTATATATTCAAATAATTCAGGTTTCCATGGTTTCTATGTTTTCAAATTTAAAAAATATATTTATTTTTATTTGAAAGGCAGAGTTACAGAGAGAGGAGAAAGAGAGAGAGAGAGAATGAGAGAGAGGGAGAGAACCTAGTTTACTCCCCAAATAGCCACATGGTTGAAGCTGAGCTGATCCAAAGCCAGGAGCCAAGAGCTTCTTTCGGGTCTCCCAAACTGTTACAAGGGCCCAGGAATTTAAACCATTCTCCACTGCTTTCCCAGGTCACAAGCAGAGCTGTGTTGGAAGTGGAGTAGCTAAAACATAAACTAGCACCCATTTGTTTTCATTTATTTTAAAGCAAGGCTTCCACGTGTAATGCATTATTGGATTATTTAAGTTAGCATATTCTGTTCCTCCTCGTCCTTGCTACTGCGGATGGCAGGATCTCGCTTTTTCTGTATCTCAGGTTTACCAATTCTTCATTCACCCATCCATGGACACTTTATTTTTATCTCTTGGTTTTTGTGAATCATGTTTTAGTGAACATAGGATTATTGACATTTCCACGAGATGCTGATTTCATTGCCTTTAGATATAGATGAAGTCTATTTTGCCTGATGTAAGTTTAGCTACTCCTGCCTTTGGGTTACCATTTATGCAGAATATCTTTTTCATCCCTATGTGCATCCTTAAACATCGTGTGTGTGTGTGTGTTTATCAAAAGAGCCATTTATTTGAAAAGAATAGTGGCAGAGAAAGTCAGGAAGGGTTAGGTGATAGATAGATAGATAGATAGATAGATAGATAGATAGATAGATAGATAGATTTTTCATGTATTGATTACCTGAATGGCTGTAATAAGCAGGGCTGGCTAGACCAAACCTGGGAGCCAGGAGCTCCATCCTATTCTCCCACATGGGTGCAGCAGCCCAAGTACTTGAGTCATGATTTGCTACCTCCCTGGAACTAGCACAAAGTCAAATCATAAGCAGAGTAGAGCTGTCAAGCTCACAAATCAGGACCCCGAGTGTGTCTCTAAGAGACAGCATAAAGTTAGATCTTGCTTTATTTTAAAAATCATTCAACTGCTCTGTCTTTTGACATAGGATTTTCACTCCTTAATGTTTAAATTTTCCATAGGTTAGTACTTACTATTTGCCTACTGTCATTTCCTGGTTTGTAGTTTTATTGTTCCTCTGTCTTATGAGATTTTAAAACAAGCATTTTATTATATTTAATTTTGTCCTCTCTTAGCATAACAATTACATTTGTTCATAAAATTCTGTGATTGTCTTAGAGTTTGCAGTGCAAAGTCAAAGCCCACTCCCACTCTCAGACAACCCTAGACTTTTTCCAAAACGGTTCAAGTTTCTGAAAACAAAAATTTCCAGATTCCTGTCTCCTGTCCCTGATACCTTCACTGTCATTTGTTTTCACTTATAGATAAGCTGTGATCTCCCAACATGGTGGTGCTGATGTTGCTAATGAAAGTCTTCGTTCTCCTCCTTTATTCTGGCAACATGACTTTCACGGATTTGCGTGATCATATTCCTTCTCCCTGTAAAGCTTCTTTTAACATTTCTATCAGGGCACCTCTTCTAGTGATGACTTTGCTATTTTTATTTGTAAGAGAAAGTTACTCATTCGTTACTTTTGAAAAATACTCTTCCTTGATTCAGAAGTCCAGTTTTTGGTGCATGTTTTTCTTCTCTTTCAACACTGTAAACTTTTTATTTCGCTCTTCTGATTGTGTGATATGATGAGATGTCTGTAGTTCTTTATTCCTCTCTGGGGAGGTGTTTTTCCTCAGCCTCTGTGTTTTTTCAAGACTCTTTTTTTTTTAAATCCCTTCCAATTTGTGTATGATATGCTCCAGTATAGACTGCTTTGGATTTGCTGTGTTGAGTGTTGCCTGAGATTCCATGATCTAGGTTGATTTTTATGAATTAAAAATAATATGGCACTACTACTTTGAATATTTCTGCTTTTTTTCTGCTTTATTTTCTATCTCTTCTACTTGTAGTATATGCAGTTATACATTTTGAACTGGTAGTTCTCAAAGTTCAAAGAATCTTGATTAGAAAAGATTTTCAGTTGTTTGCTGTTTGCCTCTCAGCTTGGGAAGATTGTATTTGTATACATTGAAACTCACTGGGTCCTTCTTTGGCCACAGGTGGTGAGTGGATGAGCCCGTCAGAAGCATTTTTTTTGACTTCTGCCATGGTGTTTTTCTTTTGAGTGTTTCCTTTTGGTTGCTTCATAGAGTTTCCAACTCTATAGTAACAGTTTTCACCCACTCTTGCATGTAGCCTGGTTTTTCCATTGGAGCCCTTAACAAAATCATCACAGATACTTCGATTTCATGAATGATACTCCGCAGGTTGGTGTCATATCTGAGTAGGATCTGATGCTCCCTTGTCTGTTAGTGTACTGTGTGGCTCTTTGCTGAAAGACGGGAATGATGAATTGAGTTACAGAATTTGAGGCAAACAGGTGTTCAGTGCTTGCATTCATGTCAATCAGGCTGGGAGTTTTTCTGCAGTTAACGTTTGCTGCAGCTATGACAGAGGCACCGCTTTCCTCTGATGTTCTTGTTTGGGTTTCCTTCACCTGTTAGCTTCCCCTAAGAGCATTTCCCTAGGTAGAGTCTACACTTTGCAGCTCTTTCACACCCCCGTATCCTGATGCCATAGAGAAGCATGGTGTTGTTAAATCTGTCTTTTTGTGCTTTTTGTGGTCCTGTGCTCCCGGGCTGTGGTGTGCCTAAGTGTTACTAAGGTTTTTTTTTTTTTTTTTTTTTTTTTTTTTTTTCACTTCTAAGGTGAAGCTATCTAAGGAAGGCTGGGGATGGAGATGGCCTTTCTTTGTGCTTGGTTATCTTCTTTGAAGCAGAACATTCAGGATATATTTCAGAATGTTTACCTCTCTCTTAACCTGTCATCAATACGATGGTTTTTCTATGAGAACCTGAATGTGTGTTCGGGGAGAGGGTGTTGTGGGGGCTCTCTAAGAATGATCTCAGGAACCTTTTTTCTTCTAGTAAAAGGTGAAAGATTTATTCGATCTGAAGACAAACCGGAGTTTTCAGGAACTTGTTTTTAGATTTTTAATTTTTTTTTGCCATTGGATTGGCAGATTTACAAAGGGGGGAGACAGAGAGATTTTTGATCTACTTGTTCAATCCAGAAATGGCCACAAAAGCCGGAGCGGAGCTAATAGAGCCCCAAGCCTCTTCTGGGTCTCCCACACAGGTGCAGAGTCTCAGTCTCAGTGCATTGTACCGTCCTCCTCTGCTTCCCCAGACTACAAGCAGGGAGCAGGATTGGGAGAGGAGCAGCTGGGACATGAAATGGTGCACAGAAGGGATGCTGACACTTGCAGATGGGGGATTAGCCAGTGGAGCCATTGTGCCGGGCCCAGTCTCAGGAACTTTTCTGTTCTAAGTGGGCTGACATCAACCATGGTTCTCTTCACTGAGGTGTGATTCACTTTGTGACCTCAGTCATCTGATGGCTTCCAGAAAAGTCATTTTCATATTCTTCGGTGTCTTGTTACTTCTTCCAGAGATGGAGTTCTTAACTTTCAGAGTTGGAAGCAGAAGCCTCTCACCAGAGAATGACTATTTTCCTGTTTCACACCTCAAGATTATAAACAATTTTGGTTTGCTTAGAGAGAAGCCTGAATTGGAAGAGGTGAGAAGACAGAAACTCACTTTTCTAGGAGAACTGAGGAGGGACAAGGACTAAGGTCTCACCTGGAAGCTCTTAGGCTACCCACGTGATGAGGTGGAGGATGCTGCACACCTCACTCAGTGATGCCCTGCATGGATCAGCTTTGTTGGGGAAGACCGGGTTCTTTGAAGGAGAACCGTTCCTCCTCCATGACCATGAGTCATGTGTGCCTTGACCAAGCCTCCTTCCATATAGGGCTGAGCGAGACCACAGCACAGAGCCCTTAGAGTCTTAGCAGAAGCTGGAGCCTGAGTTCAGAGCCTAGCACACCAATTCCTCTGAAAAGCACAGGCATGCCTGCTGGCTTTATAATCTATGCCCTCTTAGAACAGGGGACACCGGAGTGAGACGAGCAGAGGTATGTTCAGCAGACACCATTCTTCTGTGAGATTTTGAAAGTAGGGGCAATGGAAATTATTTGATGAATAACAAAACTGAACAGGAGGAAGGGAAAATATTCTATTATCTGTGGTGGAGGGGCAAAAGATTCTTGGATAATGAAAGGAGAAATGATCCCTAACTTCTCATTGCTTTCTATATGTTGTCAGTGTCGGCACAGAGTTAAGAGGAGGAGGAAATTTGGAACACACACAGGTAAGATTTTCCCCAATTTGATCTGCACTCTCCAAGGACAACCCCTTTCTGTCTCTCCCATGAATGCAGTAGCTACACAGATCTCAGAGGCTAAAGAGGGGCAGGCAGAAGGGAGACCCTTTTCAGAATCTCTGCTCTATCCATTCATGCACAAGAATCTGAGATGGACCTGTGCAACTGATAGTGTCTAACATGTAGTGAGATGGACCTGTGCAACTGATACTGTCTAACATGTAGTGCTGTAAGATGTGGGAAAAGGCAGTTGCTTGGATCAGAATCAGAACTTCCATTACCAACTTTGTACAAGTCCTTTGACATACATTTTGAGATCAAATTGATTTTCTTTTTCAGATCACCACTGATATATTTGCTTTGTAATGAGATGGTGCTTTTGAGCTCCATGATTGTTGATGTATGTGGGAATACTTTATCAATATTTTACACAAGTGAATCTTGCTCATGTTATTGTTAACTGTTTGATCTTGCCAGCCGATTCTGGAAGCTTCAGGGTTTCATAAACCAGGAGGCTGCTATAAAGAGCCATCGGTATGATCCCTGTGCGTTTGCAGTTATCCCATTCAGTAACCCCTTCTCTTCTTCCAGGTCAGAGAACATGCCAGAGAGAAGCACAAGAGAGAAGGAAGTTACTTTCTATTCTGAAAAGGTGACGAGCATTTCCACTTCTTTATAGGTTCCTTTTTTAAAAAAAAGATTTATTAATTTTTATTACAAAGTCAGATATACAGAGAGAGGAGGAGAGACAGAGAGGAAGATCTTCCGTCCGATGATTCACTCCCCAAGTGAGCCGCAATGGGCCAGTGCACGCCGATCCAGTGCTGGGAACCAGGAACCTCTTCCGGGTCTCCCACGCAGGTGCAGTGTCCCAATGCATTGGGCCGTCCTCGACTGCTCTCCCAGGCCACAAGCAGGGAGCTGGATGGGAAGTGGAGCTGCCGGGATTAGAACCGGCACCCATATGGGATCCTAGGGCGTTCAAGGAGAGGACTTTAGCCGCTAGGCCACGCCGCCGGGCCCTATAGGTTCCTTTTTATAGCAAGTTCTATGCGTTCAAGGGAATCTTTTCATACTGCTTTAGTTGTGGGTGGAACAAGTATGTGATGAAGGCGTTAGAGAGTGTATAGAGTTTGTTGTGAAGTCATGGGTGAGAGAGAATGTACAGGGCAGAACAACATTCAGAAAAGGCCACCGAGCTGTCCTTTCCCTGTTCTGGTACCAGTTAGAGTTGTGTACTTCCTGTCTCCTGCAGCCGACAGAGCCAGCATCACGACATCATCCACTTTCGTCACCTGCTATGTCCAGACCCCCTCTGTGAGGTGTGTAATAGAGCAAGTACCATGGTCCATCATCTGCTGCTTCAGGAGTCCCTTGATGATGCTTCTTCTGCTGATTCTTCATCTTCCACAGCTTCTGTGACTGAATCATCGTTCACGGAGACTTCCACGATTTCTGACATCCATCCAGGCGACTCAATACCATACCCTTCATCTGATTCCTGCCCACTTCCCACCTCAGTTATCTCACCTAAGCCAGTAACCCCCTTATCTGATTTTCTTTCAGTCTCATCACGCAGTGACTCTCTTTCACCACAACCTATTTATCCCTCAAGTCTCAAATTCCCAGAGGACCATTCCCCACCCCGACCACTTGCCCTATTTGACTCTTCAACACATGCAAGTCAGGGAACAGATTCCGTTGTCCATCCAGAGGCTACTTTGCCTGTGACGGGTAACCCTGACGAGTCATGCACTCATATCCCTTCAAACAGCAGCACTGAACCTTCAAGTGTGGCAATGTCAAGGCTGTGTCAGTGGCAGGCTCCTTCCAGGAATGTACTCCTCCCCAGGTTACAACACTGTGACTCTGAGCAAGAGAATGCTTCCTCCCATTCACCCAGGTCCTGTTTCTGTAGAGACTTTGATGCTACAAACATCGATGCCAGTAGCCTTCTTCTTCTCGGCCTTAATGTAAAAACACTTTCAGAGAGACAACTACGGAAGGAAATGACTTTCCAGATTTCAGAAATGAAAGAGAATGCAACAGGAACATTTTCAAACCAAATGGGGTTGGAACACTGCTTGACTTCTTCAGGAAACTCATTGCTATCACTTGCACATGAGCAGGCTGCCACAGCCACCAAGCCTGGCTGGGATACTGAGGGAAAACTAGAACCACTGTGCCTTTGTCAGCAGCTTCTATATGTCAAGAACCTGGGGGAAAGCTTGAAGCAGCAGTACAGGCAGCTCTTCTGGGGTCTTCCTTCCCTGCACAGTGAGTCCCTAGTGGCCACTGTCCTCCTCTCTAATGGCAGTTCTTCACTGGAGCCTCACTTTGTTTTATTCAATGGAATCTGTAGTGGTTTGATAGTCCAAACACAGGACCCAAAGCCGCCTCCTCTGCCTCGTGTTCACACTCTTCCCCTCACTCACCTGCATTCCCAATACTTTCCTCAAAATCATCTTCAACCTCAGTTTCTACCTCCAGCGCATGCCCATTCCCGTATCCACTTTCATTACCCTCTCACTATACTGCCATCCTCCTCAGCCCAGATACAAAGCCACAAAGCAGCTTTTCATAGATTCCAGAGTGGGGCTGACTCTCACCTCCCAAATCAGCACCTGGAATGTTTTCAGAAGCCAGAAAGTTTATGGAAGTTAGTTCCTAGACACCAAACACATCAAGAACTTCCTTGTTCTCCAGATTCCAACTTTCCATCCCTCAGGCAGTCCTCGCAGACACCAGTCTCTGTCTTCCCTGGACATTTTCATGTCAACAATGGACACCGGGGGCAACTGGAGCTCCAGGTTTCAATGAGGCAAGCTCCATACTGCTGTGTCCGTGTTAACAAGAATGCAGAGTTTGCGGCACTGATGGAACCTCAGTTTGATTCAATGGACACAGCTCGTCTGGATTGCAGACATGCTCACTCCCCACACTCTGAGTTTCAGGGCCACAGAAGTGAAGACTCAGGGAACACAGAATTGATGACTTCAAGAAATTTCCATGAGAGGGTTCATACACAGTGTCAGCTGAGAAAGGACATGACAAAGAATCTTGCAAATACTCTGGGGACATATTCCTTAGACAACCCACCAACCATGTCCGAATGCTACCAAGGCAAGAGTCAGAGAGCTGCAGCTGAGACAAAATATGCCTGGATGTGGTACTCAAGAAATGACTCAATGAATGAATTACAAAGGGTCTCAAGGAACAACTTAAATGAAAATCAAATAAAAAGCATCCTCAGATTGCATCTGACAAGGAAGTTTTGGCAGATCATTGAGAATAGGATCCCTTTATTAGTGTGTCATTCATGGCTGGCTACTAATGATAGATTATCTGCTTCTCAGAATTGCCATAGCAATACGGAAAATGAACATTCGGCACTGATGTTGCGTGGTTGCCAGATTAACCCTTTTGTGCTTTCCTTTCTTCATCCTAAAACCCAACAGATGCTAGAGGCTCATATTATAAGGTTTCAGCTAAATCAGAAGTGGGGGCTACCCCTGAAGGTTCTTGAATCCATAAAGATATTTACAATGAGAGAAGCAAAAACATGGGTGCTTCCACAATTAGACAATCCCTTGTCTACCGTCCACATTTCTGGGAAAGATTCCAAAGCTGAGAAAATCTCCCAACCCTTTCATGGAGACAAAGTTGAAACAATAAGTCCAGTTCTCAGTCCGAATTCTTCTCTTCTTGCCACCTCCCCTAAGGGACAGGAAGAACAGGAATCCCCAAGACAATCATCTTTTGAAACCAACAGTGTACAATCAGAAAATGATCAAAAATCATCTGTTGAAAGTGGCACAGAGATCTCTATGTCATCCTCACACAGCATCATAAGTGAAAAAAGTCAGAAACAGACTGTTGGAGTGAGACAAGACAGTCCAGAGCAGCCCACAGTGCAAGATGAAGCTGAACATAATGAATCAAGAAATGGGAGAGTGAGATTCAGTGATCAAAGTGATACAGTAGCCATGTTTCAGGAAAGCAAGATGGAGGATACAGATTCAGAACATTTGTCCATACCCAACATATACGAGGAAGTATTTAAGGCACAGGAATTGCCCGTGTCTCCATTACAAGATACTAATGGCCAAACAGCCACCAACTCCCAAATGAAAACAATGAATCCAAATCAAGCCACTGCCAGTGACTGCTGCCCACTATCAATCCTTAAAGAGCCCATACTATCTCCCCCTAAAGAACAGCTGTTGAGGGAGTTGAAGTTTAAATTGCAGAGTAGGGATCACGGCCAAAGTCCAGGCTGTTCCAGTGATCCATCCTTTACTGCAGACAGCTGGACAACTGATTCTTCACGGTCTGAGTCCCACAGTGCCTTCAGTGAGGATATCACAGATTCCCAGGTGGTACATTTCCACTGGGATAGCAAAGAGTTGGGCCTGATCCCACCAGAGGGACTCCAAGATCATAAACATATCCTGCGGTCGTGCCTGCACAAGAGCTTCCCACCACCTGAGAGAAGGGCACATTTTCTAGAATCTACAGCAGCAGCGTGTAGATGTGAGGACACAGGACTGGGGACATCTAGAGCCACAAGAAGCAGCCACCTTGCTCAAGACAGGAAGTTAGAGGGACCACATCCTCCTGAAAGTTATTTCAGAAAAAAGATGAGGCAGTTCTTTCAGTGGTTCAATCCCAAGAGAAATAGCACAGGGCAAGAAATTCCCAATAAAGACAGAGCTCTCTTCATGAGCTGTGGGCCTCCTGAAGCCCATGAGCTCATGGCAGCCCTTGGGAAAATTTTAGAGGAGACTCTGCCCTGTAAGCAAGAATTTGAAACCTTGCAGTTAAATCGGCAAAAGGGGGGACTGAGGGCCCATCCAGACTCCTGCAGGAGACACTGGGGGTCTCCTCACTGCAGGGCTCCCTCTCATCTGCTGCGAGGGGAAAGGTCATGTCCTCACTGCTATAATCGGGGAGCTGTTCATTACTGCTCAAGGTACCCTAAAAGAGTGACACTGCCGTCAGACAGGATGAGACGGCCCAAGAAAGTTGTGTCTTTCAAGGACGAGCAGTCATTCCAGAGTCAACTCTCTCCCCAGTCTGCAGAGAACTGGTGACTTCTCAAGCCCCACTTGCATGTATGCTCCAGGTGCCTCCGGCTGCTCTCATGCCTGCTGAGAGTATCTGCTTAAGAGAGTTCACTCTTCTATGCAAACAGCAAGGCTTCCACAACATATATGGCAAGGAGAAATTCCCCCAAATTAATAATGCACTTCTTATGGGAGAAACTTGAGACATTTCATGATAGTACATCCGCAGAGGAGAAGATATCTCTCTCTAGCACAACGAATAATGGCGATGTCCCCATTAAACATTTATTTTAATAGACTGTGTGCTCTCTGTGTCCTGTCCTGGGAGCATGGGATTTGTGCCTCTGAACTTGCCTAGGGAAAGGGAGGTGCATTTAGGAAAAGAAAGGTTAGTTCCATTCTTTTGCTTTCTTTTTTTGTTTCTAAAAGATTGTAAGTCCTGTGTAGATGGCTCTTTCAGTCTTAACCTGCAGTCCCTCATTTGATCACTTTGTAATGTTTTACATTTGAAACATTTTATTTATATATTTTATATTTGTATACATGTATTTATATGATATTTATATTATTTTATTTATATTTATAAATAAGTTTAACTGAATGCCAGAAAAAACAAAGGCCCCTTGTATGAAACTCATATTTTATCTTGTTCTGTCCTATCCTAAATGATACAGAGTTGTAGGGTGGCAATCATTCCGGTGAATGAAACTACTAATTTCCCTTGCTGCAGCAGGAAGTCTGGAACCTGGAACTGAGGGGATAGGGTATAGGAACTGAGGCCAGCAGTAGGGACAAGTCCCCACCTCTTGTTTCTCTTTGAGAGGGACAAATGTCTTCTGCTCCATGGATCCAGTCCTTCCCTCCAGTATGAAATTACATCAGTGAGTCATGATCACTACCTTATTTTACCTTTGTGAGAACAGAAAATTTAGTGGTTCACCAATTGTTTTTATATTCTTCTTCTTCTTCTTTTTGCAAGCTGTATGGAGAGCAAGCTTCATGTGGCAATGAATAAGAATGTTTTCCTGTAAGGATAAACGAAATGAATGGCTTATTGCCATGAAAAATGACTGATTCAAGGAAATCTCTATGGCAGTGCTCCTTGAATGGGGCATGTGTAGGTGGATTTTTCTCTTGACTGGATTCAACAATTTATCTTGAAAATGCTAGGTTTATTTATTAATAGAAATAAAATTCTTTCAGGCTTTTTCTGTCGTTTTGTTCTACTTTAATCCATAAGGATAGTGAAGAACTCCTATCAAACGGAAGTGTAAAACCTGTATTCTATTGCATTAAAAACCTTTTTTTTTAAATGTGCATGAAGACATTTGGTTTGATAAGACATGGAAGACCTGCCCAGGTGACACTCCATGATCCTAAAGTTTCTGATAAAAAAAATCATATAAAAATATTTATGGGTATCTTTTAAGAGATAGTTGCTTAATTTTATGCATATTTTACCTGTCAGCTAGACAGTACACAGTTCATAAACGGACACATTTTAGACTCAAGTAAAATAATTCACAAGATCAATTTCCCCAAGTAATTAATATGATTACAAGTGGAAACAGTACTACCTAAAAAGGCGTACATTTTCTCTGTTGTCTTGTATGATTTAAAAACATTTTAGAAGTTACTGAGAAAAAAAGTCTCTTGATAGAAAATTTCAATTCTGGAAATGAGAGGCTTCCTTTTTAGAAAACACTCAAAATAAAAAAAACACTCTGTAGAAAGAAAAATGTAAAAATTTCTGGAAGATCATTTTATATCACACTATATAATTGAGAAATCCCACCAATTAGTGGGGTTTTTTTTTTGTCTTACACATTCATTGACATGAATCTTTAGCTAATTGTATAGGTAGTTCAGCAGTGTGCATGACACAAGATTTCATTTGTGAAATGCTCCAATTTTCCCTTATGTGTGACAGTACTCTTGTTTCTTAATGTGTACCTATTAAAAATTGGTTCATTTATTTGAACATCAGAGTTACAAAAATAGCAGGAGGGAGGGAGGGAAAAAGAGCGAGTTTCCATGCACTGGGCCAGGTCAGAGCCAGGAGCCAGGAGCTTCACCTGTGTCTTTCATGTGGGTGCAGGGACCTAAGCACTTGGGTCACTTTCCCAATGGCTTTTCCAGGGCATTAGCAGGGAACCTTATTGGAAGTGCAGCAGCCCGAACACAAACATGTACACATAATATGAGCATCACAAGTGGTGGCTTTAGCTACTATGTTATCTATGTTACTATGTTATATGGAGATTATCTTCCATCCACTAGTTCATTCCCCAAGTATCACAAAGGGCCTAAAGGCAACTTGAAAAATCTGCCACTCTTCCTCACCACATTTAACTCAAAGGTTCCCCCAGCCCTCATTTATGACCTGAATCAGGGTATGTACATCTCAGACAAGGTGCCTCTGGTTTCAAGGGAGTAAAAGGACAACCATGGAAACATCCTGAGTGCCTCAAAATGTGACCCAGAGTCCCTGCTGGTAACCCAGTAGACATGAGACCTTCTGTGGGGTTCTTACAGTCTGACACCTGTAACTGCTGCAAGGGATCCACCTGAACTCCACCTGGAAGCAGTTCTCGCCACCTGGCGTGGAGGGGCGACACCAACCCTGCAGCTATTGCAAACACACATCTAACTTAAAATTACAGTGCTGAAAATTCCCTCTGAGCTCTCTGGCTCTCAGGTACTCATTGTAGAGATTAGATTAAAGAGAGCTGGCAAGGGAGCTTGCACTCGAGTCTGTGGAGCTGGTTTTCATGGTAAGATGAAGTCACTATGTCCATTTCCCTAATGATCGTTCCCTAAAATCTGCCAACGGTGGTGACTTTGTGTGCAACTCCTGCTGAGTTACCAAGGAAGCAGCCACCTGTGCCAGGTAGTGATTTTTTCCATATTGTGAACACTACAAGAAACAGGTTGAGATAATCCAGAAAACAGCAGCTTAAATTAAAACTGTTGTTCCATGAAGCAAGTTTTGGAGACAGATGGGTTTCTGTAATTTTAAGAATATTATTAATTCACTCCCACCACAGTAAGCATGGCTGAATATGGTTATGGGGTCATATGGCTATGAATGAGAAAAAAAAGGAGGGAGAAAATATACAATTTGGTTTGATGAAATAAACCAAGCTGATGACAAACAAACCTGAAAGTGCTGTTAACAGAAAAAAGTAAACTAAAATAACTGAAGAGGGTTGGGCTGATACTATTAAGATATACACAGTTTTCACATGATTGGCATTTTAAAATTGTTTTTTTCAACTTATGTGTTTATTTGAAAGGCAGCATAATGTAGGGGGTGATAGTGAGCAAATATTGGAAAATTATGAACATAGACTGAAAACCTTACACAGCACATCCTCACGCTCTGCCAGTGTCATTCAGATGTTTGATAAGTAAAAATTCTCCCTGTGTGACTGCAGCTAGAAAGTAGCCCGATTCTCTCGTGGTCAGCAGTTATCAGAAGGGGAAGGGCCTGGTAGTTCCCATCGATCAGGAAACAGATTTCTGCCCAGGAGAACCTGAAGGGCTGAAGAAGGGGCTGCCATTGTTTCTCCCAGCTGCGCCCTGAGTCTGGGCAGGCGATGCAGTAGCTGACCCGAGGTCTCAAGCAGAAACCTGCCTTCCAGGCGCTGCACGGTGGGGCTGCCCAAGGGCTGGCGTCCTGCCTCGGGTCTCAGCGTCGCAGCTTCCCTGGCGGCGGCTGCAGGGAGCGCTGAGGTGGGTGCAGAGGCGGCGTTTCCACCCCAGTGCCCGGGCTTCTGGCAGCAGCGCTCGCGGGTCTGTTCTGAGAGTTCAGCCGGCTACAAGGCGGAGCAGCTTATGGATTGTCCCAGCATCGCCTCCTCCTACTGCTCAAGAATCCTGTGCGCTGGGCTCACCTTGGTCTCCACTTCCAGAGGGAGCAGCAGCTGCAGTGACAACCGCTTCTAGGACCAGGTTGGAGTTTCACCAGACAAGGACCCTTGACCGCTGGGACTCCAACGAGGGTGACTGCCCGAGCTTCCTCAGCCAGCAGGTGCTGCTGGCGGGCCGGGGTGGGGTGGCAAGAAGCAGACCATGGGCTGTCCAGTAGAAAGAGGAGCACGGCTGTGCATCTGGGGGACACTTGAGCAAGTCAAAGGAATCCGAGGAAAACGAGGCCACCTGCTGGGCCAGAAGTGTGGGACACACTCATCCTTTCTGTCCCTCTGGCCTTGGAAGTAGTGGGGGACTGGAAAGAGTGTGCTTACAAGAAGAGAAGAGGTTCAAGTGCAGATCCAACCCCCAGGTCTCCATGGCCATAAAGCTGTGCAAGCAGAATTGCTGGAAAACAATGAGACCTGCCGACTCTTTCCCTTTATGGTAGCTGTTGCTTACAACCTATGTTGCCACATGCTGGGAGACACAACTGGGACCACCTCTCTACGTGTGCATTTTCAAGGGAACTAGTATTTTTGTTTTACTTATCAAATATTTGAATGATGCTTGCAAGCTGCATGAACTTAACGTATAGGGCTTTCAATGTATTTGCACATTTTTCTAACGCTTGCAAATCTTCCAATATTTCATTGATCAATACTGAGTTGATTTTTAAAGAAAAGATGTCTTAAGTGGATGCCTTCCTTTTCGCGTGCTTTTTCTTTTGCTTCTTGTGCTTTGTATTATATTAAACTATCATTTATCAAGTCAAATTGTTTCTAGGTTCATTTTCTCGTAAATGATTCATTCATAGCATTAATGTACTCAACAAATCCTTTTGTGGGGGAGTGTGAATTGAATACACTCTTAATGTTGAAGAAATACATCCACCCTTAATTTTAAAAAATCACGTATTAGGACTGTTTCTGTGTTGTCTGACAGAGGTACAAAGAATAATTTCCACAAGATTCATGGCAAGGTATGTGAATGGACTTTTACCCTGTAATGACGATGGGATGTGTCATGCTCCCAATGATAACTATGAGCACAGGTGAGAGTATGCTGCACTGTGTTATTATAAAGGCTTTTTATTTAAACTTTCTGGGTACTGAATGCTTTAAGAATATCTTCACTTGCTGATATGCTAGCAAAAAATGGTCCCAACTGGAGACAGCCATGCTCCGTGAAATAAGCCATTCCCCAAAGGACAAACATCATATGTTCTCTCTGGTATAAGGCAACATGCAAAATAAAAAACAGGTAAACAGGTGAACAAGTCTACACATATATTCTCATAGAAGAACTTTATCAAGGAGGTTAGTGCACTTCTTTTAAAAAATTCATATTTAAATATTTTGTTAATGTAAAGAAAACTGTTTCATGTAGCTCAAATAAACATTTTCCCTTCTTCCTTCCTTTCTTTCCTTCCTGTTTTTCTGTCCTCTCTTTCCTTTCTTCCATCTTTTAAAATTCATAATAATGCATTTTTGATTTACTCTAATTTGCTCTACTATTCACAGGCGTAATGCTTCACTTAATGAAGAATTCAACTAGTGAAATGTATCTAAATCCCAAGAAGTCAATTTCACTCATACACATAAATTTACACTCATAGCACAAGTCAGAGCAAATGTGGCATTGTAACTACAATGCCATGGTACACATGGATAGCAGAACATTGAATTCTGAGTATTGAATTGTTGCTGGAAGACTATATTGCTGTAATAATATAGGAGCGACAGAAGGAGGTAAAGTTAAGGAGGGAGGAGGAGAGGGAAAGTGAGAAACCATATATCTACAAAATGTATCATATAAAATAATAAAAACAGCTTTAAAAAACACATTGCAATTATAAAAGATTCTGGTTCAGGGGATCTGAGTATACTCAAGAAAGCAGTAGCTTTTACAACTTCCTGTGAATGTTACACTGTTTTAAACTTAAGATATATAAAAATAAAGAAAATCTGGAAAAAAATGTTTAAACAAAAAACAAAAGAGCTTGTGTGCTTTAGAGGGAGAGAAGGGACAATAGGGATACCTGGCAAGGATGAACAAATGATCTCATTTTAAATGCATATTACTTCCAGTGATCTAAAGATTGCTCAATCAAAAGTTCATCAAATAAGAGGGACAACAACCACGCCCAGCAGGAAAATACACAAACGTTCTGAAGAATTAGCTAGAAAGGTGATGTACTTCATGTGAATTTTTTCCTTCGATTATTATTTGTTTATTTACTTTTAATACTTTATTTTTCATGATACCATTCTCAGGGCTCAAGGAACTGAGCTCCCACCACCCCACACACCCTGTACACCCCAATTTTGTCCTATATTATAACGATATAGTCTTTCAACAACAGTTGCAAGTCCATCATCTACTCAGGTGAATCATGACATAGTAGGTATAGACAATGAAATAAATTCTGTTGATGAAAAAATGTATTTGGCAGTTCCATTGGAAGTCCATTTTTCACTCAGAAGTAAACATGCATACTGCAGTGTGTTTCCACTTCATGGTATACTTGCCCATTATTCAGAGCCTCTAGAAAACTATATGTGTATAGATGTTTACTTGTGTATCTGCTGATTATCATTCACGTAGATTTTAAAGTCACAAGATCCTGAACAAAATAATATCAATCTTGTCAGCTTCTCAAAGAAATAATTGTTAGACAAAACAGTGTATATGGGACAGACCTGGGCAACTCTTTTAGTTCCCACATGAAAGGGAGGACATAAAGTTTTTATCTTCCTGTGTCTGGCTTATTTCACCCAACATGATGTCCTCCAGTTCCAACTATCTCACTGGTTTCTTTGTATCTAAATAATAGGCTACTGTATGTAGATCACCTTCCTACCTGTGAACCACAGTGCCAAGGGCAAGGCCAAGGTTGTCATAGAGATAGTCTCCTGCTGGAGTGGCAGTGTTATACTAGGCTGTATCTTTGCTCCCAAATTCTATATGATTCCTGTTAAACCAGATAAGAGCACCATGCAAGCATTAAAGAAAAAACATTCAGGCATCTATAAATATTTATGCCACAGGCTTAGGGTTAATGCTAGAATCTGAAAAACAACCACACTATTTTCATATGCGTAATACACATGCATGTTTCAACAACATTAGGTTCTGATTTACCATCTTGTGAAGATGTGAAATTTCCAAGATGTCACATTTCCAAATGTGAAATGCAAAACATCTTGAATCATCCTGTTTTAGAAATGTGTCAACTACATTATTCCCATGTTATATTTGTGGTGAAGTTCTGTAAATCGCTCTCCGTTATCTGTTCAGTAGTTCCCCTTTCCTAGGCACGTGAGTTGTTCTAACTAGGACAGTCCTGAACATGCATCTTTGTAACTAGGAGAGTATTGTTGTGCATTTACGGACAAACACATGTAATTTTGAAATTAATTTTAAGTCTCTAATCTTTGGTAAATGGTGTTCTAAAATCAGTTTTTCCAGAGAGATAAATACTTCTATCCAAATTTTCACATACTGATTTGTATTTGTTCTTGTCTTTGTGACTATATTTACAGTACACTTGTATATTGTCAACTCAGAGGTCAGTGGAGAACAAAATGCAAGGTCTCCCCAGTGGTCCATCTGGACACTGTGTGAGGGAAAGACGTGTGGTCCTCCGCCATGGTGACCCACCAGGAGCCTTCCCTCACTCTGGCTGTTGTCTGAAGCCAGAGTCAGTATGATCCATGAGACCGTATGTCTCTGGATTGACCCTGGCCAATGCTGTCTGCTCCCATCTCTCTACAGATGGGATCTCTCTACTGTCTTCCAAGTTCCTGTGGTGTCTCTTGTTGCTGTTAAGGTGACATGATGGTGGCTCATTGTCAGCTGCTCTTTGCTACGTATGTCTGATCGCAAGTGACATTTCTGAGGTCTCTCCTCTTGTTCCACAGATCCTCCACTGTTTTCTTTTGTTCTACACTGAAGATATCCGTGAGTCAGACTTCTGGAAATGCAGTTCTTCATTCACTTGTGTGTGTGTGTGTGTGTATGTGTGTGTGTGTGTGTGTCCGAGAACAACCTCCCAGAGTGTGGCTATTGCCTATTCAGCCATCTTTTAGACTCCAGCATTTTTCTTACTCTGATTCTTATGTTCTTCAACAATCCTTTGGATAGAGGTAAGGAAAACAGATATCTTTGTGTTCCTACAGATCATAGGAAATCTTATTTTGTTCTTACTGTCTATTATTATAAGTTATAAACTGAAATAATCTGATATTTTTCCCATACTTTAATTTACAGGCATAAGTTCCACCAGATATACTACACCTCTTAAATGTTTCCATGGTATGTGTTGTCACTTGTTACACACAGTATTATTCTTTGTCTTAGTGCGTGATTGAGGGTTTTGTTTTCTTTATATGTATGAAATTTCTAGGCTTGATCTTCTTATTGTGATCTTTAACAGAGAGAGAGAAAGACAAAGGGATGGGAGAGAGAGAACACACACAGAAAGAGTGAACAGAGAGAGAGAGGAGAGAGAAAAGGAGGAGAGAGAGAAACAGAGCAGAGAGAGGAGGGAGAGAGAGAAAGAAGAGAACACAAAGCAGGTGTCTTCCATCCTCTCTTATAGTCACCAAGTCCTGGAAACAGAATCAACCAGGCCATGCTCTAGACATTCTGCTGTTCCTTGCAAGGGCTCTTGAATGAGCTAATGACACTGCCCATGCAGCTTCAGTGCCTGGTGTGTTTGGATGTGTGGGAGAACCAACTGGAACTCGGCACTTGTATGAGAGTTCTGCTATCCTAATTATTTGCTGAAGGTTTCTGCCTGGCAGGATTGGCCAGAAAAAACACCTATCTCTTCATCAAGCCAGCCATATCCAGCTCTGTGCAGTACGTGAGGACAGCAGGTACTTTAAACATGGAGTGGGTTGATCTTGTAGGAGAACTTCATGATAAAGTAACCCTGCCTACATCTCTCAGGAGGGTGACCAAGCTCAACCTTGTCCAGAATCACCTGGAGGGGCTACTCCTTGGTGTCTGTCTAGCGCTGCAGGTCATTAGGGACTTTGGGGCCCACACACTTGGACACCTGCTTGGTCCACATGTCCAGGTTGCAGGTGCTAGATGTGGCTGAGGACTGGATGTAAAATCTGGCATTTGAAAATTAACCTGAATCTCAATGCACTGTGGCTGCCTAAGAACCAAGTATTGGCAGTGATGCATTTCCAGAACAAAGATATGCCCCAAATCACTGAGCTTCTAATCTGTTGTCTGCTGCAGCATGCCATGCCCACAGCGTACTACAGGGGAGGAAAAGGAGCATTTGTTGCACTTCATGAGAACCTCTTGAGACCAGACCTGGTGAAATCCTTGACATCTCACCTACAGGAGACAAGACTGAAACACAAGCCCCAGTGAACAGAGAGTGTGACTCAGACACCACACCAGCCTCCAAGACTGAGTGCCAAGATGTGCTGACTACACTGCATGGACTGAGCACCCAGACAAGGAAGAGAATGAGGAAGAGCACAGTACAATAGTATAAGGACATGATGCTGCACTGAAGAAGACAATACTAGAAATGGGGGCAGGGGACTCCATATGACTCCTTTTTCTTTGTTGGACACAGAGTGCTAACTGATACAAAGGGATACACCATAACAAATAGAACCTCAACATCTCCAACTTTTCCCATATTGATGTCACAGAGTTTGAGACAACTAATATGTACCCTTACGGAGAAGACCCCTCATTCCTGGGGCTCCTGAGATTCAGGAACTGGGAAGGTAGGCAAATATTTCACAGGTTGTGATTTAACCAGTCCAGTAGGCAGCCTACTAAGTGGAAGAATTAATGGGTCATGTTCGTTAGCATTTCATGGGAAAGTTTGTTTACAAGGAAAGTAAAGAGGGCACTATCGTTGGTGGCTGAGTGTAGCCCAACAGCTCAGCCAGGGTGTGAGTGAGAAATGAACTTGAGATGAGCTGTGTGATGGGAGGTGTTCTCAGGCATAAGCAAAACAATGAAGACATTATTCAGAGAGATGCATGGTAGATCCTAAGAATACAGTCACCATCATGCCTCGCCAACCTTTGGATGATGAAAGCCCACGTGGTAACTCAGGCCTGCCTCATCACCATGTGAGCTCTCCAGACCCTGTCACCTCACACTGCAACCTGCCTTGTATGCAGTGAGTGCAGTCTGGCCTTCAGCAGTCTTGAGGAAAATCTCCACACCCATCTGGACAGGCTACACAGTTGTCTTTCTCATGGAGACACTGCCTCGTAGTGGGTACTATGTAGTTCGGCTACTGCATCTTCTCCATCAAATAAGTGGTCATTTCAGAGGCCAGCACAGCCATGCTGTCCCACTAATGAACAAAAACAGTCACCCTCTTACTAAATCAGGAGGCTGGGCAACCCTGCCAACCAGCATCCTGCACTCATCACTACACTGTATTTCAGACAGTTCTCTCATACCTGTGCTTTCCTATGTAGTTCAAGGCACAGCTGAGGCCCAGGACTGACCAGACACAGTGGGAACTATGTGCTAAAATGCTGGGTCTACTGTGTCCCCATCTATAGGGAACTATGACCATGCCAGTCCTGTGTTTGGTGTTAGGAGCATGTAGTTTTGGGACACATTCCTGGCATTAAGCCAGCAGAATGCTCAGGAGTCCCATGCAATAGAGGCCATTCTAAACTCTGCCCCTTGCTAGTGTGCAGGGAACAATCACTCACAAGCATCTAGAAGATCCTGGGAAAGAAGCTGGGGATCAGCATCCCCGGGTCTGTCATGGATCATGTACAAAAATGTCATATCCCTGAGAAGGAGGGGATCTTCATCTCACAGGTGAGCCCACAGGAATGACTGTGTGTGAGGGCGGGGAAGGATGCCAGTGATATCGGAAGTGGACCTGCACAGATCCCTGGGGACAACATCGGCCAAGCCTGTACCGTGTGGGTGACACTCTTGCTGTGCTAGTGTGTCAGCTTCTACATCAACACTAATACAGCTGTGCAGGGTCCACATATTCAGGACCAAGCCTTGTATGGCTTGCATAGATCAGTGAACAACCTGGAAAACATCTTTTGGGGAGCTGAGCCCAGAGTGTGATGAGAATCATCTGCCAAGAAGGCCCTGACACGGTGATCATAGAGGCTAGAAAGAGCAGATGGGAGAGGGCCCTTGCTCTCCCAGCACCTATCAGACCACTACTATTTTTTTTTATTCTTGTTAATGATAAATTTCTTTTTATAAAAGGCAGATGAAGAGAGAGGAGATACAGAGCAACAGATGTTACATTTGCTGGTTCACTCCCCAAGGGGCCACACCAGCCAGACCTGAGCCAATCCAAATCCAAGAACCAGGAGCTTCTTTGGGGTGTCTTATGCGGGCACTGGATCCCAAGGCTTTGGGCCATCCTCCACTGCATTCCCAGGCCACAAGTTGGCAGCAGGATGGCAAGTGGAGCAGCCAGGATTTGAACCTGCAGCCATATGGGATCCTGTTGTGCGCGTGCAAAGTGAGGACTTTAGGCATTAGGCTTGCACACTGTACCCTAGCCCCCTATTGCTACAAGCAGTTGGTCAGCATGAACAAGTCCTCTAATTCTTCCCTGGTGTGCTAGTGGTTTCCTGGCCTGATGACTGCCCTGTCCATGTGCTCGCATGTGGGCTCCTGGCTTCCCTGGAGCAACCGTCCTTTCCTGAAAGGCAGGACTCATTCCTCTTGGAAGTGGGAGTGCTCCAAGCTGAGGCTCCCCTTACTGCACAAGCACACATTCCTAGTGAGTACTGCGTACGACTCAGAAGATATCAGAGAAGGGCCCACAAGCTGCAGTGGATTTGAGCCCAGGTGCTGGGTGAGGGGGCCTCAGTCCCCGAGGAATCCTGTCGTCACATGGAATCCAATCTCTAGTACACTAGGGAGGTCATTCACAGCCCCAGGTCTCCATTTCACTTGGAACAATGAGATTAAAAGCTTTCTTGAAATCATATGTGGAAAATTGAGTGTTTTTTTTAATGATGTTGAAATCAATGTGGTGGAGAAAGTTGGGCTTCACTGAAAATGCTGCTAGAAAAAAATAATGAAAAGTGAGCTTTGGTGTATTCACTGTGCCACTTATAAAGAGGAATTCAAAATCATTTGTACACATCAATGTAAAAGCTGAATCTTTCTGGAATGAATCCTGAGATGTTTTTGTGGCCGTTGGTTTAGCAAACTATTCCTGGACAAGGCACCATAGTACAACTGTAACAGAAACAAAGTCATAAATTGGAATCATATGTCAGTGAAAGAATTAGGAAAAGACACACAAGTAATTTTTCAGATCTCAGAGATGGCTGTAAATTGACACAAATTCTTAATGGAAAATTTGGCGTTCTTGTTTTATTTGCATCATTTGAGTTGGTATCTAACCTGTTAAATATGGCTTCTTTATCTTGCTCAAAATGTTTAATAAAATTTTAGATTTCCAATAAATATAATTCAAAATCTACATGGAGGGAGGGAGTGAATTACAAAGCTCCTAAAATAGTATCGGGAAATTTATTGATTTTATATGAATAAAAAGATTTTCAAAAGAAAAAATACACTGACTTTACACTTGCCTCTATGATTCCTGGGAGAGTAATAATAGCTTTTAATGTGTGTTGGGATTGGAATACTATTGTTCAGTATTCGCTATTTTTGCTTTTCCTTACTGCTATGAAGTATGTATTACACCAGCTGGAGAATGTTGGGATGTCTCAATAGTGTCAACAAGTCATGTCCCTCTGGGATGCTGATAAAAGGAAACAACTTTACTGCCGCACAGGGATGTCACAGAGTGAGGAGCGAAACTGGCTGACAAGATGTGTGGCATGTCCTAAGTAGCCACGGCAGACTTCGTGAATCTTGGGGCAGGGACATGGTGGCCTTGTGTGGATGGAGTTTTGAAGGTCCCTGGGAAAAGATACTCCTGATGCCCAGCAAAGCCTGCAGCCTCCTTAGGCCTGTTGCCTAAGACAGCACATCTCTGCAGATGCTGGGAAGAGACCTGTTGTGAGTCGATGTCAGCACTGACTGCATTTGGCTGGGCACAGTCTTCACTCTGTGCACCTTGGCAGGTGACAGCCTCAGGAATGGTGTCCAATAAGAGTGCTTGCTGAGTGGCGGTTGCCCCCACAGCCCAATCCTCACTCAAGAGGGAAAGGGGCTTCTCCACCACCTGAAGGAGGAAACAGGAACTTAGTGGCTGAATTCTAATTGTGAGGAAGGCTAGAGTTGCAGAGCAAGGGATTCAGGAGGAGGCAGGAAAGGCAGAGTCACTGGGCTGGTCGCACAGAGGGAAATCTTCACTCTGCTGAGCTGCTCACTTGAAGCTCTCTTACCCTCACCTTTCCACACTACCCTGTGTCCAACCCATGTGTGTGTGTCTGCAACCCACCTGAAGCAACACCCTCAAAGACACATGTCCCAGGCAGCGTAAGGACAGACATAGTCTCTGCTCATACTGTAACACACACCCTCCAGCCCTGACTCTACCCAGGTGTGCGTCCCTGAATCACACGGTTACCTGCTAGCCCTCTCTGTCCTTACAAATCACACTTGCTTTTCCTGCTCTACACCTGCCCTGACGACCTGCTGTCTCTGTGCTCCTGCTCTGCCTCCTCTCCCTGCTCCCCTCCTTCACCTGCTCAGCAATCAGCACTTCCTCCTTCTCCAACTCCTCCACCAGGGCCATGAGATCCAGCTGTGCATCAGGGGAAAGCAGTTCTGCTAGGAATCGAGGGTGAATGATGGCCTCCACCTGAAAGGGAAGAAACCAGTCACTGACCCTCCTTGCAGGAAGCTATCCAAGTCCAGAGGATTCCAAGTAGAATCAGACCATAAAGTCTGCCCTGAATCCATGAACGTCTATGGATTGTAAATCAGTAGGGCACACACATAACATTCACACACACACACACACACACACACACACACACACACACACACAGAGGCTGCCACACAGACACCAGAGTCACAAGTAGTTAATGAGGTGAAAGTGCTCCAAGGGCCTGAATTGCTCATGGCTTAGATCTTGTAGCACTCAGAAGTGCACAGCCCACCTTATCAGTGAAGTCCTCCTGGGCACACAGCTCATCAATGTAGTTGAGTAGTTCTGGGTCTGGATAGGTCTCCATGTCTTGGGGAGTCCAGATCCCATCTGTGTCTTGTTTTGCATTGGATTTCTTCTTGGTGGAGGGCATCGGCCCCTGTAGCACATCTGTGATGTTTGTGTACTTGCTCAGAGCCTCTGGGGTCTCGTCCTGAGGCTGCCAGTTTCTTGGTGGCTGGGGATAGACTGGTAAGGCCTTGGAGCTGTCCATGCTGGGTGTGGACACTGTGGTTCATTTAATATTTTTTTTACTGAGGTTCAAGAGATCAGTGTTTGTATTCACCACTTCAGAGTTGTACTCCTTTTCAGATTCTTCCTATCCTCTGGTTAGTAGACTTTAAGGGCTTCAGATTTTCAAGTCTTCGTAAGAGCTACTAAATGCTTTCAGGCGATACACTTAAATCATCATTATTGGAAACCTTTGTTTTCAAGAAACAAAGTTGATGCTCTAATATATCCTGCAGAAACAGTCAGAAGCCAGGGTTCTTGAGGTCAAAAGTCTGTCCTGAAATGTTTTGTAACAGAACCTCTGAGTTTTCAAAGAGAAATGACACTGTAAGATTTGTTTTGCTTTTCTTCATTTTTAATTTTCAAAATATTTCATTTTTCATGATATAGTTCATGAGGCTCAAGGATTTCCCCTTCCATCCTCCCCCTCCCAACTTCCCTCCACCATTTTCCCCTGTATGATTGCAATAGTGTATTACTTCAGCGATAGGTACAAGTCCATCATTCTGCTATTGCAGTTTGAAAGATATGATAAGAATCCAAGCTCCAGGGGTCTTCTCTTTTAGCTTTTCTCCTGCCACTATGGCAGGGGACTAGCATCTTCTCTTTTAGCTTTTCTCTTGCCACTATGGCAGGGGACTAGGGTCTCTCTTTTGCTTTTTCTCCTGCCACTATGGCAGGGGACTAGGGTCTTTTTACTTTTCCTCCTGCCACTATGGCAGGGGACTAGGGTCTTTTCTATCTCAGAACCCCATCCCGTCACTAGGACGGGAGTCTCCTTTCTCAGCTTTTCTAATAAATCTTACTTTAAAAAAAAAAAAAAGAATCCAAGCTCCAGAAGCCCAACAGGGCACAAGCTGTTACCCCAATTCCTGCAGTCATTTTTGTGGTGTATCACTGCAATTCTCTTTGAACAAAGGTGCCGGTGTGTGCACAGAAATCCTGTACTTAGAAACCTAAATTATGCTGGGTGCTAAGTTAAAGGAAATATGGCCTCGAAGTTCCAGGAGGAAGCGCAACTTCAGCTGACTTTGGAATAACCTCCTGCTATGCTCTTGTTGGCTTCTTCTACACGGTGCATTGCGCACAATGGGCTTGCCATCTTGTTATGGGTGCAGGGTGAGGTCGGCTACCTTGTGAGGCATGTGATGCATTTCAACGTCTCCCAGCAACCACTGTGGCATTTGGTCCCAGGATAGGCACAGACGCGATATTGACTGCAGATTCCCAATGACGGTGGCTCCCAGGGCAGAGTCACAGCCTGTTATCTATCAGAAGGGCATGGGAGCCCAAACCCACCAGAGACCAATCGAGCCAGTGTGTTATGGCACTATGTTGTTGTTTTTCATATCCTGATGAGTGCCTAACCCTTGGACTGTGTGGTAACTATCCCCGTGTGAGGCTCAGCGAACTCCGTGGCCTGCTCATAGTGGCAGGAGCCTTTATGCCAGGGAAATATGCCTTGCCTCGGCCATGGCTCCCCTCCTTGCTCAGTGGATGCCTAATGTGGCATGGGGGAAAGGGGGCCATAATACCACAAAGTGGTAGGTGGGTACTGGGTGAGGGAAAGCTTGCTCCCACCAAGTTTGAAAACCCCAATAAGATTTGCGAGGAGAAAGCTCCTGTACTTGAAAATGAGTCCCATTGTCTCAAAATCCTATTGGATTAGCAATCTCACAAATGTTAGAATGCATAGCACTTGTGTTTCTATTACAGACATGTGTTGGCACTGTGAGTGGTTGGCTCACATTAATTCTAAGCTATTGTTCCTAGACTGGTATGTCAGAGTATGGTTGTCTTTTAAACACAGGCTGGCAATGAATGCAAGAAGTAGGCAAACACCAGTAAAAGCACTATCTAAATAAGCTGTTTGTATGAAACTTACACACTTTCTAACACATGCTGATGAATGTTTTGCATATTACTCAACAATCATGTCTGTGCCACCTGCTGCATGTTGGCATGTACAGTGTACTTCTTGAAACACTGATAGGATTTGGGGAAGGTGTATTTATTTGATGAAGTAAAGAAGTCATGATGATGATGGGGTACATGTAGAATTGTTAGGTAGTTGTGGGTATCTGAAGGTTATAATAGTGTACTTGTGTCCTGGTGTTTCAGTAGTTGAGGGCATGTGTGTGCTTTGCTATTTGTCTTTATTGAAGGTTTTGCTAGGATTGACCTTTTTTTTTTTTTTTTAACTAGAGAGGCAGATTCACAGAGAGAAGGAGAGACAGAGAGAAAGATCTTCCATTTACTGATTCACTCCCCTGTTGCCTCAGTGGTTGGAGCTGAACCAGTCTGAAGCCAAGATCCAGGAGATTCTTGCGGGTTTCCAGTGTGGGTGCAGGGTTCCAAGGCTTTTCCCATCATCTGGTGATTTCCCAGGCCACAAGCAGCCTGGACACTAATCAGCATCCATATGGGATCCCAGCTCTTGCTGGTTGATGATTGGCCAATGGAGACATCACACCAGGCCCAGGACTCTATTTCTTTTAAGATCTATTACTTGAAAGGCAGAGTGATAGACACAGAACTTGCTTGTTAATTCTCCAAGCAGCCACATGAGTCACAAAAGCACAGGCTAAATTGAAAGTTGAAACCTCCATCCTGTGCTCCTGTCTGGGCAATAGCCATCTTCCACTGCCTTTTCAAGTGTTTTAACTGGAAACTGGTTCTTAGTATATGTGCTGCCAAAGTGTGCACTGGAAACTGGTTTTGAAGCAAAGTAGTTGGGTCACAAAGTAACACTCAGGCTGTGATGGAGGGTAACAAGCAGCCACTGGACCACACTGCTGAGCCAACAATGTTTTTATTCCTATTTGGATTCTTTGTGTATTTAAGTGGTTACTGAAACTCGTGTGTGTGTGTGTGTGTGTGTGTGTGTGTGTGTGTGTGTGTGCGTGCGCACGCGTGCACATGGGTGGTGGTTTTTCTGTGCTGATTTGGTTTCAATAGTAAATTGTGGTTTCTTTGTGAGTGTATATCTTTTGTTTATTTGAGGGTGAAAGAAGGATGAACAGACACACAGAAAATGAGAATTTCCAACCCCTGACTCACACCCCAAATAGTTACAATTGTCAGTGACGGGCCAGGCAGAAGGTAGGAGCCTAGAATTCCTGGGTCTTTGACACAGGTGGCAGGGGTCCAAATACTCATGCTACCAACTTTTAATGCTTTGCCAGACACAGTAGGCACCGACATTTTTGGGCATTGAAGCAGCTGGAAGTTGAAGGGTCAGTTTGACATTTGATGCAGTCCTTCCGGACTGTTGCTTAGCACACTATGCTACAACACTGGCCCAGTGAGTCTGTGTTTTTTTAGTTGGTCGACTGTGAAATGCAATGCATATAAACTCAAGGGTTTGGGGAGTTAAGTGTTAGTAAGTTGAGATTTGGAAGAACATTTGCTTTTTCTCCATGAATGTCATAGTTTCTGTGGGTGTTTGAGTATAGGTGTGATGTGAACATTCAGAGGTTATCTGCTTGTATATATGTGCTTTGTAATGAGTTTATTTGGCTGTGCACTGTGTTTTGTGTATGTGAGAAACAACGCTTTTAGTTTTGGGTGAAGCATATTTTGATTGTGTGTTTTTAGTGACTTTTAATGCTTGTTTAATTTTTTTTCCCAGAGTGTCCAGGATGTTTTTCAACGTAAAGATAATTGAGTATTACTCTTATTATATTTTTTTCTCGCTCCTTTCACACATGCAGTAAATATATACACATAGACACAGAAATACAAACAAGGTATAAATTTGTTAATTACATAGATGTTTCTTTTTGACTATTTATTTATTCACTTGAAAGCCATCCAGAAAGAGAGAGACAGATCTTTCTTCCACTGGTTCACTCCCCAAATGCTGTAACAGCGAGGGCTGGACCAGGTCAAAGCCCAGAGCCAAAAGCCAGGATCTACTTCTGGGTCTCCAACGTGGGAGCAGGGACCCAAGCACTTGGAATGTCTTGTGCTGCTTTCCCAGGTGCATCTGTAAGGAGCCGGATCAGAAGTAAACCTGGGGGCCCAGCGCGATAGCGTAATAGTTAATGTCCTCGCCTTGAGTGCGCCAGTATCCCATATGCACAACGGTTCTAATCCAGGCAGCTCCACTTCCCATCCAGCTCCCTTCTTGTGGCCTGAGAAAGCAGTCGAGGATGACCCAAAGCCTTGGGACCCTGCACCTGTGTGGGAGACCCGGGAAGCAGTTCCTGGCTCCTGGCTTTGGATCGGCACAGTAGCACCAGCCATTGCGGCCACTTGGGGAGTGAATCATCGGACAGAAGATCTTCCTCTCTGTCTCTCCTCCTCTCTGTACATCTGCCTTTCCAACAAAATAAATACATCTTAAAAAAAAAAAAAGAGGTAAACCTGGACATCTATGGGTTGTATCACAGGCAGCAGTTTAACATGCTACGCCGTAATGTTGGCCTCTGAGATATAAACTTCAGTTTTGCTTGAATGCTGTTGACTCATCTCATTACCGTTAATTTCTATGTTACTAAGAGAGGTATTTTTAGTTATGAAATCAGAAACTTAGAAATGCTAATGTTAAATGAACATTCCTTAGTGAGTGCCATTAGAACATTTTCATATTGTAATAAGTAGATATAGTATATTCATGTATTCTTTGTTTTTATTTCTCAATTTATTTAAAGTGAACCAATTTCACGCATTTCATGTTACAGATTTAGGAACATAGAAACACCTATGCCAGCCGCACTCCTGTCTGCATTCCACAACCACTCTCCACTTTCCTTATCTCCTACATTTTACCCATTATTTTTACAATGATATTTTTAATTTTTCTTCACATTCACAGGCTGATATTTCATTTGGTAAAGATATCAAAAGATATAAAGTGAAAAAATGAAAACCCTGCTATATTTTAGAAATATAGACAAAGGCTATGAACAGCAGCCAAATCTCTCAATGTCAGTGTTGCAGAGATTACGTTTTATGCACTCTGTGCTAGCTATCACAGATCAGGGAAAACATGATATTTGTTCTTTGAAACCTGGCTTGTTTCAGTAAGCGTAATGGTTTCCATTTGGATCCACTTAGTTGCACAAGACAAGATTTCATTTGTTTTAATGGCTGAGTAGTATTCCATATCGTATATGTGCCACATTTTGCTCATCCAGTCATAAATTGATGGCCATCTCAGTTTAATTTCATATCTTCGCTATTGTGAATTGAGCTACCATAAACCTGTGGGTACTCTCTCATATACTGATTTCCTTCAGTTTATTGTAAGTGTGTCAGGTCAAATTTTTGAATATTTTTGGTAACTGAGTCTCTGCTTTTGAAGTATGAAGTTTGAATAAATCTATACTCCAATGAAAGTTATAGGTATGTGAAAATTCTGCCTTATGTGCTTATGAACATGCAGGCCATTTGAGTTGGTGTTTTTAGGGAACATCAAGATTCTCGGCAAGTGAGATTAAATGTTGGTTTTTTGCAAAAGCTTTTATTGACTTTCATTTAAAAAGTTTGGGGCTTCTCTGGTCCTTGCCTGGTTCTGACTTTGGGTCCCCACCCTCTCTCGCAATGGCCATCAGGATCGCTCCAGAAACCCCTCAAAACAAACAAATAAACAAACAATCTAGAATAGATAGAGAACAACAAGGAAAGTTTAGAATCAGACATGAAACGGTCAGCGTGGATGCACTTACATCTCACTAGGTGGGACACATAGTTACTCCTCACTAGAGTATTGAAGATTTCTCTGCACACCCCTCCTAAAACTGTTCACCTAAACTGTTGACACATGTCTTGTTAGAGTTATAGAGTTAGACTACCTGAAAAACAGCCAGGTTCAGCAAAATCCTGCTTCAACGCTATAAACTGCTAAATACTAAAATTAAAATAGACACGAGACAGCTGAATAGTAATCTATAACCATTTTAAGGTGTATAGAATCCAGTTGTATATAAACTAATAATTGAAATGTCAATGTAGAAGTCACAGGATGTGGTTCAGAACTTGCATTCTTTTTATTTTAACATATTGGTTACTCAATACCATGTCAATTAATCCCATAACGTTATAAATAACTGATGTTATGTCGGGGCTTTTAATTGAATGGGATGATACTCTGTCGGCTCTACCTTCAGACCAGAGATGGTCTCCCCAAGAAACCGTTGAACTTATCTGGACCATTCAAGTTAATTCAATGTATGGAACCTGCTCCAAAGGCTGTGCATGCAACCTGCTCCTCCTGCCTCTGGTGCCATTCAAATTAATTGATAGCATGGAAATGTCTCAGGAGGTTCCACTCACCTAGCCTCTCCTGCCGCCTATTGTGCTACTTCAGGCTAATTAACTGCAGGAGAACTTTGGACACTAGCAGCTCCCTTTCCTGCATCCTGCCACTTAGGTAACTGAATGTTTGTACTTTACTGGAAACTTTGTACTGCACAGATCTCAGTATGATTGGAGGATGAGAGCTTAAAATCCCCTGACTTTGGTGATCGGTAATATAAATATCAACTCCATTCGTTCCATGTTAAATTTGTTACTAGATTCTGCATATCATCCTTCATTATATATGCAGGAACCACACTCACTGCAGAGTGTGAGAGAGATCACACCAGAACCAAGAGTAAGATATCAGGGGTTGTCTTTAATGCCTAAACGTGGCGAAGGCAGCTCCTGCTACACTCCAGGAGCCACTGCACCTTACTGCAGAAGTTGGGGGTTTTTAAGCTCTCATCCTCCAGTCAGACTGAGAGCTATACAGAATAAAGTTTCCATGAGCAGGAGGCAGGAATGGAGCTGCTGAAGTACAAAGTTTACCTGTAATTAATTAACCTAACCTACCAAAATAGGAGGCAGAAGGAGCCAGGTGTGGTGCCTTCAAAGCCATCTCCACACTATTAATTAACTTGAATAGTGTGGCAGGCAGGAGGGGTAGGGTGCATGCAAAAAGCCTCTGGAGCTGGTTTCATGTCTTAAACGAACTGGAATGGTGCAAGGGAAGCAAAGAGTGCATAAAATTTCTGCTGCGTACTGTCAATCAACCTGAGAAGCAGATGCTAACCATCAACTGGATGCACCCCATCACGCACTTTTCCTGGGTACTACAGTTCTCAGCACTCATTAAGAGAAGTGCTGAAGTGGTCTTCCACACAACACATCACTTCAATGTTTTTACTATTAGGAGACAGCCTGCACATGCATCTTTGTTATTAGAAATATATTATTGTAATTGTGCATTCACTGACAAATGTGTATAGTATTATAAAATTCACATGAAATTTGAATCTCTGATATATGGTAAATAGTGTTATAATGTCAATTTTTCCGAGAGATAGACAATTCTCTACAAATTCTCTTATTGGACTGTGTTTGTTCTTGATTTTGTGACTATATTTACTGTACATATTTAGATGATCAACAGTTGCTGAAAGTATTGTTACCAACAAGTAAATTTAGTCTAAGATGTATGTGGCAATAATGAATTGATTGCCTTAGAGACAGACATTGCCTTTATCCTAGTCAGAAAGGAGAGTTAGTCTGAAAGCAGTGAGTTTGCTTTCTTTCCATGTGAGTGAGCTTATGGGTAGGTAGAGCTGCTGTGTATGTCAGTGGGAAAGTCTTGAAATCAAACTTTGTGTTGCTTCCCTATGGTCTGAAAAGCCTTGAGAGTTCAGTTGGGATGAACTGTGTCCAGGTGCCCTCTGCCTATGTCTTCTGTTGCCACTGGCACTTGGTTAGACAAGTCTGTCTAAATTTCCTTCAGAAAAGATCCCATATCCTCTCTTGGTGATTAAAATCCCACTTGCAGGTCAGCAGATTTTTTTCCCATGACACATTCACGCCTTCGTGAAGTGTATTATGGGTTCACTATCAACTCACAATGATATCTGTAATGTAAGCCAGAAGGATATGTATCCTGAGAAGATTAAAACATCAAAATGTTTAATAATCACAACATACTGATAAAGATCAAGAGGAGCAGATGCACTGAGTGATGACGATTCTGAGGTTCTGTGTGGAATCATCGTCGCTCCCCAGTAAACTATGACACAGGCTCAATTCTTGAATCTTTCCTGGGTGGCCTGGCAGTCTGACCCCTCCTCTGAGCATAGTGCAAAGAAAGGCTTTCCAAAACATTCTCTGAAAACTGAGCTTAAGTGAGTGAGCTTTTCAGCGTCTCCATGACTCCCCCTGTGGTTCTCTTTTATCCAGACCCTACACTTGTGTTGACACCTTGTAGGACCCAGTGCCAATCATGGTTCAGGTCAAGGCTAGTTTCTAAAGCTCAATTTGCCAACCACCTATATTTAAAAAATACTCTTACAGCAATAGCTGCAGAATGCTTTTCACCTGAGATGCTGCTATAGCATTCTGAGACATTTACTGCGATGCATTTATGGAAACTTAAGGATCTGACTTTGAAGGTTTAATCCTTACAGTTTCACAACTTTGATCCCATTTCTGCTATTTGCCACCACCCTGTAGTTCTGCTATATCAAACGCTGCACCTGTCTTCAGGGGCTCTCCTTGTCTCCTGTGTTTCCACATTTGTACTTGTGTTCACATTCTCCCTGAGTCCGGGAATACCCAACACGTGTCTCCATTCTGGCAACATCCTTATGCCGTCTGCAGGGCATTTCTCAAGCCCACACAGGACTGACTGGAATGCAGTGCTGATATATCCCGTGAAGTCTTGGATTTCTGAGGCCTGGGCCTCATATTTGAGTACTAATTGGGGTGGTTCTTTGTGTATTTACATAGGATAGGTTTTATACCATTCTAAATTTTTTAAAAATATTTTATATTAATTAGGATGGTTCTAAATAAAATGAAAAGTAAAACTTCAGTGACTTCCAGGGCTTTAGGGAAGGATAGGGGGAGTAGAATAATTTAAGCTGTAGGTATTACTAAAGATTATGAAAGTCTTATATGTAAGCTTTTAATGTATGTAATGCTCTTAAAATTTATTGAAACTTAAAGTACAACCAGTAGATGATACACACATTAATTTATGAAAAGCTCTTGTGAATTGAAGTGTTACTACTGAATGTACAAAAGTAAATGGATCCAACTAGAAATATACGAAAGAATTTAACTGAAAAGTGTGGTGGGAAAGGTGCTAATCTTGGAAATGAGGAAAATCTGTCAAACTGAAAGGACAATAATGTATCTGATGCATATATTTATATGTACATACCAAATGAAGTTGTTAGTGTGCTTTGAATGCACACCGGACTTGAATAATAAATGGGTGGCAGATGATGGGAGAGAGTTTCTCACTGTCGGAACAGGAATGTACAGATAAGAGAAGGAAAACAGGATGACCTGTTTTGGTGCTTAACATAGGTTAGATATGAATTGGTACATATATAACATAAATACAGATTTTTTAATACTGGGATTTATAAATGCACATATAACGCCTTGTTCTGTCTGCTAAGAGAACCTGGAGATGATGCCTCCAGTTGCAAAAAGCATAGCTAGAATTTAGATCTTGGTTTCTAATACCATTCCTAATAAAAGGTTGCAGGTCCTTGGACTAATGGCTACTTTTAGGTATAGGCAAGAAATATGTAAGATAGGCTGGAAATCTTGCAGTTCCAGAGGATAAGGAAGTTCTCAAAAATGATCTAGTACAAAAAATTTCAAATAAATGAACTAACATAACAACACAAAGATAGACTTCTACCAGATAACCATTAAGGTATAAAGATCAATAGCTTTCCCATATGCAGAGAAGTACTTTTAGTTAATATTTGAAGCAGTATCGTGTATGGTGATGACCAAAACCCTGCCACAAAGCACCTGTAGAAACAAGCAGAAAGGGACCAGAATACATTGTAGAGGCTTAATTAAAATCAGTACTTCATATGATTACATAAACTAATGATACACCGGCAAGTCACATTTGTATCATTCTGGTGCTTTCATGGCAAAATAGCAGAAGCACGATCATATGTTGCAGTAATTGATTCAGATATATGACATGTCAATCTTATTACTGTTTGTATTAATCTCACAATTTGCATCTTGTTCTCTAGCAGACATAGTTGAAAAGGACAACTGTTTTACCACTAGTAAGGATTACCTTGTTTTTGACGGGTGAAACCCTCTTATTCAGTTCTTTCTCTATTCTTTTTCTAGCTTCCCATAGTATTTTCTTTTATAATGGTAAACCACAGAACTTCATGGTATATAAGGGAAATATATTCAAATAACTTTGGAAAGTAGGCACAGAATTTTCATTAGAGACCTTTAAAGCACATGCGCGTTAGCATGTTTACCAACTGGTCCACAGGATTCTGCTTAAGTCATTTAACAGGTGACCTACCTAGTGCCCAGACAGTCCCTAAAACACACTCTGGAAAAGACTTTACAAGACTTTACATTTTTTTTCTAATGAACATGGGGATAGAGGAAAGCTAAGGATAACAAAGAATATGAACACTATAAGAACAGTAACGGTGATAACTTGATAACTTGGATGATGGCAAATATCTTTAGGAACTATGAATGGAGAATTCCTTGAACTTGAAGATGGAGGAACATTTAGGTAATGAAAATGAAGACATGCCAGGGAAGTATTCTTCTAAATAATACAAATCATATATTCCTTTCTTCCTCAGTCTTGGTCCAGTTTTAAAATACATCCCTGCATGAAATGAATCCTCTGCACTCCTGGCTTCAGATCAGCTCAGCTCCGGCCATTGCAGTCACTAGGGAATGAATCATCAGATGGAGGATCTTCCTCTCTGTCTCTCCTTCTCTCTGTATATCTGATTTTCCAACAAAAATAAATAAATCTTTAAAAAATAAATGCTCACATATCAGCTAGAAATTTAAAAGAGGAACTTTTTTATTCTCATTTGGAAATGATGCTTCTGTGGGTAAATTTTGTTTCTTGTTAAGCAATTGAATTTGAGGGTGTGGCTTTCATTTTAATCAACACTGCTTTTGCTGTATAATGACAGTTGAACTGTTATGTTCACCCTTTTTTTAAAGTCAAAAAGAAATAGCAGTTTTTTAAAAAAAGAAATTAGTGTTTTAAAAAATTAAGTCAATATTCATCATAGCACCCTGCCATAGATGAAGTATGGTGAAGGTGGCTAGGACTGCTGAAGCAAGTGCTGGATATATCATAACCCTGTAGTACTCAGGCAGTGAGGAATTGAGGGGAAGAACCTGCATGCTTGTGGTAAGCTTCCCATCAGGCACTTGTTTTTTCACAATCATTAATTTTCACTTTCACTTCACTTTCTAAATCTGAGTTTAGTCTATCTTTTGAGTGGAAGGGTGAAGGTGTTTAACACAAAGGAACAGACGGAAGAACTCTCTGAGGGTGCAGATGGACAATGGAATAGCAGGGTTGGGCAGAGGGAATCAGGGACTATGAGTGGGGCGGGGCAGTGGACACAGCCCCTACTGTTGTTCAGTCCTCAGTTTCACAAGCCCTTTGTGACTCTGCCATGCTCTGTGATGCAGGCCTGGGTCTGCAGTGGAGCTGTGCGCCCTCAGAACTCAGTTGCCTCAGGCAGCCATGTGATTCTGACCATGGACGATGTTCTCTCACTTCTGAAGAGCTGCACTGAGCCCTGGCTGAGCTTTGGCTCAGAGTACTTAGGTGCTGTCCCCAGCTTCATCCTGCTCAATGTGGTGGGGCTGTTGCTGCTTTACCTTTGTTACCTGCTGTTACCAACCAAGGTAGGGAACCACAGGGAAGCCCCCGGGGAGATGCTGTGTTGCTGCTGTTTCCTGTTTCTAGTCTTACGTGTGCACAGGACTGTGGTTGGGTCAGAGATGGCTCAGATGGGAAGTGAGGAGAGGACAGAACCTGTCTCTAGGGGAGTGGGTGGACAGGGTCAAGGGTGTAGGCAAGACTATGACTTCCACCTGAAGCTCTCAGGCTATGTATCTGGTGATGTGGAGGCTGCTAGGACAACATCCCAAACACAGTGATGCTGTGGTCCTGGATTGTCATTGTCAAGGAGTCTTGATTCTCTGAAAGAAGAGTGTCTCTTCATTCTATCTAAGTGCTTTCGCCACATCCTGCATCCCTCAAGTCCTCCTCCCTGTTAAGTTGAGCAGGATGGCAGTGCTGAGCCTGTCAGAGCCTCCACACAGCAGCTGGATCCCAAAGCTCTGTTCCCAGCACACAGGGACTTCTGAAGAGTGCTGTTGGGGCTGCTGGCTACAGATCCTGTGCTTTCCTGGAGCAGGGAACATCAAAGAGTGAGACCAGCCATGGAAGATGCCAGAGATGCCCTCCTGCTGTTAGTTTGCAAAGGAATTGTAAATATTTGATCACCTTGAAAAATACTGATAGGGAGGAATAAGCCTTTGTTAATTAAAATAGAGAAATGTAGGAACCTGAGAAATAAGTGTCACACCATTCAGAGGAAAGTGAGTCCCAACCCCCATCTGCCCCATTACTTTCTTTGTTTTCAGCATCTGGACAAAGCCAAGAGGAGGAAGAAAGGTGCAACATTTGGAAGTAAGGTTACCCCCACATGATCTGAGCCCTCCCACGATGACCCGTCCCATCCTTTGCGTGAAGGCCCAGTCCCTGGTCACCGAGGATGTCAGTCACTAAAAGTTGTACCTCAGCAAACGGAAACCTGAGAGGTACAAGGAAAGGCATTGAGAATGGATACTCAGAGTCCTGTCCCATGCGTTCATGAACAGGGCAGAATTACACACAGAAATGGGATTTGTGCAAGATGTGGCCAGCTGATACACTGAGGAAAGACTATTGGATGTTTAATTTCAGAACTCCTACCTGTAATTTTTTCTAATTCCTTTAATACCAAGTGGTCACATTTCTCTTTGAGGTAACCAGAAATATGTAGAGCGACTTACATATTTATTTATTTGAAAGTGATAGAAGCAGCAATGAAACAGATAGAGATCACACAAATAGTAGAAACAGTCAGGGTTAGGCTAGTCAAGCTGGGAATTTATAAAGCTATCTAGTCCTGTCTGTGGGTGAGAAGAATTCAATTGCTGCCTCACAGGCACTTGAGCATGAAGCTGGATTGGAAGTGGAGCAGCTGAATTAAAGTGCAACTCCAACGTGAGATTCAGGCATCCTGAATGGTGACTTGAGACACTGCACCACAAAGCCCACACCTACATGGTGTTTTTTTTTTATCATTACAAAGGATAAAGCAGGTGGATATACTTTGTTAGTGGCTGCATATACACATGTGACCCTTGTTAGTAATTATTTCCAGTCATTTGAATTGGTCTGATCTCTTTTTCTTTGGGGTCTTCAGGGTATTATGACCAAATGGGTCCCTAAAGGGACAACCTTGTGCTTCTAATTTTTTTTTAACATTTAGTCAACTCTCCTGGTTTTGCAGGTTGGAGATCTCACAGGAGAGAAGCAGAGGAGAAAAGGAAGCTGTTTTCTGTTCTGAAAAGGTGATGGGTTTTCCCCTTCCCTGATTCCTTTGATAGCCTAATTCTCTGCATTCATTTGTATAAGTGCAGCCTACTGTACTAGTCAGGAGGGGTGTGTGAGGCATGCTTAAGAAGAAAATAAGAAGTGCAGTGTGAAGTCATGGATGTGGGCAATATGCAATAAAGTAGTAGATTCTAGGTCTCTCCTACCCCATTAGGCCAGTAGGACCTCCTTTCCTCTTTGTGGCCTTGGTTATAGCTTTGTATTTCCTGTCTCCTGCAGATCCCTGGGCCACCACCATGACAGCACACACTTTCGTCACATGTTGTGTCCAGACCCCTCCTGTGAGGTGTGTAATAGAACAACAGCAGAGATCCAGCAGCTGCTGTCCCAGGAATCCCTGCAAGATGCTGCTCTCTCTGAGTGTTTTTCAACCTCTGCTGATTCTATAATTGAGACCTCAGTATGTCTCTCCTCTGACCTCTCCACAATTCCTCCAGGAGATGCAACAGCATTCCCTCTGGCTGAGCCCTCTCCACCACCCTGCTCAACTGTCTCAACTAACCTGGATACCTCCTGTGAGGACTTCATCTCCCCCTCCAATCTGGGTGATTCTCTGCCCCCAGAGCTTCCTCCTTGCCCGGATTTCTCATTCCCAGGGGACCATTTCTCATCACAACCACTGGCCCTCCCCCCTCCTCCACCTCCTTTCAGCCAGGAGACAGATTCTGTGTTCCAAGCAGACATCACTGTGACTCTGGGAGACAGCCTTGGTTTAGTGTCCACTCATAGGACAAAAACCAAAAGCATTCACTCTCCTAACACAACAACATCAGAAGTTTGGCATCAGGCTCATACTAAGGACTTGTCCACCTCCAACTTGGCACAAGGGGATGCCAAGCAAGATGTTTCTTCTCTTCCTTCATCAAAGGCATCTACTGTGGATTATCCTGAAGTCAACCTCCTAAGTAGCCTATTATTTCTCAGTCCAGATGCCCTGGCACTCCTAGAAAGACAAGTGAAAAAGAGGAGTGAGCTCCTGATACACAGGGAAAAAGAAACAAAAACAGAATCTTTTCCAAAACAATGTAGGCCAGACAAGCCACCTCATTCTTCTGGGAAATTGCTAAAGTACATTCCTGGTAAGCATGACTTAGTAGTCTCCCTTCCTTTCTGGAGTAGCAAAGACAAATCACATGATCTAATCATGATTCAGCAGCCCTTACCTCCTAAGCCATTTGAGGTCTGTCTTCAGAAAAAATGTATCCAGCTCACCTGGGGTCACTCAGCTTTGCACCATGACTTGCTATATCCTTCTGGCCTTGTCTCAAGTAATTGTTCATCATCAAACTTTGTTGTCTTCAGTAGCATACACAGCACCTGCACAGCACAGGAAGTACCAATACTTGCTGATTCTCCATCTCTGTCTGAAACTCAGATCCAAATTCAATCCTTACCTCAAAACATGCCCCAACCTCAGCCCCAAATTCCTTTAGATGACCAGTCTCAATCCTCTCTCCCAAACCTGCAACCTTCTCCTCTACCTCAGGATAACACCTGTGGAGTGCATTTCCTTGGATTCCCAAATGAGGAAGAGTCTCTAAGGCCATCTGAAATTCAAGGTCTGGAACACCACTTGTTGAGGAAAAAGCAGAAAAGTTTTTGGGATATACCCTCAGTGGTCCTTATGTCTCAGAAAGACTTCTGTCCTCCAGCTCCAAAAATTTCCTTAGGCAGCCAGTTCCCCAAAGCCCACATGCCAATCTCCATCCTTCCTGGAGATTTTGCCCTTCACAGTGAAATCCGGCAGAAACTAGAGCACCACCTTCGAAAGAGGCTCATCCAATATCGATGGGGCCTGCCCCGCAGGGTCCATGAATCTCTGTCATTGCTTAACCCTCAGACAGATGCCACTGAGTTGTGTGAGTCAGAAGGAAACCAGAGGCACTCAGGGTTTTGTTTATTTAAACATCAGAGCAGCAAAAGAGTACTGGATGTTGGACTGGGTGACCCTGGAGACTTCTGTGAGACAGCCTCAAAAGTGCTTCCTCTCGAAAAGGATGAGGAGACTGGTTCACGTGACCATCTAGCGTGTGGTTCAGAGAGGATCTCAGATATGGGCGGATGGTCTGACTCTGAGGAACACCCAGAATTTCACATGGTGAGTCTGTCGGAGAACCATTTTGGGACCTCAGGGATAAGTGTAAATCAGAAACAACTTGAAAATGCCTTGAAAGCCCATCTGAACAGGAAAGTTATGCAGATAAATGACAGCCAGATCCCTGTAAGGGTATGCAATTCATGGTGTTCTATGAAGCAACCATTGCCTCTTCCTGAGAAATTGTATGGCAAAGGGGAACACAGTGATTTGACTCCACTGGTGAGAATAGATGGTGGCATCAATACCACCTGTGAGATTTCCTTCCTTTGTTCTAGCAAGAAGAAGGCATTGGAAGACCACATCAAAAGCTTTCACAAGAGGATTATGTGGGGCCTACCCAAAAAGATTCTTGAATCTATAGAAATCTTCAACTCAAAAGAAAACCCCTTCGAGTGCAGTTGCCATTCCAGCTTTCTGTCCTCAATCAACTTTGCCTCTAAGGTGGATTCCCAAGGCAGTGTTTCCAAGCCCTTTAGAGGAAGCTCCACTACTTTGCAGCAAGACAACTTGGGAAAAATAATCTCTGGCCCCAGTCTTGATTGCAGTGTTCCTGTTGTGTCACTTGTGTGCAAGGAAAGGTTGGAGACACAGATGCAAACCCCTTGTGAGATCAGCCAGGAAAGAGTAGGTAACATTCAGGAATTTAATAGCAGCAGACAACATTTTCTGCCTTGCACAGGGGACACCATAGACAAAGCAAAGCAGAAACAGCCCAAATCAACACACAAAAGTGGACAAACATTGCCCCCAAGGCAAAATGGGGCTAGACCTGAAACACAAGATAAAACAAGAAGCTCAATGAACAGAACTGAAAGGCTTCAGGGCACAAAAAGGCAGAGTTCAGAACATGTTCCCACATATATCACATACAGGGAAATCTTCAAGGCAAAGGAACTCTGCACTCCTCAGTCCCCATGTTGTCCTGCCTTGACAGTCAATGAACCAGAAAGCTCTCCAGTGAGAGGTGTTATTTCCGGTAAAAAAAGAACTACCCTGACCCCTATACGTCCATTGCCAAAAATACCTGAAACCATGGATCCTAAACTCTTAGACCTTAAAAATCTTCTTCTCTGTGAGTTGAAGTTGAAGTTGGCTGGCAGGGAGTGTGTTCAAGCTTATAGCCAATCCTATGACTTGGCCCTTGCCATAGAAAACCTGAAAGACAAGCATGTCTTGACAAGCCCTGAAGGCATCTGCCCTGGGCACACAACACCATCCCAAGTGCTGTGTGTCCATACCGACAACACAGGGATCAGTAGGCAGCAGATGCCTTGTGCCCCTATGTGTGGCTTATGGAAAGACCAGGATGAAAGATTCCTCCCAGCTGCGAAGAGAACGAACCCTCCAGAACACAAAGCAGAAGAGCTTGGTGGAGGAGATGCAGGACTAGATCCCTCCCTGCCCAGAAGGAGGAGCCATGCTGCTCGAGACGAGATGTCAAAGGACACGTGTGGGAAAAAATCTTCCCCAGTGCAGTCACAGAGGGAGCAGGTTCCTGCTGAAAGCCATTTCAGAAAGAGGGTAAAGCACTTTTTGCAGTGGATTTGGCCCAGCAGAAAATGTGATGGGAAAAATAGTTTCCTGGAACAAGCAAGTTCCTCACCATCTATACAGAACATGGGCCTCAGTAGCAACCAGGTTGCCTTCACTGGGAATGCTGAGGACCAAGTCAAGACACCTGGTGGGAAGATCCCAGGACATAAACTGGGACATGATCATGAAATAGATGAGACCTGCCATCAAGAGCTCCTTTCCACCCATGCAAACTTTAGCAAAACTCAGCACAATGCAGAATTACAGATTGGGGCAGTGCCTGTCCAGGGTTGTCCATTCAACCACAGGGCAATATCCTGTAAGGCAACAAGTACCACATTCTGCCGCCAATGAGTGGCCTTTGTGGGCCAGAATTACCTCGCTAGGAATGCACACATGAGAGCCAGAGGCAGAGGGTTGCAGAAAACCATACTATTTAAGGACCAGCTGTGCTATCAGAGGTATCCCTTGGTTGTGTCCCACAGAAAGAAACATTGCTTAGCTGTTTCCCTCAGACAGCCAGTGTCACATCCAAGCCCTACCCGCAGGTGTCTGATTGGCCATGTGCTTTAAGTTGCCCTTGCCACTGTTGCAGCCTCTTGTAAACAGAATTTCCAAGGAGGAAGTTTGTCCTAATAAACTCATTAATAACTTATTGCAAATATTGATTCTTCCCAATAAATACTCTCAAATTAGAGTGTTGTTTTGCTGTGTACTGTGTTAACGTCATCCCATGGCCTCTGCTTAGGGGAAGGAAGGAGTCAGGTAAGTGCCTACCCTTCGCCTCTCTTAGTGTTGGAATGGGTGTAAGGTTGGAGTTCATGTTCAGAATCAGAAATCCATACAGAATAGAATTCAGCTTAAAACAAGCTTTATTGGGAACGCTCCTGGGTGAGGTTCACTGGTCCAGTAGACAGCGGGCCACAGAAGTAGCACCTAGGGAACATTAGGGGTTTTTTTTTATTAGGGGGGCTATAGAGGCAGGGTTTGGGGGACAAAGGAATGTACCTTCTAGAGTGCTATAGGCTCCCTTCGACCTTGGTGGATCTGGACTGCTGGACTGCTGGCCGAGGAGGAAGCTGCCTTCTTGGTGCAGACTTATCCGTCATCCTTCTCAACTTCCTCCTTGGCTGCCCCTCACTTACCTGGCAAGGCCTTACATCTTGGGAAATTTATCATACACATTTTTGTAGTAAATAAATTCTAATAACCCTGATCTATGAATACCTATGTGTAAGAGATCAACTCTGGATTTCTGCCTGCACAGCCCATATGGGAGGCCATAGGCACAAGGAACATCATGTCCCCGTGGAACCCTTGACAAGAGTCTCCAGCTAACCAAGACTCTAACTTGGCCTGTTCACTGGTCACGCACCAAGAGCAGTGGGCTGCACATCAGTCTTCCTTCTCTGCCTCTTTAGGAACTGTGCTAGGACTTTCTTGTTAAACGTGTAATGAGTTTGCCATGAGACACAGCTTCATGTGCTGCCATGTCCTATAACTTCATTGGAGAGTTCAGAGAGATAGACACATCTACTGGCCAGTTGCAGTGTTGTTGTTGGGTGGGACTACTGTCAGGAGAGTCCTTCTGCCTGCCCCCTTTTCCTACCCTAATATAAGATTGTAAATTCTTTTAAATAAATGAACATCCCTCAACACAAGTTTGTCTCTCATGTTGCTGCTGCATAGCAGCACTGTCACCACTCAGGCCCGCTGGACAGAAGACACCAGAGACCTATGTACATTCATCCATAAAACACATGATATTGTATCACTGATTCAGATATATGCACAAAAGATATACAAAACTAGAAACATACTCAAAACCCATTGCAAACATGTACATACACACACACATTCACCTATTTCCAACCCAGAATACATTTATTCTTAATGTGATGTATTTTATTATAATATCTCATGTCTGTAGGACACAAGGTGCCGGTTACATAACTCCCCAACTTTTGGAAACACCTTTGCATTCTCCAAAGTTTACATGTTTTCTTTTCTTCTTTCTTTCTTACCTTTTTTTTTTTTTTACAATATATACGTGTGAAAGAATTTCCTGAAGATTGCTCGCTCTCTCTCTCTCTCTCTCTCTCTGAATCTCTCTAAGATCTATTTAATTTGAGGCACAGTATGATGTCTCAGTGGCTGAATCCTTGCCTTCTAGGCACAGGTATCCCACTTCTCCTCTGGCTCCCTGCTTATGGCATGGAAAAGCAGCACAGGATGGACCAATGCCTTGGGACATTACTCTCACATGGGAGATCCAGAAGAAGTTCCTGGTTCCTGGCTAGGAAAGACTCAGCTGTGGCTGTTGTGGCCACTTGGGAAATGAAGCAATTGATGGATCATTGTTCTCTCTGTCTCTCCTTTCTGTAATTGTGTGTGTTCAACAAAAATAATCATTTAAAACACAATTTAAATACTGATTTCTTTAATCTTCATGGAAAGATAGATGTACAGAGGATAGACAAAGAGAAATATATTCCATCTGCTAGTACACTCACCAAATGGACCTGAGCCGATATGGAGATAGGAAACCTGTAGCTTCTTCTGGGTATTACATGATGGTGCAGGCTCCCAGAGACATGGTGCACTCTCTGCTGCTTTCCCAGGCAACAAGCAAGGAGCTGGATGAAAAGGGGAACAGCTGGGACACAATGAGGTACTAACAGATTCTGGAGCTTTAAGGCAAAGCATTAGTCAACTGAGACATTGTGCAGGCTCCACACCATCTTAAATGGAAGCCAACAGAAAGTTTAAACAAAACATACAAAATTCCATCTCAATGCCCAGATGTTGATACTCCCTAGTAAACACATACCCAATTGTCCTGCATATACATAAGTACATTATGCATGGTACATACATAGATGACAAGTTCTCCATCAGAATAGATTCATTCAAACTCCGTACTCAAAAGTATAGACACAGTTCCCAAATACATCCATAAGTTTGCTCTGACAGAATTAAAACAAACTGAAGAAAAGTAGCACATGAGAGTTGTCTACACCCACAGTTTATGGTTGCTGAACTCACACAGCTAACATATGAAATTAAACCCAAATGGCCATCACCTGATGACTGGATAAGGAAAATGAGGCACATATACAACATGGAATACTACTCAGCAATTAAAATGAATATGATCTTGTGATGCACAACACAATGGACGAAAGGAATCCCTGATACTGAAACCAACATGGCCTAAACAAACAAATATCATATGTTCTTCCTGATTTGTGACAGCAAATACACAAAGCACAGGAAACGTCATCTTTGTGAGACTGGCATCCAGGAATTAGACTGTAGTTTATGACCTTTGGCTACACTCCTAAGCAGGGAGGATTCTGAATTTTTCTATTTGATATCTGCTGATAACTGCCTAAGGGAATATAAGCCTGTGATTGAGAAGTAAAGAAGTAAAGACCTACTAAAAATTACTAAAACATATATCCAGAATATGCTGCCCCAACTAAGTTTCCCTGACTTCTAACTTGTACAAAATGCAGATCACAACAAAAACTAAAAAGCTCATCATCAGCACATATACATATATATGCACATAGCCTTGGGAAGCTCATATTACACACATATACAAACACACGCAGATACTATAGACGGTATACATGCAGACTTACAATACCTCCACTGTCCACTCTAAAAACCCAATCGACACAGAGAAACCAACACCCACCCATGTGTGCAAACACATAAGATCCCCACTAACCACTTCAATGCACAAAGAACCCAAGTAGGAATAAAATCAAATACATAGTTGGGCTCAGCTGTGTGGTCCAGAGGCTGCTTGAGAACCTCCATCACAGCCTGAGTGTCACTTTGTGCCCTGGCTGCTTTGCTTCAGAAGCATTGCCAGCTGAAGGCCCTGAAAAGGCAGTGGAGGACGCTTATGGCCCTGACAGGTGACCGGGATGGGATGGAGGTTCCCACTTGCAATGTAGCCTATCCCAGACATAAGGGTTGTGGTTGCTTGGGGCCTGAACAGCACATAGGGGATCGATTTCTATCACTCTGCCTTACGGTAATAAATCGAACAGAAACAATCTCGTGTTCCCGGCGCAATGTCTCCATTGGCTCATTTTCAACCTGCGATCACTGGGATCCCATAGAGCCACTGATAAAGTGTCCCATCTATTCCACTTCCCATCCAGCATCCTGCTAGTGTCCTGGGACAGCCAGTGGCAAATGGCCCACTGACTACTCTCAGGAATAGGAGCTTTCTCCTTGCACATCTGAATTGGGTTTTCACATCTGGTGGGAGAAAGTTTTCGCCATGGATTTCAGCGTTCTCTTGTCGAATTAGAGCACCAGCAGAGCAAGGGGAGGAGCCACGAGCGGCCTGCCACCGTGGCAGTGGCAGATTGGCTTTGGCCTAAAGGCTCTTGCCCCAGTGAGCACACCACCAAGTGCACTGAGCACCACAGGGCAGGATCTGCTGCACAAACCAAGGGTGAGACGCTCACTGGAGCAGGAACCACCACCAAGTGCAGCAACACACTGGCTCGGTTGGCCTATGGCGGGTCTAAGCTCCCATCCCCTGCTGATAGATAACAAGCCCTGAACAATCTCCATTTATGTGAACAATGACCACTCAGAATCGGCTCTCAATATGGCGCCTGTGCCTATCCACCACGACCAACCGCCATAATGGATGCTGGGAGACGTTGAAGTGCATCACGTGCCTGATGCTACTGCCCCCTGCAGGAGAGCAAGCCCACCAGCACGTGACGCCCCACCAAGAGTCCAGGGACACCAACGAGACCATAGGACTGGGGCTTCCAAAAGCCCTGCAGGCTCATGGCCTCAGCATATACATCCTCCTGGAACTTGCAGTCCTAAAGAAAGCACCAACAAGTGCAGCATTTGTGATTGACAGAGAGGTGGTGCAGTGAATATTCTCATGGTGGAATCAGCTTCCTAAAACCCTCTTCCCTTTCCATACACTCTCTCATCAGTAGGTACAGAAGTGCTGCTAGAGCAGGGATATGGTGTTCTGGAAATTGGTTGCAATCCTGTGGAATGTGCAAGGTTCGTGTTTTTTTAAAATCCATTCCCAAACATCCTCTCCTAGCTTGAAGCATGAGTGCAATTTGATAGCATTGTGGCCCTGAAAAACGGACACTTGTTCACAATACCACATGATGAAGGATTGAAGTTGTAGTGAAGGGGGTGTGACAATGATACTCCCAATGAGGAATGCACTTCCGTGATAAGCCTGGATTCAAATGACCTGGGTCCTAAGAGGAAGCCGAGCATCCCCTCATTGGCCAGCATATGATCCCATGGGAGAGATGGTTTGAGATCGAGAATTGGATGCTTGGCTTGTGGTAGACTACACTGCCATCCTCGGGGCAGTAGATTTCTAACTACTGCAAATTCAAGGCTCGAGCAATGTGCACTCTCAGATTTTTGTTAGGAACCAAAGAGTAAAATGTGTCTCCAAATTACTGATGTATTTTGTTGTTGTGATTTCACTACCATTGAAGTTCCACATGCTGGGGTGACTGCGGCAAATCAAGTAGCATCAAAAATAGTCTACCTTTTTGCAACTGCCATACATGAATGTAGAGTGAGGATGGACTCTTCTCCTGCCCCTACTTCATGTTTGCTTTCCAAGAGGTAATCAATGATGACCGGTTAGTACCTTACATATGCTAGGAAGATAGTTGAGATATAATGGAGGAGGCAACACAGGGTACACTGAAGAGAAATACTAAGAACTCTGAAAGCATGGAAATTGGTTCTAGACCAAAAGGTTTCTATCATTCTCTTTTTGATAAAACTGTTCAGCCAGCTCCTTTGAGTGCCTGCAATTTTTGTGAACAAGCAGAACAAGTGAGCTGCTCACCACTGATTCACTCCCCAGTGCCCTCCAATTCCACAACTGGCCATGGCCAAAGTGGGATGAGGAGACTCACTGTAGGTGTGTCACAAGTTGACACAAATGCATGACTTGTACAATCAACTTGCTTGCCACGGTGAATGAGTGCTCTCAGGAAGAGAGAAGAAGGCGGTGAGCTGGGTAACAGACCTAGATAGACTGTTACAACAGCTCAAGATAGCTTAACGGCTAGGTTAAATGCTCTTTCTACCTCCACGAGAGCAGTCTGTACTCTTTCTACAAAGACACTGACATTTGAATCCACTATACACCATTTGTTAGGCTATCTCCTGAGTAGACAAAAGTGAGTATTCCCCTCAGAAACACACAGTTCTATTCTACAGATCAGAAATACATTTCAAATAAGAGCTCATTTGAGCAAAAGAAAATGCCGTCGACTGGCATTAAGGGAGCGATGTACACCTCCCACGAATGACTCGAGAAAATGGAAGTGGGTTTCCAGATCTGTGGAAGGTTTTGCATATTTCATTCAAGTTTTGGAATAGCTCAAGGACTGGCTTGCTACAAATAGGAAATGAAGAGCATTCGGGGAGAAAACATTACTCACTGAACAACCCATGAGGTTGTTGTGTACGCTTGACCATGATTTGGTACTGAGCTGAGTGTTTCCATCCAAGGGTTTGGAAGTCAGACTGTCCCTTGGCAAATGCACCAAAGACTTTGGCATTAGACAATACTTGGGAGAGTCAAAGCGGGAACCTTCAGCATCATGTGCATGTCTCAGCCCAACACTAGGATCTGAGATGAACTTCTTTTCACACGCTTCATCTGCTAGTGCCTAAGCAGGATGGGCCTTCCCTGAGTAACCTATTTGAGACTTGATGCCAAAGTGCAAGCACCATGGGATGTAGTTAAGAGCCAAAGTGCACAGGTGTGCAGTAGGATGGATGAAGACTGCAAAGGAAGCTTTCTTGATCTGGAAGAAAATGAAAAGGGACACCTAGTACAATCCCTCTGTTGGGAATCTGAGGCACAATTACATTTCGTACTCACACACACACATGCGCTGTGGTTCAAGGTACAACTTGTGGCTCTGGTGCTGCCTCTCTGGTTCTGCCTGATGTGGCAGAACCCTCATGGCACTTCTCCCCACCCATACTCAGGCACCCTCCCGCAGCCCCTCCCCCACCCTAGACCCTTGAGCTCAACATTCCATCCAGTTACCTTTAAATTTGAGCTGGCTGCAGTTGGAGCCTGAACAGCCAGTTCACTCTCTGGATCACCAGCTTGAGTATTTTCTTGTTCTGGAGGCTGCCACTGAGGTGTGCTGAGTGTCCAAGCATAGGAGACAGCTTCAGAAGAAGGTCAGTGTTTCGGGCCGGGACTGTTGAAGCAGATTCCCTGCCATACCTCTGATCTTGGAGAAATCACATGGGATATTTGCCGCAAGCACAGAGAGGGAGGCTGGTCATTTGAGCATGAATTTGTAGAAAGAGAACAGCCTGTGCTCTCGTGGAGGCAGAAAGAGTATGTGGGGAAAGTGAGTCCTGTCCTGATGAGCCACATGGGGCTTGCCCATGAATGCCTTCTGGGCATTTTTTCCTGGCATGTCTCAGGTTTCTAAACTCACTATGGGAGGGACATAGCCATGACATAACTCGCTGGGTTGGATATGCCTGGCTCACTTTAGAGAACTGTCTATTCACCTGAGTGGGGCTGGAGGTTACCAGCCTCCCAACAGCCAACAGACGACAAGCTCCTTCACATGTCGGGATGCTTTCATTCGTTTCTGTTAGATGGTATCTTTGATTCAGATGGTTTTACTATTACTTTCCGCCACCACAGTGTTAGGACTCTAGATAGGCTTCAAAAGATTCTCCCCGTAACAGACACACGTGTCTGACCCCACTGCGCATCTAACGCACTACCAACAAAGATGGCCTGTGTCTGCATATATGCCTGGGCCAGGTTGTCAGAGGCAGGAAACCTGAGGCCTCCATCCTGAAACCAGGCAAAACTGTTGTGCCTTGGTATTCAGGGCTTGGAGAGTAAGTGGAGACTTGTCAGCTGTGAAACAGAGTTTGACCTTCACTCAGTGATAGTTTCCTACTGCACCATTCCTCCTTGACTCATGTGCCTCTCAAATGTGGGGAGAGCTCCTCTGTTATCTCAGTGACAAGTTGGGAAAGGGATAACTCTCTCTTGGCTATTGATTCCCCTACTCCATTCACACCTTTCCCTTTTCTCCACAGCATCTCCGAAGCTGGGACAGGCATGATCCTGGACTCTGGCACCTCCATGTCCCCATTGATGCTGTTGCCCTGTCCCCAAACCAGTCATGGCCCAGCACCCCAGCCTCCAATGGGGCAGCCAGCTGGACCTCTTCTGAATGTAGCATTCCCTCCGGGCAGCTGTCTTGTGCTACCTACACTTTTGCCAGCAACACCTGTGGTGGCAGGAGATGGTGGCTGTGGACCAAGTGTGGCTGGCCATGTCAGTACCATCCTCCACGAGACACCAGAAGCAAGGCCAATAGCGCCACCACACTCTCAGACCTTGGTCTTCAGCCAGGCCCCTCTCCACTTGAGTGCCACGTGGGAGGCAACATGTGTGCCAGCATCATCTGGGCAGACCCTTGTGCCTCTGACAACCACTGTGGTCACCCAGGACAGGCAGTTGGGCTGCACACCAGCTCTTGCTCCTGTGGTTCCACCACCAACTACTCAGGTGGCCCCCACTGTCTTTCCAAACCATGTGGCACCAGCGTCTCATGGAGGTGACAAGGAAGGGGCAACGGCTCCTTGCCAGGCCAAGGCTACATCTGATGGCCCCCAACACTCCACAAGTGTCTACAAGAACTTCCGGCGCTGGCAGCACTTCAAGGCTCTGGCCCGCAGGCACCTCCCCCAGAGCCCTGATGCTGAAGCTCTGGCCTGCTTCCTCATGTGAGTGCCCCCCACTGGGCTCCGGAGACCTGGATAGGGATGAGCTGCTGGGAGACAGAGTCAGCCTGTGTAGGGTTCGGGAAATAAGAGTGGAGGGACAGAGGAAAAACAGGAGACATTTCATTCTCCACAGTGATACACTTGTGCCATCCTAAAGCTTTCAGCTCACTATGCTCACTGGATGGTCAACCTGCTGTGAGTGACTATATTTACATCACTTCTAGCAGAACACTTACACGCATCCATCTCTAACATGCCCATGATATTGAGGCCTTCAGTGTGTCCAGAAAAACCGACACTGCCCTTGGTATTCACTGTTGCATGTGCAAAGCATGCCGGAGCCTGGAGATTCTGTACCATGGGAAGGAGGACAGAGAGAGAGGGGAGCACAGAGCTGAGCAGGGCAGAGATGGCAGAGCCTCAGCTGGGGAGGCACGCTTGTGTGGTGCACTGACTCTGATCCTGATGATTGATTTGTAGCCCCGTGCTGCGGACTCTGGCTCAGAGGAAGCCCAGCATGCCGCTGGAGGAGGGGATGCAGATTGCCATGCAAGAATGGCAGCAAACGAGCAAGTCGGAAAGGATGGACTTCTACAATATGGCAGCCAAGTGAGTTGGCTTCCTGAGTGTGGGTTTTGCTTGTGAGAACGGTGCAGAGAGAGGAGGGCCTGAGGAGCTGGACTTGTCAGCACACACACTGAGCAAAGGACTGCTGTGGCCCAGCTCCTGCCTGAGGCCATCATCTCCCAGGATAGCCACATTCAAGCATGCATGCTAGGTTTGATGAGAACCATCGCCCAAGTTGCTCCCTAACCCATGTCTGCTGCTACCACTACGTCAGTGAGGAGGGCTGAGGTGGAGCAGGAAACACAGACCACCGTGTGTCCTCCTACCTGCGGAACTGTGCCCATGGGACACACTCTCCCAGCCACTTGCCCTCTGCCTCATGACCTGCAACTGGCAGTCTTTGACATGCAGCTTCCTAATGCTGTTCCAGAACATTCTGTAAAACAGTGCTTGGGCACAAGAGGTTACACTTTTGCGCTAGCACCACCACTCTGCCATTCCAGCAGCTCACGAAAAGTGACATGTTACAATACACAGCAGAGGAAATGCCCGGCTCTCTGCTAGGCTTCCTATTCCTATCCCCACCACATCAACTACATCTCTTACTTTGCCTAGAAGACCTCAGTGGCCATGTCTCAGGCACCTGAACCTGCTAGGAACCCAGCAGCTTCTGGCACAATTCCTGTGGGGACCAGCTTCTGGCACCCTACATGATGCTTCTGTATAGGGAATTTCATGGCCCACAGCGTGTCACATTTGTCTCCCAGACCTACTGGGGCACTCTGAGGACCCATGTTCCATGCCATTGGAGTGCAGATAGGAATAGCTCTTTCCAGAACAAACACCACAACCCTTTTACACATCTCTGCCATCATCAGCTGCTGCGTGGTGCAGGGACCAAGCTTTGGGTAATAGAGTTGGGTGTTTCCCCCTCCCTCTTTTAGGTTTATGGAGTTTGAGGCCGAGGAGATGGAGAGGCTGACGCTGGAGTGCATGAAGGGGAAAACGTACCAGCCTCCTCCAGCCCCAGTGCACCTGCTTCCTCAAGGGCCCCCAGCTACTGGGCTTGTCCAGCAGACAGGTACAACTTCCCACTTCAACACACCAACCATGCAGAGGCACGGAGGGCCCCAGGACCCCCAAGAGACATAGTGGAATTCTGTCCCTTCCAGGAAATATGCATTCCTTTATGCAAATATTTACAAAGAAGCATCCAGGTCTTTAATGTTCTTCATAACCTGGATACTGGTTAATCATGTTCCTAGTCTATCACATGGCACTTGTCTCTGAAGACTCCTCACATTCTTCTTCAGTGTGGTGGAGCTGGGGGAGAGAACACAGAATCTCGGTGACACTCTTAGATATTCCACCTTTTCCCCATCTTCTCCTTTGACTGCTGGGGACTTACTGCCATGGTCTCGCCTATGAATCATTTATCTCCAAGTCCTGGCCCCTATATTGTGGGTGATTTGGAGCGGGAGACCCTGTCCTCATACTCTATTCCTCACCACAGTGTCTGAACCCGGCATGGACAGCTCCAAGGCCTTACCAGTCTATCCCCAGCCACCAAGAAACTGGCAGCCTCAGGACGAGACCCCAGAGGCTCTGAGCAAGTACACAAACATCACAGAAGTGCTACAAGGGCCGATGCCCTCCACCAAGAAGAAACCCAGTGCAAAACAAGACACAGATGGGATCTGGACTCCCCAAGACATGGAGACCTATCCAGACCCAGAACTACTCAACTACATTGATGAGCTGTGTGCCCAGGAGGACTTCACTGATAAGGTGGGCTGTGCACTTCTGAGTGCTACAAGATCTAAGCCATGAGCAATTCAGGCCCTTGGAGCACTTTCTCCTCACTAGCTAATTGTGACTCTGGTGTCTGTGTGGCAGCCTCTGTGTGTGTGTGTGTGTGTGTGTGTGTGTGTGTGTGTGTGTGTGAATGTTATGTGTGTGCCCTACTGATTTACTATCCATAGACATTCATGGATTCAGGGTAGTCTTTATGGTCTGATTCTACTTGAAATCCTCTGGACTTGGGAAGCATCGTGTCAAGAGGCTCAGCGACTGGTTTCTTCCCTTTCAGGTGGAGGCCATCATTCACCCTCGATTCCTAGCAGAACTGCTTTCCCCTGATGCACAGCTGGATCTCATGGCCCTGGTGGAGGAGTTGGAGAAGGAGGAAGTGCTGACTGCTGAGCAGGTGAAGGAGGGGAGCAGGGAGAGGAGGCAGAGCAGGAGCACAGAGACAGCAGGTCGTCAGGGCAGGTGTAGAGCAGGAAAAGCAAGTGTGTGGGGAGTAGCAGGTGATTTGTAAGGACAGAGAGGGCTAGCAGGTAACCGTGTGATTCAGGGACGCACACCTGGGTAGAGTCAGGGCTGGAGGGTGTGTGTTAGAGTATGAGCAGAGACTATGTCTGTCCTTACGCTGCCTGGGACATGTGTCTTTGAGGGTGTTGCTTCAGGTGGGTTGCAGACACACACACATGGGTTGGACACAGGGTAGTGTGGAAAGGTGAGGGTAAGAGAGCTTCAAGTGAGCAGCTCAGCAGAGTGAAGATTTCCCTCTGTGCGACCAGCCCAGTGACTCTGCCTTTCCTGCCTCCTCCTGAATCCCTTGCTCTGCAACTCTAGCGTTCCTCACAACTAGAATTCAGCCACTAAGTTCCTGTTTCCTCCTGCAGGTGGTGGAGAAGCCCCTTTCCCTCTTGAGTGAGGATGGGGCTGTGGGGGCAACCGCCACTCAGCAAGCACTCTTATTGGACACCATTCCTGAGGCTGTCACCTGCCAAGGTGCACAGAGTGAAGACTGTGCCCAGCCAAATGCAGTCAGTGCTGACATCGACTCACAACAGGTCTCTTCCCAGCATCTGCAGAGATGTGCTGTCTTAGGCAACAGGCCTAAGGAGGCTGCAGGCTTTGCTGGGCATCAGGAGTATCTTTTCCCAGGGACTTTCAAAACTCCATCCACACAAGGCCACCATGTCCCTGCCCCAAGATGCCCCAAGCCTGCAGGAAGCTTCAGAGCACAATCATCTGTTGAGAACCCACAACCACCAGTGGGCCTCTCCACGAACAACGAGGATGAGCTCCCCAGCCTGGCCTTCTTCCTGAACTCCCAGCTTCACCTGCTGCCTTTGGATCTTGACCAGAGCCCCGTCTGCCCAGCGCACGAGCCTCTCTCTAGCCAGGGAAGGGGCCTCAGTTGTGTTGTCCCTAAAACTCGCAAATCCAAAAAGCGAGTTCATCAGGGAGGCCCGGTTCCTGCGACCAAGAAGACTCGCTCGGGCTCTGGGCTTGGAGCCCTTGGCAGGCAGGCCCTGGCTCTCGGTCGTATTGGAAAGAGCCAGGCTCAAAAGAGGAGCCATGATCCCATGGTCAGCAGGAGGAAGAAGAGGCAGCGTTAAGGCAAGAGGGGTACATGGACATTACCATGCAGCCTCTCTAGGTGCAGTCTGCAGAATATGGACTTTCCCGTGTCCTGCACTCCAAGGGACCTAGGATGATTGATTGATCACCCAGGGCTGCACCTCCTCATAGGAGGCAGGGAGGGGTGGAGGGAGTGGGAAAGGGAAGGGAGGGTGAGGATGGGAGTGGGGTGGGGTGGGAAGATATCGCTTTGGGTAGTATGTATTTGAATAAAGATAATTCCATTGGAAATATCCTCCTGGCCACAGTCCTCTATTCCATCATCATTGGCGTGATGAAGAGGAGGAAGAATGCACAGATGGGAAGCACTACAGCTCAGCGCTCAGGGGACTGGCAGAAAACCTCCTCAAGTTGCTGCATGTCTGTTTGTAGAACTTGCAGTTGTCAAAGTGAAAACTGCCTAGGGATGCTCCTCATTTCCTTCCATGTCAGGGACCTTCTAGTGCAGCTTTTGTCCTCTCTGCCCTTTAAACCTGGCGGGTTAGTTTTGAATGCTCTGACCTGAGCATCATGGACCAATGGGAGGAATTGAGCCTGCGGGTGGCATTTTGTGAGCGAGCTGCATTGTGCTTTCTGAAAGAGTGGAGACAATGGAGCTGGACCTATCCGTGTTAGGACTGGCCCTTGCTGAGTGTGGGATTGGAGTCCTGGGAAAGCCCTGGCTTGGGATCAGATTCTTAGTGCCTCTGGATTTTGCCACTCTCCAGCTGCCTGAATTGGATACTCGATCAGAAGTCAGAGCTTCCCGTAGCTTCCAGGAAGTGATGCTGCTTCTCAGGTCAGCTTAGGAAGAGATAGCTACTTTGGTGGAGGATGGATCCAATACTGTGGTTGCACACAGTTAATAGGATGTCCATGAACAGGGGCTTCTAGATTTGCTGCCAGCACTGCAGTACAGGTGCCAGGACCGTCCTTCCACACAACTGATACCCTCAATGCCTAATCCCAATTCTCAACACATGGGTCAACACAAGATGACAGAGATCAATGAGCCTTCAAGAATCTCAGATTCCCTCCTGAAACCTCGGCTGTCCGACGTGTCACACAAACTCAAACGGAAGGTCTTCCCTCAGGCTTTGATTCTCAGAAACAAACACTCTGAATTGTGGTAGGGATGAGCGCAGTCATCTTAGAGCAGGCCACACCTCTTGCCAACCAGCCTCTCTCCTCACAATCTAGACCCACGTTTCTCATTTCGCACAAAGGCTAAACACTTGCTGATGCTTATAATGCATATCAACTTGCTCCAGGATTCCAATACATATCTAGTAGTGAAAGGGAAAAGCCCAATGCTTATGATGCATGGCAACTTCCTTTAGTTTTGTCATACATATGTCTTAATGTGAGCGAAAGGCCTCCTCCTCACAACATAGAGCAAGGCTAAACTATGGTATTCTTTTCTTCATTTGACTTCTGTTTTATGATTAATATCATGTTACGATAGTGTCCCACTGACCCTAGGATTTCCCTTAACCACTCACCAAGTCGCCTCTTCCCATTCCCACTGAGTTCCCCTTTATTATACTATAGTACAGTTCTACATAGACACTCATATGTCCAGCCTTGCAGTCATAATCATGGCAGAGAGTCCAGCATTCTCTTCTCAAGACACAATTCACAGGTTCACTGGGAGTCCATCTTTGATCTCCAAGCAGAGATGCATACTGCATGGCATTCTCACATCTGGAGGCCTATCTTAGTCTCCAATACACACTTACTATGCATCCCCTTCAATGAAAACCCACAAAGCAAATCAACAACAGGAACTAGTGGAGAAATTTACAACACCATGAACCGAAATCACACGCTACTGGATATGACAGTCTCCAATACACAGTTACTTTACATCCACTTCAATGAAAAGCCACAAAACAAAGTCAACAACGGGAAGAAAGCAAGGGATTAAAAATGCCATGAAATTAAAGAACAGGCTACCAAAGGACTAATGTGTCACGGAAGAAATGAAAAAGAAAATCAAGAACCTTTCTCAAGAAAACGATGCTACTCTGTGATCTGTGAGTCAGTGACAAGTTAGTAGGAGATTAAACAAACAACCAAAAACACATGCATAAGACATAGTTTCCTCTGATCTTTGTTGATGAGATAACTTGCTGATGAGGCAGCAAATAGATGGGTTTTGGTTTTCTAATCAATCAAACATCATAGATTAGTAGAGTGGATTCAATAAACTATATTTTCAGCTCAGGACACATAGCTATTATTACTCCCCAGGAAACACACAGAGGCAGGTTTAAGGTCTGTGAATGTTGTTTTTCTCTTTTAAATGACTTTTTATTGAGATACAGTGAATACATTTCAAAATACTGTTTTGGGAGCATAGTAAAACACCCACAAATAAAGTTTCAATGATCTTGAATGGAAATCTACCATTTAAGAACACAATCTATAATAAGAAAAACAAGACATATAGAACAAATTATTACACTAACATTTGAATCGCAACATGAGTTTGTTCCTGTCCTAGAATGTACTATGGTGTCTTGTATCGAATTGTTTGCTAAACCAAAGCCCACAGAAACATCTCAGGATTCATTCCAGAAAGATTCAGCTTTTACATTGAGGTGTACAAATGATTTTGAATTCCTCTTTGTAATTGGTACAACGACTCAATGAATACACCAAAGCTCACGTTTGCATTATATTTTTTAAACCCATTTTTTTCTAAACCCAATTGCACTGAAGTGAAGCCCAACTTTCTCGGCCATATTGCTGTAAACATCTATTAAAAACAACTCTCATTTACACATATGTCTTCAAGAAACACTTTAATCTCACTTTCTCAAAGGTAACGGAGACCTGGGGCTGTGAATGACCTCCCTAGTGTACTAGAGATTGGATTCCATGTGACGACAGGATTCCTCGGGGACTGAGGCCCCCTCACCCAGCACCTGGGCTCAAATCCACTGCAGCTTGTGGGCCCTTCTCTGATATCTTCTGAGTCATCCGCAGTACTCACTAGGAATGTGTGCTTGTGCAGTAAGGGGAGCCTCAGCTTGGAGCACTCCCACTTCCAAGAGGAATGAGTCCTGCCTTTCAGGAAAGGACGGTTGCTCCAGGGAAGCCAGGAGCCCACATGCGAGCACATGGACAGGGCAGTCATCAGGCCAGGAAACCACTAGCACACCAGGGAAGAATTAGAGGACTTGTTCATGCTGACCAACTGCTTGTAGCAGTAGGGGGCTAGGGTACAGTGTGCAAGCCTAATGCCTAAAGTCCTCACTTTGCACGTGCACAACAGGATCCCATATGGCTGCAGGTTCAAATCCTGGCTGCTCCACTTGCCATCCTGCTGCCGGCTTGTGGCCTGGGAATGCAGTGGAGGATGGCCTGAAGCCTTGGGACCCAGTGCCTGCATAAGACACCCCGAAGAAGCTCCTGGCTCTTGGATTTGGATTGGCTCAGGTCTGGCTGGTGTGGCCCCTTGGGGAGTGAACCAGCAGAGGTAACACCTGTTGCTCTGTATCTCCTCTCTCTTCATCTGCCCTTTGAATAAAAGAAATCTATCATTAACAAGAATAAAAAAAGGAGTAGTGGTCTGATAGGTGCTGGGAGAGCAAGGACCCTCTCCCATCTTGCTATTTCCAGCCTCTGTGACCACATGGCAGGACTTTTCTTGGCAGATCCTTCTCCTTGCACTCTGACCTCAGCTCCCAATAGAGATGCCTTACAGGACTGTACACTGAGCTATGCCAGTCATACAAATGTTGGTCCTGACTCCTGGGGACACCTCCAGGCTGTGTTAGTGTTGTTGCAGAAGTTGTCACACTAGCACAGCAAGTGTTTCAAGCACCCCAAACAACCTTGGCCGATGTTGGCCCCATTGTATCTGGTCAGTCTTGGGCCTCAGCTATGGCTTCAGCTGCATGGCAAACCACTGGTAGGAGACAGCAGTCTGAAAAGCAATGTAGGGATCAAATGCCAGATCCCAAGACACCAAGACTTTTCGTCATCCTCGACTGCTTTCCCAGGCCCCAAGCAGACACCTGGATGGAAAGAGGAGCAGCTGGGACACAAATTGCATGCTGGTACTTGCAGGTCAAAGACCAGACAAGTGAGCCATTCTGCCAGCCTCACAACTTCTTCGGTGAAAATCAACAGTTCAGTGTTTGTAACCATTCCCACATTTCATCTCAATTGCCAAGAACTTTTATGTTCCTTAGTAAACACATACGCAATTGTCCCGTATATACAGAAGTACATGATGCAGGGTTCGCACAAGGATCACGACTGCTCCATCAGAAGAGACTTACTCAAACACCAGCACGCAATAGAAGAGACTCGGTTACCAAAAACAATACAGATATACCCTGACATGCTAAAATATACGGAAGGAAAGCAGCATATGGAAGAGTTATCTATAACCACATGCTTGTTGTACTTCAACTCACACTGGCTAACACAGCAAATTAAACCCAATGGCCATCACCTGATGACTGGATAAGGAAACTGTGGTACATATACAACATGGAATACTGCTCAGCCATTAAAATCCATAGAATGTTGTCTTGCAAAACTCAATGGACCTGCCGGCTCTACCTTCAGACTAGAGATGGTCCCACCAAGAAACCATTGAACTTACCAGGACAATAAGATGCTGGACTTTATGCTTGGTAAATACCTCCAATGAAAGAATGTCAACTGAATTTGAACTTTGGAAATGCAACAAGGTGGAGCAATCCACCGTGGGGGGAGGGTTTTGGGAGGGGAGGAGGGAATCCCAATGCATAAAAAATGTATCACATAATGCAATGTAATTAAATTAAAAAATGAAATGCAATAAAAAAAAAACTCAATGGACCAACTGGAAACCCTGATACTTCCTGAAACACACCCGGCCGAAACAAACAAATATCATATGTTCTCCCTGATATGTGACAGCTAATACACAGAGTGCAGGAAATGTCTTCTTTGTGACATTGACATCCAAGAATTCAACTGTTGTTTATAACCTTTGGTTCAATACCTAAGCACAGTGGATTTTGGTTTTTTTCTATTTGATATCTGCTGATATCTACCTAAGGGAATATGTGAAGCAAAATGAAAAAGTCATTGCAAAAAAAATTGGGGAAAATGGGTGAGATAAGGAGAGAGGAGCATGGGTGCAGAATGCAGAAAGGGGTGCAGTGCGGTAGGAGGTGTTTCTCTGCTCCTCAATGTGTCCCATATAATCTGTGAAATTGGTTCACTTGACATAAAGTGATAGGTGTCCAAAGAACACATAAGTATCGTCTATCTGCTTAGGACAATGGAAAAGTATCCTAATGGTACTCACTAAGGAAAGTTTAAACTCAGCATTTTTCAGACAATAATAATGCCTCTCTTAGGAACATGGCAATTCAGGGCCACGAGATGTTGTTCACAATAGTCATGCCACAGCTAACTTAAATGTGTGGCTCAGACACCAACACTTGTTCAGAACGAGTTAAACTGCTGCCTGTGATATAGCATAGACAGGCCCCAGGTTCAAGTCCTGTTTGCTTCACTTCTGGTCCAGCTCCCTGTGGGTGCACCTGGGAAAGCAGCAGAAGATGGCCCGAGTGCTTGGCGACCTGCACCCACGTGGGAGACAAAAACATAGATCCCGGTTTCTTGCTCATGACTTTGACCTGGACAAGCTTTCAGTGTGACCGCCATTTGGGGAGTGAACCAGTCAATGAAAGAGCTCTCTCACATTCTGGATGTCTTTCATAACTAAAAGGAAAAAATTGTATAAAGATAGACACATTCATCAATATAAACAACACTGATACAATTTGTATCTATGTGTGTATACTAATCTACATTTCTCAAAGAAAGGGGAGAAAATAAAAATAGAGATATACTCAAATATGTTGCCATTTAAAACATCTACAACATTCTGTGAAAAAAATAAGACTTAAAAACCTGCCAAAAATTACGAGAACACACATATATCCAGAATATGCTGCCCCAACTAAGTTCCCCTGACTTCTAACTTGTACAAAATGCAGATCACAACAAAAACTAAAAAGCTCATCATCAGCACATATACATATATATGCACATAGCCTTGGGAAGCTCATATTACACACATATACAAACACACGCAGATACTATAGACAGCATACATGCAGACTTACAATACCTCCACTGTCCACTCTAAAAACCCAATCGACACAGAGAAACCAACACCCACCCATGTGTGCAAACACATAAGATCCCCACTAACCACTTCAATGCACAAAGAACCCAAGTAGGAATAAAATCAAATACATAGTTGGGCTCAGCTGTGTGGTCCAGAGGCTGCTTGAGAACCTCCATCACAGCCTGAGTGTCACTTTGTGCCCTGGCTGCTTTGCTTCAGAAGCATTGCCAGCTGAAGGCCCTGAAAAGGCAGTGGAGGACGCTTATGGCCCTGACAGGTGACCGGGATGGGATGGAGGTTCCCACTTGCAATGTAGCCTATCCCAGACATAAGGGTTGTGGTTGCTTGGGGCCTGAACAGCACATAGGGGATCGATTTCTATCACTCTGCCTTACGGTAATAAATCGAACAGAAACAATCTCGTGTTCCCGGCGCAATGTCTCCATTGGCTCATTTTCAACCTGCGATCACTGGGATCCCATAGAGCCACTGATAAAGTGTCCCATCTATTCCACTTCCCATCCAGCATCCTGCTTGTGTCCTGGGACAGCCAGTGGCAAATGGCCCACTGACTACTCTCAGGAATAGGAGCTTTCTCCTTGCACATCTGAATTGGGTTTTCACATCTGGTGGGAGAAAGTTTTCGCCATGGATTTCAGCGTTCTCTTGTCGAATTAGAGCACCAGCAGAGCAAGGGGAGGAGCCACGAGCGGCCTGCCACCGTGGCAGTGGCAGATTGGCTTTGGCCTAAAGGCTCTTGCCCCAGTGAGCACACCACCAAGTGCACTGAGCACCACAGGGCAGGATCTGCTGCACAAACCAAGGGTGAGACGCTCACTGGAGCAGGAACCACCACCAAGTGCAGCAACACACTGGCTCGGTTGGCCTATGGCGGGTCTAAGCTCCCATCCCCTGCTGATAGATAACAAGCCCTGAACAATCTCCATTTATGTGAACAATGACCACTCAGAATCGGCTCTCATATGGCGCCTGTGCCTATCCACCACGACCAACCGCCATAATGGATGCTGGGAGACGTTGAAGTGCATCACGTGCCTGATGCTACTGCCCCCTGCAGGAGAGCAAGCCCACCAGCACGTGACGCCCCACCAAGAGTCCAGGGACACCAACGAGACCATAGGACTGGGGCTTCCAAAAGCCCTGCAGGCTCATGGCCTCAGCATATACATCCTCCTGGAACTTGCAGTCCTAAAGAAAGCACCAACAAGTGCAGCATTTGTGATTGACAGAGAGGTGGTGCAGTGAATATTCTCATGGTGGAATCAGCTTCCTAAAACCCTCTTCCCTTTCCATACACTCTCTCATCAGTAGGTACAGAAGTGCTGCTAGAGCAGGGATATGGTGTTCTGGAAATTGGTTGCAATCCTGTGGAATGTGCAAGGTTCGTGTTTTTTTAAAATCCATTCCCAAACATCCTCTCCTAGCTTGAAGCATGAGTGCAATTTGATAGCATTGTGGCCCTGAAAAACGGACACTTGTTCACAATACCACATGATGAAGGATTGAAGTTGTAGTGAAGGGGGTGTGACAATGATACTCCCAATGAGGAATGCACTTCCGTGATAAGCCTGGATTCAAATGACCTGGGTCCTAAGAGGAAGCCGAGCATCCCCTCATTGGCCAGCATATGATCCCATGGGAGAGATGGTTTGAGATCGAGAATTGGATGCTTGGCTTGTGGTAGACTACACTGCCATCCTCGGGGCAGTAGATTTCTAACTACTGCAAATTCAAGGCTCGAGCAATGTGCACTCTCAGATTTTTGTTAGGAACCAAAGAGTAAAATGTGTCTCCAAATTACTGATGTATTTTGTTGTTGTGATTTCACTACCATTGAAGTTCCACATGCTGGGGTGACTGCGGCAAATCAAGTAGCATCAAAAATAGTCTACCTTTTTGCAACTGCCATACATGAATGTAGAGTGAGGATGGACTCTTCTCCTGCCCCTACTTCATGTTTGCTTTCCAAGAGGTAATCAATGATGACCGGTTAGTACCTTACATATGCTAGGAAGATAGTTGAGATATAATGGAGGAGGCAACACAGGGTACACTGAAGAGAAATACTAAGAACTCTGAAAGCATGGAAATTGGTTCTAGACCAAAAGGTTTCTATCATTCTCTTTTTGATAAAACTGTTCAGCCAGCTCCTTTGAGTGCCTGCAATTTTTGTGAACAAGCAGAACAAGTGAGCTGCTCACCACTGATTCACTCCCCAGTGCCCTCCAATTCCACAACTGGCCATGGCCAAAGTGGGATGAGGAGACTCACTGTAGGTGTGTCACAAGTTGACACAAATGCATGACTTGTACAATCAACTTGCTTGCCACGGTGAATGAGTGCTCTCAGGAAGAGAGAAGAAGGCGGTGAGCTGGGTAACAGACCTAGATAGACTGTTACAACAGCTCAAGATAGCTTAACGGCTAGGTTAAATGCTCTTTCTACCTCCACGAGAGCAGTCTGTACTCTTTCTACAAAGACACTGACATTTGAATCCACTATACACCATTTGTTAGGCTATCTCCTGAGTAGACAAAAGTGAGTATTCCCCTCAGAAACACACAGTTCTATTCTACAGATCAGAAATACATTTCAAATAAGAGCTCATTTGAGCAAAAGAAAATGCCGTCGACTGGCATTAAGGGAGCGATGTACACCTCCCACGAATGACTCGAGAAAATGGAAGTGGGTTTCCAGATCTGTGGAAGGTTTTGCATATTTCATTCAAGTTTTGGAATAGCTCAAGGACTGGCTTGCTACAAATAGGAAATGAAGAGCATTCGGGGAGAAAACATTACTCACTGAACAACCCATGAGGTTGTTGTGTACGCTTGACCATGATTTGGTACTGAGCTGAGTGTTTCCATCCAAGGGTTTGGAAGTCAGACTGTCCCTTGGCAAATGCACCAAAGACTTTGGCATTAGACAATACTTGGGAGAGTCAAAGCGGGAACCTTCAGCATCATGTGCATGTCTCAGCCCAACACTAGGATCTGAGATGAACTTCTTTTCACACGCTTCATCTGCTAGTGCCTAAGCAGGATGGGCCTTCCCTGAGTAACCTATTTGAGACTTGATGCCAAAGTGCAAGCACCATGGGATGTAGTTAAGAGCCAAAGTGCACAGGTGTGCAGTAGGATGGATGAAGACTGCAAAGGAAGCTTTCTTGATCTGGAAGAAAATGAAAAGGGACACCTAGTACAATCCCTCTGTTGGGAATCTGAGGCACAATTACATTTCGTACTCACACACACACATGCGCTGTGGTTCAAGGTACAACTTGTGGCTCTGGTGCTGCCTCTCTGGTTCTGCCTGATGTGGCAGAACCCTCATGGCACTTCTCCCCACCCATACTCAGGCACCCTCCCGCAGCCCCTCCCCCACCCTAGACCCTTGAGCTCAACATTCCATCCAGTTACCTTTAAATTTGAGCTGGCTGCAGTTGGAGCCTGAACAGCCAGTTCACTCTCTGGATCACCAGCTTGAGTATTTTCTTGTTCTGGAGGCTGCCACTGAGGTGTGCTGAGTGTCCAAGCATAGGAGACAGCTTCAGAAGAAGGTCAGTGTTTCGGGCCGGGACTGTTGAAGCAGATTCCCTGCCATACCTCTGATCTTGGAGAAATCACATGGGATATTTGCCGCAAGCACAGAGAGGGAGGCTGGTCATTTGAGCATGAATTTGTAGAAAGAGAACAGCCTGTGCTCTCGTGGAGGCAGAAAGAGTATGTGGGGAAAGTGAGTCCTGTCCTGATGAGCCACATGGGGCTTGCCCATGAATGCCTTCTGGGCATTTTTTCCTGGCATGTCTCAGGTTTCTAAACTCACTATGGGAGGGACATAGCCATGACATAACTCGCTGGGTTGGATATGCCTGGCTCACTTTAGAGAACTGTCTATTCACCTGAGTGGGGCTGGAGGTTACCAGCCTCCCAACAGCCAACAGACGACAAGCTCCTTCACATGTCGGGATGCTTTCATTCGTTTCTGTTAGATGGTATCTTTGATTCAGATGGTTTTACTATTACTTTCCGCCACCACAGTGTTAGGACTCTAGATAGGCTTCAAAAGATTCTCCCCGTAACAGACACACGTATCTGACCCCACTGCGCATCTAACGCACTACCAACAAAGATGGCCTGTGTCTGCATATATGCCTGGGCCAGGTTGTCAGAGGCAGGAAACCTGAGGCCTCCATCCTGAAACCAGGCAAAACTGTTGTGCCTTGGTATTCAGGGCTTGGAGAGTAAGTGGAGACTTGTCAGCTGTGAAACAGAGTTTGACCTTCACTCAGTGATAGTTTCCTACTGCACCATTCCTCCTTGACTCATGTGCCTCTCAAATGTGGGGAGAGCTCCTCTGTTATCTCAGTGACAAGTTGGGAAAGGGATAACTCTCTCTTGGCTATTGATTCCCCTACTCCATTCACACCTTTCCCTTTTCTCCACAGCATCTCCGAAGCTGGGACAGGCATGATCCTGGACTCTGGCACCTCCATGTCCCCATTGATGCTGTTGCCCTGTCCCCAAACCAGTCATGGCCCAGCACCCCAGCCTCCAATGGGGCAGCCAGCTGGACCCCTTCTGAATGTAGCATTCCCTCCGGGCAGCTATCTTGTGCTACCTACACTTTTGCCAGCAACACCTGTGGTGGCAGGAGATGGTGGCTGTGGACCAAGTGTGGCTGGCCGTGTCAATACCATCCTCCACGAGACACCAGAAGCAAGGCCAATAGCGCCACCACACTCTCAGACCTTGGTCTTCAGCCAGGCCCCTCTCCACTTGAGTGCCACATGGGAGCCAACAGGTGTGCCAGCATCATCTGGGCAGACCCTTGTGCCTCTGACAACCACTGTGGTCACCCAGGACAGCCAGTTGGGCTGCACACCAGCTCTTGCTCCTGTGGTTCCACCACCAACTACTCAGGTGGCCCCCACTGTCTTTCCAAACCATGTGGCACCAGCGTCTCATGGAGGTGACAAGGAAGGGGCAACAGCTCCTTGCCAGGCCAAGGCTACATCTGATGGCCCCCAACACTCCACAAGCGTCTACAAGAACTTCCGGCGCTGGCAGCACTTCAAGGCTCTGGCCCGCAGGCACCTCCCCCAGAGCCCTGATGCTGAAGCTCTGGCCTGCTTCCTCATGTGAGTGCCCCCCACTGGGCTCCGGAGACCCGGATAGGGATGAGCTGCTGGGAGACAGAGTCAGCCTGTGTAGGGTTCGGGAAATAAGAGTGGAGGGACAGAGGAAAAACATGAGACATTTCATTCTCCACAGTGATACACTTGTGCCATCCTAAAGCTTTCAGCTCACTATGCTCACTGGATGGTCAACCTGCTGTGAGTGACTATATTTACATCACTTCTAGGACAACACTTACACGCATCCATCTCTAACATGCCCATGATATTGAGGCCTTCAGTGTGTCCAGAAAAACCAACACTGCACTTGGTATTCACTGTTGCATGTGCAAAGCATGCCGGAGCCTGGAGATTCTGTACCATGGGAAGGAGGACAGAGAGAGAGGGGAGCACAGAGCTGAGCAGGGCAGAGATGGCAGAGCCTCAGCTGGGGAGGCAAGCTTGTGTGGTGCACTGACTCTGATCCTGATGATTGATTTGTAGCCCCGTGCTGCGGACTCTGGCTCAGAGGAAGCCCAGCATGCCGCTGGAGGAGGGGATGCAGATTGCCATGCAAGAATGGCAGCAAACGAGCAAGTCGGAAAGGATGGACTTCTACAATATGGCAGCCAAGTGAGTTGGCTTCCTGAGTGTGGGTTTTGCTTGTGAGAACGGTGCAGAGAGAGGAGGGCCTGAGGAGCTGGACTTGTCAGCACACACACTGAGCAAAGGACTGCTGTGGCCCAGCTCCTGCCTGAGGCCATCATCTCCCAGGATAGCCACATTCAAGCATGCATGCTAGGTTTGATGAGAACCATCGCCCAAGTTGCTCCCTAACCCATGTCTGCTGCTACCACTACGTCAGTGAGGAGGGCTGAGGTGGAGCAGGAAACACAGACCACCGTGTGTCCTCCTACCTGCGGAACTGTGCCCATGGGACACACTCTCCCAGCCACTTGCCCTCTGCCTCATGACCTGCAACTGGCAGTCTTTGACATGCAGCTTCCTAATGCTGTTCCAGAACATTCTGTAAAACAGTGCTTGGGCACAAGAGGTTACACTTTTGCGCTAGCACCACCACTCTGCCATTCCAGCAGCTCACGAAAAGTGACATGTTACAATACACAGCAGAGGAAATGCCCGGCTCTCTGCTAGGCTTCCTATTCCTATCCCCACCACATCAACTACATCTCTTACTTTGCCTAGAAGACCTCAGTGGCCATGTCTCAGGCACCTGAACCTGCTAGGAACCCAGCAGCTTCTGGCACAATTCCTGTGGGGACCAGCTTCTGGCACCCTACATGATGCTTCTGTATAGGGAATTTCATGGCCCACAGCATGTCACATTTGTCTCCCAGACCTACTGGGGCACTCTGAGGACCCATGTTCCATGCCATTGGAGTGCAGATAGGAATAGCTCTTTCCAGAACAAACACCACAACCCTTTTACACATCTCTGCCATCATCAGCTGCTGCGTGGTGCAGGGACCAAGCTTTGGGTAATAGAGTTGGGTGTTTCCCCCTCCCTCTTTTAGGTTTATGGAGTTTGAGGCCGAGGAGATGGAGAGGCTGACGCTGGAGTGCATGAAGGGGAAAACGTACCAGCCTCCTCCAGCCCCAGTGCACCTGCTTCCTCAAGGGCCCCCAGCTACTGGGCTTGTCCAGCAGACAGGTACAACTTCCCACTTCAACACACCAACCATGCAGAGGCACGGAGGGCCCCAGGACCCCCAAGAGACATAGTGGAATTCTGTCCCTTCCAGGAAATATGCATTCCTTTATGCAAATATTTACAAAGAAGCATCCAGGTCTTTAATGTTCTTCATAACCTGGATACTGGTTAATCATGTTCCTAGTCTATCACATGGCACTTGTCTCTGAAGACTCCTCACATTCTTCTTCAGTGTGGTGGAGCTGGGGGAGAGAACACAGAATCTCGGTGACACTCTTAGATATTCCACCTTTTCCCCATCTTCTCCTTTGACTGCTGGGGACTTACTGCCATGGTCTCGCCTATGAGTCATTTATCTCCAAGTCCTGGCCCCTATATTGTGGGTGATTTGGAGCGGGAGACCCTGTCCTCATACTCTATTCCTCACCACAGTGTCTGAACCCGGCATGGACAGCTCCAAGGCCTTACCGGTCTATCCCCAGCCACCAAGAAATTGGCAGCCTCAGGACGAGACCCCAGAGGCTCTGAGCAAGTACACAAACATCACAGAAGTGCTACAGGGGCCGATGCCCTCCACCAAGAAGAAACCTAGTGCAAAACAAGACACAGATGGGATCTGGACTCCCCAAGACATGGAGACCTATCCAGACCCAGAACTACTCAACTACATTGATGAGCTGTGTGCCCAGGAGGACTTCACTGATAAGGTGGGCTGTGCACTTCTGAGTGCTACAAGATCTAAGCCATGAGCAATTCAGGCCCTTGGAGCACTTTCTCCTCACTAGCTAATTGTGACTCTGGTGTCTGTGTGGCAGCCTCTGTGTGTGTGTGTGTGTGTGTGTGTGTGTGTGTGTGTGTGTGTGTGTGAATGTTATGTGTGTGCCCTACTGATTTACTATCCATAGACATTCATGGATTCAGGGTAGTCTTTATGGTCTGATTCTACTTGAAATCCTCTGGACTTGGGAAGCATCGTGTCAAGAGGCTCAGCGACTGGTTTCTTCCCTTTCAGGTGGAGGCCATCATTCACCCTCGATTCCTAGCAGAACTGCTTTCCCCTGATGCACAGCTGGATCTCATGGCCCTGGTGGAGGAGTTGGAGAAGGAGGAAGTGCTGACTGCTGAGCAGGTGAAGGAGGGGAGCAGGGAGAGGAGGCAGAGCAGGAGCACAGAGACAGCAGGTCGTCAGGGCAGGTGTAGAGCAGGAAAAGCAAGTGTGTGGGGAGTAGCAGGTGATTTGTAAGGACAGAGAGGGCTAGCAGGTAACCGTGTGATTCAGGGACGCACACCTGGGTAGAGTCAGGGCTGGAGGGTGTGTGTTAGAGTATGAGCAGAGACTATGTCTGTCCTTACGCTGCCTGGGACATGTGTCTTTGAGGGTGTTGCTTCAGGTGGGTTGCAGACACACACACATGGGTTGGACACAGGGTAGTGTGGAAAGGTGAGGGTAAGAGAGCTTCAAGTGAGCAGCTCAGCAGAGTGAAGATTTCCCTCTGTGCGACCAGCCCAGTGACTCTGCCTTTCCTGCCTCCTCCTGAATCCCTTGCTCTGCAACTCTAGCGTTCCTCACAACTAGAATTCAGCCACTAAGTTCCTGTTTCCTCCTGCAGGTGGTGGAGAAGCCCCTTTCCCTCTTGAGTGAGGATGGGGCTGTGGGGGCAACCGCCACTCAGCAAGCACTCTTATTGGACACCATTCCTGAGGCTGTCACCTGCCAAGGTGCACAGAGTGAAGACTGTGCCCAGCCAAATGCAGTCAGTGCTGACATCGACTCACAACAGGTCTCTTCCCAGCATCTGCAGAGATGTGCTGTCTTAGGCAACAGGCCTAAGGAGGCTGCAGGCTTTGCTGGGCATCAGGAGTATCTTTTCCCAGGGACTTTCAAAACTCCATCCACACAAGGCCACCATGTCCCTGCCCCAAGATGCCCCAAGCCTGCAGGAAGCTTCAGAGCACAATCATCTGTTGAGAACCCACAACCACCAGTGGGCCTCTCCACGAACAACGAGGATGAGCTCCCCAGCCTGGCCTTCTTCCTGAACTCCCAGCTTCACCTGCTGCCTTTGGATCTTGACCAGAGCCCCGTCTGCCCAGCGCACGAGCCTCTCTCTAGCCAGGGAAGGGGCCTCAGTTGTGTTGTCCCTAAAACTCGCAAATCCAAAAAGCGAGTTCATCAGGGAGGCCCGGTTCCTGCGACCAAGAAGACTCGCTCGGGCTCTGGGCTTGGAGCCCTTGGCAGGCAGGCCCTGGCTCTCGGTCGTATTGGAAAGAGCCAGGCTCAAAAGAGGAGCCATGATCCCATGGTCAGCAGGAGGAAGAAGAGGCAGCGTTAAGGCAAGAGGGGTACATGGACATTACCATGCAGCCTCTCTAGGTGCAGTCTGCAGAATATGGACTTTCCCGTGTCCTGCACTCCAAGGGACCTAGGATGATTGATTGATCACCCAGGGCTGCACCTCCTCATAGGAGGCAGGGAGGGGTGGAGGGAGTGGGAAAGGGAAGGGAGGGTGAGGATGGAGTGGGGTGGGGTGGGAAGATATCGCTTTGGGTAGTATGTATTTGAATAAAGATAATTCCATTGGAAATATCCTCCTGGCCACAGTCCTCTATTCCATCATCATTGGCGTGATGAAGAGGAGGAAGAATGCACAGATGGGAAGCACTACAGCTCAGCGCTCAGGGGACTGGCAGAAAACCTCCTCAAGTTGCTGCATGTCTGTTTGTAGAACTTGCAGTTGTCAAAGTGAAAACTGCCTAGGGATGCTCCTCATTTCCTTCCATGTCAGGGACCTTCTAGTGCAGCTTTTGTCCTCTCTGCCCTTTAAACCTGGCGGGTTAGTTTTGAATGCTCTGACCTGAGCATCATGGACCAATGGGAGGAATTGAGCCTGCGGGTGGCATTTTGTGAGCGAGCTGCATTGTGCTTTCTGAAAGAGTGGAGACAATGGAGCTGGACCTATCCGTGTTAGGACTGGCCCTTGCTGAGTGTGGGATTGGAGTCCTGGGAAAGCCCTGGCTTGGGATCAGATTCTTAGTGCCTCTGGATTTTGCCACTCTCCAGCTGCCTGAATTGGATACTCGATCAGAAGTCAGAGCTTCCCGTAGCTTCCAGGAAGTGATGCTGCTTCTCAGGTCAGCTTAGGAAGAGATAGCTACTTTGGTGGAGGATGGATCCAATACTGTGGTTGCACACAGTTAATAGGATGTCCATGAACAGGGGCTTCTAGATTTGCTGCCAGCACTGCAGTACAGGTGCCAGGACCGTCCTTCCACACAACTGATACCCTCAATGCCTAATCCCAATTCTCAACACATGGGTCAACACAAGATGACAGAGATCAATGAGCCTTCAAGAATCTCAGATTCCCTCCTGAAACCTCGGCTGTCCGACGTGTCACACAAACTCAAACGGAAGGTCTTCCCTCAGGCTTTGATTCTCAGAAACAAACACTCTGAATTGTGGTAGGGATGAGCGCAGTCATCTTAGAGCAGGCCACACCTCTTGCCAACCAGCCTCTCTCCTCACAATCTAGACCCACGTTTCTCATTTCGCACAAAGGCTAAACACTTGCTGATGCTTATAATGCATATCAACTTGCTCCAGGATTCCAATACATATCTAGTAGTGAAAGAGAAAAGCCCAATGCTTATGATGCATGGCAACTTCCTTTAGTTTTGTCATACATATGTCTTAATGTGAGCGAAAGGCCTCCTCCTCACAACATAGAGCAAGGCTAAACTATGGTATTCTTTTCTTCATTTGACTTCTGTTTTATGATTAATATCATGTTACGATAGTGTCCCACTGACCCTAGGATTTCCCTTAACCACTCACCAAGTCGCCTCTTCCCATTCCCACTGAGTTCCCCTTTATTATACTATAGTACAGTTCTACATAAACACTCATATGTCCAGCCTTGCAGCCATAATCATGGCAGAGAGTCCAGCATTCTCTTCTCAAGACACAATTCACAGGTTCACTGGGAGTCCATCTTTGATCTCCAAGCAGAGATGCATACTGCATGGCATTCTCACATCTGGAGGCCTATCTTAGTCTCCAATACACACTTACTATGCATCCCCTTCAATGAAAACCCACAAAGCAAATCAACAACAGGAACTAGTGGAGAAATTTACAACACCATGAACCGAAATCACACGCTACTGGATATGACAGTCTCCAATACACAGTTACTTTACATCCACTTCAATGAAAAGCCACAAAACAAAGTCAACAACGGGAAGAAAGCAAGGGATTAAAAATGCCATGAAATTAAAGAACAGGCTACCAAAGGACTAATGTGTCACGGAAGAAATGAAAAAGAAAATCAAGAACCTTTCTCAAGAAAACGATGCTACTCTGTGATCTGTGAGTCAGTGACAAGTTAGTAGGAGATTAAACAAACAACCAAAAACACATGCATAAGACATAGTTTCCTCTGATCTTTGTTGATGAGATAACTTGCTGACGAGGCAGCAAATAGATGGGTTTTGGTTTTCTAATCAATCAAACATCATAGATTAGTAGAGTGGATTCAATAAACTATATTTTCAGCTCAGGACACATAGCTATTATTACTCCCCAGGAAACACACAGAGGCAGGTTTAAGGTCTGTGAATGTTGTTTTTCTCTTTTAAATGACTTTTTATTGAGATACAGTGAATACATTTCAAAATACTGTTTTGGGAGCATAGTAAAACACCCACAAATAAAGTTTCAATGATCTTGAATGGAAATCTACCATTTAAGAACACAATCTATAATAAGAAAAACAAGACATATAGAACAAATTATTACACTAACATTTGAATCGCAACATGAGTTTGTTCCTGTCCTAGAATGTACTATGGTGTCTTGTATCGAATTGTTTGCTAAACCAAAGCCCACAGAAACATCTCAGGATTCATTCCAGAAAGATTCAGCTTTTACATTGAGGTGTACAAATGATTTTGAATTCCTCTTTGTAATTGGTACAACGACTCAATGAATACACCAAAGCTCACGTTTGCATTATATTTTTTAAACCCATTTTTTTCTAAACCCAATTGCACTGAAGTGAAGCCCAACTTTCTCGGCCATATTGCTGTAAACATCTATTAAAAACAACTCTCATTTACACATATGTCTTCAAGAAACACTTTAATCTCACTTTCTCAAAGGTAACGGAGACCTGGGGCTGTGAATGACCTCCCTAGTGTACTAGAGATTGGATTCCATGTGACGACAGGATTCCTCGGGGACTGAGGCCCCCTCACCCAGCACCTGGGCTCAAATCCACTGCAGCTTGTGGGCCCTTCTCTGATATCTTCTGAGTCGTACGCAGTACTCACTAGGAATGTGTGCTTGTGCAGTAAGGGGAGCCTCAGCTTGGAGCACTCCCACTTCCAAGAGGAATGAGTCCTGCCTTTCAGGAAAGGACGGTTGCTCCAGGGAAGCCAGGAGCCCACATGCGAGCACATGGACAGGGCAGTCATCAGGCCAGGAAACCACTAGCACACCAGGGAAGAATTAGAGGACTTGTTCATGCTGACCAACTGCTTGTAGCAGTAGGGGGCTAGGGTACAGTGTGCAAGCCTAATGCCTAAAGTCCTCACTTTGCACGCGCACAACAGGATCCCATATGGCTGCAGGTTCAAATCCTGGCTGCTCCACTTGCCATCCTGCTGCCAACTTGTGGCCTGGGAATGCAGTGGAGGATGGCCTGAAGCCTTGGGACCCAGTGCCTGCATAAGACACCCCGAAGAAGCTCCTGGCTCTTGGATTTGGATTGGCTCAGGTCTGGCTGGTGTGGCCCCTTGGGGAGTGAACCAGCAGAGGTAACACCTGTTGCTCTGTATCTCCTCTCTCTTCATCTGCCCTTTGAATAAAAGAAATCTATCATTAACAAGAATAAAAAAAAGAGTAGTGGTCTGATAGGTGCTGGGAGAGCAAGGACCCTCTCCCATCTTGCTATTTCCAGCCTCTGTGACCACATGGCAGGACTTTTCTTGGCAGATCCTTCTCCTTGCACTCTGACCTCAGCTCCCAATAGAGATGCCTTACAGGACTGTACACTGAGCTATGCCAGTCATACAAATGTTGGTCCTGACTCCTGGGGACACCTCCAGGCTGTGTTAGTGTTGTTGCAGAAGTTGTCACACTAGCACAGCAAGTGTTTCAAGCACCCCAAACAACCTTGGCCGATGTTGGCCCCATTGTATCTGGTCAGTCTTGGGCCTCAGCTATGGCTTCAGCTGCATGGCAAACCACTGGTAGGAGACAGCAGTCTGAAAAGCAATGTAGGGATCAAATGCCAGATCCCAAGACACCAAGACTTTTCGTCATCCTCGACTGCTTTCCCAGGCCCCAAGCAGACACCTGGATGGAAAGAGGAGCAGCTGGGACACAAATTGCATGCTGGTACTTGCAGGTCAAAGACCAGACAAGTGAGCCATTCTGCCAGCCTCACAACTTCTTCGGTGAAAATCAACAGTTCAGTGTTTGTAACCATTCCCACATTTCATCTCAATTGCCAAGAACTTTTATGTTCCTTAGTAAACACATACGCAATTGTCCCGTATATACAGAAGTACATGATGCAGGGTTCGCACAAGGATCACGACTGCTCCATCAGAAGAGACTTACTCAAACACCAGCACGCAATAGAAGAGACTCGGTTACCAAAAACAATACAGATATACCCTGACATGCTAAAATATACGGAAGGAAAGCAGCATATGGAAGAGTTATCTATAACCACATGCTTGTTGTACTTCAACTCACACTGGCTAACACAGCAAATTAAACCCAATGGCCATCACCTGATGACTGGATAAAGAAACTGTGGTACATATACAACATGGAATACTGCTCAGCCATTAAAATCCATAGAATGTTGTCTTGCAAAACTCAATGGACCTGCCGGCTCTACCTTCAGACTAGAGATGGTCCCACCAAGAAACCATTGAACTTACCAGGACAATAAGATGCTGGACTTTATGCTTGGTAAATACCTCCAATGAAAGAATGTCAACTGAATTTGAACTTTGGAAATGCAACAAGGTGGAGCAATCCACCGTGGGGGGAGGGTTTTGGGAGGGGAGGAGGGAATCCCAGTGCATAAAAAATGAATCACATAATGCAATGTAATTCATTTAAAAAATGAAATGCAATAAAAAAAACCTCAATGGACCAACTGGAAACCCTGATACTTCCTGAAACACACCCGGCCGAAACAAACAAATATCATATGTTCTCCCTGATATGTGACAGCTAATACACAGAGTGCAGGAAATGTCTTCTTTGTGACATTGACATCCAAGAATTCAACTGTTGTTTATAACCTTTGGTTCAATACCTAAGCACAGTGGATTTTGGTTTTTTTCTATTTGATATCTGCTGATATCTACCTAAGGGAATATGTGAAGCAAAATGAAAAAGTCATTGCAAAAAAAATTGGGGAAAATGGGTGAGATAAGGAGAGAGGAGCATGGGTGCAGAATGCAGAAAGGGGTGCAGTGCGGTAGGAGGTGTTTCTCTGCTCCTCAATGTGTCCCATATAATCTGTGAAATTGGTTCACTTGACATAAAGTGATAGGTGTCCAAAGAACACATAAGTATCGTCTATCTGCTTAGGACAATGGAAAAGTATCCTAATGGTACTCACTAAGGAAAGTTTAAACTCAGCATTTTTCAGACAATAATAATGCCTCTCTTAGGAACATGGCAATTCAGGGCCACGAGATGTTGTTCACAATAGTCATGCCACAGCTAACTTAAATGTGTGGCTCAGACACCAACACTTGTTCAGAACGAGTTAAACTGCTGCCTGTGATATAGCATAGACAGGCCCCAGGTTCAAGTCCTGTTTGCTTCACTTCTGGTCCAGCTCCCTGTGGGTGCACCTGGGAAAGCAGCAGAAGATGGCCCGAGTGCTTGGCGACCTGCACCCACGTGGGAGACAAAAACATAGATCCCGGTTTCTTGCTCATGACTTTGACCTGGACAAGCTTTCAGTGTGACCGCCATTTGGGGAGTGAACCAGTCAATGAAAGAGCTCTCTCACATTCTGGATGTCTTTCATAACTAAAAGGAAAAAATTGTATAAAGATAGACACATTCATCAATATAAACAACACTGATACAATTTGTATCTATGTGTGTATACTAATCTACATTTCTCAAAGAAAGGGGAGAAAATAAAAATAGAGATATACTCAAATATGTTGCCATTTAAAACATCTACAACATTCTGTGAAAAAAATAAGACTTAAAAACCTGCCAAAAATTACGAGAACACACATATATCCAGAATATGCTGCCCCAACTAAGTTCCCCTGACTTCTAACTTGTACAAAATGCAGATCACAACAAAAACTAAAAAGCTCATCATCAGCACATATACATATATATGCACATAGCCTTGGGAAGCTCATATTACACACATATACAAACACACGCAGATACTATAGACAGCATACATGCAGACTTACAATACCTCCACTGTCCACTCTAAAAACCCAATCGACACAGAGAAACCAACACCCACCCATGTGTGCAAACACATAAGATCCCCACTAACCACTTCAATGCACAAAGAACCCAAGTAGGAATAAAATCAAATACATAGTTGGGCTCAGCTGTGTGGTCCAGAGGCTGCTTGAGAACCTCCATCACAGCCTGAGTGTCACTTTGTGCCCTGGCTGCTTTGCTTCAGAAGCATTGCCAGCTAAAGGCCCTGAAAAGGCAGTGGAGGACGCTTATGGCCCTGACAGGTGACCGGGATGGGATGGAGGTTCCCACTTGCAATGTAGCCTATCCCAGACATAAGGGTTGTGGTTGCTTGGGGCCTGAACAGCACATAGGGGATCGATTTCTATCACTCTGCCTTACGGTAATAAATCGAACAGAAACAATCTCGTGTTCCCGGCGCAATGTCTCCATTGGCTCATTTTCAACCTGCGATCACTGGGATCCCATAGAGCCACTGATAAAGTGTCCCATCTATTCCACTTCCCATCCAGCATCCTGCTTGTGTCCTGGGACAGCCAGTGGCAAATGGCCCACTGACTACTCTCAGGAATAGGAGCTTTCTCCTTGCACATCTGAATTGGGTTTTCACATCTGGTGGGAGAAAGTTTTCGCCATGGATTTCAGCGTTCTCTTGTCGAATTAGAGCACCAGCAGAGCAAGGGGAGGAGCCACGAGCGGCCTGCCACCGTGGCAGTGGCAGATTGGCTTTGGCCTAAAGGCTCTTGCCCCAGTGAGCACACCACCAAGTGCACTGAGCACCACAGGGCAGGATCTGCTGCACAAACCAAGGGTGAGACGCTCACTGGAGCAGGAACCACCACCAAGTGCAGCAACACACTGGCTCGGTTGGCCTATGGCGGGTCTAAGCTCCCATCCCCTGCTGATAGATAACAAGCCCTGAACAATCTCCATTTATGTGAACAATGACCACTCAGAATCGGCTCTCATATGGCGCCTGTGCCTATCCACCACGACCAACCGCCATAATGGATGCTGGGAGACGTTGAAGTGCATCACGTGCCTGATGCTACTGCCCCCTGCAGGAGAGCAAGCCCACCAGCACGTGACGCCCCACCAAGAGTCCAGGGACACCAACGAGACCATAGGACTGGGGCTTCCAAAAGCCCTGCAGGCTCATGGCCTCAGCATATACATCCTCCTGGAACTTGCAGTCCTAAAGAAAGCACCAACAAGTGCAGCATTTGTGATTGACAGAGAGGTGGTGCAGTGAATATTCTCATGGTGGAATCAGCTTCCTAAAACCCTCTTCCCTTTCCATACACTCTCTCATCAGTAGGTACAGAAGTGCTGCTAGAGCAGGGATATGGTGTTCTGGAAATTGGTTGCAATCCTGTGGAATGTGCAAGGTTCGTGTTTTTTTAAAATCCATTCCCAAACATCCTCTCCTAGCTTGAAGCATGAGTGCAATTTGATAGCATTGTGGCCCTGAAAAACGGACACTTGTTCACAATACCACATGATGAAGGATTGAAGTTGTAGTGAAGGGGGTGTGACAATGATACTCCCAATGAGGAATGCACTTCCGTGATAAGCCTGGATTCAAATGACCTGGGTCCTAAGAGGAAGCCGAGCATCCCCTCATTGGCCAGCATATGATCCCATGGGAGAGATGGTTTGAGATCGAGAATTGGATGCTTGGCTTGTGGTAGACTACACTGCCATCCTCGGGGCAGTAGATTTCTAACTACTGCAAATTCAAGGCTCGAGCAATGTGCACTCTCAGATTTTTGTTAGGAACCAAAGAGTAAAATGTGTCTCCAAATTACTGATGTATTTTGTTGTTGTGATTTCACTACCATTGAAGTTCCACATGCTGGGGTGACTGCGGCAAATCAAGTAGCATCAAAAATAGTCTACCTTTTTGCAACTGCCATACATGAATGTAGAGTGAGGATGGACTCTTCTCCTGCCCCTACTTCATGTTTGCTTTCCAAGAGGTAATCAATGATGACCGGTTAGTACCTTACATATGCTAGGAAGATAGTTGAGATATAATGGAGGAGGCAACACAGGGTACACTGAAGAGAAATACTAAGAACTCTGAAAGCATGGAAATTGGTTCTAGACCAAAAGGTTTCTATCATTCTCTTTTTGATAAAACTGTTCAGCCAGCTCCTTTGAGTGCCTGCAATTTTTGTGAACAAGCAGAACAAGTGAGCTGCTCACCACTGATTCACTCCCCAGTGCCCTCCAATTCCACAACTGGCCATGGCCAAAGTGGGATGAGGAGACTCACTGTAGGTGTGTCACAAGTTGACACAAATGCATGACTTGTACAATCAACTTGCTTGCCACGGTGAATGAGTGCTCTCAGGAAGAGAGAAGAAGGCGGTGAGCTGGGTAACAGACCTAGATAGACTGTTACAACAGCTCAAGATAGCTTAACGGCTAGGTTAAATGCTCTTTCTACCTCCACGAGAGCAGTCTGTACTCTTTCTACAAAGACACTGACATTTGAATCCACTATACACCATTTGTTAGGCTATCTCCTGAGTAGACAAAAGTGAGTATTCCCCTCAGAAACACACAGTTCTATTCTACAGATCAGAAATACATTTCAAATAAGAGCTCATTTGAGCAAAAGAAAATGCCGTCGACTGGCATTAAGGGAGCGATGTACACCTCCCACGAATGACTCGAGAAAATGGAAGTGGGTTTCCAGATCTGTGGAAGGTTTTGCATATTTCATTCAAGTTTTGGAATAGCTCAAGGACTGGCTTGCTACAAATAGGAAATGAAGAGCATTCGGGGAGAAAACATTACTCACTGAACAACCCATGAGGTTGTTGTGTACGCTTGACCATGATTTGGTACTGAGCTGAGTGTTTCCATCCAAGGGTTTGGAAGTCAGACTGTCCCTTGGCAAATGCACCAAAGACTTTGGCATTAGACAATACTTGGGAGAGTCAAAGCGGGAACCTTCAGCATCATGTGCATGTCTCAGCCCAACACTAGGATCTGAGATGAACTTCTTTTCACACGCTTCATCTGCTAGTGCCTAAGCAGGATGGGCCTTCCCTGAGTAACCTATTTGAGACTTGATGCCAAAGTGCAAGCACCATGGGATGTAGTTAAGAGCCAAAGTGCACAGGTGTGCAGTAGGATGGATGAAGACTGCAAAGGAAGCTTTCTTGATCTGGAAGAAAATGAAAAGGGACACCTAGTACAATCCCTCTGTTGGGAATCTGAGGCACAATTACATTTCGTACTCACACACACACATGCGCTGTGGTTCAAGGTACAACTTGTGGCTCTGGTGCTGCCTCTCTGGTTCTGCCTGATGTGGCAGAACCCTCATGGCACTTCTCCCCACCCATACTCAGGCACCCTCCCGCAGCCCCTCCCCCACCCTAGACCCTTGAGCTCAACATTCCATCCAGTTACCTTTAAATTTGAGCTGGCTGCAGTTGGAGCCTGAACAGCCAGTTCACTCTCTGGATCACCAGCTTGAGTATTTTCTTGTTCTGGAGGCTGCCACTGAGGTGTGCTGAGTGTCCAAGCATAGGAGACAGCTTCAGAAGAAGGTCAGTGTTTCGGGCCGGGACTGTTGAAGCAGATTCCCTGCCATACCTCTGATCTTGGAGAAATCACATGGGATATTTGCCGCAAGCACAGAGAGGGAGGCTGGTCATTTGAGCATGAATTTGTAGAAAGAGAACAGCCTGTGCTCTCGTGGAGGCAGAAAGAGTATGTGGGGAAAGTGAGTCCTGTCCTGATGAGCCACATGGGGCTTGCCCATGAATGCCTTCTGGGCATTTTTTCCTGGCATGTCTCAGGTTTCTAAACTCACTATGGGAGGGACATAGCCATGACATAACTCGCTGGGTTGGATATGCCTGGCTCACTTTAGAGAACTGTCTATTCACCTGAGTGGGGCTGGAGGTTACCAGCCTCCCAACAGCCAACAGACGACAAGCTCCTTCACATGTCGGGATGCTTTCATTCGTTTCTGTTAGATGGTATCTTTGATTCAGATGGTTTTACTATTACTTTCCGCCACCACAGTGTTAGGACTCTAGATAGGCTTCAAAAGATTCTCCCCGTAACAGACACACGTATCTGACCCCACTGCGCATCTAACGCACTACCAACAAAGATGGCCTGTGTCTGCATATATGCCTGGGCCAGGTTGTGAGAGGCAGGAAACCTGAGGCCTCCATCCTGAAACCAGGCAAAACTGTTGTGCCTTGGTATTCAGGGCTTGGAGAGTAAGTGGAGACTTGTCAGCTGTGAAACAGAGCTTGACCTTCACTCAGTGATAGTTTCCTACTGCACCATTCCTCCTTGACTCATGTGCCTCTCAAATGTGGGGAGAGCTCCTCTGTTATCTCAGTGACAAGTTGGGAAAGGGATAACTCTCTCTTGGCTATTGATTCCCCTACTCCATTCACACCTTTCCCTTTTCTCCACAGCATCTCCGAAGCTGGGACAGGCATGATCCTGGACTCTGGCACCTCCATGTCCCCATTGATGCTGTTGCCCTGTCCCCAAACCAGTCATGGCCCAGCACCCCAGCCTCCAATGGGGCAGCCAGCTGGACCCCTTCTGAATGTAGCATTCCCTCCGGGCAGCTATCTTGTGCTACCTACACTTTTGCCAGCAACACCTATGGTGGCAGGAGATGGTGGCTGTGGACCAAGTGTGGCTGGCCGTGTCAATACCATCCTCCACGAGACACCAGAAGCAAGGCCAATAGCGCCACCACACTCTCAGACCTTGGTCTTCAGCCAGGCCCCTCTCCACTTGAGTGCCACATGGGAGCCAACAGGTGTGCCAGCATCATCTGGGCAGACCCTTGTGCCTCTGACAACCACTGTGGTCACCCAGGACAGCCAGTTGGGCTGCACACCAGCTCTTGCTCCTGTGGTTCCACCACCAACTACTCAGGTGGCCCCCACTGTCTTTCCAAACCATGTGGCACCAGCGTCTCATGGAGGTGACAAGGAAGGGGCAACAGCTCCTTGCCAGGCCAAGGCTACATCTGATGGCCCCCAACACTCCACAAGCGTCTACAAGAACTTCCGGCGCTGGCAGCACTTCAAGGCTCTGGCCCGCAGGCACCTCCCCCAGAGCCCTGATGCTGAAGCTCTGGCCTGCTTCCTCATGTGAGTGCCCCCCACTGGGCTCCGGAGACCCGGATAGGGATGAGCTGCTGGGAGACAGAGTCAGCCTGTGTAGGGTTCGGGAAATAAGAGTGGAGGGACAGAGGAAAAACATGAGACATTTCATTCTCCACAGTGATACACTTGTGCCATCCTAAAGCTTTCAGCTCACTATGCTCACTGGATGGTCAACCTGCTGTGAGTGACTATATTTACATCACTTCTAGGACAACACTTACACGCATCCATCTCTAACATGCCCATGATATTGAGGCCTTCAGTGTGTCCAGAAAAACCAACACTGCACTTGGTATTCACTGTTGCATGTGCAAAGCATGCCGGAGCCTGGAGATTCTGTACCATGGGAAGGAGGACAGAGAGAGAGGGGAGCACAGAGCTGAGCAGGGCAGAGATGGCAGAGCCTCAGCTGGGGAGGCAAGCTTGTGTGGTGCACTGACTCTGATCCTGATGATTGATTTGTAGCCCCGTGCTGCGGACTCTGGCTCAGAGGAAGCCCAGCATGCCGCTGGAGGAGGGGATGCAGATTGCCATGCAAGAATGGCAGCAAACGAGCAAGTCGGAAAGGATGGACTTCTACAATATGGCAGCCAAGTGAGTTGGCTTCCTGAGTGTGGGTTTTGCTTGTGAGAACGGTGCAGAGAGAGGAGGGCCTGAGGAGCTGGACTTGTCAGCACACACACTGAGCAAAGGACTGCTGTGGCCCAGCTCCTGCCTGAGGCCATCATCTCCCAGGATAGCCACATTCAAGCATGCATGCTAGGTTTGATGAGAACCATCGCCCAAGTTGCTCCCTAACCCATGTCTGCTGCTACCACTACGTCAGTGAGGAGGGCTGAGGTGGAGCAGGAAACACAGACCACCGTGTGTCCTCCTACCTGCGGAACTGTGCCCATGGGACACACTCTCCCAGCCATTCGCCTTCTGCCTCATGACCTGCAACTGGCAGTCTTTGACATGCAGCTTCCTAATGCTGTTCCAGAACATTCTGTAAAACAGTGCTTGGGCACAAGAGGTTACACTTTTGCGCTAGCACCACCACTCTGCCATTCCAGCAGCTCACGAAAAGTGACATGTTACAGTACACAGCAGAGGAAATGCCCGGCTCTCTGCTAGGCTTCCTATTCCTATCCCCACCACATCAACTACATCTCTTACTTTGCCTAGAAGACCTCAGTGGCCATGTCTCAGGCACCTGAACCTGCTAGGAACCCAGCAGCTTCTGGCACAAGTCCTGTGGGGACCAGCTTCTGGCACCCTACATGATGCTTCTGTATAGGGAATTTCATGGCCCACAGCGTGTCACATTTGTCTCCCAGGCCTACTGGGGCACTCTGAGGACCCATGTTCCATGCCATTGGAGTGCAGATAGGAATAGCTCTTTCCAGAACAAACACCACAACGCTTTTACACATCTCTGCCATCATCAGCTGCTGCGTGGTGCAGGGACCAAGCTTTGGGTAATAGAGTTGGGTGTTTCCCCCTCCCTCTTTTAGGTTTATGGAGTTTGAGGCCGAGGAGATGGAGAGGCTGACGCTGGAGTGCATGAAGGGGAAAACGTACCAGCCTCCTCCAGCCCCAGTGCACCTGCTTCCTCAAGGGCCCCCAGCTACTGGGCTTGTCCAGCAGACAGGTACAACTTCCCACTTCAACACACCAACCATGCAGAGGCACGGAGGGCCCCAGGACCCCCAAGAGACATAGTGGAATTCTGTCCCTTCCAGGAAATATGCATTCCTTTATGCAAATATTTACAAAGAAGCATCCAGGTCTTTAATGTTCTTCATAACCTGGATACTGGTTAATCATGTTCCTAGTCTATCACATGGCACTTGTCTCTGAAGACTCCTCACATTCTTCTTCAGTGTGGTGGAGCTGGGGGAGAGAACACAGAATCTCGGTGACACTCTTAGATATTCCACCTTTTCCCCATCTTCTCCTTTGACTGCTGGGGACTTACTGCCATGGTCTCGCCTATGAGTCATTTATCTCCAAGTCCTGGCCCCTATATTGTGGGTGATTTGGAGCGGGAGACCCTGTCCTCATACTCTATTCCTCACCACAGTGTCTGAACCCGGCATGGACAGCTCCAAGGCCTTACCAGTCCATCCCCAGCCACCAAGAAACTGGCAGCCTCAGGACGAGACCCCAGAGGCTCTGAGCAAGTACACAAACATCACAGATGTGCTACAGGGGCCGATGCCCTCCACCAAGAAGATACCTAGTGCAAAACAAGACACAGATGGGATCTGGACTCCCCAAGACATGGAGACCTATCCAGACCCAGAACTACTCAACTACATTGATGAGCTGTGTGCCCAGGAGGACTTCACTGATAAGGTGGGCTGTGCACTTCTGAGTGCTACAAGATCTAAGCCATGAGCAATTCAGGCCCTTGGAGCACTTTCTCCTCACTAGCTACTTGTGACTCTGGTGTCTGTGTGGCAGCCTCTGTGTGTGTGTGTGTGTGTGTGTGAATGTTATGTGTGTGCCCTACTGATTTACAATCCATAGACATTCATGGATTCAGGGTAGTCTTTATGGTCTGATTCTACTTGAAATCCTCTGGACTTGGGAAGCATCGTGTCAAGAGGCTCAGCGACTGGTTTCTTCCCTTTCAGGTGGAGGCCATCATTCACCCTCGATTCCTAGCAGAACTGCTTTCCCCTGATGCACAGCTGGATCTCATGGCCCTGGTGGAGGAGTTGGAGAAGGAGGAAGTGCTGACTGCTGAGCAGGTGAAGGAGGGGAGAAGGGAGAGGAGGCAGAGCAGGAGCACAGAGACAGCAGGTCGTCAGGGCAGGTGTAGAGCAGGAAAAGCAAGTGTGTGGGGAGTAGCAGGTGATTTGTAAGGACAGAGAGGGCTAGCAGGTAACCGTGTGATTCAGGGACGCACACCTGGGTAGAGTCAGGACTGGAGGGTGTGTGTTACAGTATGAGCAGAGACTATGTCTGTCCTTACGCTGCCTGGGACATGTGTCTTTGAGGGTGTTGCTTCAGGTGGGTTGCAGACACACACACATGGGTTGGACACAGGGTAGTGTGGAAAGGTGAGGGTAAGAGAGCTTCAAGAGAGCAGCTCAGCAGAGTGAAGATTTCCCTCTGTGCGACCAGCCCAGTGACTCTGCCTTTCCTGCCTCCTCCTGAATCCCTTGCTCTGCAACTCTAGCGTTCCTCACAACTAGAATTCAGCCACTAAGTTCCTGTTTCCTCCTGCAGGTGGTGGAGAAGCCCCTTTCCCTCTTGAGTGAGGATTGGGCTGTGGGGGCAACCGCCACTCAGCAAGCACTCTTACTGGACACCATTCCTGAGGCTGTCACCTGCCAAGGTGCACAGAGTGAAGACTGTGCCCAGCCAAATGCAGTCAGTGCTGACATCGACTCACAACAGGTCTCTTCCCAGCATCTGCAGAGATGTGCTGTCTTAGGCAACAGGCCTAAGGAGGCTGCAGGCTTTGCTGGGCATCAGGAGTATCTTTTCCCAGGGACTTTCAAAACTCCATCCACACAAGGCCACCATGTCCCTGCCCCAAGATGCCCCAAGCCTGCAGGAAGCTTCAGAGCACAATCATCTGTTGAGAACCCACAACCACCAGTGGGCCTCTCCACGAACAACGAGGATGAGCTCCCCAGCCTGGCCTTCTTCCTGAACTCCCAGCTTCACCTGCTGCCTTTGGATCTTGACCAGAGCCCCGTCTGCCCAGCGCACGAGCCTCTCTCTAGCCAGGGAAGGGGCCTCAGTTGTGTTGTCCCTAAAACTCGCAAATCCAAAAAGCGAGTTCATCAGGGAGGCCCGGTTCCTGCGACCAAGAAGACTCGCTCAGGCTCTGGGCTTGGAGCCCTTGGCGGGCAGGCCCTGGCTCTCGGTCGTATTGGAAAGAGCCAGGCTCAAAAGAGGAGCCATGATCCCATGGTCAGCAGGAGGAAGAAGAGGCAGCGTTAAGGCAAGAGGGGTACATGGACATTACCATGCAGCCTCTCTAGGTGCAGTCTGCAGAATATGGACTTTCCCGTGTCCTGCACTCCAAGGGACCTAGGATGATTGATTGATCACCCAGGGCTGCACCTCCTCATAGGAGGCAGGGAGGGGTGGAGGGAGTGGGAAAGGGAAGGGAGGGTGAGGATGGGAGTGGGGTGGGGTGGGAAGGAATCACTTTGGGTAGTATGTATTTGAATAAAGATAATTCCATTGGAAATATCCTCCTGGCCACAGTCCTCTATTCCATCATCATTGGCGTGATGAAGAGGAGGAAGAATGCACAGATGGGAAGCACTACAGCTCAGCGCTCAGGGGACTGGCAGACAACCTCCTCGAGTTGCTGCATGTCTGTTCCTAGAACTTACAGTTGTCAAAGTGAAAACTGCCTAGGGATGCTCCTCATTTCCTTCCATGTCAGGGACCTTCTAGTGCAGCTTTTGTCCTCTCTGCCCTTTAAACCTGGCGGGTTAGTATTAAATGCTCTGACCTGAGCATCATGGACCAATGGGAGGAACTGAGCCTGCGGGTGGCATTTTGTGAGCGAGGTGCATTGTGCTTTCTGAAAGAGTGGAGACAATGGAGCTGGACCTATCCGTGTTAGGACTGGCCCTTGCTGAGTGTGGGATTGGAGTCCTGGGAAAGCCCTGGCTTGGGATCAGATTCTTAGTGCCTCTGGATTTTGCCACTCTCCAGCTGCCTGAATTGGATACTCGATCAGAAGTCAGAGCTTCCCGTAGCTTTCAGGAAGTGATGCTGCTTCTCAGGTCAGCTTAGGAAGAGATAGCTACTTTGGTGGAGGATGGATCCAATACTGTGGTTGCACACAGTTAATAGGATGTCCATGAACAGGGGCTTCTAGATTTGCTGCCAGCACTGCAGTGCAGGTGCCGGGACCGTCCTTCCACACAACTGATACCCTCAATGCCTAATCCCAATTGATTCTCAACACATGGGTCAACACAAGATGACAGAGATCAATGAGCCTTCAAGAATCTCAGATTCCCTCCTGAAACCTCGGCTGTCCGACGTGTCACACAAACTCAAACGGAAGGTCTTCCCTCAGGCTTTGATTCTCAGAAACAAACACTCTGAATTGTGGTAGGGATGAGTGCAGTCATCTTAGAGCAGGCCACACCTCTTGCCAACCAGCCTCCATGCTCATACTGTGACATCTCCACACCACTGCCAATGATTTCCACTAACAGCCTCTCAGTAGGGACAAAACCTTGTGGGTGCTTTGTGAATCATGTCCACATTCTCCTTCAAGTGTATAGGTATTTAATATGAGTATACAATATATATACTCATATATTGTATATATATATACTCAATATATATACTCATATATTGTATACTCATATTAAATATGCAATACCCAGTAAGGAAACCTCTGTTACAAGTTCAGGGCACATAATCTATTATGCCTCTTGGAATGATCAAAATGAAACTTACTGTTAATTTTTAATTATGTTATTCATATAAAGTTAATCAACTTTCCAATACTATTTTAGGATCATATTAATAATCCCCCGCACACATGGATGTTGAAATATATTGAGGTGAAGTTTAAAGGTTTGCACAAGTTTTAAGAATTAAAGTGTTATTTAATATGTTACATATCAACCACAATTGATGAGATAAAAATAAGAAAGTTATCTTTTCCCTAATGAAAAGAAAAATTGTGCAAATTGCTACCATTGAGATGACAGCAGGAACAGAGTGCATTGTAACTGGAGTGGTGTGATGAATGAAAATATGTTGTGCATTGTGAACCAGCCACTCTTCTACAGTCTTTCAATTAAGTTATCTTACTACAGCCTGTTAAATTTGTAAGATACTATCTCTTCCGTTGTTCATTTATTTGAGAGATGTGGATCCGAGTCAAAAAATATTAATTTGTTCACTTCCCCAGGCTTCCAATACCCAGCACAGTCCCTGGCTAAATTGAATATCCTGAAAGTTAGTCCTCATCGGTGGTAATTTATCCATAAACTAGTGCCATTTCAAAATAAAAATGAAAACATACTTGGAGTTGCATGAAGATTAACAGCACAACCTATCGAAACTTGTGGGATATGGCAACAACAATGTTTACAAATCATCAGGAAATACTACAAGCAGCTATATGCTAGCACATGGGGAAAGAGAGAAGAAATGGATAGATTTATGAACACACACAATCCAAAAAATTGAACTATAATGATGTAGAATACCTAAATATACCAGTTACTAATATGGAGATTGATTCAGTAATGAAGATCCTCCCAACAAAAACAACAACAAAAGCCCAGGAGTGGATGGCTGCCCTGCTGAATTCTACCGAACGTTTCATGAGGAACAACTCCCATTTTCTTAGTTCATTCAAAACAACTGAAGTGGAGGTGATCTTCAGAAACACTCTCTGTGAAGCCAGAGTTATCTTGATTCCAAATTCAGAAAACCATGCAAAAAGATATAGTCCTATAGGTTAATATTCCAGATGAACATAGATGCAAACATAGATGGTCAAATGTAGCAGCACATTAGAACTTATTTACCCAGACCAATTGAGATTTATCCCAATGATGCAGGGATGATTCAACACATGCAAATCAAAAAGTGTGATATATTACATTAACAAATTGAAGGAAAAAAATCATACGATCATATCAACAGATGTAGACAAAGCATTCTAACATACAACACCCTTTCATGGTAAATACAAACAAAAAAGCTTAAGTTAATTGATTATAGAAGGAAATTCCTCAATGCAAAAGATACAAATAGGCAACGTAGGTAAAACAAGCAGCCAGCATAATACCAAATGGGTAAGAGCTGGAGGCACTTTAACTAATATCCCTGGACCAGACATGGGTGCCATCTCATCCCCGCTATTCGATAGCATCCTGGAAGTTTCAGGCAAAGCTTTTACACAGGAAAAAAAAGCAGCAGGATAAAAACGTCATATGAGAGAGTGATGCTCTCCCTGTTTACAGACAACATGCATCTCTTTATAAAGAAACATAGAAGACAACTAAACACGGAGAAATCTATCATGTTCTGGATGTAGTAGAATTAATATAATCCAAATGTTCATATTACCAAAAATAATTTAAGAATTCGAGGTTATTCCAACAAGGTACCTAGGACATAATTCTCAGAATAAGAAAAATAATGTTGAAATTCATGTGGAAGCACAAGACACCCTGGATAGCTAAAGCAAGCTTAAACAGAAAACCAAATCTGGAAAAATCACAATTCTAGAGGCAGTTGTAATCAAACAGCGTGTTACTGACACACAGACACGAACATCTCTAGAACAAAACAGAAATCCCGGAAATAAACCCCAAAATCTACAGCCAACTAAGTTTTGACAACTGCACTGAAACAATGTGGAGACAAAGGAAGTCTCTTCAACAAATGATGGCAAGAAAATTGCATTGACATGGGTAGAAGTAAAAAAAAAAAAAAGAAATAGGATCCCTATCTTATTCTAAAAATCAACTCGCAATGAATCAGTTCCCCAAATTTATAATCCAATGCCATCAAACTACCAGAAGAGGGCTTTGGACACACTCTGCAAGGTATCTATGTAAAGAAGACCTCTTGGAAAAGACCACAGAATCACAAGCACAGGTAATTAAAGCAAAAAGAAACAAATGGAATTGCATGAAGCAAAGCATCTTCTGCATGGCAAAGAAACGCATCAACAAAATGAAGAGAATGCCAACAAAATGGGAGAAAGCATTTGCAAATTATTCAACTGATTGAGGATTAATATCAAGGATATATCAAGAACTTGATAAACTCAACAGTAACATAGCAAACAACCCAGTTAATAAATGGGATGGACATGAACTGACATTTCTCAAAGACTGAGATCCAGGTGGCCAAAACACATGGAAAAAATTCTCAGGACTGCCAGCCCTTAGGGACATGCAAATAAAAACCAAAATGAGGCTTCCATCACCACAATGGGAATGGCTATCATCTAGAAATCAGAAAACAATACGTTTTGTTGAGGATGTGGGGAAACAGTTTTCTCCATCCACTGCTGGTTGAAATGTAACCTAGTGCAACCATTTTGAGTACAGAAACTCCTCAGAGTCTGAGAAAAAATACACCACGTGACTCAACCCCTTAATCCAGGGAACTTATCCCAATGGAATTTAATCAACACATCAAAGAGTTACTTGTATCCCATCTTCATTGTAGCTCAATTCATAATAACTAAGATATGAATAAACCCAGATGTTAGTCAACGAATGACTGGATCAAGAACACATGGTATATAAACACAATAGAATTTTACTCAACACAGTGTTGGAGTATAGGTAAAAGCTATGATAGTGTATTAGTATGCTAGAACAGTCTGTTTTTGTTGCGCAGCGTGAGATTCCCTTGTGCCGAAGAAAACTGCTACTTTGCTAGGCCAGGAGGCAGCCGGACTTTGGGAGGATTCCGCTTTAGCCATAAATCTGTTCTTTGCCGCCTTGCAACTTTGTAATCCAGGTGCAGGGGGGTCGGGGGGAAGCAAGGACACAATTCTTCTCCGGTCCCAGGAACAAGAGGAAGATAAGGGTGTGAGAATGGGATGAGCCATGAAGATAGTGGGTATGGGAACGGAAGAGGCTGCCTGTGCCTGAAGGCCATAAAATAGTGAACATGTCTAAGGTTGTTACTTTTGATGTATTTCCCAGCCCCAAAGGGCCTATATAAGCTACTGTCTTGGGCTTGTTCAGGGTCCAATCGCCCGGCTTGGCTGGCCTGCGTGCACCAAATTTGGTCTGGCCCCAGCATGCTGGCACAATCAACTCTGTTTGCTGTTTGCATTACCAGTGAGACTCTTTGTCTTTCTCTGGGGGTTGACTAGCTCACACCCTGACATCCGGAGGCTTTGGCTCGGACTCTAACAACATAAAAGAATGAAATCTTATCTTTTGCAACTAAAATGCATGCAACTGGGAATTATTGAGCTCATTAAAAAAAAAAAGTTCTAAGAAAATAAATATCTGTATTTTCCTTATCTTGATAATATACAGAGTACAAAAATTGTAATATTTGAGCCATATTGACACTCTGAGAACTGATTACAGTTCACATCCTCTGTCACTGCTTCAGAGGAATATAGGCCTTTACATCATAGTGTTGAGCCCATATTTGTGAAGCATTATTTATACGTATTTATCTCAATTTCATTTTAGTTTTGTAAGTGTTGAATATGATAGTTTCTATGTTTTGTGTCAGCTTGTCTGAAACAGTAACATCTTACTGTTAAGAAATCCACTATTGATTTCACATGGGGGAGGGCGGGGGGAGGGGTGGGGTGATTCCCAGTTCCAACGAAACTGTATCACATAATACAATGTAATCAATGAATAAATTAAAAAAAAGTTAATAAAAAATTTAAAAAAAAAAGAAATCCACTGTTGGATATCTTTAAATATATATATATATGCATAAAAGAATGTTAGGTTTATATCTGGGTTAGTGTAAGGCAAGCACACTGCATAGCTCAGATGGATTTGAGTATATCTATGATCCTCTGAGTGTAGATTAGATATCTAAGTACCAGTAAAATCCACAGACAGTGTTTCATACTTTCAACACTATTCAACTAAAGGGTCCTCAGTCAAGGGCTGTAAGCAAGGATGGGACCTCAGTTAACATACGGGTTACAGAAGAAACAGGTGGAAAAATTCTCTAAGGTGGGCATTTAATAGAAAGAAAGGGTTTATTGAACAGTGGGAAGCAGGGCTGGGCAGAAAGATGTGGGACCTAAGCTGGGGGAGGGGCAATGGCACAGCATTCATAGATTGTTCCTTCCTCACCCACACAAGCCCTTTGTGACTCTGCCATGCTCTGTGATGCAGGCCTGGGTCTGCAGTGGAGCTGTGCGCCCTCAGAACTCAGTTGCCTCAGGCAGCCATGTGATTCTGACCATGGACGATGTTCTCTCACTTCTGAAGAGCTGCATTGAGCCCTGGCTGAGCTTTGGCTCAGAGTACTTAGGTGCTGTCCCCAGCTTCATCCTGCTCAATGTGGTGGGGCTGTTGCTGCTCTACCTTTGTTACCTGCTGTTACCAACCAAGGTAGGGAACCACAGGGAAGCCCCCGGGGAGATGCTGTGTTGCTGCTGTTTCCTGTTTCTAGTCTTATGTGTCCACAGGACTGTGGTTGGGTCAGAGATGGCTCAGATGGGAAGTGTGAGAGGACAGAACCTGTCTCTAGGGGAAGTGGGTGGACAGGTCAAGGGTGTAGGAAAGACTATGACTTCCACCTGAAATTCCCAGGCTACCTACCTGACAAGGTGGAGTTTGCCAGGATAAAATCCAAAATACAGAGATGCTGTGGTCCTGAACTGGCTTCATTTGGGACTTTGGGTTCTCTAGTGCAGAAGGTCTCTCCTTTTTCTATTCCATGAATCAAATTCCCAGATCAAGTCTTTCTTTTGGTCTGAGCAAGACAACAGTTCTGAGTCCCCCAGCACCTCAAAGCACACAGGGTCCTTGAGGTGTACAGAGGGTCTCAGAGGAGCACACGGAGTCCTCCAAAAAGCACAGAGGGTCCTCTGAGGAGCACATAAGGTCCTCTGAGGAGCACACAGGGTCCTTGAGGAGTATGCAGGGTGCTCAAGGAGCACAGAGGATCCTCCAAAAAGCACTGAGGGTCTTCTGAGGAGCACATAAAGCCCTCCAAGGAACACAGAGGGTCCTCAAGGAGCCCTCAGGGTCCTCCAAGGAGCACAAATGGGGCTGCTGTCCACCATTTTTTGTGGCCTCCAAGAGCATAAATCATCAGATTCTAAAACATCTGAATCTCAGAGATACCATCCTTATTTGAGCTTCACAAGGAAGGAATAGTTGAAAATATTTACTCACATTGGAAAATGAAAAATAAGAGGAAATATGTATTTATTACTATAGTAGATTCTTAAATGATGAGTATCAGAATATTCTAGAGAGAAACATCAAAGAAGTTTCCAGACCTCTACTGTTGTTTTTGTGTTCTCAGCACCCAGGAAGAGCCACAACGAAGAGGAAAGGTGGAACATTTAGAGGTATGGTTTTCCCCATTCAACCTGAACTCTCTGAGGACAGCCCTTCCAGGTCTTTCCATGAAGACCCGGGTCTATGATCTCTGAGGATGTCAGTCACTAAATGCAGTCCCTCAGCAAAAAGAAATCTAGATGGCATAGGGAAAGTATTGAAAACTGAAACCATTCTGCCCACGCACACATGGGCAGGAGGCAAAAATTAACTAGGCAGTGAGAAGTTGAGGAAGGATTACTGGTTATTTTGGAGTCAGAATTTATACTTATAGCTTAGTCCTTTCATATCCTGAGTAGTCACATTCCTTTCTAAATTCAGCATTGACACCTGCACCAGGTACAATAATATTTATTTATTTACTTACTTGAAAGAGAGTGATGGGTACAGAAAGCTGGAAAAAGGAAGCGATCTTAAGTCTTAGATCCTACATCTTAGATCATTCCCCTAATGGCTGCAAGAGGTGAGGTTGTCCAAGGCTGAAACCTGGATCCAGAAACTTCATCCAGGTCTCCCATATGAGTGGATGGGAATCAAGAACTTAGGACATTATCAGCTTACTTCCAGGACCAGTAGTTGAAACGCAGATTGTAAGAATGGCAGTATATAAGACCTGGCCATCCTAAGCAATATTGTAAGACACTACAAAGCACACACCCTGTGATGAAGTAGTTCACATACATATGTAATTCTTATTAATATTATTATTTAGTTCACATAATACGTGATTCTTATTAATATTATTATTAACCAATTATATTGCTACCTACATTGTGAATTGTAGAGATTTGTGACTCACGGGGCTCCCATGAAGGATCATTGTTGGAATCCTATGCATGTGCATATTACATATAACCCACTCCCTTGGTTTCTCAGGTTGGAGATCTCACAAGAGAGAAGCAGAGGAGAGAAAGAAGCTACTTAACATTCTGAAAAGGTGATGAGTCTTTCCCTTTGCTGGTTCCTTTTGTAACTTGTCCTATGCATTACACGGTATAAGGGCAAAGTTTGTCCTAGTTGTAGTGAGGTGAATACTGTTTGGTGGAAGGCCATTAAATGCATTATGAACTGATGGATGTGGGCCAACCACGGGTAAAAGTTTCCAGACATCCCCAGCTACAATAGGCCAGTGGGACCTCCTTTCCTCTTTGTGGTCTTGGCTATAGCTTTATATTTCCTGTCTCCTGCAGACCCCTGGGCCACCACCATGACAGCACACACTTTCGTCACATGTTGTGTCCAGACCCCTCCTGTGAGGTGTGTAATAGAACAACAGCAGAGATCCAGCAGCTGCTGTCCCAGGAATCCCTGCAAGATGCTGCTCTCTCTGAGTATTTTTCATCCTCCACTGATTCTATGATTGAGACCTCAGTATGTCTCACCTCTGACCTCTCCACAATTCCTCCAGGAGATGCAACAGCATTCCCTCTGGCTGAGCCCTCTCCACCACCCTGCTCAACTGTCTCAACTAACCTGGATACCTCCTGTGAGGACTTCATCTCCCCCTCCAATCTGGGTGATTCTCTACCCCCAGAGCTTACTCCTTGCCTGGATTTCTCATTCCCAGGGAGACATGTCTTATTGCAACCACCTGGTATTCCCACTCCTCCCCCCAAAACAAAAGACATTCACTCTACTAACCTGGCAGCATTGGAAATCTGGAATCAGGCACATACCAAGGATTTGCCAACATCAAACCTGGCACAAGGTGATGCCAAGAAAAACATTCTTGCCCTCCATTCATCCAAAGCATCCAGTGGAGTTGCACCTACATCCGTACTTTCAGGTATTGGTAACCTATTCTTTCTCAGTTCAGATGCCCTTGCACTGCTAGAGAGACAAGTCAGAAAGAAGGGTGATTTCTTGATACACAGGGAAAATGAAAAGAAAAAAGTATATTTTCCAAAGCAACTGACGCCAGACCTCCCACTTCCTTCTCCAGGGAAAGCACTAGGGTCTATCCATGATAAGTATGACTCAGCAGTTTCCCTTCCTTTGTGGAATGGCAAAGATAAACCACGGAAGCTGCGCATGCATCAGAAGTCCCCATATCCCAAGATATTTGAGCAGCAATTATCTGAAAGATGTATTCAGATCTCCGGAGGTCACCTAGCTTTGTACCACAACTTGCTGTATCCTGCTGGCCCTGTCTCAGGGAGTTGTTCACCAACCCTCCTTGTCTTAAGTAGTACATATGATACCTCTACAGCCCAAGAATCCCCAGCAACTTCCAATGCACAGTCCCAGCAATCCACAGCAGGTTCCACTCTACAATCCCAGCAATCCACAGCAGGTTCCACTCTACAATCCCAGCAATCCACAGCAGGTTCCACTCTACAATCCCAGCAATCCACAGCAGGTTCCACTTTACAATCCCAGGAATCCACAGCAGTATCCAATCTACAATCCCAGGAATCCACAGCAATTTCCAACCCACAATCCCAGGAATCCCCAGTGCTTCCCATCACCCAAGCCCAGGAATCCCCAGTGCTTCCCGTCACCATAGCTCAGGAAACCCCAGCACTTCCCATCACCCAGACCCAGGAGTCACCAGCGCTTCCCGCCACCATAGCTCAGGAAACCCCAGCACTTCCTGCCACCCAGGCCCAGGAGTCACCAGCGCTTCCCGCCACCATAGCTCAGGAAACCCCAGCACTTCCCGCCACCCAGGCCCAGGAATCCCCAGCACTTCCCATCACCCAGGCCAAGGAGTCACTAGAGCTTCCTGCCACCCAGGCCCAGGAATCCCCAGCACTTCCTGTCACCCAGGCCCAGGAATTCCCAGCACTTCCTGTCATCCAGGCCCAGGAATCCCCAGCACTTCCTGTAACCCAAGCTCAGGAAATCCCAGCGCTTCCTGTAACCCAAGCTCAGGAAACCTCAGCGCTTCCTGCCACCCAAGTTCAGGAATCCCCTGCGCTTCCCATCACCCAGACCCAGGAATCCCCAGTACTTCCTGTCACCATAGCTCAGGAAACCTCAGCGTTTCCTGCCACCCAAGTTCAGGAATCCCCTGCGCTTCCCATCACCCAGACCCAGGAATCCCCAGTACTTCCTGCCACCATAGCTCAGGAAACCCCAGCACTTCCTGCCACCCAAGCTCAGGAAATCTCAGCACTTCCTGCCTCCCAGGTCCAGGAATCCCCAGCACTTCCCATCACCCAGGCCAAGGAGTCACCAGAGCTTCCTGTCACCATAGCTCAGGAATCCCCAGCACTTCCTGTTATCCAAGCTCAGGAATCCCCAGGACTTCCTGTTATCCAAACTCAGGAATCCCCAGCACTTCCTGTTATCCAAGCTCAGGAATCCCCAGCACTTCCTGCCACCCAAGCTCAGGAAACCCCAGCACTTCCCACCACCCAGGCCCAGGAATCCCCAGCACTTCCCATCACCCAGGGCAAGGAGTCACCAGCACTTACTACCGCCCAGGCCCAGGAATTCCCAGCACTTCCTGTCACCATAGCTCAGGAATCCCCAGCACTTCCTGTTATCCAAGCTCAGGAAACCCTAAAACTTCCTGTCACCCAGGCCCAGGAATCCCCAGCACTTCCTGTTACCCAAGCTCAGGAAACCCAAGCAGTTCCTGATCCCCTATCCCAGAAATCCTCAGTACTTCCTAATATACCTGTCCAACAATCCGGAGCACTTTCCAATCTCCAACTTATGTCAGAGTTTGGGATCCAATCTCAACCCCAATTTCTCACTAAGGACCAACCTCAATCCTTTCTTCCAATGGTGCCATTTTCTGCTGCATCCCAGAACACCACCTGTGGAGTACATTTTCCTCGACTCCAGAAAGAGGTTGAGTCTCTCAGCCTATCTGAAACTCAACACTTAGAGCATCATTTGGTGAAGAAGAAGCAGGAAAATTTGTGGGGTATACCCTCTGTGGTGCTTGAGTCTCAGAAAGTTTTTTGTCCTCCAGCTCCTAACCTTTCCTTGTTGAGCCAGTCCTGCAAGGCCCACATTCCTGTCTCCATCCTTCCTGGAGAATTTTCCCTGAACAGTGAGATTCGGGAGAAACTAGAGCACCACCTCCAAAAAAGGCTCGTCCAATACCAGTGTGGCCTGCCTCGCAGAGTCTGTGAGTCTCTGTCCCTGGTTAGTATTCAGAGTGACATTTCTGGAACATCTGAATCGAAGAGCAATCAGGGACTCTCGGGGATTTGCTTGTTTAAGGATCAGAGCATCAGAGATACCGTGGTTCTGAAATTGAGTCCACCTGGAAGCTTCTGTGAGAGGATCTTGGGAATGCTTCTACCAGAAAAGGGTGAGAGGATGGTGAGTCTGTCAGGAAACAATTCAAGGACCTCATGGATGAGCCTAAATCAGCAAAAATGTAAAAATGCCCTGGAAACCCATTTGAAAAGGAAAGTTATGGAAATAAAGGAGAATCACATCCCTCGTATTGTGTATAAATCATTGCATTCCCTTAAGCATTCATGGGCTTCTGAGAAACCTTGTAGTCAAGAACATCAAGATCTGGCCAAAGTGATCAGTGTAGCCAGCAATATCGATACCTCCTGCCAGCTTGCTTTCCTTGGTCCTAGCAAGCAAAAGATGTTGGAAGACCATATTCAAAATTACCATGATAGGATAACATGGGGCCTTCCCGAGAAGGTCCTTGAAATCACAGAACTCTTTAAAATGAAAGAGAACTCCCAAGCTGGTGTCTCCAGACCCTGTACACAAAGCTCCATGTTTTTGCATGGAGACAAGGTGAGAAGAATCTCTGTTACCAGTTCAGATCACCAATTCTCTGCCACCTCACCCATATACAAACCCTTTAGAGAAGGGTCTGTGGCTTTGCATGAAGACAAGGCAAGGACAAGAACATCTGTGCCAAGTCTGAATCGTCATGTCTCTGCCACCTCAGCTGTCTGTAAGCACTCTAAAGGAGACTGTACAGCTTTGCATGGAGATAAGGCAAGAACAAGAATCTCTGTCTCCAGTCCAAATCGGCATGTCTCTGCCACCTTACCCATGTGCAAGCCCTACAGAGAAAGTTCTATGGCTTTGCATGAACACAACATGAAACCGAAAACATCTGTGCCAAGTCTGAATTGCCATGTCTCTGCCACCTCGCCCATATGCAAGCCCTACAGAGAAAGTTCTGTGGCCTTGCATGAAGACAAGGCAAGGACAAGAACATCTGTGCCAAGTCTGAATCGCCATGTCTCTGCCACCTCCGCTGTCTGTAAGCCCTCTAAAGGAGACCGTACAGCTTTGCATGAAGACAAGAAGAGAACAAGAATGCCTGTCCCGAGTGTTGATCGTCCTTTCTGTGTCACCTCAGCTGCACATAAGATCTCTAATAAAGGAGGACCTATAGCTTTGCATGGAGACAAGGAGAGAGCAATAATCTCTGTCCCTGGTGTGGATTATCATCTCCCTTCCACCTCTCTTGTGATCAAGGTAAGGCAAGGGGCACCGAGACAAACCCCCTGTGACTCCCTCCCTGAGCAAGAAGGTAACATTAAGAGATTCAACAATCCCAAGCAGCATTCTCTGCCTTGTACAGATAGCATTACAGAAAAGGCATGGCATAAGCAGAGCGAACTAGCCAATAGGTGCAGCCCAATGGTGTTCACAAAACAATTTATGGCTGGATCTAAACCATGCTATAATAAATGGAGCTCCAGAAACAGAATAAAAAGGCTTCAGGGCAAAAAGCTAAACAATTCAGAGCATTTTCCCATGCTTAACAAATCCAGGAAAATATTCATATCAAGGGAGGTCTGTGCTCTTCCATCTCCACATAGGTCCATTTTAACAACAAACAAATCAGAAATCTCCCCAATGACAGATGTGAGTTTGAGCAAAGTAGGAAATACCATAAGTATCAAATACCTCCCACCAATAATATCAGAATCCAAAGATACTAAACTATCAGGTCTCAGTGAGTTAAACGTGATCTTGAAGAACAGGGAATGTAACCAGGATTACAATCATCTCACTGATCACACTCTTGCCTCAAGGAACCTGAAATCTAAGCCTGTCCTGACTCATGCCCAGGGCATATGCACTTGGAACATGGCACCTTCCCAGGTGCTGCACGTCCGTATGGACAACACAGGGAGCGGCAGGCCGCAGATGCAGGAGCCTTGTGTCCCTCTGTGTGGCTTAGGGAAGGGCCAAGAGCAAAGATTCCTCCCAGCTGTGAAGAGAACGAACCCTCCAGAACACAAAGCAGAAGAGCTTGGTGGAGGAGATGCAGGACTAGATCCCTCCCTGCCCAGAAGGAGGAGCCATGCTGCTCCAGACGAGATGCCAAAGGACACATGTGGGAAAAAATCTTCCCCAGTGCAGTCACAGAGGGAGCAGCTTCCTGCTGAAAGCCACTTCAGAAAGCAGGTAAAGCACTTTTTGCAGTGGATTTGGCCCAGCAGAAAATGTGATGGGCCAGAAAGTTTTTTGAAAAATGCAAGTTCCCTATTATCTATGCATGGGATAAACCTGGGTAAAAATCAAGCCACCTTTACTTGGGATACCAAGCTTCAGCAAGTCAGGACAGTTGGTGGCAATGTCCCAGGAGAGAAGCGGGGGCATGATCATGGAATAGGTAAGAAATGCCATCAAGAGTACCTTTCCTCCCAGATGAAATCTGGCAAAACTCAGCACAAGGCAGAACTACAGATTGGAGCAGTGCCTGTCCAGGGTTGTTCATTCAACCAGAGGGCAACATCCTGTAAGGTGACAAATACCACATTCTGCCACCAAGGAGCTGCCTTTGCTGGCCAGAGTTACCCAAGAAATGTACATATGAGATCCAGAGGCAGAGGATCCCAGAAAACTGTGCTATTTAGGGACCAGCATGGTACCAGAAGTATCTCTTAGCTGTGTCCCAGAGGAAGCCTGCACCACAACCAAGTCCCAACTGTAGGTATCAAGTTGTCCAGGGACCTAGGGTTCCCCTCCCGCTGCAAAATGAAATGCTGAAGGATTTATCTCTGGCTTCTAAACAGAAAATGCCTCTCCAGGGTTTTCAAGGAGGAAAATTGTCTCCCTGAAATTAACTCCTTGTTGAAATATTGATTCTTCCCAATAAATATTCTCAAAAGAAATTGATATCCTTTCTGTGTACTGTGTTGAGGGTGTGGACTTTGGGTAGCACAGGGTCTCCTCCTAGGGAAAGGAAGGAGTCGGATAAATTCTTACTATTCACTTTGCAAAGATGACTGTCGGAATACATCCAATAGGATAGCTGAGACAACAGAGGCCTGTGGGATCCTGTTGAGAAGAGACTCCAAGAAAGAGGCTGCGGAAGAACTCTCATTCAGAGTGCACTCTTGTTCCCAGTGAGTCCTTGGATATGCTTTCATGCTCTCCTTAACGATAGGCAAACATCTGTGCTTTGTCTGGTCAGTTAGCCAAGGGCAGACAGTATTCCTTATCCATTCCTAACTTTGATAATGCTTTGACCAGGTCATCTTGTAAGCCTCCTTGAACATTCTACTCCCAGACATGATCTAATTCTGAATTGTGTCTGAACTATTGTTATACTAAGTTTTACTAAGTGTATAACCCTGGAAATAAACTTTGTCCGTTGCCTAAGAGAGCACACTGTCCCCCTGGTTTTTCGGTCGCATCTCCTCCCCAGGGACCCACAAGATAAAAACTTGCAGTTACCACACCTTGGAGCTCCAGGGAGAATTTGTGTTTTAAATGGCTGGAAAAAAGTCCTCTCCCTCCTTGAAAAGTTGGAAAAGATGAACTTTTTGTCTCAACCTCTTAAGCTTAGCTCTTTGGCTGACTATACCTCTGTCTTCACTGGCTGTTTCACATCCTTTAGCACAACAAATAACATAGACCTTCCACATCCAGAGAGAGTCAACGGCACATGTGGTTTAGTAATATTTTAGATACTTGTCAGCCACCAGATGTCACACCAGTGTGTACACACTGATTTGGGAATAGTAGGAGAGCTGTACTGGGCATTGGGTTGCTTGTGGTGGGGGCTAGCATCAAGGCTTATAGCTTTCTTAATCTCTGCAATGAAGGAGATGATAATGTGTTAGAGAAGAATAGTTTAGCCTTACCATTGAGGTTAAGATAATTCTCTTTGGAAAAGCACCCTGGGATGCTTTCTTCATGATGCTTGGATTAGTGAGGCTTTTGTTTGTTTTCCCATTACAAAGGATGATCAGTTATCAGTGTTATAAATGTGGGTCAGAAAGACAACTACCTCCCAGTACAAAGTAACTCTACAAATCACGGGGTTACCAGGAAGAGATCACTCAAAAGAGTGAGAAAAGAAGTCAAAAGCAAGAGGAGAAAAGGATGATCTCGCTAAAGCACCAAAGGTTTATGCTACTCCATCCCCATATCCCAGTCACCTTTCCCAGACCGCTCTCAGTTTTCATTTGACTCACACACCATTTCCTCGAGGCTGAGCTGGGCACTGCAGAGCTCACCAAGGCCTCTGAAAGAATTATACATGAGGCTGTTATTGGATCACCAAGATAATCTGTAGGGCTGTTGTCAGGCATGACATTTTTTTTAAAGATTTATTTATTTTTATTGGAAAGTCAGATATACAGAGAGGAGGAGAGACAGTGAGAAAGATCTTCCGTCTGATGATTCACTCCCCAAGTGAGCCGCAACGGCCGATGCTATGCCGATCCGAAGCCAGGAGTCAGGAACTTCTTCCAGGTCTCCCACACGGGTACAGAGTCCCAAGGCTTTGGGCCGTCCTCCACTGCTTTCCTAGGCCACAAGCAGGGAGCTGGATGGGAAGTGGAGCTGCTGGGATTAGAACCGGCGCCCATATGGGATCCCGGCTAGGCTACACTGCTGGGCCCCAGGCATGACATTTTTAAGGAAGGTGATTTGGGTTCATTCCCTCCATCAATGCTAGATTTTAAGATTTCACTATTGGTGTGTCCCAGTTCACCTATTTGGGTAGAGCTGACACCTTTGATCTCCATGAACTTAAGGGACCTAAGGTAGACCTCTTACATCGTAGCTTAGAATACAAAGGTGAATTTTAAAATACACACCAGCATTATAGGTGTTGGCATTTCATAGTAGCTCTTCACAAAACTTATTTTTTGGCCAAAAATGTGTGTGTGTGTGTATATATATATATGTGTGTGTGTGTGTGTGTGTGTGTATATATATATATATAACAGAGTATTAGATTATGTTATTGATGGCTGCCAAGGGCACTGGAGACGAGGGGCTGGTCTGCTCCAGACCTGGCATATCTCCCAGGCTTCAGCCTGGAACAGGAGGCCCCACAGGAGCCAGTTACATCACCAACCTGGCGGGATTCCAGTTGACCAATGACATACCTGAATGGACATTCCTTACATAGTTGGGACAACAACAGCCCCTTTGCCTGCCCACGTGTCTAGAGGGGTATAAAACTCCTCCACACATATCTCAGTTGCCCTTTTCTCCTCCCTCTTCCTTCCCCTCTGTGCAAAGGGGGCCTAGGAGCAGATTTTCCAATAAAGCTTCCATTACAACTCTGAATAACTTGCCGATATTATTCCATTAGCAGGCGGGCGGTCGGTGGTCATCATCTAACAGTTCTATTCTATTCTATTCTATTCTATTCTATTCTATTCTATTCTATTCTATTCTCACTGTGAAAATAGAGGCTGCATGTGTCAACAACTGTACTTGTACTATCAGAACTAAAAAAAATGGCAAGAGTGTCCTATAGAGCACGTGACACTCTGGAATAATTTTTCCCAGAAAAACACACACATTGCCAAATTAAACACAAAAATGTGCACCCCAAACCCCTTGCTTTATCATAGTTCTGCCATCCTGTCCAGAGTTTTGTTTTTGATCTTGCAATGCAGAAATAGTGCAGATCTTATGGGGGCTGTGGGCTGATCAAACAGGGAATGAGTGAAGGACCCCTGCAGCCAAGTGGATGTGACCGCTTCCCAGGTACTACACATCACTGGGATGGTAGAGGACTCACTTGAAAACAGCACAAGAGGTTCTGTTACCATGATCATACCCTAGGAAGTGCCCACTTAAGAACTTTATGCCAATTGAGAGGAGAGTGACCCCTCTGGGACCCACAGCAAGAGAGTATGGAAGCAAGGACTTAGAATCAGGGACCCCCAGAGCCATAAAGAGAAGCTACCCTGCCCACAATAGGCTATCCCTGTCTAGGACAGGAAATGAGAGGGGGCTTCTGAAACTCCTGCTACAGAGGGAGCATTCCACAGGACAGGAATTCCTGTGAAGGCTGAAGCTTGGTTTATGAGCTGTGGGCCTCCTGAAGCCCATGCCGCTATGAAAGCTCTTGGTAAAAGCTTAGAGGTGGCTCTGGCATATAGAAAAGAACCTATGGTCCTGCATGTAAGCAGCAGTAGGAGGCGCTGCAGGCCCAGACAGAATCCAGTAAGACAATTCTCCCACAGTAGGGTGCCCTCTGACTCAAGGTGAATGAGAAGGTTATGGCCCCACTTCTGCAACCAGAAAGATGTTTATCCTACAAAGTTTTGATGCAGGATAGGATATTACACACCCAGAAGTTTAGGGATTTTGAGGACTAGCAACCACCTTCTCAGCCTGAGAAAAGCTGGTTGACCTCTTCAACGCTCACTTGCATGGAAGCATTCCAGGCACCTCCCACTGCCCTCCTGTCTACTGAGGGCACTTAGTGTAGAGATTTCACTCTTCTATGCAATTAGAAAAGGTTTCCACAGCATTTCTGGGAAAGTAAAAACATCCCCAAATTAACAACTCAGTTCCTATTGTTAGAGCTTCAGAGACTCCATCATAGCGCATCTAAGATGAGAAAAATGTTCCCTCTTACTATTGATAGCCTTCATTTTTGGCTTCTAAAAAAGCCTTATTCTGAGGTGTTTAAGCTGGTCACTTTCAAGATGTTTTAAATGCAAACCACATTTCTCCATAAAATGTGCATAAAGATTATTATGAAACCTTCAAATCTTTTTGAAATTAGAAAAATTAAAGGTGGCTGGCTGGCACTGGTAATCCACATAGGCTCCAATCTGAGCCCCAGCTGCTACACTTAAAATCCAGTTCCCTGCCAATGTTCCTAGCAAAGCAGTGGAGGAAGGCCTAAGCACTTGGGCTCCGGGTATTGAAATAATTTGGGGAGTGGACCAGCAGATGGAAGGTATTTCTCTCTCTTTCTCTTTCTCTTTCTCTCCCTCTCCCTGTTTTTCTTGTATTCTTTCTCTGGCAGTGGCTGTGTGACTCCTGGAATGTTATTCTAGGAGAATAACATCTCTAAAATGGGAATCATAATAGTTGCTGCATCAGGCGCTATGAGTTAATACGTGAAAAACTCTCAAAAGAAGTTCCTGTCTTTGCTGCTGTCACATGTTAAATATCTTCCCTGACATCTGTAATGCAGCACTTAAATATTAACCTCTGTTTGCATCTCAGTTAATCCCATTCAACAATACTTATAATTGAAATTAAACGAGCAACTCTTTGACAGTGGGAGTTCTTAGATAAAATGGTGATTAGCTATCTATCTTCCTTAAAGTAAGATTTCAAATAGGAAAGAACCATGTCCTTGTTCCATAAAATATCTCCAGTCTTGATTATACACCTGCCGTTTTAAAAGTAAATTAATAATAGGAGGTATTTTTGGCTCATTATTTGTTGAAATCTTTACCCAATGGAATGTTAAGCCTATGACTGCAGAAAGAGTGAAATGAAAGCATGCCATTGTAAATACTTTAAAAATGAAATAGGGAAGGAGCAGGATGCATGGGGAACATGGAAAGGAATGAGCATAGAGTAGCAAGTATCAGAATGCTCAAAAATCTGTATTGTGAAACGTGAAATTGGTTCACTTTATATAAACAAAGTGAGATTCACAATAAAGTGAATTAACAATAACCATCTCTCAAGTTCTTTCCTTGGTCAGACTTCCGGAGATGTCTTTGTTGGACACAAGATGGTATGGCTTGGTCATCTTGGTCTCCTCACACTACATCACTAAGCCTGCCTTGAGGTGGAGCTGCTGAAGAGTTGGCCTTGTGCTGACAATGCGGCACAATGTGTTGAGCTGTAGTCTATGATACCAAGATCTCATAGAGCACTTGTAACTCAACTTCCTGATAATGTGCCTGGGAAGGTGGAGGAGTCTGGTTCAAATACATAAGACTCCTGCCACCCAGGTGGGACAGCAAATGCAGTTACAGGCTCCTGCCTTCTGCCTGGTCCTATTCAAGGTGTTGTGGCTATTTGGGGAGTGAACCAAACATAGGAGATCTCTCTCTCTCTCTCTCTGTCTCCCTCTCTCTCTCTCTTTTCAAATAAATCTTTTTAAAAGGATTTGGCCTCTATTTATTGCTGACTATATGAACTAATTTGGAAAGATGAACACAGGGTATGTTTCAGAGAGTGGACAGTGGCATATTCCACCCTGTTTCGACCATGCAGTGCATTTAAAAATCAAGTTAAGAGGAGAAGTTTCAAACAATTCCTCAGACCTTGTGAGTTTCAATGAGCTAAAGATTTCACCCAAACCCCTATGAAGCATCATGTGGGTTGTTTCTCCATCTAGCACTGTATCAGTCCAAGCTTTGGGATTAAACCTCAGAGGACAATGACGTTTAGAGGCAGGTTGAGGAGATTTCTAGAGATGGAGGGCAGCATCATAGAAGAATTTCTCAAACATTACCTCAATCTGGCTCAGCCACCAACTTACTGTGTGACCTTGGGTAAGTCACTCTCCCTCTCTAATTCTCTAAGCTTTCTCTCTCTATATTTTGGTATGCATTTCAACATACTGGAAAGCTGTTGAGGCTTTTAAGTTGAAATATGACAAAATCAAGTTCATATTCTCTGGGTATATTGTGGGGAACAAGCAGAAAGATTCAAACAAGGAGGAAAGCAGGAGGGAGGAACTGTGTAAGTACAGCTAAGTGAACCTGCTGATGGACAAAGGAGTTACTTCTTCATTGTCATTTCTAAGGAACATCAGCAGTGACTAGGGGAAAAATACACCTATTCACATGGAGCCACACCAGTATACCACAGACCTGCAGCAAGCCCCAGCTATAAGCTATCAGCACCATATTTTTAGCTCCCAGAAACCCTCCAAAGTTGCTGTCTGCCATTATCCTTGTGATTGTAACACATGAATCTTTCTTCTAGGCAGTAAGTTTCAGGAACTCAGGGCTACAAATGTTTCTTTTTTTCTTATCCCTAACTTCTTGGTACCTTAAGACAATGCCTGGCACACAACTGGTGCTCAATAAAGATTGATTAAATATATAAATGAATGAAAACACATTTAACTTCTCTGGCACAGATCCTAGTGGGTGATACTGCCTATACAGTGTAATAAAGGAAATGAATGACTTAGGCTAATTTCTCTAAAGGGCCTTAAAATAAGGGATAAAGAATACCCTTGATTAGGATGTTGGCATTCTGCTCCCAGTTAATATCCATTCCTGGTGGGGTAAACCATGAATCCTGGATATATCACCGGCTTCTCCTAGTTACTTCCTTGACAGCTGCTTCATAGTTCCCTCATTCATCACGCAATGTATGTTAGTTGAACCAGTAGAGGATAGTGTCAGACAAGTCAAGTAATGTCTTTAGACATCATTCTCCTTCCCCCTCAGGGTCAGCCCTATCTTCATCGTTGATAAGGATCAAACTGAGAGGACTGTGGAAAATGGCAGATTAGCCAGAGGTAAGCTATGACTATCAGGCCCAGAAAGAGTATTAGTGATATCTCTAAGAGTATGGGAAAAGGAAAGAGGATGAAGCTTGATGAAAATAAGGAAATATCGAAAGGAGGCAAAATAGTTAAGTCGGAGGCAAGACAGCTCAGGTGCATGCTTTGAGATCTCATTTTTGAAAAGGGATTATCGGGGATGGCCTCGCTGGTCTGAGTACAGACACCAAGGTACTTACACTGATGGGAGCTCCTGTCTTCATTAGTTCAGTTCTGTTTTGCAGTGTCTCTCCCAAAAGATGGCAACCCCAGGCATACTTCTATGTGAGCACATCAATCAAGCTGGCTTCCTCTTTTGCCAACTTTCAAACAGGTCATGATGAGAGACGGAAGATAAACAAATATGGGATTGTGAGGGACAGACATCAATCAATCCTCCCTTCTATCACCAGAGCAAGCAATCTGAAGATTGTTTCAGAAACTTGTACACATAGCAGCACATTGTGACCATACCCATGACTTGTCAGCTTTGTCAGCTGAACAATTTCATCCTGCTGAACACTGTCATGCAGAACCAGAACTCCACTTCACTTCTGTTCACTGAACTCATCTCTTCATCACTCTCTACCCTATTCCTTGTATGAATTCTCCAAAAGAACAAAAGGGTAGCTATTATTCTCCTAGCAATATATCTTTTTAAAAAAATGGCTAAGATGAGTTGACATCCTTTGGTTAAACAAAGAGCGCCACTTTGTGCAGAGAATGTTTTTGTCTGACAAGAATCCTTTCCCTTCTCACAACAGCATCTCAATCTTTCTTCTTCTTTTTTTTTTAAAGATTTATTCATTTTATTACAGCCAGATATACACAGAGGAGGAGAGACAGAGAGGAAGATCTTCCGTCCGATGATTCACTCCCCAAGTGAGCCGCAACGGGTCGATGCTGCGCCGATCCGAAGCCGGGAACCTGGAACCTCTTCCAAGTCTCCCACGCGGGTGCAGGGTCCCAATGCATTAGGCCGTCCTCGACTGCTTTCCCAGGCCACAAGCAGGGAGCTGGATGGGAAGTGGAGCTGCCAGGATTAGAACCGGCGCCCATATGGGATCCCGGGGCTTTCAAGGCGAGGACTTTAGCCGCTAGGCCACGTCACCAGGCCCTCAATCTTTCTTCTAAGAACTCTTTTCCCCATAGTTATAGAGGAATTTTCTTCTTTTAAAGAATTATTCATTCATTTGAAAGAGTCACAGAGAAAGAGGGAGACACACACACAGATAGAGAGAGAGATCTCTTCTACTCCCTGGCTCATTTCCTGGACTGCCACAGTACCTGGTATTGTACCAGGTGAAGCGGGGAGCAACGAACTTGTTCTAGATCTCACACATGGAAGACAGGTACCTAAAACCATAGGCTACCTTCTGCTGCTTTTTTCAAGTGATTGTCAGGTAGCTGGATTACAAGTAGAGCAACTGAGATTCTAACAAGTGACCATACAGGATGACGCAATGCAGGTGTGGCTTTGCTACCTCTGATACAATACTGGCCCTCAAGCCATTTTTTTTAAAGACTTATTTTATTCTTATTACAAAGTCAGAGATACAGAGAGGAGGAGAGACAGAGAGAAAGATCTTGCGTCCGATGATTCACTCCCCAAGTGACCACAACAGCCACAGCTGCGCCGATCCATAGCTGGGAACCAGTTACATCTTTCCAGGTCTCCCACGCGGGTGCAGGGTCCCAAAGCTTTGAGCCGTCCTCGACTGCTCTCCCAGGTCACAAGCAGGGAGCTGGATGGGAAGTGGAGCTGCCAGGATTAGAACCAGCACCCATATGGGATTCCGGGGCGTTCAAGGTGAGGATTTTCGCCACTAGACCACGCCCCCGGGCCCTCAAGTCATTTTCAAATGGAAGAGTGGAACGTTGACATATCAAATGTAGGGTGGTAAGAGGTTGGAGTAGGTTCAGACCAAGGATGGGACTTGTATTATATTGTCTGTTTTATGACTGCAGGGAGTGAAGCTGCCTTAATTTCTGTCATTTCTGAAGCCTAGCTATTTCTTCAATAACAGCAAAAGCAATCATAAGTCTTTCTGTTGGTCATGGTGCTATTGTTATTAGCATTTAATTTAACAACAGCCAATTTCTGTTGCTAGCAACTAAACAAATAGAGGAGGAGACCTAAAAAAGCATTCAAAGCTACTTTAACAAAAATTAATCTAGCCAGAGGAAACCACCTTAAAAAAATAATCAACCCCAAAGTACTTTCTCTAACGGAAGCCGAGACATCAGGAAAATGCTCAGAACAAGTTTCACACGTCTGCTGCCACGTTCCATGCTTCTGCTCCCCACAAGATCCCCACATGTCTCCCACCAAGAAGCGTCTGAGTTTTGTAAAACATTTTTCCATGCACACCTTTCCTCTGATGACAACAGCAGTGTGAAAATGGACTAAAATTAAGTTGAGAGAAAGTTCGACTAATGACAAAGGTTGGACGGGATGTTTAGCATTCCATTATATTTACTGGTCTTTAAATCAAAGCCCAATGCCATTACTTTACATCTAACACTGTGTGAAACAAAAATCATGCAACATGAATCTTGCAAAATATGGATTAAATATCATGCTCCAGGAGGCACCTTATTTCCACTTCTGAAGAGTATGTACATGCATGCCTGTGTGGTAGAGGGAGCCAGCTACCAGAGAAAGCCTAATGCTGCATTTTACCTCTCTCTTTGGTTATCAACATAAGCTACAAGTACCTTCTGGAAGCACAAAAAACACTTATTTCTTTTTTATTTTTGAAATATTTTATTTGAAGGAAGTTTCAAATTTACAAAAAAAAAATTGCAAGGTAGTAATTCAAAGGACTCCCATATATCCATCACCCTATTTTCCCTTTTAACAACTCATTGAAACATAACTTTGAAAAACAACTAGTTCTAATTTTACTCAGGGCAACAAGCAACATTGAACACAGTGTTCTTTTGATTCTTTATAAGTTTTTCCTACCCACACACGGGCAGCAATACATTTATCCAAACAAGTAAGCAATTTTCTGTGTATTTCATCAATTTACTTCAACTTAATCAGTTTGTCTATAGGCTCGTAAGTATTTTAAGATTTATTTACTATTTGAAAGGCAAGGTTACAGAGACAAAGAGGGAAACAGAGTGAGAGAAATAGAAATAGGTCTTCCATCTGATGGTTCATTCCTCTGAATGGCTGCAATGGATAGGGCTGCAATGGGCTAGGCTGAAATCCAATATCCCAAAATTCTCTCCTCCATCTCAAAATCAAATTCTGTACTGGGTTGAGTAAATCCCCCAAAGCTGGGGACTGAACATGTGGTCGAAATGCTGAAACACAGAAAGGTCACCTCCTAATACCCCAAACGTTTCTCTCGTTTCTCTTCTCCATCTCAAAATCAAGTTTCATGCATTACATCACTGGGTTGTTTAACTGTCAAAGACTAGACTGGAATATTACCTGATGATCAAGGATCACACAATTAGGGCTTTTTGAAAAAAATATGACTCATTGTTTCATTCACTGAATACATTTCCATTATTAGAATGTAAGTTCCATATCAGTATTTCCTTATTTATCTAGTTAGTTATTAATTTGAAAGGCAAAGTAAGAGAAAGACACATACATATACATGAATGCACACATATAGACAGGAGAGGCAGAATCTTCCATCTACTGATTCACTTCTCAAATGATCACAACAGCCAGGACTGGGCCAGGTCACAATGAGGAGCCAGGAAATGCATCTCAGTCTCCCAGATGGGTGGCAAGGGACTAACAAGTTATCCATCATCTTCCTAGGCACATCAGAAGGAAGCTGTATCAGAAGTAAGGCAGTTGGGATTTGAACTAGCAACCTAACATGGGATGCTAACATTATGAAAGGAGGTTTAATCTATAGCACCATAATATTGACCAATGACAAAAGGATCTCTAAACCCCCAGAAGCTGACACAACATTGATTAATAGAGATGTTTAATATAAAATTAAATGAAAGCAGTATGTGACTGCCAATAAAAACAAAATTGCACACAATAAATTAATAGTTTCTTCTAGGCACTCTTAATTTACTGTCTTCAAGAAACTTGCTTAATGAGGCCTTCTTTATAAAATCTTGGTTTTATCTAGAATGGCTGGTAATTCTTAAGAAGACTCAAGATGATTCAGAAAAGTATTCATTTAAAAACCTGTGGCCACCAAGGAACTTAGTAAACAGTGAAATTTTTCCAAATTAAATGTACCCTTAGATTTTCTGCCACAGTCATAATCATAATTTCAGCTCATTCTTAAGTCGATGTGTCCTTGAAGGCACCAACAAAATATTGAGCTTACTTACTTGAAGACAAATCATCTTTTAGTAACCATATCAAATAATTGAGGTGAAGTATAGGCACACCTTAACATTTGAAACTCCTTTAAAAACTTCATTTTAAGTCAGATGTTACACAGAACCCTCCAGTGGACAACTAGGGGAGCCTGTTGTTCTCTGTATTTCAGTTTGGTTGGTTGGTCTGTGACCTCATTTACCTGGTAAATTCAAGAAAAGTCATTCATTGCCAGAAAAGTATTTTTCCAACATTCTGCAACTCTGAAGTCAACTGCTAAACTGTATCTGTCAGAAGCACATTGCCATTTATCTCAGAAAAACATGGCAAAATGATCTAAGAGATCACATAAGACTAACAAATATTTAATTATTATCTTTTTTAATACTACAGAATTTGATTTTTTTTATGATGTTTATGTAGTTGGTTAGGGTGGATCAGGGTCCAGGGTTACAGAAAGGTGAATGAGACCTTTGTTTCCAAATTTTCTTTTTCTTCTTCCTATATCTGTGGGGAAGAAAGAGAAAGGGAAAAGCTGCACCCAGCCTCCCAACAGCCTTGGTACTCCCAACGGCCTTGGGATGAGGAACGGCTACTTGATATCAACCCAAGGTCCCCCCGATGTGGAGCATGCTCTGACGGTTCTGCTAAAGTGGTTCTCATAGTTCTGAAATGCCATTGATCTCGCCACCACAAGGATGAGGAAAACCTTCCAAGGTCCATTGGTCAACATAATCCACCAGGAGTCTCCAATTTCCCAGATATTTGCTGTCAATGCCTAGCTGGGTTAGTTGGCCAATTTATTCTGCCCTCCTTCCTCTGCTTCCTATCCTCTGAAAGTCCCAGTGGACTGCAACATCCTCCATGTGCATCTGGGCATGCCATCCACTGCTCCAACTGGGCCACTGAGGAGGTCCAGTTCTGACATGTGTACTCTGCGGTCAGCAAGTACAGTGGCCTTGTTGGTGGAAGTCCCTCAGAGGTCATTCCTATTCTGCAACATACCCTCTCAGTGATGCTCCCTCCCACACATCCTCTTGCTCCTTTCCCTTGGTTTATCCTCAATCCACGGCCCATGTGGCACCTGGTGTCAGATAGTGGTCTGAGCTTGGACCTGTCACACCAAATCCCCCTACATATCTTTTAAAAGAAATAAAATAAAATTTAAAAAATAGAATAGGTGACTATGCTGGCACACTGGTATAGTTAATGCAAATTTGGCTTTAATGAAGCCAAGATGCCTGCCAACTATTCGCTGCTTTTCTCCCAGATGTGTTAACACTTGGCTAGGTACAAAGCAACTTAGGCTGTTGCCTACAGCAGAGGTTAATTATTATGTAATTTCTGATGCACTGGTTCTACCTATTCTGGTGTTGTTTGAGCCATGCTTGTGTCATTAAATAAATTAAAAATAGGTGATTTCTTAGTTGGACTATGTTGACCAGTGGACCTTGGAAAGCTTTCCTCATCCTTGTAGTGGCAACAGACATTACACCCACTGAATAACGCTTTTTTAGCCTGCTTTGCAGTAACATGTACAGCTTATGGTTTGTCCTCAGCTGCTGAGCACATCACATCATCTAAATGGAACACTCATGCTAACTTCACAAAATAGAGTACAAATAGAAACAAAGAAAATGTTCACACAAGACCTCTTGGAACTCACACTGAGATACAATGCTAAGTATCAACAGCAATGAAAAACAAAAATTTTAGAAGTAAACATACGTCCCAGGTTCTAAGGTCAAAAAAAAAAAAGGTGCAGCATACATTCAGGACTCAAAGGGTAACAGAATAAAAAGGCAACAGAATAAAAATACCTAGTTAGAGTGCCATAATTAAGCACTTAAGGGATTATTTGGTTTTTGGGTTTTTTAATGATTTCTTTTTTTTTTTTATTGGAAAGTTAGATATACAGAGAGGAGGAGAAACAGAGAGGAAGATCTTCAGTTTGTTGATTTTACTACCAGTGGCCACAACGGCCAGAGCTGAGTCAATCTGAAACCAGAAGCCAAGAGCCACTTCCAGGTCTCCCACGCAAATTCAGGGTCCCAAGGCTTTCGGCCGTCTTTGACTGCTTTCCCAGGATGAGAAGTGAACTAGCCAGGATTAGAACCAGGGCTCATATGGGATACTGATCCATGTAGGGGAAGAACTTTAGCTGCTAGGTTACACGCTAGGCTTAAGGAATTATTTAAGAAAAAAAATCAATGGCCTGATGCATCTGATGTATGCTTAGGAAGAAACACAGAAAAGGATCACTCTGTCTGATAAAACACCATTAAAGTGTATTCTCAGAAGAGCCAAATGATAATTAAACTGCAAAAACACTCTGGTGAGTTCAAAGCAAGATTTTCTAGAAGAAAAAGGAACATGATATCTGGGTTACAGAGATCCAGAGGAAAAGAATAGAAAATGGACTGAAATTTCTGTCATTAAGCAGGTGGATTTGGATGGAAAAATCTAAAAAGCTCAGAAAGAAGTATGACCTATTTGGCTACATAGTGGGGGAGGGGCTGCAGCTAGCCCCTTCTTATCGCCCCTCCCCCACCCCAAGGAACCCTTTGTGATGAGAAGGCTACAGCTCTTGTGATGCAGATGGAGCCTACTTCCTTCTGCCAAAAGGAACTAAGAACTTAGCTGCCTAAGTGATTCAGAGGATGTTAAATTAACTCCTTCCTCAAGAAAGCCGCCTGGCAATGTGGCAGAGCCCCAGCTGCACCTCCTGGGGAACTGGCATCATCCTTGTTTTCCTGGGTGGATTGGGGCTCCTCTTGCTGCTACTCATCCAGAGAACTCCATCCTCACCACCTCATAAGAAAAGGAGGGTCATCAGGAAGGTAGGGAACCCTTGGCCAACAATGCTTTTCCCTTTTTTCCACTCTTATTTTCATGTTTATAATCAACCAGAGAGACTTCTGAGATGAGAAATCTCAGGAAAGAACATCACCCTTTATGCAAGGTTTCAGGTGGTATAAGAGTGTCTATGTGATGCTCTCAGACCATCCCTGGGTGTGTGCTGGAAGGCCCCAGGGAAAAATCAAACACTGACTCAACTGTCAAGTTTGGCTGACTCAAATACAGATGTCTTGGGGAGGACATACCCAAGGTGCTTTTCCATCAGTGGCCTACCTGGTGACTGGTGCCTTGCAGTCAAGTCTGTTCTCTGTATTAGGTGACCTGAGGGCTTTGCTGAGTCTTGAGAGTCTTGGCTCAAAGCCTGGAGTCACCCATGACCTAGACGCAGCAAGATCCTTCCTGGTAGCTCAGATGTGCTCTGGAACTGAGTCTGTTTCCTCAGGAGAGGAACAACAGCTAAAGACACCCCCAGCACGAGCCACATGGAACACTGTTCTCCGCTTTTCAAGAAGAGAAACAGGAAATGTTTCCTCTACTCTAGAAATGAGTTAAGGGGAGTGTTAGCTCTTCTCAGAATAAGCTCTTTCCAGGTTGCTGCCTAAATAGCCAAAATAGCAGACACAGCCAGCAAGGCAGGAGGTTTTAATGCAGCAGGGAATGAAGTCCAAGGGGCGGAAGCAGAGGCAGAGAGAGGGAGAGAGATGTCTCCTGCCATAGTGGAAGGAGGAGTCTCCAAAGGAAGGGCGGGGTGCGGAAGCAAGATGAAGGAGGGCGCAGACACATGGGAGTGTGCTTTTTTGTGGCCGGGGCATCACAGGCCATGAAGGATTGATGGATATGGCCATCAGTAGGCCACAAGAGATTGGTGGATAGGTTAGGGCTGCATGGGGTTGGTAGGTGCAGCGGTGGGCAAAGACTAGGGGGAGGAGCCACAAGGGGTTGATGTATAGGACCTTAGGGTATGATGTGTTAGAGTGTGGGTAAAATATTATTGTTGCGCAGTGTGAGATTCCTTTGTATTGAAAAACTGCTACTTTGCTAGGCCAGGAGGTGCTTGGACTTTGGGAGGATTCCGCTTTAGCGATAAATCTGTTGTTTGCTGCCTTGCAACTTTGTGAAGGCAAGGGTGCAATTCTTCTCTGGTCCCAGGAACCAGGAGGAAGATAAGGGTGTGCGAATGGGATGAGCCATACAGATAATGGGTATGGGAACAGAACAGGCTGCCTGTGCCTGAAGGCCATATGTCTAAGGTTGCTACTTCTGATGTATTTCCTAGCCCAAAAGGGCCTATATAAGCTTCTGTCTTGGGCTTGTTAGGGGTCCGACCGCCTGGCTTGGCTGGCCTGCATGCCCCAAGTGCGGTCTGGCCCCAGCATGCTGGCACAATCAACTCTGTTTGCTATTTGCATTAATTACCAGCGAGACTTTGTCGTTCTCTGGGGGTTGACTGGCTAGCACCCTGACGTCCGGGGGATTTGGCCCGGACTCTAACAGATGCAACCTCAGGTTATAGCAGCTTGGTGGGAACAGGGTTACAAAGTTACAGCTGATTGAAAGGCAACAAAACGTGAACCTAAAGGGCATGCAACTCTTAAGGAAGCCAAGACCTGGGAGAAGCAGACATTTAAAATAGTTCTGAATCCAAAATGGTGGGATCTTCAGGGCCAGCATTCCAGTTGCTCCTCTCAGGCAGAACACTTAATTTAGTGCTTAAGGCCCCAGTTGGGACAACAGCATCCCTTATCAGAGTGACTGGGTTAAAGTCCCAGCTTCATTTGTAACTTCTACTAATGCGCATCATGGGAAGGCACCAGTCATATTCTAAACAGTTGGGTCCCTGCAAGCACAGGAGAATGAAGTTCAGCTTCCGGTTTCCATCTTTCTCCCAGACTGGGTCACTACAGTTTCTTGGGGAGTTAACCAGTTAATGAGAGCTCTGTTGACCTCTCTCTACCTCTCAAATTAATCTTCAATGAGTAAAAGGAAAAACATAGAGATCCTTTAGTGAAAAGGGGCAAGCCATGATAGTCATGAGGACTGAATATCAACAGCTTGTCTAAGGAAAGGAGAGAAAAATTGGTTTAAGCTGCTCTGTTCCTTGTCTCTCAGCGCCAACTGCATACCAGGAAAACAATCAGAAATAGGAAGAACAGAACTCTGAAAGGTAAGTCTATGACCTTCTACTTGATGTAGCCACAAGTGATTAGACCCTGTCACTCCTCAAGGGAACAGAGCTATATCTGATGGATGTCAGAGGCAGAAACCCACGGGAAAGATCCTGGAAAGGAAACCAGAATGATGAATCCTCAAGTTTCTGCTGGAAAAAAAAAAAAAGCCATGGTAGGACAGGAAATCACTTGTTCTATAGGGGGTGCTGACGATAACACTGGACCAATATTGCCTGCATCCAGAGTCCAGCTGGAGATAATGAGGTTCACTTTCCTAAAGCCAATTCCTCTTTGAATTGAGCCTCTCTTTCCTCCCTGATAGTTCAGTGGTGAGGATGGCAAGGATGATGGGTGTGGAAGCACTTTGTAAAGGCTAGAGCACTGTCCCCTGTGCCTTGTTGGAACTGTCATGTGGGTTGAACACTGATGCTTAGGCTCCAAGCTTAAGCCCTTGGCATTCTCCGTCAAGGGTGGAGGGTGGTGTGCCATGCAGCCTCCCAGAAGAAATAGATCTCTCTCTTTCCCACCATAACCCAGTCTCCGAATTTACAGCCTGCAGAGACTGCCTGGAAAAACTGAGGGAAGCTCGAGGCCTAGTTTCAATTCTACAAAGGTAACAAACTTTCTGTTCCTCTCTATTTCACTGATATGAACTTGGGGCCTGAATCTGATCCTGAGAAGGGAGACTACAAGATAGTGGTAGCATGTGACTAGATCCCTGGGGTGAGGAAGAGCAAGAGTTCTGAGGCATCATGGTAAGGGTGAGTGGAGGTTCCATGGGATAAAAGTATCCACTCATGCCCAGGGCAGTGAATTTCCTGGCCTCATCTGTTACTGGGTGCAACTTGAATTTTCTGTCTCCTACAGCCATGTGGAAAAGCTACCAGACAATGACATTGCTCACCTTTTACATCAGGACCTCCTGGGAGATGAGCAGAAACCAGCACCTGCTGGAAACAAGCAGCCTCACCGGCAGACTGAGGAAGATGTTTCTCCTGACACCTTGTCCACATTGGCTTCCCTGGCTCCTCCATCCCAGCCTCCTCCTCCCCTGGCCCCCCACCTGCCAAAAGAACCTCAGGAAGTCCAGTCTGACATGAAGAGAATCCCCGCAGGGCCTGTCCCAGAGAATTCTCCTCCACGGAACTCCTACTTGGCATCTCTTGGCACGGCCATCCCAGGCTTTGACCGCTTAAGCAGCTCTATTTCACTCTTCTTCTGGTGGTGGCCAACTGCCAAGGCCTTGTTGCTCCTCACCTCACCACATGGCAGGTGCCAGCAAGAGCATCTTTCCTACCACCCACCAGAGGCTCCTCTCTGGGGAGATGCCACACACAGGCAGGTAGAGGCTGGTGGCCCCTCTTTCATCAGCCCTGCTGTACAGGAGCTGCTAGAAATGTCCATCTCCAAGAGAGTAGAACTGATGCTGAAAGCAGAAGAAAAGACTGGGTCACTCCTGAACCAAAGGCGCCCAAGCTACATCCTGAGATCTTTGGGAACTTTGTTGAGGTCCCTGAGTAACAAGCAGGCCGCCACCATGCCACAACCCTTCTGGAACCTGGGAAACAAACCAAAACAGCTGCCAGATCCTCAGCATCTCTCTTATTCAGAGGTCTTTGGGAATGACCTAGAACAGAAATACAGCCAGCTCTTTTGGGGCCTCCCCTCCCTGCACAGTGAGTCACTAGTGGCTGCTGCCTGGGTCTCTGATAAGAATTCTTCTGTTTCACGAACTCCCACAGTTAGGTTCAATGCCAGGACTGGTTCCTCTCCATCTCATGCTCAGTCCTCAGACCCTTCAGAGCTTTCCCAAGCCCAGCCTTCACACCCCCAACATTTATCCCAATCCCAACCTTTGATTCAAATCTTGCCTTTAGATGCAGCTAAGGTACAGATCCCAGCCCCTATCCCTTGCACTTTCCCAAACCAACCAAGTTTGTCTCTACGCAAAAGTAGGACCTGTAGAACGTCCTGTCCCACATCTCAGGATAAGGCTCGCTCTGTCATCCCAACTCACAACGAAGAAATGGATTGGCCTCTGCAGATGCCTCTTCACAGGAGGTGGGTATCAGGCTCTTGTCTTCCAAAACATCAGAAAATTACCAGCCAAGCCAGTTCCAGCATTCCTGGGGGGAGTCAGGGCTCTCAGCCCAGCAAAGCTATGTCTGACATTCCTGGGGAATCTATCAGCCCTGAGCTTCAAGAGCAGTTGGGACAACAGAGTCACACAAGGCTTCCCAAAGACAATCACCAGGGTAGCTTCCTCTACAGAATCAAACCTTCTCAGAGACTCTTGACACATTCTCATGGAAGATTCTCACAGATCTGCCCATTCCAGGGAAAAGACAAGTACAGCCACTCGCAGGCATCCATGTCCTCTGCACTTGCAGGTAAAAGTAACAAGGATGTGAATGCAATGGATGCCATGCGCTCCAGAAGACTCATTAGAAAGGGTACAGGAGGGTTCAAAACACGCAGACAAAGCAAGGATCTAGGGCAAGATGAGGATGACCAAAAGGCTCTGTCCTCGAATCCAGGATGCACCTCAGTAAAGGTTCTGGAAGATGATAAGGAAGAAGCAGAATCTGATTTTTTCAAGCCTAGGAAGCCTGAAGTTAGAAGTTATAAACCCAGGGTCCCAGAAAAAAGGGATCTGAAAAAAGATCTGAAAACCCATTTGGACAGGAAGTTGGTACAGATCAAGAAGGGCAGAATTCCTGTGAGAGTGCGTCGATCCTGGCTTGCTGCCAACTATGCCTTTTCCAGTTACAGCACCCCTATAATTCCCAGAAATGCAGTATACCCAAAAGGGCAGAGCTCTCGTGTGAACACCACCCAGAAGACTTACTTTGTCAATCCTTTCACTCGAAACATGCTGGAAACACACATAAAAAGGTTTCTAGTGAAGCAAGGGAAGAATCCATACTCACACAGTCTCAAGCCTATAAGTCTCAATGCGGGGGCAGCTCAAGTTTCAAAGTACCCACAGTCCAACCTTCTGTCTGCAACTGCCCAGGAGTTGGGAGCTGATGTGAGAGTTAAGGCTACCCCTCTCCTGGGAGAGCCTCAAAAAAGTCCAGGAGAGAAGAAGATGGCAACAAAGTCAATTTCACCCCTCGACAGGCCCCTCAGTGGCCCCCCATCTGTGCATGAGGAAGTCCAGAAGGCCTTGACAGTGATCCCATCTGGTGGCACCTCTAGGCTCTCGGTGTCTCCCCAAAACAGACAGGAGGTCAGCTTTCCTACAGAACCCCTAAAGAGCAGTCTTCCAGGCAAATTTCAGAAGAGCAAGGCTGGTGGAGCTGGCAGATGCAGCTCAGAGTACAAGGAAATTCCAACAATAGCAGTAAAAGAACCTCATGAGGACTTTGAGCACCTGGTCTTATCAGACTCTTACAACCTGGAAGTGCAAATCAGTGGAATAGCCCCATCTACAAAGGCTAAAGAGGACAGAGATGCATTGCAGGTCCTAGAGAGGGCCTCTACAGTGGACAACACCATGGGAGCCAATGTGCTATTCTCTCAAATCATCAGTGTGAATCTGAGTTTAGAACCTTGTGGAGGCAGTGAGTACCCCCAAGCCTCAGGAATGTTTGCTGACTACCAAGCAGGTGAACACAGCCTGGAAGAAAATGTTTTCAATGAAGTGGAGGTCCAAGTTGAGATAGAGACAGAGAAGGATCCTCAGGACCAGGACATGGAAGTAGTCTATCAAGACTGCACCCCTGAGAGGCTCCCCATCACCGATAGCTTGGCTGCTCAGGCTTCTTTGGCTCCTTCCAAGAGCACGAGCAGTAGTGACGCATCGTCTTCTCAGGGGTTTCAGGACCATCTATTAAAGGCAGGATGGAGCCAGAGGCCACAGGAGCCCAGGAGCCCAAAAGAGAGGTCCCCATGGAAGAGTGAGGACAAGATGGTCAGTCCTTCTGACAAGAGAGAGGCCCCTAGGAGGCTCAGACCAGGAGAGCAGGAAGAAAGAGCCATAGGACAAAGAGCTACCCATGTCCGTGGGGTTAGCCACCCTGCCTGGAACAGGGAAACAGGAGACACGGTGGGTAAAAAGTCCTTGCCATTCTTGCCGAAGAAGGAACATGAATCCTCAGAAGGTCACAACAAAACCAGGGCAAGGACCTATCTACAGCATCCTAACAACATCAAAAGAGTCTCAGGCTGGGAAGATACCCTATCAAAAGATAGGCCTGCATCAGCAACCACCCAGAGCCAGGGATCACACATAGGCAGGTTGTTCAAGGAAAAGAGAGAGGCCCAGGCTCAGGCTCTCACAACAGTGGTGGGAAAGATTGTGGTGGAACAGCTGGGGCTTCAATATACTTCTGTTCCCTCAGAGCTCAAGTGGTACAAAGAGGACCCCTGGGTCACACCGGGTAAGTGTTCCTACTACTCCCGAGGGTCCTCCCACCCAGCTCCAAGGAGAGAATGGATATTACATCGTCATGTAGTCCCTCAGCACTTTAACCGTCCTATCAAGAGCATGTGGACCAAGGATAGGGGCAGCAATAGGTTCTTCCCATCCAGGGAGCCTGTATCCCTATCTAGCTCCAGCCAACGCAGGGCAAGGCTGGCAGGTGCCATGGACTACCCTGGCTCATGCCCCAGGAATAGTCTTCGTCAGACAGGTGTCTCTTCTAGTCAGACATATCATGTCCCTCACATCTTGTCCACTGAGAAAAGTTTTCTCCCTAGAAAACATCATTTTTTTACCAAGGAAACCTGTTCAATCAAATGTTAGTACACCCTTTATGTGCTAATGGCTTCTACATAAAATATACTGATTCTACTCTATAAAATGCGGATTTTTTTTTTCATCAGATTTAATGGCTTATGCCTGTACTGGGTTAGAATATAGGAAAATGGGCAGGGTCTTCTCTTCCCAAGTGTGGCTTCTAAAAGGGACAGGGTGATAGTCATTCCAGATTCTGTCAACTGTCTCTTAGGTTTTCACAGATAAATACTGAAGAAGTCTTCAGGACTTGTCATGGTGAGTAATCCCTGTGAAAGCTCCATCCACTTTCCTAGACTTGAACTTCATATAATTATGGGAAAGGCCAGCAGAGGCATCAAGAGGTCAAACAACCACGCATGTCATACAGAATGGCACAGGAAATTGAACTCCTGAGTTCAGATGTGGAAGAATCTCACACCCGGCCGTGGATCTCTTGGTGGCAAATGAACCTCTCCCCTCCAAGATAAAGACTAGGAATGATATAGGCCTTGCTATTCCCTCTTGGCCCAGCTTTGATAACAGCGCTGTTGCAGGCCCTGGTCTCTGCTTTACTTTCTACAACAGCAGGGACAGGCTTGAAGTTCCACAGGTGGGTGCAAGCCAGGATGGCTGCTGGAACACATTACCCCTGCCTTTCTTCGGTGCACAACTGCCTCTGTTAAAACAAACAAACAAAAGCTCAGCTGAGCCAAAGGGCATCAGAGGGATAAGGTGGCAGCATAATGGATTCCAAAGATAAGAAACTTCTTCCATCCCAGAACCAATCACAGGATTAGAAGGAGTAGATCTCAGGACTAAGTGGCTCAGCCTAGGGCCACCCTGTACCCTGTGTCTAGAAAAGCCCCTTTAGATCAACACAGAAGGTCACACTCGAAGAGAGGCAAAGCCTTCACACAGGGAAGGTGAATTTTCTAACTGCCTGTTTCATAAGCTTGCTCATCGTTGAGGTGAAGGAACAACAAGAGGAAAAGGAAGGACTGGCAATCTCTGATGTGACTTGTGTTTTGAGAAACTTAACACATACATGTGGCACCAGGACTTCTCCTGGAGCAGGGGTGGGGACATCAGAATTCCCAAGGCAAATCTGAGGTCACACAGCAAGCTCTACCTGTGCCCCAGTCTTGCTTTCCCCAGGGACAGGCAGGGAAGATATAATTGGACAGTATCTGTACATACAAGAGGGATTAGGGTGATCTGTCCAAAATTTAAAGCCTGAGTATAGGAACAACCCAGGAGTGGTCTCAGGGTGCCTTTCCCACTATTCTTTATATGGATTTCTCTATTTCAAGTAGGTGAGAAAGCAGAAAGGCCACAAAATTGGAACGAAGGGGGCCATTTCTCCAGTTTTCCGTGCTGTACCACATAATGGATCTAACATAAATCCAAAAATCTCATCTCTGTTGGAAAATACTGAAGCGAGAGGTGTTGGTGGGTCAGAAATTAATCAAAACAGGTCCTTTTCTGTATACCTCTCTCCACCCAGCATGTGGGAAATAGTGGCCCCTGGAAGGAGCGGGAGTAGGCACAGCTCCAATAGGTGACTCTTGGTGACTCTTGGGTCACATGACTGGTGGCTGCTTCCAGGACAGTCTTAGCAGTCAGAGTTGGAGCCAGGACCTGAGAGGGGCTGGGACCTGGAGCAGAGCTAGCTTGTCCCTTCGGAGTAGAATGCAAGGTTTCTTGAGATCCAAGAGGTAGGTTCTGGTATGTGGATTCATTCCAGGATTTATTTAGACAAACACAGGCAACTGAGGGACCTGCAAGAAATAGGAAGCAACAAATCCTTGCACCCTCTGTTGCATCTTCCCTGCCCTCCATGATATGTAGCAAGGGCAAACATGGGAAGCCCTCCATAGATATTTTCCATGCAGAGCCTAGAAACATCTGAGAAATACCTTCCACAAGGACCCTCACAGAGACCTACAGAAAGGTCCCATACCTCTGCAGATATGCTCTGAGATGCCCAAAGAGATCCATAGACTCCCACCAACACCCCAACCAAGAGCCCACAGAAACATCCAGAGGACTCCACAGACTTGTGACACAAACCCGTATCAAGACAGGGCCCTCTGTGAGAGATGGCAGAGATACCTCCACAGGCTTGTGACAGAGAACTCCATAGAAGTCCAGCAGGAACACTCCCCCTACCCCCTGCCCAGTCTCCAAAATGCTCTGCAGAGCCCTCTGATTGAGATCCCGGCCAAGAACTACGACAGAGACAACAGGGATTTCACCTCCAGTTCCTGTCATGACTCGGATGTCCGGAGTGAGGGACTGACCCAACCCCACAACAGAACTGCCAGGAATGTCTGTTCTTGTCATTCTTCACTGCTGAGATGTGTTGGGAAGTGAGAAGTAACCCCTAGTTTTAGTTTGATTTCTATATTCCAAAAAGACAGAAAGTGATATTTTATTGAGGAACTGGTATGCCGAGCGTATCAGTAAAATGAAACAGGCAGAGGTGATTAAGGAGCATGGCTGTACTGTTGCAGAAGGTAGGGCCTCTGGCTCTACAATTTCCTTGCAAATGATTTTCTTTCGATGATAGACCTAAATTCCAATGCTCCTTACAGTGAGTTTCCTCCCAATAAACTCCTATAATGCTGAAAATATAAAACTACATCTTAAAAGTATAATGGAAAAATAACTCTGGTTTGAAACATTTTAAAATTCACACAAACAAGAGGTAATCAAATAGTTTATGAAAATGTATCTTATAAAAAAACTATGCAAAGATCTTTAAATTTTTGGCACCCAAATAAATTTAATTTCTTTTTTCACAAAAATTTTGATGTAACCTGGTACCATTCATTACAAATGAATTGAGGGGGGGCCCGGCGGCGTGGCCTAGCGGCTAAAGTCCTCGCCTTGAAAGCCCCGGGATTCCATATGGGCGCCGGTTCTAATCCTGGCAGCTCCACTTCCCATCCAGCTCCCTGCTTGTGGCCTGGGAAGACAGTCGAGGACGGCCCAATGCATTGGGACCCTGCACCCGCGTGGTAGACCCGGAAGAGGTTCCAGGTTCCCAGCTTTGGATCGGCGCGCATCGGCCCGTTGCGGCTCACTTGGGGAGTGAATCATCGGACGGAAGATCTTCCTCTCTGTCTCTCCTCCTCTGTGTATATCTGGCTATAATGAATTGAGGGGCCCAGCACAGTAGTCTAGTAGTCAAAGTCCTCGTCCTGCATGCCCTGAAATCCCATATGGGCATCAGTTCATACCCTGGCTGCTCCACTTCCCACCCAACAACCTGCTTGTGCCCTGGGAAAGCAGAAGAAGATGGGCCGAAGCCTTGGAACTCTTCACCCACATGGGAGACCCAGAAGAAGCTCCTGGCTCCTGGCTTCAGATCAGCTAAGCTCTGGCTGTTGCAACCACTTGAAGAGTGAACCAGATTGAATATCTTTCTTTCTGTATCTCCTTCTCTCTGTAAAATCTGACTTTCCAATAAAAATAACTAAGTCTTTTTTAGAAATAAAACAAATGCAACTAAACTGCAAACATCATGATTTACCCATGCCTACCTTCAGCATAAGAAATTTATATCAGCCTACAGTTGGGTAGAATGGTCTAACACAAACGCTATTTTATGATAAAGTTTTAGCTGCTTCCTCTAATGTACTGAATACTGTACTGGAAATGACAAGCAGAATGGTTGTATGGGTTTGCTTTGGTGCCTTCAGTAGGTCAAAATATTGAAAATAAGCGGTGCCTGTATTCTCAACTGAGAAGGGCGAGGAAGACCTTCCATCAGAGTGACAGACTCAGGCAACTAGCCCTGGAAGAAAGAAATCCTGCTAGGGGATGAAAAGTGCTCCCACCACGTATATTGTGAGGGAGGCTGAGTTAATTTCTATTACATCAGGAGAGTTGCCACATTTTACAAATATACTACCCTAGGACAGAGAGTAAATACACACACAAATCGAAGAAGTATGAACATGGTTTAACTGCATGATAGTCTCAACGTTTAGAAAAAAAAAGTGAAGCTATACGTCCATTTGCCTGAAAACTCTTTAAAAAGTTGCTCTTTCGAATGAAATAGTTGAGGTTGCAAGCAAACAATTTGTTTAGCTTAGCCCAAGTTAGAGTACCTCCTGGCCTCTATTGTGAGGTTCCCTATTGCCCTCCTTGGCTTCGAGTCTGTTTTCCAAAGAAATTCATTATTTCTGGATGTAAGAATCATCTGTTCTTTCCCTGCCTGAAATGTTTACTTTTGATGAGTCCTGAGGGTCTGTTCAGCACAGAGGAGCACAAGATGAATCTTCCTTGTCTTATGAATGTAAGTGTATCATACCACTATAGCATACTGCTGCCAGGGCTGAGTTTAGGCCTTCCACTGAAATATGTAACCTCAAAAGCACAAGGCAGCAGTTAACAGAGTGAAGAGATCAAGGAATTAATGTACAGAATATATAAGGAACACAAACCACTCAGAGAATCTGTCTCAAAAACAGAAGACCTGAACGTACATTCCTCACAAAGAGGAAGTGCAATTGCCAACAACTCTATGAAAGAATGTTTAGCATTACCAGTTATCAGGGTTATGCAAATAAAAACTACAGATAAAAACTCAGAATGGCAATTATCACCAAAAAAAAAAAAAAATGCTGGCATGGATGAAAAGGGAGTACTCCTATGTTGCTGGTTGGAATAGTAATTAGTAAAGCTATCAGGCAGAATAGTATAAATGTTCCTTTAAGACTAAAACTAGAACTACTGTGTAGTCAGTCATCCCATCACTAGGTATATACACAAGGACCTGATTTCAGTGTGCTGCATGTCTGCGCAGAGGACAGACCCCTGCATCTGGTTTTCAGGAGGCTGGAGCTCCCGAGGGATTGCGTCTTGCTGGTGCTTTGTGACCCTTGTTCAGGGTGAGGGTGGGATAGGAACATTTCTCAACTTCTGCTTCCTCCTCTGTCCCCTGCTCCATGGGTGCCAGCCAAGCAGAAACCAGCTCAAGATGGATACTCAGGTGGTCACTTGATTTTTTTTAATTTATTATTATTATCATTTTATGATACAGTTCCAAAGGCTCTGAGGTTTCCCTTACCTCCTCCCCTAGACTCTTCTCTCTGCCCCCACTAAGTTTCCCTATATTATTACTGTTCTATAGCTCTTCATAAACAGTCATTTGTTCATCATTGCGGGCATGGACAATGGCAGAGGGTACAGCACCCTATTGTCCAGATAAAATTAACAATTTCATTGAGAGTCCATCTTTGATCTGGGAGTAGAGATACATATTGCATTGTATCCTCACAACTGGATATGACAGTTTTCATTACATAGTTACTATACATCCCATTAAATGAAAAGCCACAAAACAAAATCAACAACAAAGAAAAAAAGAAACTAAAACACCATGAAGTTAAATAACATGCTACCGAATGACTAATCTGTCGTTGAAGAAATGAAAAAGAAAAATCAAGAAGGATTATAATGAAAATATTTTTTAGTACCGTAAATTTCTTTTTTTTTCAATGCTCAATTTAAAAGATATCAAGCAAAAATACAATCTAAGCAGTAGGATAGTATTTCTAATTTCTTACCAGAACTGGACAATCAGAATATTAGCAAGGAGTAGATTTCCATTTAATTAACGTGTTGGGGAAGGGGGATCAAGTCAAGAATGATTCATGGACACAAATGGCAGTTACCAAAACATAAACGCAAAAAATATATTAAAAAATTTGTATACATTCTTTTGCCCCTCTGCTGTAGCTCTCATGAACATGGACCCTGCTCAAAGGTGACTCTCTAACTCCAGCTCCAAGATGCACCTTTTCTGTCAATTGGAACAGACATAGTTGATTTACAAATTGTGTAGTTCACTAAGTCTACCTTAATTAGCACATATTATCACCTCAGGACATCTGCAAAGTTTAGATGTTATGAAGTAAATAAGGAACTTTGTCCACATACAATAAAAAAAACTCAAATACTTTATCAAAAACGCACACTTATTTTTACCATCTAAAATCATCTCCTAAATTAGGAGATAATAGCACAGCATCTTTCCCTTCAATCTTCTTTTTCTGCCTCTCCATCGATTAATGTACAGGCCAACCTATAGAAGACTATCCCTTCTAATAACTAGCAAAAGGACATTTGCATACACATTCTTTTTTTATAAATATTTATTTTTATCAGAATGTCAGATTTTACAGAGAGAAGGAAAGCCAGAGAAAGATCTCCCTTCCAATGGTTCACTTTCCAACAGGCTGCAACAGCCAGAGCTGCACTGATCCGAAGCCAAGAGCCAGGAGCTTGTTCTGGGTCTCCTACGTGGGTGCAGGGTCCCAAAGCTTTGGGCAGTGCTCTCCTGCTTTCCCAGGCCACAAGCAGGGAGCTGGATGGGAAGTGGAGCAGCCAGGATACAAACCAGTGTCTATATAGGATCCTGGCCATGCAAGGCGAGAACTTCAGCCTTTAGGCTACCACAGTGGGCCATGTGTGCTCATTCTTTTACTATATCTACTTTTAGTATAGTGCGTTCATTAGGACTGGTTTGTCCTTTAATTCACAGCAATATTAACTAAAATGTACACGCCAAATACTGTTTAGACACTGAACTATCTAATTCATGGCATACAATATTTCCCTCTTCTTAACTCCTCCTCCCTCTCATACCCTAGAGAATTGTCAGTCTACCCTCTGAGTCATCAAATTTGACAATTCCTCCTGTAAAATAACAAAATGGAAACACAAAGAATGTTAACTTTAGTCCTTGGTTTAATACATACTGGGAGACATCTAGGAAGACTAAACATTTCAATAACATTTATGCTTCCCACTTCACATGGAACAGTACCAAGTAAACTGTACACATATGACAAATACTGTCATTTGCAAATGTCTTCTGGGGCCCAGTGCAGTAACATACTGGCTAAAAATCCTTAGCCTGCATGTGCTGGGATCCCATATGGGCGCTGACTCAGCTCCCTGCTTATGGCATGGGAAAGTAGTGCAAGACGGCCCAGGGCCTTGATACTCTGCATCCACGGGGGAGGCCCTGAGGAAGCTCCTGGCTCCTAGTTTCGGATAGGCTTAGCTCTGGCCATTGATTTTACTTGGAGAGTGAACCAGCGGATGGAAGATCTTTCTCTGTCTCTCCTTCTCTCAGACTTTCCAATTAACAATAAATAAATCATAAAAAAGAAAGAAAATGTCTTCTGAGTGGGAACACTCTGGTCTCCATTCATTCACCTTACCATCTCTCCCATTGCAGACAACAGGCACTAATGCACCTGAAATGCTCAGGGAAGATATTAACAAGATCACTTCCACAAGTGATTTTAAGAACAATCTTTTCTATGAAGTTTAGCACAAAGTTTAGTCAACACTTTAGCACATCTGCTTCTGTCACACACTGGCAACTCCCTCACCAACATCTGGAAAGATTGCAGAGGTTGGAAATGAGGAAGTGCATGTCCTTTCCACACACAGTACACTGCAAAGTAAAAGAAAATGGACAGACATAAGGGGCAAAGGCCAGTCTTGCCTCGCCTCAAATCCATCAGGTTCACTAGGAACACTCAGGGAGGCCAGCAAACCTTCACTTTGCAACTCCTTCCTACCACCTACGCAGTGTGTCACTTAGATATGATGTCACATGTTTACCTCCAGAAGTCCTTAAAAAAATTTTTTTTTATTGGAAAGGAAGGTTTACAGAGAGAAGCAGAGGGAAAGAGAAAGATCTTTCATCCACTTGTTCTCTCCCCAGGTGACCATAATGGCTGGAGCTGAGCTGATCAGAAGCCAGGTGCCAGGAGCCTCTTCTAGGTCTCTCATGCAAGTGCAGGCTCCCAAGGCTTTGGACCATCCTCCATTGCTTTCCCAGACCACAAGCAGGGAGTTTAGATGGGAAGTAGAGCATCCAGGACATGAAACAGTGTCCATATGGGATCCTGGTACTTGCAACAGCAGGAATAGCTAATTGAACCATCATGCTGGGCTCCAAAAGTCTTTTTTCTAAGATAATGTTTCCACAAATTTTCATACAAAGTACACACAATGCACTAGTTTACTACTTTCATCCTACACTGGTCATCTCCATATTTTCATCAGCCTGGATATTACAAAATTAGGACCCATCTGTGTACTATATGCACAACACATGCATTGCAGCAAAGTTCAATAAAATGCTACAGGGCAATAGGTAAGTCAAAATATTCTGGCTTATTCAAGTAAAATCCCTTTTGCAATTTGCTTTTTTCTACTTCCCTCGACACATTGAACAAGTGTAAACAGTATATTACTTAGAGAAGTGGCTTAGCAATTCAATTTCCAAACACAATCCCATCAGCTTTTTTTTTAAGATTTATTAACTTTTATTGCAAAGTCAGATATACAGAGAGGAGGAGGGACAGAGAGGAAGATCTTCCGTCCGATGATTAACTCCCCAAGTGACTACAATGGCCGGTGCTTCACTGATCCGAAGCCAGGAGCCAGGAACTTCCTCCAGGTCTCCCATGCGGGTGCAGAGTCCCAAGGCTTTGGGCTGTCCTTGACTGCTCTCCCAGGCCACAAGCAGGGAGTTGGATGGAAACTGGGGCTGCCGGGGTTAGAACCGGCGCCCATATGGGATCCTGGCATGTTCATGGCAAGGGCTTTAGCCACTAGGCCACCACACTGGCCCCAATCCCATCAGCTTTTAAAGGCAATTTACCTTTCTTCTACCATTCTCCCAGGTAAAATTGTAACATCACATCTAAGTGGTTTCTCTACCACTTTTGCAAGTACTTTTGAATGCATCAAACATTTTCACATATCTAGAAAGATCAGAGATTTCATATAAGAATATGCGACAATTAGAAAAAAACTACACATATGTAGCAATAGTCACACTCTTCGATATGTTCTAACTAATACCGTTTGGCTTCAAAATATTCCCTTCTCACACGTAATTGTTAGGGGTGGCTGAACAACGCATATCCAAAAGGCAGTTACAGAGGACCAGCTTTCCATAAATTTCAACATAGTGCACAGAACGCACATGATGAAAATCTCTTTAACATTCGCAGACTAGTTGTTGTAAAATTAAAATTCATTTTCCATGCTACACACTCGTGTGTAGACAGTAAAGCAAAAATGCACAAAACAGATAGAAAAGTGGTGTCCCAAAGTGTCCAGTTAGGAAGACTCTAGCTTTTGCTCTCCTGCAATTCCTTCCCTCTCAGCTTCCAACCAGGGAAGAAGTGCAGACGGGACTTCCCCTCTTACGGGCCTGTCTCACAACTCCCTGCACCAAAATGACAGGACACACGATTTTCCCCAAAAAGAAACGAAGTGTTGGTTCCTTACCTCTATAATTAACACACGCAGCACATTTCACAGACAATTGAAATAAGGAACAGTCTTGACGTTGTCAGCACACAGCAATCACAAACCCAAACAGAACCTGACGACTTTCCTAAAAGCCTGCTGCTTGCCATTACAGAAGTCAGTTTTTCATAGGAATTGGAACATAAATTGCGCAAACATGCGCTCCTGCTAACACTCCATTTCTCACGCATTCCCAATCTCTCAAACATCCAGAAGAATGGATGACGTCCATCCCGATTCCTTAACACTGTTGAGAGAGAAGAGAGAGAGAGAGAGAGAGAGAGAGAGAGAGAGAGAGACAGTCGTGAGGACCCAATCAAGCTCCATGAGGCAGAGAGCCCAGCAAGCAGCTCTTCACGTCTTTCCTGGATCAGGTCCTAAACGGCAGGTAGAAAGAGCGCGCAGCAGACAGTGCTTGGTCTTGTCAGCAATCCGGGCTGTGGTAGGCAATAAAAAGCACACGCTGTGGTGTCATCGGGAAACCGACAGGGACCCAGGGTCTGAGGAGAACGCACCCACCCGATGGCCGCTGGCCGTTACTGTCCAGTACCGACGGGGCTCCGCTTACCTTACGGAGGCCTTCCGTATGCCACCTGGTCAGCGGTGAGATCCTCTCCTTCAAGGTCAAGGTGGGCACCCCAGGGCCTGGACTGCGGGGCTCCGGGGCCTGAAGAGACAGCTGAACTGAGTCTTCCTCTCTGCGGCCGCCATTCCGCTCTCCCTGTGGAGCCCTCGGGCCTGAAGCCCAGAGGGCGAGGACAGCATGAGGTGTGCACTGCCTCAAGGCCAGGCCATACCCGGGGCCACCGAGGGGGCTCTGGGCCCACAGGGCACAAGCTGCGGCCTGCCCCACGTCACACAGCACATCCCCTGGCTGAGGGTCGAAGCGCCTGTCATGGCGCCGCCCATAGGGCCTCGGGGGTTGTGGCTGGGAGGATGGGGGCGTGTCCCTGGAAGTCTTGCAGGGTTCTCTGGGCCTGAGGTGTGCCGGGAGAATTTGTGTGGGTAAATCTCTGTGTAAATCTCAAAAGAGGTCTCTATAGGAGTAACAGTATCCATGGGATCTAAGAGGAGACCTTTGCAGGATTTTTAGTGGGGATTTTCTGGAATTCGCCATGGGGTCTCAAAGGCCGTTTCTGTCGCCGTCTTCTCACACATCGTATTGATAGGGACTTTGGCTCCCTTTCTGGTCAGCCAGTTTTCAAGTCTTTAGATGTTGTCTGCTCGTCTGCTCGGAACCTGGAGTCCCCTCCCACCCCACCTTACAGGACCTGTCTTTCCAGGCTCCCCGGTGTGCCCACACAGGTAGGACCTGGTGCAGCTGTGGGGCCTGTGCCCATCCCCCTCCTTCCTGTGTGCAGGTTCCTAGGGACACGGAGGGTGGGCCCAGCTCCAAGCCCCTGCCTAGTGCGGATCAAAGCCATAGGAGGCTGGTGACGGTTGTCCTGCATGCACCCAAAGAACAGGAAATTCTGGAGAAATCGCACCTGCTCTTCCTACTTTGAAGGCTCCCTGCTTTCCCAACATGAACCCTGCAAAAAGGAACATCACACAGCAAGAAGAGCAAGAGCACAGGTATGGTGTGTATAAATACGTATGTATGTACGTATGTTACTTATATGTACATGTTGTAGCTACAAGTAAAATCCTTTAAGGAATTCTGTTCGAATTGACTGTCAGATAAAGGAGTGCTTACATAAATTAAAACACTAGAATATCGAATCTCCCACATCTTGTATCTGTACAAAAAGGTCAACACCCAGCATGATGAGTACCACATGCTACAGGTCACTCTAATGTGCAAATTGAGGAGCTGTTGCCTTCTGCCATCCTCCACACCCAAGCAGTGTAAAAGCCCAGGGCTATACATCCTGGGCAGCCACTCACTCGCGGGGTCACCCCACCATGTGGAAGCGGTCCCTTACTGTCTCCCAGGAGGGAACAGCTTGTCAGACTCTCTCCCATGACTGCTATAATCTGTTGTCTGAACTAAAAGCCTCACTCTCAATGACCTCTGAATCCAACAATTGCATGATTTAAGACATGTTTGGTAAGTATTCCGGGTTTAAATTTATTGGTTAAAAAAAATCACAGGTGTTAGCACATATTTTTCCTCAAATAAGAATTTTTGACATTAGGATTTTTCCAATTGGGCCCCCAGAGAAAGAAGGCATATTTCATACTGTAGAGATTTTAATTAGGTCTATTTAGTATGGTGGATTGTTTAGGAAGTGCTACCCAATCATAAAGAGATGAATTGCTTCTTGGCCTTTTGGCTAAAATCAAGTGCAATAATAAAGAGATGAAAAATCCTGTTTGAGTTACATTTGCATGAATATATTATTGATTTCAATGCTCTAAAGATTCCATGAAGTTTGCAAAAATATGATGTTTCTAGTATGATGCTTTCAATTCTGATTGTCTTTAAAATGCTCAACCCAGTGGAACTGACTAAATGTCCTTGGTAATAGCTGAAACATCATTGTAACATAGTTACTGTTTTGTTATCTACAGAAGTGATACTTCTGTAAAACCTTTGTACTCAGATTCATGCATTCATGAATACAGTTTCCTGATAATTTTCAGATCAATGCATTAAATAAAAATATCCAGATCTCTAATGAATAAACTGGTAGATTCATGAAGCTTCCAATGAAGATCATGAAGAATATGAATTAATCATGCGAGGTTCAATGCACATAAAGAGTCTATGGTGGTAATGTATTCAATGTATTTATTTACTGCTGGCTTTGTACTTGATTATTTTCATTATATAAATGTGGAATACTTCTTTCTTAAGATATCTATACTTTATGGCAAAGGTTAAAGATAAATTTTTATATTAAAACAATTATTAGAAACATTTACATAATTGAAAACATGTACAGGATGCCTAGCTTCAAGGATGCCCATCCTTACTGTTAGTAAATGAAAGTGCTGTTTCTTTGTAAGCCCAGGAACCTCCAGAGGAGAACTCTGAGTTCTGAGAGAACAGATTAGGGTTGCCAAAATGAGCAGCAGTGAAATAACATCTTCTTGAACTCTCAGGAGCAGAGCTGTCTCCAGGGTACTAACTAGTCCTTCTGAGGAATCGTGAACCACCCTAATGTTACAGCAACAGCATAAGGACCAAGCAAGCCCACCAGCTGGAGAGGTTGTCTGACAGCCTCAGACACAGTGAAGAACCCAGTGCTGAGGGTCAAAATGATGGTTCAATTGGCTAACCTTCTACCTACAAGTGCCAACATCCCATGTTCATGTCTGTTATGTTGCACTTCCCATCCAGCTCCCTGGGAGCAGCATTCAAAACCCTTGCTGGGTTCTCAGCTCAGTATCTTTCTGGAAAGGAAGAGGGGATGATGGATGTTGGAGCTGATCCAAAGTCAAGAGCCAGGAGCCTCTTCTGGGTCTCCCAGTGGGTACAGGGTTTCAAGGATTTGGGCCATCTAAGACTGCTTTCCCAGGTCACAGTCAGAAAGTTGGATGGGAAGTAGAACAGCCTGGGCACAAACAAGCACCCATATGGGATGCCAGTGCTTGGAGGCAAAGGATTAGCCACTCCCTCAGTGCCATATTTGAATCTCGCTCACTGGGTTTTTTTTTAGTTCAAAATAATATCAACAATCCCATTTGGTCAAGTGGATCATCATTCTGATGTATTGTTGGATTCTATTTGATACTATTTTTGAGGAGATCTGCATATATGTTCATCAGAGTTATTTGCAGTTCTTGCTTTGATTATAACTTTTTCTGGTTTTGGAATTAAGATAATTTTGGCCTTACTGAATTAGTTTGGAAGGGTCCACACCCTTTAAATGTTCTGAAAAGCTTATGAAACATTATGAATTTAGCTGTAAAGCCATCCAGTCCTGGGTTTCGCTTTGTCCAAAGGCTCTTTATTATTGGTCCCACCTTGGCCTTTGTTGTTGATCTATGAAAGCTTTCTATCTTTATGATTAGGTTTGGGAAATTATGTGTGTCTAGAAAACTATCAATTACTTTTAGATTTTGCATTTGTTTGCGTATAGTGATTTGTAATATTTTGTATTAACTCTTATATTCCTATGTTATCAGATATAATATCTCCTTTTTCATCTCTGATTTTATTGATTTTGGTCTCCCCATTTTTACTTAGCTGAGCCAATGGTTTGTCAGTTTTGTTATTTTTTTTCAAAAAGAGCTCTTAATTTTACTCATATTTTGTATAGTTTTTAAATTTGTATGTTGCTTATTCTTCACTTTTTCATGATGTCTTCACTTCTAATTTGGGGATTGGTTTGCTCATGTTTGTGTAGGTCCTCAGAATATGTAGTTAGATTATTTATTTGATACCTTTCCAACTTGATAAAATAATTTTATTTTTAATGTTGTTTACATCATTAGCAAGGATACATACCCATGAGCACCACTGATTAGGATGGGGAGGGTCAAGTCGTGGGGTAAAGCAGGTGGGACAAATGCTTCCAATTTTCCTTTTTTTCCCTTTTCTGTGAGGTGTGTATTGGGAGGAGGTGTAGAACAGTGGGAGGTGTAGAACAATATGGAAGAGGGGGTTGTTGCCAACTGCCAAACTACATCAATACCCGGCGATGGGATGTCCACTTGATGTCATCTTTGAAATGCTGATGTAGAGAAGAGTGTACTGGGTGTACTGCTTAGGTAGTTTTGATAGTTCTGAGATGCTGTAGGTTTCGCTGCTCCAAAGTTGAGAGCATTCTTCAAGGTCCATTGGTAGAGTTCATCACAGTGTATCCACTCAACCAGACATTTGCTAACAAAGCTCAGTCAGTTGTCCAACCCATTCATTCTCCATCTTCTTACAGGACACTCGACATCTTCTGTAGGCCGATATGATCTGGCTGTCTTGTCCTCCATATGCATCTGAGCATGCCATCCAGCGCATAGGCATCAAGGCGGCCCAGTCCCAGCACACGCATGCGGTCCAAGGTCGGATCACAAATCCTTTGATCATTCCTATGCAGGCATTTACTGCAATGAAGTTCACTTTTTTGTGTTTTATTGTATCCCATGCATTTTGATATCATGTTAATGCATTTGAGGGATTTTTTTTAATTCCCCTTTTCATTTATTTTCCACTATTCATTCAGGAGCATTTTGTTCATTTATCATGTTCACCACTCTCCACCTACTGTGGTCTTTGTAGTGGCCACATTGTTACCTTCTCAGCCTTTCTCCTGCTCTTGGTTCTGGCAGTACCTGGTATTAGTGAGATACCAGCTGTTTTTAATCTAGATAACAGGATTGTTGGTGTTTCCTGTTGTATGGATTCCCCCCCAACCCTCTTCTCCTTTTGCCAGAACCTGTAGGCAGTTAGGTGTGGGGACAACCTGAACTTATTTAGGATGGAATTCACGGGATGCCAAATTGGTATTGTTTTTCCTCTGTGGGACCAGTGCAATACAATGAGCTGGAAGTGAGTTGTCCCCTGGCTTAGTGCATGTGCAGCTCACTGTTTTCCCTCCCAAAAAGGCTTTGCCACAGAACACAAAATGGCACTCGGTGTGGCACTAGTTGTCTGGGCCACGAAAACCACCATGTTCCTACACCTGACCACTTAGAACCTGCCACTCTGCTTCTGCTCATGATTAGGCCAAAAAAATAGATCAGAGGACAGGCAGTTCTCTGGCTGGTTTCCCTTCCTGAGTTCCCAGAGAACTTACCTTCCTATCCAGCCCCTTGCAGAGCTCTCATCACTGCAGGGGCGTCTGTTCACTGCCGTGCCACTCTGATGTCTGCTGTTTCCCTGTGTCCACGGTCTCCAGGTATCCCTCTGCCATTGGCCTGTCCTCTCCTATTTCCTGGGTTGTGCCCTCCCTACTTCTCCTTAGCTAATCCTTCTTCATCCCTTTAAACCAGTCCTTGCACTATTTGCCCATCTTGTATTTCCCTCTAGAGAATGTTTCATGTATTGTTGAGAAAAGTGTATGTTTTGCAGGTTTGGGATGGAATTTTTGTAGATATCTATTCATTTGATCTGTAGTGTAGATTATTTCTATTGTTTTTCTCTTGGTTTAATTTTTCCATTGATAAAAGTGGGGCATTGAAATATCCAGGTATTGTTTTCTGAAAGTTTATGTAGCCATTTAGATACATTAACCTTTGTTTTATAAGATTGAGAACTGAAACATTGAGTGAATATATATTTGGGTCTCACAGAATTGATTCAGTAATGATACATTTCAATCATTCTTGTTGGAACAGTTTTTGTCTCAAAATCTATTTTGTCTGATACACATATAGCTAACTATTCCTTCTCCCTTACATTTCTTTAAGATTTCTTTAAATTTATTGTAAAGTAAGATATGTATAGAGGAGGAGAGACAGAGAAAAAGGAAGATCTTCTGTCTATTGATTCACTCCCCAAGTTGCCACAATGGCCGGAGCTGAGCCAATCCGAAGCCCGGAACCTGGAGCCTCTTCCAGTCTCCCACGCAGGTACAGGGTTCCAATGGTTTTTGTTTGTTTGTTTTTCTGATTGGCTTTTTAAAATTTATTTAATTTCATTTTGTGACACCATTTCATAGGCTCTGCGATTCCCCCAACCCTTCCTTATGCCCTCCCCCCATGATGAATTCTTCCACCTTGCTGCAGTAGCACAGTTCAAATTCATAGTTCCTACATTGCAAGCCTATACTATGCATAGAGTCCAGCATCTTATTGTCAGATAAATTCTACAGTTTCTTGGGGAGACCATCTCTGGTCTGAATGCAGAGTTAGTGGAATATCATCCCCTCCAATGAAAAGCCACAACATGACGTCAACAACAATTTACAACATTATGGAGTTAATTGACAATGGTATTGAGTGACCAATATGTTAGAAACTGCAAGTTCTTATCCACATCCTGTGTAACCAATGAACCAACAATCAATGTGAGTCAGATTGCTTATAATCTACATCAAAGAACTGTAAAACCTAATATACATAATACACAATACACATAATATACATAATACCCTATGTTATTCCGTAATGGGTCGGAAAAACAGAGAAATCTCCCACCTTCTTAGAATGTGTGAGGAAGACGTTAAGTATAACCTATGAAGAATATAACAGGTATCTTATAGACAACAGACTCGAATCAGCATTAGACAATAGTAAAATCACAAAGACATACAGGGGGGATGAAGAGTGATCCTGACAACCTCTTAACAGGAGGTCATATGCACAGAGCAGGGGGGACCCCAGAGTGGAGCAGGAGGACAGGAGGAGGCTTGTATCCCCACCCTGGAGACTCCCGGATCCTCGTCTAAGACTATCAGTACGGGCACCAAGGGCTATATCCCAACTGCCAAGGAGACCACTGGGAATTGGAGTGCCCTCATAGCTCAAGAACACTGGGGTCATCCACTCCATATCAAATCTTCCACATGGGATGGAAGATGCCCAGATCCTTCCTCACAGGATCTAATGTCATTGAAACAACAGCCAGCAGCCCTGCTCTGGTCCTTACTTAGTTCCAACCTTGGATCCCCACCCTCTTTTATAATGACCGTCAGGGTTGCTTTGGTGCACCTACCCCGCCCCCCCTCCCCAGGGTTCCAAGGCTTTGGGCCGTCCTCAACTGCTTTCCCAGGCCACAAGCAGGGAGCTGAATGGGAAGTGGAGCTGCCGGGATTAGAACCGGCGCCCATCTGGGATCCTGGCATGTGCAAGGTGGGGACTTTAGCCACTAGGCTACCACGCTGGGCCCTGTTTTTTCCCTTGTAGAACACTCCCTTGAGTAGAACTTGAACTTCTGAAAGATGATTACTGCTAGCCAAATTCTGAGGAAGAAGCCTCAAATGTAATTCCAAAGCTGGATTACATGTCAATGAACTGTGTACCCATTAATGTTATGAATCAAGAAACATCAGTTAAGGGATTTCTTAATTTATTTTTTACCTGATTGAAAGTTGAAAGTTGCCAGTATGGTTGCAGATAAACTGATGTTTGTAGTTCACCGAATTACTTAATGTGGAATAGGATAATATACTGACAATGCCCTCAAGGCTGTGGCTTCACAGTCATTTTACATAGCACAGCATTCCTCCTATAGGGGTTAACTTTTTCCTGGCACGAAAAGTAGCCGCTCTGGTTGAAGCTTTGCTTATTGTAACAGGCTTTTATTTCCAGGTAACATGTCTGTGGAAGACTTAATTCTGAATAGAGATATAGATATTACTGGAAACTAATTGTTTTTTCTATTATATTCTGCTTTATCAAAAAAGTAAAATATGCTTTCCTTTAACTTGATCAATTCTGGGAATTTTATTAAATATTGGTTTTGTCTTCAGATTAATGCTATGCACTTGCCTATAGAGACTGTAAGATTATATCCCTACATAATTTCACAGGTCTTCCTCACCCCAACCTACCTTTGACAGACAACTTCAGTATATCACCTAGAACATTACACTAGGACATAATCTTGATTTCAGTGGTTATTCTCTCTCTATCCCGTCTCTCTCTCTCTCCCCTCATAATCAATGGACCATACAATAGCAAATAAGGGTGCACTAAAGTGCCCACTGACATTTCTAGTGCTCTTAACAGCTATTATAGGATGATTTTTGTGCTACTTTCCTTGTTTCACGATTGTCTAGAATCATCTAACATTAAGAACGTTGAAGGGGAATATACACTTATGTGAAATCCTTAATAGAAAAGCATTTGAGACTCTCTTATGACTTAGAAATTTCTCAATTTCTAAAATTGTAAATTTCTTACACAATAATTCACACTCCAATAATAGTAAATAACGTCTTATCATGTCTGTTATCAGCACGTGGAGCTCCATTTTTATATTCTGTAAGCAATCTGGTATGAAGCTAATGGGTACATGTGGTCCATGTGGTCATGATCTAGCCTTGGGCATATGAATGCATTGATAGGTGCCATGTAAGATATTTGTCTACTAAGCCAACTAATCATCCCTTTCTCTGCACTGACTGTGGTGAGACCCAAAATCATGTCATCTCTCCAAAATTATTCAATGGAACTAAGCAAACTGATGATTTACTTGCATTTCAAGCATTTTGTTCTGATACACATGTTCAGGAACATTATCACTCTGGTGCAAGGCATGTGCCTTATGGGAAAATAATTAGAAACTTATCTATCACACAGTGAGGTTGCTTCAGCTATCATAGTCCAGCTCAAAAAAAGTTGATTCTTTAGCAAATATTGTGTTAGATAACTGTACTTCCCATATGATATTCCATCAGGACAAAGAGAGTGTATATATAATAGTCAATTCCTGCTGATATCAGTGAATCTACGTCACAGATATTAATTTGCAAAATATATATATATACACATATATATGTATATATACATATATATGTGTATATATATATATATATATACACATCAGGCCACAGGGTGACAAATATCCCTGACTACCCCAGGAATTGATGATTGGCCTTTTTCTATATAAATGTATTTTATCTTTGAGGGTGTTTACATAGTTGAGAAGGATGTATGCCCATGTGGACCACTGCTTAAGGTGGGAAGGATTGAGGTATGGGGGAAAAGTGTATTAGGCAATTGCTTCCAGTTTTTTTCCCTGCATCTGGGGGATGTGGGGGAGAGAAGGGAAGCAGCCTAATCACATCAGAAAAGAGAGATGGAAACAGCCACTTGATGTCATCCTAAGATCCCTGATGTGGAGCAGGTTCCAGTGTTCCAATTAAGTAGTTCGGATAGTTCTGAGATGCTGTTAATCTCACTGCTCCAAGGTTTGGACTTACAATTGTTTATGAATATTTGGACTTAAAACTGTATGTTATTGTAATACTATAGGGTAAATCAGTGGGGGTGGGGAGGTATTTAGGGAAGGGCTAAAGCAAATCCCAGAACTTATGGAACTGCATCATAAAACAATAATAATAATAATAATAATAATAATGAACAGGGCCTCCTCAGTTTCTGAGGCCTACGCAGTGGACGGCAGGCCCAGATGTACATGGGGGGCATGAAAACCAGCTCATTGAGGTCTACAGAGGATATCTAGTTCCATGGTAGACTGGAGCGCAGAAAAAAATGGACAACTCCCTGGTAAAGCTTTGACAGCAAGCCATACCAGCATGCCAGTGTGCCAGCCTGGAGCCCTATCCCCCACCTGCCCTGGACCCAAACATGTACACATCCCCACACTTGCTCTGCTGGTCCCGGTGAAAGCCTCCCTCAGTGGAAGCCCAGATCATTTCTTTAAACGACACAATGTACTAAAACTACACAAAAAGAAAAAACACAAATTGAATAGGTCTATCAATGTAATAGAAGGTGAATAATACCTAAACACTTTCTAAAGTTTAGGATACTGCACTCATCCCTGGGAAATTTTATCTTTCAGAGAAAAAAATACATAAATTACCTATAAAGTAAAAACAGAAAAAAATAGATATTTGAATCAATGAAACAGAATAGAAATCCCCAAATTAGACTCCCATATACAGTGACCATGACAAAGCTACAAAGGCAATTAAGTGGAGAAAAGATAACCTTCGCAACATGTGATGTTGCAACGAGGCAAGGATTTAGCCACTGAGTCATCGCTTGGGGTCCCACCTCAACTCACTTCAGTTACCTCTCTAAAGGTCTTACTCCTCTCTGCATTCCCAGGCCTTAACCATGAAACTGGATTAAGAGCTGGATCAAAAGTGGAACAACCAGGACACTATCCAGTGTCTGTATGGGATGCCAGCATCAACAGGGTGAAGGGTTAGCCTGCTACATCATTGTAGCAGCACATATGAGCTTTTTGATATGCACTATACATGGCATGAGTTATCAGAAACGAGTTCATACAGAATACTCACAATCTATGTGAGATGTTTCCTACTTTCAGCATTATCAGAAGTGGGAAAAGATTTTCCATTGGGCCAGGCACGATAACATAGCAACTATCCTTGAATGCAGTCCTCTCCTTGAACGCTTCAGGATCCCATATGGGTGCCAGTTCTCATCCAGCTCTCAGTTCTCATCCAGCTAGTCCATTTCTCATCCAGCTCTCCGCCTGTGGCCTTGGAGTGCAGTCGAGGGTGGCCCAAAGCCTTGGAACCCTGCGCACCTGTGTGGGAGACCCGGAAGAGGCTCCTGACTTCAGATTGGCACAGCTCCAGCCGTTGTGGCTATTTGGGGAGTGAATCAACAGAAGGAAGATCTTCCCATCTCTACCAGCAACACCTGTGTCACCTGGGTGTGCATTTGAAGTACAAGTCATATGTCTGGGGGAAGCCAATGGCCTGCTTCCTGCAGAGGGCTTCAGAATCGGCTTCTGGTTTGTGAGTTTATTGATCTAGGTTAGTGGATGTTGAGTATAATATAGGTGCTTCTAGTAACTCTAGGCTTAAATGCGGTTCTTAGCGGAAGTTGGGGGATTTTTGCCCACTGAGTCATGCGCAAGGACTGTAGGCATGTTTGATTGTCACAGTTTGCAGGAGGGGAATGCACAAGACAGGGCCCCAAGCCCAGAGAGACTGAAGAATGCCATGTCCAAAAGGCCAGCGTTAATGAGGCCCAAAACAATGTGCACCTAGCAAGACCTAGACCTCATCAGGTGCTATATGGGGTGAATTGGGTCTTACTTAAGGGAAGTAGGCCTAGGACTGACTTGACAGGTTTCCTTGGTAGTAATTTTTATCTTGGTCTGTGGACAGGATTTTGGGATATTTCAAAGCTTATCCACAAGGATGAATTTTTTCTTAAGATTAATTTATTTTTATTGGAAAGTGATATATACAGAGAGGAGGAGAGTCAGAGAGGAAGAACTGCCATCTGCTGATTTACTCCCCAAATACCCATGACAGCCAGGGCTGAGTTGATTAGAAGCCAGGAGCCAGAAGCTTCTTCCGGATCTCCCCTGTGGGTGCAGGGTCCCAAGGCTTTGGGCTGTCCTTGACTGCTTTCCCAGGCCACAAGCAAAGAGCTGGATGGGAAGTGGGGCCACCAGGACATGAAATGGTGCCCATGTGGGATCCCAGCATGTACAAGATGAAGACCTTAGCCACTAGACTACCATATCAGGCCCAGGATTAATTTAAAAAAAAAAAAAGTGTACATTTATGTAAAAGTCGGAATAGAGATCGAGAAAGAGAGAGATCTTGCACCTGTGTCCACCAGTGGTCTACTTTCCAGATGGCTGTAGTGTCCAACATTGGGCAAGACCAAAGCCAAGATCCAGAAATTTCATCTGGGTCTCCCATCTGAGTGGCCACCCTCCACTGCTTTTCCCAGGTCATTAATGGGAGGTGCATAGGCACACACCAAACAGTTGCTGGTGTTGCAGGTGGAGGTTTTCCTTGCTATGCCACAATGCTGGACTCAGGAAACACACAAGAGAGACCCCTGTCTCCTTCCAGCCCCCACGTGAGGCCTCAGCTCTTCCCAAAGCCTGGCTGTGGGGCTTGCTTGCCCTCGGCTGGGCCACAGCATTTGGAATTAGCACCACCTTGTGGCCACTGGTGCCATAGCTGACGCAGGTGCCTCTAAAATGAGAAATGTTTTGATCAGTCATAATTGATGAATAATAGTCAAGACTTGGAGAACCCATTTGTCTTTTGGTGTGCATTTCATAAACTGATTATTAGAAAGAGAAGATTTTGAAATCTATATATGTTAATGCTCTTCTCTTAAGTTTAAAAGATTGATTATGACAATGAACCTATTACATTAAGACATCTAGAAAAGCATTTTGTTGTGAAAGCATGGTGATGCAGTTTGACGGCAAGAAGTGGCCCCGTCCACCTCGTCCCCTGCAGACACAGGAGAAGAAACAATGGAGACGCGTGTCCCACCCACCTTTTTCCATTCCTGACCCTCTACACGCCAATCAGAGACCCACAAGGGCATGTATCCCTTTCAATTAGGTAAACAGTACTAAAAATTAAAATAAAATGGAAAACAGAAAAGACAAAATGTTTGTATTATTTATGTGCACTGCTGGTTATTTAGGGAACAGTTTAGTCATAAGACTAGTAACAGAACCTGGTTATTTAAAAATATTCTCATTTCTTGGAATATTAACTTGAAGGATTCATATTAGGTAGATATTATTAATCTGTTTTTTGGGTTTACTATGGAAATATTTTGTGTTAAATTTCTGGTGCAGTTTTGTTTGAATGAAATACACTCAATGTATCTGAGTCTTGACCAACACACACAGCCTATGTGACAGTGCTGGGTGCAGAAACGGAGCATTTCCGGTGCCTCCACAGTTCCTTGCTATGCCTTCTTCCCTACTGGTCCCAGGCAACCACTAATCTTTTTCCCTTCCCTCCCTTCTTTCATTTCTTCTTTCCTCCTTTGTATATGAAAGACACACACACACACACACACACAGAGAGAGAGAGAGAGAGAGAGAGAGATCATCCATCTACTGGCTCATTCCCATATGGCCATAATGGCAGGAATTGGGTGGATCCAAACTTAGGTTCCAGGATCCAGGAGCTTCTTCCAGGTCTGCCATGGGGGTGCAGGGGCCCAGGCACTTGGGCCATCTTCTGCTGCTTCCCCAGGTACTTTAGCAGGAGCTGGGTCAGAAATGGAACAGCCCACACTCAAACCAGTGACCAAGTGGGATGCTAGAGCTACGAGTGTCCATTGTGCCATTAGGCCACAATGCTGGCCTCTGGTCTTCACTGCTTATTCTGTTTTACGAGTGCACAAACGTTTGGTTTTCTTTTTACCTCTTCACACATATTGGAGTTGCTTTCAGTTTCTGGTTGTAAACATCAGGGGGCTAGCAGGCGATGGGAGGAGGTTGATCAGCGGAACCAAGCTCTAGTCTGAGGAGAGAAGCAGATTCTGGTGCTGGGTGTGACAGTGGGGGAACTGTGAATAATGACACGGTTGTGTTTGGTTCAAAGCAGGGAGAAATCATTCTAAATGTTGTCACCACCAAAGAATGGCAAGTATTTCAGGGGCTAGATCGGCTTCCAGTGACTGGAACTGCACACAGCATGTCCATATGCATCAAAACATGGTATTATGCACAATGTTTTTGTGTCAGTTAAAACATGAAAATTACTACAAAAAAAGGAACAAGCAATGAACACTCACACTGCAAGTATTTAGTAGACATGTGTTTCCATTTGTCTCGGGCAATTACTTATGAATAGAATTGCAGGTCATATGTTAAATATATGTTTATTTAATTATACAAGAAACTTCCAAATGACTACCAATTTACATTCCCATCAGGAATGTGTGATAGTGTCAATTAAAGACACATGCTTGCCAGTGTGTGGTATTTCCTGTGGGTTTCTTGTGGGGTGTGTGTGTAGTGTTAGCTAGTTTAATGGGTATGCAGTGGCATCTCATCATGCTTTTATCTTACATTTAGAGAGGACTAGCTCTGGGGAGACTCTTCCAAGTGTTTTGGCTTTCTTCTTTTGTGAACTACCTGCTCAAGTCTTCTGCTTGATTTTCAAAATGTCACTGAGAATTACAGATTGATTTGTGCTGTTGTTGTTACAATTTTCTTTATTATTGTTTGAAAGAGAGAAAGAGACGCGCATGAGAGAGAGGATTTTCCCAGCTACTGGTGAACTCCCCAAATGTCTGCATAGCTATGTCTGAGCCAGCCCGAAGTCAGAAGCCTGGAGCTCAACCTGTGTGTTGCATTGGCATGTGGCATGTGGCTGCCATGTGGCAGCAGGAACCCACATACTTGAGCCATCCGTGTAGCTAGGGTGTGCAGTTGCAGAAGTGGTGCAGACCCTGGGCGCTGGGCACTTCAGTATGGGCTATAGGCATTTCAAGCTGTGTCTTGACTTTTGCATCAAATGCTCACCCTAATATTCAGTTTTAAGGAGCAACTGTTGGTTCATCTCCTCATCTCCCACCATGGTAATGTTGTGCAAAACTGCAGTAAACTATCCTAACTAGGATGCCGGCATTGGTACAACTGACAACTGGAGGTTTGAGCCTTTCCAGGTTCATCTGCACTTGTGTATGTGTGTTCTAAGCTACACACAGTTTATTACCTGAGCAGGTTCCTGTGTTTACCACCACAGTGAAGATTCAAAGTAGTTCCATTACCACAGGAGACCTGGGTTGCCCTTTTATAATCACACTCGCCTGTCCCGCCTCCCATGCCTCCTACCTCTGCCTATAACTAGAAACCAGTAATCTGTCTTCCAATTTAAACATTTTGTCTTGTACAACACCTCTCCCTCTCTCTCTCTCTCTCGCTCTCGCTCTCTCACTCTCTCGCTCTCTCTCTCTCATGCTATTTCCATGCCTTACAGTTCTGTTACATGCAGTAGAGCAGAGAAAAATACATCTGTGGTACCTTGCTCAGATCAGGGGTCTTTTGTCCAGTGGTTAATTAGGTTTTCTACTAAGAATAATTTTTTTCTCAGCTGCATCATTATAGTGTGTAACACACACACATGCACACACACACATACATATACTTATTTATTCTCTGAGGTGACTTTAAAGGAGAAGTTTTAAAGTGACAATTAGGTCCATTTCATGAGCAGTTTTTCTTTCTTGTGACCCACCTAAGACATCTTGGCAGAACCCCAAATCTCAAAGGTTTGGTTCTAGATATTTCAGAGCTTCGACTTTTATATTTAAGCCTTTGATTCATCTTGAGTTAAATTTTGTGTGTGCTAAGACACAAGAGATGATATGGTTTTCCTATATCCAATTTCTGTAAGGTGTTATTTCTTTTCAGAAGTACCTGACTCTATTATTTGCCAATTTATTCTGTCCCATTGATCAAGCCGATCCCTAGAAGAGAGTCATGACGTCAGCTTGCTTTCATCCATCTCCAAAGTAACTACAGTGCCCTAGGTCCTTGGCATTTCCCAAAACACTTCCACATTCTCTATTTATTTTTCTTGCTGTTTTCTTTTTTTTTCTGTAAAACAAACTAACCCTGGCTGGCATTGTGGCATTGCATTCCATATATAGATTAACTTGAAGAGGGTTCTTGATAGATTGAGGCTTCAAATCCATGAACATGGTCTATCTCCCCGTTTCTTTTTGAGTGTTTTCTGTTTCTGCAGCAGTTTGTTGTTTCCACACACATTTGGTTATTTATAGGGTTGACATGAAGTTCCATACTATTATTGATGCACTGAAGTTTTTAAATTTCCTTTTCCTATTCCTTGCTCTCTGTGTGTAGGGATAAAGGTTCGGGTTTGCAGTTCAGTCTTGTGTCCTGCTCTCTTGATAACAATATGCCAGTTTTTTCTTACTCTTAGATTCCTAAGGCTTTTCTATCTCTCTGGCCATTTCATTTTTACTTGAACACCTACTGCTTCCTGTAAAACACCACAACTTTCAGTTGTCTATTGTGCTGATTTTAATTTACTATAAAAGTTTGACTAGAGGGCCTGGCGTGGTGGCCTAGAGTCTCAAATACTCACCTTGAACACTGGGATCCCATATGCGCGCCGATTCAAATCCCGGCAGCTCCACTTCCCATCTAGCTCCCTGCTTGTGGCCTGGGAAAGCAATAAAAGATGGTCCAAAGCCTTGGGACCCTGCACCTGTGTGGGATACCTGGAAAAAGTTTCTGGATCCTGGCTTCTGATCAGCACAGCACCAGCCGTTGTAGTCGCTTGGGGAGTGAATTATCGGATGGAAGATCTTCCTCTCTGTCTCTCCTCCTCTCTGTATATCTGGCTTTGCCATAAAAATAAAAAATAAAATCTTTAAAAAAAAAAAGGTTTGACCAGAATGAGCAGAATGATGTGTGTCCTCAGAGCCTGGCCAGCAAAAGGCACATGGCAGGGGTCAGCTCAGTCACTTGATACCCGAGGACAGGGACCCTTCCTTAGCCTGCGGTGTGGAGGGGGTGTGGTCACTTCAACCTGGCAGCATGGGCAGCAGGTCCTGCGTTTCCTTCCCTCCTCCTCCCTTGGGGCCTCCAGGCACTGGCAGCCTTGCTGATGGTGCCATTGACACATCCAGTGCTCCCACCACAGCCCACCCTGCGGTTCCCAGAGAACTCCAGATCCCAGCATCATCTCCTTTCCCATGAACATTTGCAGGATGAATTGTCCCACCCCTCCCCCTGCAGGGGACCCAGCAGCCTTAGGTGAACGTCGGAATAGTTCTAGATGCTGTTTTAGAAATGCAGAGACACGTGACTGCTGTTGGCTGCCTAGGCACCTGAGACTATGACAATATTAAGTCATGTGATTTGGACTGAGGAACAGAATGAAGGATAAAGATGACTCCAACGTGTTAGACATAAGCAATGGTTTTACTCTCAGTGGTATGGGGTGAGCAGGCAGCCAGGTTAAGGTCAGGAGCAGGAAGCCATATTTCTTCCACCCTATGTAATGCTCTCCTCTCACCTGTCAGTCAAACAATGGCTTCCTAGGAGGTACTTCCTGTCACCTGGGACCTGGGATCTGGGGGTGGATCGTGTAACCACTCCCCTTTCCAAGCTCCTAATATACCGGGAAATTGGAAGGGTCTCTCTGTCTTCCCATACAGTCACCCAGGAATTAGGTAGAAACACTTTTCCCAGTTTTTTTCTGAATATGGTGTGTGTGTGTATTCTCACAATTTAAATAGACTTTACAACTTTATATGTTATTTTCTGCCTGTGCTTAAGGGTGCTCCCTTAAGTAAGAGGCAAGAGCCTGGAATAGTGGTTCTAGACCCCTCCTAGCCCACAATATGAAAATCATCCACAGAAATGGTGCAAAGTGTATTAATGTTGCCTATTTCCCTTTCATTCCAATATTATTTACGTTTAGCACCATTTTCCAGGTCAGGAGAATGAAAAGTGGAGACTCAAGTCACAGGGTGACTCAGTAGGTGGAAAGTTTATTTCACTCCAGAGGCCACAGGTTACAAAATAAGTTTACACCTTTTATAAAGTCTTTCTTGGCTTCGGAAGCAGGTTTGCAAAGGACTTCTGGCATGCAGCTATGGCAGCAGTAAAAGGAATGGGAATTACTGTAGAATTGCTTCTGAAGCTTAAGCAGTGATGTAAGTGTGTATGCGTGTTCCTGAGCTGAAAGATGTGCTGTCATCTTGGTGGTCTTTGGCAACAAGCAGTAGAGATTACAGAAACACCCGTGGGCAGGTGGTGTCAATTCCTGATTCACAAGGAAGGAAAAGCAACAAACATCATTCACACGGAACGGGTTGTGAACACTGAGGCAAGCCATGCTGAGAGCTCTGACCAGAGACTTCCCAGAGGAGACACTAGCTTTTTGAGTCCTTAGCTAGTGTGTCTGGTTCAGCAGGCTTTTAAAAGTAGCGTTTAGAAGGTACAAGCAGTACAGTGGCTGTGAAGAGCATGGGGTGCCTATTCCTAGGGATATGTGCTGTTCCAGTTGTGATCACAGGACTAAGGGAGGGGTCCCGCTGCAACCTGGAGTGGCCCAGAAGACTTGTACTGTTTGGGAAACACAGTAGTCCCCCTGGCTTTGTGCACAGTTATGGCTGGTGGGTTACAGGGACTCAGAGTATCTGTGCAGGATCAACCACAACATGCCTAATGTTTAGATTGGTGTGTTTGGGTGTGCCACACCACGTTAACACAAGCACAATGAAAAATGTAGTAATTGTACATCTGGAAAAGTCAGAAATTTCCTCCTGTGAGAGTATTTTATAAAGTAAAAATGCATGAAATCTATAGTAGTGTCGTAGTCTACGTATAGAAATTGCTCTCAGGGATGACACAATAGAATGACTTCTCTTTTTGCCTTTATTTGGAAGTGTCTTTTGAGTGTTAAGAAATCGTCAGGGGTTTTTGGCTAAGTTTCAGGTGTTGTAGGCTAAGTTTCCACTTATAAGGCTGGCATCCCACGTGGGTGCTGATTTGTTTGCCAGCTGCTGCATTCCTGATCCAGCTACCTGCTACAGCCTGAGAAAGCAGTGGGGGATGGCACAAGGACTTGGGCCCCTGCACCCATGTGGGAGACCCAGAAGAAGCTCCTGATTTGTGGCTTTGAATGGACTCATCTTTGTCCTTGTGACCATCTGGGGAGTGAACCAGTGGATGGAGGATCTCTCTCTCTCTCTCTCTCACTCTCTTTCTCTATTTCTCTCTTTCTCTCTGTAACTCTGCCTTTCAAATAAGAAATGACTCTTTTAAAAAGGAGGGAAATCATCACATACTCGGTTGGGTGTTACAGCATTGTGGGTTAAACTACTGCTGGGGATGCTAGCATTTATGTGAGTGCCAGTTCAAGTCCCAGCTGCTGTTCTAAACAAGAAATCTATTTCTTCAGCAAATTTGTAATAGATCCTGAAAGTAATTTAAGGAGCCTTGTATGTTAGAGTAAATAGTCACCTGATCTGCAGCACAATATTTAGAAAAGGAGATATTTTATTTTCTCGCTTACTGAATCTACGTCTTCTTTATACATACATATACACACACATACACATTTACTTGTAATGCCAAATGTGTATAATATTATGGGTGAATGTATGTATATCATCAGCCTGGAAGCACTGATGATGCTTTTGTAGAAGACTGTACCCTTGATTATCTCCTGGGTAAAGGCACACATTCATGCTGTGGGAGCTGGACATGCCAATGTCCCGAGGCAACCCACGGCAGATGCGCTTGCAGATGTGTGGGCGACTGATGGGAACTGCTGGAGGGTCCGTGGCTCCCTATGGTTTTGTACAGATGAGTGACCTGTGCATGTTACTGAGGGACAACTCCCTCAACATGTTCTTACAGCAGAAGGTTTGTTATGCACGTCGGTGTGTTCTCAAATCTTGCAGCTACCCTGAAATACTTGAGTTCAAAGAACCAGAGAAATATCACTTAACTCTGCTGAAAAAAAAAAAAAAACAAGTTTGTCTGGCAACATGTCGCATGAGGAATTTTAAAATAGAATCCAAGAGAGTACACTGATGGGCGTTCAAGATCATGTTCTACTGTTTGGTGATACACTGCTGTCTTATGGGAGGAAATGAGAATACCAAAGGGATGTACATTCAGAGTGACGAAAAGGGAACAGGCTGTGGGAATAAGTGAGAATCATCATGTTGGCTTTGCTCCTTTCTCTGTCATTTTAATTTTATTTATTTTCAAATATTTATTTGCTTTTATTGGAAAGTCAGACATACAGAGAGGAGAGACAGAGAGAAAGATCTTCCATCTGATGATTCTCTGCCCAATTGACCACAATGGCTGGAGCTGCACCGAGCCGAAGCCAGGAGCCAGGATTTGTCTTTCAGGTCTCCCATATAGGTGTAGGGTCCCAAGGCCTTGGACTGTCCTCGACTGCTTTCCCAGGCCACAGGCAGGGAGCTAGATGGGAAGTGGGGCTGCTGGGATTAGAACTGGAGCCTATATGGGACTCTGGAATGAGCGAGGTAAGGATTTTAGCCGCTAGGCTACCACGCAGGGCCCTATTTTTATTTTTTCTAAGAGAAGGGAATGTGATACCATCAATAGCCCATGATTGACAGATGTCATGAACAAGGATTTCAGCAAAGTGAGGACCAAGGGTTACCTAGATGTCACATGAAATCTGTTATTTCCCTGAAGTGAATATTATGGGTATGTCAAATGAGGCCTTTAGTTTTTCCAATACAAATTTCTCTAAATGTGAATTTTCTTTTTCCTTTTGTGATTCCCTTTTTAAGTCAAATAATAGGTTCTTTTCATCCAGTAACTTTACTTGACTGTATAATGTCTCAACCACAGATCCAGTGGTATATTTCTTTTTTTTATATGTGAACTTTTTTTTAATTTTATGCCATAAAAAATTGCAAAATCATTTTTCTAGGGAAATTGAAATTAGTAAATAAATGTATTTTAAATTATGGTTTTAGTGAACTTTCTTTTTTTATTATTAATTATTTTGCATTATGTGACAGTTTCATAGGCTCTGGGGTTCCCCCCCCCATGCCCCTCCCCCACGGTGGACCCCCCCCACCCCGTTGCAGCATTGCAGTTCAAATTCAATCAAGATTCTTCCCTTGCAAACAGATGCTAAGCACATAGTCCAGCTGCTCATTGTCCAGATGGAATGTACAGCTTCTTGGGGAGACTAGCTGCTATCAACCCCTAGTGGTTTTAATATTTCTCTAGATATGAATCACTGCCAGTCTCGCCACTCCCATTTTGATAAGGTCGTTGTAGAGTTCACTGGTTGACACTGTCCATCATAGTCTTCATTCGCCTGGTTTTCACTGCCAACATATATCTGAGATGGTTGATTGACCTGTTCTGTCCTCTGTCTTTTCTTGGCTAGGGCTGGGATGGCTAGACAGAGAGGAACTCAACAACATCTGTGGAGGCTGGATGGCCGAGCTGCTTAGTCAGAACTAAGCTTTGAAACCCAGGGACAAGTGCAAGAGCTATATGTGAACACTTTTAAAATTTATTTTTATTATATTTTTGACAATCTTTACATAGCTAATTAGGGTAAAAAGATTCAAGAGCTATAGGGAAGTGGGTAAGACTATTATTTCCATATTGTTTCCTTCATATATCTGAGGTAAAGGGGGATATTGAGAGAGAAGCCCCACCCAGTTTTCCACCCACCCCAAGTCCTGGATGTGGGGCATGCTCTGAGATACTTGCTCAAGTGGTTTTGATAGTTCACCAGTTATGAATCGCTGCCAGTCTCGCCACTCCAAGCACAATGAGGTCGTGGAAGAATCCACTGATTGACATAGTCCATCATAGAGTCTCCATTTGCCCAGTATTTTGCTGCCAACATATACCTGAGGTGGTTGATTGACTTGTTCTGTCTTCTGTCCTTTCTTGGCTAGGGTTCTGAGTCCAGCATTTCGATTGGGGAGATACCCAAAGAAACTTTGTCTGAGGTATTCCCAGACCAGATTCTTGTGTGTTCTAGCAAGCATGGGGCTCGGCACAGTCCATCACCCCGATCAGCTGGTGGTTGCAATTCCAGTGGTATATTTCTGTAAACTTCAAACTAGTGGAAACAGTGTTTCTGTAGCTCTGTAATGAACAAGCCAGCAGTTTGAGCCTGATGCAGTGCAGATTTTTGTTTGTTTGTTTATTACCTTTTATGACATAGTTTCATAGGCTCTGGGGTTCCCCCAATCCCTCCCCCTGCCTTCCCCCCATGGTGGAATCCTCCACCTAGTTGCAGTGTTACAGTTCAAATCAAGTCATGATTCTTCCATTGCAAGCATGTACCATGCATAGAGTACAGCCTCCCATTGTCCAGATAGATTCAGCAGATTCTTGGGGTGACCGTCTCTGGTCTGTAAGCGGAACTGGCAGAATATTATCCCATGCAATGTAAAACTACAACATAGCGTTAACAATGATTTACATCATTAAGGGGTTAATTGCCATGGTTTTGAGTGACTGATACGTTAGGCAATGCAAGTTCTTAACCACAACCTGTGACTACTTCATTGACAGTTCAATTTTTAGTTTATACACATACAGCTGCTATAGCGTACTGTTTCAGCTGTCTCGGGCCTGTTTTCATTTTATATTTAACAGTTTGTAGTACTGAAGCATGATTTAACTGAATTTGGTGTGTTTTAGGGTAGCCCAAACAGGCTAATAACTCTAACAAGTCAATTGTTAACAATAAAGATGCAGAATAGTTTTAGGTGGAGTGTGCAGAGAAATCTTCACCTCCCCAGTGAGGGGTGACTAATCTTTGTGACCTGCCTAGTTAGGTATATGTGAGTCCAAGCTGACCTATTCTTGTCTGCTCTAAGCTTACTTTATTGATCTCTGTCTACCTAATCTGATTTTTGGGGGGTGGGGAGAGGAGAGGGGGCCTGATGGCAACTCTGATGGTCATTGCAAGAGAGGGTGGGGATCCAAATTTGGAACTAAGTAAGGACCAGAGAAAGCTACCCTCCTGGGATTTGAAGGAGGTTTCTTCTGTTTCTGAGGACTGCTCAGGACTCCCAACTGTTACTCTGATGTCTTGAGATCCTGTGAGGAAGGAGCCGGGCTGCTTCCATCCCGTGTGGGAGATCTGATAGGGAATGGACGACCTCAGAGTTCTCGGATTTCTTACAAAGCTTTTAAAACCACACCATTCCGAGTAGTTTGCTTAAGCTGTGTTAGCTGAACATTAAGACATTGTCAGATTCTGGAAATATATATATTACCACTTGAAGGAATGACTGCGTTTTAAGGAACAAACAAGTGCCACCATTCCGGAATAGTACATTTTTCCCAGAAGACAAAATAGAAATTTTGCCAGATATGTTTGTATTTGTAGAAAGCTTTTGCATGCCTGTTAGATGGTTTCAATGAAAAGGAACCAACCCTGCAAAGCTGAGCCACTGCTCTTCGCAAATATTGTGCCATTCGCACAGTCCCTATGGGCCAGAGTGAGCCAGGTACCTCTTTGCTGCTTTATTTCCTTTCTGGAGCCCAATTCCTGCAAGTCTTCATCAAGTTTTCAGGATAAACAAACTACCCATCTCTAAAATCCCATGCTGTCAAAATCTGCCCATTTTATGCGATTTCAAACAGAGCTAAGTACTAATGACAGATGCGTCATTTTATAAGGTTCTAAGAGAAAAATCGCCATATATGCTAAGACCATGATTTTTTTGAACACACAACATACAAAGCGTTGTGTTGTTTACATGCATTTGATAGAAAGATGAGGAACTTTCTCATGGCTTAGCAGTCAACTCCCATCCCTCATTGCCAACCTACGCCTCTGCCTAAGATAATTCTCACACAAAATCTGTCTAGGGACCCGGGGTGGTGGCCTAGTCTTCACCTTAGATGTCCCGGGATCCCATATGGGCACCGGTTCTAATCCCGGCGGCCCCACTTGCCATCCAGCTCCCTGCCTCTGGCCTGGAAAAGCAGTTGGAGACGACCCAAAGCCTTGGGACCGTGCACCCGTGTAGGAGACCAGGAAGAAGCTCCTGGCTTCTCATTGGTGCAACTCCAGCCATTGTAGTTGCTTGGGGAGTGAATCATCCGATGGAAGATCTTCTTTTCTGTCTTGCCTGCTCTCTGTATATCTGACTTTCCAATAAAAAAAATAGATCTTTAATAAAAATGACATAAAACAAAATCGGGGGGTTCAAATTTGAGCAGTGTTCTATTTGGATGCCTCATTATAAATGAACTTAGCAGAAGTTGGCAGCTCTAGTGTCTCCCTTCCTGATACTACGTATGCACAAGTGAACCCACAATGACTCAGTAACCCTCACCTGAAGTTCCACAATCGGAAGTGTTCCAAACTTCAAGGCTTTCTGAATGTGAGCATCAGCTCTCAGAATGTTTTCCACTCAAGGGGCATCCAACATGTGTTCACATCTCTTTTCAAAGTGTGCACACCCCATCACTTCAGAGTAGCTAGGGCTATCAAGAAACAAAGCATTTTATGCATTTCATCTTCTCTGTTCCCAAATACTTCTCCATTTCTCTATCATTTTTTGTTGGAACAAGTTCCATTTTAGCAACCACAAGGAGCCTTCCAAGCACCGACAAGGAAAAGGAGTCCATCAAATATTTCTATCTTTTCATAAGCACAGAACTACATTGTTGCCATATTGATTAAACTAATATATATAGTTTATATATATATGTATATATTTACATGTATGCATACATACATACACACATACCTGTCAGAGTTTTCTCATGGCAGTTAAGGAATTCGGGTGATACAAAAAGATAGGCTTTTTTTTTGGTAAAGATTTATTTATTTTTATTGGAAAGGCATATATACAGAGAGGAAGAGAGATAGAGAGAAAGACCTTCCATCCGATGATTCACTCACCTAGTGAGCGCAACGACCGGTGCTGTGCTGATCCAAAGCCAGGAGCCAGGAACCTCTTCCAGGTCTCCCACACGGGTGCAGGATTCTAAAGCATTGGGCAGTCGCATTCAAGGCAAGGACTTTGGCCGCCAGGCCCAGCAGCTGGGACCCAAAAAGATAGGCTTTAAAAAGTATTTCATTGGGCCCAGCGCGATAGCATAGTGGTTTAAGTCCTCACGGCACCATTGTCCCACAAATTGATATGTCTGGATCGACAAATGAAGTGCCAGTCCCGAGACCGCAACAGTCACCATTATAGCACTAAGTCCAATTAGCTCCACAACAATCCAGTCAATAAAGTATTTACTCCAATGCAAAAGATGCTGTAACCCTTGTTGCATGAGTCCTGCCACGGGACCTTTCTCCCAAGGCCTGGTAAGGTCTGTTGGTAGCCAAATCCCAAGTCTTGGTTTTAGGAGAGTAAGTGTATCAGAAGTGAAATCAATAGGTACAGAAGCATTACAACATGTAAAAAGATGACCTTTGTAACAATCCAGACTATTAAGAGTAAAGTTTAACTTACTTGACCAACAGCTATAACATGGCAAAGTTTCACAGAAGCTTGTAAATATCTGGTAATATTTTGGTGAAAAGTGTGATTTGCCAGCTTTCACACTGACATTGCTCCTGTCCAGGTAGAGATGGAGCTTGTAGCCGCAGGCAGTTTCCACAGATGTCATTGTTCAGGTCCAAGAAGTCTGCTAGGTAAGACTATTCATGGCCTACGTGGGGCAAGCCCCCCACCCCATCACGCCGTGTAAGAAGTTCAGTATCCTGCTTCCAAAAATTCAAATTAGAGATGTTAAATGAGACAATATCATTATTACAGTGTGACAGTTGAAAGTCTTCAGTGCAGTTTGTAACAAAGAAACCACAAGGTCCTCAATCAACAAATTGATATCCTGCGTGAATGGAAACTCTTCCCATTCGTCCGCTGCAAGTGGACCAATATATAGCAGAGACATTACAGTATTTCCAGGTGACTGTTTCACAGACTGACTCATTGGGACATCCATTAATATATGTCTGACTCCCTATAGAATGCTTATGTTCCAGATCTTTTGGAAAGATAAATGTTAGAGCCCCAAACATTCCTAGATGTAGCCTTTAACAGATGTTATATCCCCATAACTGAGACTTGGGCTTTAGGCATAGTTCATGGCGTCTGACACATAGGGGCAAGATCTCAAATTCTAAGGATATGTTAGTAGTCTTGCCTTCTTCCACAGGAAAGGTAGTTCCAGAGGAATGTCAGGGACCAGACATATATACACTATCATTAGCATACATCACAGATCCAATGTTGGTCCAATCCATCAACTGTAGCAGAGGTGAATGGGAGATGTAGGACCAATAAACATGTTCACCACTCACTGTACTAATACAAGTAAGCACTGTTACCATGGCCAACAGAAGATTTTCTGCTGTCTTCGAACTCCAGTGTTGACGAGGACCTCAAGTAGGAAGGTCACCTTTATGTTGATATGACCCAATCTCTTTGGTTTCTTCCTTGGGAGATTTAGCGCTGCCATTTTCTCCATCACCTCTTCTACTGGAGGTCCTCCTGGTATCTGCACCCTCCTGGGGTCAGATGCACCAAAGAGGAACCCATCCTTCTGTAGAGGATCCATCTGGAATAACAAGAGCATATGTCTCCCCAACTCTGGTAGTTTTTCTTGCTTGCCAGTTCCCAGCTGTTTATACCATACAGCAGTATGGTAGAAGCTCCAGATCCTTGACTTCAATCTGACTCCTGTATGTGCTTTCTGAAGACTGTATTTTCCATATTTCCCTTAATCATTTTATTTAAGGGCAACACTTTTTTGTGTGGCCAAAATCCCAACAAATAGAACTCTCTCACCAACTATAACCATAAATTCATGGCTGTGGAAATGGTTTTCTCTATAATTCCATGTTGGTTCCTAGATGTATTAGAATGGCATGCTTCCTACAGCAACTTTCAAAAAAAAAACTGCACAGAATTATGCACACAAACACACACACGCACACACACGCATGCACACATAGTCTCAATTAGTAATCTGTATGCTGTCTACTACCATTAATTCAATGCAATTTCACCAGTCAGGTTTTCGGTTCATTAAAGGATGAGAAATAATTACAAATGCTCAATAAAGCAGGTCTGTTTGTCATTAGGTGCTTGGAAATCAAAGATAATGAATAGAAAATGGATCGAAATATTAGGATTCTGCCAGTCACAATGTTAAGGTCTACAGTAGTTTTTATAAACACAATTCAGTGCTTGTTAGAAAATATTTTAAATGCTTCCATTTACTATAAGAAAAATCAAATTAAACAAAATAAACATTATTGCAAATGTTTACCTGTACACATGTAAATTTATGAACTTATTTAAATGACTTAAATATAAAGACTATATAGAATGAAAAGAAGTTGCCCAACTAAGTAAAATGAAGATAAATAAGTATTTGAAAGAGTTACAGAGAGAAAGAGCAAAATACAGAAAAAGACGGAGAGAGAAAGAGAGATCTTCCATCTGTTGATTGACTCCTCCAAATGGCCACGATGGCCATGACTGGACTAGGCTGAAGTCAGGAGCCTGGGTTGCCACCCAGGTCTCTCATGTGGGTCTCAGAGGTCCAGTTACTTGGGCCATGTTCCGATGCTTTTGCAAGAACATTAGCAGGGAACTGGAGTAGAAGGGAAAGTGCTGTGACTCAAACTGGTACTCATGGAATGTGTCTTACATGGTGGCTTAACCTGTCATGTCACAAAGCCAGCTCCAAGTTGAGTTTATGTAAATGTCATTAGACTAAAAATAAAACAAAAAACTGCTACACAGTAAATTTATTATCAGTGTAATTAAAATCTCAAATAAGTTTTATTTTTTTGGATACTGAGCTGTAAAAACTTTGTGCCAAGGTTTATTTGGTTGACTAGTATATAAGAATAGTAGGAAAACGCTCAAAACCATTAATAATGGGAGACTTCATTGTGAATTTGTATTTGATGTATTCAAAGTCACAATAAAGCAATAGTAATTACCACATTGAGGTACATGTTGTGATTATGTAGAGACAGATCAAGGTTGCAGAATAATCCACAAGTGGTCTTGGCACATCTTATATTTTTAACTATAATATATGTAAGATTTCCAAGTTAATTACACCATGTCATGGATCATAGGTAATTGTGAGAGGAAATTTGCATCTGTTTGAAGTTTCCTTTCAAAACAGAGGCATTCAAAAGCTTAAATATAAAAACATGAATTGCTTGTAGAAAATCTAGTTGAGACAGACTGCCAAAACGTAAGTCCCAAAGGTGAAAAATATGACTGTTAAATCTCACTACACAAAATCTCAATCTTGTTACATAACCAGAAATATCAAGGAGTTGATAGATTCTCTGGATAATGAGAATCAGAGTCTATGTCCAGGCAGGCCATGGGAGACGAAAGTTGCCTGGGAAGGTCTGGCACAATGGCCTAGCGGCTAAAGTCCTCAACTTGAATGAGCCAGGATCCCACATGGGTGCCGGTTCCAATCCAGGTTCAGCTCCACTTCCCATCCAACTCCCTGCTTGTGGCCTGGGAAAGCAGTCAAGGATAGTCCAAAGCCTTGGGACCCTGCACTCATGTAGGAGACCTGGAAGAGGTTCCTGGCTCCTGGCCTCGGATCGGCACAGCACCAGTCGTTATGGTCACTTAAGGAGTGAGTCATCGGATGGAAGATCTTCATCTCTATCTCTCCTCCTATCTGCATATCTGCCTTTCCAATAAAAATAAATAAATCTTTTTTTAAAAAAAGAAAGTTGTCTGGGAAAGAATCTGAGGGTTTCTTATACTAATGTAACTAGGAAGATGAATGTTTCTTTAACAAATTTTAGCAGTTTTATTTGAAATGATCATATTTTGATTCCACAAAAGTTAACAATTTTTAACTTTGGCTGTCTCGACACAATCTTAGTTTGATTCCAGAAAGTCAACACCAAGTTTTCAGAAGCACCACAGAATGTTCCATTCTTCCCCACTGTTGGACATAACACTGTGTTCTTTAAAATTCAAAGTCGTGTTACTCTGCATCTGCATTTGTCTCCTACCAGTACAATGATTCACTAGATGATAACTTTTGACACATTTCTAGTCATTAGCATAAAAATTATCATTTAGAACATTACTTGAACAAAATATTAAAATAGTAAAAGAAATAAGACAAACATACTTCACGTTTTTGGTATTCTGAATAGGATTTCATCAAAGAATGTTTAGTCCTCTCATTTAGAAAGCTATTATTTTTTTCAAATATTCTTCAGCTTCCCAAATTTTAACCCAAGTTGTAACAGGAAGGTACAAGATTTATATCTTCCTGATCATTTAGCTGATCATTTGTGCATTTCCTTCAGGTATTGCCTATTGTTTGAAAAGTATGTTCGCTCATCTTCTTCTTTCTCCATTTCATTTCTTTGGGAAAATTAATATTTTATCATATGGGTATGCTTCAGGTTCCATTTATTTAGATTTCACAATTTTTGTCCTAAAAATAGTTTTATGCTTTCTTGATTTTGTGGCTTTGAGTTGAAAAATCACACAGTGGAAGAAATATTTTTTGCCTTGCTCTGCTTCTCACAACAAACTAGAATATAGAAAAGTAGATATTTGATCTATGATTAAGCAATTTTTTCCTGTATTTTGTCTGTTTTTTTCTTGGAAACAGGAAGGGAGGGAAGAACGCTCATTTTCTGAGAACTGTTCCAGTGAAATACATTGAATCTATACTCATCCTATTCTTTTAATTGGAGTACTGAACTACTCTGCTATTCTAGTGTTGCTATTTCTCCCTTTTGTGTTTTTAAAAATTGTTTTAGTTTTGATGTTTACATACTTGAGAAAGAGGCATGCCCATGTGAACTACTGATTAGGGTCAGGAGAGTTGAGGTGGGTAAGACAACTGCTTCCATTTTTCTTTTCTTTTATTGGCAGAGAAAGGAGGAAAAGGAGGTGGCTGCTCCCAGCACTCAAACCGCATCAGTGCCTGGCATTGAGGGATGGCCATATGATAATCATCCAAGGATCCACAAAGTGAGGAAGAATGTTCTTAGGGTATTGCTTAAGTGGTTTGGATAGTTCTGAGATGCTGTTGATTTTGTTGTGCAAGGTAGATGACATAGTCCACCTTAGTACATCCACTTACCCAGATACTTGCTGTCAAAGGTTGACCAGAGCGTTGTCCAATTTGTTCTGTCCTCTATCCTCTGATATGGTGCTCAACATCCTCTGCAAGCCTCAAGGAGCTGCCTGTCATGTTCCCATGTGCATACTGACATGCCATCCACTGCACAGGCATCAGCAACCCAGCAGCCTCAGTCCCAATATATGCACTCCAAAGTTGGGCCACAATTCTGTGATTTTCTCTGGGGTTGGAGTTTTTTTTAAGATTTACATTATGTTTATTGGAAATTCAGATATACAGAGAAGGAGAGACAGAAAGATCTTCCAGCCAATGATTCACTCTCCAAGCGGCCGCAGTGGCTGGAGCTGCACTGATCCGAAGCCAGGAGCCTGGAGCCTCTTCCAGGTCTCCCACGTGGGTGCAGGGTCCCAAGGCTTTGGACCATCCTCGACTGCTTTCACAGGCCACAAGCAGGGAGGTGAATGGGAAGTGGGGCCGCCAGGATATGAACCGACATACATATGGGATTCTGGTGTATGTAAGGTGAGGCCTAGGTGCTAGGCTACTGCACCAGGCCCATGGTTGGAGTTTTGAGTCTAACATCCAACTGTGGGGGTTCCCCAAGAAACCCCTCCAAATGTGGCCCCAGACCTGACTCCTGTGTGGGATCTGGCTCAGTCCATCATTGGCATCAGCCTATGCACACACTGGTGGTTGCCACTGGTGGTTCTGTCTCCAGTGCCGTCTCATATGAAAACCAACAGCTGCTGCAGCCCAGCCTAACCTTGCCCACTACACACTTGGCCCTCACACACACCAGCAAGAACTGAGCCTGGTCAGAACAACCCCCAATAACCTCCACCAGGCATACCCCCACCCATGGTTCCTGCACATGACAATATGTGCAGCAGACTGGTTCAGTCCATCCAGCATCACCTTTGGCTCTCATACACACCCATGGATGCTGCATCCTAGCTCAATCTGACCAATCCTACTTTTCAGCCCACACTTATGCCAGTGGGTGGCACTGCCTGTCCAGCCAAGCCAGCCTCCAGCTCTGGTTCTCATGGTCACCAGTGGGAGCTACAGCCCATCAAAGGGATGTCTACAGTTTCCCTTCTAGGCTTAGTCCCAGCCTTGGACTTATGCATTTTCTGGGTGGTAAATGCACCCAGACCTGGCACTTGCCAGCTGATACTATGACAAAGCCCCACCAGTCTGCATGTATTCTGGCTCTTGTATGCACCAGTGGATGTGGTGTCCTAGCCCAGCCTGACTCTCCTCCAAAGCCATCTCACTTGAAGTCCAAGAGGTATTTTAGCCCTGCCCACCTGATCCACCCCTATTCCCAGCTCTCATGCTCACCAGTGGGAGCAGTGTCCCAGCAGGGGAGCTCCCGTAGCCCTCCTACCAACCAGGATTTTGTATGTGCCAGTGGGTGCTGAGGCCCAGTCTGGCATGGTTTGCCTTTCCTTGGCATTCACCAGCAGGTGGTGCAGCCTGGATCTACCAGGTCAGTCCCCAATTCCAGCCCTTGACATGCACTGGATATCCTCTATAACCAGAGGGTGTTGCAGCCCAACCCAGCCTGTTCCACACAGCATCCTGGCTCTCACATGTGCCAGTGGATGTTGTAAACTGTCCCAGCCCAGCCCACCCCCAGAACCGACCCAAACATATGCCGGTGGGTACTGTGATCCGGCCTGGTCTGGGCTGCTCCTAGCCTAGCCTCAGCTGTTGTGCTTATCAGCTGGGACTGCGTACTGTTAGAGCAGTTCCCCAAGTTTCTCTATCAGGTCTCCTCTGGTGGGTGCTTGGTCTAACTTGGCTTGGTCCACTTGTCCCAGCATTCACCATCAAATACAACATCCTTGCTTGAGCAGTCCACAGCCATTTTAGCTCTTACTGATGATGCTAAAGTATAGACTCTCCTGGCCATCCCCAGACTCAGATCTCATGGGGTTCAGTGGTGCTATGACCTTACCTAGCCCATCCCACATCTGCTCTAGCTCTCACAACCAGCAGCAGCTGCTGGAGCCTAGACCAATCCGGCACACCCCCACATCCAGTCCACACACATGCCAAGGGTTACTGCTGCCATGTCCAGTTCAGTCCAAACCCTCATTCTGGCTCTCATGCTCACCAGTGGGAACCACAGCCAGACCCACTTCTAGTCACTGATATTGTGTATGCTGGAGCTTTTTTGACCCAGCCTGGCATGGCCCCAAACTCATCTTGGCCCTTGCCATTGGATGGAGCAGACTGGTCTGGCCCAGCACACTCAAGTCCCAACTTTTGATGGTGGGTGCTGCAACCTAGCCCTCTCTAGCCTGCTCCTATCCCCAGCTCTAGTGCAAAAAAGTGTGTATGGCAGCCTAGCCCAGTATGTCCCACATCCCATCCTGGCTCCCACGTTTGTCAATGTATGATGTAACATGACCTCATCTTGCTGGGCCACCCCCTTGCTGAGCCAGCTCACACACCTGCTAACAGGGAGAGTAGCCTTTCCTGTGCTCACCAGTGGGAGCTACAGCCTAGTAGGGGATTCCCCAAGTTCTCCCACCAGAAATGCTACCTGGCCAAGGGATCAGATCTCAAGCATATCAGTGAGTGCTAGACCCCTGTCCAGCATAGCCCACTCCCTATTTTTGGCCTTTGAGATAGCTTGTGGATACTACATCCTAGCCCAACCCCACATCCACTTTCTAGGTGCACCTGCAGCTACTACAGCCCTGGGGGACCCAAGCCTACTTGCAACCCCACTTCCCATGAGTATTGGTGAGTTTCATGGTCATACCTAGCTTGGTCCATCACCACCCCCATTTCTGGTATAAACCAGCAGTTACTGCAGCTCATAGGGATGAGCCTACATATTCTCCACAGAATCTGCCCCCTAGACCTGCTTCTTTCATGTACCAGTTAGTGCTATTGCAGAGCCTAATATGTCCCACCCCTTGCTTCATCTCTCACTGATGGTCTGTGGCCTAGTCCTGCCAGGCAGACTCCCCAGCTCTAACTTTCATAGGTCCTAGTTGGGTCTGATCAAAACCAGCTAGCCCAGCCCAGGTCTTCCATGGGCAGGTGACCTGGTTTGACCCAGAAGTGTCCTTCCTCTAGCTTACCCTTGCAAACCACCTGGTCTCAGCCTCTACCTGAGACTGCAGTGGGCCAGTCTACAGAATTTCCCCAGAAGCCATTCCTCACCTATAAAGTTCTTCTGCAGCAGCTTCCCCTTCCACACATCCCCAAACCGCTTTCCCTGGGCAATCTGCAACTCCCACATCTGCTTCTGGCAATGTGGCCCTGGCGCTGGGCTTTTGGCAGCAGTATGTGCAAGGCTGGTGTGCTGCCCGCATGCCTTGGGCCCATACAGTGCCTTTCTTTATATTAATACAAAGTTTAAAAAACAAAAGAACAAACAAATTTTCTTGTGAAACCAAATTTATTCGAAAAACATAATTTCAATGTTAATTATTGCTTTTCAAAATTAATGTATCTTCCTACAAGGTTCCAAATAATTTCACATTTAACAAGAGTCACTTAACACTTCTAATTCTGAAAATCATCCTCAAAATCCACAAAATGTCTCCAACATTTGAAATAACCACTTTCTCAGTCAAAAATCGATCAAGGACCATCTAGAGCATTGGGTATCATCTACGTTAATTCGTGACATTGGCAGGATTCTGACAGAACACAGGCAGGAAAGAAAACACACCAGTCCCACTGTCCAACAAGTACAGTTATCCTAAGGGGCAGGTGCAGGCATCATGGGAAATGCAGGCTTGAATGTGGGCAAAGTGAAATGAAAGCATGCTTTTGTAAAATGGGGAGTGTAGGCCAGCAAGACTGTAAGGTGGGAAGTATCATTATGTTACTAAATCTATATTGTGAAACACATGACATTTGTCCTTTTTAAGCAAGTTGTTTAAAAAGTTACCCTGATATCATGTATGCACTCTGAATTGCTTTCCTCTTCCTCTCTGGAATAGGAGGGCTGACACTGTTGTCTGCGAGGGAGGCCATGCCTTTGGCCCTGGATGCAGTGCTTTAAGCAGTGAGAGGCAATCTAGACAAAACCATTTCAGAAAATGTTTAATTCTTGTACTTTTTTCTTTTCTCATTTTAAAGTGCTTTTCCTGGATTAGCCTTTAAAAAGATTATGTTCCCAAGATCAAACAGGACTCTTGGGTGACTGAGCACCACTCTCATGATTTGGTACTTTGAGGCTATAAAGGAAGACCATTTATTAAACATATTTTCTGACATTTTTAATAGGGTAAAACTAATTGGATTTAAATTTATAATAATTACAGAGCAAATATAAGCTCTTGCTTTGTTGATGGCTCCAGATAATTCTCAATGGGAAGTGTGGATGCATGGGCAGTCTGGTTTACATCTAAAGAAAAATATACAACAGGAGACAATTTTTTTTAATTCATTAAAAATTGTAACAGCTTTTAGTGACTTCATGCAGCTAAAAGAGGAGAAACCCAAAGGGAAGAAGCAAGTGTGGATCCCCCACTTCCTCCGCACTATCCTCCTTGATATTCAAGCTCAAGGACTTACGGACTCAGTGTGAGAAATCATACAGCGACATCTTGGTGCTGAGGGCATAACATATCAGCACAAAGCCTGGTTTGCTGCATCACCACTCATCCAAGTGAATTCTCCGCAGAACCAGAAGCCCATGAGCAGAAATGGAGAAAAAAGATCAAAGTTTCTCGTTAAATACTTGCTTTGGAAAAGACGGGGGGCCCACAGAGGCAATGGCATAAAGGTACAGGGAGCACTTGTGAGTAGCAGCGGCAACCTCACAGTTCTGAGGAGAAGCACCAGTTCAGAGCTGGGGTCCTCCAAGTGGTCAATGAAGTGGGACAGGGCATGACTGACACAGGTAGCTGTCTTTGCTGTTTCATAGAGTTAGACTTCACATCTAGTGTGATTCTCACTATATTCATCTGCCTCATGCCCTCCAGCACACACATATACACCCTAATCACATACAAACACATCACATACATACGCACAGCTGTTGAGGTGCTGGGTCTTCAGCTCCTGAAGGAAGAGAACAGGATAAGTTTTAAAAGGATTGATAGGAATGAGTTGGTGCCCACCACAAAAACCAAAGCCTAGTTTGGTATGACATGTGCTCCATCCTGATTTCTATTTTCTCTTGTGAGTTGGGGTTTGCTTGGCCCTGCCCAGCACAACCCCTTCCCGTTGCAGCCTGGCCCACCCCGCTTCCTATTTTAGGATGCACCTTTGGGTGCTGCTGCCTTGACCTGCCAGACTGCTATTGGTTCCTTTACGTTTAAGTGATGGAAGGCGCCATGGTCACACCTAGCTCAGCCTATCACCACCCAGCTCATGAGCTAACCTGCAGGACTTATATTTCCACAGGGTTGGGTCCACACTTCCCCCACAGAGTTTACCCCTGGTCCGAGTTCTTTCACGTGCTGGTTAGTGTCTTGACCTGCCAAGTGTGACCAGTTCACTATTCTACCACCCAGTCAGGTATTGGTACCTAGCCTGTCAGACAGGCCCCCCATCCATAGCTTTGGTGTGGACTGGTATGTGGCAGTCAGTGATGCTCTACACTAACAGCCCATCTCAGGATTCCCGTTTGGGTTGGTGAATCAGTCTGGCTCAAATAGATCTTATGGACACTCCCTTCCAAATCATCAGGTCTTAGTCCCCATACTTGCCCGAAAGTTTCATAACCCCATTACTGGGAATCACCTAGAATCCATCTCTCACTGTCCTTATTCATGGGTGTCCCTAGGCAGCAATTACATATCTTAAAAACCCCAGAGTTCACCACCACGAGGCCAGCAGACAGAGCCTGGCACCATTTGGTGCACTTGCCACCCAAAGCAGTGGCTTTGGCCTGAATCCCCAGCATTGGGTCTGGCCCAGCAGGGGTACTCTCCACAGCTGCCACACTGTTGGGAGCTGCTTTTGCCCCCAACCCCAAGGCCCGAATCCCTCCCAAATTTGTCATGCCATAAGATGTAAGCAGCAGGGCAGAGCTAGGACTTTAATCCAGTCCCCAAGAGAGCTCTTCCCTCAAGATGTACTCACCCTGAGGGAAGAGCTCTCTTGGGCCTGGAGAAAGCCAAGGACTGGGTCACTGCCTTTCGGCAGTGGCTTTGGCCTGAATCCCCAGCATTGGGTCCGGCCAAGCAGGGGCACCCCCACAGCTGCCACACTGTCGGGAGCTGCTTTTGCCCCCAACCACAAGGCCCGAACATTAAATCTTGATTCTTTGGTTTACTTCATTGGAGTGTTTTTTCTCTCTTGTGGAGTTTTCTCCCTCACAGTTTGCAATACTTTCAGAACCAAGACTCAGCAGTATTTTTAGTTTAACTTGTTTTTGAAGTTAAGACTTTAGTTGTAGTAGTGATAATTCACATATTACAAAATTGGTTTTAACCCTCTGGTCATTAAATTTCCCTTCCAGAGTATTATGAGAACAGAATGGGATTTCCGTCTCCAACACCCTTTGAGGCTTGTAGTATACAAAAGGTTTTTCTACACTTGAATAATTTATTCTATTGAAATTCAGAGTTCCACAAACTATTTTTCCATCAACAAGTTCACCTCCAGGCCAGCACAGGGGTAGGAAGCCAAAAGCTTCTTTCAGGTCTGCTTGTGATTGAAGTGGGGCAATCACCTGTGCTTTTCACAGCCACATTCATAGGAGTAGAGTGGAAAATGGAGCAGCCAGGATTCAAACCAATGCCCTCATAAGATGCCAGCATCTCAGGCAGTAGCTCAGCTCGCTGAACCACAATCCAAGCCTTCTATACAAAAATTCTTCTTTTTTTCTTTTTTACTTTATGATATAATTCCATAGGCTGCTTACCTTCTTTCCAAATTCCCTCCTACATGAATTGTTTTTTTTTAACACAGAAGTATCCTAATTACTTTTCTAGCTAATTTCAATAAACAGAGGAAAATCACGTGAGAAAATTCAGCATATTTTCATAGTAAAAATACCAAATCAATGGAATGGAACTTGCTGTCATGATAGAAGACATCAATAAGAACAAGGACCAACAAGCTAATATCTGCCCCTAAAGTCAGATTCATCATGAGAGTGTCTGATCTCATAGCTTCTTTTCAAGATATAGTGCAGACTTTTCCAGGGCTGTTACACAACATCAATCAATACATAAGCACATAAATAACAGTGTATTCTCAAAAAGTGCATCCTACTTAAAGCAATTTACAGATTCAATGTGGGTGGGAAATGCAGGCAAAAGGAAAGTAGAGCAGAAGGTACCACTATGCTCCTAAATCTATACTGTGAAATATGTGACATCTGCTCATTTTATATAGATAAAAATACTAAAAAGTATCTACATTGAAAAGACAGGTGTAAAATTATGTCTAAATGAAGTGATTTTATAATGAATTCATAAGAATAACTACTATAGCTAATACACAGTTTCAGCTAAATTTCAGTACATGAGATCAATATTAAGAAAGTTGTTGTATCCCAATGTACTAGCATTGAAAATGAAAAACTAGCAAGGAGAATAAAATATAAATAATTGCACCTACATTAATATCTAAAAATGTGTTTAGGAATAACTTTTTACATTGTTTTTTCTTTATTTGAAAAAGTTGCAGAAAAACAGAAATAGAAAGAGAGATCTATTCACTGGTTTACTCCCTAGATGGGTACAACTGCTGGAGCTGGGTCAGGCCAAAGCCAGGAGCCAGGGCTTCCTCTCGGTGTAAGGGGCCCAAGTACCTGGGTCATCTTCTGTTACTTTTTCCTGATGATGAGTAGAGAGCTGGATCACAAGTGGAGCCCCTGGACATGAACCTGTGCCATTATTGGATTCTTAAATTGCAACGTGATGGCTTTACCTGCTACACCACAATGTTAGCCCAGGAATAACTTTTGCCAAAAGAAGTACAAGAAAGACAAAATACCAATATTGAAAACTATAAAATTTTGTTTAAAGGAATCATGAAAAATGTAGTTAAATGGGAAGACATCCTATATTCATGGACTGGAAGACTCATCTTGCTAAGATAGTGAGACTCTCCAAATTGATCTATATATTCAACACAAGTCATTATAAAAACCCAAATAACCTTATTGTAACTACTAGCAAGTAAACCTAAAACTCATATGTAGTGCCAGTTTCTGCCATGACGGGAGTGTACCTGGAGACTCACATACATGCTTGGGGCCTGGTGGGAGGGCCGCAGACCATCACGCTGGTGTGGTGTGGTGTGCTAGGGATCTGTTCATGTGCTTTGGTCCCTCCCAGGCGGACAGGGTGCAGGCCAACACACCACCCCACCAGAAGAACAAGCTCAGGAAGACCAGGAAACCCACATGCTCATGGACACTGGGGATGTGGATTGCTCAAGGAAGGGGGTATGGCAACATGAAACCCACATGCTCATGGACACTGGGGATGTGGATTGCTCAAGGAAGGGGGTATGGCAACATGTGGGAGGGGATACTGCTGAATGAGAATGTTACAGATGAGGAATGACTTCTAGGGGACTTTCACCTGCCAGGCCCTACATGTACGCAAGGGTGATGAGATGGAGTGGTTTCAGGGAGAAAGGCTGGAAGATCTTTCTGGGTCAAATCAATGCACTCTCCCTGAGACCTGAGCTAGTTAGTATCACTCATTTGTAACAATCACCCACTACAACACATGAAAGCTAGGACGGGGGTCCTGCATGGCAGGGCTAGATCATGAAACCTACCAGTGAGTGTCAGAACACAGGATGTATCATATTAGGTTGGGCCATGACAATAGGGGTATGTGAGAGAACTGGGTCTGGTAGCAGCTTCTGTGGGCTCACCCCTGTGTCTCAGCAATGTCTGTGAGTTTGCTCAAGAGCTGTGGGTGGTGATGGTCTACACTAGGCATAACCAATGAACTCACTGACAATCATTGGAACTGGAGTGGGGAACAGGTCAGACTGCTCCAGGCTGAAGCTCTAGCAGGCTCCCCAAGAATGGGGTGTGAAGGCGGGCTGTGCCACAAAATCTATCAGCACACGCAAAGGCTGAGACTGAGAAGCAGACGGCGCTAGGTTAGGGCCTAACACCTGCTGGCACATATAAGATCTGGGTTTGGAAGTGGGCCTGGTGGGGGAATTGGGGAACTCCTCTGGTAGATTGTAGCTCCCACTGGTGAGCACATGAGTCAGTGCTGGGTGCTGGTCAGGCCACACAATTGTTGTCAAATATGAGTTGGCTCAGGTAGGTAAATCAGGCAGGGCTGAGCCAAACCACAGCACACTGGCATCGCAGGAGCCAGTAACAGGTACTGGTGATGCAGAGCTAGGCTATCACATCTACCAGTTTGCATGACAGCCAGGGATGGGGATCTGCTGAGCAGGATTAGACTTTAGCACCCCTCCCCCACCCACCCCCCAGTGAAAGTTGGGACTGCGAGCAGGCCAAGCCAGGGCAGGCTTCAACATCCAATGGCAAGAGATAAGACTGTAGTTAGGCCATGCCAGGCTGGGTTGGAACAACCATTGGAACATGCAAGATATGTGGCCTGGTAGGGGAGCTGAGGGGACACCACTGCTAAGCTGTAGTTTCCACTGATGAGTGCAGGAGCCAAGAATGGAGATGGACCTGGTTGAACATGACTAAAACATCCTTTGACATGTGTGTGGGCTGAGTCTGGGGGTGTGACAGACTGGGCTAGCCTTCAGCACTCACTGGTACTTGCAAAAGTCAGTGTGAGTATGGAGCAGGTTGGGTTAGGTCATTGCACCTGCTGATCCACATGAGAGCTGGGTCTTGGAATAGACCAGGCAGGGCTGAGCTGTACCACCCACCAGCAAGAGCCAGAATGAGTGTGAGCTGGTCTGGCAAGGCCACAGATAGGGACTGGATATGGGCCAAGTCAAGCTGAGCCAAACACCAGAAGTATGTATGAGATCCATGACTGGAAGCTGGTCTAAAGGGGGAGCTAAGGTCCAAGATTATCCTTGTTTTTCCTCCTCCTAGGCATTAACTGTGGTTGCCAAAAACACAGCTGATATTCTAATTAGAAAGCGCAAACTTGAGGGACTGGCACAGTGGCTCACACAGGCTAATCCTCCACTTGTGGTGCTGGCATCCCATATGTGCACTGATCTGTGTCCTGGCTGCTCCACTTCCGATCCAGCTCGCTGCTTATGAACTGGAGAAGCAGCAGCAGATGGCTCCAGCCATTGGGCCTCTGTAGTCATATGGGAGATGTGGGGTTGCAGTCAACTGACTAGTGAACGTGGAAGACCTCTTTCTCTATTTCTCCTTCTCTCTCTGTAATGCCTGCCTTTCAAATAAAAAATAAGTACATCTTTAAAAATAAAAACAAAAAATTGAGTGAAACTAGTGATGTTAGAAAAGATCTTGCCTTTGGATCTCCATGGATTTTTTTTTATCAAATATCATTGACAGGATATTCACTGACAGGATATGTATGCACTGTTGTAATTTCCTGAGAAATAATATATGATTCTTGGCATACGGGATGGAGAAATAGATCAGAGAGCCCAGGGACATGCCCAGTAGAGCCCATCAGGTCCCACAGTTCATTCTTCTCTGTCTTTGAGCTGCGGAGTGGTGTTGCATATTTTCCATGACATATTGAGCAGGTGGATTTGGATGGAGGTTTGTAGAAAGGCCCAGGAGAGTGGAGAGATCGACAGGGCAGGATAACGGGGGAAGGGTCATGGTCAGCCCCTTCTTCTCCTTGCCCCTCCCAAGCTTCAGAGCCCCTTTGTGATGAGGAGGCCATAGCTCTGTGATGCGGGCATGGGGTTCTTACTCTGTTCTACTAAAAGGTTCAGCTGCTAAGGGTGAAAGTGGGAGTCAATGGATGGAGCATCAACTCTTTCCTCCAAAAAGTGTCCGTGTGCAGCGGCAGCGATCCAGCTGCATTTCCCGCGGCACTGACATTGTGGTCATCTTCCTGTGTGGACTGGGGCTCTTCCTCCTATTTCTCATCCTCAGACCTCCATCCTCACCACCTCACAAGATAAGGAGGAACAGCAGGAAAGTAAGGAACCCTTGGCCAGAATCCGACAAATGATGTTTTTTGCTTTCTTCCCCTCTTATTTTCAAGTTCCCAGTCAACCTGAGAGACTCTGTAGATGGGAAATCCCGGGAAACATCCTGTAGCAGTTGGCAGTGGGGGATAAGATTTCTATGTGAGGCTCTCAGGCTGTCCCCCTGAGGGCACTGGAGAGCAGTGGGCCACAGCTGGACTCTGACTCAGCAACCAATGTTCACACGACTCACAGAATTTGAGATCTCTTAGGGCAGTGGGAGAGCGACAGGTTCTGAGCCATGGCTCATCAGTTGCCTCCCTGGGACAAGTGGCACAAAAGCATGCTCTTTACCCAAGCTGGGCTGATCTCAGGGCTGTGCTGGGAGATGAGAGCTTCCATTCAAGGCCTGGAGTCATCTATTACCTCAGGCAGCAGGAATCCTCCCTGACAGCTCAGATGTGCTCCAGAACTGAGTCTGTTTACTCAAGAAGGGACCAGTGAGCAAGGACACCTACGATGGATCTTACATAGAATACATCTCTGGGCTTTTAGAGGAATAAGAAATATCTTTTGTTGAATTTAAAAAATAATAAGGTAGGCAAGAATTTGGCCATTTGGGATACCCAAATTACACATGGGAGTGCCTAGTTCAAGTGATGATGGTTCAAGCAGAGCTTTTGTTCAGTCTGGATTATTGCAGCAATTCAGGGAATGAAACAGTGGATGGGACCTTAGTCTTTGCCTATCAAACATTTTTTGACAAAAGTGAGCAAAACAAAAGAGCACAGAGCATCCTTAGCAGCATGGAGTAAGTCATGTTATTCAAGAGCACTGAATGTCTGTGGCTGGTCCAGGGGAAGGAGAGAGAGCTGTGTCCCAGTCTCTCTTGCTTATCTCTCAGGGTCAAGTGCAGACAAGGAGAAGGACCACAAACAAGGAGAAGAGCAGAGCTCTGAAAGGTAAGGTTGTTCCCTTTGACTTGGAGCCCTCACAGGTGCTTTGAGCTCTCCAGTCCATGGGAAAATAGACCCATATTCTGAACATGTCTGTGGGGAGGCCTCTGAGAAGTAGATCAGAACCAGGATACATTTTGGGCTCTGATGAAACTGTGATGAACCATGGAGTGCGCCAAGCACTGCCTACATTTCGGAGTCCAGCTGTTGAGAAAGTGTTTCATCCCAGAAAGGCCAAATCCTCTTTGAGATAACCCCATCGGACCTTCCTCCTTCACCAAGAGTTTTGAGGAAAGCAGTGGTGATGGATGTAGAAGCACTTGTACACGCTGAAAGCTTTCCCCCTGGGCCTTGTCACTGTCAGGGGTTGTGTGGGTTGGACATTGATGCTTGGGCTCTGAAGTCTAGTCCCCCAGTATCACACTTAAAGGGACAGTCCACTTGACCTCCTAGAGGGAACCCATACTCCTCCCGTCTCCCTCATAACCTAATCTCCTGATTTCCAGCCTGCAGAGATTGCCTGGAGAAACTGAAGGAGGCTCGAGGCCTTGTTTTGCTTCTGCAAAGGTGAGGACGTTTTGCTTTAGTCAATGTCCTTTCCTGCTACTAGAAGTTACCCAGGGCCTGGAGATGACTCTGGGAGGGGGTGATAAAATGGAATGGAATGTGACCAAAGCCCTGGGTGAAGGATAGCAAGACCTATAAAGCAAGGTGCAGACAATAGAGGGACCATGAACTGCATGAACCCAACCCTGCCCAGCAGGTCAGGACTCCTGGCCCCATGTATTCCAGACTGCAGCCTGTGCCTCTTGTCTCTCACAGCTACGTGGGGAAGCTCCACGATGACAGCATTTCTCACCTTTCACACTGGCATCTCCCGGGAGATGAATGCAATCCAGCACCTGCTGGAAACAAGCAACCTCACCAGGAGACTGAGGAAGATGTTTCTCCTGACACCTTGTCCCCATTGGCTTCCCTGGCTCCTCCATCCCAGCCTCCTCCTCCTCCCCTGGCCCCCTTCCTTCCAGAAGAACCTCAGGAAGTCCAGTCTGACATGAAGAGAATCCCCACAGGGCCTGTCCCAGAGAATTCTCCTCCACGGAACTCCTACTTGGCATCTCTTGGCACGGCCATCCCAGGCTTTGACCGCTTAAGCAGCTCTATTTCACTCTTCTTCTGGTGGTGGCCAACTGCCAAGACCTTGTTGCTCCTCACCTCACCACATGGCAGGTGCCAGCAAGAGCATCTTTCCTACCACCCACCAGAGGCCTCTCTCTGGGGAGATGCCACACACAGGCAGGTAGAGGCTGGTGGCCCCTCTTTCATCAGCCCTGCTGTGCAGGAGCTGCTAGAAATGTCCATCTCCAAGAGAGTAGAACTGATGCTGAAAGCAGAAGAAAAGACTGGGTCACTCCTGAACCAAAGGTACCCAAGCTACATCCTGAGGTCTTTGGGAACTTTGTTGAGGTCCCTGAGTAACAAGCAGGCTGTCACCATGCCACAACCCTTCTGGAACCTGGGAAACAAACCAACACAGTTGCTGGGTCCTCAACATCTCTCTTATTCAGAGGTCTTTGGGGATGACCTAGAACAGAAATACAGCCAGCTCTTCTGGGGCCTCCCCTCCCTGCACAGCGAGTCACTAGTGGCTGCAGCCTGGACTCCTAGAAAGCCTTCTTCTGCACAAGTACCCTCAGTCTTGTTCAATGGTGGCTCTAGCTTCTGTCCAGTACAAACCCATGCCAATGCAGCTCCGCAGCTTTCCCAAGCCCAGCTCTTGCCCTCCTCTCATGAGGCCCAATGCCAACCTTTGACTCAAAACTTGTCCCTACCTCTGGGTCAGTTCCATACCCAGGCCCATGTACCAAAAGAACCAACTCCATCTTCACCCCAGATTGGGGTCAATAAAATGCCCTGCTCTCCATCTCAAGAGAAGACGATGACAGATTCTTCCCTCCCAATTAAGAACCAACAAATGGAATGGCCTTTGCAGAAGAGACTGAAGCAAAGGAAGGCTTTAATTTCTTTATTCAAAAACCCAAAGGAAGTTGCTGTCCAATCCACTCCTCACTTTCCACAAGGCATCCAGGCCTCCCGGATTGACAAGACTGCCTCCACTCTTCCTGGGGATTCCATCAGCTCTCAGCAGGAGCAGCTGGAACAACAGAGTCAAGTGAGGCTTCTTACTGATGAACAGGATGGTCCCCCATGCAAATTTGAGGATTCCCAGGAAGAGACAAAGCCTCAGGGGAAATGCCCACAGATCTGCCACTGTCAGGCTATGGAAAAACATGACTTCTCCAAGCCCACCCGGCCCTGGGCATATACAGGTGACCCCAAAGTGCAGGAGTCAGGGTTTGTGTGTTCTAAGAGACCCTTGAGCAAGGCTGCAGGAAAGGTCCATCAAGTCACAGCCAAAAAGGATTTAGATGCGGATGACCAGGAATACCTACCCTGGGATTCACAAGGAGCCTCAGTGAAAGTTCTAGAGGATCACGAGGAAGAGTCAAAATGTGGCGTCACCAGCCCTTGGGAATGTGACTGTGTAAATTACAAACCTAAGAGTCCAGATAAGAAGCATCTCAAAAAAGCCCTGAATGTCCATTTGAACAAAACATTGGGGCAGATCAAGGAAGGCAGGATCCCTGTGAGAGTGCGCCGGTCCTGGTTTGTTGCAAATCATTCCTTGCCCAAGCCCAACATCCCCTCAAAACACAGAAAGCTAATATTCTTAAAGAGTCGACCCCTCAGTGTGAACACATCCAGAAAGCTTTCCTTCCTCAATCCCCTCACTCGGTTTTTGCTGGAAACACACCTAAAAAGGTTTGATGCGCGGTATGGGTGGTTTCTGCTGGAGAAGGCGCATGAGGGCACAAATCTCAACGCAGAAGCAAAGCAAGCTTCATCTCTCTCACAGTGCACACTTCCCCTCTCTGCTGTCTGTGCAGCTGAAGCTAACGTAAGAACCAAAATTGCCAGTTATCTGGGGGGTCGTCCTGAAAATGAGACAAGAGAACAGAGGGTGGAACAGTCAGGACAGATCACAGAACGACTTTTCTGTCCTGCATCACCCGAGCCTATCAAAGTCCAAAGGGTCCTGACAATGAGGCCAACTGCTTGTACCTGTGGATTCTCAGTGGCCCCTGCAACCAGACAGGAGCCTAGGCTGCCTGCTACGGAGCTTGTCACTTCCACTCCTTTGGGCAGAAGCCAACTGGGCAGGACTGATCAAAGAGCCGGGAGCCCAGAGTGGAGGCCTCGTCCAATGATAGCCAGGAGTGAGCCCCAGGATAAGAGTTGCAGAGCAGCCTTAGCCAACCCTTGCTACAGCCTAGAGAGGCACAAGACCAAAAGGGGATCACAGCCTACAATGGCTGAAGACATAAGTCAGAGAGGGAAGGCTAAAGGGAAGTCGCATACTTGGGGTGCCACCGTGGGAGCCAGCGTGATGACAGATATGCAAGCCATTGATATGAGTCTCAGCTTAAAACCTCAGGGGAGCAGAAAACATTCTCACCCCCCGAGAACTTCTGCTGTTTGCAGTGCTGGACAGCTGGGCCAGAGGGCACAGGGTAGCAATGAACTGGAGGGCCAAACAGAAGTAGACTCAGAGAAACCGCCTCTACGTCAAGTTGCTGGCATCACCCAGCAAAAAGGCACTGCTCTAACTTTCCCCACCACAGACATTCTGGCTTCTCAGGCCTCTTGGGTAGCTTCCCAGAGTCTGTCTAGTGGCAAGACATCTGCTCCTCAGGGGCTTAATGATCGCCTTTCAAATGCAATGAGTGACCAGGGACAACAAGAGGCCAGGATCCCAAACAATTTAGGCCCACGGAAGAGTGAGAGCAAAATGTTCATTTCTCCTGACAAGAGGTCCAAACCAGGAGAGCTGAAAGAAAGGGCTGCCAAAAAAAGAGTCACCATTGCTGGTGGGATGAGCCACCCCACTCGGGACCAGAAACCGGAAGTCATGCCATTTCTGCCTCAGAAGGTGCTAACACCCCCAGACATCCATGTTCAACAAACAATGAGGCCTTCCCTGCAGTGGTTTAGCCCCACCCCAAAAGGCACAGAGTGGAAAGATACCCTAGAACGTGGCACGCCTGCATCGGCCGCTGCTCAGAGCCACACACCGTGCCTAGAGAAAATGGTCACAGAGAGAAAAGAGGCGGAGGCCCAGGCAATCATAACTGCTGTGGCAAAGGTCTTGATAAACAAGCTGGGGCTTCAGCAGCAACCTGGTCCTGCACAGTTACACCAGCAGAAAAAGGAACCTCAGGCCATGCTGTTGGGGAGGTCTTGTCTCCGCAGCGGTTCATCCTACCCAGAGAAAAAGAGGGTGGTGATAGATCCAGCCTTTATAAAGCTGACCACCCCTAAAGGCCTCAGCCGTTCCGTCAAGAGCAGGTGGATAGAGAAGGAAAACAAGCTGGTCTCTTCACCCAGGGAGCTGGTGTCCCCAGCCAGCCCCAGCCAGCACAGGCTGACAGTAACACGTATCTCAAGCTGGCATGTGCATTGCCCCAGCAACTGCCTCCTTCAGCAGGATGTCTCATTTGGTCAAACACATCATGCTTCCAGTGCCTTTCTTAGTGGGAAAAGTTTTACCCCAGAGAAGGGTCCATTTCTGCAGAGGAAATCCACTTAGTCTCATGTCAACATGTCCTTCATATCGTAAGTCTCCTTCCTACAAAGACATGTATTCCTTCCTAATACACATGTCTTCTCATCATGGGTGTGGCTTCTGTCTGTGCTGGGCTGGTGGGTGTGCACAGGGAAGCGGTCGGCTGCTCTCCCTGAATGTAACTGCTTATCTCTCCTATTCCTGACCTTGAACGTTGTGTACCTGTGGGAGGTGCCTACAGAGACACCATGGGCCCCAACTGCAAGTAACTGTGTAGGTTGTCTTGTACCTGAGCAAGAAGCAAGTGTTACTCTACTGGGAGAAAAGCAGCCAGTAGCTGGCGGGCATTATTAACCTGGTTAATGTATCAACTATAGTAGTATGCCAGCATAATTACTTATTCCCTTTTTTAAAAGCTATATGGGGAAGGCGGGAAACATGGGCCAAGGCATGCACCCTGGTTCTCCGGCAAGGAGGAGAGGTAGAAAGGGCTGTAGATTACCTGGGGATGTGTTGGAGTGGAGCAGCTGAGGGCATGTTTGACAGGGAAGGAATGATTTCCAAGAGCTTCCACAAATTGTGTCACTGCACAATTTGTGGGTTAGAGGGGCAGAGGTACCCAGAGCGCATGTCTGATTCAGGCCAAGGCACCCAGCCACATGGGAGACTTAGGCTGGATTAAATAGCATTGCCTTCTGCTTGGTGGTGCATGCAAAAGCTGGGGGTGGAAGGCATGCCTACCTGGCCTAGACTGTAGTACCCAACTGTGAGTGTCAGAGCAGGGGGTGGGACATACAAGGCTGGGCCACAGCACCCACCAGAAAGCGAGAGAACTGAATCTGGGAGTCAATTCAGTAAAGGATTTGTAGATTCGCCTCTGTGGGACTGCAGCACTTGAAAGTTTGCACAAAGAGCTGAGAGTAGTGATAAGCCAAGCCAGACTAGACCACAGAACTCACCAGACAGGAACCCACCTGACACTCACGGGAGATGGGGTTGGGGCTGGGGGGAGGCCAGGTTGGTCCAGGCTACAGCATCCACTGGCACATGCAAAGGCCAAGACTGAGGGCAGACCATGCCAAGCAGGGCCACTCTACCCACTGGCAAGTGTGAGATGCAGGGCTGGAAGCAGGTCTGGTAGGGAAACTCGAGAAATTCCTTTACTATGCTGTAGCACCCACTGGGGAGCACAAGAGCATGGCTGGAGGCAGGCCAGGTCAGGTTGTAGCACTATTCAGTATTAGTATGGGCTGGCCAGGTCTAGGGACAGGCCAGGCTGGCCTCGGCTGCAGCACCTGCTGATACACACGAGAGCTGGGATAGGATATATGGGTCATGCCTGGCTATGCTAGATGCGACACCCACTAGCAAGAGCTGAGTCTAGAGGTGGGCCATACTGGGTTGGTTTGAAGCACCCACCAGCAAGTGCCAGACTCTGGGCTGGGAATGGGCCTGGGAGCAGAATTACTGGGCTGCAGCTCCTGCTGGTGAGAATGAGAGCTGGGACTGTCAGTAGACCAGGCTGGGCAAGGCTACAGCATCCATCAGCATGCCTGTGGGCTGGGTTGGGGGTGGACCAGACTTGGCTAGGCTTCAGCACTCACCAGAGCTCACAACAGCCAGAATACTTGTGGGCCAGACTAGGTTAGGCTGTGGAACCCACCAAGTTACATGCAGGCTGGGTGCTGGGTATGCGGGTGAGCCAGGCTGGGCTAGGCTGTAGCACCCACCGGTAAGAATCAGAATGGGTGTGAGCCAGTTGAGCTTGGCCACAGTACTCCTGAGATCCAGGGTTGGGAACATGCTTGATAGGGGAACAAGGGGAGCTCCCCTGCCAGACCGCAGCTCCTGCTGGCAAGTAGGAAAGTCAGCGCTATAGGAAGGCCAGACAGGGCTGCAGCGCCAATCAACATATGTGTAGTTGGGTTTGTGGTTAGGGCAGGCTAGGATAGTCCACAGCACACACTGTTGCAAGCAAGAGCCAGGATGGGTTGCAAGCCAGGGTGGGTTGGACTGCAGCACCTGCCAGCTCACATGAGGGTTGGGGGTAGGCCAGGCTGGTCTGGGCTACTGCACCTGCTGACAAATGCGGAGGCTGGGGCAGGCCCTATCAGACTGGGCTGCAGCACCCACTGGCACACGCTAGAGCCAGGAATGGGAGTGGGCCTGTTAGGGGAACTTTGGGGACTCCCTAGTTGGGTCACTGTTTCCACTTGTGAGTTTGAGAGCTGACATGGAGGGTGGGCTAGGCTGGGCTAGACTGGGCCAGGCTGCTGTACCCACTGGCACACATGAGAGTTAGAATGGATGTGAGCCAACTAGGCTAGGCTGTGGCACCAGTTGATAAGTGGTACGACTCATGTCAGGCTGAACTGCAGTACTCCCTGGCAGGTGCAGGATCTAGAGCAGGGAGCATGCCTGGCAGGGGAACCACGGGCACTCTCCTACTAGGCTGTACCTACCACTGGTGAACAAGAAAACCAGGGGTAGGAACAGGCCAGACTAGACAAGGTGGAGGCAACTGCTGGCATGCCTTTGGGACAGGTCTGGAATGGGTCAAGCTAATCTAAACCACAGCACCCATGGATGTGCCCAAGAGCTAGATAGGATGTGGGCCCTGTCTGGCTAAGCCACAGCAGAGGCTGGCACATGCAAAATCTTGCTGGGGGTTGGCCTGTTGGAGGTTAATGGGGGTTTCCCTGACTAGGCCATAGCATCCACTGGTATGCAAGAGGACCATGTCTGTGATGGGTTGGCTGGACTAGACCACAGCACCCATTGGCTTGCAGGAGATATGAGTCTGGGGCTGAATTAACCAAGCAGTTGCATCTACCTATATACACATTGGCTGGTGCAGGAGACAGACTGAACATGACCCTGCTATGGCTGGCTTAAACAAGCCAAGACTGAGGTCACCCCATGCGAGGTTTCTTGGGAGACTCCCCAACTAGATTGCTGGACTTAGACCCCAGTCCCTCAGGAAAATTACAGCCACCCCCAAAAATTACAGCCACCACAGAAAATGTGTGGTTTGATCTTGGAGTAAATATATTGGGATTGGGCCTCCTCAGTTTCTGATGTCGGTTCAGTGGACGAAGATGCTCACAGGCAACGTGACTGGCAGCTCATCCAGGCCAACAGATACATAAACTGTCTCATCAAAGGATGGAAGGCAGAACAGTTGGACAATTTTCCTGGTCAAACTAGCGTATGGATACGCTAAGTTGGACACTGTCAATCAATAATCTTGGAAAGATGTTCTCAACCCTGGAGCAACAAAACAATAACTTCTCAGAGCATTCAAGCAACCTGCTCGGAACACTCTTTCCCATATTGGGGTTTCTAAGGTATCAAAGGACCATCCCCCATCCGTGAGTGCTGATGCAGTCAGCAGTCCCGGATACCTCCTCCCCTGTGGACACAGGAGCCCCACCCGCCTTCCTCCATACCTGACCCTACTCACCCTAATTACAGGCACACTCTAACATGGGTGTGTATCTCTTTTAATTATGTAAACAATATTCAAAAGAAAATAAAGTTTAAAAAAAATCATGGAGTCAGGAAGTGTCACACATCACAGAGATGGCATGGGTAACTTGGGGGTGGTGTAGGGAATGTCATGTATTGAGCTTGAGTTCAGAGGTGGCAGATATCTCTTGCTAGGGGATAGACAATGATTGATTTGGGGGCCCCTTCTAGTTCTGGTAAAGATGATGAGAAATGTGGGTCTTTCCAGCCCCTCTGGGCTCAGCCTGGATGGCATGGCAGGTCACCCAACCCAGCCTTTGCCCCACCCTCCACAACTTGCTACAGCAGTGACAAGAACAGAACCTACAGCTTCTCTGTGTGGTCAGGCCATGGGACAGCTGCTCAAACCAGGTTGTCCCAACCCATAGCCACCTGCCATCACCTCTAGGCATGACTCCCTGTGTAGTAATTATCTCAAGGTCAGCTGAGGGTGGGATGTGGGAGAGGAATGGAGACAATAACAGCCAAGGAAGGAGGCAGAGACATGAGGGCACCATGCACAGGAGTCCTTTGTCACCCAGAGCCAGTGTCAGACCTGGAGGGGCCAGATCTCAGGGCAAAGTAGCTGAACTCCAGAGCCCCATCCGGGGCCACTTGGCTCTGCCTCCCAGAAGTAGGTGTGTGTGTTCATCTAACACACACATGTATTCATCTAACACACGTACAGATGTGGCACAGGCTTTGAGAAGCCCCTTTAGGTTAACACCAGGGTCAGAATCAAGAAGACATAAAGCCTTCACATAGGGAAGGTAGATTTCCTAACAGCCTATTTCATAAGTTTGCTCAAAATCTCCTGCTGAATTTCTTAGAAGGATGAGTTGAAAACCAGGACTACAGAACTCTGATGTGACTCATGTACTAGGGACCTTTTTATTCACACACAACACCACTCAATTGGGGTATTTACTCACCCTGTAATAGGGCAGAAGTGGAAACATACAAGCATCCAGGGCTGTAGGACACAGTGACCCCTGAGAAAGGGGAGTAAGCACAGACCCACCATGTCCTGTCTGGGCCTCACGACTGAGTGTCCGACTCCAGGCTGGACTCAGCATGCAGAACAGAACCAGGCCATGGGAGAAGCTGGCCATTAGGCCAGTCTCCTGTCTATTGACAGTTGGGTACATGGAGTTAGGGACCCCAGTAGCAGCCGCTCAGGACCCTGAGAGGCAGGTTCTGGGATGTGGTAGAGCTGGATGAGTATCCTGGAGCTTGGTTGGGTAATATCAGTGACCTTCAGGTCCTGCAAGTCCCCATGCTTTCTGCTGTATCTGCCCTGCCCTCCATGACATGCAACAAGGACACACATGGAGAATCCTTCGTGGACACCCCCCACAGAGAGCCCTGGAAGACATCTCCACAGGTACCTGTGACATAAACCTTCACACTGGTTTCTATAGAATTCAGGTACCTCTACTAAGTCTTCCACAAATACTTCCACAGAGACCTGAGACAGGGAGTAGGAGTGAGATATTTATCATAGGCATTCACACTGTAATTCCATCTGGTTTTGACAGTTTCCAGAGGACCAGGCTTTAATCACACCACAGTGATTCCTTGTTAGTGACCCACTTTGGTAAACGGGAAGTATTTTCTCATTTAGGTTCAATTTTTTTTTTCAAATAAAAAAATGTGAATTTGGTTAATAACATGTCTGCCTATAAAATAAAGCAGACATAGATGCTCAAGGAGCCAGAGACACACTGTGAAAGTTCCTGTGATTTGAGTAGAGGGAGAGGTCTCTGCCTCTACAAAATTATCACCAATGATTTCCTTCTAACTTTGGAACTAAGTGCAGACACTCATTGCTTTCCATGGGTCACATCTCAATAAACCTACACAAAGTTGAAAATATAAGGATACTTATTTTTTGAAAGTTCGTGGAAAGAACTGAAAGGTAAGTTTATTTTGGTACAAAATATTTTTAAAGACAGATATATAAAGGGTATTTCACAAAGTGGATGAAAATGTACATTGTAAGAGAAAAGAAACGATTTCCAGATTTTCAAATTTGTTCAGAAGCCAACTTAATTCCATTTTTTCCATGAACTCTCTGAAGTGTCTTCATATCCTACAATGAAAATGGACTTAATACAACTAATTTACCTACACTATAGCTTATCTTCAATATCACCTGAACACTTACATCACCCTAACAATGGACAAAATGACAAATTTCTAGATTATGATAAAGAGCTAAATGCCTCATGTCATGTTTTGGATATTGCACTGGAAGTGACAGGCAGGACTGTTGCATGAGTTTGCTTGTGTGCCATTGTTAGATCAAAGAATTGTAAATCAGGATGTTTGTATTCTCAACTGAGTAGGAGGACAAGGAAGACTCCACGCCAAGGTAGGAGGCTCAGAGGAGCAGTGCTGGGAGAAAAAACCTGGTGTGGGATGAACAAAGCTGGGCACCAACAACATTCACTGCGTGTGTGTGTGTGCACGCTGAGGGGTGGGGGACACTGGGAGAAAATCCCTGGATTAGGATGAAAAAATGAGGGAAAGTGAGCGAGAGAGACAGACACACACACTGGGTACCAGCAGCATTGTGTGTGTGTGTTTGTGTGTGTCTGTGTGTGTGTGAACACACTGAGGGGTGGGGGTCAGTAAGGGGGTCCTAGAACAGAGCTGGAACCTGAACTAGTCTGCATTACAAAAGGAGAATTAACACATTTTACACATAAACTATGGATACATCTGGCCTAAATTATACAAAAATTCTCCAAAGCACAAAACGCTTTCAGTTTCAACATGACCCCACTGATGAAGATTTACAATTACACACTCTCATGTAACAGGTGGCAGTCAAATCACAGATAACAGGGAGATGATTTTCAGGCTATGTGTATAAGGTGCATACAAAACATAAGTACTTGCCCTATTTTATTTGGATCCCATCTCCAAATATCTTACTATATGTAAAATTCCCCAAATCTGATGTCCATAGCCTTCAACCTTTAACCTTTTGGGACACCAAGAATCCAGGTAAGAAATGCTAATCCTCCACAGCCAGCCCAGGTCTCAGCGTCCTGAGTTGTTATTGGGTCAGTCCCACATGGGCGTGGGGTAGTGTGGGAGGGCTGTATGGGACTGACCTTAACTGCTCAGAATCCAGAGTCTCCTCCCTGAGACCAAACTGATAAACACTGTCCAGGCCCCCAGGCAGTCAGAACCCAGCTGTTCTCCACAATGCACATCCTAGGTGATCTAGCTGGCCTGGCCCAAGCCTCACGAGTGTGTGTATCTGTGTCTCTCGCTCACTTTCCCTCTCTCTCTCTCAAAGAAAGAAAAAAAAAGGAGCGGATTTAAAGAGAGAGGGGCAGAAGATCTTCCGGCCACTATTTCCCTCCCCAAATGGCCGCAATGGTCAGACCTGAGTCAATCCTAAACTAGGAGCCAGCAGCTGCTTCTGGGTCTCCCACATGGGTGCAGGGTGCTAAGGTCTTGGGCCATCATCCTTCACTGCTTACCCAGGCCACAAGCAGGAAGCCAGATGAGAAGTGGAGCAGCCGGGTTACAAACTGGAGCACATATGGGCTCCTGGCAGATTCAATGTGAGGATTTAGTCAGATCCCATATCAGCAGGCTGTTATTAAGCACAATACTCCAGGGACTTAAAGGTTTCCTTCCAGGAGCCAGTCAAGGGCTCCTACTTTCAGGGGAATGGGCAAGTTTGATAACTCTAAGCTCATTAAATTCACCTTTTACCTCCCTTGTATCCCAGGGATGTACTGCTTTCCATAGCATTTTAAAATTATATTAATTTAATATTAATGTTGAATATTAATATATTATGTTAATTAACATGTTAATATTCCATAACACAATTCCTTAGGCTCAGGATTTCCCTTTTTCCCTCTCAAAATTCCTTTCCCCGCCCTGTTTCTCCCATATCATTACAATAGTGTATTCCTTCACAATCCAAGTCCATCATTCCACTATTGAAGTGTATCCATAGCATTTTGAAAGTTTATCGGCTCAAAGGATTATTAACTCAAAAGATCTGGCCTGTTTACAGAAAAGAAAACAACTGGAGGACTAGAACCCTTTCTCATAAGCCATGCAGTATGTTTAAGCTTGGCTGTATTTACACACACAATTATTATGTGTTATTTGTGATGTCTACACAAATAATTATATCCATATACATAGATACATACATACATACATACATGTAGAGATATTGATCCCCAGAGAAAGACAATTTGGATTTTTCCCTAACCTTGCTCTCTCTATTAATCATATTTTTCTCCCTTTTAAATTGAATATGAATAAGGTTTTGTTTATGAGAAAAACATAAAAAGTAGGTGTCCACTCAAGCCCCTGATGTTGCTCTGGCCCGATGTGGCTCTGTGTCCCACAGTGTAGACACAGTAGCAAGGTGAAGTTCCCCTTCAGTATTCTATAGAGACCAAAACGCACAATTTCAAGTGAATGCATACATTCATTGAATCTAGTACTGTCGATTCTTATGTGTGCTCTAATAAGTAAAAATCAAATGCCATTACAGTGGAATCCAGGCAAGTTATCCAGAGGCCCTAGTTGACAGTCCCTCCAGTTTGTTAGGGTTGGCTAACAGGAAAGGAAACAAACTAACAACTTACAGGAAATGGTAGATGCTGGGGCACATGGTCTCTGCTTCAGCATCTGGTATTCTCTGCAGCAAAAGAGAAACAGGTCCCGGGAGGTTTACCTACCAGCCTGAGGAGGACCAAGATGGATGACCTCCCACAACACACGGAGTTCAAGCACCATGCAGCATGGTCCACAGTGACATCCCTGAGGCAGCACAGGCAGTGTGAAATGAGGAGTTTGAGATTAGAAACCTAATTTTAAAATGAGGTGGTGTTCTAAGCGTAGTCTTGAAAGTGCTGTGAGCAGTTTTTTGCCCAGCTCAGCACTTTCGTGTCTGAGAGGGCAGGAAATGGAGAAGGAAGAAGACGTGTGAGAAGGGAAATGTGGTGAACAGAACTCTGAGGGTTCCAAGTCAGGAAGGTGTACGAAGAATACCGGCCATTTTTGTAGTGTTTGAACCACACACTGTGCAGGTTGATGTTTGCTTTTCTGTACATTTAACACCTCAGAGATAATGTACGGACTTTAACTCCTGTATTGGTTTGCCCAATGACTCTAGACTGAGTTATAACCTGAAGGAAAGAGAAAGACTTCTTGATGCAATAAACACATTCTCCATGTGTTACTTACAGTGTGTTTCCCAGAAGAAGAGGTATAAATGATCATTAAATCATTTATAATAAAGCAGCCAATAACAGCAACATGAACTAATGTGTTCAATTACTACTAATAAAACCAACTAACATGAGTGCATTTTCAACATTGCAATCTTCTCCAAAGTAAGTAAAAATACCTTGGGAATTACACTATTTTGAAAGTTAACAAGATTTTCTCCCATTTGGTTAGTATTGAAAGATAATTGGGAATCTCTGAGTTCAATCATCATAAAACAAAAGTTTATGCTGCTGATTAAATACTTAAAACTTGGGAAATGTTAGAAATACCTACATAGATAGGGGAATTAAGAATGTTGTTTTAGGGCCCGGCGGCGTGGCCTAGTGGCTAAAGTCCTCACCTTCAACGCCCCGGGATCCCATATGGGCGCCGGTTCTAATCCTGGCAGCCCCACTTCCCATCCAGCTCCCTGCTTGTGGCCTGGGAAAGCAGTTGAGGACGGCCCAAAGCTTTGGGACCCTGCACCCGCGTGGGAGACCCGGAAGAGGTTCCAGGTTCCCGGCATCGGATCGGCACAGCAGTGACTGTTGCACTCACTTGGGGAGTGAATCATCGGATGGAAGATCTTCCTCTCTGTCTCTCCTCTCTGTATATCTGACTTTGTAATAAAAATAAATAAATCTTTATTAAACAGACAATGAAGGGCCAGGTGTGCAGTAGTCAGAGAATGGCAGGTTCTGGAAGTGATGGCGTTGCCATCCAGGGCTTCAGCCCCAATGGCAAAATTGATTGCTCTGAGAAGAGCTCTCAGGCTATTCCAAAGAAGGTAAACATTGCAGACTTCGACTGTCTTCAGTATTCTAGTTGGAAGAAAAATGGGTTCCTGACAATAGGGAATAAAGGTGTTGAGTATGCCGCTGGGTTCCTGACTCCTACTGCAGGCAATGGAGTCAATAATGCATTGCTGTAGTCACCAAAAAGTGGACATTGACGTTGCAAAAGGAAACCAACTTTGGAACTTCATTACTATGCCGTGATCTCATCACTTGAAGAAGACAAACTACCAATGTTCATCCCAATGACCATGATCTATCCTGTAAGTAAAAAGTATCGAGGAGAGGGCCTGGAAGTCACTCCTGGATGAAAGGTGCTGGGTCTCCATACTACCTTGGTAGAATTTGGACACATAGAAAGCTTGTGCTTCTTAAGAGCAACATGACACCCCATTACTAAATAATATGGGCATAAAATCAAGTAATTGCTTCTTTTGTTGGTTTGTTTCTCTTAGATTCCTAACAGATTGAGGTCCTTATCCAGTATTCTCCATCCCCACTCCCGTGGTGAAAATGGAAGAGTTATGCCCTGCACTGATTAGTAATCTCTTTTTTTTTTTAATTATTTATTATTTAACTTCATTAATTACATTGTATTATGTGACACAGTTATATAGATACTTGGGTTCTCCCACCCCTCCCCAAACCCTCCCACCATGGTGGATTCCTCCACCTTGTTGCATAACCACAGCTCAAGTTCAGTTGAGATTCCCCCATTGCAAGCGTATACCAAACATAGAGTCCAGCATCTTATTGTCCAGTCAAGTTCAACGGCTTCTTAGGTATACCCTCTCTGGTCTGAAGACAGAGCCAGCAGAGTATCATCCCAGTCAATTGAAAGCTCCAACATACCATCAGCAAAAATTTACATCATTATGGAATTAATTGACATAGTAATGAGTAACCAATATGTTAAAAGTAAATGCGAGTTCCCAGCCACCTTCTGTGACCACCTCTCTTGCATTCCCATCCTATGTAAACATATTGCAAAGCATTAGAAACTCAGCTGGAGTCCTCGCAAACACAGGTACCTCTTAAATGGCCTCTACATCAGCTGGGAGTAGTCAGCTAGGACTAGTCAGAATAGAGTCAACACCCCTCTTCCATAGCTAAGGCATGAAAGATGGACAGTGAGGAATTCGTAACCAGACCAGATACATTTTTCTTTTTATATAAACAAAAGCAGAATGCTAAGCTTGTGACAAACTAAAATGTCTGTTCAGACAGATAAATGATACCTACTTGTGAATTCCAGAAGTCAGCTGAAGTTGTAGAGAAATCCAGTCCTCCTTAGCTAGCTACACTGGAGGCTTGCATTGAGCAGACTGTGGAGGAGGCTGAGTACCTAAGGGCACAGTGAGCATGGGCTCTAGTGCCAAGTGGGCTCGACTCCAGGTAATGAAACACAGTGAGGGCCTCTCCCAAATCCAAACCAGTACTGGACTCTTGGCTACTTTCATTTTTAATTTTTTGTTTTCACCATCTACTTAACTTTGGGGAATTTTAAGTCCAAATGACTAGTTTCCATTTTGTGCCTGGTTGTTATGAGTGAATTTAACAGTAGTTAACGTAAATAATAACTAAATAATTTAAAATGGAGTAAAATATAAGCTACTTTTGATAGAAATAAAAATGAAGAGATTTAAAGGACAGAGGACAACAACAACAAAAAAGTCTGTAAAGCTACGAAAATTCAAAGAATATGAAACTGGTGTGTTCAAGTGAAAATGTTTGATGATAAAAGAAGGAGGACTCCGTAGGGAAAAGAATAGGAAAATCTACTATGGTTTATCTCTAACAGACTGAGCAGGTGGAATCTAGAAGGCTCATGAAGGTGGAGGGATTCAGTGGGTGGGAGTTGGGGGAGGGGCTGTGGCCAATCTCTTTCTCTCCTTGTCTCTGCCTTGGCCACAGGGGCCCTTTGTGATGGGGAGGCTACAGCTCTGTGATGCGGGCTGGGCCTACTTCCTTCTGAAGGGAATGCCCAGGGCTTCTTGAACGAATGATTCAGAAGATGGAAAATCAACTCCTTCCTCAGAAAAGCCTACCTGTGTTATGGCAGAGCCCCAGCCGCACCTCCTGGGGAACAGGTATCATCCTCGTCCTCCTATGTGGACTGGGGCTCCTCCTGCTGCTACTCATCCCGAGAACTCCATCCTCACCACCTTGTAAAACAAGGAGGGTCACCAGGAAGGTATGGAGCCCTAGTCAGACCAAGCTTTTCCCTTTCTTCCACTCTTATTTTTATGTTTATCATCAGCCAGAGGGACTTCTGAGATGGGAAATCTTATGAAAGAACAACTTCCTTCATGCCAGGAGCTAGGGAGGAAACAGGATTTCTTTTTAAAATTTTTTTTAAAAAAATATTTGCTTATTTTTATTGAAAAGACAGATTTATAGAGAAAGGGGAGACAGAGAGACACAGATTTTCCATCCTGTGGTTCACTCCCCCAAATTGCTGCAACAGCCAGAGCTGAGCTGATCCTAAGCCAAGAGCCAGGAGCCTCCTCTGGATTCCCCACATAGGTGCAGGGTCCCAAGGCCTTGGGCCATCTGCTACTACTTTTCTCAGGCCATAAGCAGGTATCTGAATCAGAAGCAAAAGTGGGCACAAACTGACACCCATATGGAATGCAAGTACTAGAAGGCAGAGGACTAAACTAGTTGATCCATTGATAATATTGAGCTAAGGGTGGGAGCAGGTGCTGGAGAGTATGAGGACACAACCAGACCTTGATGGACCTCAGGAACTGATGTCCCCACGACTCACAAAATTGAGATTTCCTAGGGAAAGCAGCAGGTTCTAAATCCTGGCTCATCCATGGCCTCCTTGGGGCTAGTGCTTCAAGAGCCTGCTTTTCCTCAGCTTTTCAGCCCAGGCTGAGCCGACCTCAAGAGTTGTGCTGAGAGCTAAAGCTCTGCACTCAGAGCCTGGAGTCGCCCCTCACCTCAGGCAGCAAGAAGCTCCCTGGCAGCTCAGATGCACTGTAGAATTTAGTCTATTTCCTCAGCGCAGGAACAGTGAATGAAGGGATTCATGGTGGCTCCCACGTGGAACATTCATCCCTCTGTGTGCTTTACAAAGATCAAAATATTTTACTTACTCTAAAAATGAATAACTGATGGGGTATATGGTTTAGTGGCCAGTTGGGATGCCTACACCCCATGTCAGAGTATCTAGATTTGAGTCCTGGATCTACTCTTAATTATAGATTCCTATTAATGAAGGCAGCAGGTTTGGCATAATATGCTATGTTCTTACCCCCAGGGAATAGATTTGGATTTAGTGCCCAGTTCCTAGCTTTGTCCAGATGTGGACAATTCCAGGCCCTTGGGAAGGTGAACCATCAGAAGGGCACTCTGCCTGGTTGCCTCTGTCTTTGAATTCTGCCTTTCAAATAAGCATGCTTTAGAACCAGTGCAGGCCAAGTAAAGAACACAGAGAATCCTTAGCTAAACAGAGGAAGTCACGTTATTCATTAACACTATCTGTCTGCAGAGTGTCTGGAAAGAGGAGACAGAGTGGGTCCCCCCTCCTCTTTCTTCTTGTCTTTCAGGGTCAAGTGCAGATGAGGAGGAGGACGAGGAGCAAGACAAAGAGCAAAACTCTGAAAGGTAAGGCTCTGCCTGTCCACCAGGAACCCTCATAGGTGGTACAGTCACTGTAGTCCCATGTGGGACCAGAGCCTCATTTTGAGGGTCTGTGGCAGAAGCGCAAGGGTGTGCTCGCTTCGGCAGCACATATACTAAAATTGGAACGATACAGAGAAGATTAGCATGGCCCCTGCGCAAGGATGACACGCAAATTCGTGAAGCGTTCCATATTTAAAAAAAAAAAAAAAAAAACGAAAATAAATAAACAACAGAAAGTAGAACTTGAAATCTGACAGGAAAGAGCTGGCATGGATTGGCTCATGCCTCGCTGGGTGGGTCACAAAGATTAGTTACTCCTCACCATGGTGTTGAGGATTTTCCTGCACACCCCCCCCCCCCAAAAAAAAATGTTCTGCACCTAAAATGTTGACATATATCTTGTTAGAGTTACAAGCCAGTCTGGATTATCCTAAAATCTGCCAAGATCAGCAAAATTTTACTTCAACACAACAACTGGCTAAATACTAAGATGAAATGGACACGAAACAGCTGAATGGTGCCTTATGGCCATTTTAAGGTATAGAGCAGCCGGTCCTGTATATGAACTAAAATTGAAATGTCAATGAGCTAATCATAGGTGGTGGCTAGGACTTGTTTTCCTTCCTTTTTTTTTTTTTTCTTTTTAATACACTGGTTACTCAAAACCATGTCAATTCCATAACATTGCAAATTGCTGTTGATGTTATATTGGGACTCTTAATTGACTGTGATGATATTCTGCCAGCTCAAACTTCAGACCAGAAAAGGTCTCCCCAAGAAACTGTTCAACCCATCTGGACAATAAGTAGCTGGACTCTATGCTTGGTATATGTTTGCAATGAAAGAATCTTGATTGAATTTGAACTGTAATACTGCATCAAGGTGGAGGAATCCACCAGGGGGAGGGGAGGGGGAGGGAGGGGGGGGATTCCCAGAGCCTATGAAACTGTCACATAATGCAAAATAATTAACAATAAAAAAAAAAAAAAAAAAAGAAGAAGCGCAAGGGTAAGTTCCATGGGAAGAAAATCAGAACAGTAGACAGGACTCCTCAGTTCCTGCTCCTAAGGAAGTCAGAACCAACCAGGGAATTGGCATTTGCCCAGCCCACTACAGGCTGCAGTGGACTCACATTGCCTGTATCTAGAGTCCAGCCATTGACAAAAGGGCTTCACTCCCATAAGGCCAGTTTCTCTTTGAAGTGAGTCCCTTCTCTTTGCTCCACAGTACAATGGCAGGGGTGATGGGTGTGGAAGCACTTTGTAACGCTTGAATACTGTCCATGTGCCTTCCTGGCACTGTCAGGTCATTTGGTTTGGACACTGGTGCTTGGGCTCCAAGTCTAATCTCTCAGGGCTCCTCTAAAGAACATTTGACTCAGCCTTCTGGAAGGAAGGCAGATACCTCTCTTCTCGATCATAACCCAGCCTCCTGATTTCTAGTCTACAGAAATTGCCTGGAGAACCTGAAGGAGGCTCAAAGTATCATTTCCCTTCTGAAAAGGTGAGGAATCACACCTTAGTCAATCTCCTTCATCCTACTAGAACCTATGACATTCCACCCAAGTCCATCCAGGGATTGCCTGCCCTAGGAGGGGAGAAACACAGGATGGGGACCATATACGAGTAAGCCCTAGAGTAAGGGTGGAGAGCTCTGTGAATCAAAACATAGGAGAGCAGAAGAGAAAAACTCATGGGTGCCCATGATTGCCCAGGGGCCACAACTGCCCACCCTTCCCTAGCTGATAAGATTTTATGGCCTTGTCTGCTGCTGGCTGCAGCCTGTGCCTCTTGTCTCTCACAGCTATGTGGGGAAGCTCCACGATGACAGCATTTCTCACCTTTCACACTGGCATCTCCCGGGAGATGAATGCAATCCAGCACCTGCTGGAAACAAGCAACCTCACCAGGAGACTGAGGAAGATGTTTCTCCTGACACCTTGTCCACATTGGCTTCCCTGGCTCCTCCATCCCAGCCTCCTCCTCCCCTGGCCCCCTTCCTGCCAGAAGAACCTCAGGAAGTCCAGTCTGACATGAAGAGAATCCCCACAGGGCCTGTCTCAGAGAACTCTCCTCCACGGAACTCCTACTTGGCATCTCTTGGCACGGCCATCCCAGGCTTTGACCGCTTAAGCAGCTCTATTTCACTCTTCTTCTGGTGGTGGCCAACTGCCAAGGCCTTGTTGCTCCTCACCTCACCACATGGCAGGTGCCAGCAAGAGCATCTTTCCTACCACCCACCAGAGGCCTCTCTCTGGGGAGATGCCACACACAGGCAGGTAGAGGCTGGTGGCCCCTCTTTCATCAGCCCTGCTGTGCAGGAGCTGCTAGAAATGTCCATCTCCAAGAGAGTAGAACTGATGCTGAAAGCAGAAGAAAAGACTGGGTCACTCCTGAACCAAAGGCGCCCAAGCTACATCCTGAAGTCTTTGGGAACTTTGTTGAGGTCCCTGAGTAACAAGCAGGCCGCCACCATGCCACAACCCTTCTGGAACCTGGAAAACAAACCAAAACAGCTGCCAGATCCTCAGCATCTCTCTTATTCAGAGGTCTTTGGGGATGACCTAGAACAGAAATACAGCCAGCTCTTTTGGGGCCTCCCCTCCCTGCACAGCGAGTCACTAGTGGCTGCAGCCTGGGTCTCTAACAAAAAACCTGTTTCACGAACTCCCACAGTTAGGTTCAATACCAATGTTACTACTCAGACTCAGTCTGCAGATGCTCCACAGGTCTCCCAAGCCCAGCCTTTGCCCCCCTACCAATCGACACAATCCCAATCTTTGACTACAAACTCTCCTTTTAATCTAGGTCAGATCCATACCCAGCCCCAGCCCCCTTGCTCTTTCCCAAACCAACAAAGTTCCTCTTTAGTCAAGGGTAGGACCTGTAGAATGACCTGTCCCACATCTCAGGATAAGGCTCGCTCTATCATCCCAACTTACAACGAAGAAATGGATTGGCCTCTGCAGATGCCTCTTCACCGGCTGTGGGCTGCCCGTAGTTCTCTTCAAAAAAACCAGGATGTTGCTGGCCAACCCAGCCCCAACCTTCCCCAGGACAGCTGGGCTTCCCGAATCTGCCAGTGCAATGCAAAAAATATACTTGAGTCCTCAAAATCCTCCCAGCCCTTTGATACTGCAGATGAAAGAGACAAGGATTTCCAGATGAGATTTGTGCTCCCAGGAAGACACTTTAGGAAGAATGCAAAGAGATCCCATCTAGGTAAACCAAGAAAGGATCTAGAGCAAGACAGACACGAGCAAGACCATTTATCCTCCCATGTGAGCATTCCGGAAGATATTATGGGGTCAGAAAGTGACTTGACCAGACCCAGGAGGAGGGACTATGAAGACTACAAACCTAAGAGCCCAGACCAGAAACAGATGAAACAAATCCTGAAAGCCCATTTGGTCAAGAAATTGTGGCAAATCAAGGAGAACAGGATTCCTGTGAGAGTGAGTCAGTCCTGGATCACAGTAAGCCATGCATTTCCCAAGTCTGACACCCACTCAAAATCCAGAAAGCTGTTATCCTTGAAACATCAGCATCCTGGCGTGAACACTTCCCAGGAGCTTTACTTTCTTGATTCCCTTACTCGACGCATGCTGGAAGCACATATTAAAAAGTGTAGGGAGAAGCATGGGTGGGACCTTGACTACAGCCAGGGCCTTCGTATCAACTCAGCTGCAGCTCAAACTTTACACCATCCGCAGTGTACCTTCCCCTCCTTGCTTGCCAATAAGTCAGTGGCCAACGTGACAACCAACATAGCTAGGTCCCTGGGAGACCCTCAAAAAGGTGCAGGAGAGAAGATGGTTCCTCTCCTGGAGAAGCCTTTGTTTGCTCCCTCACCTGTGTACAAAGACATCCAGAGGACTCTGGGTGCCACTCCATCTAGGGGCAGTAGTGTTTTCTCAGAGATTTCTAGGACAAGGCAGGAGGCCAAGCTACTTACAAAACCTCACACTTCTGACCAGCTTGGCAGATTCCAAGAGAGAAAGACTGCTCAAGTAACTGAGAAAGGTGATTCAGAGGGAAGGTCAAGTTCAGCAATGGCTAGGAAGGAGCCCCAGCATGAGAGCAGGGTCCCAACCTTACCAGATCCCTGCAAAATACAAGTCAACAAAGGAGTCCAGTCTACAAGGACTAAAGAAACCAGGGAGGCATCAGAGGACCAGAAGCAATCGGCTTGGGAAGTGACCATGGGAGCCAGTGTGAAGACATTCTCCCAAGTCATTGATGTGAGTCTCAGTTTTAAATCTCAGGGGGCAGGTAAATGCCCCCAACCCATGAGAAATTCCATTGGCCACCATGCAGGGCAAAAAGGCCTGGAAACACAGACAGTAAATGAAGTGGAGGTTAAAATGCAGCTAGATGCTGAGAAGCAGCCTCAAGGCCAGGGGAGTGTTGTCAAGTCTCGACACTGCATCCCTGAGCTGCTCCCCACCACACATGTTGTGCCTTCTCTGGCCTCCAGGGCCACTTCCAAGAGCCTGTCCAGTAGCAACATTTCAGCTTCCCAGGGGCTTCAGGTTCCTGTATCTAATGAAAAGAGCAAGCAGAGACAGGAGCAGCAGCCCAGAATCTCCCAAATCAAGGGAGAGGCTAAAAAGGGTGAGAACAAAATCAGTCCTTCTGACAAGAGAGAGGAGTGTAGGAGGCCCAAATTAGTGGATCAAGAAGAAAGACCTAAAGGACAAGTGGCCTCCTCTGCCCATAAGATGATTCACCCTGCCTGGGAAAGGACCACAAGAGACACCCCGGAGAACAAGTCCTCACCAATCCCATCAAACAAAGGACAGACATCCCCAGAAGGCCACAACAGAAGAAACATAAGGACCTTTGTGCAGGGTCCTTACCCCATCAAGAAAGGCACAGGGAGGAAGGACTCCCTGCCAGAAGGTAGGCCCGTGTCAGCCACCCCCTGGAATGAGGGATCCCACATGAGCAAGATGTTCAGGGAGAAGAGAGACACTGAGGCCCGGACACTCATAACAGTTGTGGGAAAGATCATGGCAGACCAGCTGGGGCTCCCATATTATGGACGTGGTAGCTCAGAGATAATCTGGTATAAAAGGGAACACAAGGCTCTACCTCATGAGCATTTCTGTCACCATAGGAGTCCCTCCTACCCAGAACAAAGGAAAACAGGGACAGGCATAGCCTTTGGTCACCAAGCCAACCCCCAGGGTATAGGCTATTCTCTCAAGAACAAGTGGAGCAGAGATAGAGGTAACAATTGGGTCTCCCAGCCCAGGGAATTTGTGTACCACTCAAGTCCAATCCAACACCAGCCAAAAGAGACAGTTGCCTCAGGCTGGCCCATCCAGTGCCCAAGGAACTATCCTGTTCAGAAAGGTGTCTCCTCTGCTCAGACACATCATCCTTCCTATGTCTTTCCCAGTGGGAAAAGCTTTTCCCCAGAGAAGAGTCCATTTCTGCAGAGGAAACCCACTCAGTCTCGTGTCAGCACATTCTTCACATGACAAGGCTCCTTGCTACAAAGACGTGTGCTCTTTCTCAATACACATGTTTTCTCATCACAGGTGTGGCTTCTGTCTGTGCTGGGCTGGGCTTGGGGGGGTCACAGGGAAGTGGTCAACTGCTATTCCCCGAGTGCAGCCTCTAGAAGGGACAGGGCGTAGAGAGGGGCTTATGGTAGCAGTACAGATTCATTCTCACACCAGCCTCCATCTTCCCACGCTGTCCCTTCAGTTTTCACAGTCCAATCATTATGCACCAAACAAAGGAAGGCCTGCAACTCCTACCAAGAGGAGCAACCTTAGGACTCTGACCCAGAGAATTACTCATCTCTTCTTTCTCCTGCCTTTCCCAGCCTTGAACCTTGTGCACCTGTAAAGGGTGTTTTCAGAGCCATCATGGGGTTAAAAGGCTTCTTATATCATGGAGTAGGCATGGGTAACTTGGGGGTTGTCATGTATTGAGCTTGAGTTCAGAGGTGGCAGATATCTCTTGCTAGGGGATAGACAATGATTGATTTGGGGGCCCCTTCTAGTTCTGGTAAAGATGATGAGAAATGTGGGTCTTTCCAGCCTCTCTGGGCTCAGCCTGGATGGCATGGCAGGTCACCCAACCCAGCCTTTGCCCCACCCTCCACAACTTGCTACAGCAGTGACAAGAACAGAACCTACAGCTTCTCTGTGTGGTCAGGCCATGGGACAGCTGCTCAAACCAGGTTGTCCCAACCCATAGCCACCTGCCATCACCTCTAGGCATGATTCCCTGTGTAGTAATTATCTCAAGGTCAGCTGAGGGTGGGATGTGGGAGAGGAATGGAGACAATAACAGCCAAGGAAGGAGGCAGAGACATGAGGGCACCATGCACAGGAGTCCTTTGTCACCCAGAGCCAGTGTCAGACCTGGAGGGGCCAGATCTCAGGGCAAAGTAGCTGAACTCCAGAGCCCCATCCGGGGCCACTTGGCTCTGCCTCCCAGAAGTAGGTGTGTGTGTTCATCTCACACACACATGTGTTCATCTAACACACGTACAGATGTGGCACAGGCTTTGAGAAGCCCCTTTAGGTTAACATCAAGGGTCAGAATCAAGAAGACATAAAGCCTTCACATAGGGAAGGTGGATTTCCTAACAGCCTATTTCATAAGTTTGCTCAAAATCTCCTGCTGAATTCCTTAGAAAGATGAATTGACAATAGAGGGAAAACCAGGATTAGGGAATTCTTATGGGATTGATATTCTGGGGACAGCTAATACACACCTGCAGCACAAGGACTTCTCTTGGGGCAGAGGTGAGAGTGCAAAGGTCCCCAGAGCTGTGGGTACACTGACCGCTGAGAGACAGGGACTGGGTACAGACCCATAGGACTCTCCTGCACCAGGTCCTACCTGGGCCGCATGACTGAGAGGCAGCCTCCAGGCTGGGTTCAGCAGAAAGCACAGAGCTTGGACCAGGAAGGCACTGAGATGTGAGGCAGAGCCAGCCTGTCCTCCAGGAATAAGGTGCGTGGTGTTGGAATCCTGAGGATCTGGGGTGTAATGGATCTGAGTGAGGATCCCAGGACTCATTCAGGCAAACATAGTGACAACGAGGGACCTTCACGGAGCAGGAAGCAGCACGTTCCCTTACCCTATGCTACATCTGTCCTGTCCTGTAAAATGCAGCAAGGGCAGGCATGGGGAACCCCCAAGGAGTTCCCTGAGCTCCCCATAGAGACCTCCAAGAAACCCAAAAGGGACTTCTGACAGAGACCCTCACATGGACCTAAAGACAAATACCAAGAGACAGAGGTCAGAGAACAGATGTCTCCACAGAACGCGCCACAGAACCCTCTGTGATCCCCACAGAGATACAAACCCTCCACAGAGACCCTGAGAAAGTTGCACATGGAACTCCTCTGACAGAGAACTCTTTCAGAGACTCAGGGAAACCTACACAGAGACCTCCTCAGAGACCTGTGACAGGACCCTCTGACAGAGAACTCTTAAAGACACCCTGAGAAACTTGTACAGAGACGCCCTCAAACCTATGACAGAGATCTTCACAGGACCCTCTGACACAGAACTCTCACAGAGACCCCAAACCAAGACCTGCCCCAGAGACCACCACGGGAAACTGGACCGAGACCTATTCCTGAGACCCCATAAAGTCCCATAATGTACACTCCTCCACCCACACACCTGTGACAGAGGTGCTTGCAGCAACCAGAAGTGGGCTATGCTATCAGAGGGGTTCACTCTGTAATCCCTGCCCAGGCATAATTATGATTTGCAGAGTGCCAAGCTGATTCCAGTCCCATCACAGAACTGCACTGAATGCCTGTATATGCTGTTCCTTGCTACTGACACAAGCTGGTACGTGGTTTCTCATTTTCGCTTAATTTTCTTATTCCAAAAACAGAGAGGAATATGAGATTTTCATCATTAGCAAGCACTGACAATAAATTACAAGAGGCAGACATGGTTAAGGAGCAGGGAACACACTGTTTCCACACTGTTTCCTGTCAATTGACATGTGACAGCAGGAGAGGTCTCTGGCTTTACAATTTCCTTGTAAATGCCTTTTGAAGTACTGGAACTAAGTGCAGGCGGTCCTGATTTAATGTGGGGTTCACCCAGATAAACCCAGGAGTTTGCTTGTGTGCCATCGTTGGATCAAAGCATCATAAATCAGGGATGTCTGTATTCTCAACTGAGTAGGAGGACAAGCAAGACTCCCAGGAGGGAGGCTCAGAGGAGGCTCAGAGGAGCTCAAAAGAGCTCCCCTGGGAGAAAAACCCTTCCGTGGGATGAACAAAGCTGGGTAGGGAGGCAACATGGGCTGCATGCTGATTCCTACAACATATGCGAGTTGAGAAGGGAGAGCTGGGAAGGGCAGGTACAGAACTAAATTACATTACACGAGGAAGATTATCGCATTTTACCAAAGTACCCCTGGGCCAGAAAACAAACAAAAAGAAATCCTGAGGATGACCCTGGTCTACAGGGCAATTTTTTAAATTGCTATTCATTTTTTATTGAAAAGGCAGATTTTACAGAGAGAAGGAAAGACAAAGAGAAAGATCTTCTATCCACTGGTACACTCCCCAAATTGCTGCAACAGCCCAAGCTAAGCAGATCTGAAGCCAGGAGCCAGGAGCTTCCTCTGGGTCTTCCACATTTGTCACCGCTGCCCAGCAGAGGCAACACTAAAACGACGAGGAACAGTCTTGAGGGTCTGGGAAAAGCCGGAACCACAACCGGACCTTTCACTGCCAAAAGTGGCTGCGTTTAAATCCTTATCTCCACTGCTCCGTCCCCATTGGTGTAAGCTTTCCACTGCTGCTTCTCCAGCCCTCTTTCCGCCACCCTTCTTCCCATTCTTCTTCCCGTACTTTCTGCTGCATTTCTCCGTTCTTGTCCCCGTCTCTCCGTACTGCTTTTACCGCTTCTGTCTGTATCCCTCTTTTCCAGCCCTATCTCCGCCACCCTTCTTCCCGCCCATCCTTCTCCCTTGTCCCATCTTTCTCCATCCACCATCCGTCCATCTGTTGGTCTGTCCTTCGTCCTCCATCTGTCGTCCGTCTGCCATCCATCTGTCCGTCTGCCGTCCGTCTGTCCCTCATCTGTCATCCCCGCCAAGCTTATACTGGCTACTTTTATATCATTCTCCATCAATCACTTCTCCCCGTGGGTCCACTTGGCGCTACGTGATAGGCCAGTAATCACAGCGAGGGCATTAGCCTATCCCTGTGACTTCCTGTTTACCTGCTGGCGAGACCAACTCTGCCTCCTGGCCCTGGGCCAGCTGCCATCTTGTAACGGCCCCTACCAATCCCAGGAGCAGCTTTAGCACCCCGCTCCCCACACACATGGTGCAGGGTTCCAAGGCTTTGGGACATCCTCCTCTGCTTTCCCAGGCCACAAGCAGGGAGCTGGATAATGTAAGATGGGTTCCTGTCAGATGAGTTCCGTGGTCCAACCTGGCTTAGCCCATTACCTAGCTCTCCACATAAACCAGCAGGTGCTTCAGTCCCACAGGGGTGAACCCACAGGTCCCTTACAGAATATGTCCCCAGATACAGCTCTCATGTTCTGGTAGGTGGTGCTGCAGGCCAGCCTGATATGGTCCACATTCTGCTCCAACAATCATGGGTGAGTACTGTGGCCTAGCCCAGTCAGTCATGCTCCCAGCCTCAGCTTTAGCATGTACTGGTAGGCAGAAGGCAATGATATTTAGCCAAACTCAGGTCTCCAACATGGGTGGGTGCTGTGGTATGACCCAGACATGCCCTCTAGTTTCTCCCCTCTAACCCACTCTATCTCAGCTCCCTCACCTGCCTACCAGTGCAGTGGCACAGTCTGTGGAAGACCCCAGAATTCATTCCTTTCCTGTCAAACATGCCTTCAGCTCCTACCACTCCAATATGTCCCCAGACCCCTTCACTGGGCAATCTACAGCTCCCTGACCTGGGCATGTCCCTGCCCAGAGTTCCCCACCTTCCCCACATACCTTTTAAAAAGGATAAGCAACTCTGCTGGCATACAGGTATAGTTAACACAAGTTTGGCATTAACCAGGCCCAGAATGTCCACCAGCTATTGGCTGATTTTCTCCTAGCAGTGTAACACTTACCTATGTACAAGACAACCTAGGCAATTGCCTATAGCTGGGGGCAAGTTAAGCAATGTTAAGGAAACCAGGTTCACCACTTACTCAGAACTACATCTGTTGATTCACTTCATACAAGATTGAGCAAACATCGGAGCAGAATCTTGAGATATCTGTGGGTAGATAAGAAGTAGTTTAAGAGGCTTCCTTTATTCATTTTTTTTTTTAGCCTGTCTTCTGCTAACACAATGCTATTGTGAATTTATGTAGGTAGATGTTTACTTAAGTCACATTTGTGTTGGTTGAGCTATCTGATATCATGGTACCTGCATGGCTGTAGCAATGGGTTAGGATCAGGCTCCAAGCTGCAGAGCCTACAGGTGCACCCACTAATTAGGTGTGGACTGGGCTGGGCTGTGACATTTACCAGCACACACAAAGGCCAAGACTCAGGGGGAGGCGGGTGCATACTATGTCAGGTAGGGGCCTGGTACCACTGGCATACATGAGATCTGGGACTGGGAGTGGGCCTGATGAGGGAACCTGGAGAACTGCTCTATTAGGCTATAGCTCCCACTGGTGAGCACATCCAGTCAGGGCTGTGTGTTGGTCAGCCTAAGCAAGGCAGCTCCACTTATTGGCCAGTATGTGTGAGCTGGCTTGGGGGAGCAGAATGGGCAAGACCTGGCCAAATCATAGCACACTGGCACACACAGGAGCCAGGATGGGGTGTGGGCCATGCCTGGCTAGGCTAGCACACCTACCAGTTTGCATAAAATCCAGGGATGGGGACAGATTGGGAAGGACTAGGCTGTAACGTCCACCAGTATGAGTTGAAATTAGGGACAGGCCGGGCCAGGCCAAGCTATATCATCCTTGCGAGGCTGTGTTAGAGCAATCACCAGTATGTACAAGATCTGTGGCTAGGAGTGGACATGGTAGAGGAACTAAGGGGACACACCAGCTGAGCTGTGGTTTCCCATTGGTGAGCTCAAGAACCAGGAATGGGACCAGGAAACTGGGCAAAAAAATGACTGCAGCATCCTACAGCATGTGTGAGCTAGGACTGGGGGTATGCCAGACTGTGCTAGGCTTCAGCACCCATTGGCACCCACCCAGAGTGAGTGTAGGTCAGGTTGGTCTAGATCGCAGCACCCACTAATCCACAAGATAGCCAGATCTGGGGGTATGTCAGGAACAAATGGGCAGTAGCAACCACTGGAGAGAGCTAGAGCAGGTATGGACTAGTCTGGCAATGCCACAGTACCTGCCAGGGAATGGCCCACTAGAGGTGGGCCAAGTCAGGCTGTCAAACATCTGCTGGTGCGTGAAAGATCTGCAATTGGTAGTTGGTCTAATAGGCAGCTTGAGGAACCATCCTGTTAAGAGACAGCCTCAGCTAGTGAGCAGGAGAACCGAGGCTGGGGACAGTCCCAGCCGACCCGGGCTACAGTACCTGTGGGCAGCAGACCTGTGGGTCATGTCTTTGGTAGACCAGGCTGGGCCAGTCTGCAACATTCCCTGGAAGGTGCAAGAGTTTTGACAGGGTGTAGGCCAAGCTGAGTTGGGGTGCAATACCCACCAGTTCGTATTAGGGCTAGGACTGGGGTTGACTGGGTTGAGATAGGCCATAACACCCCCACAGAAGAGCTGGGACTGGGACAGACCAAGTGGAGCCAAGTTGTAGCATCTGTTAGTGAATGCTGAGGTGAGCCAGGCCATGCCAGACTGAGTTGTAGCACCCACCAGCACAAACAAAACCCCACACTGGGAGCAAACCTGGTTGGGGGAGGGAGTTACTGAGGCTCCCCTACTGTTCCATTGCTCCCACTGGTGAGCATGAGAACTAGGACTGGAGGTGCACCAGGTTGGGCAGGGCTACAACAACCATCAACCTGCATGTGAGCTGGGTGTGGGGTTAGACCAGGCCACAACATCTGGTGGCACGTGCAAAAGGTAGGGTAAACACTGACTGGCTGGGCTTTGCTGCGGTATCTGCTGACAAGTGCCGGGAGAGGAGCAAGTAATGCCAGACTGGACTGCAATATTTCCTGGAAAGTACAAGATCAGAACTGGGAGTGGGCCTAAGCAGGGAAACTGTGGACACTCTTCTGCTGAGCTGTAGCTCCCGCTTGTGCGCATGACAACCAGGGTTGGGGGTGGGCCAGGCTGGACAAGGTGGCAGCACTTGTTCGCAGGCATGTGGACTGGGTCATGGGATGAGATGGGCTGAGCTAAGCTGCAACACATATAAGTATATATAAAAGCCCGATGGCGTGCAGCATGAACTGAACTTATCTGCTATACCTCCTGGTGTATGCGGAAACTGGGATGGGTGTGGGCCTGCTGGGGGTTAGTGGAGGTTTCCTCAAGTAGCTACAGTTCCCACTGCTGTGTGTAAGGGCCACGTCTGTGGCAGGCTCGATTGGGCTTGGCCACAGCACCAGTCAGTTTACATGGGTCATGGAACTGACCAGGTAACTACAATCACCCAAGTGTGCATAGGCTGGTGCGGGTGATGACTAAACAAGATCCTAAGCTAGCTTACACATACAACAGTCAGATCTGGGGTCACCCCATGTGAGCTTGCTTGAGGGACTCCACGGCTGGACTACCAGACTCAAACCTCCATCCACAGGGACGATCTGAGGATCTGGGGTCTGCTCTTGGATCACATGCACATGTCGGAGCTGGGCCTCCTCAATTGCTGCAGCCTGTGCATTGAACAGCATGCCCAGGTGCATGAGGCCTGCATTGCACAACTCCATTAATGTGCCATGTCTGTCAGTTCTCTGGAGAACCCAACATAACTTTATTCCCAAAGTCTTCCCAACATTCCCTGTTCTTTTAAAAGTTCTTGAAAACAGATTCTAGAGACGTGTGATGATAGGATATTGCTATGGGCTGAATTTTGTATCACACCACCCTTCAAATCATGCTTTGAAGCTATAACTCCTACATGAATAAATTTGGAAGACCTTTAGAGAGATCATTAAAGTTAGGGCCTGGCATGGTAGCCTAGCAGCTAAAGTCCTTACCTTGCTCTCACCAGGATCCCATACGGCTGCTTTGGTTTGTGTCCTGGTGGCCCTGCTTCCCATCCACCTCCCAGTCAAGGACAGCCCATACTCACGTGAGAGACCTGAAAGAGGCTCTTGGCTCCTGGCTTCAGATAGACTCATCTCCAGCCATTGCAGCTGCCTGAGAAGTGAATCAATGGATGGGCGATCTTCCTCCCTGTCTCTACTGTATATATCTGATTTTCCAAAAAAAAAAAAAAAAGAATATTTAAAAAGCTAAATGAGTTTGGACCCAGTGTGATGGCTCAGTGGCCAGACCCTTGCCTTGCACATGCCAGGATGCCATACAGGTTCTGGTTTGTGTCTTGGCTGCTCCAGTTCCCATCCAGCTCTCTTCTTGTGCCCTGAGAAAGCAGTAGAGAATGTCTTGTTATGGAGTGCACCATATAAAAGACCACTGAAGACAACTTAGAATTTGGGGAGTCCTTATTAGCCAGCTGGTGACTGCCCCTACTCAGAATAGATCTGAGGGAACTAACCCTGAGCTGTGTTTGCACTGAGCTTTCAAAGGGAAAAAAAAATACATCTTGGTGGCCTTCATGCTGACAGGTAAGCAACCAAGGGTACAGAAGCCACAACAGTCAGGTTAGAGCCAAGATAAGCAATTCTATAGTTACAGTTACAGTTTAACTTCTTGAAAATTGGTTCTGTTTTTCATGGGGCTCAGTTCCCCGGAACTGATTCTTCCTTTTATGGGGCTCTGTTGCCAGCACCTAGTTTCTCCCTAGGGGAGGAGGGTCAATCTGACTTGACTGGTGACCATGGGATATAATCACTCTATGATTTTTCACCCTGTTATAGTCCCAAAGCCTTGGGACTTTGCCTCCACGTGGGAAACCTGGAAGAAACTCCTAGCTCCTGGCTTCGGCTGGGCTCAGTTCTGGTGGTTATAGCTACTTGAAGTATGAATCAGAGCCTGGCACGGTAGCAGAGCAGCTAAAGTCCTCGCTTTGCTTACGCCAGGATCCCATATGGGTGCCAGTTCTAATCCCAATGTTCCTGCTTTCCATCGAGCTCCCACCTGTGGTCTGGGAAAGCAGTCGAGGACAGCCCAAGGCTTTGGGACCCTGCACCTGTGTGGGAGACCTGGAAAAGGCTCCTGGCTTCACATCGGCTCAGTTTCGGCCATTGTGGCCACTTGGGGAGTGAATCATTGGATGGAAGATCTTCCTCTCTGTTTCTCCTCCTCTCTGTGTATCTGGCTTTGCAATAGAAATAAAAGTAAATCTTAAAAAAGAAAAAGTGAATCAGCAGATGGAAGATCTTTCTCTCTGTATCTCTTTCTCTCTGTATATCTGCCTTTAGGTCAGGCAGGGTCCCAAGTGAAATGAGTTAAATGAGATAATAAGGACATGACCTTAATTGTTTCTGCTTTTAGAGCAGTGTTAGACTCTTAGCAAATCTGAGCAAAGTTACAGAGATTGATCAAATCACCCCATTTTCTTTTTTTTTTTATTGTCTTGCTTGTTTAGTTTTATTTTTGATGATGTTTACAAAATTGATTCATGTGGGAATGGTGGAGGACTATGGGAAAGCAGGTGAGACCACTGTTTCCACACCTTCCTTATATTGTTTCTGTATCTGGGGGAAGAAGGGAGACCAGGGGATAAGACACACCCAGCCTCCCAACCATTTCAGTACTCAGGCTGGGGAACTGCAACTCAGTGTCATCCCAGGGTCCCTGATATAGAGTATGTTCTGAGGTTCTGTTTAAGTGGTTTTGATAGTTCTGGGATGTCGTCAATCCCGTAAATCCAAGGATGAGCAAATCCTTCCCAGGTCCATTGGCTCACACAATCCACCCGAGTCTCCATTCACCCAGAAATTTGCTGTTAGTTTTGCTGGGGTAGTTGACCAATTTGTTCCGTCCTCCTTCCAGATGTCTTCCACAGGCCCCAGTGAACTGTCAAATTCTCCATGTGCATCTGGGTATCATCTGGGTATGCTGTCCGTTGCAGCATCTGCAGTGACTGAGGAGACTGCCTTCAAACACATGCACTCCACTGTCAGATCACAGGACCTGCCACTCTCCCCATGATTGGAGTTCTGTCTTCTGCAACTCAGTTGAAGGGATCCTCAAAGAAATCGCATCTGAGGTGATCCCAGACCTGACTCCTGTATGCGCCTGCCAGTTCGGAGTCTGGCTCATTTTGTCACCCAAATCAGCCAATGCACACACTGGTAATTGCAATTGCTAAGTCAGATCTATCTCCAAACCAATGCAAATACCCCCATTTTCTCCAGTCAGACATAGGAAGACTCTCCTACTATTCAGTTATGCAACAGAATGGAATATTTGTTACATATCATGAGCTTAATCTGACATACCAGTGCTGCCCAGGGACTAGAATTTATATTAGGATTTATTCTTGATGTGGTACATTCCTGTGCTCTAGACAAATGTGTACTTGTGTAGCTATCATTATATTACCATATACACTTCTAAAACAGCATTTACAACTATTCCGAAGTCTACCTAAGGCGGCGGGGTCCCCTGCAGGGGGAGGGTTGGGACAATGCATCCTGCAAATGTTCATGGGAAAGGAGATAATGCTGGGATCTGGAGTTCTCTGGGAACCGCAGGGTGGGCTGTGGTGGGAGCACTGGATGTGTCAATGGCACCATCAGCAAGGCTGCCAGTGCCTGGAGGCCCCAAGGGAGGAGGAGGGAAGGAAACGCAGGACCTGCTGCCCATGAAAGACCTCAGAATGCCAATTAGCTTAAGTGACTTCATTTGCTTACTCTAAGAAACTCTGTCACTCTTATCTGAAGTTGCATAAGTGCTGAGTCAGGATGACAGGACACTTCAAGGCAAGGTCCCCTTTAGAGATAAGATTCTATGTAAATGAGGCATTGATAGTTGCAATTCTGATTGGTTGAGATACAGTTAGCCAATCTTGAATGTGTGGAATCTCCCTGAACTATACAAGAACCCTGAGATTTTCTACCTCTGGGTTCTCTACCAAGAACCGCTGCATAAAGTGACAGGTAATGGTTGGAAGCCCAAGTTCGGACATGCCGAGCTTGAATAAACAGCCTTTGTGTGCTTGCATTGAAGTCCGACTCCTGCAGGTTCCAACTCCTGGGGAAGGACCCAGGCTGAGACCAGAGATACCGGACCTGCAGAGCATGCTGCTGAGCTACCACCAGACCTACCACCAAGCTGTGAATAGAGCTGTAACACTGTCACGGTGGCTGACAACGCCCCAGCAGCCCAACTGCGTGGCCAGCAGTTTCAACGGCAGCAGCTTGCCGCTTTTACAAGCTACACTGAGCTGTAGCACAGAGGCAGCGGTGGGTCGCAGCAGGCTAGCAGTGAGTGGCCACTGCCGCTCCCTGCCACGGCAGGTCCGGGCACAACACCACGCAGCCTCCTTGCCTAGTTGAGGTGACCACACCTCCTCCACACCGCAGGCTAAAGAAGGGTCCCCTACTGGGGTGTTAGGATAGTTTACTGCAGTTTTGCACAACACTACCATGGTGGGAGATGAGGAGATGAACCAAGAGTTGAAGAGATCTTTCTGTACTGCCCCTTAAAACTGAATAGGGTGAGCATTTGATGCAAAAGTCAAGACACAGCTTGAAATGCCTATAGCCCATACTGAAGTGCCCAGCGCCCAGGGTCTGCACCACTTCTGCAAATGCACACCCTAGCTACACGGATGGCTCAAGTATGTGGGTTCCTGCTGCCACATGGCAGCCACATGCCACATGCCAATGCAACACACAGGTTGAGCTCCAGGCTTCTGACTTCGGGCTGGCTCAGACATAGCTGTGCAGACATTTGGGGAGTTCACCAGTAGCTGGGAAAATCCTCTCTCTCTTGCGCGTCTCTCTCTTTCTCTCTTTCAAACAATAACAATAAAGAAAATTGTGACAACAACAACACAAATCAATCTGTAATTCTCAGTGACATTTTGAAAATCAAGCAGACTTGAGCAGGTAGTTCACAAAAGAAGAAAGCCAAAACACTTGGAAGAGTCTCCCCAGAGCTAGTCCTCTCTAAATGTAAGATAAAAGCATGATGAGATGCCACTGCATACCCATTAAACTAGCTAACACTACACACACATCCCACAAGAAACCCACAGGAAATACCACACACTGGCAAGCATGTGTCTTTAATTGACACTATCACACATTCCTGATGGGAATGTAAATTGGTAGTCATTTGGAAGTTTCTTGTATAATTAAATAAACATATATTTAACATATGACCTGCAATTCTATTCATAAGTAATTGCCCGAGACAAATGGAAACACATGTCTACTAAATACTTGCAGTGTGAGTGTTCATTGCTTGTTCCTTTTTTTGTAGTAATTTTCATGTTTTAACTGACACAAAAACATTGTGCATAATACCATGTTTTGATGCATATGGACATGCTGTGTGCAGTTCCAGTCACTGGAAGCCGATCTAGCCCCTGAAATACTTGCCATTCTTTGGTGGTGACAACATTTAGAATGATTTCTCCCTGCTTTGAACCAAACACAACCGTGTCATTATTCACAGTTCCCCCACTGTCACACCCAGCACCAGAATCTGCTTCTCTCCTCAGACTAGAGCTTGGTTCCGCTGATCAACCTCCTCCCATCGCCTGCTAGCCCGCTGATGTTTACAACCAGAAACTGAAAGCAACTCCAATATGTGTGAAGAGGTAAAAAGAAAACCAAACGTTTGTGCACTCATAAAACAGAATAAGCAGTGAAGACCAGAGGCCAGCATTGTGGCCTAATGGCACAATGGACACTCGTAGCTCTAGCATCCCACTTGGTCACTGGTTTGAGTGTGGGCTGTTCCATTTCTGACCCAGCTCCTGCTAAAGTACCTGGGGAAGCAGCAGAAGATGACCCAAGTGCCTGGGCCCCTGCACCCCCATGGCAGACCTGGAAGAAGCTCCTGGATCCTGGAACCTAAGTTTGGATCCACCCAATTCCTGCCATTATGGCCATATGGGAATGAGCCAGTAGATGGATGATCTCTCTCTCTCTCTCTCTCTCTCTGTGTGTGTGTGTGTGTGTGTGTGTGTGTGTGTGTGTGTGTGTGTCTTTCATATACAAAGGAGGAAAGAAGAAATGAAAGAAGGGAGGGAAGGGAAAAAGATTAGTGGTTGCCTGGGACCAGTAGGGAAGAGGCATAGCAAGGAACTGTGGAGGCACCGGAAATGCTCCGTTTCTGCACCCAGCACTGTCACGTAGGCTGTGTGTGTTGGTCAAGACTCAGATACAGTGAATGTATCTCATTCCAACAAAACTGCACCAGAAATTTAACACAAAATATTTCCATAGTAAATCCAATAAGCAACTAAAAAATATCTACCAAATACAAATCTTTTAGAAAGAGAAACACAAAAAAACAAAAAGAATATAAATATTTTAACTTAATATTCCAAGAAATGAGAATATTTTTAAATAACCAGGTTCTGTTACTAGTCTTATGACTAAACTGTTCCCTAAATAACCAGCAATGCACGTGAATAATACAAACATCTTGTCTTTTCCATTTTTATTTTATTTTTTAGTACTGTTTACCTAATTGAAAGGGATACACGCCCTGTGGGTCTCTGATTGGCGTGTAGAGGGTCAGGAATGGAAAAAGGTGGGTGGGACACGCGTCTCCATTGTTTCTTCTCCTGTGTCTGCAGGGGACGAGGTGGACGGGGCCACTTCTTGCCGTCAAACTGCATCACCATGCTTTCACAACAAAATGCTTTTCTAAATGTCTTACTTAACGTAATAAGTTCATTGTCATAATCAATCTTTTAAACTTAAGAGCATTAACATATATAGATCTCAAACCCTTCTCTTTCTAATAATCAGTCTATGAAATGCACACCAACAGACAAATGGGTTCTCCAAGTCTTGACTATTACTCATCAATCATGACTGATCAAAACATTTCTCAGGGCCTGGCATGGTGGCCTAGCAGCTAAAGTACTCTACTTGAACACACCAGGATCCCATTTGGGCACCAGTTCTTATCCCGGCAGTCCTGCTTCCCATCCAGCTCCCTGCTTGTGGCCTGGGAAAGCAGTCGAGGATGGCTCAAATACTTGGGACCCTGAGCCTGCGTGTGAGACCTGGAGGAGATACCTGGCACCTGGCTTCGGATCGGCGCAGCATCAGCCGTTGCAGTTACTTGGGGAGTGAATCATCGGAGGAAAGATCTTCCTCTCTGTCTCTCCTCTCTGTATATCTGACTTTGCAATAAAAATAAATAAATCTTTAAAAAAAAATTCTCATTTTAGAGGAGCCAGACATGCCTGCATCAGCTGTGGCACCAGTGGCCACAAGATGGTGCTATTCCCCAGTGCTGTGGCCCAGCCACCAGGAAGCAAGTCCCACAGCCAGGCTTTGGAAAGAGCTGAGGCCTCACATAGCGGACTGGAAGGAGAGAGGAATCCCTCTTCTTGTGTGGTTCTCAAGGCCAGCATTGTTGCATAGTGAGGAAAGCCTCCACCTGTAACAGCGGCAACTTACATGATCACTGTTTGGTGTTTGCCCACTTCCTATACATGGGAAATGCAGTGGAGAGTGGGCACTCAGGTGGGAGACCCAGAGGAAACTTCTGGCTCTTGGTTTGTTCTTGCCCAACCTTAGCTATTGCAGCCATTTGAAGAGTGGACCACTGGTAGAAGTTTTTTCTCTCTCTCTCCCTCTCTAACTCTGAGTTTAAAATAAACATTTTTTAAAAAGATTCATCCATGTGGATAAGCTTTGAAAGATCTTTCTCTCTATATCTCCTTCTCTCTGTAATTCTGCCTTATTCATAAAAATAAATATTTTTTAAAATAGAATGACCAACTTAAGTAGAACAGCATTTAATTTTTACATTAAATCCTAAAAATCCAAATGTAACCAGAAGTTGATCCTGAGAGACTCATTTTTGTGAATTGCTTTCCAGCAAACACTAGTTGCTGCCAGTTCACACTTGGAATGCTGGAAAAGTTTATATTAATATTGTATGCAATGGAACAATGTTCACAAAGTCTTTTCCCACTTCTGATAATGCTGAAAGTAGGAAACATCTCACATAGATTGTGAGTATTCTGTATGAACTCATTTCTGATAACTCATGCCATGTATAGTGCATATCAAAAAGCTCATACATGCTGCTACAATGATGTAGCAGGCTAACCCTTCACCCTGTTGATGCTGGCATCCCATACAGACACTGGATAGTGTCCTGGTTGTTCCGCTTTTGATCCAGCTTTCTAATCCAGCTCTGTCCTTATTGCCTGGGAAAGCAGAGGTGGATGGCTCAAGTCGTTGGGCCCCTGCACTCATTTAGGCGACTGAATTCCAAGCTCCTTGCTTCCACTTGGACTAGACGCAACTGTTGCAGAAAACTTGGGAGTAAGCCAGTGGATGGAAGCATGTTTTTGCTCTTTCTCTTTCCGTCCCTCTCTCTTTCTCTCTACCTTTCAAATAAATTTTTAAATGATAGAAAATTTTTGAGGGTGAGCATTTTGATCTACTGGGTTCCATATGTTATGTTTGTAATATACACAGTATATTGGAGTGTCCATGTACTCCCAGCTACTCTTCTTCTGATCCAGCTTTCTGCTGATGCACCTGGGAGGCAGATAACGGTCAAGTATTTGAAAGGCTTCCACTCACATGGGAGACCCAGATAGAGTTCCTGGCTTCTGACTTTGGTCAGGCCCAGTCCTGGCTACTGCAATCATTTGAGCAGTACCAGCAGTTGTAAAACCCCACTCCTCTCAACTGTTCTGCCTTTCAAGGAGATGAAAGTAATCATTTTTGTAAAGATGCAAGAATTTTTATTGTGAATATGTGAAACCCTGATGAAGAATATAAAATACGGCTTTGTTGCTATCAATTTTTTTGGTCTATAAATGTTTCCTTCACAGATGGCTAAATTTTACCACTAAGCGACCATTCATAATAAATAAGAGAACTTTAAACTGAATGTGGGGCATAATTCACCATGTGTGATATAAATACATAGAACATGGAATTAGTTCAAATGAATGAAAATCATATTCCTTGATAACGTTTTCTTTCAGTTCAGGAAAAAATTTCAAGATTTATTTGAAAGGCAGAACAAAAAAGAAAGGGACATACATAGATAGGGGTGGGGAGGAAAGAGAAAGAATGAGAGAGAGCGAGAATCTGCCATCCACTAGATCATTCCCCAAATGACTGCGCCAGCCAGATCCGGGCCACGCTGAAGCCAGAAGCCAAGAATCCCATCCCAGTCTTTCACGTAGGTGACAGACCCCCCAAGTACTTGGGCCATCTTAAATTACTGCCTTTCCAGATGAATTAACTGTATGAGAAGTGGAGGAACCAAGACTCAAACTAGCACTCTGACTTGGGAATCTGGCTTCACAGGCAGCAGCTCAACTTGCTGCACCCAATAATCACAATGCCTTCCTGGTAGTCTTCAAGAGAGAAGCAATGTGGTTACATGAGAAAATACTAGTAGTGTTAGGGAGGCATGCTAAAGGATGTGGAGATGCAATGATGTGAGGTCTGGAATTAGTTTTAAAAGCTTCAACAGCAAAGAACATGTAAACTGTGTGCTTCTCTTTTCCTAAATCTGGTCCAGCTTGGTCTCAGTATCTCAATGGACGTGAGCTCAGCCACACATTTGCTCAGGTGAGAAACTTTGGGAATCATTCCTGATTCCTTATTTCCATGTCTAACCGAGTTTGAGGTTTTATCAGTTACTTTTCCTCAGCATTCCTCAATTCTCCCTTTTCATTCCAGCTGCTTCTCCCACAGATAATTTAAATGCACCTTTTTTTTTTTTTTTTTTTTTTTTTTTTTTGGTGGCAGGCTCCAGTCTTGCATAACATTACTTTTAGTCTCACCGTGCAGCCTAGAATCTTCCTGAAATGCACAAAACCCAGTGGTCAATCCTTGCACAAACCCACAGGTTCCTGAGAACCAAGGAGAGCAGAGAGAAAATGAGTGAGAAAAGTTTTTGAAAAACTTCCATTTGAGATTGTTTTCCAGAGGATAACACCTAAATGCTTCTCCAGAACTAATGAATGAGATCAACCCTCAGACCTAAAGAACTCGCCAAACGTCAAGCAGGGAAAACAAAAGGAAAGTCGCACCAAAGCACATCACTTTCCAAGCCCTGGAAACCAAAGGTCAGGAAAATTTTAAGGGTGCAATAGGAAAGCTTCAGGAGGTCAGTGGTGGCTGATCACTCAGCAGGCACCATGGGACACAGAAGACAATGAACAGGACAGCGTCATAAAAGTGTTGACAGCTGAAAAGGCATTTCCTTTGCCTGCCTTCCTGCTCCAGGAGTTTATGACCAAGCCACCTTCTGTGTGTGCCTCTTCCATCCCCACACTTGCTTCATCAGATTCTTCTCTCTGTCTTTCTTTCTCTGTTCATCTGTCACTCTGTGTGTCTCTCTGTCAATTAAATAAAATTAAATTTAAAAATATCTTTATGATCCGGTAAGCCATCTTAGTGTCACCAGTTTGAGTAATTTCAAATAAAAATGTCATCACTTTCCAATTGAAAATGTTATCTTATTTTTCTATTCTCTGTCATTTAAGTAGTCACGTTCTGAACCCAGTAGAAATCATGAGAGTCATAGAAGATCCATGAGATTGTTGATAGTTCCAATAGAAATACTTGAATTGAAACAACGAAAAATGAACATTAAAAGAAAGAAGAATAGGAGGTAGACAAGATAGAGGAGCAGAAGGAGAGCGTAATTCGAATTCTAACAAAATCATAAAACTGCAACACAAACTGGCAGGGCAGATCTGAGGTGTGTGAGAGGCAGAGGCAGGCATTTGGCCTCGCAGCTGAGATGCTTATGTTCTGTATCGGAGTAGCCGAGTTTGATACGCACCTGTCCTTCCTCCCTCCAATTTCCTGCCAGCAGTGATGCCTCAAGTACTTGAGACCTGTACAGTGATGCCTCAAGTACAAGGGAGACCTGGATTGAGTTACTATCAACCCTAGCTGGCTGCTGCCACTGGCATTCGGAGAGTGATCCAGTAAATGACATTATCTCTTTCTCCTTCTTTTTCCCTCCCACTTTCTATATACCTCTCAAATAAACAAATTATTTAACACAGACAGGGAAGACTAGGGAGAAAATAACATATGATCAAAATCATAAATATAGAAATAAAGACAGCTGTTCCACAAATATAGAATAGTCTTAATAACTGCAGGTAGAAATTTCATCACAAAGCACAAAACTTGATTTTGAACTTCCGTGCCATGAGGCAGATGCCCCCACAGTGTCTCCCAAGTCACAGCTGGTGAACTTCTTCAAGAAGCCGTATATTCTTCCCTCTACCACCTAATGGATTCCTTTATTGCACGAGGACTTGCTGCCTGTCTGCTCTGTTCCAGGCACTCCTGTGTCTGAGGCATGGAAGTGACCAACAGAGGTGCCCTGGCTGGACTTTACCTCTACCCTTCACTGGAACCGAGTCACCCACTGTCAGGATTGCACTCCCAAACTCATGCAGATGTTGAAACCCCAACATCTTCTGGGAACAGTGGCTCAGAGGTAGATGGATGTAAAGGAGTAGTGTGCTCCCCATGCCCTTCTGCTTCCTGGCTCCCATGGCACCCAGCTCTGGGAACCAGAGACTCAACCCAAGTCTCCCACATACGTAGCAGGAACACAGTCACCTGAGCCATCGCTGCTGCCTCCTCTTAAAACACCAGACAAATAAGGCTGCCTGGCCTTGGACTGCGAAAGCCCAAAATCACGAACTGAAATGAACTTGCTTATTTCGTGAGCATTCTTGGGTATTTTCGTGAAAGTGACAAACAGCTGACTAGTGCACTCACACACCATAGATGGCCCAGCAACACCCTTCATACAGGGTTCTACTCTGTCTAACCTAACATCAGAACGGAACATGTCAACCATGCAAAGGGCAGTTGTATTAGGATAGCTCCTCCCCTTTTAAAAACATTTAGTTACTTATTTAATTCACCTGAAATGACACCCTCTAAGTGCCTGCAACAACTACTATTTAGGATAAGCTGAAGTTAGCAGCTGCGACTCCATCCAAGTCCTCCCAACCCCCACAAGGTAGCAGGGACCCAATGACCAGATCCACAACCTACTGTTTCCCACAGTGCATGCTGTCAGGCAGCTGAAACGGAAACAGAGTTGGAATTTGAACCAAGGTGCCCCTGTATGATATGTGGGGGTCTCAAGTGGCTACATCAAACACTTGCTCCAGCATGGGTCCCTCTTATCCCATCCACCACTCTCTCAAACAGCTGTGAAAGCAAAACACAGCCAGAAAGAAAGAATTTTGCTGTACTCAATGGGGAAACACCAATATTACGTAGTGTGAGTGCCAACAGGATTAGTGGGGGCTGGGAGGGGACGGCGTAGGAAGCAGAGTTGCATTATTTGTAACGCACCAACTATGCAGATAGCAGTCTAGGCACTTACGGCAGAACTATCAGTGCCCTCATGAAGATATTTAGACCCCAGGGGAATGACACATGCATGGAAAATAGGGAAGGCATCATTGAACTTGACAATACATGAAACCAGTTCGGGGAAGTTCCACTGATAGAAAGAAAGAGAATAAATCCAGTAGGATTATCAAAGTTTACAGTTGAAGGTGCTGCTTACCATCTAAGGCAATGTGTACAAAATAATCCTTCATTTCTCAGAGCAATCCTTTTGTGATCTACATTTGACATTGACACACAAGCATCAAGCTCTTTTTAAAAAACACAGAAAGCTACCAAACTACTCTATCCATGATGAAAAATCAAACCAATTAATAAATTAAAAGCCAAATTAAATAAAGAGCTTATAAATATACTAAGTAACTCACGCTATTATTTTTCTTTAAGATTGAAAAGGCATCATGAAACATGGCTTTTCTTAGTAAATATATGGTTGCGAAGTATTTTGCACGAATACTTGAACAAAGTATATGATTCCAGAAATGTTTGCACGTTTGCTGCTCATAAGCCTTTCACACTTGCTGTTAATAACTCTTTCTCCCACGAATGAGCAGATTTAGTAATCTGATTTGTCAGTGATCTTGGCCTGAGCGGTTTACAGTGCACAGGTGCAGGCGACACAGGAGCTGGGCGTGCACATGACGTTCCTCGAGTGAAGGGCTGGAATTTAGAGCAGAGTCGTTTACACGCACCATCTCCTCTGAGACTCTTCCAGCTGTGAACAATAGAAATCAGCATGTGACACACAAGCACAGTATTGCTCACAGAAGTTTAGCAACATGTCCCAAACTGCACAAGCAGGAAACAGCTAGGTGACTCTCATACAAACGACCTTTCAACAATTTGAGTCTGCAGGTGCCCCATTAAGTTCAGGGGGAAAGAAAGTTAAAAGAAAGTTTATTTTAGTGCCAAAAAATAGTTAAAAATCTACCGATTTTTCATACCGATCATGATTCCTTCGTTGATCCATTCATTTACTCCGTATACTGATCACTGGGCATGCAGAATTCAAAGACAAGCCTTGTGCTCAAGATGGGGCGTTCCCAGTTGCTATCAGGGTCACGCCCTTTGCGTAATGCTCTTGGGCATGTTTTACAACACAGACTTTTCCAGATGTGAGAAAGTAATACACCGCACTGTAAATTTTAACCAGCATATTATGTTTGGCCTGGGAAACCATCACCCAACGAAACATGTTTGCGGGTGAACAGACCTGCTAAAGGAGTGGGAAGACTGGGAGCGTCATGACTCTGTTCAGCTCAGATTCTGCTGTCAATTGAGATGTAAATAAACATAAGATTTCTAGAATCCTAGGTGGGGACTGTGGCAGCAGGGTCAATGCCGTAAGCCCACACCTATGGCTGCAACGGCCTGCGTCGTTCTGATCAGGGGTAGCACCTTGGAGGCCAGCCTGTCTAACATTTGTCATTAAGTCAGATATATAGAGAGAGGAAGAGAGACAGAGAGGAAGACTTTCCATACGTTGATTTACTCCCTAAGTGGCTGCAATGGCTGATGCTGAGCTGATCCAAAGCCAGGAACCAGAAGCCTCTTCTGAATGTCCCACACGGGTGCAGGGTCCCAAGGCTTTGGGCCATCCTCAACTGCTTTCCCAGGCCACAAGCAGGGAGCTGGATGGTAAGTGAGGCTGAACCGGGATTAGAACCGGCACCCATATGGGATCCTGGCACATTCAAGGCCAGGACTTTAGCTGCTAGGCTATCGTGCCGGGCTCTAAATGACATTTCTAACAGGATTACCCTCTTCCTGGTTTGTTGACTTAGCAGTATGGGCGTTAGAACTCAGTCCAGCCAAGTTGGCAAGCCTGTAAAATGTCAAGAGTTCCTTCTGTTTTCATCCTCATGAGAACAATGGAGTTTTGTGACTGAACAGAGCAGAATAGACTCCACTTACTGAATGCTGCTGACTCAGTGCTCAGAACTGAGTGTCACAAGCTGGCCTGAGAATTTCCCACATGGTGATTCATTGAACCCTCGTGGATACTCACCATGTTCCCAGGTCACAGGTAAGCCACTGAGGCGTAGAAGGGCAGAGCACCCAGACCACCCAACCAGCGTCTCTAACATTTCATCGGTCTTGAAATACAACTTTACACCTGCTGTCCCCTCTGAAGCAGTAATGCACCTTACAATTGTTATCCTAGTAAGAGAATGATAGCAAGCAACCTATGGGCGCTTGTGTTAACTAAGGCATGTTCAGAAATACCACACTTCTTGCCTGCAAGAAGCCCGTTTCCTCAGATCTTAACTAATCAATGGGAAATGGGATTTGAATAAGAAAAAAATGTGTAATTGGGCTAGCAGCTCTCTAATATAATTTGTGTATAAAGAGCAGTGATAATATGAAGAATTCTCACTTGGCAGGACACTTCCAATGGCCAGGCTTCGTGAGGGTCTCTTGGTGGCTGGGAGCAGTGTCATTGCCTAAGGGACCAGAAATACTGCCTGGTCCTTGTTTGGCTGGATGTAACCACAAGGGCCAACTGAAGGGATGGCAGTCATTTGCCTTCTGTCACCTTATTTCATTTTCGGGTTTCTTTTTTTTGTATGAATTCTAAACAACGGGCCTTCTTAAAAAAAAAATCTTTTTCCAAGAGATTACAAAACCACAGGCTGCTCCTCTTCTTCCATGCAGCAGCCTTGGAATCTCTTGAATTGCAACTTCAAAAAAAAAAGTGGCTGGGAGTAAGCTGGTGACATCAAGCACCCCTGGTATGGAAGATCCGTGTTGTTGATTGGTGTATCAAGTTCCTAAGGCGTAGGAACTGGCCCCCTTTCCTTGTCCCTGTACTTTATTTTATCGCCCATCCCTCCACCTCTGCCCTGTGGGCTCCCTGTGTGTTCAGCTACTGAGCACACAGGTGTCTTGCTGCCTTGTTTAGAATGAGTGGGTAGTCTAGAGTTACCCGTAAGAGGCAAGACTATGACACAGGGCAACATGCTCTGAGGTCCTTCTGAAGGAGGAGAGGGGAGTAAGGAACAGGCAGAGAGAGAGGAAGCTTCCATCCCTCAGGCGGGCCAGGCACGAAAGGAAAACCAAAGCATTGTTAGGGACAGGAGGCAGCATGCCTGCTTGCTTGGAAGGTACCAGCCATTTCCCTTCTATTGGCAGGGATGCGGTCAGAGGATAACACAGTGGCGATGACCCAAAGTGCGCCATCCCTGCAGGAAAAGCAGAGGCCTGAGAGTGAGGGGAACCACAACAGTTCAGGGGGCTCTGAGAGGGGAACGCCTACCCAGCCCCACAGGCAATGCTCCTAAACTCTCAATCTACTGGTTTGAGACTTTTTTAAAAAAAATTACCAAGGTGTACTTGACTTGTGTGCATAGCAGACCACACTTATTAAAAGTGTACAACTTGGGTCCGGTTCAATACCATAACAGTTACAGTCCTCCCGTTGAATGCACCAGGATCCCATATGGGCGCCAGTTGTAATCCCGGCAGCTTCCCATCCAGCTTCCCATCCAGCTCCCTACTTGTGGCCTGGAAAAGCAGTAGAGGACTGCCCAAGGCTTTGAGACCCTGCACCGGTATGGGAGACCCAGAAGAGGCTCCTGATTCCTGGCTCCTGGCTTAGGATTGGTTCAGCTCCAGCTGTTGCGACTGCTTAGGGAGTGAATAATCAGACAGAAGATCTTCCTCTCTGTTTCTTCTCCTCTTTGTATATCTGCCTTTCCAATAAAAATAAATAAATCTTTAAAAAACGTGTGCAACTCCAGGGCTTTATATGCCTGGAAGCCATTAATAGATAACTTCATGAGGAAACACGGGGCTGTACTGTAAGCCCTCCTCCCTCGCACCACACACACAGCCCCCAAGTAACCACTGATCTGCCTCATGTCCCTTCAGCTGAGTCCCTTCAGCACTTTCTAGCACTTCCTAGAAACACTCTACTCACGGGTATTCTTCTTGACCTCTTTTACTTAGCATAACTATCTTGAGATTCAATCATATTGTTGCAAGTGTCACTATTTTACATATGCTGCCAGTAATATCCCTGTACATGAATATCCCATAATTTATCTGTTGATTCAGCAATAGGCATTTGACTTGGTCCAAGATTGAGCTATGTTATTATTTTTCCATTCAAGAGGAGGAGGAAGAAGATAAAGAAAGAGAGAGAGAGAGAAATATTCTATCCACTGAATGATTCCTCAAACGCTCTCAGTGGTCCCTAACCAGGGCTAAAATTGGGAGCTGTAAACTGAAGATACATGTCCCCGAAGGGGGTTAAGGACCAAATTGCTTGAGTCATCTCTGCTGCCTCCTAGGGTCTACATTAGTGAGAACCTGGAGTGAGAGGCTGGAGTGAAGCGCTGGAGCTGCACACTGAATCCGGCTACTCCATCTGACACACAACAGGGCACCATCAGCAGGTCTGGGTCACTAGAGCAAAATCTGGCCCCTGAGGCTAACTCAGATAAACTGTCACGTGTGAACACAAGCCATGATGTATCTTAGAAAAATTCTTAGAACTGCAATGGGTAGGGATCCCGTGAAAGCTATGTGTTTACGTTTTCGAGAAACTGCCAAACCACTTTCCAAAGTGGGTGTGTGAGTAACGAATCTGTCAGGTGAGTTCTAGGGTGCTACCTCCTCTGAACACCAGAAACGGTCAGGTATTTTTTTTTAGGATTTATGTATTTTTATTGCACAGGCAAGTTGACAGAGAGAAGGAGAAACAGATTTTCCATCTGCTGTTTCACTTCCCAAATGACCACAACAGTCAGAGTTATTCTTATTCTATAAGCCAGGAAACAGGAGTTTCTTTCAGATCTCCCACACAGTTGCAGGGTCCCAACGACTTGAACCATCCTTTGCTGCTTTCCCAGGTAATAACAGAGAGCTGGATCAGAAGTGGAGCCATTGGACACATACATATGGGATACCGGTGCCATAGGCGGAGGATTAGCTCCTTGCGCCATCACACCAGCCCCAAGTCAATGCTTTTCTTACTAATGAGTGTATAGTGGTGCTTAAGATCATTGTATTTAACTTCCCCTAATATCAGAACAGTTGAGCATCTTTTCATGTGCCTATATGAATGCACTTATCTTCTTTAGAAAAGCATCTCTTAAAATCTCTTGCCCATTTCTTGAAATAAGGATTGTTCCTCTCCTTCTTCTTTGTACACTGTAGATGTAAGTTCTTCATCAAATATTTGCTTTTCAGATATTTTGGGGTCTATGGTTTTTGTCTATTTCTAGCAATCCATTCAAAGAAATTGCTGTCAATCTTAATTGATATTTATTTTTATTTTTTTTCTTTCACGGGTTATACTTATGTGTTGCACCTAGTAATTCTTTCCCAACCTCATGAACAGGGCCATTGTATCCTGTGTTCACTTCTATACAGTTTATAGAGTGAGATTCCTGTTTATTCCTATGATTTCTTTTGAGTTGATTTTATAGATGGCAAAAAATAAAGATCACACGTGAATTTGTGCATATGAGTATGTTATTTTGCAGCACTGCTTGTTGATAGCTCTAGAAACCTGCTGGAAATACTGTGTATACTAAAGTCTGCTGACAAGGAAGCTGGCTCAGAAGCAGAGGCTGCCTGGACCCGACACTGCGATACGGGATGCAGATCTCCCAAGCAGCATCACAACTGTTGCATCAAATATCCTTCCCTTAGAACGTGTTGATGCTAATGTAAATGGTGCTACCTTTTTAAAATTTATTTTTTTACAAAGTCAGATATACAGAGAGGAAGAGAGACAGAGAGGAGATCTTCTGTCCAATGATTCACTCCCCAAGTGGCCACAATGGCCGGAGCTGCGCTGATCCAAAGCAAGGAGCCAGGAGCCTCTTCTGGGTCTCCCACACAGGGTGCAGGGTCCCAAGGCTTTGGGCTGTCCTCAACTGCTTTCTCAGACCACAAGCAGGGAGCTGGATGGGAAGTGGGGCTGAACCTGTGTCAGAACCAGCGCCCATACGGGATCCTGAAGCGTGCAAGGCGAGGACTTTGGCCGCTGAGTTACCACACTGAGCTGGCCAGTGGCACAATGGATAATGCATCTGATAACGCATCAGAAGATTCTAGGTGCTGCCTTTTCAATCCCAGTTTGCAATTATCTACTGGAGGTGTAAAGCAATACAGTTATTTTTGTACATATTGATTATGGATCTTGCAACTATGCTAAGCTGATGTATTAATTGTAATAGCATCTTTTGTATATTACATTGAATTTTCTACATAGGTATTCGTTTGGTGTATAAATAGTTTTTCTTCTTTCTAAGTATATTTCATATGTTTTCTTGCCAGCTAGAATTTTCCTTATTTTGTTGAGCAAGGGGGGTGAAAGCAAACCACCTTGGATTATACCTGACAAAATAAACCAGAAAGCACTGAGTGTCTGGGCACTAATTATGACGGTAGCTGCAGGAGTTTCACTGATGCCCAGTATCAAGTGAGGGAAGATCCCTTGTAATCATAAGAATAAACACATCATTCTGTGAAATGTACATGATTTTCTCTTCTCACATGCTAATAAGGTGAAATTCGCTGTTGCTGGTATGTTTAATCATAGGTGGTGGTATAGTTAAACATTCTCAAATTACATCACACTTTATCATGATGCAATATACTTTGACCTACATGGGCTCAATCTAGCACTTTATGATGAACTTCTGTGCCTAAGTTCACAAAGAATATTGCTTTATTGCTTTTTCTTATGTCTGGCTTTGGATTCAAGTTAAGATTGATCTTATTCTATAAGCTGGCAACAGATTCCTACAGTTTCATTTGCTAGCAGACTTACCGGATGCCTTCCATACGTGTGTGAAAGAAAAATCTGAGCAAAGCCATTTCAGTCTGCACTTCTCTGTAGGAGGTGGTATTTTGCTAAAATCCCTTTCTTTCACAAGATTCCTAGTTACCAAATCAGCTGTTTCTTCTTGAGCGGGCTATGGAAAATGACAAGTGTTCCCTGGAATGCTCATTTCATCTCAGCCATAAAATTAGATGAAGTTGCTCATGCTACTTCCACTCTCTATTTTTAATTCTCATAGAATTCACACTTTCCTAATATAAGACTTATTTAATTTTTTGGAAGGCAAAGTTACAGAGAAGAAGGGAGGAACATATCTTTTGTTCCCAAATGGCCATGACAGCCAGTGGTAGCCCAAATCAGAGCCAGGAGCCAAGAGCTTCTTCCATGGGTGCAGAGGCCCGAGGTCGTGGGCCATCCTGCACTGCCCTCCCAGAGGCACTAGCAGGGAGCTGGATCGGAAGTGGAGCAGCTGGGAGTCACAGGCATTGGCTTTATTCCCTGCAACACAACACCAGCTCTGATCTAACGCTGTTGATGGAGCTGGCACCCACTCTCACCTTGGGGATCAGTCTACAGCTTTCATCGATCCTTCTTTCTGTTTTGATGAACTTTCATTCTGATCCTCATCAGTTCCCGTTTTGCTGTTTTTATAATATATCTGCTCTTTTCTTTTTTTTTTTTTTTTTGAAGCTAAAGTTGAGGTATTTTGTTTAAAACCTTTCTCTCTTCTCATACTGTATGTTTGATTCTGTATCTGCCCATAAATCCTGCTTTTATCATTTCCACGGTGTTTTTGAAAAACTGTGCTTTCACTTTCACGTCATTCAAAATACTTTTTAATTTCCTTTTTGAATTCTTTTTAGCCCCTGTATTAGGCAGAAGTGTGCTATTAGTGCCTTCCTAGTGCCAGTCTTTTTTTTCCCAGAGGTTTTTATTTTTAATTTCTAATATATTTCCAGCCAGATCAGAAAGCATACTCTGGTTGATATAAATCTTTTTAAATGTTTTGAAATCAAATTTATGGAACATAATATGTTCTATCTTGATAAATATCCCTTATTCACTTTGTAAGAATGTATATTAATCTACTACTTTGTAGTGTGTTTATAAACACCAACGAGGCCAACTTGGTTGACGGTTGAGTTTCTTAGAAAGATTTGGTTTTTGCTTGAAAGACAGAGTGACACAGAGAGAGAGGAGAGATCTCCTGGCTGCTGGCTCACTCACCAAATGGCTGCGGCAGCTGGAGCTGGATCACTCTGAAGTCAGGAGCCCGAAACTCCACTTGAATCTCCTACATGGGTAGTAGGAGCTCAAGGAATTGGGACATCTTCTGTCCTCCCAGTGCATTAACAAGGATATGGACTGGAAGCAGAGCAGCTGGGACTTGAACCAGTACTTTGATCCGGGATTCCTCCAACAGCTTAACCCACTGCACCTGTAGGTCAGACCCAATAGTTTAACTGGTTTGCTTCCGAATTCCCACAGCACCCGAGGCTGGGCCAGGAACTCACCCAGGCCTCCCACAGGGTTGGCAAGAGACCCAACCACTTGAGTCACCATCTGCTGCCTCCCATGTGCATTATTAGAAAGTTGGATTGGAAGCAAAGTAGTCAGACTCAACCAGCACTCCAGTATGGGATGTGGGTGTCCCAAACAGTGACCTAATATGTTGTGCCACAAAGGTAATCCCAAGTCAACAATATTTTACAGATTTTTTTAATGGGGGTGGATGGTTTTATAGATCTGCAGTATATACCCAGTTGCCATGGCAGTGCTCTTTAGGCCTTAGCACATCATCTGATATCACTTTCCTTCTCTTTGAAGGAGTTGCTGCCGTACTTCTATGTCTTGTATAATAAATCTATTGCAGACAAATCTTTTCAATTACATTGCTTGGAAATATCTTTTTGTGGCCTTCATTTTTTGAAAGGTCATTTTCCTGAGTTCAACATTCAAAGTTCATAAATTTTCTCTTGGTAGTTTAAATATTTTCCCCTACTACGTTTGTCCATCCCTGCGAAAGGTGTGCCCCCCTTCCACGTGCTTGTATTTCTGATACCCAGCACTATGGCCTAGGTACCACTGTGTAGTTTCTTCACATTCCGTGTGCCTGAGCTTTGCTCAGTTTCTTAGCACCCAACTTTACAGCTTGTATTGAATTTGGAAACATTTAATCCATAGTTTCATTCAAACCTTTCTCCATCCCTCTTCTCTCCAGGCCTTTCCAGTACTTAAGTCACAGGTGTTATTGGACACTCGAAGTTTTACCATAGCTCACTAATATTCTGTTGGTTTTTTTTTCAATCTATATTCTCCCCTTGCTTCATCTGGGATCATTTTCACTGCCGAATGCTTTCTCCTGCAGTGTCTGACCTGCCACACACCACAGCCAGCACGCCTTTCATGTTAGGTGTTAAAATTTTATCTCTAGAAATTTGATTTGGTTCTTTGTATTTCACTTTTTGAAAACATGGAATCATTATAACAACTGTTCCATTTTGTCAACTGATTCTGTATAAGCTTTCAATTGATTTTTCTCGTTAGTCACTTTTTCCTGGGGTTTTATTATTTATTTATGTATGTATTTATTTTTTGGCCTATTTGCAAATGTTTTTTTCTAACTGAATGCCTGTCACTGGAGATGTTATCTTGTGGGGTGCTGAATAATTATGTAGTTTCAGGCATGCAGAAACTTGGGAAGGGTTGATCCTGTCAGGTCTTACCCTCATGGAAGCGCTCATTATGTTCCACGGTTGAGGCAAACCCTTCGGATGCCACAGAGCCCTGAGGTTTCCGATTTGGCTGGCTGGAGCAGACACCATTTCCTCCAAGTTACTCAGGTGGTTTGCTCTCTGGTCCCTGGAGGTGTTCTCACACACACAGCTGGTCACTCGCATGCTGGATCTTTGAGATTGTGGTTCTCAGGAACACCTCTCTCACGGGGTGCTGGTGCTCTCTCCTGATCTATGGTGATCTCACACAAACTCTTGCTACCATGCTCTCATCAGACTTTCAACCTCATCTTTCAATTTAGGGTATTTACCCGGCTCTGCCTGGAATTGTACTTCCTACTTTTTGATCTGGAAACTTTTTCATCCAGCCACTCCGGGCAAATGGAGAGCTCACTGCTTCTCGATTTCCAGGGATCACTGCCCTTTCTTTGCACCTTACCATCCAGCGCTGTTGTTTATTGCCAAGGTTAAATGTAGTCTCTCTTGCTCCATCATGGCTCCTGGCTTCAGATCTGCGCAACTACAGCCATTGTGATCATCTGCGGAGTGAATCAACAGATCTAGCATGTTCTATCTATTTCTTATCTCTCTGTAGCATTGCCTTCCAAAAAGAACTTTTTTAAAAATTAATATTAAAGAAATTAGGATCATCGGTTGCTCCTCTATCTTCCTTTCTCCATCACTCACTATGCCCCCCCCCCATTAGATCACCTTAATACTATTTCTTATGCTTATGTTTTTAAGTTCCCACAGCTACCACCAAGTATGAGACTTCACACATCCAAAGAACAGACTATTGATCACAAGAAGTACTTCTTGACTCCAGGACATCCTAATTTTCCATCACACACACACGCGCATTCACTGTCTTATTTTAAAAATCGACTATTGTCAAAATAATCCTTCTAAAGTCATCTTTCTGGCTCGTGTTGTGGTCACCACCTGCAATGCCAACATTCTATAGCTGCTATACCTGTGTTTCAGCTCCCAGTTAATGTGCCTGGGAAAGCAGTGGAAGGTGTTTCAAGTGCTTGGATCCCTGCCATTCACACGGGAGACCTCCCCACCCATGGGTGGAGTTCTAGGCTTCAGCTGAATCCTTTCTAAAAAATAAGACAAGTTATAATAATTAAAATCTGTGCTGCTGGACACACAATAAACAAAAACATAAATCTATTATAATGATAGTATAGAAGAATGATACAACAAAATAACAGGTAAATTTTGTCTTATCCAGATTTATTTTACATGAAAATGGGTTAAGCTCTTCATTTAAAAAGCGGAGACTAAATGGAAAAAATTATCCCAGTTTATGCTATGAATATATACATTAGGTCCAAAGACATAAATATGATGAAAGTTAAGAGATAGGAAAGAATATAATGTGTAAATAGTAAAAAAGAACTGAAATGAACACCAATATTAGATAAAAAAAGAAAGATGCTACTAGAGATAAAGGTATTTTAGATTGATGAAACAGCTAATCCAGGGTGAGGATTTTTACAGCATTTAAAAAGTGGCTTTGGGGCCTGGCGGCGTGGCTTAGCGGCTAAAGGCCTCACCTTGAACGCCCCGGGATCCCACATGGAAGCCGGTTCTTATCCTGGCAGCTCCACTTCCCATCCAGCTCCCTGCTGGTGGCCTGGGAAAGCAGTTGAGGACGGCCCAATGCATTGGGACCCTGCACCCGTGTGGGAGACCTGGAAGAGGTTCCAGGTTCCTGGCTTTGGATCAGTGCACACCGGCCCATTGCGGCTCACTTGGGGAGTGAATCATCGGATGGAAGATCTTCCTCTCTGTCTCTCCTCCTCTCTGTATATCCGACTTTCCAATAATAATAAATCTTTAAAAAAAAAAAGTGGCTTTGGAAGCCCTTGTCCCATATTGAATGGCTTGCGCTCAATGTGTGGCTCCACTTTTGATTCCAGCTTCCTGCTGATGTGCACCCTGGAGAGCAGTGGGTGGATTTACAAGGTCCTGGCTTCTGCAACTGTGAATTCAACTGGTAGATTGAAGGTCTCTCAGTGTCTCTCTCACTGCCTTTCCAATAAAGTCAAAGGGGATCAATCCATCAAGAGTATATCACAAAAACATATGGCGCATATCCACAATACAGCCCCAAGATTCTTGAGCAAAATCTTGAAGAACTGAAGGGATAAATAAATCAATAATAATAGTAGAGGATTTCAGCATCTGACTTTCAATAACAGAATGAACAACTAGGCAGAAGTTCCGTAAGTTAAGTAAGTTAGTTGACTTGAACTACACTCTGATCCACCAACATCTTCACAGAACAGTCCCGCTAGAGCTGCAGATGGCATTGTTAAGTGCACACAGACAACAACAATTTTAGCCCAAATAAAAACAAATTTTAGTGAATTTTTAAAAACTGAAATTACAAAAATTATGCCCATGACTACAATGGAATAAAATTTTAAAAAATCATAACAGAAAGCAATCTAGAGCATTGATCACATGTGGAAATTAAGCAACACACTCCTGAACAATCCATGGATCAAATGGAAATCAGAAAACACTTTGAAACAACAACAACAACAACAACACACAAAACGTGGGGCGCAGGAAAGACAGTGTTTAGATGACAATTTATAGGATTGCTGATTGATATTAACAAAGAAGAAAGCTCTTCAAATCAGTATCTTAGAGTTCCAGAAACTAGAAACTGAGCAGACTAAGCTCAGAGCAGGTTGAAGGGGAGAAAGGAAAAAAAAATTGATGAACTGGAATGGGGGAAAAAAACAGTAGAGAAAATCAAGAAAATAAAAAGTCACTATCTAAAATGAACAAAAAGAAAAAAGGTAAGAAGAGGTTCAAACCACTGAAAACTCAGAAATCAAAGCGCACATGTCACTGTTGATGTCTGAGAACCTAAAAGGACATGTTGGACTCCACTGTTTGTGATTGTGGATAGCTTGGGTTTTTGCTTCTTGTTATTTTCAGTTTCCTGTAATGCACTTATTAACTTTGAGAAGATAAAAGTTATTTCAAAACAAACAAAAAAATAGCATAAGGGAATACCATAAACAAATCAAGTGTATGCCAACAAAGATATTTTATATTTATACAACACAAGTGAACAAAATGGAAACACTCCCAGAAAGACCCAAGTGCCAAAAGTGACTCAAAAAAAATATGGAAAGTCTGAGTGGAACAAGGAAATTGGACTGTTAATCAAAAAACTTCCCATAAAGGGCAACCGAGGGCCAGATGATTTCACTAGCAAATTTTGTCAACAGCTTAAGCAATAATTAAATAAATCCTTCATAAACTCTCCTAGAAAATGGAAAACAGTATTTTCCAACTTGTTCTGAGCAAGCACTTGTATTATTACCATGATTACAAAACTATATAAACACAGGGAAAGAAAACATAGACCAATATTCTGCATGAAGGTAAAAGTAAAATCATTAGTAAACTGTAACAACCCCAACCCAGCAGCATGGGAAAGGAATTACAACCCAGGATCATGTGGGATTTCTTCCAGGAATCCAAGCTTCTGTCTACATACAGGAGCTAAGAGATGCAATGTGAATCTTAACAGAATAAAGAAGGAGATATTCATATAGTCATTCCACCAGAAAGAAAAGTGTTTCACAAAATCCAGATAAAAATGAAATAGACTTCTCAAGAAATCACAAGTATTAGTGTTGTCACATTATGGAGTGTTGATTCATGCTGCACAGATGAACCCTGAAGACATCGTGCTAATGGAGGCCAGACACAGACCAAGCACCACACACTGGGTGCTTCCATTTGTAAGAAAGGTTCCAAAGGGGCAGATACATAGCGACAACAGAAGGTACATCAGCCATTGGCAGGCACTGTAGGCAAGCAGGAAGAATGATTGCAGAAAAGTATAGGGTATCTTTTTGTGGTGTCTAATACTGGATTGTTGTAATCTGTACTTGGGGAATATATTTAAATTAACCAGTGAAACACTATCAACGTATTCTTAATAGGGCTTGATAGAAACAATTAAATCTAATGAGAAGGAAGAATTCTACCGAAAATTTCAGTGAATATTTCACCCCTGCTTTTGGTGTATTTCAAACTTAGGATTTTTTGGTGTGTAATTTTCTGTAGTTTTTTTTTTCCTAATCTGAATTGAATTTTTAAAAATGCAGCTCTGAAACATGTTTCACTAAATATCATGGCAAGAACAAAGCAAAACAATTCACTCTCAGTTTTTGAAGAGCTCACGAAGCTTATAACTAAATCAAGTGCCTTAGGAGTATTAGAGTCTACTAGAGTATTCCTGTGTCTATTGTTTGTGTGTGAACTAGGAGATGAGACAAATCTATAACCTAAATTAAGGCTATAAAAAACAAAGGCAAGTTACCTATTTTTCCCAAAATTACAGACATAGTGATGCCTCAAGTGAGAAAAATAATCACATTAAAATCAAGTGGCATAGAATTAAACACACTTTCAGTTCTATAGAAAAGTAGTGGCACATTTCTCACAATTGATTTCAATACAATTAATTCAAAATAATAGGAGAAGTAATGTATAAGGAATGCACATGTCCTTAAAAGGAGGATGTTGATCATACATACGCTTTGCTTTATGAAACAACAGAAGACGATAAATGTCAGAAACCTTGTAGCCGAAATGAAATCTTTACAGGGCTTTGAGAAGACGAAGACGGTTGAGGAACGAATTCCTGAGCTTCAGGATTTCTCCATCCCCATCCCCAAAACTGAAAAGCAAAGGTGAAAACAAGAATCTGGATATCCTAGAGATAAAAAGGTGTAGCATACACATAATAGGAATATTAGGGGGAAAAGTGAGAAAGGAACAGAAGTATTTGACAATGACAACAGAGAATTTCATGCCCACTAATGTCAGATATCAAATCACAAACGCAGGACGTTTATAGGATGCCAAATAGGATAAATGTAAGCCACAGCCGATATCCTATAGCTTGGCACATAAACTTTTTAAACCACAGAAAATAAAGCCAAAAATCCTGCAATCATCTGGAAAGAAAATTAATACCTTACCTATTAAGAAGCAGAGATCAGAATTAAAACTGATGTTTCCCTAGATACCATGCAAGAAAACAGAGAGAGAGAGAGAGAGAGAGAGAGAGAGAGAGAGAGAGAGAGAGAGAGAGAATGGGATGAAATACTTAAGCCATTACATTAGTATAGAATTCTGTAACCTACAAAATAACCTTTCAAAAGTGAAGAAGACACAGACTTTCTCAGACAAGAAAAGAGAGAGAAAGACTCTTGGAGGTATATGTTACAATAGTGTTTTTGTGAGTTCCTAGGATAACAACATGTACATTTAAAAAAAATTCTGAAGCAAATATTTTGGGTGTTCTTGCAACAACAAAAAGGTAGATGCTTGAGATGCTGGATACAGTAATCACCCTGTTTTGATTATTATGCATATATGAAGATATCAAAATATCACACTGTACTCCACAAACATGTAGAATTATTGTGTGTGTACTAAAATAAACAATAAATTAATTGAAGTAAATTTTAAAGACTCAACTATATGTAGCCTACAAATGACTCACTTTAAACACAAAAACATACAACATACATTAAATTAGGAAATACTGATCAAAAAAAAATAGAATAAAGGGATGTAGAAAGAAAGATACAGCATACTAACATTAACCAAAAGAAAGTGAGAATAACTACATGAATTCAGAAAAATAAATTACTTCAGAGCAAGGAAAGTCAGCAGAGATAAAGGGGATTATTTAATAATGAAAGGGGTCAGTTATCCAAGCTGGCATCACAATTTAATGTGTGTAAACCTAACAAAGATCAAAATACATGGTACAAAACCATAGAATTACAAGGAGAGATTAGTTCGCTGTCATAGTTAGAAATGTCAGCACCATTCTATTACAAATGCACACATCCAGCAAGCAACCAATCAAAACGTAGCTGAATTCAGTAATGTCATCAGTCATCTAGATTTCATTCACATCAGAGTGGCTCATCCAACAACAACAAAAATCTGTCTCAGGGACACAGAAAATACCAAGAGAGACCACATCTGGAGCCATAAACACATATACATAAATTTTAAATAATCACTTAATATATGTTTTCAGATCACAAAATGATTAAGCTAAAAATTGGTAACAAAAAAAAAAAAATCCCAGAAAGCTGTATTAAATAACATACTTCTAAATAGCATGTGGAACAAAAACACTCAAGTGAGATTAATAGACTTCTAAAAGAAGAAATCACAAGAGAAATTAGAAAATAGATTAAGAAAAATGAAAATGTTAATTTTAAATGTTATATAAGAACAAACAGGATGCAGTGAAAGCGGCACTGACAAATTTATACATCTGCAAACATTCACATTTTTTAAGATTTTGTTTATTTTTATTGGAAAGTCAGATATACAGAGAGGAGGAGAGGCAGAGAGGAAGATCTTCCATCTGATGATTCACTCCCCAAGCGACCTCAACAACCAGAGCTGAGCCAATCCGAAACCAGGAGCCAGAGTCTCTTCCAGGTCTCCCACACGGGTGCAGGGTCCCAAGGCTTTGGGCCATCCTCGATGCTTTCCCAGGCCACAAGCAGGGAGCTGGATGGAAAGCGGGGCTGCCGGGATTAGAACCAGCACCCACATGAGATCCCAGCACATGCAAGGCGAGGACTTTAGCCGCAAGGCTACCTTTCTAGGCCCTGCATTTACATTTTAAAAAAAGATTTCAATCAACAATGTAAAATTTATAAGCTAAGCAAATTCCAAAATACCTAAAACTGAATATAATAGAAAAGAATAGGAGAAGTTAAGCAAAGATAAAGACTAGAAAAATATCTGAGAAAACTACACCAGAATTTGATTATTCAAAGATCAGCAAAAGTTTGGATAGGTTAACAAAACAGGGGGGTGAGGTTATTCAAATAAATGGGAGCTAAGGCAGGACTGATGATTTTGAAGAGGAGAAATGATTCGAGTACAGTGAGCAATTAGATGTGCATCAGCAAATCAGATAACCTAGATGAAAAAAAAACTTCCTCAAAACATGCAACTTACCACAGCTGAGTTCCAAACAGAAAAAATATTTAAATAGGCCCATAACTTAGTAAGAAGATTGACTCAAGGATCAAAGGCTCAAGTTTATTTACCTTTGTTTTTTGTTTAGTATTTTTTAATGGAGATTGTCTTATATTAGAGTGAACATATGATATTTGTCCTTTTAGGATGGGCTCATTTCACTTAGCATAATGGTCTCCAGTTGGGACCATTTCGTTCTTTTTAATAACTGAGTAGTATTCCATAGAGTAGATGCACCATAGTTTCTTTTATCCACTTCTCCTTCAATGAGCATCTAGGTCGTTTCCATGTTTTTGCGATTGTTGTTTGTGCTACAATGAACACAGGAGTGTAAGATACTTTCTCATATATATGTATCAGAGCTTAGGATATAGTCCCAGGAGTGGGATTACGGGGGCCATACAGTAGCTGAATTTTCAATTGCCTGAGTATTTTCCATTTCATCTTGAGGACAACAGATCAGTTCCTAAAGTGGCTATAGAATGTCATCGGAGCTGTAATACTTATTTCTTGTTAAGTCTCTGCGTTGCAGGCTGTTTCCCAAAGTGCCCTGGAAGATGGACTGAAGTCCTGCAGCAGCACACCTGAGTGGCAAGGGCAAGAGTCTCCTAAGCTAGAAAAAAATATATATTTCACTCTTAATTTATTTAAACTTGTTTTCAGGTCATATTTCTAAGAAATAATTTTATTTATCAACTATACATATTTAAGGCAAATTAGGCTTTGCCTAATTTTATTTATTTATTAGGCTTTGCCTAATTTTTTTGCCTAATTTTTAAAATTTATTTATTAGGCTTTGTCTAATTTTATTTATCAACTATACATATTTAGGCAAATTAGGCTTCCATTCACGTATGTAAATGGAAAACATACCTTAACATATGTTAGTATTCTACATGACAAAGGAAATAAGTTTTAGCAAATTTACAGTATGCTTATCATGGAAGTGTGTAAATGAATTAGATGAGTATTCATGAACTAACTCCTGTGTGTTAAATAATTTTTCTTTTTCCCAATAACATCACACTTAAATATAATTTGCAATAGTTTTAGAAAGCCCAAGAGGATGTTAGACATTTGCTCATGTCAATGATGGCTTTTTTTCTAATATCGTCTCATTCTGGGTATAAATTTCAAGCTGTCACCTGCAAGTATGCATCATGCATTCCTTAACTTACCTGTAATAGTAACATGTACTTAATTACATGTGAAATTTCTATAATATCAAGTTGCGCTTTAAGACAGAGTCATGCATCTATCCACCAGTATTTTTGTTTTCACAACTATGTTTTTATTTTATTTTATTTTTATTAGAAAGGCAGATTTACAGAGAAGGTGAGACAAAGGTCTTCCATCTGATGATTCACTCCCCAAGCAGCCACAATGGAGCTGAGCTGATCTAAAGCCAGAAGCCAGAAGCTTCTTCCAGATCTCCCACGCAGGTTCAGGGTCCCAAGGACGTGAGCCATCCTCTTCTGCTTTCCCGGGACACAAGCAGGGAGCTGGATGGGAATGGAGCAGCCAAGACACTAAGCAGCACCCATATGGGATCCTGGCACATGCAAGGTGAGACCTTAGCCACTGAACCATCACATCTGGCCCCAGGGCTATCTCAACAACATGCCATACTTTGCCTTACAGTGATTGTATCAACTTCAAATATATGGGACTCAAGCTGAAGTTTTAAGGTAGGACTATAATTGTACTTAAATATTTGAAGAGAAAAAATGGAAAAATTTGTTTACCTAACATGCATACCTCTAGCAATTGGCATGGACAGCAGTTTCGGGTTTTCAGTTCTAAATGGCTTACGATTGTTTAAATATGACAGTGTGTTCCAAAATATTACATGATACAGAGTATTTATTGCTCTATAGTATTGAGAGAGAAAAAAATCTTGGTAAAGTAAGATACTAGGTTGAAATCTTAACTTCATAAAGTGTTATGCTAATGGTCTTTATTATGCTCCTTCTGGAAAATGTCAAGCCCATTGGTACAACCTTCAGTCAACATTTGGGACTTTGCCATTTATGGGCAGTCTGTGGGGAACAATCCTCTACTTCCAGCTGAGTTGCTGAAACATTTACTTCAGAGGCCAGAGCCATCTCAACACTCCTTAATATTTTCTATTCTGAATCGCAATGTATCTCATGTTTCTTCTTCGTAAAAGTTCCCTATAACCATTTCTTTCAAAGGCCCTAAAAAAGTCAGCCCATAGGTATTAACTGGACACTCATTGCCTTCTAGCATGTTTCGTATTCTTTAACAGTCTACCTCTACCCTGCCTCATCCAATTCAATTATTACAGACATTTGGGGAGTAAATCAAGAAATGGATGGAATCTCAATCTCTCCCTCTCTCTCTCTCTCTCTCTCTCTCTCGGACTTGCTCTCTTCCTCCTTGCTGACTCTTCATTTCTCTCTCTCTCCCTGCCTTCCAAATGAAAGATAAATAAATCTCCCTTTCTAAAAGTGATAATCTTGTTCTGGTGAAGAAGTATTCAAATTCATGCACAGTTTTTTCATCATATACATTCCTGCAAATTTTAAAGAGCTTTCTTATGCATCAAGCTCATTTTTTTTCAACATACATATTCCATGGAAGTAGACAACATATATTAAATTATGTACTATAGATTATGTATTAGAATATATATTATCCTATATATATATCGTATATATAGTACATATCCTATAAATATCTTATATGACATTATTAGACAAGTATTTATATACTTAGACATTATGTATTAGACAAGTATTTGTGTTATGTATACACAAGACAAGTAGAAGTTGCTAGAAGTTTTTTGACTTTCCTTTTGTCGAGAGATTTCCTTCTGCTAATATTTTATTTTGATATGCTTTCAAATTTGTGGAAAATAGAATAGTACAGAGAACTCCTGAATTTTATCTCATTTATGTTATCATTTTCTCTTCCATCCTGTATATGTAACATGTACATTTTTTAAAGATTTATTTTATTTTTATTACAAAGTCAGATATACAGAGAAGAGAAGGGACAGAGAGGAAGATCTTCTGTCTGATGATTCACTCCCCAAGTGACCACAATGGCCGTTGCTGCGACGATCCGAAGCCAGGAGCCAGGAGTTCTTCCAGGACTCCCATGCGGGTGCAGGATCCCAAGACTTTGGGCCTTACTTGACTGCTTTTCCAGGCCACAATCAGGGAGCTGGATGGGAAGCAGGGCTGCCGCGATTAGAACCGGCACCCATATGGGATCCCAGCACATTCAAGGACAGGACTATAACCACCAGGCCACCACACCGGATCCTGTAATGCGTACATTTTTTCCTCACAATTTGAAAATGAATTTCACACAGTGTGCCCCCTCTTTCCTTAAATATTTGAGAGCAAGGTCATCTGCTGCAGAAGCACAGAGCAAGGATAAAACCTAGCTCAGCATCAGCACAACACTGCTTCCCCAACCACAGCACACAGGGTACAGTCTTCATTAGTGGAGATCTGGAGTTGGAAGCCCAAAGCAGGTGTTAAACTCGGGCACACTGACGTGGGATGCAAGTGTCTTCACTGCGACACTAAATGCCCACTTCACCGTCTCTTCTGCTAAGGAGTTTGACCCTATCCTGAGTGTTCCACCTCACCGCAGTGTGGTATAAGGAAATGGCTTTCATGGCCATGTCAGTTTGCTCAGACTGTGCCAGCAGATAACCCCAGACAGAGTGACTTCCACAACAGAAATGTGTTTCTTCACAGCTCCAGAGGCAGAGAGCCCAAGATGGAAATGCTGGCAGTGCTATTTTCTCGGCAGCCTCTCTCCTTAGTGTGTCCCTCCCCTGTGTCCATCCCTCTGTGTGTCTATTTGTCTTTTTTGTTATTGTTGTTTTCCTTTTTCATCAAAATTTTGATTAACATGCAACAATGATATATCCCATGCGGTATGGAGCAATATTCCAACGCATCAACATCAGGGTAAGCCAATCAAACCAGACAAACAGCCTTTCATCTCCTGACTTTTCCTGTGTTGACAGCCTGCCAGCTCCGCCCTCCTTGTCTTTCACAAATATGATACATCATTGTGAAGACAGACCCCACCAGCAAGTTCCCTGTTCTGGTCATGGCACTGAAGAGATCGGTGAGTGCCTCACCCTAACAACCTCATTTTGATTTAACTAACTCTTCAAGACCCTGTCTCCAATTACTGTCACATTCCTAGGTAACTGGAGTTAGGACCTCAACACTGGAATTTTGAGGGACACAACACAACCCAAAACAATGAGCTCATGCATAAGTTCTTGCTCAGATTTTGGTTTCTCCCACTCCCTATAGTATATCCAGTTGCCTCTTTTTGTAGCCCAGATTTGGGTTACCAAAAGAAAAACACTAAGAAAGTCTATGGGAATAGCAATCAACCCCAATACCACTTTATTCTTCCCAGACTGGCAACACATCCTGATCCCTTGGCTGGCTGTCCTCTACTTACAAATATCACCCCTATGGGACACAGAGCTTGGCTGCTTCCCTCACTTCTGTATGCTCAGGACTTTAAGTCAAGCACATAGTGGGTATTTAGTAAATACTCTATGTCCTGAATGAAGGAAAGCACCCCTCCCTCTATCCAGCATCACCCTGCATGACCTGCTGGCCTGTGTGTGTGTGTGTGTGTGTATGTGTCTGTCTGTCTGTCCGTTTCAATGCTTGTAACATCTGTTTCTCGGTGTGACTCATTTCTTGCAAAATCTCCATGTAAAGCTTCTGTCTGAGACAGGAAGTAATCCAGATGCTCTTGCATGCCAATGCTAACAAGGAAACGTCTCCAAGACATTTTGCTCTTCAGCAAGGAAGCCACGAAATACTTCTGCCTCTCCTTGTGTCGTACCCTCTGCCCCTCTCATGCTTGTCTCCTTTCGTTTCCACTGACTGTGGCCGCTCTGCTGCCCTGTTTGGAGCATTCCTCCCTGCTCTTGAGCAGCAGCCCCCAGAGTTAAGGACCTGACTGAACCTGTGGGATTTGTGATCCATGTCCATCTCCTGCCCAAGATGACTATGGGAAGACTATGTCTGGTCTTTCTCAGCATTGTACATTACATTTTTAAAATGTATGAATAAAAACTACAAGATCTGGTATGACAAAACTAAAGCTTTTGTAAAAGACTGAATATTCAGAAAATGGATTAAGCACTTTGACCAAAGAATACACCACCCACCAAATCACAAATGTATACCTCTGCTAAGAGGGAAAGTGAGAATGATGTATGGCTACAAAAGGACTTTTGTGTCTACCTCTGTGGCCTTAATTATCCCTTGAGTTCTTTTATAACACATATGCATGCAATAAAGCTATAAAATAAAATAGTAATGACAGTAGGCCAAGACATGAACGATCTTCCTCGTGACTGTTTTTATGATAGTGACCATGCTGATTTTCCTGATACTGAATGAGAAAGTAGTCAGGTGCTTTCTTTAGTCAGCATATTTCTAATCACTTGCTCACTTCCTGGAGAATTCTGGGAGACGTAAGAGTTTATGTGTCATAGCCATGGTTTGCGTTGGGGAGAGCCACCTACTGTCCATAGATTAAGCATCAGAGTTCAGATGGATATCTAGCTACGTGAAAGAAAGGGGAACACGGAGTTATAATGAGGATATGTGTGACCTGCTAGCTGCTCTTGTGCAAACCCGCTATTAGGAAATCCAGCTCAAGGGAATCCAGCAGAGAAGATGGTGATGTTGTCAAACTCGTTGTCCTTGTGAATCCCAGAGGCTTTTCCTCCGAAGCTCTTCATGTGCATCTAGTCAAGATATTTGAGATAGTAGAGCACAGCATAGCACACATTCTTCCCTGAATTCCTTCCCTTTTTCCCACCTAAATGAGACACCGTTGGGTTCTGGACTAGCAAAATTGCCACACAATTGAGCATTCTCATACATGTAAGGAAGAAGTCCGCATTCATTCCCTCCAGTCTCTGGCACGAAATACAGCATGTTGTGCTTGAAGTTCCAAACACAAAGCATGACAGAAGTTTATGTTAAAAATCCTACTTAATTCCAACTCATCCAGACTCGGGATCAAAGTGGGACTTTGGGTAAGGAGTGGAAAAAGAGGTTGACAAAGACAGTGAAGAATTTAGAGCCTTCCTTGGGCTCTAGGTTCACTAAACCATGGTCCCACAACCTCTTCTTTGAGCCATCTGTGAGCTCAACTCACACAGCACTCTTAAATTGCCCTCTACCTACTACACATTGACTGACTCCATCTCGTCTCCTCAGGTAGATTCAGTTCATTTCCGCCACTTCTGAACCACACCCACAGACACCAAGGCCACTGAGAGGGCCATGAAGGTGGGTGAGGGGTGGGGAAACTTAGGGAGCACTCTGTCAGTCCTCCCTTGTGTACTGACAAGTAGACAACTCACTTGCCAACACTGACGGAATGAGCATCAGGCACACAGGGGTCGTGGGGCCCAGCCACGAACACATTCATTCTTCGCATTAAAGTAGGTCATGCCCAGTTATAAAACTCCTTCCTTTATACACTGGCTGTCACTGAGGGAGCAAGAGAAAAAGTGAAATTAAAAGCAGATCCTGCGTTGCTTTTGTCTTATCGCTACAGGACTGACTTTGTTGTTGTTGTTCTGACCGGGTGTGAATGCTTCCCTATCCAGGTAACACAGATGAAACCATTCTAGACACGCCTGGTCCCATCCCTGCTGGAGGTCTTGTTGGGTCACTGGGAGCTGCTCCCTGAACCAGTCTGCACTCATCCTTGGCAGCCTGGTTAGGGATCCCAGCCCTTCTGTCGGCAACAACCTGAAGCTCCTCTAATGGCAACAGCAGCAGCCGCCAGGCACTGGGGCTTCCTGTTTGTGAATTGTTTCATCTCCGTGATCCTCCACCCCCACAACGCAGATGAGAAAACCAAACGAGCACAGATATTTTGCATGTATGTGTGTGTATATATACACAATCAAACACATAAAAGGATATTTCAGAACATTTATAACAAATGGGATAGAAATGTAAGTTTAGGGACATAGTGGTATAGTGGATTAAATCATTACTTGGGCTATTCACATCCTGTACTGAAGTGCCTGAGACCGAGTTCTGCCTCCACCTCTGATCCAGGTTCCTGTTAGTGTACCTAGGAGGCAGGAAATGATGGCCCCAGACTGTGGATACCATGAGGAAAGCCCAGATTGAGTTCTAGGACGACTTTAGCCTGGCCCAGCCCTGGCTATTGTGGACATTCTGTCAAATAATTTATTTGACAGAAAAAAAAATCTCATATTCTTTCTCTCTCTCTCTCTCTCTCTCTCTCTCTCACTCCCATCTTTGCATGTGTGGGTATTTTCCAGGAAATAAGATAAAAGTCTTTTAAAAACATAAATTTATGGGCCCGGCATGATACCTCAGTGACTAAATACTCATCTTGCACGGACCAGGACCCCATATGGGCCCCAGTTCATGTCCCGGCAGGTCCACTTCCCATCCAGCTCCCTGCTGTAGCCTGGGAAAGCAGTCAAGGGCAGCCCAAAGTCTTGAGACCCTGCACCCACATGGGAGACCTGGAAGAAGCTCCTGGCTCCTAGCTGTACATCAGCTCAGCTCCAGCCCATTGTGGCCACCTAGGGGGTGAACCAGTAGATCTTACTGTCTGCTTCTCTTTCACTTGTAAATCTGCCTTTCCAGTAAAAGTAAATAAATCTTTTTCTTTAATAAGCCTGTTTTGACACAAAGACATTTTAAACCCACGCACAGCTCTTGTTTTTTAAATATGTATTTCCCATAAGGTTTTGGATGATCTCTCAGATGCACAGATTTAAATATTCTTTAATAACCTTATTTTTTAATTTCATTTTTTTCACAAGTCTACTTGTTTAAATCTAACAAAACTTACCTTCTCTAGTGCTATTTTTAAAGATGTTACAAAAGTTACTGAGAGAAGTTCTGTAAAAGTTCTACACCTAAAACATGACAGGGACTCAGAAAATGAAAATGATTTTAACTGTTGGAAATCATATAAAGTAAGGAACAAAATTGCCAGAGTCCAGCTCCAGCCAAGTTCGGAGCTCGGGAAGGGTGTGTGGAGTCAGCGATAAAGAAGGACACAGACACTGACACTTGGTGCATTCTCACAACAGCCCAAGAAAAAACTGTCCTTTTTATTTACTCAGACACCTCACAAGCTTCTGCACAAGCAACTAATTATTCTATTTTTACTTCAAGACTAAGGGGGCATGTACAGACATTTGGTCACTCCGTCTGCACTTCAAGGCTAAGCAGGTACCCCTAAAGATAATTCTTTAAAATACTGTATTCATATTCTTCAAAGCAAGCCATTATTCATTCTTCAACAGTAGCCATGGGGCCACAGCCAGGACTCCAAGGCCAAGGCATATGCGATTATCTGCTACTTAGTAGTACATTCCCACCACATTTTATTTTCACAACTTATCTATCACATAATGGGAAAAATACATCAAAAGAGAAAAAAACATAAGGATCCAGGACAAAAAGTTTCAAATATTAAATCCCCCTATAACTGCAGGCCCTACAATCTCATAAACAATCAAACAATAATCAAAAGTTTATCTCTGTGATGTTAATAGAATCGCCCTATATTTCCTCTAGTTAAAAAATTATGAAAGTGGCTAAAACAGCCACATTTTCTATGCTCTAAAAAGTTGCAAGGACAGGCTAAACTTTAAAGTCACAATAACTATATTTTTTGCCATAACAGCTTCCACTCATACTCCCATCAATTCCGTTAGTTTGTAAAATTCTTATTACGCCATTTCCCAGAAGGCATGCTGTATGTCTGGGCCAGATTTCAGGACAATGGGTAGGTACACAATAAGGTGTCCAGAAATGGCATGGGTTTAATTGTACTCCTGTGCGCAGTTAAAGGCCCACTCACCAAGACATTATCAATAACATTAACTCTCAAGCTCACGTTGGTGGCAAAAGCCATCTCACAGGGGCAAACAATGCCTCAAAAGATTACAGGATTCTTAGTGGGGTGCTTGAGTGTCCATGCAAAAAGGTGGTGAGACTGCGTCAAGGTGGTCAGAGAGAAATCTGCCGGGCCCTGCCAAACAGCTGGAAGCTCCCCAGGGCCCTGCTAAGCAGGGGAGCTGTTCTCTTCACACCTTTGTGCCATCCACACCTACTGCACGGACCCCAGCACAAAATAAACATAAAAAAATGGGTATTTTTCTGTAGAAATGTTTCATCTTTTAGCATTCAGATTTTCTCCCCGGTGTAGTGAACATGGCATGGCCATATGGCCAGCAAGGTCCTAAGTACTTCGGAAGGACCATGTCATTTATTCAAGGTAGTTGTTATGGGGCCCGAGCTCTCCCACTGTCTGTTTGAAGGAGGACAGGAGGTGGATGAGTTGTGAAAAGTTTCCAAGTTCAGTGATGAATAAGGGGTGCAGGATTAAATCCACCCTTGCAACACTCCTGTACCCCTCACCTTTGCTTCCCATTGAACTCACTTTTAAGATGACTTCTTTTTCCACCTAGACCCAAGGATTGATCCTTTTTAAGTTCACTACTGCATCTGGTGTGGCCACAGAGTTGTAAACAAGAAGCAGCTGTATGTAAAAAACAAAGTGGAAAATGGAATGGGAAGACAAACGCATTTTAGTGCCAACATTGCTTTTGAAATCTGTGCCTAAAAACGGGGGTCTTTAAAAAGTTCATGGAAAGTGCACAGCACCAAAAAATATTCATTGACGTCAATTTTTGTACTAAAATACACTTATCTTTTAATTTTATGCTCCACTAAATTTCAAGTACTCTCAAAAGACTAGCCATTCCAAAAATAGCTCACTGCCTGTCTCTGATCTTCATGCAATAACACACCACCAACAGAGTACAGACAACAGAGTCAACAGGGGTTTTCTCACACATGTATTCATGCTGTACTTTATTTTATAAATGTATAACATTTGCATAAAACCTAGGCATATCCTCCTCTATACTTTAAATCATCTCTAGATTACTTGCAATATGTAATACAATGCAGATGCGAGGCAAATGGTTGTACTGCTTTGTGGAGAAGCTCTGAGGGGAAAAAAATAGAGCTTATACATGTTCAGTACAGATGGACTTTTCTCTTTCATATTTTGGATTGGACAGCCAACTGTACAGATGTTATCATAAATCATAGAGACATATACTTGTTTTTCATTCACAACATGGATTTTGCTGTCTAACTAACTAGGTGTCTGAATAATTCACTTCATCCCCTCTTTCTCAAGGCCTAGCTTGCTTCCTTTGAAAAAATGATGGAACTAGAATTGAATGGATTCCAAATGCTCTTCCTGCTCAACAGTCCCAGGGGCCTGGCTTAGTGTGGGTGGACAATGGCTTCTTGGTGGTTGAGATAATGCAGAAGATGTGTGGGAGAGCAATGCAGTATGTCAGGTGCTTCCAGCCACACCTTGAATTTCATTTAACAATCATTTCATCAGGTGAGCACTGATACCCCCAAGAAGTTCTAGTAATTGACCAAATGTTTTAGAGCCAATTAAATGACAGGGTCCAAGTTCAAATTTGAACACTGATATTTCTAAAGATTGTAAATTCTGCTGGGCTAGACAGCATGGAGACAGCCCAGACCAGGAGCTTGCCACTGTTCTCACTTTGTACTAACTTCCCTAGTCCTCACAACAATCCTAACACTATTTGACCTCAGAGAAACTGGGCACAGACAAGTTAAACAACTTGCCCAAGTTCACAGAGGTTCCAAGTATAGGAGGAATGAATAAGAAACTATGACATAGGACAGTGTTTCCACTTTTTAATAACCAAATACAAAAACATTGCTTTTAACCTTTCCTAGCAGAATAATAGCCAGGAGTTTGTCCATTATCTAAGATTATACCTCTCAATACCACCTCTAATATTTTAAAGATTTATTTTTTTTTATGTTGAAAAGGCAGATTTACAAAGAGAAGAAGAGAAAGAATAGAAAGATCTCCCATCCACTGGTTCACTCCCCAAGTGGCCACAACAGCTGGAGCTGAGCTGATCTGAAGCCAGGAGCCAGAAGCATCTTCTGGGTCCCCCAAATGGGTGCCAAGATTTTGAGCCATCCTCTACTGCTTTCCCAGGCCGCAAGCAGGGAGCTGGATGGGAAGTGGAGGATCTAGGACATGCACAAGTACCTTTATGGATCCCTGTGTATGTAAGGTAAGGGTTTAGCCATTGAACTATCGTGCTGGGCCCAAACACCTCTAATATGAAGATTTAACTTCCCAACCAATTACATCATAGAGTCACCCATGTGTACTGTGAGCTGAGTAGGTCATTAAAATACATTAGCTTTTTGAACAATTTGGTCCATTTTTAAGGAGGGCTTTCTTAATCATGTGAAACTGGACTTGCTTGCCTTCACATGTGACACAGTTATTCAACATTTAAAAACAAATAAGGAAAACAAATAACATTATGTATCATAAAACATTTGTTGTATCTTAAATGAAAGCTTTTAAATTTCTCCAAGCATAAAATGAATGTTCATTTAAACAAAATAGAATTTATTGTTGGGACATTCTGACACTGTCTTGTTATTTTTTTTTAATATTTAGGATTCAGGAGAACATTTAACAAGAATTTCTGTGTATATACAACGTCAGCTAGTGAAGTGTGGGTGACATTGATCGGCAACAAGACAGTCATTAGTTTACTGGATGGTTACTTATTATCTACTAATTACTTGAGAACACAGAGACAGAAATACTGTCACAGTTCCCACCCCTGTTCTGTGGAGAAGGCAAATGTTAATCCACCCATAACACAATTACAGGCTTGAGTTTTATTACAAGAAACCAGAAAATGTAGGGTCCTAACAAGTGCACAAAACTCAAGAGGGGATTCCTCTCTGGAAAGCCAGTTTTGAGCAGAGAGCTGAGAGGTGAGAATGTCAGCTGGTGTGTCTCCCGGGCGTGGAGAATGCCCATGAGATGATGCGCGAAGCAAGCGAAGGTTTGTGGGGCTGGAGCACAGAACCAAGCAACAGCTAAGGATTGGGCTTTGTCTGATGTTATGGCACACAAGGTGGTAAGTATAATTCACCATCTTTCCACTTGTGTCAAGTAGTGATGGAGACCCCTTAGTCTGGTGAAGATGGGACAGACCAGAGACCCAGAAACAGCTTTTAACTGGTTCACTAACACATTGCTCCCACTTTTCCAGTGACCAGTCAGAAAGTGCACAAGTGATTCAGTTTGACTAACAAAATGGATAGCATGAAGTGACACCAAGCTGAAGATGAATTAAACTGAAATCTTAAGTCAGTGGTGTGGCAGAGTGAACGGGCACAACTAAAGATAAAAACACCAATGTACTGGATTATTGTCATCAGAAGTTTAGCCAAAATTAAACATAGAAGGGCAACAATTGAAAATTCGGAGAAAAGACTTCATTTGTAGTATCAAGTAAAACAAACACAAATAATAGCCAGGTAGATGGAGTGTCCAGAGAATGTCAATATTGGTTTGGGAATGACAGACTATCACAATGGGAATACAAATGCATAGGAAACTATGGATCTACATCCCACACATGAACTATCCATATACCTCCAAGCAAAGAGATTGAGGCAAGGGAAAATCTTTAAAGGAAGTGACTTCATGCATTTTTGCAGCAAAAACATTTGGCCACAATGATTACTACGAGGGTGACATTAATCTGAGGTTGAACAAATGGTGCTTGAGCAGATGTCCTTGCAAACGTTCCTTTGGTGTAAGATGATGACAGCTTTTATAAAAGCCTCTGATTGTTCAAGTGTTTTTTTTTGTGAGAATGACTGTTAGGCAATCATGGAAGAATAGGAATCCTTTCCTTATAACCTTCCAGCTTTATTTATTTATTCCTTTAATTAGTTAGAGTTGATACAAATAATTCCATTCAGACTTCGACAATTTCTACATTGATTTTGCAATAGAAAAGATAGTCTAAGAAACACCTGAAATCTTTCTAGATTGTTTGGCTTGAAAGGACCCACCCATTACCCAGCCTCCCTTCCAAGCCTCAATTAAAAAGAAAAAAGAATAGAGAATCTAGAAATATAATACTTTGACTTAAAATGAACTACTGAACTGAAAGATCAACCTGGAAATTAAGGTTATGAAGCAAAAGAATAAAGAGAAAGGAAGTAAGGGGAGAAAAACAAACTGAAGAAATATATAAGATTGGCTTATAAGATATGGTATCTCTAATACAGTAGTTTCAAAACAAGGAAAATAAAGTATAAATGAAGCAAAGATATCAAGAATAAAGATAATAATAATAACAACCAAGCAAGTTTTATAGCTACTCATATTGGAGATACAAAGCAGATATATCATAGTAACAAAAATAGAAACAATCATTTGAACCCAGCCAAAGGATTTGAATAGACATTTTAAACAAAAAATACAGAAATGGCCAATAAAAACATGAAAAGATCTTTGGTCATCAGAGGCATACAAATCAGAAACACACTTAGGAGCCACTTACCATGCACTAAATGGTGACACCCAGTAAGACAGACAATAACAAATGTTAGTGGGGCTGGAACCTTGTCACCTGCAGCACCAGCATCCTGTATAGGTGTCTGCTTGTCCTGGCTGATCCACTTTTGATCTATCTCCCTATTTACCACATTGAAAAGCATTAAGAAGGGCTCAAGTCTTGGACACCTGCACCCACATGGCAGACAAGGAAAAGGCTCCTGGCTTTGGATCAGCTCAGCCTGGCCAATTGGGCCATTTGGGGAATAAGCCAGCAAATGGAAAATTTCTCTCTCTCTCTCCCTCCCTCCCAACCTTTCCTTTTCTCTGTAACTCTGCCCTTAAAATAGAAAATTAAAAACTAATCTTAAAAAATTGGAGAGCCAAGCACAATGCTTCAGTGGCTACATCCTCACCTTGCAGGAATCAGGATCCCATATGGGCACCAGTTCATGTCCTGGCTGTTCCACTTCCCATCCAGCTCCCTGCTTGTGGCCTGGGAAAGCAATAGAGGATGGCCCAAAGCTTTGGAACCCTGTACCCGTGTGGGAGACCCAAAAGATGCTCCTGGCTTTGGATTGTCTCAGTTCTGGCTACTGTGGTCATGTGGGGAGTAAACCAGTAGATGGAAAATATTTCTGTTTGTCTCTCCTTCTCTCTGTAAATCTGCCTTTCCTATAAAAATAAATAGATCTTTCAAAAACAAGAATATAAAATACAGGGGGTGGATGTATATAAGGACACATGGCTATCTATGTTGGAGACACATGGTTTAAATTGTACTCTGTTAACTCAGTGCCTTCGTTTAACCAAACAGTAAACTATTTAATGAAATATTAAAAACATACAAATATCAACATATTTCTTACCATGTGAGCTAGAAGTTTGGTTGTAAAGAGCATTATTTCAATTGAATGGATACAATACTAAGGTATTTACAGATGTATGTTTTATGAAATGCATGACATCTTCAATATGTGTCCACATCCTACTCTGTGAGTGGAATGCACAAGAGTTCAGTAGCTCTGAAAAGGGCCATGCATTTTTTCAAGAATGTTAAATCTATGGTTAGTTGGAACCCAGCAATTTCACTCCTAGGTACACTCAAGAGAGTTTAAAAACAGATGATGCACACAACAAGTTGCAAGGGTACCACTGCTGTGGCTGACACTGGCATCCCACATCAGAGTGCCCATTGAGTCCCAGCTACTCTGTTCCCTTGTGATGTGCCTTACAAGGCAGCAGATGACAGGCCAAGTGCTTGGACCACTGCCACCTATGTAATAGAAACAGGAGTGCCTTCAGCCTGACCCAGTGTTGGGAAGTCAGCCAAGATCTTTGTTTGTGTCACTCCTTCTCTCTGCGTGTCGCTATTTTGAATAAACAAATACATATTTTTTTTCAAAGAATACTTGAGAAAGCAACTAACTGGTGCATGCATTGTTGGCGGGAATGAATATTAGTACAGCCACTGTGGGAAACAGCATGGTGTTTCCTCAAAACACTGAAAACAGAGCTAGCATTGTACCCATCAACTACTGCTGAGTATATATCCAAGCAAAATGAAGTCATTCTGTTGAAAAGACAACTGCTCTTCCGTGATGATTTCAGTAGTCTTCACAACAGGCAAGACATGGGAACAGCCTCAGTGTCTATCAACTGATGAAGACAATGGAGCACTGCTTAGCCATAGAAACTCATCGACTCCAGGTCACTGTTGTGGTGCCAGGGGTGAAGCTGACATTGCACATCAGAACACTGCTTCAAGTTCTGGCTGCTCCAATTCTGATCCAGTGCCCTGCCCTGCAAATGCCCCTGGGAAGGGAGGGGAAGCTAGTCCAGCTACCTAAGCCCTTGTTACTCATGATGGAGACCAGGATTCTGATTCCTGGCTCTTGGCTGCAGCCTAGCCCAGTCCTGCCATGGTGGCCATCTGGGAAGTGAACCAGAGGCTGGAGACACCGTGTGGTGTGTGTGTGTGTGATCCTTCAAATAAATAATTTTTTTTTTTAAATCAACTGAAATACCATCAATTTCAACAGCATGAAATCAACTGAAGGTATTCACATTAAGTGCAATAAACCAAGCAGAGACAGAAGCGCTGCATAATATCATGTGTGTGTGGAATCTGAAAACCATGAATCGTGTAAAATGTGTATCTGGATAACAGTGCTATAATTTACACTTTAGAGTGATAAACATGATCACTTTTGTGATGTGCTTTTGATTACCGTATTGGAAAACAAACCCCAACATGGTGCAAATCACTCATCTTGGTGTAGTTTAAGCTGCTACAACAACATGTTATAGACTGCTTAGAAAATATACCAGGAAAAAAAAATATTACCGAAAAAGCGTCCCTAACCGGCACAGGACAATCACCTGCTGAAGGAACCGGGTACGTCTCCTCCACCCTTGTCCCCTGCTACCGCACCGCAAGCCGGCCTCTTCCAGCGCACCGCGCATGCGCGAGGAGGCGGGGCCCAGCCCCTACCCGGAGGGCGTGGGACGTCACTGTGCCGCGTCGCGCGCTGTTTGACGTGCCTCTGGCCTACCGGAAGGAAGCCCAGCAGCTGACCATGGCGAACGCCGCGGAGCAATGGGTGCTGGTGGAGATGGTCCAGGCGCTCTATGAGGTGGGCTCGGCGGCCCGAGCGGCCCGGCGGCGAGGTGTGGGCCGAGGCTGCAGCTCTGGGGTGCTGGACTCGGGGTCTCCGCCGGCCTCCGCCGGCCTCCGTTCCGGTGGTCGCGGCCACACACTCTGCGCGGGGACTGGGTGTGAGAGGAGCAGTGTGGAGGGGAAGGTCCCGGGGCTCACTGTCAGAAATGCCGGGGTGGGTGCAGGCGGGGAGAGGAGGACGCGGGATTGACCAGTGCTGGGGTTATCAGTCTTCCGCCTAAGTCCATTTATGTGTATATACCTTAACAGGAGATAGGTGAGCTCGCTATTCCGAATGTGTAAGGTGATAGGAAGTCAAAATGCGTGTCTTAGAGACTGATCCCTTCATCTTTCGTTCATGAAGTAGCTGGGTTTCGTGCATCTCTCTCTCTCTCTCTCCCCGTTTGTGAGTCTTCTATCCCAGACCCATTAAATGCAGTAGTTTCTAGCCACATGGTGGCTGTCAGGCACCGATGAGCTGAGTTTTTCATTGAGCTTGAAGTCGAGTAGCCAGCTGTGTCTACTGGAGTAGCTCTTACTGGAGGTGGTGCTGTGCACACAGGAGCCGCACCCTCGTGCTTACAGAGCTGACGTTCACTTAGGATGGACTGAACTTCTCTTTTGCAACTTTGTGTTGCTGTGTGCTGGCGCCAGCAGCGGCGGTGGTTTCCATGGCACGATGTCTGGGGATTTTTAAACATTTTTCTCCCTTGAAAAATAGTTGCAAGAGTTTGTGGCTCTCTCCTAGTCTCGTGTATTGTTTAACTTAACCGATGTTCAACATGGGATTAAGTGTAGTGTCTGGATAAGAAGAGAAGTCAAAAAAAAATTTTTTTTTAAAGAAATAGGTGATCTTTCTCTTTTTTTCAGGAGTCGGTGTTTAGCTCCTTTTACCTGAAGCTGGTCTGCAGGGAGGATCAAGGACTCCCGTATGCCTGATTTCCTGTCAGAGAAGTGGCGCTGTGATTTTTCTTAATTTGCTACACAAGTTTCCCAGCTTCTTTGCGGATGATTTCTTTTTGGGGTGGGCTGTGTCAGAAAATTAAGAGTCTTCTGACTTACCTCTTGGATGAGTGAAATCAGAAAATTTTAAAAATATTTACAACAGTGTTCTTGTTGCAAGTTTTATGCGTTTGGCATGTAGAATTCAGTGAGTCTTGTCCAGTTTACTTTAGAAATCACCCTAATCACGTGTGAGCAGACAGCCTGTGTGCATAAAGTTGCCTGTGCGTTGACGTAAAGTGACTTTGTCAACAGTGTTCTAGTCTCAAGTGCTGGTTCTGTTTCTTACAAAGTCACACACCCTTATGACTTTCTGATATTTGGAAGCAATTTGTGTTTAAGTTTTTAAGTGCATTTTCCAATGAAAGCCTGATATTTATCATGAAAATGAAATTGAAAAGATGATGATGTGAATGATTTCAGTGAGGTGCCTTCACAGGTCTTGATATAGAAGATACCGCATGCTTTTTGAGAACTGACAGACACGAGGCCCTCTACTCCTTTCACCACATACAGTCTGCTCCCCTCGGTCATAATCCAGAAAGGACTGAAAGAAGGTTATCAAGAGGTGCTAGCTGCCACTCTTAATTGTGGAAACTGGTTTCCATTAACCCTCTTAATGCATCCCTTGATATGTGGAAAAGGTAGAAAACTCGTTAAGCTGTGAAATCTTTGTTGTACACTATTTCCTGCTAGCACTTGAATTACTGCCTGTGTCCTAAATAGAATGGCTCAGGTTGAATCTCCAACTCTGGCTTCTGACTCCATGTTCCGGCTGTGCTGGCCCTGGGTGACAGCAGTGTTGCCTTACCTGGGAGACCTGCACGTGTTTGGAAAGCGAACCAGCAAATGGAATTGCTTCCCTCCTGTCGCTCTCTGTCTTTCAGTTTGGGTGGGGCGAATAAGGATTTTTGTTGTTGTTGTTAGTTACCTAAGGGCTCTGATAGTGATAATTATTTTAAATATTAGCACACTCTGCTGTCAGATTTTATTTTTGAAATTTATTACTAGAGATTTTTAAAAGCTGAAGTATTAGAGGTTTTTCATGTGAAAAATAAATCACCTACTGTTAGAAATAGGAGAAGTGAGGGGTACAAATGCAGCCTTTTCAAGTAAGTTGTAGTAAGTAATAGATGAATGCCCTGGATTTATGCGCATTTGCTTTCTATTGTGTTTTTCACTCTTAGGCTCCTGCTTACCATCTTATTTTGGAAGGAATCCTGATACTCTGGATAATCAGACTTCTTTTCTCTAAAACTTATAAATTGCAAGAACGATCTGATCTTACACTCAAGGTAAGAAATTTAATCTCATTTTTTTGGCATAAGATGGTAGCTGGTCTGTCTTTCCCAAAAGAGTTTCTGAGGGCTCACTGTATTGTTAAAGTGTTTTCTATGGAGATCTGCAGCATGTTGTAGTAGGCTGAGCCTCCACCTGGGGAGCTGGGATCCCCTAGGGGCACTGGCTCAAGTCTGGCTTGCTGCTTGTTGGTGGCCTGGGAAGGCAGTGGAGGATGGCGCAGGTCCTCGGGCCCCTGTGTCCGTATGGGAGAGCCAGAGGAAGCTCCTTGCTTTGGATCAGCTCAGCTCCAACCATTGTAGCCATTTGGAGAATGATCCAGTAGATGTGACTGTGCCTTTCAAATAAAAACAAATAAATACTTGTTTTCTATAATGTGAGGAAATCAAGATTAATAAAATATTATGAGGGCAGGCAGAATACAGGGAAAGCTGGAGCTAAAGTCAGTGCTCAGCAAAGTACTCTGTTAGGGTGCTGTGCAGTTTGCTCAGAATGAACAACAGTCTGGCAGATATATGGTTTTAAGGAAACACAGAACTGCTAGATTTGGAGTGGCCAGAAGATGGTTACAGGAGCCGTTCAGCAAAAGCACAGCTTCACTGCAGGTGCTGCTGCACGGGGCGTCTCCTGCAGTGTGTTGAAGACTGCACAGTTGTTATATTCCTGGAGTGGCCAGCACCGTGCCGTATTTTATGTTCTCTTCTCTTATAGGAAAAGGAAGAATTGATTGAAGAGTGGCAACCAGAACCTCTAGTTCCTCCTGTCTCAAAAGACCATCCTGCTCTCAACTACAACATAGTTTCAGGGTAAGTCAGTTTTGCTCCTCAAAGGACTTGTATCTGGTTTTCTGTAGGTTATTTGCTCACGTGTATTCTGCTTTACATAGTATTCATTTTTAAACTGAAATAACTAAGTGCTGTAGTTGCCCATATAAAATTTTATATAAGTCCCAAGTTTTAGAAATTTTTCCAAAAAAAGAAAATTTTCAAATCAATGATGCACATAGTAACGTTTCAGATGGTCAGATGCACTTTAAATGAAAAGCAGCAGAGTCCTGTATTTTCCCCATCTTATATGTTTTAAATTTGAGGTTCATTACTCTAAAAATTAACGCTTGTACTTCCATTGCTGTTTCTTGATTCATCAACTATGCACAATCCCTGTTGAGCCCTGACATTATGAGTTAAGAAATTGGTTCATTTTTGCCAACTCTCCTTGTTTCCACTGTCTGATCAACTTTAATTTTTAGTTCTTGATTATCTCTGTTTCTTGTTCTATACCTGATAATGATATCTAGTGGTCTTTAGCATGCATTCACTTTTTTCAATATACAGAATATTTTTATTGCAGTATTTAATGAGTGTTAAATTTTCAAGACCATTATTTTGCAAAGACTTTAAGAAAAAATTATAGGATATTTTATTGGTATTTACATATGGGTGGCTTTTCTTTTTTTTTTTTTAAAGATTTATTTATTTTTATTACGAAGTCAGATATACAGAGAGGAAGAAAGACAGAGAGGAAGATCTTCCGTCTGATGATTCACTCCCCAAGTGAGCGCAACAGCTGGTGCTGTGCCAATCCAAAGCCAGGAGCCAGGAACATCTTTCCGGGTCTCCCACGCAGGTGCAGGGTCCCAAGGCTTTGGGCTGTCCTTGACTGCCTTTCCAGGCTACAAACAGGGAGCTGGATTGGCAGGGCCGCTGGGATTGGAACCAGCACCCATATGGGATCCCGGTGCATTCAAGGTGAGGACTTTAGCTGCTAGGCTATGCCGCCAGGCCCATGGGTGGCTTTTCTACAGTTAATGTAATATTATTTATATACATTATTGAGCTGACACACAAGTAAGAGAATTTAGCTTGGATTTTTTCTTTAAATAATAGCCTTATTGAGATTATCCATTTCCTGTTAAATTCATTTTTTAAGATTTATTTTTGTTTGAAAGGCATATTTTACAGAGGAGAGATAGAGGAATCTTGGGTATGCTGGTTCACTTCCCAAATGACGGCGGTGGCCAGAGTTGAGCCAATCTGGAAGTAGGAGCCATGACCTTCTCAGTTTGCCACGTAGTTCCTGGGTCCCAAGGTGTTGAGCCATCCATCACTGCTTTCCATTCCAGGTAGCTGGATTGGAAGAGCAGCACCTGAGACACAAACTGGCACGCATACGGGATGCTGGAGCTGTAGGCACAGGTTTAGCTTGTTGTGCCACCATTACCAGCTCTAAAAAACATTCTTTAAGGCACGTTCTTTAAGAACAATTAAATTGTTCTTGTAGTATTTTCACTGTTATACAACCATACTACTGTTTAATTCCAGAATGTTTTCAATACCTACAAAAGAAGTTCCATGTTCATTAGCAGTCACTCTTATTGCTTCTCCCTTCCCAGACCCTCCCATCTATTTTCCCGTATGGATTTCCTGATTGTTTTCAATCTGAAATGAAATCATGCTTGCTTTTGTTTAACTCCCTTCTATATATTTTAGGTTGGCTCATTTCTTTTTCAAATTTAGCAAACATATTAAACAGTTTTTTAACTATTGTAGTAAGATTCATAATCTTTTCCAAAACAGTAAAATTCAGGATTTGGGGGTTTTAAAAGATGTTTAAGTACATATTCCTCTCATCAAGTGCAGTATCTCATCTGAGTGTGTCCATTCAGTGGAAATACTCTAATTTATCATCAGTTTAGGGCAGGTTTTGCTACCAAACGAATTTGTTACAAACTCTGAAAATTGTAAGGCATAAAGAACTTCTGTGTCTGGTCCAAGGCTTTAAATTCCTTGTAAGTGCTGATTCAGCTGTAAAATATTCTTTGATATGTGTTATTCAAATCTGAATGCTTTCTATTTTTTATTTGCTTTTTTTTCTTTAAAGCATAATAATTTCGTGGAACTTTCTTTTCTGCCTAGTGAACTGAAAACATTACTTTAATGATAATAGTGCTCTGGATGAGACTTGGTTTGTAAAAAGACCTCATTTCCATGCCTGTTTTATTTCAGGGTATCTCATGTCCATTGCATTAAGCATTTTAATTATTCAAGTCACTCAGCCAGCCATCTGTAAATGAGTGAGAAACAAAGCCATGACAGAATCACTGCTACTCGCCATGTGAATTCATTCTCTTCTTTGTGTTTTAAATTGTTTAATTCGATGGCACATTTTTGTGCATGGGCTCAACATTTTTACGGTCTTTTTAGTGTTCTTGTGTTGTTATATAGTAACATTCCTCATCTTTTCACCTTGAAGTTTGTCTGTGTCATGGCAGCATAGCTACCCCAGTTTCACTTAGTGATTAGCATGATTACTGTGCTGTTGTGCAGTTGTTTCTTTTGTACATAATTGCACATAGTCTTAACTGAGTTTAATCTGATTACATGTATTGCGATTAACCTGTTTATATAATAAAAGCTCATATCCTGCTGAAATATGAGATGATGAGTAATTCACCCGGTGAAATTTACAACAAATTTTCTTCCGTTTAATATGCTAACTTAAGAGGATGTGCATGGAACAGTCAAAAGTAATCTCATTTGAGATTTATTTGCACATTTATTTAAAAGCTCAGGTTACATGGAGAGAGGGATTTTGCCATCCACTGGTTCATTTCCTAAGTGACTGCAACAGCCAGAACTGGGCCAGATTGAAGCCAGGAGCCTGAAACTCCAGCCTGGTCTCCCAAGTGGGAGGCAGCGCTGAAGCTTCAGAGCTGCTTCTGCTGCTTTTCCAGGCACATCAACAAGGAGCTGGATCACAGGTGGATCAACCTGGTACTCAGATGGGATGCAGGGATTGCAGGTGGTTGTTCAGCTCACTGTGCTGCAGTTCCACTCCTGATCTTATTGTTTTTGTATGATCTCCAAAAGGGTATTTTCTTTTTATAGTGCTTTGCATTTTATAGCAAGTCCCACTCTGAAGAATACATGCTGTTAGTTGGACCATAGTTGTGTCTCTGTGTTGAATTATTCTACTTTTCTTTAAGGGAAAAAATAATCCCGACTTTGTCAAAATATCTCAGGTTAGTGTTGATCAAAATCATTTCTTGCTGAGTTTGTACAGCTGCATGTAATAGGAAGTCCAAATGTCCATAGCTTGAGAAAGATAGATGTTTATTTTCCTTCACCCATAAATGTAGAGAAAAGCTCTGCGAAAGATCAGGGACCCAGGCTGCTTCTCCTGTTGCCCCACACTTGAGGTGTGTGACCCCATTCCTAAGGCACCATAAGATAGGATGACAGGCACGTGGGCAGAGAAGAGGCACCTTCTTGCTTTGTCAGCTTGGTTGGGACAGCGCTGGCCACGCCTAATTGTAACAGCAACTGGAAAATGTAGTCTTCGGTTCCAGGTGGCAGTTTGGGAACAAGAGGCTACATGTTGGGTTGGCAGCAATCAGTCTCTGCTGCATGCCTTGCACAAACAGCATAGTGTAACTGCAGGAGTGCCCTTGGGAGAGACCGAAAACTCACCTACATGGCTACTCCCTGATGCTACAGGGTCAGTAACTAGGACAAGATGTTTGTTTGTAGACACTGTTTCTGTCATCTTTTCGAAATATCATGTGTGTTCTTATTACCTTCATTTCCTTTTTTTTTCCCCTTGCCTTTTTTCTACTTGGTCAAGTTTCCTTGATTGTATTTTCTTCATCCTTCCTTTGCCATCATGCTTAACTTAAGTATTTCCTTTCCCTAATGGCCTGGTTAAGGTTTTTGAGTTCTTCATTTTTATATTCCCCAGGGTTGTTATTGGAGAGTCATCACTTACTTACTTTATTACTAGTTTATTTGCTGACTTTTAGGTGTTTATTACTTTATCCAGCCAGTTTTTTGGGACTTAAACTCCTTTTTTCCTGATGCATATCCTGTCCCAGACTCTGGTGGGATTATATCAGTCTGTCTGTTGTATTTTCTGGTGGCTGTCACAGTTACCTTTACACAGTTCTGCAGTACCATTATCATGTATTTTTCATATTTCTTACTTATATTCATTTTCCTCTTTGGTCTGTGAGTTCCTGTCTTGTATGGAATCTAGAAAATATAGTTATCTATTGCCTTTTTCAACCATTCTTTCTTTCTGGAGTTTCTTTTTATTTTTTTTTTAAATAGTTGGATTCACTCTTTTTTTTTTTTTAAGATTTTATTTATTTTATTACAAAGTCAAATATACAGAGAGGAGGAGAGACAGAGAGGAAGATCTTCCGTCTGATGTTTCACTCCCCAAGTGAGCCACAACGGTCGGTGCTGCGACGATCCAAAGCCGGGAACCAGGAACCTCTTCCGGGTCTCCCACGCGGGTGCAGGGTCCCAAAGCCTTGGGCTGTCCTCGACTGCTTTCCCAGGCCACCAGCAGGGAGCTGGATGGGAAGTGGAGCTGCCGGGATTAGAACCGGTGCCCATATGGGATCCCGGTGCATTCAAGGCGAGGACTTTAGCCACTAGGCCGGGCCCTGGAATTTCTTTTTATGTGATTTGACTCCCCCATTTCTATTATGTACCCGTTTCTGTCTTTATATCTCTTTAACTTTCTCAACTCTTTAACTTTCCTGTTGTGTCTGATTTAATCTGTCTTTTAGGTTTCTAATTTGACTGGTAGTCCTATTTCTAGAAATTATATGTGGTTACTGGATGAATCTCCCTTTCTCTTCTTTACAGTGTCTTAACAGTGTTGTCACCAGTTCCTAGAAGCTGTTGCTTCTGTTTTGCCTGTGTACGCTTGCATGTAGTTCAGATGCTAGACAGAGCACCCCTGTGTCTCAGCCTGCTCTCACCTGACAGTTTCAGGACTGTGGGTGTACGTACTCTGATTGTCCTCTATTTGTGTTACAGTGTTTGTAGAATGGCCTCAGCTCTCACACAGTAGCTTTTAGGACAGGCTTATTTCCCTATGAAATTTGTGTTTTCGTTGTTATGTGACTTCCAGCACCTCCATCATGAAGGACTTAGGAAACAAAGCTCTAGATAGTTGGAAACTAAATAACATGATGGGTTTGAATCGCAGTGGTTGAAGAAGTGAGTGATACTTGGTTTGAAAGAGAAGCCTCTGGAGACACTGAGGGAAAAGGAGGAAAATGTTTACAAAGCTGTTCTTAGGGTGAGGCACTTTATAATGACAATTACTCTCCAAGCTAGATTCTTCTTTACTTTGCAGAGGTTTACAGGCCAGGTGATGTCCCGGAGCCTCCAAAACCTGTATTAGTTAGGAGGCATGGGAGTGTTGGCTACTGTACAACACATGAGCTTCTCACATACTCAGTGAGCGGTATGCATGAGTGAATTCACTTTAATCTGTCACTCTTTTCCTTCCCTTATTTCCCAGCATTGTGTTACTTTTTGTACGAATTGCCAGGTGGGGATGAGAGCAATATTTTCAGTCTCTCCTGGCAGCAGTGAATTTTCTAGAGCAACTAATAGTGTGCAGAGTAATTCAGATACATCATCAAAACCCGACTTCCCTGATACCACCCTTTCCCTAACTGTGCAGTGACTCTTCTATACTATTGAATTGCGTCTTCCAGTTCCTGCAGTTAAGATAAGTTTCTGTGACTATTTGTTCTCGTAGCCCAGCAGTGGTTCATGAACCATGGTTTGAAACTGGGTTTTGATGCCTGTCTTAGAGCTTAGGAATATATTGGCAGTGTTTATGACTTGCCTCCACACATGCCCATTTGCCTGCTACTACTGTGCTGAAATTAGCTCTTGTGTAGCTGACCACTATTGGTTTTTGTTTTTTGGGTTTTTTGTTGTTGTTGTTTGTTTGTTTGTTTTGTTTTGTTTTTTTTGCTGTTGAACATGGAGATTCCCTTTAAGTAGTGAACCAACACCAACTTTAGAAGTGGAAAGCATATTTCACAGTCTTTTAGTGTCCTGTACATAACATTTTGTAAAATCATAATTTACTTTTTTATTCTTACCTGTGACATTTCCTGTTCATCTCGTTCCAGATGCTATCTGAGATCATATTTACTTTCTTAAGTAAGTTTTGAAACCAAAAAATAGGTTTCCGTTCATCCACCTTGGAATATGTATAAATCAACTTTTTTGTTGTTGTTATAATAAAATACTGTAGGCAACCTGATTTTATAAAGAACAGAGGTTTATTTTGGCTTGTGGTTTGGAGGTTCATTGTCCAAGATTGGGTGTATTCCCCTTTTTTAGCCTCTGGCATTGGTGTTGTGGGTGGCACAGGACATCACGTGTCTGTGAATCTATTCATTGGGGGCATCACCTCTAAATTCCATAGCCGGATTACATTTCTTCACTCTTCCTGCTGTTATCGTAACAGTTTGCATTCCAAACCTCTGAGCTCGGGAACTGAAATTCAAGCTGTAGCAAACTTCTAGCTGTTTTTATCAAAGTAGTACAAGGGCATCTAACTAAAAACAGTATCAATAGAAAGGTATGTGAGTTTTAATGCACCATTCTCTGATTTTATCTACTATAAACAAAAATTAGAAGAGTGGTGTGCAAGTAGGGCAGAATCCAGAACTGTTAGTACCTGTCACCAGAGTGAAGTGACCCTGTCTGCTAAGAAAATGCTGAAGAGTTCTACTCTGTCTCTCTTCCTTAGCCCTCCGAGCCACAACATTGTGGTGAATGGAAAAGAATGTGTAAACTTTGCCTCGTTTAATTTTCTTGGATTGCTGGATAATCCTCGGGTGAAGGTGAGTGTCATGCGGTGCTGATTGTGATGGGGCTTCATGCTGAGTGACAGCCTGGGAACTGAGGGTAGCCAGAAAAGTGTATGGTAAATTTTTCATCTCACATTGAGATTGTGGACTAGCAAAGATTTTTCAGGACAGAACAAGACCCATAAATATGAAACTGTAAAGTCATTGAGTTAATCAGGCGTTGAGAATCAAGCTTTTGGGACTTTTCCGTGGTTTAGGTTACATACCTAAGTTTTTCCATCACTACTTCCTTTCTGTCCTGTTAGAATTGTGATCAGACTAAGAAACAAAGAAGTGGAGGGGAGAGGAACGAGCTGTGTGGGCTGAAGGGTCAGTTTTGCACTCTTAAAGATAAATGATTAAAAATAATTTTTACTTCAATAAAGGCTGCAGCCTTAGCCTCTCTAAAGAAGTATGGTGTGGGGACCTGTGGACCGAGAGGATTTTATGGCACGTTTGGTAAGTTGCTGTCATGCTCTTACTCAGATAATTACTTTGAAGGGTTCAAATTCAGTTTTATTTCGGAACACCTCAGAGTACATACTCTTACTTAGTTGCAGTGTTAAGCTATTGAGCATGATTTCTTACTAGCTTTCTAAGACTTCCTGTTTGGGAGCATTGGTGGGGACACCTGGTTCTGGGGCTGAGGTGGCCTGTGATGAGGAAAGCTGCAGGTCCCTAGGTTCTGGTTTTGCTTCAGGAGAGCAGGTGGTGCTCATGGCTCACCACCAGGGAACTGTGGTGTGAGAACCGAAATTGTGTTGTGCATGTCCGCAGAGGTGAAGGTCCAAGTACAGTGTCTCTCCCTTTCATAGCCATGCAAGGACCTGCATCTTCCCCAGCCCGCTGTTGTAATGGAAAGAGCCACTGACATTTGCCCACCTGGCAGTTGTTAGGTCACAGGGAGAATAACAGTGTCCTTCTTCCATTAAAGGAGACCCTTGCGCATTACTAATGCCCAGATCCACAGGTGAGAGCCAACCCCAGGCCACGCTAGCCACCAACCTATCGGCATTGTACCAAGGAGAAAGGGAGTAATGTTTTCTTGGAGGGGAGGTGGAGATAAACTTGTAGCTCTTTTTCTTTTTGGAAATGAAGAAAGGACCTAAAGATGAAGGATCACTCATTTCCTTGCCTGTGGATACCCTGGGGGCAGGCAAACTCAACATTCAGAGAAGCGTAAAATTCTAAAAACCCTGAACTCTTTGACTCATAGTCATCAAATGAACTGTTCTTTTGTGGTTGTTTTTGTTAAGTCTACATTATTCTTTGTTTTTATACATGGCATTAAATTGTTGTTCCAAGGGATATATTCCAAAAATAACATTTTGGTTTACCTAGTGTCACAGTGTGGCAAAAGTAGAGCAGAGAAAATACCTTCTGTCTTCTCATATCCCTGTCTGGATCTTTCTGGTGTAGTTTTGTTTTAACAAGATGCTGTCATGTAAAGGACACCTGTCTTTACTCCTTAGTGCGATGGTTACATGAATGGTGTTGAAACCAGGTGAGGAGAGTTAGGGTCCAAGACTCCTACAGCTGGCAAAGACCTCAGGAGCTTTGTATACCCATCATCCCAGCTGTTCAGAAGACACACATGTCCAAGGAGGATACTGCCCCCTCATTGTCACAGCTCACTCATTTCAGGAAAACCCATGTCCTGACCTCAGTCTTGGTGGCAAGATCAAAGAATAGAGCTCAAATCAAGTCTCCCACTTTGCTATGGCCTAACACAAACATGAATTATCTGCTTGGTTTTTATTCATAGGGAATTATTTTCTAAAATTTAGGTATCAGAAACTAGAAAAGCCATTTTAGGAAAGCTTCCATCACTGGTTCCCTCCCTGAATGCCCATAACAACCACTACCAGAGCAACCAGAAACTCCCAGGTCCATTTGGATCTCTTGTGAGTGACAGGAACCCGAGTCCTCAAGGCATCAGCTCCTGCTGGACTAGAGGCAGAGCAGCTGCAACTTCAACCACACCCTCTGGTAGGAGACTTGGATTTATGCAATGGCCTGCTGTACCACAGTGCCTACATGTTCTTTTTATTTTATTTTTTTTTGAAACCTGGATACTATGGAAAATAGTTATATCTGTACAAGTTGGTTTTGATAAATTATTGATCAGCTTGTTATAGTTGATCAGAATTTTTGTTGCAACAGTATTTTGGCACATACAGGAGCATCTAGAAGCAAAACGGCTTTCTCCCATTGTCTTTCAGTATTTTTGTCCCTTCTGTCAAAGCACAGAAACAAGCTGATGTGAGCATCCGCTGCCATTTACTGAAGCCATAAGAAATAGATATTCATCCACATTACCAAAACTACAGCAGAGTAATCAGGACAAACACTGCCAGCATTTATGATGAAAAAGTACTGGTTTAAAAAGTGGTAAATATGACAGGAGTTACAGTAAACACACTGTGTATGTCTTTCTGAAACCAAAATGAGGAAAGATCTGCCATTCTGCCAGATAACACACTGCTCAAAATGCTGTACAAAGGACCTTGAGTGCAGTAGGTGTATCACACGATGAAAATTCGGCTAAATAACCGCATTGATTACTAAAGGAAATCAGTTAACATGTCAGTACTGTATTGGAAGCATCATTAAGACAAATAGAGATTTAGTAATAAACTGGCCAGAACTGTATTCTGTAATGTGGGCTTTGCTTAATGCAGAAGAGTATCTCTACCATTCTAAGAAAAGCTGTGAAATCATACTCGTCCTTTCTGTAAGGAAGTATCACAGGTCTGGTGACAGCTGTATGCCTCTCGCTGCATACCCAGCGATCCACCCATCGAAATGATTCAGGCACAGTGGGGGAGACTAAAACAGTCCCTGTATGAACATTATCACTTAGTTGGATTCTTTTCAAAATTATAAATGTAAAGCACAAAATCAAATGTACACTTAAAAGTACACCTGTCCTATGTTATATAAAAAAACAGACTTCAAACTGCATGCTTACCATAGTAGTTTCTCATGGGAAGGTCAATGAATGGGATTTGCTGGGATTTGTTTCTTTAACGCTGTGATGCAAAACAATTGCGTGCGAAAAGCAAGCTTCCCCAAAAGCAGTGGAGTGCAGCTACAGCATGCTGCCACTCTGGAGCTTCCCAGAATTTCCAACAGGAGAATAACCACTGCAGACGCCGTCTTGACGGCCTTCCTCCATCGTGACAGCTTGCCTCCTCTGTTCTGGGTCGTACTCTCCTGCAGGTGTCCGAGTGATCTTTTCAACAGGCTCCTCAAAGGCATGTGGGACACTGTCGCAGCTTTTTGTGCTTGCCTCTGTATTTCTTGTTTTTAATCTATTCAAAGCTTTTCTGTGATCTCCCAAGCTCCTGATGCCCTAGGGTTTGTAACGTGTATATAATGCCTACCTACCTTCTTGGTCTTAAAACTACATCAGAAGGCCGTTGTTAGGTAAGGTTTCACGGACAGCAGTGGTAGCATTTTATTCTGTGTAGAGCCAGTAGCAAACATGTTCACTTGGGTAGTTGTTTTTTTTCTTTTTCTTTTCTTTCTTTTTTTTTTTTTTTTTTTTTTGAGGAAAGTATTTTTCATCTTTTGTTTTAGTCAGCTATACATGACTGCATGTTTTAGTAGGAAGAGTGTCTAGTTGTAACATTCCTCTATCTGCTGCTGCTTCCTGCCAGACTGAATCCCAGTGCTGTCAGGTGTGGGATACAACAGTCACTGCTTACACAACTTGTAACACACTGCTAAGGTGCTTGTGAGATTCTGCATGTGAACACCTGTTGGAAAACATTCAGGACTATGGGAGGGTTTGGGGAGGGGTGGGGAGAATCCCAGTACCTATGAAACTGTGTCACATAATACAATGTAATTAATGAATTTAAAATAAAATTAAAAAAAAAAAAACATTCAGGACTATACATTTTAATGCATTTATAAGTACTGTTATTTGTACTTTAAAAAATTACATAGTTTTTTTTTTTTTTTTTTTTTTAAGAAAAATACCTGTGTAAAAGTCTGAAACCCTTAAGAGAAAATGAGGTTGGTCAGTTGTTTCTAAACTGTTGTAAGATTGGCTTTTATGGTTTCCCACCTTGTCGGAAAGAGGTTAAACACATCTGAATAGAAAGAATTCTTCAGTCGGTGATCAGAACTTAATCAGAGGAGAGCTTAAAGTGTAGTCCTTTTACACTACACACATTGTGGGGTTTTTTTGGTTTCTTTATTTTGTTCATTTGAAAAGCAGAGTTACAGATAGGCAGAGGCAGAGAGAGCTTTTCCATCTGGTGGTTCATTCCCCAAAAGCTGCAGTGGCCATGGACAGGCCAGACTAAAGCCAGAAGCTAGGAGCTTTTTTAAGTCTCCCATGTGAGTGCTGCGGCCCAAGCATGTGAGCCATCCTCTGCTGCCTTCCCAGGCATGTGAATGGGGAACTGGATTGGAAGTGGAGCCTCTGAGTCTCAAACTAGCAGCCATACAGGCTGCTGGCGCCGCAGGATTCAGCTTAAGCTACAGTACCAGTCCCATCTATTGTTTTAATTGAATTTACTGTAGAGCAGAGGTAGACCATCCAATTCCTAGGCTGTGTAGAGTCTGCAAAATCATTTGGTCTGTCTGGCCCTGCAAGGCAACCATCGATGACTTTCCTAAAATTCAACAAGTCTGCAGTAGGCTAAATTTTAAATTATTTTGTATGGGCCACAAATGATGTTGTAATTGCAACTGGTTCTTGGCAGAAAAAAAAAAGGTGCCCCTTCAGTCCTGCAGTAGAGTGTGTTGCTCAGTACTGGGCACAGTAATGTTTCATCTGCAGTAACCTGCATTGCTTTTCTACCAGTCCCTTCGGGATGGTTCTGCTCTTAATCCCATTTGGCAAAGGAAAGTACTAGGAGGAACAGCATTTTCAGACTTGTCCAAGTGCACATCTGGTGATGAGGGGAAGCCCAGGTGTGAACCCCCCACAGCCCAGCTCTAGTCGGAGCTTAGGATGATCACGCAGGCCAGGCCTGCTGCCTCTCATGTTCTGGTTAGGAAGCCACAGCAAGTGCTGCTAGACTAGTGCCAGCTTTCTGAGTGCTGCTCTGCCGCTGGGAGCTGGAGACTGTAGTGCTTGAGTTTCGTGCAGTTAGTGAAATGGATCCCACCCGTAAGAGACATGAGCATCAGAAGTGGAGGAGCTGTGCCTGGTGGCTTTCCTCCCTGCTGCCTCACCTCTCCGAGGTTGAGAGTTTCTTCATTACACTGAGTAGCATGAAGAGAAACAAGTTCTACAGGCATCGTATTTACCTGTCACAAAACCTGCTTTATAAGGCTGACATCAGCTGAAACCCAGTGTCTTTTTGATATGAGCAAAGGCCTATCTTCTTGAAACTGAGATGAGGCAAGAAGCAGTGAGTCATTGTTGTGTTGGTATTGAGAGGTTCTTGACGCTGCAGGATAAACAGCTGTGAGTATGGTGATGGGAGCACTTGTGGATTTTCCATCAGCTAAATATTTCAACCTACACCAAAACTGTATTCAGTTCCACAGTCTCAATACTGACCAGTGAGAAGAGTCATTTGAAACTAGGACATCTGTGATTTAAAATCCCTTCTGTAATTAACAGAACCAGTTTACCTGTGTCCATAGTATATTGCTCTTTTTGAAATGGAAATGTCAGATGAAAACAGTTCACCCAGCTTAGTCATCCGTCTGCTGAATGCATTGTTAGGGTTTTTTCAAAACCACTGGAGGCAGACTTACACTGTAAAGTTCTGCCTGCTTGCTAGGGAAGTGAGAGGCAACAGGTGGTGCTCAGAGAACACCACAGAGAATGGAAGGGAGACATGTCTAAGGAACACCTGCTTAGCTACCTGGAGGTGGACTGGCACCCCTAAGTCCTTGACTACTTTCCTCTTTCTTGCTGGATTTTGCCTGAAACATTTCACTGGTAACCTCTGTCCGTGAAGGCAGGAGTTGAAGATGTTGGCCACTGTGTGATTTAATGTCACAGAGTACTTACAGGTTTGCAGGGACACATTTGTCTGAATGTGGGATAAAATCCCTCATTTATTTAATATTGACATGATGAAAAGTATCCTAGCTTTTAAAGTACTGGAACTGGTAGTAGAAATCAAGTAATACTTTATGATTTTTTTTTTTTTTGCAGTAGACTGTATGCTTTTCAACTTGCAAATGGGAAGAGGCGTGCTTAATATTTTATCACTGCTTGCTGTTGGGACGAGATAGTCAATTTTAACAATGTGGTGATCCCGTAAGAAGTTTGTAATAAACCACATTCTGTTGGATGTCATCAACAACCTATACCCAACATTTACTTAGAACTTTCTAGATCTCCTGCCTTTTGTAAACGTGAGTCCCCTCAGTGCTCACACCATAGTTCCCTCCTCTACCAACCGAAATCTGCCTCTGTGGCCTCAGGTCCTCTCCTCCCTGCCCCACTAGGTTGCTGTCGCAGTCTGAGTGCTCTTGCAAAGGCCGCGTGCTGAAGCTCTGATCTAGTCCTCTGCACATTCATCCTCCGGGCTGAGCTCAAGGGATTGCTGCAAATCAGTTTCTTACCTCAGTAATGTGCTAGTTTAAGACCATTTTGAAGTTTTAAGATTCTGAGCAGGTCATTGGCCTGTTTTCTCTGAGCCCCACTCTTCCCTTCCTTCTAGTTGTGACCTCTTGGCTCAGCCTGGAAGGAGAAAAGCTATCAAGAACCCTGATTTTAAGAGGAAATAAAAACAAATCTGTAATCCCCAAGATTAATTGACACATTTTCTTCTTTAATTTTATTTAAAAGGCAAAGTTAGAGGAGAGACAGTGAGATCTGGCTACCGGTTCGCTCCCCAAGTGGTTGCAGTGGCCAGAGCTGAGCTGATCCGAAGCCAGGGGCCAAAAGGCTCCTGTGGGTGTGTGGGCTGGTTTCTGCTGCCTGCCACAGTCAGCAGCTTAGCCTGCTGTGCCACTGCACCAACCCCCATTAGTACTCCTCTTAAGCTGCTGCTGTCAAAGGACTGCTTTTAAATATTTAGCGATTCATATGACAGATCTTCCATCTACCATTTCATTCTCCAGAGCCAGGTAGAGGCGAGGGCAAAACCAGAGTGTGCGACTCAAGTCAGGCCTCCCACGAGAGTGGCAGAGATCATCATCTGCTGCTCCACAGGGTACACGTTAACAGGAAGCTGGAATTGGAACTGGTGCCAGGGGCTCCAACTCAGGCACACAAAAATGGAGTCCTGGTACCCCAGGTGATGTCTTACTGGCTTTTCCACATACCTCACATTTCTGTTGGTACATGAGTCTGAATTCCCTGGTACACTTTTAGGGATTTAAGCTGAAAGTGGTGTGTCCTAGGAAGGGCTGGCAGGTGTCACACTGATTTCTGACAGACTGCTAGAGATTGTTGAAATTATAAGAGGTGTCTCGTCTTGATGCAGGACTTTTTTTTTTCTTGCTTAAATGCGAGGATACATTAGTCAGTTAACATTAGCTATGGCACAGCGTTAGCATTCTTGAATGAGGGAAATTTAAAGGGGTAAAGCCAGTGGCTCTTAAATCCTTATCTTAGAATAATACGAAAGTAGAATCATCCAGGAACACCTTTTCCAAAAAGATGAGCAATCGATTTAGTTCATCTATTTCAGAAATAGTTTTGCCCTAAAATTATTTTAATAAATACTGTATATAATTTATTACTTAAAAATAGTTTCACTTTTTGCTTTAATTAATAATTAAACTGCTTATGTTTTTTTATTCTTTAGTAGAGGCAAAAGTTATAAAGTGATTTAACTGTTTAACTTTCTTGTTGAAATAGATGTTCATTTGGATTTGGAAGACCGCTTGGCAAAATTTATGAAGACAGAAGAAGCCATTATATACTCATATGGGTTTGCCACCATAGCCAGTGCTATTCCCGCTTACTCTAAGAGAGGAGATATTGTCTTTGTGTAAGTATTCTTTACAGTTTGGAAATACTGACTGTATTAGAGAGTTACTTCATTAGAAGCTGTCTACCAAGAGCATAATCATTTTTAATTTATTTTCTTTCTTTCCATTTTTTTAATTGTATTTTTGACAATCTTTACATAGTTAATTAGGGCACAGAAGTTCAAGGGCTACAGAAAAATGGGTAAAACTATCATTTCCACACACATTTTTTTTTTAAAGATTTATTCATTTTATTATAGCCAGATATACACAGAGGAGAAGAGACAGAGAGGAAGATCTTCCGTCCGATGATTCACTCCCTAAGTGAGCCGCAACGGGCCGGTGCTGCGCCGATCCAAAGCCGGGAACCTGGAACCTCTTCCGGGTCTCCCACGCGGGTGCAGTGTCCCAATGCCTTGGGCTGTCCTCGACTGCTTTCCCAGGCCACCAGCAGGGAGCTGGATGGGAAGTGGAGCTGCCGGGATTAGAACCGGCGCCCATATGGGATCCCGGGGCATTCAAGGCGAGGACTTTAGCTGCTAGGCCACGCCGCCGGGCCCAACACACATTTTTTTAAATTACATTTTTGACAATCTTTACATAGTTAATTAGGGTAAAAAGGTTCAAGGGCTATAGGAAAGTGGGTAAGACTATTATTCCCATATTGTTTCCTTCATGTTTAAAAGGGGGTATTAAGGGAGAAGCCCCACCCAATTTCCCATCCTCCCCAGGTCCCGGATGTAGAACATGCTCCGAGGTTATTGCTCAGGTGGTTTTGATAGTTCACCAGTTATGCATCGCTGCCAGTCTTGCCACTCCAAGCACGATGAGGTCGTTGAAGAATCCACTAATTGACATAGTCCATCCTAGAGTCTCCTTTTGCCCAGTATTTCGCTGCCAAATATAGCTGAGATGATTGATTGACCTGTTCTGTCCTCTGTCTTTTCATGGTTAGGGTTCTGAGTCCGGCATTTCATTTGGGGGATCCCCAAAGAAACTTTGTCTGAGGTGTTCCCAGAGCAGATTCTTGTATGTACTAGCAAGCACAGGGCCCGGCACAGTTCATTGCCCTGATCAGCTGGTGGTTGCAATTGCTGGGTCGGTTCTGTTTTCAGCCCCGACTTCCACTGGAACCAATGGGTGTTGCAGTCCAGCCTGATTCTGCCCAGCACAAACTCGGCCCTCACATAAACAGTGGGAGCTGCAGCCTAGTCAGAGCGACCCATAATAACCCCCATCAGGCCTGCCCCCTACCCTGGTTTGCCGGTGTGTGTAGCAGACTAGTCCAGTCTGTCCAACATCCCATTTGGCTCTCGTAAATGTCCATGGGTATTAAAGCTTAGTTCCATCTAACCAGCTCAACTATCCAGCCCTCATGGATGTTGTTGGGTGCCTCTCTGTCTAGCCACCCCAGTCCCTGTCCTAGTTTTCGTGCCCTCCCGTGGGAGTGGTAACCCAAGAGGGAGGAGCCCACTATTTCCCTTCTAGGCCACTCCCACTCCTGGATTATGCACTCTCCAGGTGGTTCTGTGGTTTGACTTGACAGAATTAGTCGCCAGTGTGCCATCTTCTGCCAGCTGATGCTGTGGCTAAGCCCAAACAACCCTCACCCATTCTAATTTTGTTTGTACCAGTGGGAACAATTAGCCCAGCCTGGCTTTTCCCTGATCTAGCGCACATGAGGCCCACAGGTGTTGTAACCCTGCTTAGTCTGGTCTGCCCCCATCCCAGCTCACACTCTCCAGTGAGAGTAGCTGTCCAGCAGGGGAGCCCCCCCCTTATTGTCCTGCCAGCTCTGCCCCCTCCCTCCTGGTTCTTACATGTGCTGTTGGGCACTGCAGTCACATCTGGTACAGGCAACCTCACCTTGTCATTCCGTATTGTGCACTGGTTTTTGTTGCGACTGAACCTGGCTCGACCCACATTCTGTTCTGGTGTTTGGATTTGCCAGTGGATGCCGAAAACTGATTCAGCCTGGTCTTCCCCCTTCCCATGCCAAATGTGTGCCAGTGGAATACTTTCCATGGCCTGTTCTGGGCTGTTTCTTATCATGCTTCTTGCACTTACCTGCAGGGACTGTGTCCTGCCAGAGGAGTTGCCCAGTCTCCTCCATCGGAACCGCTCCCAATGCCAGAATTTGCGCATACCAGGGGGTCCATGAGCCAGCCCCACTCAGTTCACCTCCTGTGTCCTAGTAGGAACAGTAGCCTTTCCTGACTGGCCTTCAGAACAATCTGGTTCTTACTGTTGGATGTTTCAGCCCAGCCATGGTTTGTTCATACCCACATACAACTCACACATGGCTCAGTAGGGGCTGAGACCTAACCTAGCCCATCCCACATCTACCCTGCTCCTCCAGAGCACCAGATGGTGTTGGAGTCTGACCCGGCTCGGTGCATCCAACCCCAGTCCACACTCATGCCAAGGGAGACTACAACCATATCCTGATCAGAAAACAGCCCCCATTCCAGCCCACACGCTTCTTGGTGGGAACCTCAACCCAGCTAGGGTTGTCCCCTTAGCTCCCCAACTGGGCCTGTTCCCAACCGTAGATCACGCACATGCCAGTGGTTACTTTGACTCAGCTTGGCACAGCCCCTCACATGTCCTAGCCCCTGCCTTAGACACTGTGGTTTAGCATCCCTGGCTCCCGCAGACCAGTAGGTGTTATAGCCTAGCTCGGCATGACCTGCTTTCCATCCTGGTTTCTGATTTTGCTTGTGAGCTAAGCATTGTTCAGTCCTGCCTGGTCCACCCTGTTCCATTACCAATTGACACATTACCCAGCTGTTGGAGCTACTTTGCCCAGCTTGTCCGACCCTCAGGTCTGGACCATGTGTTCACCAGCAGAAGCTGTGACCCGCCAGGGAAGTTTCCCAAGTTCCTCCACTTGACCCACTCCTTGACCCAGTTCTCATCCAGTGGGTTTTAAGCCTGTGCCTGGCATAGTCTGGCCTTCCATTTGGCCTTGTATGAGCTGGTGAATGTTGCAGCCTGGCCTACCCCACATGATTACCCCAGATTAGAGATGTGAATCTTCTACTCAAAGGGTGTTTAACAATGTCAGTGGTCACTTATCTACCATTGGATTGATGTCCAGTTGAGATGTACCATCTTCCCCTCATAAGTCCATGGTCATGTCCTCGTGAAAGTACCCCCATTGCATGACGGAGTCCCTTGGCTCTTTGTCACCCATCTCTCTCAGTCCTTGACCTCTGCAGACCTTGCTTTGTGGCTTATTAGGGACACTGGAGTCATGAGTTAGGAATGTTCTTGGCTGCCCATAGGCAGATCTGCACACTGGTGCAGAGAGTGGTGGAGCGGTGAAGGGAAGGGGCAGCAAGCAGCTGAGCAAGGGCTGGCCCAGTCCAGGCAGCTGACTGCACCAGCCACAGCATCTGTCCCTCCAGCCCAAACCTCTTATCTTTTAAGATAGCTGTTAAGGGCTCTCATTTTAAGTCTCAAATTTACTTTTGTTTCCTGTTTTTAAGATTTATTTATCTGAAAGATTTACTACGAGAGAGAGTGAGGGGAGAGAAAAACAGAGGTCTTACATCTGCTGGTTCACTCCCCACATGGCTGCAACTGCCCGGGCTAGGCCAGGCAGAAGCCAGTAGCCTCATCCATGTCTCCCACATGGGTGCAGGGAGCTAAGCACTGGTTGTATTCACTGCTGCTTTTACAAGCACGTTAGTAGAGAGCTGGATTGTAAGTGGAGCAGCCAGAACTAGAACCAGTGCCCATGTGGGATATCAACACTCAAGGCAGTGGCTTAACTTGCCACACCACATCACTAGTCCCGGTCCTGTTTTCCTTTTTAACACCATAGCCAGAGTAATCTTTTAAAAAATACAGATCTGATTAAGTCACACTCCATTTAAAGTATTTAGGAGTTTCCATCTTTCCTAAAATAAAGACCTAAGGCCTTAATGTAATCTTGTGGGTACCTTTGCAGACTTCCCTTGCACCATTTTCCCGCAGGTGATGAGATTGCTTGTTTCCCATTTCTCCTTAGGGCCTCTGCACTTGCTGATCCTGCTGCCTAATCTACTGTTCTTCCTGCTTAAAACTTGCTCACCTTACACTTGCATCACCTCCGCAGGGGAGCCTTCTTCAGCCCCTGAGAACAGGGCAAGTCAGAATGTGGTGTCTTTCCCAGCCTGCTCACGTGGACACTCACTGATCATGCTGAGACCTCTCTCACACACACATTCACACCTTGTTCTGTATACTTGCTTCTGTCTCACTTTGGTCTTCAGTGGCGTTTAGAGCAGTTTGTAACTTTGAATCGCTTTTTGCTTCAGTTTTCTTGCTAAGAAACTGTGGCCTCTGATTGTCTTACCATTTAGGAGCACCTAATAATACGTAGTGATCTAATGAGTGAGTGACTGACTGAAATCTAGCATTCAGAGAGGGCTCCAGCTGACTGAGAGTAGCCTGGCTCCCGCGCTGCCGTACTTTCCCAGCCACAGATCCTTGCACTGTGCTGCTGCTGAGCTAACTGACCTGCCACAAGCTTTAGACTCACTCGTTTAAATAGTGTTTCTAGGGTTTATAAAAGCATGGTCAGAACTTGCATGTCATTCGTTATTACTTTATGCAAGCACCCCATTGTAAAACCGTTTTTGTCCTAAAAAAATGTTTGTTACATGTGAACATGTATACTTCCTTTGTCAAATAATAAATAATGTGTTTTCCTGTTTATTTTTTTGCTCTTAAGCCTAAGCTAAATTTACTTCCATGTATTATACCAAGTCTCTTAAAACTTTAGTTTCCATTGAGTCATTAGAAACTCAATTTTTCATGGATAGGATTGGTTTGAATGCAAAAATAAATGCTAAAGATAAATACAATGTTTGGAATTGGAATTTGAAAACTCCCATTAGGCACAGGCACTGTGTTTGCACCCTTATTTCTTCCTTATTGAATAGTGGCAATACTTCAACTGCACTGGGTTCCAGTACAGGGATCAGTCAGGTGTTACAGTCTGTGCCATCTTACTTTCTATACCCTTTTAAATTAGTCTGTTTAATTCTTGTAGAAAGTATCGAGAAGTCTGTATACCGTTTAGCAAGTCTGGTTTTTTGGTTTTTGTTTTGTTTTGTTTTCTGACTGCTTTCAAGCATTTCCATGTTTTGGCCTCTGTTGGTTTGACTTTTCTTGTTTAGATTTCACTCAGCCTCTTGGGTGGGCTTTTTGTTTGTTTGTTTTAAGTTGAGCACTTTTTTTTAGCCTCACTCTTGTTTTCCTTTTTCTCTGAGCTCTAATAATCCAAATCTCTTGTAATTCTACTGGCTCTACTCATTGCTGAGTCTGTCTTCTGTCTGTCGTACACAGTGAGTGATTCTCCTTGTTCTGTTTCAGTTCACTGGTCCTTGTCTCTGTCCCCTCCATGTTGCTGCTGAGGTTTTCTTATTTTTTCAGTTCTGATACAGAATTCTTCCCCATATATTCTTTTGCTTTGGTGAAACTGATCTCATTTATTGGCATTTATCATATTCTTTCATGCTATTTGATATCTTTTGATTGTTGATGTGATAGTTCTTTGTATCTTGGATATTTTCATATTATGTTATCCTTTATTTAAATCGTCTGTTGATTGGCTTTTCCTGACATTGTGAAACAGGGAAAGAGTCAGGATATGGTTATGTCATGATTGCCAGCACTGGGGCAGAGGGGGTTAATCCAGGGTCTCTGTTTGGCTTCCTTCCTTAGTATCCAAGGTGAGAGTTTCTTGTCTCCGTTGTTGGTAACCGCTGCTAAGCCTTCTCTACACTACTCAGGTGGGAGCGAGTCGGGAGCCCCACTGCGTCTAGTCAGAGACGAAGCTCAGTCTGTTGGTGTTCATGAAACCATATTCTGGGCCCGCTCGGCCCACTCTGCCAGGGGAGTTGGGTAGCTTTTCAAGGGTTGAAGTCCTGGTTTCCCACTCAGCCTTGCCTGACAATGATGTTTTTCCCTGGTTTTGGCTACAGAAAAGTGGTTATTACCCCACGATTTCTGTCTGGCAAGGCTCCAGTTGCTTCTCATAGTGTAGCAATGGCAGAGTAACATGTCAGTAAAATCAGAGATGCCACTGATGCTAAACATGCACCAGGATCATATGTATTTCATATGAAAGTGTGTAAGGTAATTAATAGAACCGCTGAGCCAAGAGGAATGGTGGTTTCAGAGAGGCAAAAAATGTGAGCTTAGAATAGGTTTAATGTTGCAGTTTTCTGGAAAGAACTTGTAAAGTGAAGTGCTAACAGGACATCCGAATGTTCAAGTGTGTTTAATTACTTACTGTGTTCACATTAGCAGTTGGAGATGTGAACAAAAGCAGGCCTTTTTCTGAGGATGTTGACAAGGTCTTTAAACCCTAGTTTGGTGGGTCTCTCTTGCAGAGATAGAGCCGCCTGCTTTGCTATTCAGAAAGGATTACAGGCATCACGTAGTGACATCAAGGTATTTCAGCATAATGATATGGCTGACCTGGAGCGACTACTAAAAGAACAAGAGATTGAAGATCAAAAGGTATGAGTCTTTTGAAGAAAATTATACAGTTCTTTTATACTTTCTAACCAGCTAAATTATATATGAAATGGTAATTTGTCATTGAAAACTTGCCTGCAGATCACATTTGGATATTAAGTAAAGGCGTTCTTGTTTATTAAATGTGCTTCGTGTTGGAGAGCCAAGTCTGATTGTAATTGCCTTGTCATTGCCCTAATTACATATAGCAAATTTGCAGGCAAGTAATCCAGGCAGCTTTCTACGACAGAAGGGCAGGGGTAGGGAGAGAAACAACAGTATGCACTGGGACACTGGATAGGCGAGGGGATGTATGGTCTCAGATGTGCATAACACCAGAGCTCATTGGGGTTTTAATGAGATGCACCTATTCATCTAAAGTAGACTTCTGTATTTCAGTATAAATCATGGCAGCACATTTTAACATTAATTTATGAACAAAGGAACACTCTTTCATCCCATCACACCTTCCTCTTGGAGCTCCGCACAGCTACTGCCTGTGAAAAACCCCTGCCAGTCTCCTGCAAGAGTTCCTGACCGACAGCCTAGTTTTCAGTTTTTCCTCTTGGGAGCCCACATGGCCCCTGCTGCTAGTGGTGGTAGTGGTGGTGGCTGCGGTGGCTTGGAAGCAGCTCCATTGTGTTCTGATTAGAGTACTACAGAGGGAGATGTGTCCAAAGCACTGCCATTGGAATTGGAATTTATTTCCCCCTGACAATAGTAATGGAAGAGATAGTGGTGTTCTGTGGCTCAGCTGAAGGACACTGGTATGAACTGCCCTGGGATCTGGGAGCCTGGTCACCTATGCTTTGTCTCAAATACTACTATCAACAGGCTGTGCCAATGTAAATAACCCACAAAGGTGCTCATCATGTTAATTTTCCATTTTCCCAAATATTTGCATTATTCATTTAGGATCTTGTTGTCTTTATTTAGATAACAGCTTAAGTATGGGACTTCATGAATATACAATTATGATGAATATGCATGGATTCATCATTTTATGCTAGATCTGTGGTAGGCCAGTAGTTTTTATTTATACAACTTTTAAAAATATGCAGGGAAAAATATCTTAAATTTGAGACCATTCCACTGGTTAATCTTTTTCTATAAATTATAAAAATATGTGCCTTACTCTGATTCAGTAATGAATCCAGCCTCACCAATTGAAGAACACAGCTTTGGAAATTAGGACAGGGAACCAGTGTGTTGTAGTTTATTTTACCAACTTAGTTGGTACAACTTTGGAGACTATATTCAAGTTTTGTGGGTCTTTTATTGAGATTTGTAATTCCTGGGACTGGGGCTGTGTGTGTGTATATGTGTGTGTATGTATAACAAAAAGTAAAATCATCTTAGGATTTACCTATATTCTACCATTTTTACCTTTTTTAAAATTTGTAATGTATTTTCCTGTCAACAGTAAGCTTTACATTTTGGATTTTAGAAGTGCTCTTTTTGAATCTCATTTTCATCTAAATAATAAGTTTGGAAACTCCTGAATGTTTTCTCCTTGAACATATCTCTACTTGAAAGCAAGTTAAAATACTGCTTGGATCGTCTCTGGACAGGGTCAGAGTGTCTGTAATATTGGTCCCAGTGATGGGTCAGTAGGAAAGGAAGAGTTTCATGGTTTTAGAAGGTGAGGACAGTGGGGTGATTTTTATTTTGTTTTGTTTTTGTCTTTTTTTTTTCTGCGTTGTGACTGCTGGTTATAGAACATTGGCAACACATGCAAGGAAAATATGACCTAATGACGGTCTCTTACCCTCCTCCTCCCTCCCCCCCCAACCCCGTCTCCATTCCGACAGTGATGATGCTGATCTTTGTTATACTTGTTTATCTTTTAGATAAATATATAGGCATCTAAATGCATAAATACTAGCTACACAGTTTTGCCTAAAATATCACCTTGGTCTGAAAAACATTTTCATATTCTCAGACAGTTCCCTTAGATCCCTTCCCAGTCATTCTAGAGTTGGAAGGTTTATTTGTGTTTTAATGTTCTCAAAATTCCTCAGCAGTGTGTGTGTGTGTGTGTATGGGAGAGAGACAGAGAAGAGAGAGAGAGGTACCTGTAAGGGTAATCAAAAAAATTCATGGAAAATGTATGTCATAAAAGGCAAGCTTTTCGAACTCCCCTTGTAATAGTGAAGATGAAAACCATGTTACTTGTTTATCTCAAAGGCAATCAAACATTGGGTTTTGAATTCATGTAAATAATTTTTAATCAATAAATCTTGTAAAAATATTGACGAATGTGTAATAGATTTGATATTGGGAGCCACTGAAATTTAAGACATCTGTTCTATTTTTCTTGTAAAGAATCCTCGCAAGGCTCGTGTAACTCGACGTTTCATTGTAGTAGAAGGTTTATACATGAACACTGGAACTATTTGTCCTCTTCCAGAATTGGTAAGGAACTGTGTTTAGTTTTCAATGTCTGGACTATTTGGCAGAAATACCTTTTGTTTATGTTGAAAAGTCTTACTTTTAATGTATAACAATTGTACTGCTTCATACAATAGATATTGTAAGCATCTTAAGTATTAACAAGGAAAATGTTAAATGCCTTTAAAGAGCAATTAAGACTTAATTAGCTTTTAAAAATCAACTTTATTGTGGTAAATTAACATGTAAAATGCACCAGATGTACGATGCCGTAAGGTTCAACAGATGTATACAACCCAGTCACTGCTTCCCATAGTCAAGACACAGAATACTTCCATCACTCTATAAAGTTCCCTCACGCTCTTTTTTAAAGATTTGTTTATTTTTATTGGAAAGTCAGATATACAGAGAGGAGGAGAGACAGAGAGAAAGATCTTCCGTCCATTGATTCACTCCCCAAGTGAGCCGCAATGGCCAGTGCTATGCCGATCCAAAGCCGGGAGCCAGGAACTTCTTCCGGGTCTCCCACACGGGTGCAGGGTCCCAAAGCTTTGGTCCGTCCTCAGCTGCTTTCCCAGGCCACAAGCAGGGAGCGGGATGGGAAGTGGAGCTGCTGGGATTAAAACTGGCGCCCATATGGAATCCTGTGGCATTCAAGGCGAGGACTAGCTGCTAGGTCACGCCGCCGGGCCCGAACCCTAGTTCTTAATAAACAGAAGATTCTTACCCATTGAGAAGTCATTTTCCATTCTCTCGGTGCCTTACCCTGTCACTCAGCTGCTGAAAATCCACAGTCTAATGTCTGTCTCTAGGATTTACACAATCTGAATATTTGCTGTAAATACTGTCATGCATTGTTCAACCTTTTTATGGCTGTCTTCTTTTACTTAGTACTTTTTTTTAAATAAGCTTTTTATTATTTGAGAAGTAGACACAAACACAAATACAGATAAGACATTTAATCTTGTTGAGCTTTTTTTTTTTTTTAAAGATTTGCAAAGAGAAGGAGTGAAGGAAAGACAGAGGAAGATCTTCCATCCACTAATTCACTCTCAAAGTGGCCGCAGTGGCCGGAGCTGAGCCCATCCAAAGCCAGGAGCCAGGAGCTTCTTCCGGGTCTCCCATGCAGAATTTCTGGCTTTTTTTTTTCTTTCTTTTTGAAAGCCAGAGAGATAGATTAACTACCTAGATGGCCCAAATGGCTAGTTCTGGGCTGTCCAAAGCCAGGAGCCAGGAACTTCATCTGCACATTTTTGATTAAATTCATCAGTGTCTGATTTTTTTTTTTTCAAAGATTCTATGTTGAAATTATTTTCTTCATTTCCTTTTTGTTCACTACCTCGTTTATAGAGCGTGATAGGTTTCTTGTGTTGATCTTGTGTAACTGATTTTATTAGTAAATGTAGTGGTTTTTTTGTTTTTACATAGAAGATATCTTCTAATGTGGTTTTACTTCTTTCCATTTCAAATGCCTTTTTTTCTTTTTCTTACCTGGTTCACCTGGCTAGCACTTCCTTTGTGCTATTAGCTAACAAGGGGGGACATTGTTGTCTTGTGTCTGATCTTGGAGTGCAAGCTCAGTGCTTCACCGTTTGATATGGTGCTCCCTCTTGACTTTTCATGAATGCCTTTGCCAAGTTGAGGAACTTCCTTCTTTTCCTATTATTGTTTTTTATCATGAGAGGTGGTTAATTGACTGTGGGATTCCTGTTTTATTTTAATGATCTTTCTGTTACTATGTCGGTACTGTTGCTAAATATTTTCTATAAGGTGAATTTTGGAAGCTGATAATGTCTCATTGATATTAGCAGATGGAAAAGAATCAGTGTTGAGAAGGTGTAATTCTTCTAAAATTAGTTTGGTTTTGGTAAAAATTCAACCAAACGCACAACAGAAACCACTCCCTGACCCCCAGCAATCTGACACTAATTGGCAAGAGTAGTCAGTAATATTTTAACGGTTGAAGACACAGTCAGAGATTTGTGATATGGCAAATCATTAAATACTTTGTGCACTGTTTCTGTAGTTTTAATGGAAGCTCTTTGTCATTAAGCCTATAGCAATTAAAATTAGGATTCTGGCACCAGAAAAAGATGCACAAATCAGAGAAAATCTTGAGAGCCCTACCACTTGTTGTGTCACATATATGTAAATTTAATAGTTGGTAATTGTTGTATTTTAAATCAGTCATAAAACTGATTCCGTACCATTCATGGATAAATCAGTTACACATGTGGAAAAATATACCTGTAGCCATATACTGTATATGCATTTTCTAATTATGGATTGTGTTTTGTTTTTTCTTTTTTTAAGATGTGAAGTAATTAGAAAATGATACATATACACCTAAACCCCTAGATGAGAAAGGAATTTTTTATAAACTCAGAAATGGGAGAAAAAAACAGACTAATACATAATAATGAAAGCATCCTGAATTTTAAAAGTTCATTGAATGAAAATTACAGCACAGCCACTAAGGTGATAGAATCTACCTTTCCCCATGAATGTTTAGATATAGGCAGACCAATTTCTAACAGATCACATATCTGTACATTTAAATGTTTAAATATTTCCTTTTTAAAAATTGGAATTGTGCTATCGCTTATTGAATAAAATCAAGTCATTTTAGAGCCTCTGTAGTCGGTTTCCATTATTCTTGGTGATCATTTTCCATAAAGTCATCACAAACTGAAGTGGGAAATATCCATGTATTCCAAATATGTGGTTAGGTTTCTGTGAGCCTTTCCATCAGTTTGATCAGCTGCTTACTACATTAGCTTGTTTTTAACGTGTTGCTGTTTAAAGGCACTTTATTTCATACATACTGTTGGCTCACTCACACTGGACTTTTGGTCTATGACCTTATAACTTGTGCTTGAAGGAAGCTTCCCAGATTCGTGTATTTTCTCTCTAATACATGTCATGACCTTCATGTGCTTAGGGACAGGACACTAGGCAGCGCTTCAGCTGGGGATCATTTTAAACAGTAAAATTACCCCCCAAAAAAGCCTCAAAATAGAGGAAATGTCAACGCATATGTAGACCATGGAAAAGATACTTGTTTAGATTTCAGAACTGGTACTCAGTCACTCCTGTGGCATTGTACATCAGATCTCTCTCTTTTTTTTTTTTCCTTTTTTTGATTATGTGGGGGGAAGGGCCGAGGATTGGGGGAAAGTGGGTAAGACCACTGTATCTCTAATTTCTTAATAACTGCAGCTATACATGACTGAAAGGTGCTCCAAGTTTTGGTCTTGGAGAAAAGAGAAATTTTAGCATGTAGGTGAATTGACCTATATGAAATCTGCAGTGAAATTTAACTGTGTATGTTTATTTTATTTTTAATAAAATAAAATTAGCATTCTGTGTGCTGCCAGTCATCAATGTGATAAAGTTGTGCTTTATTTAACACCTAGGTCAAATTGAAATACAAATACAAAGCAAGAATCTTTCTGGAGGAAAGCCTTTCATTTGGGGTCCTTGGGGAGCATGGCCGAGGAGTCACTGAGCACTTCGGAATCAGTGTAAGTTCATTTCCCTCATCTAGGTCGTAGGAAGTTCAGTCTGCTAGGCATGCACTCACCTGCCATCTCATGCATGCCAGGGGCCACCGTCCCTGTGTACCTGTAAACTCAAAGGAGCCAGTTCACGTGGGAGCATTTGACCCTGGATTTTAAGGTCTCTAGAGACAAATCTTGCCTTCCACATATTTATTAAGATCATCCAGAGTCCCGTTAATGTTCTTTTACGGACCTTTAAGATGGCAGTGAAGGAGTTTCTGGCATTTAAAATTCCATATGATTCATTGGGCGGGGGGAGGTAGATGCAATTAGGCCACTTTTTTATATAGAGAGTACCCTGGAAACACCACTAACATGGACTCAGCCAAGCCCTGGAGACCGCCAACGGCAGCAGTGATCGTGTGCCGTTTCCTGTAGCTGAAGGAACTGGCCCAGGCTGCCCAAAGCACTTATCAGCTTGCGCTTTCAGAACCTCACAACTGTCTTTATCAACCACCGCAGGAAGAGTTGCGGGAACTTATTCTCCAAACCCTAACCAGAAAAGCTCTGAAAGCTGCTTTACAAATTGAAACTGTACAATAAAAGGTTGCCTTAAGTTGTCTGTAGCCCACTAATCATGCCGTCATTTAGAGAAAAGAGTGCAGTGAGTATCACATGAAGGTAGTTAGGAGCACACTGCCCCAGGACAGACCCATACTGCCCTGTGCTAGCAGTTCCATACACTGAGAAATGCAGTGTAAGTGAAAACATCATTCAAGCAGAGTTAGCAGTACAAAAGAGCCATTATGAAAATGCAAATGGGAAAAACACTGACTTCACTCTTCATAGTTTTCTAAATGTTTTCAGTAGTTATCAGCGAAATATAACATGAGGGTTTTAGAGCACAGAATATTTGGGCCTCACCTGGATACTGATTCGAACAAATGCTATTAAACATTGTGAGGTAATCAAGGGTATGTGAATACTGAATATTTGGTGATATTAAGGACTTACTAACTAATCTTTTCATGTATGTTTTTTCCACATGCTTAGCACTTCATTAATGATATCCACAAACGGTAGAAAGTAATAACTAAGCACAAAAGAAAAAATAAGCAAACTAAAATAAAAAAAAAAAAAAAAATCTATTCCTCAAGGAGTCTGAGGAGTCTGAGGAAAAAGAAGGGAAAGAACTTGAACCCCAGCCTGAGCCTGTGGACCAGAGCCAAGTCCAGTGGCAGCCTCAGCTCCACTCCTGTCCCAGGCTCCACCCCAGCCGCAGCCCCAGCCCCAGTCTGTACCCCAGCCACTGCCTGAGACTGTGCGGTAGCAGTTTCACAGCCACCACCTCAGGTTATTCAGGAGCAAGGGCATCTTCCTCCTGAAAGAAAGGAGTTTGCTGTGGAGTCTGTAAAACTCACTGATGTGCCAGTAGAGCCCATCTTAACAACCCATGCAGAGAGCAAAACCAAAACTAGGAGCAGAAGTAGAAGTCGAGTTAGAAATAAAACAAGCAAGAGTAGGAGCAGTAGCAGCAGCAGTTCTAGTAGTAGTTCAAGCAGGAGCCGCAGCGGGAGCAGTTCCAGTACGAGTGGCAGCAGCAGCAGACGGTAGTAGCAGCACTAGTAGTAGCAGTGAAAGTAGAAGTCGAAGTAGGGGCCGGGGACATAACAGAGATAGAAAACGTAGACCGAGTGTGGATCGGAAGCGAAGGGACACATCAGGTCTAGAAAGAAGCCACAAGTCTTCAAAAGGTGGTAGTAGTAGGGACACAAAAGGATCAAAGGATAAGAATTCCCGGTCCGACAGAAAGAGGTCCATATCAGAGAGTAGTCGATCAGGAAAAAGATCTTCAAGAAGTGAAAGAGACCGAAAATCAGACAGGAAAGACAAAAGGCGTTAATGGAAGAAGCCAGGCTTGCTTAGCCTATTTGCAGCAGATTTCTTGATGAGTACAAAGGATTCCCTTTCCTTGTAAGGAGGATGCTGCCTTAAGAATTGCGTGTTGTAAAAAGTCTTTTTGGAAAATACAGATTGTTTACCAGACATTCTTGTACTTTTTGCATAATTTTGTAAGAATTATTTATCAAAATTATGTGAGGTTCCAACATATGTAAGAATAATAATAATAATAGAAAATGATTAACATAAAAAAAAAACTATTCCTCAGGAGTATAAACAAGCTCCACACAATAATCCGTTCCTACAGTGTCACTCTTATACCTAAGGTGACATTGTTCGTGCTCAGTGATCACAGATTAGGGAAAACATGATTTTTTCCTTTTGTAAGGACTGGCTAATTTCACAAAGCATGTTATTTTCCAGTTACATCCATTTAGTTCCAAAAGGCAAGACTTTGTTCTTTTTTGTGGCAAAGTAGTATTCTACAATGTATATGTACCCCATTTTCTTTTTACACTCACCTGTTGATGGGCATCTGGGTTGATTCCATTTCCTAGCTATTGGGAATTGCACTGGTATAAACATGGGATTACTGGTAACTCTGGTAATACTGATTTCATTTTGTTAGGATAAATTCTCAGGAGTCGGTGACAAGTCATATGATAGATCTGTTTTCAGATATCTGTAATTATTACCCGCCTTGGTGATTCTGAGGGTTTAAGATGTTTCTGTTTATTTGAGAGATGCAGACAAAGGATGCTCGCTCCCTCAATCACCACAGGGACCACCATCTGGGACTGAAGCTAAGTGGGAACTCAGGCCAGCTCTCCTGTGTGGTGTCAGGAAGCCAGTAACTGAAACCATCACCACTGTCTCCCATTATGGGAAGCTAGAATTAGGGGCAAGAGCCTGTTTCCTAACAGAGGCATTGTAGTGGAACACTTGGACTGGTCCGTTTGTTCCAGTTTGGTTGGAAATTCTGTTGCAAAGATGTTGGGATTTTTCAAACAATAAAAGGTAAATTGAATATAGGAGTCAAGTACTTAAAACTTAGATAAATTTATTTCTATTTATCTCGAGTGCTTCCAAGCGTGAAAGCATGCTGTTATTTTAGGAAGGAAATAATCTTTTGATAGAACTCTGACATTTTATGTCATCTTTGATTACCTTTTACACTGTGAGTACAGTGTCAGTGCATGATGAAATGGCATAAAGTATGCAAGGTGCCACGTTCTCAGAGGTGGCGTGAAGCCACAGCTGTTACCCCGTAGACTCCTGTGATACGTCCTGTGTCCTCACCTAGGCTATCTCGTTCAGTCCGAATGTTGACAGACATGGTCAATGTTGAAGATTTCCTCCAAGTTTGACATTGCCATTGTGGCCCTTTTAATTGTGGAGTAACTCACTCTCTTTGCTTTCCTGGCAGATTGATGATATTGACCTGATCAGTGCCAATATGGAGAACGCATTGGCTTCTGTGGGAGGGTTCTGCTGTGGCAGGTCCTTCGTGATTGACCACCAGGTGGGCTCTCTTTCCCTCTGGTAAAATGTATTACTTATTTGAAAGGCAGAGTGACACATGAGAAAGGGAAAGAGAGAGAGCTCTCCCATCTGTTAGTTCACTCCAGATGACGACGGTAGATAGAGCTGGGCCGGGCCGAAGCTGGGAACCTGGAACTCCATCTGGCTTTCCCACATGGGAGGCAGGGTCCAAGTACTTGGGCCGTCATTTGCTATTCTTCCAAGCTCATTAGCGAGGATCTGGATCAGAAACCGAGCAGTTGGGACCCAAACTGGTCCTCTGAAATGTGATGCCAACATCACAAGCAGAAGCTTATCCTCTGGCTCCACAGTTAGGCTCTTTAAAACAAAAACAAAACTGCACCAGGTGAAACTTCAAAATATTCTTTTTTTTTTTTTTAAGATTTTATTTATTTTTATTACAAAGTCAGATATACAGAGAGGAGGAGACACAGAGAGGAAGATCTTCCGTCCAATGAGTCACTCCCAAAGTGACCGCAACAGCCGGTGCTGTGCCAATCCGAAGCCAGGAACCAGGAACTTCTTCCTGGTCTCCCATGCGGGTGCAGGGTCCCAAAGCTTTGGGCCGTCCTCAAAAGCAGGGAGCTGAATGGGAAGTGGAGCTGCCGGGATTAGAACCGGTGCCATATGGGATCCTGTGGCGTTCAAGGCGAGGACTTCAGCCGCTAGGCCACGCCACCGGGCCCAAAACTTCAAAATATTCTGCTCTGAATTTATCACACTGTTTTTGTCTATAATATAAACATTTAGGAATTACGTCTTTAACAGTCTTTTTTGTCTTTTAAGATTTATTTGTTTTATTTGAAGGTATTTACACAGAAGAAGAGGCAGGGAGAGTCAGACCTGGCATCCACTGATTCAGTCCCCAAATGGCCACAGTGGCCAGGGCTGGCCTGGCCAAAGCCAGAAGCCAGGAGCTCCATCTGGGACACTCACGGGCCTGGGGCCCAAGTACCTAAGCAATCTTCCACTGCTTTTCTAGGAGCTGTGTTAGAAGAAGGGCAGCCAGGAAACGAGCTGGCACCCATATAGGATGCCGGTGCTGCAGGCTGCGGCTTTACCCACTACACCCACAATTTTGACCCTGTGTGTTTGGTGGCTGGGTTTTACTTTCTCATCCTATGCACATACTGTTTAAGTAGTTAGTGTAGAGGAAATCAGTAATTTTGGAATATTTACCAATATGTGTGTATGTTTTTGATTTGTTATTTTGTTCTCAGCGACTCTCTGGCCAGGGGTACTGCTTTTCAGCTTCGTTACCTCCCCTGCTGGCTGCTGCCGCCATCGAAGCCCTCAACATCATGGAAGAGAACCCAGGTAAAACCCTCATAAGCCCAGGAAGTCAGAGAAATTGCCAGGGACATGGACCGTGTTCCAGGTTTGCTTTTGGAGGAATGACCCAGAGAAAAGTGCCACACAAAACTCTGGCTCTGAACTCTGTTGTCTGGCATTCACAGGCAGAGTGACAGTGAGGAAGCTGTCTATGCCGCAGGGACGTGGGTCAGAGCTGAGGTCAAGCACAGCAGCCCGTCAGAGGAGGAGCTCCTGGCTGGTTCTTGATCTGTCAATAAGCCAGTTGTTGCTGAGTGTGTAGTTGTTTCAGAAGTTAACTGAAGTGCACTGCCTTGTTATCCATCTAACTAATCATCGTTTGGTACTAAAGGCAAAACAGCCCTGCTCACAAAGAACTTGCTTAGTGCTCAAGAAATAAAAGTCAGCTAAAAATGTCACATGGTGTTTGGCTGCTGCAGCTCTGCCAGCGTAGAACAGAACGTAACACAGGGAGAGGCAGGCTTTACCCAGTATTGAGAGAAGCAGCTGTAGGAATGCTTGCACACTCAGTGTGGCCTCGCGTTCCTGCTTGCTGCAGTTGCCCCCTGTGAATGAAAGGAAAATATCAAGAAAAGATCAAAAAATTCTTTCAGTATGTTTTTTTTTTTCTGTTATTAACCAAATTGTTTAGGACCAGGAATAATAGATTCGTGCCCTTTGATTTTTAGCCGTTTTATCTATGGAATCTCAGTAAGAATGTAAGCCACTTTTATGCTCGGAAGGCATAATCCCAGCTTGTGCTGACAGTGAGGTGGCAGCGAGGGCAGAGCGCAGCTGGTGCCAGTGAGCGTGTTCTCTTGCTGCCTTGTGAGGCTGTGCAAGGATTGGCTGCAGTTCATATTGATGAATTTGAACTGAACCTTTAAAAATATTTTTGAATCAGTGCTATCAAATGTTCCAAATACACTGTCAAATGTTTTTCTTCATCCAGGTATTTTTGCAGTTTTGAAGGAAAAGTGCCAAAAAATTCATAAAGCATTACAAGGGTAAGTTTCATGTATGTCGATCAGTGGGAACTTTTAGTCAATGTAAGTTTTATCTGTAGCACCCTCAAACAACTATTGGGAACTTTAAATAGACTTGGCTTACTTTGACTGAATTTGCAACTAAGAATCCAAAAACTTCACAAATGTTAATTTATTTATGTAAAACTAGAGCAGCCATTTTGTTTCTTCTAAAGAATCATTCTAGAAATTAATCAAATTCTTCATAACGTATTACCATATAGGAGATACAAAGCAACCCATCATCTTACTGCCAACGTTAGCCAGGTTAGACTTTTTTTTTTTTATTGTTAAGTCAGATATACAGAGAGGAAGAGAAACAGAGAGTAAGGTCTTCCGTTTGATGATTCACTTCCCAAGTGACCGCAGTGGCTGCTGCGCCAATCCGAAGCCAGGAGCCAGGAACTTCTTTCCAGGTCTCCCACACAGGTGCAGGATCCCAAAGCATTGGGCTGTCCTTGACTGCTTTCCCAGGCCACTAGCAGGGAGCTGGATGGGAAGTGGAGCTGCTGGGGTTAGAACCGGTGCCCATATGGGATCCCAGCACATTCAAGGCGAGGACTTTAGCTGCTAGGCCACTGCACCGGGCTCAACCAGGTTAAACTTTGAGCATCTCCTCACATGTATGCAGAAGAAAGGATGTAGTTATGTATTAGTACATAGATATCAAGGCAAATTATCATTGCCTTAAGTGAATTTTATTTTAAATTATGACAAGGAAAGGAAATAGGGAAAACTGAAGTGAAACTTCTAAGTGTTTCTTTAAAAAAAAAAAAAGAATGCAGAGAGGTAGTTCTTTAAGCATCCTCTGGAGTTGAAGAAAAGAGTTAGGTTGGTGATATCTTCAGGCTGATTTTCTCATATGGCCCAAGGTATTTCCTTTTGCCTTTCTCAGTTGTGAAAGTCCTAGCTCTCTTTCCAAATGCAGAAACTAGAGACTTGGCTAAAGGGAGAGTCGGTCGCTGAGCACATCACAGCTGTTACAGTGAGGTACAGCCGGGGACAATTGAAGCTCTGGGTGTGTCTGTCTGATAGACAAGTTCTGCATGATTTATGATAGAGGTTGGTTCTAGGCACGTTAGTTTGTGAAATATTGATATGCCAAACTGTTTTGAGGGACTAGATACAGTTGCTAGTAAGAGGGAGGTGCACCTGTAGAGGCAGCACACATTGGAGAAGTTAGGAGTTGGGTATGTTAAGCTTGACATGTCTGTAAGGTATCAGTGTGTCAGATATCAGGAAAGCAGCAGTTGACTAGGTGGTGAAAGCTTTGAGCTAGAAATAAATTTTTTGAGTCTTTTGCTGATTATAGCATTTCAGTGTGAAGACATCAAAATCAGCTCAGGAGAAGAAATGGCCCATAAGGAAGAAACGGACTAAAGAGTCTGTGATCCTGGAGTCCACTAAGAAAGTTTACATAGAGGGTCAGCTTGTGGCATGTGGCTGCCTTCTGAGTCAGACAAGGGATTGGGTTTCGTAAGATAGGTGTTTCTGTGAGTTAATGAGCCTGTCAAGGAGCAAAAAACCTGATAGAAGTAGACTCGGGCCTACTAGCGCAATAGCTTTGTGGCTAAAATCCTTGCCTTGCATACACCAGGATCCCATATGAGCGCCAGTTCTAAACCTGGCTGCCGCACTTCCCATCCAGCTTCCTGCTTGTGGCCTGGGAAAGCAATGGAGAATGGTCCAAAGCCTTGGGATCCTGTACCCGCATGGGTGACCCAGAGGAGGCTCCTGGCTTCTGGCTTTGGATTGGCTAAGTTCTGGCTGTTGTGGCCACTTGGAGAGTGAACCAGCAGATGGAAGATCTCTCTCTATGTCTCTGCTTCTTTGTATAAATCTCACTTCCCAATGAAATAAATAAGTAAATCTTTAAAAAAAAAAAAAAAAGAAGAAGTAGGCTCAAGAGAAGCTCAGAAGAGTTGAACACAGCTTTGATAACTATTTGGAGGAGTTTGGCTGTGGAATAGGAACCAAGAAACAGTATCGTGACTGGAGGAAGAAATGGGTCAAGAACATGATGCCTTGTTTGTTTTGAATAGCATCCAAATTCCACTCCCTTTCTTCTGCTGCTCGGTCGGAGTGTCTGTCGTGCCCCAGTTTCACATTTGTATCTGATTGAGCTAAGTATTTTCATTAGTGTATTTGGTCAGTCTTCAGACTGTGTTTTTATTGCTGTATCTGATTCTACTACTGTATGAGCTTTAGAGTACAGTTCCCCCAAAATTCTCGCTAAAATTTGCATTGGAATTGCATCAGACTTTTCGATTAATGTGGAGGGAATTGCCGTCCGTGAACATGACTGTGCTGTTTGAACCTTCTTTCGTGTATTTTGTGTATTCTTGCAGAGTTTAAATTTATCCCACAATGTCCTTGTTCCATGAGGGAGTTTCTAGATATCCTTTTGATTTTATTGCTGTTAGCTTTCCTTCCTTTTTCTTCTTGGTTATTACTGTCTTTATAAGAAAAAATATTCATTTGTATTTGAAGGGCTATGTTGCAGAGAAAAGGAGAGACAGAGATTTTCTGTCTGCTGGTTCGCTCCCCAAATGGCTACAACAACCAAAACTGCGCCTGTCTGAAGCCAGGAGCCAGGGGCTGCTTCTGGGTCTCCTGCATGGGTACAGAGACCCAACAGCTTGAGCCATCCTCTACTACTTTCCCATCCAGTAGGAACTGGATCAGAAGGAGCAACCAGGACATGGATCATGCCCATATCAGATGCTGGTGCTTGGCAGATAGACACTTAGAATATGCCATGGCGCCAGCCCCAGGATTATTGCTGTTTATAATACCGATTTTCTCCAAACTGCATTCTATTGAGCAGACTTTCTAAGTTGTTAATTTCCATAATTTGGTTTGTTCAGGTATGAAATTGTACATAGAAATTCTGTGATCTGAAATAATAGCTTTTTGTCTTTGCTTCCTAGTTCATATACATCTTAGTTCCTTTTTTTTTTTTATGATTTATTTTATTTTTATTACAAAGTCAGATATACTGAGAGGAGGAGAGACAGAGAGGAAGTGGAGCTGCCGGGATTAGAACCAGCGGCCATATGGGATCAAGGCAAGGACCTTAGCCACTAGGCCACGCCGCCAAGCCCATTCCTTTGTTATTATTACATTGGCCTGTATCTGTAGTACTGGATTGATCAGTAGTAGCAAATAATGTTCTCTTTATAATTCCCAGTAAGGAATATTTTTTCATTACGTAAAAAAACTATGTGTAGGCTTTTGATGCATGGCTTTTACTGAATTTTTTTGGAGACCCTGCTTTTAAAATCAGATAGGTCTTGAACTTTAAAGTTTGTCTCATGACTGAATCACATTGATTTTTCTAATGCCTAATGTCTTTACTCTCCAGATTATTTGATTCTATTTTTTAAACTTAGATTTATTTAGCTGATAATTGACCTTAATTTTTAAATTTATTTTTGTTTATTTGGAAGTCAGAGACCTAGGTCTTCTATCTGCTGCTCACTCCCCAGATGCCCATGGCATCCAGGGCTGAAGCCAGGAATCTGGGATTCATTCCAGCTCTCCCACGTAGGGGCCAAGAAGCTCAAGGACTGGAGCCATCCTTCTTGCTTCCCAGGGTACACAATAGTCGGAAGCTGCAAAGGGTGCAGAGCCAGGACTTAAACCCAGGCATCCAACAGGGGATGTGGTGTGTCCCAAATGGCGTATTAATCACAGCACCACCCAACCACCGCATTTTGATGTTTTATAATTTAAATGGATTTAAACGTTTCCTTATATTCCCCTTTTTAAACTTTTTAAAATGTATTTGTTTTGTTTTATTTATTTATTTGTTTTTAATGTATTTGAAAGGCAGACTGGCAGGAAGAGATAAGAGAGATCTTCCATGTGCTGATTCTCTCTAAATGGCCGCAGTGGCCAGGTTTAATTCTAACCAGCCAGGAGCCCAGAACTCCACCTGCTCTTTCATGTAATTGGACTGTCATTCAGTGCTTTCCCAGACAAATTAACAGGGAGCTGGATCAGAAACAGAGCAGCTTGGACTGTAACCAGCACTGTGATGTGAGATGTTGGTATCACAAGCGGTGGCTTAAACCATGCACCACAGAGCTGGTCCCTCTACCACTTTTCAGTAATGTGGGAATCAGTGTTAGCATAACTTGAGCAAATGATTTGGTCCTTTCGTCTCTCTGCTTTGAATGTTGCCTGAAGTTGGGCAGCCCTTCGTAAGGCTGCCTAGATGTGCCTTTGGATAGGAGATAGTCTGTGATGATCTCTCTTCTGTATGTATTAGTTCTCCATTTTGCTTTTTCTTTCAACTTTGGTTTTATGTGGTTTTGTAGGTTTTCTCTTTTTTTGTTCTTTCTTTTCGTATACTCTTCATTGCATTACATTGCATTCATTGTATTGACAGTCATTCTGTAATGATTTTATTCCTTATTTTGCAGTAAATATAGTAAAGATTAACATTGCAGAGGCACTTGTAAGAAAAGAAAGTTTTCAGAATTTCCTATAATCAGTGAATGATCTTCTTTCGTCTCTGAAATAGGGGAGAGGGAGTCCGCAGCTTGTGCCAGTTAGACTTGATAGCAGAGATTTGAACGTGGCCCAGATTTCAGCAAGCATACTTGGTAGTTCCTGTCTGTCCCCTGGAACCATGAATACACAGCACCGCCCTGGTTGCGTGGTTGACTTCTCTGTCCCCGGGACCTAACCCAGTGCTCAGTATTTATTTACCCGTAAGGATAAATTGATGTGTTTGGCAGTTTTTCTTCAGTCAGTATGTAATAAGCTTTGAAGTTTAGCCTCTAAGTTTCCGAATTCAAGCTACAGTCCTGTGTCCGTTTGATATTAAGCACCTCTGACATTCCACATGTAGGCAACGAAACCTAAGACATTTTATTTGCTTTCCCAACAGCCTGCCCCATGCAGCACGTGAGATGAGCCTATTTGATCAAAGCCCAAGCCAGATGGAGCTGCGGTGGCTTGTAGGTAGTAGGAAAATTAGGCTATTGGATTCATGTGAAATGCTATTTGAAAAGCAATTTTTTAAGTTCTCCTCAGAGAATACATGACTTAAACGAAAACAATACTTCTTGGTGTGCGGTTTAACACTTCACAATTCACATAGGATATGGATTTTGAAACTGTGTTGCATGGTTTCTACATTGGTGAAAGAATTAATCTAGAAGATTGCTCCATGTTCCAGATGCTGGGATTCAGTGATTCAGATCTGACTTGCAGCCTGCTTTTGAGAGAGATCCTAACATGTATTACATTTAAAGAAAGAAGATGGGGTCTGGCGCAATGTTGACTAATCCTCCCCCTTCAAGTGCCAGGATCCCATATGGGTGCTGGTTCATCATTTCAGTGAGCCTTGACAGTGCAGGTTTAAAGTGAGCTCGGTGTGAGTTCTTTTTGGGCCTAAAATAGTTCATGGACATGTGTGTGCTTCCTTCCCCAGCATTTCCGGATTAAAAGTCATGGGGGAGCCCTTCTCTCCAGCATTTCACCTGCATCTGGAAGAGAGCACTGGGTCGCGAGAGAAGGATGTTAAGCTGCTTCAGGAAATTGTGACTCAGGTAAGTATTGGTGACTCGGGCCAATGTTACTGTTGACTTCCACCCTCACCGCAAGCAGATTTTCAGATGTTTGTTTGGGATGCCACCAGCCAAAACTCCCATCTGCTGCTGCACTCTCCCATATGCCCACAACGGCCACAGTTAGCTTGGGCCAGTGCTAATCACTAGGAGGCTCCATACTGGCCTCCCAGGTGTGTGGGAAGAACTCAAGCATGTCCGCTGTCACCACTGCACCACAGGGTCTGCATTAGCAGAAAGCTGGAATCCAGAGTGAGAGCCAGGACTTGAAACCAGATAGTCCAGTGTGGAACTCAGGTGTCTGAGCCACTCTGCCAAATACCTGTCTGATGTGGTGTGACTGAGCTGTGCCCTGATACTCAGGGTCCCTTGAGGTACCTAGCTCTACTCGGCCACGTTCACAGTGCCCTAAAAGGACAGGCTTTGGGTCACTTTTCATCTCCCACTGAAATTGCTGCACCCAATGCCGCATTGTAGTAAGTACACTTGGCTTCTACTGTAAATAACTAACCTTCCAGGAAACTCCCTCTCTGTATCCAAGGCCAGGCTATGGAGCATACGGGACAGGACAGGACAGGACAGGAAAGCAGTGGGAATAGCTGGTTCTCCTGGACTGCAGGCCAAGGTGGGGGATCCCCAGCATTCTCAGAAATGGTTCAGGAATCATGACGCTCCTTATCAGAAAGGGAGAAAGATCTTTGTGCAGTGTGCCTAATTTGAGAGATTTATTTAGAATTCTTTGTCTTTGGGAAGCCATTTTCCTACTAATTATGACTTCATTATGGAACAAAACGTGTCAGAAACTTGCCCGTTTCTGTCCTTAGCACTTCCTGTCACATGGCAGCTCAGAATACAGACTGGGTGTGAAGGTGAACTCTGTGCATCCTGGCTTAGCCTCCCTCTGTCCTGCAGGATCTGAGCCACCGACACCGGAACAGTGGCTCAATGAGAGCTGCATGTAGTTGGTGGCCTTGTAGAGTCAGTCATCAAAAAACCAACAGTGGAAACAAACCCAGAACCTGAGAGTCGTCGTAAGGGGAGAGTCAGATAAGGAACTGTCAGACTTGCAGTGAGATATCACTGCTGTTTCCAAGCACAAGTCTGCACTCAGGAAGATAACAGGCCTCCCTTAAAGGGACCGAGCTTGCTTCTGCTCCCTGAACCGCCTCAAAGCTTTTATTCTCATGTTGCATAAGTGTACATAGTCACAGAAGTAAATACAACATCATTGTGATGAAGGTTCTAAGGGAAACAGAGTGGACTAGTAAATTGGTTAATGACATAACCACGACTGGCAGTGTGGCCCGGTGAGCATCTATGGGCTGCAGTACCTGGTCTGTGCTGGATTCCTCAAGATCACTCCATTCCCCCTCAGATTCCCTCAGGCCAGGTCTGTGTGTGCTTCATGTCACACAGGCACAGTGTGAAATCCAATTGTGTTGTCTTGTTAGAGAGTAGGGAACCTGCTTTGTTGCAGAGAGACCAGTAAGCACCCACACATGCACACATCCTTGAAGGGCACTAAGATCCCAGAGCCCCCCTTTGGGCTCCAGTTAAGTGCTGGCCATCAGGAGCCATCAAGAAGGTCAGGAGGAAGGGGTGCAGAGTGGGGTCAGTGCAGGGACAAAGCATTCTGTAAACATTCATTTTGTGTTTATAGAAAGAAAACAGATCTCACCATTAATTTGTGTAGTCACAGATTCCAGCTTAGCAAAATTTAAGCTTGATTTACTTGAAAGGGAGAGAGCACAAGCTTCCACTCAGTGATTCAGTTGCCAAATGACTTCAACAGCCAAGGATGAGTCCAAGCTAAAGCTAGGGCTCCAGAGTTCCCTCGACTCTCTCACGTGTGTGGCAAGGGTCCAAGCACTTGGGCCTTCTGCTGCAACCTTCCAGGTACATCAGCAGGGAGGTGGATTGGAAACAGAGCAGCCAGGATTTGAATTGGCATTCTGATAGAGAATGCCAGTGTTGCAGGTGGCACCTTGGCTCACAGCATTGGCACAACCATCTTAAAAGTCTTTAAGTTATTTTATCCCACTTCCCTGTTTTCCTTCTCAATAGTTAAAGGAGGAAAAAATAATTTTGGTACTGTTTTGTCTTGTTTAAGCTTTGTACAATGGAGAGGTCTTTTTCAAGTTTATGTTAAATTGCTGAAAAGGACGCTTTCGGCAGATTGAGCTATGGTTTATGCTGTCTCCTAGCCAGGCAGGGCCGAACATGAAGCCCAGCCAAATGTTCTGAGGAAGTACTCACGCTTCCCGAGTGGAGGGTCAGCCGGGGCCAGCGTGGCCCTGTTACAGGCAGAAGCCTTGCTGCCAGCTGCTTAGAGCGACTGTTCTCTTTGTCCTGCCTCTTGCTCAGTTTGCTTTTTAAGATACAAGTCATACACCATAAAATGAGCTTCTTGGGAAGTGCTCAAGGGTTTTTAGTGTGTTCACAAGGTTATACAGTCATCATTAATTGCAAGATATTTTCATCACCCTGAAAAGAAATTTCCACAACCTATTACCTTGGTCTGGTGTTTGTGCTTTTTTTTTAATTGTGTTTTGTTAGAAAATGTTCTAATTTAAAATAAAATAAAGGCTGACTGTCAAGGAGAAGAGGCGGAAATGTTTCAGTCTCAGACCCTAGGAGCAGGTGTAACGCATGTAGGTCATTGTTGCTGTGCATCGCACACAGGCAGCAGTTTCTCTCCAAAGTAACACTGCCAGTGTGTCTGATGTCCAGCCCCAGCCTGAGCAGGAGGCCTGTGGTCATGCTGTCTCTCCGTGTTCTCACCCTGTTCTGTCTGAAATGGTAGCAGCTGTTTAAAAGTGCGGCCTCGGAGCAGGGGTTCGACCTAGGTTAGTGTTACCATGGCCAGCTCTGGCTCTGACTCCTGCTGCTGCTGACACACCCTGGCACGCAGCGGGGAGAGTGCGAGGAGCTCGGCCTGCCCAGTGCCAACTGCGTTGGTCATTTGAGAGGTGAACAGGTGGGAAAGATGTCTCTGCCCCTCAGTCAAGTAAGTACATAGTAAATGCAGCCCAAGCAGTGCCAGCCATATCTCAGAATGGTGGGACTCTGAGGAATGCCTGTCACTACAGGGTGTTCTGTGGAGAGTGGCTGCTGCTGGACGTTACGCAGCTGTGTTTTGTCTTCTAGAAGATGAAACTGGAAAGTCAGTGAAAACTATTGAGGGATTTCAGTGTACCTCCCGGGTTTAATTACCTCGGAGTCTGAACTTCATGCTGCCAATATATTCCCTTGTCTTCCTACAGTGCATGAACAGAAGTATCGCATTAACTCAGGCACGCTACTTGGACAAAGAAGAGAAGTACCTCCCTCCTCCAAGGTTGGTTCACATTAAAATAGGACTTTACTTTTTTTTTTTCCTTAAACACTGTAAAATAATGTTTGAAAAAATTTTGGAAGGCTATCACAGGGTAAGGAACAATGTCCTCTAAAACTGTACATCACCTGTTTTCATTCTTAAATATTTTCACTTTTTAGCTGTACAGCTCCATAGGGCCTACTGTGTGCCCTCCAGTTAACTCAGGAACAAGTGAGGATCCTGTCAGCTTATCTCTACCACGTCACAAGGGAGGCATGCTCCTTGCCAACACCCTCTGCCCCAGGAACAGGCCCACAAGGAAGGGGTGACAGCCTAGATGTGATGGCACATCACCTCTGCTGGCCATGGGCACATGCCGCCTCATCCAGCAGTCAGGCAAGGCAAGATTGGGGAGCTCTAGAGGCAGCAGTGCACACTCGCAGTGAGAGATGGGGAGCAAACCTGGGCTGTGTCCTGCACACAGCCAGCCAGCTCGGCACGCAGACTGCGTCAGCGGCAGCATGCTCAGGCTGCTCAGAGCAGGGAGCCCCTGAGCCCAGCCTTGGAGAGACGAGTACAGGCGGTTCCTGACACGTGCCGGCTCCATTCATGTTTTGACTTAATGGTGATGAGAGAAGCACTTTCTTTCAGTGCACTGTTTAGTAAATTACATGAGATGTTCCACATTATATGATGTAACAGGCTTTGTGTGAGGTGATTTTGCCCAACTGCTGACAGAAATGTTCTGAGCTCATATTGGGTAGGTGAGGCTACCTGAGAATGTTTAGTAGGTCAAGGGTTTGTTGCTCTTTTGAACTTGCCATATTTTCAGTTTCCCACGAGTTTGTCAGTGATGTAACCCATCATTGAGTCTATCTGGATATGTTTGTTGGGACAGCATGCCTTCTGGCAGATGAGGTGATAATGAGAGTTGCTTGGTACAGAGCTGACAGTTGCCTGGACACCCAGAGCACACGCTTCCAGAGGGTCTGGTATAACCTGAGCAGTGTGGGAGCACCCCAAGGAGAGCAGGCACAACCTGGGGCTGGGAGACACTGTTCAGGCAGGAGCTCAGAGATACCTTGAAAAGGCTGGCCTTATTCTTCATTGTGCTGGTTCAGATGTGATGCTGCATTGGCTTGTAGGAAGAACTCCGTGCCCAGTGCAGTGTGGCTTCAGAAGTGAACAGCCAAACATGAAGGATGCAGTTAAAGGATGTGAAGGAACCAACTCAGCCTGTCAAGATACTGTTTGCTTTACTTTCTGAAAGCTTGAGAATTTCTCTCTTGCCCCCAAGAGTTAGAGACTATCTGTGTAGGAGATAAAATCACAAATGTAACAACCAAGCACCCAGTAATTTGACAAGGATTATTCCTGCCATGTGGCCCATTCTACTTGGAGCCATAGATTATTGGAAGGACCTCAGGAATAGAGGTACACAGGAGGGTGCCTCTGACGAGAAATGTGTAGTGGCAGAGGCCAAGCTTCCAGCGGCTTCTGTAGGGCCGCAGCGCAGATGTGTTGGGCTTGGAGTGCACAGAGGGCGCGGCAGAGCTGCTCACCTCTGCTGCAGCAGCGGGCAGTTGGCTGCCGACGGGAGGGAACTAGTGCTCAGGCTGAGCTCCTGTGGCCCCAGCCAGCTAACCTGGCTGTGCTCTCACCTCATGGCTGTCTGTGTCCTTTCACTGTCTCAGCATCAGGGTCGTGGTGACAGTGGAACAAACAGAAGAAGAGCTGGAGAGAGCTGCAGCCACCATCAAGGAGGTGGCCCAGGCTGTCTTGCTCTAAGCTGAGCCCAGCCCCAATGACTCCTGCCACGCAACATGCAGAGGAACTTCCGGACTTGCAGAGACCTCCCGTCGCCCGGAGACAGCCCTAAGGAGAGCCCAGGGCTTAACCAGGATTACCACCGGCCGTTGCGCACATGGACCAAACATGAGCCCGGGAGAGAGACACTGATTATTTTTTAAAAAATCTAAAAACCCAGGAACTGATTTTTTTTTTTTAAACAGGACAGCTAATGACAGCATATAACAAATATTTAAATTGTGCTATTTAGTACTATTTAAAAGCTTTATTATCCTTGTACTTTATGTTCTTTTTGTCATTGTTTAAAACTGGAGCTTCGATTTGTCTTCCTTCTGTTGGTCGTGATTTTGTACGGACTCCAACATCCGGCATAGACGAGTGCGCAGCGGCAAAGCTGGGAGAGGCTTCATGTGCGCAACAAAATGTGCAGCTGGAGATCCGACCAGCACCTTTCCAGTCTTCATCATGTGAAGCCAAAACTCTGTAAAGGAGCACTTTGTTGTGGGATTACTGTGGACTTTTTCTTATATTTGATTCCTAGAATTTTTATATACACTAAATATTAAGGTGACACCATTTCTAATGTAAGCGTCCCTATCCAGAGAATATTCATTATAGTTCTACATAAGCAATAATTTAAATCAAATCTTATTTTAATATGATTGAGCTTTGCACTTACCTGTTGACTTCTAACCTGTTTAAAGAGAGGGTTATCATGTTGATTCCAGAATAAAAATCATATCCTTGCTATCTTACAGTATCGTGGATGTTTATGTAGAGAGAATTTGCCTCAGGAGCCACAACTGTAGGCTTTTTGTAAGCTAAAATAAGTGAGAAGTTTTAGGGTTTTTGCTTTGTTTTTGTTTTTTTGCTTTCCTTTTCAGCTTATGAATTCCAGAAATCTAAAAAAGATGTGAAGGCACTGAAAGAGTGAAATGTTCAAGCTGTGCTTTAGTTCCTTTTCTCTAAAAAATCAAGTCAGTGGTGTAAAGATTCACTAGATGTACTATAAAATTTTGCATAACTATTACATTATTCCTTCCCTTATTAAAGGTAGAGGAATAACATTGCAAAAGGAAAGTCATTTTTATAATCAGTTCACATTCACAAGAGGTCTTCATCGTCTTTTTAGGAAACACGGTTTTTTTAATGTTCTGTTTCTATCCTGCTTGAGTTCTTTCATACATACGTGCCTTGTGGTTGCTGCTGCTTTACAGGATCCAGTACTGTAGGGATGTGAATCTGTGTGTGTTTTTTTAATGAAATAAACCTACATTCCTGATGATCCATCTGTTTGCACATGTCATATTTTCAGCAGAGTGTTTAAGCGGTTTTGCAAACCTAGGACAGCATTATTTTGGTTTTGTTTCAGAAACTCATCTACTTTTTTAAATCCCTTTCTTGATATTCAACCAAAGAATTGTATATTATCTGAAATTTCCTGGGTTGCTATTGATAAGCATTGATAAGCTATTGATAAGCATTGTGTGCTTTTGTAAACAGATAAGTTTTTACTTTAATACTTCTTAAGATAGTTTCTGGATGTTAATTGCTACCTCTAAAAGTATGAGAAGTTTCTGGGAAGCAGCCCGCTTTATTTAACTTTAGGTAAGTACTATTAGAAATGTGCAGTGTCGGGCCCAGCGGCGTGGCCTAGCGGCTAAAGTCCTCGTCTTGCAAGCCCCGGGATCCCATATGGGCGCCGGTTCTAATCCCGGCAGCTCCACTTCCCATCCAGCTCCCTGCTTGTGGCCTGGGAAAGCAGTTGAGGACGGCCCAAAGCTTTGGGACCCTGCACCCACATGGGAGACCCGGAAGAGGTTCCAGGTTCCCAGCATCGGATTGGTGCGCACCGGCCCGTTGCGGCTCACTTGGGGAGTGAAACATCGGATGGAAGATCTTCCTGTCTGTCTCTCCTCCTCTCTGTATATCCGGCTTTCCAATAATAATAAAAAATCTAAAAAAAAAAAAAAAGAAATGTGCAGTGTCCACAGTCCAGTAATAATACAAACAGACACCCCAAAATTGTTAGAAAATAGTATTTAGATCCAAGTGAGACAGAATGCTGAGGACTTTTCATATCGGATGTACAGACACATTTCTGTCTTGAAAAGAGTGACAGGACTCTGAATGCTGTCGGTGATGGGCTAAAAGGTCAAGTTGGGAGTGAGAAGTGTGTAACTCATTTCCACTCAACACCTTTGCCCTTGGGGAGCAGGGACCCTCATGGCTGCTCCCTTTTTACTGTCTAGAGCGAGATTCCAGCTCTACAAAAGGGGAGCTTTAGTGTAAGTTGGAACACAAAAAGTAACAACATTTCATCAAACTCAGAGCTTGCTCTGATTGTACCCTATTTTATTTGCCACTGAAAGAAAATACCTCTAATGTGCTGTCAGTGGTCAGATGAGCTGCAGTATCAGAGTAATGTGTGTGCCAAAAGTGCATCGTAAGACCCGTAAGACCAGGAGTAATCGGCAAGGTCCTGATGCCATCTTCTCTTCTGGTTAGAAAACTTTAGTCCCAGAAGATGAAGATGTCCGGAAAAGTGGTGGCCACCTGCATGTGAGTATTTCCATGTGTCCTTCCAAAAGACACCAAATCAGAATACCCATACTTGACACCTATATTGTGACATCTATATTACTGCTCAGAGAATACTTTCAGAGAGTGACCCAGGTGGCGGTGCACAGAGAACATAACTTGTCTCTAGAGCAACATACCAAGAAAACAGTGTTTTTCAGGGATTCAAAAGGAAAACATCAGTAAAGGAATTTATATCCTCCAGGCTATCTTTCAAACAGAAGATTGCAGAAAAGCAAATTACATTAAAAACTCTATACTGTCTGTATTCATGAGCCCCTTTCCTTAGGAATCCACCTAGAATCTAATCAAGAAGTAACAAAATTTCATCAAAGGGACTGTTGGGGCATGAAAATAATTAGATATGAGACTAAAATACAGGAAGAGAAGTTGAAATCTTACCTATTCTGCTAGAGACAGCGTGGGAGAAGAGGTGCAGAATAAGCCCACTGCGTGGAGTATAGGATGTCAGAACACTGGAAGTTAACAACAGCAGGGCTCAGGACCTAACAAGGTTTTGTTGCAAAGATAACAAATGCAAACCAGCCAGGAGAAGCAAAATAAGACCACAGCCAGAGGAAATAACCCAAAGGCAACAAAGAAGCATGAATTGAACTCAAACATTTTAATCTCACTTGTAAATATACACACACTTCATGTCCTAATGAAAAGCTTTCAGCGTGGTTCACAGAAGCGAAACTGCGCTACGTAAGGTACAGGAGACGCTCAGTGAATGATTAGAATGGGAGGAAGAAAGTGACCAACGTCACACGAGGTGCCATCCAAGTCAGTAGGTGTTAACATGTGCTAAAGGACGTAAACAGGGACCGTTAGAAAGCTCTAAAGATCACAGCAACATGCCTTCCCAAAGCAACCATAGCACACTCGAAGGAAGGTAGAACACAGACGGAGCTTTGAACTTTCAGTCTGAGCAAGGTTGAGTGAGCAAAAAGTGCTTAGGACTACAGATGACATGAATAACAAGATTGCAAGGCAGTGGATTTTGCCTATGTAGTGTGTATGTATGTATGTATAGTTTATCAATATGTACCTACATACTGTGGAACAGAACTTGGAATTTCACAGGTAGTGATAGAAAAAATGAATTGAGTTTTTTATATTGCAAGACTCAAAAATGAACAACTGCAAGTCCTGTTGTGGTGGGGGGAGGGAGTAAGCAAGTTAATGGAGGCTATCTCCATTATCACCAGATAACTGAATTTGGCAGACAAAAATTCCAATACAGCTGTTATAAATGTGTCTGCAACTGTAGGACACCTTCAGTGACATTAAAAGTCTAACAACAGCAAATAATTTCAACCAGATAGCAACTATTTAAAAGTCATGCCAAAATTCAGAAGTTGAAAAGTAACTTAAAAGAAAAATTCACTCGGGGAATGCAGCGTTGAACTGGGGAACTTAGCAACGGATCAATAGCAAATAGCCAGTCTGAAAAGTTCATCCACCCTACAGGGAAGTGTCAGACACGACGACACATCAGTGACAGCAGAGGAAGAACCACCGGGGATAGCTTTGAACAGACTGGCCAAAAACTTGCCAAATTTGATCTTTAATATTGTGGTTAAAATATTGAAAGAAAAATCGTGGAAACAGCAAAGCGGCTGTATATGTGATCCATGTAACTAACAATGACTTTTTAAATCAGACTTAGCAGAAGCCAAATGCCATGGACAAAGATAGCTGAAGTGCTGAAAGAAAGACCCTGTCAACCAATAATTCTAGAGCCAGCAAACTAATCCTTTGAAAATGAAAATGGAAAATAACCATTGCTAGGAAAACACTGCAAGCAGGCATGCCTTAGAAGAAACTTAGTCCTCCCTCGACGTTGAGATTACATTCCAGCACTTCCAAGCACACATAATCCAAAACCTGATGTATACTATGGTGTTCCTATACACACTTATAATGTGTAATTTGTAAATTAGGTACAGTGAAGCATTAACAGTAATAATAGAATAATTAATACTCTTAGGATATGGCATGATACAGTGCCCGCTTGAGATGAAACTGAATGACAATAGACATTGTGATGTAGCATGAGGCTACGAGATAAGGTTACTTGAACACAATGAGTGATCCCTGATACCTGAGGTGGCTACTAAGTGACTAATGAATACTGTGCACAAAGGGGGGCAGTGTATGGTGAGGATGAGACTCGATTTCTCTACACTGTTAGAACCACGTGCAATTTAAAGCAAGTTGTTTATATCTGGAATTTTCCACTTAACATTTTTGGATTGCAATTGACCACGAGTAACTGAAACCACAGAAAGTGAAACCATGGTTAAGAGGGGAGGCAACTTGCATATAAGCGGTTATGGGTGGGTGTAATGATTGGACCATTCATCACGTGCCAATTTTCATCAACAGGAACTGAAACAAAGCCATGTTCAGTTTCACAGTCACATCACTCACCAAAGAGTTATTGCCAACTAAGGAGCTTACAGAATGATTTAAGATTTCTGCTGGAGTTAGCCAACAGGTTTCTGCTCACAGCAAGTTTTTAACACAGGGCTGTTGCGCTGAAGGAATTTGTTCAGCTTAGAAGGAAAGGCCCCCGATGGTGAATCAGAGCTGCAAGGAGACCTGAAGAGCTCTGGAAAGTGCAGGGAAGCTTTTCAGGACTGTAACATGTCTCATGTCTTGTGTGGACTTGTCAGCAGTAAAGCAGGCGGATTTGCACCAGCGCTGATTTGAACGTCAGCATCGCAGTCAGCTGCACTACGACACCAGCCCCTCTAGCTGTGTTTAGAAATTTTGGGTTTTGTGTTTTCAGTTCGTCAGAGCACTTGATTATGAAGTATCTTTGTATGGGTTCTTTTAGTTTATATTATTTAGATTTCACTCAGTTTTTTCTTTCTGCAGACCTTTGTCTCTTACCAGATTTGGGGACTTGTCAGTCACTGTTCTTGGAGGATGTCAGGCTGCCACCTTACCCTGGTTCTGTTTTCCTGGTGGGATTCTGATAACGTGAATGCTAAAATCTAGATACTTAGCTGGCTATCGCTCTCACACACGCCTGAGGCTCTGTTCATTGCTTCCTTGTCTATATCTGTTTCTCGCATTAAATAATTCTACTACTGTGTCTTCAAGTTCATAGCTCTTATCCCTCATCATCTCTGCTCTAGTATTGGGTTTTTCCACTGTGGGTTTTTTTTTATTTCAATTATCATGTTTTTCAACCCTAAATTTTTTTCTGTTTCTTCAGTGTGATGTCTATCTCTTTGTTAGGAGTATCTATTTTTTGCTCCAAGAGAATTTATAATTGCTTGCTGGAGTATTCTTTTTGAGATCATTTCAAAATCCTTGCCAAATAATCACAGTATTGGAATCGGCTTTTATTTTTTTCATTAAAAATGATTTTCAGGCCTGACACAGTAACTTAGTGGTTAAAGTCCTCACCTTGCACGCCTGGGATCCCATATGGGCGCCGGTTCTAATCCCGGTAGCTCCACTTCCCATCCAGCTCCCTGCCTGTAGCCTGGGAAAGCAGTCGAGGATGGCCCAAAGCCTTGGGACCCTGAACCTGCCTGGGAGAACCAGAAGAAGCTCCTGGCTCCTGGCTTCGGATTGTTTCAGCTCTGGCAGTAGTGGCCAGTTGGGGAGTGAACCAGCAGATGGAAGATCTTTTGTCTCTTCCTTCTCCTCTCTGTAAATCTGCATTTCCAATAAAAATAAATGAATCTTTTAAAAAAAATACTTTAAAATTTTAAAAATGTGTGATTGTGCTGGCTGCTGCTGTGTTGACTGCACTTTTGTGGTATCACAACCCCGTGGGTTATATCCTAAGAGAGCCCTAATGTCACTTTAGTCTGTTGGCAGACGTGTACTCTGGCAGGTTCCGGTCTGCTTTTACAGGTTGTGCTTTCAATGACATTTGTTTTTCAGAGCACTGCAATTCTGTTTTTGTCTGTGTCATTATTCTAGCATTTTGGGGACTTTCTCTCAGTCCGTGAATTGCTGCCGGAGGAGTGAGAGTTGCTTCCCCGGCCACCTGGAGTGGTCAGCTCACTTTCTGCGATGGGAACTGGGAAGCTGTGGAGACACTGGGGCCCGCGTCATCTTGTGTCTCTGGTTGTAGGGCAGGGAAATGCTAGGCTTTCCCGGCACCTGCCCATTACTCAGAAGTTACTCAGCCCACTAGGATTTTAAAAGCAGATCAGGCCGCGTACTTGCCCTGGGGTTGTGAAGTAGGGGTGAGGACTGCCCACATCCTGTTGCACTTCCCGTCTCTGTTTAATTGTTTATCTGTGCCTACTGGAGGCCTCTCAGCCCAGGGTCATAGCAGAGATTTTTAAAAAACCTAATCCAAGGAAGTTCCCAGGTGGTCTTTCCTGAAGTCCTGACGTTTTTACCTTCTTTCCAGCACTCAATCACTTTAGCGTCGTCTGCTGAATTCCTGCCAGGTACTTAATTACTGTAAGAGGAAAGGAGGAGATAAAAGTGAGTCCAGGTTTCCTTGTTCTGGAATTACAAGTGCCATACAAGCGTTTGCAGGTGTAAATGGGAATAAATCACTCAAATTCTACAATGGCAAGAATTGTTGCTGGGCCTTGTTGCGCCACGGACATTCTAGAATTATTTGTTGAATGAACCAACCGTGTTTTCATGCTTCAGTTTCAACATTTCTAAAGTTTATCCATGAATTCTTGGGCAAGTATCCCTCAGGCCTTTAGGAATGAATATTTCTGAAAAAAAAAATCACTTGGACTGGTGATCTAAGCATGAGAGATTATTTTCCAAAAGCTGATACTACTGTCTACAGCCATCCATCTCTCCATCGGCCTGTCTCTCATATTCAGAGAACTCTTTATCCAGTCACCTTGGGGATCAATCAGTCTTTATTTCTTTTGTTAGATAAGTTTTATTTATTCAAAAGGGAGAGAGGGATCAATTGTCCATCGTTCTGTTCACTCCCCCACTTGCTTGCAACAGCCAAAGCCAGGACCAGGAAATCCAGGTCTTCCACATGGGTGACAGAAACTCCAGGAGTTGAGCTGTGATCCACTACTGCCACTGCATTAGCAGGAAGTCAGGGGAGATGAGCAGAGTAGCTGGGGCTTGGACACTAGCACTCCAACACAGAAGGTGTTCCAAGCAGTTGCTTAACTCACGGCACCACAACAGCTGCCCTCTTCTTTTTTCTTCCCCCCAGAAATGACGGTTGCAACTTGGTCTCCATACTGAGATTTGAGTTGGGCCTGGAAAACACCCCCTTTGCCAGAATCTTCTCCCATAAGCAACGCCAGTATTTGAAACATAGAACTGACAAAACATTTAAATTTCACTCTTAACAGCCCTGGATTAATAGGACGGAACTTCAGGATTTTCTCAAAACTTCAATGTTGAGACATCCATTGAATTTCCTTGAGCTCACACTCCCCTTCCTCTGTAAATATTATGATGACTCTCAGACGTGGCTTTTTCAATGAAAACATCTTAATGGAGCAGTAAATAACTCAACAGAGAGAGACCAACTGCACGGGGGTGGCTTTCGTGAAGGCTTACACTGCTAGGTTTTGTTTTCTTAAGTCTGAGTTTTACTCCCCAGCGGTTACCCCACTTTTTCATCCAAGAGATGAAATGCATGCGGAATTCATTAAGAAATCAGCCTCTGGTGGGGCAGCTTTGATTTGACACTTTTGAAATATGATCCAGGTCACGGCAGTGAATGGTGCAGACCCGCCTTTTTGGCAACAGCATCTGGACTTGATTACTTTAAATCGGGTTGTGGGGTGCCAGTATCCACTCCTCCGTGGAGCTGCTACTGCAGGCAGCCCGTGCATCTTGAGATGGTCTTGGAGGGGAACATGGACTCTGAATGGCTGGCAGCAGACTTGAGGGCAGTGCTCGACTTGGTTTTGTCTGCCTGCCGATTTTAAGGGTTTAGAATATCGCCTTATAGTTGCACCTGGGGTCATGGCGTTCACAACACATATAAATTCAACATATGGCACTCTGTGATGATTTCATTTTTTTCCTCAGCAATAGAAATTAAACAGACAACTGAATATTAATTGAAAGGACAACCACTACAAAATAATTTGCTATGAAAAACAAGCATGCACGAGCTCTGGGAACTAAGAAGAGACTCCATGGCTCCCAGCCTGGGGACATCACACCTCTGCATTTCCAGTGGTCAAAGGTTCAAACAACACTGTCCTCCTCATACCACCCCTAAATCAAATGAGAAAGAGAGTATGAAATAGGATTCCACCCCAGCTTTTAGCACTTAAAACAAAGGTCCTTCTAAAAGTTCATGGGAAATGGAGGGGGAAGATAAGTTCACCTTGGTGCAAAATTATTTGAAGCCCATATACAGTTTTTTTCACACTGAGAGTTTTGCAAGAACTTCTTGAAAATCATCCCTAAATGCTCTCTGCGTTCAGGCACGTGTTACCTTCAGGAACAGAGTTTGGCATTTTCTAAGAAGACAAACCCCAGCTGTAGGCAGCTGCTTAGTTTACATTGTACCTAGGCAAAGGTTACACTGCTGGGAGAAAAGCAGCCAGTAGCTGGTGGGCATCTTGGGCCTAGTTAATCCCAAATTTGTGTTAACTGTGCCAGTGTGCCAGCATAGTTGCCTCTTCTTATTATTATTATTTTTTTTTCCTAAGATATTGGAGGGGAAGGGGAGCAGAGGTCACCACATCGGTAGAAGTGGTCTAGGGATGAGTGTACCATGCATGAGTGTACATGGGCCCTGGGAGAGTGGGCAAGGCCCCAGGGTGGCACGACATACCACTGGAGGACTTGGCTTGGGATCTGTGCACTCGTGGGCATGGGTCTGTGGATTGCTCAAAGAAGGGGTTGTGGGGTGAAAGGAAGGACTGCTGAGAGTGTCACAGGTGAAGAGGGACTTCCACCAACCAGGCTACTGCACTTGCACATAAGTCAGGGGGCTGAGATCGAGTGGTTTGAGGCAAGGATACCAGAGGACCTTATGGGGTTAAACCAATACACCTGCTCATGTGGGAAACCTGAGCTGGGCTGGTTGATATTGACCACCACCTACTGGCATACACGAAAGCTAGGACTGAGGTAGCCTGCCTGGCAGGGCTCGACCACAGTATCCATCAGTAAGTGTCAGGACAGGTGGTAGACCATGTTGAACTGGGCCATGACACTAACTAGAACATGAGAGAACCAGATCTGGGAGCAGATTCTGTGGGGGATATGTGAGCTCACTCTTGTGGGACTGCCATACTAGCTGGTTTGCTTGAGGACTGGGGTTGGTAATAGTGCAAGCCAGGCAAGGCCATGGAATGCAACAATACTCATGTGCACTGGGTTTGAAAACAGGCTGAGCTGGTCCAGGTTGCAGCCCCCGCAGGCACAACCAAGAATAGGTTGTAGGATAGGTCGTGCTGCAACATCCACCAGCATACCCAAAGGCTGAGACTGGGGGAACAGACTGTGCCAGCTAAGGGTTTAATACCTGCTGGCACACATGGGATCTGGGTCTGGGAGTGAGCCTGGTGGGTGAACTTAGGAGACTCCCCTGGAGGCCTGTTGCTCCCTCTGGTGAGCATGTGAGTCAGTTGAGTGTTAATCAAACTGGGAAGGGCTGTAGATTGGTTCTGGAGGGCAGACAGGGTAGGGCTAGGCCAGACCACAGCACACTTTACAAGAGCCAGATGGGGTGTGGGCCTAGGTAAGCTAGGCTATCACAACTGGTGATTTGCATGAAAACTGGGGATGAGGGCAAGCTGGGCAGGGCTAGGCTACAGTACCCACCAGTGAGAGTTGGGACTGGGGGCAGGCCAGGCCAGGCCAGGCTGCAGCATCTGAAGGCAACGGCCATGCTGGGTGATGGGTTATTCCAGGGTTGGTCAGAACAAGATCTGTGGCTGGGCACAGCACTGGCTGGGAAGCCAAGGGCATGCCCACCAGTGAGCATGAGAGCTGGAATGGGGGTGGAGAACTGCGCTGGATATGAGTGCAGTGTCCCTTGGCATAGATGTGGACTGGGTAGGTCTGGGGTGTGCCAGATTAGACTAGGCCCAGCATCCACTGGCACTCACTACAGCTAAGGCAGGTGTAATATTGACTGGGCTAGGTCTCTACATCCACTGAACCTGGGTGTGGACCAGGCATGGCTAGGCTGTAATATCCAATGGTAAGAGCCAGAATGAGTGTGGGCTGGTTGAGTATAGTACCTGTCAGGACAGGGGGTGGATCAAGTTAGGCTGGGCCAAGAACCCACTGATAAGTGTGAGGTTTGCCACTGGGAGACCTAATATAGGAGTTCAGGGAACTCCTCTGTCAGGGCGCAGTCCCTGCAGGTGAGCGCAAGAACCAAGGCTAGGAGCAGCTCAGACCAAACCATGTTATAGTACCCACTGATATATATGTAGCTCAGGTCTGGGGGTGGGCCAGGCTGGGCCAGTTTGTAACATCTACTGGCAGATGTGAGGACCAGGACGGGGTGCAGCACAGGCTGGGTTTGGCCACAACACCAAACAGTTCACAATAGGGCAAGGACTTGGAGCTGTCTGGGACTGGAATAGGCTGTAGCACTCACGCGCATGAGCTGAGACTGGGGGTAAACCTGGCCGAACCAGGTACATGTTGAGGTGAGGTGATCTATGCCAGTCTGGGATACAGCTCCCACCAGCACATGCAAGACGCAGTAGTGGCAGGCAGGTAATGAGGCAGGTAGAGGGGCTATAAGACTCTCCTGCTGAGCCATTGCCCCAGCTGGTAAGTGTGAGAGCTGGGACTAGGGATAGTCTGTACTAGGGAGGGCTACAACATCCATTGACCTGCACGTGAGCTGGCTTGAGGAGGAGCCAGGCTGGACTAAGCGACCATATCCACCAGTGTATGCATGGACCAGAGTAAGTGCAGGCTGGTTGGGCTTTGATGCAACATAGACTACGGAATCACCTGGAAAATACAAGATCCAGGCCTGGGAGTGGGTCTAGTAGGGACATTGTGGACACCCCACCTGTGAGCTGCAGCTCCAACTGGTGAGCATGGGGACCAGAACTGGAACAGGCCTAGCTGGGTAGGCAGTAGCACCTACAAGCAATGAGTGTACACACTGGCATGTGCAGGAACCAGGACTGGAAGTGGTGGTCTCTCTGACTAGGCTGCAGTTCCCATTCGTGTGCATGAGGGCCAAGTATGTGGTCGGCAAGGTTAGTCTGGGCCACAGCATCCACTGGTTTGCATATGAGATGAGGCTGAGGATAGACCTGATCAGGCAATTGCTACCGCCAGTGTGTATGTAGGCTGATGCAGATAACATGCTGAGCAGGACCCCTCACTGCCTGACACACATAGGAATCATGTCTGGGGTCACCTTTGGTGAGGTTTCTTTGGCAACACCCCGCCCCAATGAACCACTGGACTCAGAACTACAACCACAGAGAAAATTACAGGAACTGTGGTGTGACCATGGAGTGCATGTGTCAGAACTGCGTCTCCTTAGTTGTTGAAGCCTGTACAGCAGAAAGCATGCGCAAATGCTCATGGAGACATGACAACCAGTTCATTGAGGTCTGCAGAAGATTACAAATACAACGAAGGACTGAACAAATTGGACAGCTCTCCTGGCCAAGCTTTGACTATGAGTATCTGGCTGAGTAGAGACTCTAAGGTGAACCATGTCAGCCGATGGACCTTGGAAGGATTTCCTCAACCTTAGAGCAATGAAATTATAGCATCCAAAATCTACTAAATCCCCCCCCCTTGAGCAGCGCCCTCAGAACATGCTCCACATTTGGGACCCTGGGTGACTTCGGATGGCCTTCCCTCATTCCCCAGGTACTGATGGAGTGGGGCTGATGGCAGCAGCCCTCTCCCTTTCTTTTGCATTTTCCCCAGATACAGAAAGAAAAAGGGAGATTGGAAACAATTGTCTTATCCACTTTTCCCCTTTTCTCAACCCTCCACACTCTAATTGGTGGTCCATAGGAGCATGCATCCTTCTTAACTGTATAAACATCATCAAAAATAAAATAATTTTTTTAAAAAAAATGGGCCTAGCACAATGGCTCAGTGGCTGAATTCTTGCCATGCATGCACCGGGATCCCATATAGGCACTGGTTCACCTCTTGGTTGCTCCACTTCCCATCCAGCGCCTCGTTTGTGGCCTGGGAAAGCAGGTCAAAAGCCTGGGGACCCTGCACCCATGTGGGAGACCCGGAAGCAACTCCTGGCTCCTGCTTTTGGATTGGCTCATTTCCAGTCATTTTGGTCACTTGGGGAGTGAACCAGTGGATGGAAGATCTTTCCATCTGTCTCTTTTTCTAAATCTGCCTTTCAAATAAAAATAAACAAATAAAAAAAGAAAGAAAAAAGAAAAAAAAACAAGACAAAATACTTTTATAACTAAGAAATTATAAGCTGTCTGTACTTCTTTTGAATTGTTTCAGGAATAGTAACACAGCATTTTTCTTAAAAAAACTAAAAATAAATTCCAAGTGCATTTGTTTTTCAGAGATGAGATATTTTGATGAACTTCCCTAACAGCAAAGGATTTTGTGACATGTCTTTGGCGTAACATTCTGAGAAGGGCTTGGTGTCAGTTTTCTAGCTCTCAGAATGCAGATTCTCATTTTCACAACCACACCAGTCTCTTCCCCAGTACTCAAAGGGCAGGGTTTGATGCCATAGTTAAGGTGTTGTTTGGAACACGCAACATCTCATACTGGAGTGTCCAGGTGTGAGTTCCAGCTCTGCTTCCAATTCTAGGTTCTGGTAAATGTAGCAGGTGGCGACTCAAGAAAGTGGATCCCTGCCACCCATGTGGGAAACTGAGACTGAGTTCTGGGCTCTGGACTTCTCAGTCTATCTTAGCTTGTCTATCGGGAGCATTTGGGGAGTGAACCAGTCGACAGAAGATTTTAATCTGCTTGCTTCTCAAACAAATAAAAAAAATGTTGAGGTATCCAAGAATGCAGAAATTTGTATCTGCCATTTTTTTTTTTTTATCTCAAAGCTCCTTAATAAGTTGTATCTCATTTGAACTCCTCTCACAGATGAGGAAGCAATAATTAACTTACCTGGAGCTAGTGTTGCATAGCCACTACTTCCTATTCCAATTCTCCAGAACTCATTCTTGATGTCTAACTGTGACTTCATGTCTGTTAACCTGCATTTCGCCATCCCTCCTCAGACTCTGGGATCCACCATCTGTCAGCTTTTCTGAATTCCATGTGCAAGTGAAATGTGGCATTATGCAGTGTTTTTCTTTCTTGCCTGGCTTATTTCTTGGACCACAGCATCTTCCAGGTTCATCCATATGGTCCCAAATGACGGATTTACCCTTTGCTATCGCTGAACAACATTCCATGGCAAAGCAAACACATAATGAGATAGCACCTCACTCTAGGGAGAATGACTATTGTCAAAAATTCCAAAGACAACAGGTGCTGCTGAGGATGCAAGAGCAAGGACAGCTCTTAGGCCCCGGTGGCAGGAGGCTAAGCTATCACAGCCACAATGGAAACCGACAAGCAGAGCGCATAAAAAAACAAAAACTAGATCTACTGTAGAATTCAGCAATCCCACATCTGGGTAAGCAAGATGGATGCAAAAAAAGCTCATGGTGCTCGCTTCGGCGGCACATATACTGAAACTGGAACGATACAGAGAAGATTAGCATGGCCCCTGCGCAAGGATGACACGCAGATTCGTGACGCGTCCCATATTTTGGCAAAAAAAAAAAGCTCATGGTAAATGGAATTTAAAAATATGGTTATTTTGATACAAAACAATGCAATCCTTACATGGTTTTACATCACATACACGTTCTTTGAAGTCATCAGAGCCCCCCATGGATTCGGAGGAAGCTGGTGTGCTGAGGAGAAGCTGTCCATCACAGCTTCTCCACGACAGCTGAGACCCTGAATCAACCTGCACACTTAATCCAGAATGACATTTCTTGGTTGCACTGAACTAAAAGATTTTCTGCGCCCCTCCCACTACCTTCTATATTTTAGTGTAAGCTCTGCTCTTTTCAAATTCTGGGATGTGTATCTGCATCAGAAAGGACTCTTAGAAACAAGAGAGTAAGTAAAACCAACTTGTTTGTTAGCCAAAGTATACACAGTCTCAGGGAGTTAACACTCTTGGTGGCTGGCCCTGAAGCTGTGTTTTGCATCTCTTTCATCTGGTTGCTTTCCAGGCACGGCACTCTGAGCCCTATGAGGGCTTCGGAGTCAGGAAGATCAGAACTTCAATGACAGCCTCGGAGTTTTGCAGCTCTGTGACCCTGGGCAGCTTTGTGGGAAATGAGCTGATAGTGCCCGCTTCCCTGTGGGGAAACTGAGGATGTACGTCCTGGCCGGTTGGAGGCAGTACTGCCCATGACAACGCAAGTCAGGCATCCAGGTGAATCTCTGCTGTGATTCCTGTCTTAGCCTGAGCACTCTGAGAAGCAGCTGGTGAGACCAGGATTGAAGGGCAGGCCGTTTAAATGGGAGTCAGTCCCAGGAGTTTCTGCAGGCACTGACGGGGAAAGAAACCCAGGGAGCCAAGGCAGTAAGAAGCCTCCCGTCGCCGGCAGCCGGGAGGCAGCCATGCTGGAGCCTCTGTACTGACTGCTGCATTAGGAAGTTGGTCACTCTCTGAGTGGCTGCTCCCATTCTGTCATGACTTGCTCCAGGTACCTGAATTCCAGGTACTACCCGCTGGCCTAGAACCTGCTCCTCCTGACAGAGTGGCCTGCAGTTGAGAGTCATGGACTTAGAAGACGAGCCCTGAGAGAATGAGGCAACCCACAGCATCTGCCACACCCCGGGTCACAGGTTTGCCGAAGGAGAGCTGAGTAGGGACTGAGTCTGCCAAAGACTGTCGGAGGGCTTCCTGCAACTGAGGCAGAACCCGAAGGAACTGAGAGCTGAGCCCCTGGGGGCAACAGGGTCTGCCTGAAAAGAGGCTGTCCACCGCACCTGTCCTGCCTGCCTTCCACAATCCTGGCCCGCAGCTCTGCCCTGCTCACTGCCTCCCTCTTGGGGAACCCTTCTTTGGACAATATGCCTTCAGGTGCTGACCTGTGGACTGAAAGAATCCATAACATTGAGTGGGGAGCTAGCCGACCTGAAGATCCCCGCCCCAGAGCCTCAGAGTCAACAGGCAACCTGTGCCTTTCTGTTAAATAGGAACAGTTATGCAAAGAGTGATCTCCCTGGGAGAGGGCAGACCAAAATGAATGAACAGACAGACACAATTCAGTTAAAAGGGGGTGAAAAGTCAAGGAAATATCAGAGTAAGAGGGATAAGGAACTGGAAAGCAGAGACTGGCATTACAACCCGTGAATTAAATCGCCTCCTGCAATGCCAGTTTCCCATCTCACGGGGCTGGGCAGAGTTCGGCTGCGTTCTTATGATCCTTCTCATGATCATTGCACCTGGGGAGGCAGTGGAAGGCGGGCCGAGCTCTTGAGCTACTCTGCCACCCATGTGGGAGACTCACCTGGAATGCCTGACTCCTGTGGCCCAGACCAGACCTAGCTGGTGTAGTCATTTGGGGAGGGAATCAACAGATCTCTCTCTCTCTCTCTCTCTCTCGCTCTCCCTTTCTCCCTCTCTCTTTGTTTCTAACCCCCACCCCCAACCCAACCATTCTACCTTTCAAATAAAAATAAACAAACCTCTTTTCCAAAAAGAATGGAAAGAAGGAAATTAGAGAAACATTCTGGCAGGAAAAGATCTGATGAATTGGAGAGGATAAGAGGAAATCGTTTAAACTATCTAAAAGCTTGATTAGCAGAAATATTAGTTTGATCTGGACCTATGATGAAAGGATAAATATACACGGGGCAACGACCTGAAGTAGCAGGTAAGGCGTCACTTAGCGAGGCCTGCTTCCCACTTGGTACTGCCTGGGAGCAGATGCCCTTTCCACTCCTAGGTCCCAGCTGGCATGCAGTGTCAGAGGCAGCAAGGAAGACTCGAGTAGCTGCGCCAGTGCCACGCCCATGAGCGATCCTAGGTGAGTCCTAGCTCTGGCCCAACCCAGCCCTGTGAGCATTTCAGCAGTGAATCAGTCAACGAGAGCTCTAACTCTCAGTGTCTTTGCCTCTCTGATTTTCAGATTATAAAACACATGTTAAAAACCATAGACTGAAAATGTCCCAGAACACTAGCTGCTAGGTACTGACCTGTCGGACTAGTGCAGACTGCTTTCTCAGACTCACACCAAAGCACTCCATTATCAAATTCAGATATCATAGCAAAGTGAGCTTCTGAGTTATTGAAGTTAAATCAGTTAACATCTTGTTACTCTAGTTACAAATACGTATTCATTAAAGGCTATATGCCTGACCTATGTTTATAACTTTAGAAGAATGTGCACTGTTATTTTGAGGAGAGTAAGCTAATTAAAGCAAAGTGAATTATTGTGAATCATTGAAGTTTGTGAGCAAAGTCCTTAAAAAAAAAAAGAAATATGATTTGAAGGGCTGGTGTTATGGCATAGCACGCAAAGCAGCTGCCTGCAATGCCAGTGTTCCGTATGAGTACCAGTTCCAGCTCCCTGTCAATGGCTTGGGAAAAGCAGAAGAAAATGGCCCTGAGTATTTAGACCCATGAATCCACATGAGACACCCAGAAGAAGCTCTTGGCTCCTGGCATCAGCCTGGCCCAACCTCAGCCATGTGACCATCTAGGAAGTGAATCAGCAGATAGAAGATCTCTTTCTGTCTCTCTCCATCTCTCTGTCTCTCCCTCTCTCTCTCTCTCTCTCTGCAACTCTCAGAAATAAATAAGTAAAGTCTTAAGAGAAAAAGAAAGAAATTTCCAATGAGTAAATACACTCCACACTTGTCTAGTTTTAAACTGTGGGCTGTTTTGTGACAAACCTGCTTTAGTCCCCAAATTACAAGAAAGCCATCCTTGGAACTGTTCATGCAACTTTATTTTTTTTTTTAATTTTATTTTTATTACAAAGTCAGATATACTGAGAGGAGGAGAGACAGAGAGGAAGTGGAGCTGCCGGGACTAGAACCAGCAGCCATATAGGATCAAGGCGAGGACCTTAGCCACTAGGCCACGCTGCCAAGCCCTGTTCATGCAACTTTATCAAGATGACCAAGGAAAAGACTTAACCAGAAGCTTTCCGCATGATGGTGACATGCAGAACAAACGCGTGGCCTTAGCAGGCTGCTCACTGAACGCTTGCTTCCCTTTCCAACAAAAAGCTCAACGTCTCTCTCAAGGTGGCTCTTTAACAAATACATGTTTTAACAGACTGCCATTCTCTCAAAGTTTTTCACTAAATGCCTGTGCCGCATCTGAAATTTCTGGCCAAGTCTGCATTAAGGGATGTGGGGCTTAGAGTTATCAACTTCCACCCAAAACATGAGCAAGCAGATAATGCTAAACTTGAGAGAGGAAACAATGCAGGTATCCACTGAACAGACACTGGCCTTGGTGCCAGACGGCCGGCTCCTCCTTCTTGCCTGTTCACAGAAACTCAAATTGAGAAAGTTGCAGCATGGGCCCCTCGAGAAAGAGGAATGATGGCAAGGCCGGTGGCAGTCACCTGTGCCCCGCATGTGAAATGGTACAAATCCCTTCTGGTGATGGTTTCATTTTATTGATACTCTCCCTGTGACTCAGGCTGTGACTGTTGGAGCTGGTGAGGCCAGCTCATGTTAACGAAGAGTGGCCTCACCAACATGCCAAGGTTGGTGGGAGGAAACCTGGATTTTGGTGAGTGCTATGGTTTGTATGTGGTTTATGTTCCCAGGGTCGTGGGCTGGGGGCTTGGTTCTCAATGTAGTAGTATTCAGACCCAATATTAAGAGGGCGGCCCCAGAGAAATGACCTAAATTATGGAGGTTAGGGTCACCATTATGGTTAAGCTGCTGCCTACTACACCAGCATCCCATATCAGAACTCTGGCCAAAGTTCCAGCTGCTCAATTTCCAACCTAGCTTCCTGGCAGTCACTAGGAAGCCAGCAGATGATGGCCCAAGTACCTGAGCCATTCACACCAGAAGCCCAGGTGGAGTTCCATGTGCCTTACTTCTGCCAGGCCCAGCCCTGGCTGTTGCAGCCATTTGGGAAAGTGAACCAGCAGATGGAAGATCTGTCACTCAGAGGCACCCGCCTCAGAGGGGATTAATGCCTTTGTTGTGCACTGAATTCGTTTCTGTTGCGAGTCAGCTATTACAAAGAGAGCTAGCCCCCCTCTGAATCTCACTGTGTGCGTGTGCTGTCTCACACATTCAGACACCATTGGCTGTGAGGTCCTCTCCACAGGACAGACTGAGGGGGCGCCTGATGGTTGAAATAAGGCAATTTTAGGAGCCAGCTGTGTAGCACCGTGGACTAAGCCATAACCTGCGCACAAGCATACCCTTCTGGGGTACTGACTCAGTTCCCAGCATCTCTGCCTCTGATCCAACTTGCTGCTAATGTACCTTCTGAGCACAGCTGGAGGAGAGTGGACAGCTGAGAAAGGCCTCCACTTCCCTCTGTCCTACTGTGCTTCTTCCAGGCCAGGATCCTCAGTTCTCATTAAACAAGACACACTCCGAGGATTTCCCTCATACGGGAAATAAGTGAAAATAAGTGCCGTGTGGGCTTCACAGGGGCCCTTTGTGATCCCAGGGTTCGTGAGGACGTGGAATTCAGGCCCTCAGTAGGCATCTTGACAGTGCCAGCCCTGGTCCACCTGCTGGAGGAGGGCTTTGCCTAAACTGTTCCCAATCTCTGAAGAAGCTTGAGGAAGCAGCAGGTGCTCAGTTCACCTCATCTCCATCAGAGGCCTGGTGGGTGGATTTATACCACTTTCTTGAACAGCAAGGCATTCGAGGCTTACTTCTGTAGGAGGAATTTTCTGAATTACACTGATTTAGGCTAAAGTGCCATTCAAGGTTTTAACAAAAGATGGTGAACAAATTCCATCTTAATGCAGAGCTAATGGTCGTCTTCAGTTACACTTGGGTAAGGAAACACAACTTGTTTCATTTAATCCAGTATTTGGCCAACAACACTATAAGGTCTTCAGGGAGTTTGTTTAAGCAATCCTGCTTCTCAAAGCCAAAACATAAGTAAATTAACATTCTCTACTGCGTGGGGGGACATTTTAACTGCGGGTAATTTCCTCATGGTCCTATTTTCAAAAGGAGAACCATGAATAAAATTGTGTATGTGTTACAAACTAACAAAACCATCTACCTAACACCATTCTGGTGTGTAAACAAACCAGGCTGTGTGCCCCAGGGGAAATGCCGCCTTTCCCCTGAAGCACTCCCACAACTCTGCCCCAAAAAGGAGATTCCTACTCCATTTTGAGCAAGGTTGGAAGGTTACACTACAAAATATCTAAAATAACATTTTGCTGTAGAAATGCATGTTCTTGCATTAAAGCTTTAAGAATTCAGGAGAACATTATGTCCACAAAATCACCTGTAGTCCTACGTCGCTGAAGCACCTAAAACATTACTTTCAAGGCTTGGAAAAAGTAACCTAATCCGGATTAAAATGAGTTCAATTGATTTGAAGAGAGCTTTGAAGAAAAAGATGTTTGAAAAAGAAGCACTTAATATTTAACAAATAATAATTATTACCTATTTTATAGCCTAGAGATTTATTTTTATGAGATTACTACAAAAAGTTCATGGAAAATGCACACTATCTTTTTTTTAAGATTTATTTATTTATTTTTATTGTAAAGGCAGATATACAGAGAGGAGAGACAGAGAGGAAGATCTTCCATCCAATGGTTCATTCCCCAAGCGGCCACAACAGCTGGAGCTGAGCCAATCCGAAACCAGGAGACTCCTCCGGGTCTTCCACGTGGGTACAGGGTCCCAAAGTCTTGGGCCGTCTTCGACTGCCTTCCCAGGCCACAAACAGGGGGCTGGATGGGAAGCAGGGCCACCGGGATTAGAACCAGAAACATATGCAGAAAAATTATATCAGTAGAATTAATCTTTTTAAAAAGATTTATTTATATTTTATTGTAAAGGCCAATTTACAGAGAAAAGGAGATACAGAAAGAAAGATCTTTTGTCCACTGGTTCACTACACAGGGGGCCGCAATGGCCGGAGCTGGGTTAATCCAAGACCAGGAACCAGGAGCCAGGAGTTTCTTGTGGATCTCCCACACAGGTGCAGGGTCCCAAGACTTTGGGCTATCCTCTGCTGCTTTCCTAGGCCAAAAGCAGGGAGCTGGATGGGAAGTGGAGCAGCCAAGGCACAAACCGTATAGGATCCCAGCTCATACAAGATGAGGATTTAGCCATTAGGCTACCCCATTGGGACCAAAATTTATCTATTGTGCATGTTTGTATTGTGTGTGTGTGTGTGTGTGTGTGTGTGTTTAACTCTGTGGGACAGGCATTATTTCCATTCCATACATAAGGCATTTTTTTCTGAATGAATATTATTGTTTAATACTCTACTGTTTGTATGAGTATTAACAATAGTAGGAACAATAATGATTAATGTTTATTGAGCCCCTAGGTTTGTCAACACCTGCTTAACTCAAAGACCAGCAAACCAGACTTTTAACGTCTACTAATTAGCAAACTGTCCCGCAGCGATGGACTTGGTGCACAGAGCCGATAATAACACGTGTGGACCCTGACTGATGGTCAAAGCCAAAGTTTATTGCGGCCAGCAGGCAGAGCCTGGCACCATTTAGTGCAAAGCCAAGGACTCATTCACTGCTTTTTTGCAGCAACTTTGGCCTGAGTCCCCAGCATTGGGTCCAGTCCGGCAGGGGCACCCCCCACAGCCACCACACTGCAGGGAGCTGCAAGCTGCCCCCAACCCCAAGGCCCGAGAATAAGCAAACATTAAAAAATAATAATAGATGTCACCCCCGCTGTAGGCACCTGTCTAGTTTGCATTGTACTTAGACAAGTGTTATACATTTGGGAGAAAAACAGCTAATAGCTAGTTGGCATTCTGGGCCTGGATAATGCCAAATTTGTGTTAAGTATACCAGTATGCCAGCAGAGTCATCTATTCTATTTTTCCCTGAAGATAGTGGGGGTGTAGGGACCCACACAGGTGTGTACATGGGCACTGGGTAGACAGGCAGGGCCCCAGCTTGGCAGGTGATACCACCAGAGGACTGGGCATGGGGAGGGTTGTAGATTGCTCAGGGAAGTAGGTCTGGGGATACGTGCGAGGGAGGACTGCTGAGGGAAAACGTGACAGGTGAGGAGTGACTTCTGGGGGACTTCCACCAACCTGGCTACTGCACTTGCAGGTAAATGAGGGCTGAGACTGAGTGGTTCAGAGGAGGGATACCAGAGGCCCTTTAGGGGTCAAACCAATATATCCACCCACATGGGAGACCTAAGCTGAGCTCATTGGTATCAACCACTGCCTACTGGTGCACACAAAAGCAATGGCTGGGAGGCCTGCCCAGCAAGGTTCAGCCACAGTATCCGACAGTGAGTGTTGGGACAGGAGGGTAAACCATGTTGGACTGGGTCATGACATTAGTCAGCATGTGAGAGAACCCAGTCTGGGAGCAGATTCTGTGGGGGATATGGGGGCTCACCCTTGTGAGACTGCCATACCAGTTGGTTTACTCAAGGGCTGGGGGTGGTGAGAGGCAGAGCTAGGCAAGACCATGGAACTCAGCAACTCTCATGGGTACTGGGTTTGAGAACAGGCCAAATTGATCCAGGCTGTAATACCTGCAGGCGTACCCAAGAACTGGGTGTTGGGCAGGCTGGGCTGCAACATCCACCAGTACACACAAAGGCCGACACAGGTGGATAGACTGCCAAGTGAGTGCCTAACACCCACTGGCATACATGAGATCTGGGTCTGGGAGAGAGTGTAGTGATGGAACTTGGGAAATATCCCTGGCAGGCTGTCGCACCCCCTGGTGAGTACATAAGTCAGTGCTAAGTATTGGTCAGGCCAGGCAGGTCTACTTAACTTGTAAGCAGGTGTATGAGTTGGCTCTGTGGAGGTGGACCGGGCAGAGCCAGGTCAAACCATAGCACACTGGCATGTGCAGGAGCCAGAATGGGGTGAGATCCAGGTCCAGCTAGGCTAGAGACTATCAAATTACTGGTTTGCATGGAAGCCAGGAATGGGGCGGGGGGAGCAGGCTGAACTAGGCCGCAGAACCCACCAGTGAGAGTTGGGACTCGGGGCAGGCCAGGCCAGGCCAGGACAGGTTGCAGCATCTGAACGCAAAGGCCAAGCTGGGTGATGGGATAGGCTGGGTTAGAGCAACCATTGGAATGTGCAGGACCTGCAGCTGGGAAAGAGCTTGGTTGGAGAGCTGAGAGGATACCCCTTCTGGGCTGCAGTTCCAGTGAGTCAGGGGTAGAAATGGAAGTGGAGAACTGTGCTGGACATGAGTTCAGTGTCTCTTGGCATGGATGTGGACTGGGTCTGCAGTGTGCCAGACTAGGCGAGGCTCCAGCACCCACTGGTGTTCACTAGAGCCAGGGTAGGTGTAGGACGGGCTAGGCTAGATCTCTGCACCTGCTGAACCATGTGAAAGCTGTATCTGGTGGTGGACCAGGCATGGCTAGGCTGTAGCACCCAATGGTGAGAGCCAGAATGGATGTGGACCAGCTGGGCAAGGCTACTATTCCTTTCAGGACAGGAGGTGAGTCAAGTCAGGCTGGACCAAGGACCCAACAGTGTACGCAAGATTTGCCGGTGGGAAGAGACCTGATAAAGGAGCTGAGGGAACTCCTCTGTCAGGTCACCATCTCTGCAGATGAGCGCAAGAACCAAGGCAGCCCAGAGCAAGCCAGATTATAGTACCTCCCAGCATATATGTACCTCCCAGAATACATCAGGTCAGGGGGTGGGCCAGGCTGGGCCAGTTTGTACCATCCACTGGCAGATGTGAGGACAGGGATGGGATGCAGCACAGGCTGTGTTTGGCCATAACATTAACCAGTTCATATTAGGGCCAGGGCTGGGGCTGGCTGGGCTAGGCTAGGCTTTAGCACCTACCAGCATGAGCTAGAATGGGGGATGGCTGGGACAAACCAGGCTGCAGCACCCACTGATGGGTGCTGAGGTGAGGCAAGCTCTGCCAGCCTGGGCTGCAGCTCCCACCAGCACACATCAAGACCCAGGATGGGGGGCTAGCACAGCAGGGGAGTTGTGGGGACTCTGCTGCTGGGCCACAGCTCCAGCAAATGAGCATGATAGCTGGAACTCGGGGCAGAGCACACTGGGCAGGGTGTTGTAGCCATTGGTCTTCATGTGAGCTGGCTTAGGGGGAAAGCTGAGTTGGACTAAGCAACAATATCCACTGATACATGCATGGGCCAGCATACGTGCAGGCTGGTTGGGCTTTACTGCAGCATCAGTTGGCAAGAGTTGGGACTGGGGACAAGCCCTGTCAAGCTAGACTGCAGAACCACCTGGAAAGTGCAAGATCCAGGACTAGGACTGGACCCAGTACAGAAACTGTGGGCACCTCTCTAATGGGCTGCAACTCCCACTAATGAGCCTGAGAACTAAGGTTGGAAGAGTGCCTGGCTAGACAAGCAGTAGCACTGCCAGCATGAGTGTGGGCTGGATAGTGGGTTGGTTGGACTGAGCTAAAACCCAAGGCCCATTGATGTATACAAGAACCAGATAGGATGCAGGACAAACTGGCCTAGCCTGCTGCAAATGCCAGAATGCACAGGAGCCAGGGCTGGTGGGGATTATTGGGGTTTGCTCTGACTAGGCTTCAGTTCCTATTTATGTGCATGCAGGCCAAGTGTGTGGTAGGCACTGATTGGCTGGGCCACAGCATCCATTGGTGTGCATGAGATGGATCTGAGGACAGAACTGATCAGGCAGCTACAAACACCAGTGTGCATATAGGCTGAGCCAGACCCTGTCCTGATCAGAGTGGGGTCACCTCTAGTGAGCTTTCTCTGGGAACCACTCACAACTGGATCACTGGACTCAGAACTCCAACCATGGGAAAACTCACAGGATCTGTGGTCTTCCTGTGGAGTGTATGTGTCAGAACCAGGCCTCCTCAGCTGCTTAAGAAGGTACAGCAGATGATGTGCCCAGAGCACATGGGAGACATGACAACCAGTTAATCGATGCCTGCAGAGGACATCTAGTACCATGGAGGGCAGAACAAGTTGGGCAACTCTCAAGGACAAGTATTTGAGCAAATAATAACTCTATGATGGACTGTGTCAGCCGGCGGACCTTGGAAGGATTTCCTCAACCTTGAAGCAATGAAATCCATAGCATTTCAGAATTTCAAAACCAGTATCCTCAGAACATGCTCCACATCTGGGACCCTGGGATGACACCAGGTGGCCTTCCCCCATTCCTGGGTACTGATGTGGTTCGGTTGCTTAGAGTGGCCCTCTGCTCTTCTCTCTCCACTCTTCCCAGATAGCAGAAGAAAAAAGGAGATTGGAAACAGTTGTCTCATCCACTTCCCCCATTCCTCGACCCTCCCCATTCTAATTGGTGATCCATATGGGCATGCAACCCTCTCAACTATGTAAACATCATCAAAACTAAAATAAATTTATTATTATTAAAAAAAAGAAAGAATGGATGCCAATCGGAATAACAAAGTAAGCAATACCTGGTAGATCAAAATCCTTAGAATAAAATCAGTGAGGGTCAGCACAGAGGTGCAACAGGCAAGGCTGTGGTTTTTGACACCGACACCAAGTCACAAGAGCTGCTGGGAGTCCCAGCTGCCTCACTTTGGATCTGGTTTCCTGCAACATGCGTGTGAAAACAGCAGAAAAGAGTCTGAGTACTTGGGCCCCACCACCCACATAGGACAGCAGGCTGAAATTCTAGGCTCCTGATTTTGACCTATTTCCACAAGCAAGGAGCTGCATGGGAAGGGGGGACCACCGGGATTAGAGTAGGTACCCATATGGGATCCTGGTGCGTGCACGGTAAGAACTTTAGCTGCTAGGCTATTGCACTGGGCCAGAGAGCCAGTGTACACAGTCCACCACAGGGAGGAAAATAATGAACTTTCATCCACATGAAGTTAACAACATGTAACAGAGATATCAATGTGAGCTAGGATAGTGAAAAGTGTCAGGAATGTGTCAAGATGCCAGCGTGTCACCCATGTGGCACTAATAAAAGTACAATAAAGACTAGATCATTATTATTTATGAGAGGTAGCAATAACAATGATAAAAGGAACATTAACAATCTCAGGTTGGACCCGGCGTGATAGCGTAACAGTTGAAGTCTTTGCCTTAAACGTGCCGGGATAACATAAGGGGGCCAGCTTTAATCCCGGTGGCCCTGCTTCCCAGCCAGCTCCCTGCCTGTGGCCTGGGAAAGCAGTCGAGGACGGCCCAAAGCCTTGGGACCCTGCACCCAGGTGGGAGACCCAGAAGAAGCTACTGGCTTCGGATTGGCTCAGCTCCAGCCGTTGCGGCTCACTTGGGGAGTGAATCAATGGACGGAAGATCTTCCTCTCTGTCTCTCCTCCTCTCTGTATATCCGACTTTGTAATAAAAATAAATAAATCTTAAAAAAATAAACACTCTCAGCTGACCACAAGCAATGAGTCTCCTACGGATGACTGATTAATGAATTATATCATAAGATCTTATTGAGAAATGTACGTAAAGCTAGGAAATACAAAACAGGCTCACTTTTGTAACAACCCTAACATCAGGTCTCCTGAGAATCACTGTAGTCCCGTTAGAGGGCAGTGCCCATGGCTTATACCTCCCCACTAAGCTCCACATCTTCAAGGCCCTGTTACCTCTCACCACCACTACCCTGGGGACCAACCACCAATGCACCAGATACATAGCGTATTTGGGGACACAGTGAAATCACATCTGATTCATAGCAATGTGTATGCCTTTCTGTTCATCTGTCTCCTGGTAGCTTCTAAACCCCACTATGAAAGCCTCAAAGGGTAGAGGGAACATTTTTCTCCTTTCAGATATATGGCCTTGGAGTGTCCTTAGACTCATGGTGAGGTCTGGGAAGTACAAATAACACCCATCACTTTCTGAGTTGTGAAACAGTTGACAGTTAAGAAAATCAGAGATCAAAATGCCAAATTCCTTCATGTTAAGATGACTGGAGAAGAGTGTTTCCTCGTTGGTTGTTGCCCTGGCACCACCCGGTCAGAGGCAGAGCAAGCACAGTCCCAGAGCATAGAAGCGTTATGTCTTGGGAAGCCCACTACTTGCAGAAGTTGTAAATAAGCCAGATGCTCCAATATCTGCTCCTCAAAGACCATTAAAAATTCTTCCTCTTCCCCTACGCAATCTGACAGGAAGGGAAAAGGAGTAGAGAGGCCACATTGGTAGCTGAAAGTGTTCAGAACACACCACCCAAGCCATGCCACCTGCGTGATTTTGAGTTGAAGGCAACTGAGAAGAGAGAGAAACAAGAAGAACTCTCTGTGCTTAAAAGCAGGACATCAGCAGGTGAAGTGGCCCCTTGTCCCCTGGACCAGAAAGGACAGAGGTGAGAAGCTCTGGAGACAGCTGCAGAGGAATTCATCTGGCGAACCTTCCCAGCTGGCCTTGACTTTCGTCCGGTCCCCTTCTCCCTGTCTCCTTCCACACAGTCTGCTTTCCCTTCATCTTAGCACCTCTCTGTTAATATTATCTCTCTTTGTTAATATTGAGTACAAGACCAAACTCTAGCCATTGCCTTGAGTTGCTAATCTTTGCATGCTTCTGTGCGTACGCAGGGTACACACTGGTAAACTCCAGTTCATTTTTTCTTGTACATCTGTCTTCCGTCCATCTAATTTGCATGGGGTGCAAATGAAGGGAAGAATAAAAGAGAAAGACTCCTCCCCTGCATGGGCGAAGCTCCCAATGGTGAGAGAGAAGAGGGAAAAAAGTTTCCTACTGAAAGTCTAGCAAAAATACGTGAATTAAACGCTGTGGCCTGAAAGCTGGGTGCGGCAGTGTAGGGAGGGTTAGCGCTCCATGGTGGCAGTTTCCGTTTTTTTTATTTTTTATTCATTTTAAAGATTTATTTATTATTATTGGAAAGCCGAATATACAGAGAGAGAAGGAAAGACAGAGAGGAAGATCTTCCATCCATTGATTCACTCCCCAAGTGAGCCGCAACGGCCGGTGCGCGCCAATCCGATGCCGGGAACCTGGAACCTCTTCCAGGTCTCCCACACGGGTGCAGGGTCCCAAGGCTTTGGGCCGTCCTCAACTGCTTTCCCAGGCCACAAGCAGGGAGCTGGATGGGAAGTGGAGCTGCCAGGACTAGAACCAGCGCCCATATGGGATTCCGGGGCTTTCAAGGCGAGGACTTTAGCCGCTAGGCCACACTGCTGGACCCAGTTTCCATTTTTTTTAATAAGAGTGTAGATAGAAGATGGCGATGCTTGCACACCAATATGAATATGTGAATACTTGTTTAAAACATACATTTTTTTATGATGTGGATTTCACTGAAACTGAAAGTCTTTTTTAACTATGGAAGAGCCCCACATCCGGGACTCGGGGTGGGCGGGAAACCGGGTGGGGCTTCTCCCTCAATATCCCCCTTTACCTCAGATACACGATGGAAACAATATGGGCATAATAATATTACCCACTTCCCTATCCCCCTGAACCTTTTTTTTTTCTTTTTCTTTCTTTAACTGTAATTAACTATGTAAAGATTGTCAACAACAATACAATAAAATAGATTATAAAAAAAACTATGGAAGAGCAACAGCACATGAATTAATAGCACGGTCACAGATCAACCGTATCTTTACCATGTGAGCACTCCTCAGAAACCAGAGCAAAAAGCATCCGTGGGTCCAGACTCTGTCCTCCCTCGTGAGCAACAGCACGGGAGGGAACAGAAAATACTCCTGTAAAGCACCTTACTTGCCACTGGTTTCAGCAGTGACTCGGTGAGAGAAAGATCTGCATTTACCAATAATAAACAAGAGGAGATGATTCAAGGACCTTCACACAGGAGCTGGTAGAGTCAAGATTGTGGGGGACTAACTCATGACCCTGTGTGAGTTGTTTTTTTCTTTTTTTTTTTCTTTCATTTTTGCTTGTTTATCTGAGAGGCAAAAAGAGTAAAGCAGGTAGGGCATTGCCCTTTGCCAGTTCACTCCCCAGACGCCCATAACAGCTGAAGAAATGAAGCCAGACTGGAGGTGAAGTCAGGAACTCCGTGTGGTTGGCAGGGACCAAGTACTTGAGCCATCAGCTGCTGCCTCCCAGGGTGTGCACGAACAGGAAGCTGGAGTCAGGAGTGGGAGGCAGGACTTGAACCCAGAGAGGCAGACGGTGCGTGGTGTCTGGACCTACTACACCCAGTGCCCACCTCCAGGACGCTCCTTTGTTCTGAGTCAGAGGCCAGGTCTGAGAGAACAGGCCCTGGTCGAGGTGGGAGCAGTGGGCTAGGAAGGCGGCTGGCCTCCGTCCTGCAGGTAGCTGGGCCTGCACCCCCAGGCCCCAGCGGCCCCACCTCAGCGGCGAAATGGCTCTGAGCCGGCTCCAGATGGAACCTGAACCCGTGACCTCCGCACGTAAAGACATCCGTGACACCCACCAAACCATCTGGGGCTCATAAAATCACATTCTGTCTTTTCTTGGCTCAGGCTTTTCAAAGGCTGAGGAGCAGTGTGTGCGACAGCACTGCTTGATTCGCGGACTTTAATTCGGAACACATTTCCACAAAGAGAGGCAGAACAAAGCACAATAGCCCTAAAGTTCAATTTACATTCTCAGTCAGTGAAACAAAATGGAAATAAAAAACAGTTGTGGGGGAGTCATTTATAACTAAGCTACAGCTCCAAAAGTGCCTTTCCTATAGTGTCATGGAATAAAAGACATTTTTAAAGACACCAGCAGGAAAAAAAAAAAGTTGCAGTGACCAAAAAAGGAGAGGTGAAAGCTTTCTCTTGAACAAAAGGCAAAGCAATGAAGGAAGGTGCCGAGGACACAGTGCGAGCCCCCTTCCCACTTGGCAGACACACGTGGCTTTCAGTGATTCCTGATGGAAAATATTTTCCTTCTGTGGATTGTTTGTTTTGATGCCTCTGGTTATTGGGAATTTGGTGCAGTCCTCAGCGATCCACACACGCAGAGTGTGGCTGACTTTCCTTCCCCCAGGGAACACAGGGCTTGTCTGCCATCACATCTTGGTGATTTCCAGGTACAAATTTGCTGTAGTAAGTTCTGTCTGGCTTGTTCAGCAAAGTTAAAAAAAAAAAAAAAATGGAGCATGTGCTAGCGGATGGCTGCAACGCGGCTGCCCCGCCAGCCAGGCAAGGGAGGAACGGTGCAGAGAGCGCGTGCCATGCTTACTTCACTAAAAACATTGTAAGATTGCAGTGATAAAGAAAGGGGCTCCCCAAGTTAGATTTCCAACTGCGGCTCTCACACACTTCATCAGCAGCAGAGCCGGCAGACTTCTGACTCTCAGCTTTGCCCATTTCCTGCAAAGCTGAAAAATGGAACTTCTTCTAAGAACACGAGCAAAACCCCGCCTGCCAGCAGTTGCATGAAACCCCTCAAATCTCCCGCGGAGTCAACTGCCCTTGCCACCAGGCTGTTGCTGGAGCTATTTCCTTCTCTCACAACTGGGAAGGGCACTGTTTCTTCAACACATTGCCGCATTCCTGGGCAAGGTTGGCATTGCCTGTTGAGTGGATTTTGTACATTTTTTTCCCAGAATCTTCCTCACATTCTATTTACAGACCCATTGTTATGATGGTACTATAAACCTTCCAAGGACATGGACCATCCTGTGTTTGCCTTGTGTCCTGAGTCTTAGCTTAGTGCTCTCTGGGTCATTGGAGGCTGCGAAATATTTTCACAAGAACTAATGCTCCATCTATACCAAATTCGATGGATTTTAACATTTTTCAGCTTTTGGTTTTACTTTAATCTTTACAGAGAAACCTGCCCAAAAGGTGTCTGCCATTGCGGCCCTCTGGGGAGTGAACCAGTGGATGGAAGATCTGTCTCTCTCTCTCTGTCTCTGCGATTCTTTCAAATAAATAAATATTTTATTTTTTTTTAAAAGAAAGGTTAAGGAATGTGCCAGCTCTTCCAGAATCCTACTTTCTGTCGTGTACCTGAAGGCAGTTCAAATAAAGATATCTTGTTTTCCTGAGCTCTGTCCCTGAAACTTCGTTCATCCTATGGTTCATCATGGCCAAAGAGGTATCAATGAAATTTCCTAGGGAAACTCCTTGATGGAGAAACCAGTGACTGTGCCACCCTGCTTCCTTCTTTCCACTAGAGGGTGCCGCAGCTACCTACAACCAAGAGGCAGGAGCTCAAATCTGAAACCCACCACATCTGGGATAGAGAGGTGGAAAGACCAGTTCAAAAGATGTCAGCCAGTGGCTGAACTTACACTAGCAACTATTGCCTCCGAATTTCCTGTTAGCTAAAAAAATAAATCCTGCCTATGTAAGTCACTGTCAGCAGGGGAAAGCCTGATGTCTTTGCGTACAATTCAGTAGGAAATTTCAGAGATTTTCTGAGTGAGTACTGTGTCCAGTTTGACCAATAAGATGCTCTTCAGAATGCCTAAGAAAGTCTCTGTGAGAGTGTTCTTACATTCCCAAGACAGATTGCAGTTTGTTTATTCTTGTGTGACTACGTCCACATTTTTCTGAACCGGCTTTCATGAGACTTAATCCCTGAACATCTATTCCAAAAAGTAGAGCACACTTATCCCTCTGCATCTGGAGGGGAATTGAGTCCCAGAACTCCTACACGTAGCATAATCCTCAGATGCTCAGGACACAGGCGCTCCTATACGGGATGCAGGCATCCTAAACAATGTCTTAAACATTAGCTCAAATGCCTGCCTCCTTGAGGAATTTCAGGAGGCACACTTCCAGGTGGGAGAGGTCCTGAGGCAAGGTCCCAAGGGTGGCAGATACCTAGGAGCCAATGAGCTGTTAGCCCACCCACATCAAGGACCTGGCGCCTGTGAAGAATCACACACAGGACTTTCTGTCTGCTTTCAGATGAGACCTTGGCCCTGGCTAGCACTTTGTAGCCCCACGAGAGACCTTGAGCTCAGATCATGGAATGTATAGGAGATACTCAGTGAACATTTGTCAGTTTAGAAAAAAGATTTATTTTTGTTTCTTTGAAAGGCACAGTTGCAGAGAGAGAGAGAGATCTTCCATCCATTGATTCACTCTCCAACAGTCACAATGGTCAGCGTTAAATCAGGGCAATGGGAGAAGTCAATAACTTCTTCCTGGTCTCCCTGTGGGTGCAGGAGCCTAGAGACTTGAGACATTCTCTGCTGATTTCCTGGTTGTAAGCAGGGACCTGGATTGGAAGAGGAGCAACCAGATCTCTATCCAGCACCCATACAGGATATGGGCATTACAGCTAGGGGCTTTACCCACTAACATCACAGTGCTGGCCATGATCACTTCTTTTCAGTAGTGGTTGTAATTGGGGGCTGGCATCGGGGCACTGCAGGTTAAACAGCCACTTGTGAGGTTGACATTCTATATCAGAGTGTCAGTCTGAGTCCTGGTTCTGTCACTTCCAGTTTAGCTCCCTGATAACGCATCTGAGAAAGCAATGGGAGATGGCTTGAGTATCTGGGCCCATGACTTCCATACGCAATATCCAAATGGAATTCTTGGTTCTGGACTTTAAGGTGGCACAACCCAGGCCATTGTGGTCATTTGAGGACTGAACCAGCAGATGCAAGATCGTTCTCTCTCTCTCTCTCTCTCTGTGTGTGTGTGTGTGTGTGTGTGTCTTGCTCTTCTATCTCTCTCAGCCACTTGCCTTTTAAATCTATAAAATAAATCTTAAAAATGTTAGAATTCAATTCAACAACCTGCAATCACATACATTACCGTAAGCTTACTTTACCAAATGTTAAGAGTTATATTAATGTCTAGAATTAAATGTGTCTATAGTAAAAAGAGGTATTTGGTCCTGCAAAAGAAAACATTATTATTTGAGATTTCCTTTTTACTTTTAATATCTATTTCTCTTATTTCTTAGGGAAACAGTACAAATGGAGTGAGTTAGCAACAATGATGTTTTCCAGATGTTCCCCAGATAGCACAATAAAAGAGAAAAGCAAGAGTTTTTCTTATTCTTTCTTGAGAAAAGTTTAATAATAAGTTTAGCCTTGAACCAACTGGCCTTTCTCCAAATTCACATTTCCCCCTCTTCAGCTAAGTATGTTGAACAGGAGAAGGACCTAAAGAAATCCACCCATTTGTAAATGCACTTTAGGATCTTGTATTAGTTCAGAGAGACAAACCAACAAGAGCTACAAAACAGACTTAAGCAAAAGTATTGGCAACAATTGCTGATGAAAGCAACAGAGCTCCATGGTCTGCCATTCACAGCTCACACGGCCTGGGAGGTCTGAGAGGACTGGAGGGCTAGTGGTGCCATTCAAAACCCAGGAGCTGAGACCTGGGGAGGGGATGGTGTGGGCTCCAGTGCAGGTCCGAAGAACACCAGCCTCCAAGAGAGACAGAACTCAACCTTGCCCCACAGTGTTGTTCTAGCTGGACCCACACTAAGAGGGAGCATCCACTTGACCAAGGCCACCAATCCGAGTGCTAATGTCTTCTGTAAATATCCTCACAGATATGGGGAGAAGCAGAGTTCAGCCTAACATTTAGTAATCTCATGGCTAAAGCAAATGGACACAAAGTTAATCACCACTCCCCTTTCTAGACAGAGCCCCAAGTTTGGGCTTTTGCTTGCCCTCACGAATCTCGCTGACTTGAGACCAGTCCATGGTTTGGTGGAAAGTGACAAAAGCACTAATGAGAGGAGCAGAAGCTTTGCCTCATCTTGTACAAAGTGGTAGCTGAGCATCGAGGTGTTTGTCTCAAAATGAAGCACCAAAATCATCTCTAAAAAAGTACTCAGCTGACACCCTCAGTACATTTATCTTGGAGAAGCCAGGAAGACAATCAGGTCATGTTGAACTAACAGGAAATGGGAAGATAAAAGATATCACACCTCACCACAGCGATAACCCTAAGTATCCATGGGTTCCACGTCTATGGATTCAACCAGCCACACATCCAAAATATTAAAGGGAGGGGTCGGCATTTGTCTCAACATTTAAAACACCACTTAGGGACCACGAGCTCCCATGCTGGAGTGCTGGGTTTGAATCCCAGCTCTATTTCCAACTCCAGCTTCCTACTAATGTATGCCCTGGGAGGCAGAAGGTAAAAACTCAAGAAGTTGGGGTGCCTGGTACCCACGTTTGGGCTCCTGGCTTCATCCTGACCCAGCCTGTTGCAGGCATCTGGGAAGTGAACCAATGGGTATATCTCTCTTTCTGTCTTTCAAATACCTTTTTAAAAAAATTAATAAAATTAAGGAGTACAAAGTTTTTAAACATTTTTCAAGGAAAAGGAATAATTTTCAACCAAACAGATAGACTTCCTTAAACTCTAGAGCATAACAACTATCTCCATTGTTTTAGGCATTCTGTGTACTTTAGAGATGATTTAAAACACATGGGAGGATGTATGATTGGGTTACACACAAACACCACACCACTGTGCACCTTGGATTTGGGTATCCGAGGAACCAACCAACCACCTGTGGACACCAAGGGGTAAGGGTATGTGACCTTCTGCCATCTACTTTCCATTGACACTTATGTAGACTACTGTCATGCTTACCTACTGCCCCATATCATCTTCAGGACAAGCGGCTGATGGAAACCCTGGAAAGGAACCACACAAAGCCCTGCTTGTGTCACTGAAACATTGCCCGAGCGTGCGAAAAAAGAACCAAGGTGAACAAAGACAGCACATTTGGAAGGAACTGAGTCTTGTCAGTAGGCAGCACCAACACTTCCATCCGTGGTGTCGTTCAAAAGCCAACAACGGCGGTGTCCACAATCATCTGGCTTGGTGTCCCAGAGAGTGTCTGACAGAAAGACCCTCGTAAGAGATTAGCAAGCAGGAGAGGGGAAACCATTAGGCAGAGGTGTTAGTGATAAGGAGACACACCGCCCAGGCTACCCGCCTCACCTCTGCTGAGCAGAAGTCAGAGGCAGCCCTACAGGATTCCCAAAAGTTGCAGAATCATAATAGGGTCTGGCAATTTCCTAGGCCGTTTTGTCAGCGTGTGTCTTATCCTCCTTTGTTCTCCCACTTTCTCATAGTCAGATGAGTCCCTAAATTTCTGTCCTAAGCCCTAATGTAAGTACACAGTGGAAGCTGGAAAACATACTTTCACTTTATTTTAAATGCAGAGAGAGGGCCGCACAGTCACACACACATCTTTTGTCCACGGATTCACTGCTCAGATGCCCACAAGAGCCACGGTTGGCCTCGGCCCCAGCCAGGAGCCAAGACTGAGTCTCCCATGAGCGGCAGAGATCCAAGCAGTGTTATCTTTGCCACAGTGTATATAACCACAAAACAGAGGATCCGGTACCCAAGTCAGACACCCTGATATGGCTGTGGGCACCCTAAGTGCTGTCTGAACTACTCTGCTGGACACTCACCCCCAATGCCTTTTTTAAATCAGAAAAAAAGCCCTAATCAAACGAAACATGTTCATGATTCCTAGAGAGAGCCAAGTACAATACTGCATTGGTAAAACCAGTAAATTTGCAGGAAATTTTAATAATTATTTATCTAGTGTATGTAGAATCACACACACACAGAGATGGATATTATTGGAAAGTTTGATTTATTGACCAAACACAAATAAAACCAGACTTACATTTAACCTTTAAAGTAAAATCTAGGAAATTAGAAAGGAGAGAAAGCTTGGAGAAACTAAAAGATAAGTAAGAGTCAAACAAATGTATTGTTAAGGAAGAAAATGCAGTCAACAAGCAGATAGGAAACAAATATGTATGAAACCAAATTTTCTAGGAATTAGTGAAAAGTCAAGCTTCAAAGAACTCACCAAGGGTCAAACAGAAAATGCTTTGAAAATGCACCCCTGAGACACACTGGAAAAGACTTTAACTTTTTGGCTTGCTTCTTATTTCTGTTGCCTGTTCACAGAGGGAAGGAGAAAACTTGTTCTTCCCGTTCAGGTTTTCTTCTGGCCTATGCATGCGCAGGACAGGTGTACACAGGTCATCAACATTAGTGTACACACACAGGAGACGTCAGGAACTCACTAGACCACAGCTGGCCAGCACCGCACTCAGAAAGTGCTCCGTCATGGCGCATGACAAGACAGAGGGCCGGGCCAGGGCAGTCAGTTATGGACAGTGGTTCCAAAGCATGCAGGAAACCAATAGGAAGGACTGCAGGTTTGTTCAATTTTGTCATCAATTAAAATTTTTTTCTTTTTTCAGATGCCTTGTTGGAAACTCCTCAGTCACATAATCACGCAAGGGTTCTTCAAAAAGTTTATGGGAAAAAGTGGAATTAAAAATAAATGTAGGGCCTGGCAGCGTGGCCTAGCGGCTTAAGTCCTCGCCTTGAACGCCACGGGATCCCATATGGGCGCCGGTTCTAGTCCTGGCAGCTCCACTTCCCATCCAGCTCCCTGCTTGTGGCCTGGGAAAGCAGTTGAGGACGGCCCAAAGCCTTGGGACCCTGCACCCGTGTGGGAGACCCGGAAGAGCTCCTGGCTCCCGGCTTTGGATTGGCGCAGTTCTAGCCATTGCGCTCACTTGGGGAGTGAATCAATGGATGGAAGAAGGTCTGCTCTGTCTCTCCTCCTCTCTGTATATCTGACTTTGCAATAAAAATAAATTAATCTTTAAAAAAAAAGACAGAGAGACAGAAAGATCTTCCATCTGCTGGTTCACTCACCAAATGGCTGCAACAGCCAGAGCTGAGCCTATCTGAAGCCAGGAGCCAGGAGCTTCTTCCAGGTTTCCCATGTGGGTGCAGCGTTCCAAGGCTTTCAGCCATCCTCTACTGCTTTCCCAGGCCACAAGAGGGAGCTGGATGGGAAGTGGAGCAGCAAGGACGTGAAGCTGTGCCCTTATGTGATCCCAGCATATGCAAGGCGAGGATTTTTGGCCACTAGGTTACCATGCTGGTGGCCTTCTTCTTAGAAGATCTCCTTATAAGCACACAGTCATTTTGGAGTAAAGCTTATCCCTCACCACTTCATTTGAACTTGACTGCCTTCATGTTTGTGTGTCTCTCATTCTCTTTCCCTTTAGAAATAAATGTAATAGTTAATAAATAATACAGAAGAAATGTATATGAAGGTGACAGATCATCAGGCAAAGATGCGAGAGGGACGGAGAGAAAGACCACAGCACGCCGCCCCGCATTCTGGCACAGAAACAAAATAGCCCATGACACCTGTGCCAAAACTCACATTCCTGGGATAAATCCTGCTTAGTCGTGATGCACGATCTATGAAAACACTTGAGAAAGTTCGTGGGAAACAGGATCAAAAGATGAGTGCATTTTTGTGCAAAGATTGTTTGAAATCCACACCTGTGAGGAGTCTTAGAACAGTTCATGGAAACTGTATATAAGGTATGAATTTCCAAGTGTTGCGTCAAAGTAAACCTATCTTTTAATTCCGTTTTCCATGAACTTTTTGAAGCCCTATTGATTTCTCTGTAGAATTGGTCTGCTAAAACACTGCTTGCAATGGTCTGCATTTCTTCTCTAACGAGATATAGTACAGTTTTCTCGCACTGTCTTAGTCTAGTTCTGAAATCAACAGTAATGCTCTCCTCACAGACTGAGTACAGAAATAAATTTTTATTCCCAGTTTTATGGCAGATTATAGCAATATATGCATGGATATATATATATATATACATATATATATATATATATATATATAAAACATGCGTTGTTTTTCCTGAGATAGAAATTGCCAATGAACATCACAGCCTGCTATTTTTCTTTTCTCTTTTTTAAAGGCTTATTTTATTTTTATTTGGAAGTCAGATATACAGAGAGGAGGAGAGACAGAGAGGAAGATCTTCCGTCCGATGATTCAACCCCCAAGTGGCCACAATAGCTGGAGCTGAGCCTATCTGAAGCCAGGAACCTGAAGCTTCTTCCACGTCTCCCACGCAGGTGCAGAGTCCCAAGGCTTTGGGCCGTCCTTGACTGCTTTCCCAGCCCACAAGCAGGGAGCTGGATGGGAAGTGGAGCCACCAGGATTAAAACCTGTGCCCATATGAGATCCTGGTGTGTGCAAGGCAAGGACTTTAGCCACTAGGCCACCACACCAGGCCCTCTAACTACTTTCTAATTTCTGCTTTTTTCTTTGCCCCTTCTACTATTCAGAATTAACAGATTTACAAACTATGGCGACTATAAACTAATTTTTCATCTGGAAAATAAAGTAAGCAATATGACGATCTGTTTAGTGTTGCCATAATTAATAGTAATTACTTTTTTTAAAAGATTTATTTATTTGTGTCACATAATACGATGTAATTAATGAAGTAAAAATAATAAATAATAAAAAAAAAAAAGAAAGTACGTACTGGGCAATGTACCACTTGAAATCCTTCTCCACCAGTCAGCCTCTGATACAGCCGAGTGAATAACTTTGTTAGAGTTACACAGTCACAGGTGAGGTTTACTAAATAAATTCTAAAATGTTAAAAAAAAAAAAAGATTTATTTATTTTATTACAAATTCAGATATATAGAGAGGAGAGACAGAGAGGAAGATCTTCCATCCGATGATTCACTCCCCAAGTGAGCCGCAACAGCGGGGCGCACCGATCCGAAGCCAGAAACCAGGAACCTCTTCCAGGTCTCCCACGCGGGTACAGGTCCCAATGCATTGGGCCATCCTCGACTGCTTTCCCAGGCCACAAGCAGGGAGCTGGATGGGAAGCGGAGCTGCCGGGATTAGAACCGGCGCCCATATGGGATCCCAGGGCATTCAAGGCGAGGACTTTAGCTGCTAGGCCACGCCGCTGGGCCAATAGTAATTACTTTTACATATGATTCTCACTGTATACTAAGTACCATCCTAAATGTTGTACATACATTAATATATTTAATATTCTTTCCATGTAAAATAGCTCATTAACAACAGGGAAGTAAGAATTGCTATACAATATAATTCACAAAATGTTTGGATTGAGATTACAAATTGCAGGATGGTATGCCTCATGTTATTTTGCTACCTTGCTTGAATCAGGATTTATCAAGGATTATTGTCTCATTCTATGTCAATACTAAATTTCTTTCTCTCCCTATAGAGAAAAACACTTTGTGTTTTATTATTTCAACAAGTTCTCAAGCTTGCTGTTTCAACCAGTCTCCATAAGGTTCAGTTGTTACTATTCATACCACTTTTATGATATGGCATCATGCTTTCCAATAAATGCTGACAGCAGCAGGGTGGGGAATCATGGCATAATGCATCATTTATGTAATCTATGATCCCTATGAGATGCATAAATCATACACTCCTGTGTAGCAGGATACAAGGAGCCCCCTGTGTGGCAGCAGAGGAACTCTGAGTTCATCTGTGAAATGTCAGAACCTTCCCGAGGAGGAAAACCCTGCGTGAGGTGGCAATCCTTCGCCTGGAATGCAGCCTCGTGCGGAGCTTGTGACATCACTCTGAAGGCCTGATGGGATCAGGGAGTAGGTGCCCCAGCGATCCCACAGGGAGGCTTGCCAGGCTGTCCCTGCTCTTCCTCACCGTCAGGACAGCATCCTTGTAGAGAGTGTATCTGAAGGAGAAAGGGGAGGAAAGTGAAACCAGAAGCGGTCACTGGGACCAGCCCACAGGAGAAACCAATGAGGACTGAGTAAGTTGTTGTATATGGATAGGGATATGTGCTAAGGACAAAGTACACCAGCAAAGGGACAGGTGGATCAAGTGTGGACCGGGGGAGCCAGGCAAGGTGCCACTGAAAGTCAAAGTGAAGTAGCAGGCTCGCAAGTCTCTTAGAGAATGTTCCAGACAGTGAGGAGCTGTGCGTAGGTAGTCTGGAGAGAAGACCAAGAAAGCTGGAGTGGAAGAAGCTAGAGACAGAGGGACAGGCAGCTTTGAAGGGGAGCACAGCCAGACCACGTGGAATCTGAGCACATCTGTAAAGACACCTGCCTTGTTTATTATTATTTTATTTTTATCACAAAATCAGATATACAGAGAGGAGGAGAGACAGAGAGGAAGATCTTCTGTCCGATGATTCACTCCCCAAGTGACCACAACAGCCGGTGCTGTGCCGATCCAAAGCCAGGAGCCAGGAATCTTCTCCAGTGAGTGCAGGGTCCCAAAGCTTTGGGCTGTCCTTGACTGCTTTTCCAAGCCACAAGCAGGGAACTGGATGGGAAATGTGGCTGCCGAGATTAGAACCAGCGCTCATATGGGATCCCAGCACTTTTAAGGCAAGGACTTTAGCCGCTAGGCCACCACGCCAGGCGCAAGATACCTTTTTTTACAATAAGAGACCGCAGGTGCCGGGAAAGTCAGTAGCATAGAAGGGAAAAATCGCAAGTTGGGCTTTAAGCACGTCTTCCAAGCTGCCATATTGAGATGAATTTTCACACAGCAAGGGTAGAGTCAGAGTTACCACTTAGGAGATCATGGAACTGATTGGTCTGAGAGAAGCTGGCAGCTGGGACTGTGGAGGAGATCATACTGGTTGGTTGAGGGATGCTTAGCAGATAGAACCAACATGTTCATGGGCAGATTGGATGTGTGAAAAAGTGGAGTCAAGAAACATGACTTCAAACTCTCTGGCCGGAGCAATATTTACTGAAATAACAGATTGTGGGAAGAACAGATTGGAAGACAACATTAGCAGCGACGCTTCGGATATTTCAAAATCTGATATGCCTTCTAAACCTCAAGTGGAAGTCTCAGATGTGTCATTGGACAATTGGCCTCAAGATTTGGGGGCAGGGGTTCAGATTCAGAGGGGAGCTATTCGTTTGAGAATGTCAGCGTAGAAGATGAGGAGTTACAGTTGATCCTTGGATTTAGAAACATGGGAGTCACTGAAAACCTTTCCCAGACAGCTGTTGAGGAGAGAGGGGGTGACATCCTGGCAGAGGTGACTTCAAAGGGAGTGCATGTGGGGAACGAACTCCCTGCTCCATCAAAACAACAAGACTGACACACTTTTCTAAGACTCTGGCAATTCTCAGAGGCTTGTAGCAATGCAGGGAAGGTTAGAGAAAAAAACTAAAGAAAAAAGTAGGCCCAAGTAAGATGGAGTCTCTGTAAGAATAAATAAATTTTGTGTGGATCTTGCACGGTGGCCTGGCGGCTAAAATCCTTCACTTGAACACACCAGGATCCCATATGGGCACCAGTTCTAATCCCAGCAGCCCCGCTTCCCATCCAGCTCCCTGCTTGTGGCCTGGGAAAGCAGTCGAGGATGGCCCAAAGCCTTGGGACCCTAAACCGGTGTGGGAGACCTGGAGGAAGATTCCTGGCTCCCTCCCGGCTTTGGATCGGTGCAGCACCGGCTGTTGTGGTCACTTGGGGAGTGAATCATTGGACGAAAGATCTTCCTTTCTGTCTCTCCCCTTCTCTGTATATCTAACTTTCCAATAAAATGAATAAATCTTAAAAGAAAAAAAGGAATCCATTTTGTGATTGTTAAGAGCCCGATTTTGAATTATTTCTCTCCACCGTCTTCATAATCCTTGAAAATAAGTAGCCTGGCTGGCATCAGACTGGGCAGAATAAGGCCCTAGTCCCAGAGAACCATAAATGTTTCTTATGTCCAGTGCTTTCCTAGAGCATTCCACTTGAAAGGCTTTGACTTGGTTCAGAGCTCGCATGGCGAGAAAAGTCTTTTCCCAGAAGTGTTTGCTGAAAATGTTCAGAGACAATTACTTGACTTGACAGCCAGATAGCTGGGGAAATCAGCTAGCTAACAGGAAAGCTTGAAAGCAAAACCTGAAAAATGAGATGTCCAAAGGGCCTTTGAGAAGCTCCACCTATTCCAAGGCATCTGGAAGGTCACGCACAGGCGCGAGTGTGTCTGCGTACACATGAAAGACCCAGGGGGATCCTAAGATCTCACTGTGACTAATCCTGTGGTGCGGTGTCAGCAGCAAGTGAAGGCTAAGGCAAAGTTGACAGCTCTGGCTGATTGTTGAAGGTATTTCCCAAAACGCTGCAAAAACTTGAAGATTCATTGCTTCTGAGTGTTCAGTGGGATTCAATGTCCAATTGTTAGCCGATCAGCAAGATAATCAAGAAACAGCTGTACTTTCATTTGAAAGGCAGACCAACACAGAAAGAGAGAAGGAAAAGGAAAGGAAGAGATAGAGATAGCTCTCCCATTTGCTGGTTCACTCCCCTGATAGCCATGGCTGAGGCTAGACCATTCCAAAGCCAGGAACCTGGAACTTCTTCCAGATCTCCACATGGGTGCAGGGACCTGAGCACTTGATCCGTGTTATACCACTTCACCAGGTGTATTAACAGGGAGCTAGATTAGAAGTGGAGCACCCAGGACTCCAATCTGTGCTGTCACTGCAGGCCGAAGTTTAGCCTGGAATGCCATGGCATTGGCCTTCTCAAGAGGATTTTTAAAATACATATAAAAAAACAACAGAGCATTTTTGATCAATGATGCGGTAAATCCAACAGAGTAGCAAATTGAAGCTGTAGAAGAGAGCGAGGAAGAGAATAACATCAGTGGTCCGGACCACGAGGGGGCTGAGATGCTTCAGTGGTTTCTGTCTTGTCAGGAGCAAGGACAGTGCGCCTCTCTAAAGAGCAGAGAAAAGAAACAGCTGCACTGGCGTAGCTAAAGACCAGCTCCCAGCCGACAGCAAGGCTGTTGAGTCCACATTGAGAGTTCGTGGAGAGCCAAAGGGTGGGAAAGCAAACCAAGCAGCACAAGACTGCATTTCTGGCTAGATGGACAGTCCAGTTGAATCAGAGAGACATGATATGATCAGTCAACAAGAATCGGACATAATTACACACGCATGGAGGGTAGGCCTGCAGGTGGACTAACCAGAATCCCTGCTCTAGCTGTTCTTCAGCAAGTAGCTGTTTTCTCTCTGAAATCTCCTACCCACTGGGCCTGGCCGGGGCGAGATCCGGCTTCCCTTTCACGGCTACTTTCAGATCATTCTTTATCCAAGCCTGAAATCTCAAGCCTTAGGCCTCTTCTATTGCCACCTTCTTGCCACAATCACTTTCCAGCTTCCAGGCTACACAGTCCCTTCCCCTTCCTTAACACTGGAAGCTTTCAGCATTTCACTTATTGTCACTCCTCTGACACTACGCCTGCCTCAATTCTTGATTTCAGTAAACTTGTAGAAAATTCTTTTAAAAATTAATTTAAAATATTTTTTCTCTTTAAAAGAATTTAACAATATATTAGATTCTCAAGGCCACAGAAAATGCATAATTATAACACAGATTTCCTCAGTCTTGTTAATATGTTATTACTATGAAAAGGACAGATTCAATGTTATTCATAGATACAGTTTTAAGATATAACGATATTTCCCTTCCCTCATCTCCCTCTGACTTTCCCGTGTTTGCTGCTTCTTCCTTTCTTATTTCCTTCCTTTCTCCCTTTTCCTTCCTTCCTTTCTTTTCTTTCTTTCCTCTTTTCCTACTTTTGAGATAACATTTTTTTTTTTTTAAGATTTATTCATTTTATTACAGCCAGATATACACAGAGGAGGAGAGACAGAGAGGAAGATCTTCCGTCCGATGATTCACTCCCCAAGTGAGCCGCAACGGACCGGTGCGCACCCATCCGAAGCCGGGAACCTGGAACCGAAGCCGGGTCTCCCACGCGGGTGCAGGGTCCCAATGCATTGGGCCGTTCTCAACTGCTTTCCCAGGCCACAAGCAGGGAGCTGGATGGGAAGTGGGGCTGCCGGGATTAGAACCGGCGCCCATATGGGATCCCGGGGCATTCAAGGCGAGGACTTTAGCCGCTAGGCCACGCCGCCGGGCCCAAGAGATAACATTTTTAAATTTTATATTATGGGCAAAGACTTTATGCTCCATTAGATAGAGTTCAACAAGTAAAAAACAGCAAGACCAGAGCTCAGTAGGAATATTAGCAAGGGCTATAAATAATTATCAAATGAAAAATGTCCAGTTCCTTCATGAGCAGTAAATTCTAAAATAATCATAATCATTAAAACTGTATCTATTTGTATATATTAATTACCACAGTAAGAGAAACACGATATTTTCCTTGTCGGATCTCGCTTATTTCACTTAGCATTAAAAACCTCCAGTTGCATCTTTTGTTTCAAGTTTGTATCCATTATCATGGCTGAGTAATATCCCACCACGTATGTGTACCACATTTTGCTTATCCAGTCACCAGCTGGTGGACATTTAAGCTGGCTCCATATCTTAGATATTGTGAATGGAGCTTCTGTAAACACTGAAGTGTGGGTAACTCATGTACTGTTTTCATTTTTTTTGGAAAATCGTTCCTATTTCTCAGATCTCCTCTTTTCCGACGGACCTAGCCTCCACCCAGTTCACCTCTCCTGGATATCCCATTCGTTTTGGTATCAGCTTCCATGCCCGTTTGCCCGCAGCTTGGCATCTCTCCAATGACACATCAGTTCCTCACGTCCCCAGCATCCATCCAGCACTTCCCTCTGCCCGAGATCCCATCTTACATCGCTGTAATCACTTTTGTGTCTTTGTCTCTTTTGGAGCAAGTCAGGTAAACCACCTCCTCAGATGTCAAGGTGAAGGATCTTTGTAAGATGTGGTGAGTGAGAAACTTTTGGATGGTGGAAAGGCCCAGAATATCTTCCCTTTTTGACCTGGGAGGACAACCTTAAGAGTGTTTACTCATCTCTGACTCTGGATGAGCACATACCACCTATGTCTGCTAGGTGCTATGAGCTGAGGAAGAGCCACAAGCTGTGCTATCTTTATGTATTAGAAACTCAATATAAAACACTAAGATTTGAGGCGACTGATGCCATCCAGAGAGTTCTTTTAAAAAGATTTATTTCTTTTTATTGGAAAGTCAGATTTACAGAGAAAAGGAGAGACAGAGAGAAAGATCTCCTGTACACTGGGTCACTCCCCAACCGGACACAAAGACCGGAGCTGGGCTGATCTGAAACCAGGAGCCTGGAACTTCTTCTGGGTCTCCCACATGGGTGCAGGGTACCAAGGCTTTGGGCTGTTTTCGACTGCTTTCCCAGGCCACAAGCAGGGAGCTGGATGGGAAGTGGGGCAGCCAGGACACAAACCAGCACACATATGGGATCCCAGTGCATGCAAGGCGAGGACTTTAGTCACTAGGCTACCATGCCAAGTATCCTCCAGAGAGTTTTGAGGCTAATGCAAATTTACACTAAAATTATGAGGCACCACAAGGGGAAAACTGTGGAAGAAAACCTTAGAATCCCAAATAAATGAAATATAATATTAAAATATTCAGAACATGAGAAGTCTACAGGCGTAAGAAATGAGAGCATGGAAACTGGAGAATACAGCTGCGGGCCAGATATTAAATCAGTGTGTTTGAATCGGTCAGATGCACAGAGAAAGAAATAATTCATAAAACAAAGCATGACTAAGTGAAGCAAAAACAACCAGATATAAAATGATTGGGTCTTAAAAATAACAAACATCATGATAGAAATAAACTTTTTAATACACATTTAATCATATGGGTCACAGGGTTGAAAGATGGGAGAGAATCCCTTAGAACACACAGCGCACAACAGAGAGCTCTAGATAGGCACAAAATCAAAGTGCAGTTATGAAATTTAGGTATTCACATATGAAAAGATATTTCCAGAAATACTCTGAAAGTAGAGAATGAGTGAGAGGCAGTGGTGAGAACTAGGCAAGGTTCAGACAGGATTTCAGGAACCTTCAACCTGAAAAGGCCTATAAACACGTAGGAGCAAAAGTAAAAATAAATTCATAATAAGAAAACATTATAGAAAAACTAGAGATCCTCACAGGTGAGAAAATCTCAAATACTATCAGAGAGAAAGATAAATTAACATGAACTAAAGAGGACCATCAGATAATGAATTTCTCAACAGCAAAAATATCCATAAGCAATGGAATTACACATTTAAAGTGGTGAAGGCATATAATAGTAAATCTCCAATTCCGAACTTACCTAAATTATAATTCTAAAATAAGGAAAGAATTAAATATTTACTGGTGGATTGTTATATCCTCATTAAAAGATCTATCAAGCATACACTTTAGGAGGAAGAAAGAAAACAAGAGGTAAGAAGCATATACAAAGAAAACTTGATGTTAAACATTTTTTGGCTGAATACATTGCTACTTCAACCAAATTTGGTGTTTATTTTGCTTAAAGAAATGAAGAACATAGTTGATGATGTCATCATCAATGTTTAACACACATAGTACCAGAGAAAACCATAACTTAACTATATAAAAGTGTCATAAACTTCTATGTACCTAATAGCATCCTTGAGAAACACACACACGAAAAAACATTGACATATTATAGGGACAACTTTCACAATCATAATGAGAGTAACCTTGCGTGGTAGCCTAGTGGCTAAAGTTTTTGCTTCGCTCGCACCTGGACCCCATATGGGCAACGGTTCTAATCCCGGCTTCTCATCCAGTTCTCTTCCTGTGCCGTGGGAAAGCAGTCATGGACGGCCCAAAGCCTTGGGACCCTGCACCCGTGTGGGAGACACAGAAGAAGTTCCAGGCTCCTGGTTTCAGATCAACCCAGCTCTGGTCTTTGTGTCCGCTTGGGGAGTGAACCAGCAGACAGGAGATCTTTCTCTCTGTAAATCTGCCTTCCCAATAAAACAAACAAACAAACAAAACACATAGATAAATCAATCAGGAAAAATATGCAAAAAGATGTATATCACACTCCTCCTATTTGTTTATTTGTGCACTGCAAGCTCCTAAGTTTGTGCTAGAATGTAAAACAACGATGCTTCTACACTCAATAATATATTGAGCTAATAGTTTTTATTTAATAACAAGACTTTCTTGGTAGTGCCTGGTGCGATGTTTCAATGACTAAATCCTTACCTTGCATGCCCCAGAATCCCATATGGCTGCTGGTTCATATCCCAGCTGCTCTACTTCCCATCCAGCTCCCTGCTTATGGCCTGGGAAAGCAGTTGAGGACGGCCCAAATCCTTGGGACCCTATAACTACATGGGAGACCCAGTACAAGCTCCTGGCTCCTGGCTTCAGATCAGTTCAACTTCAGTGGTTGCAGATACTTGGGGAGTGAACCAGCAGATGGAAGATTCTTCTCTCTGCCTTTCCTTCTTTCTGTAAAATCCAATCTGCCTTTCCAACAAAAATAAATAAATCTTTACAAACTTTCTTTGTAAAAGAAGCTGTGCACTGATTTACATTCTAGTGCATTCTTCCTGCATTCTCACAGACATAATAAAGTGTTCATAGACTGTCTATTTTGGGCTACACTGATTAAAATATTTTTTACCCTATGTAGAGATTTCTTCTTTGACCAGTGCACTCATTTAAATTATTTTGAACCCAACAACAAATCATTTGTCCCTTAAGAATTATCATATTCTAGTACTCATCTTATTCCACCTATTCCCCCAAAAGAATGCAAGCAAGAAAGTAAGAATATATGCAGAACAGAGTCATATCTGCACCCTGGTCAATTCAGAAGATAGACCCTCCCTCCACAAGGCTTGCTTTGAACACCTAAAGTTTCAACATCCAAGTTTAGCTGGATACACTAGATCTCACACTGCAGAGACTGCTCCGGTGGATTCAGTTAGGGATGGACTAGGCTGGTCTCAGGAAGTGACAGCAACTGCAAAAGGTGTTCAGCTGTACCATCAGTCACACCCACCGGAAGATGAAGGGACTGCTGATGGATCTGACAGATGAGAGCGTGTGTGTGTGTGTGTGTGTGTGTGTGTGTGTGTATTGGTTTAGTTGAGATAATTTTGCTAGCTAGTATTTTGTTTAACAACTTTATAATCAGTAGCATTTGCTCTTTAGTTATTGCTCTGATTAATTTTGGGCACTGCCAGGACAAAGTGACTATGAAGTACTTCCACTACTTCGTCATACTAAGTGCACTAAAGAGGCAGAGACGACATAGACACACTGTCTCACAGCTCTGGAGAATGGACGCCTGAGGTTCCCGTGTCAGCAGACAGGGAAGGGTGCGCTGTGGGCCTCGCTTTCCTTGCTTCTGGTGCGTTATTGGCTTTTAGGCAGTGTGAGGCACATCTTCACATGGCATCTCCTTGTGTGTCTGTCCTTGTTCCCTGGCTGCCTCTTGGGTCAAATTGTCCCATTTCATAAAGAACTCTGAAGCTCACCAACAAGAAGACATGCCACCCAATCAAAAACTGGGCAAAAGATTCAGACAGACATTTCTCAAATTTCTGTTATCAAGTGCACTTACAGGGCCCAGCATGATAGCATAGTGGTTAAAGTCCTCGCCTTGAATGCTCCAGGATCCATATGGGAGCTGGTTCTAACCCCAGCAGCTACACTTCCCATCCAGCTCCCTGCTAGTGGCCTGGGAAAGCAGTCAAGGACTGCCCAAAGCTTTGGGACCCTGCACCTACGTGGGAGACTCAGAAGAAGCTCCTGCCTCCTGGCTTCAGATTGACTCAGCACCAGCCATTGTGGCTAAATGTGGCTTACAGCCAAAGGCAAGTATGAGTTACAGATTTCTTCCTACTTGTCTTAGGTATCAATTTCTGTGTAACACTTAGCCCCCAAATGTGATGGGTTAAACAGCATGCTTTGCTGATTTCACATAGCTTTTTTTGGGGGGGTCAAGAGTTCAGAAGAGCTTAACGTGGGATGCTACTGGCTCAGATTCTCTGGAGAGGCTGCAGGAAGACGCCAGCTAGGGTTGAGATCATTTGAAGATTCAACAAGGCTTGAGGGTACTCTTGAGACAAATAACTCACATGCCTGGTAGGTCAGGGCCTGATGTGTGGGCGGCAAATCTCCCTACCAAACCACAGGGCTCCTTGGGTAACCTCACATAGCAGCTAGCGCCCCCTAGCATGAGTGATGCTGAAGAGAGGCTGAAGAAGCCTTGCAATCTTTCACAAGTTAGCCTGTCACATCTGCAATGCAATGGTAGCAGGTGCACAGAGGCAGGGCGGGCAGTGGAGGGAATTTGACAAACCTCATACACCAAGCGACAGGAGTTCCTGGAGGCAGATGATCACACCCCCAAATGGGAGACAGCCCTGCTGATTTTTAAAAAAAAGATTTATTTATTTTTATTGGAAAGGCAGATATACAGAGAGGAGGAGAGACAGAGAGGAAGATCTTTCGTCCGATGATTCACTCCCCAAGTGGTCGCAATGGCCACAGCTGCACTAATTCCGATGCCAGGAACCCAGAGCTGGGGGCCTCTTCCAGGTCTCCCACGTGGGTGCAGGGTCCCAAGGCTTTGGGCTGTCCAGGCCACAAGCAGGGAGCTGGATGGTAAGTGGGGCTGCTGGGATTAGAACTGGTGCCCATATGGGATCCGGGTGCGTACAAGGTGAGGACTTTAGTTGCTAGGCTACCATGCTGGGTCTGGCAAAATACCTTTTTAAAAAGTTTTAAGGAATCTTATGCAATATAACTCACATTTAAAAGCATTTTTAAAAAGATTTATTTATTTGGAAGAGTTAGAAGGAGAGAGAAATACAGCGAGAATCTTCCACTGGTTCACTCCCCTAATGCTTCAGCGAAGAAGTTGGGAGGTTCTTCCAGGTCTCCCACATGGGTAGAGGGGCCCAAGAGCTTGAGCCATCTTTTGCTGCTCTCCCAGGTGCACTAGTAGGAAGCTGGATTGGAAGTGAAGCAGGCAGGACTCAAAAGGGTGCCCATAGTGGGTGCGGTGTTGCACCACAGTTCTGGCCCCAATACAATCAACATTTCGAACCTCCAACCTAGAAATGGTCAGGGAATGCTTGGTTTTGTCCTGAACTCTCAGGGCATGTTAGTGGGGACTGAGTCACCTGAGACAGCTAGCAAGAGGAGGCGAGGCTACTTGTTCCAGGGTACATAGCAGCAGCCTTGTCCTCAGTGACCTTGGGGGAGTGGTGTCCCAGGCGCGGGCCCACAGAGTCCTTCTTGGCAATCCCTGTCTGGTTCCCCCTAGATCCAGAAGGGACAACTCCGCAACTGAGGGCTTCATGACTAACTCTTACAGTCTCACTTATTTTGTGGGCATCCTTAAGGGTTCACCACCGAGGTTCAAAGAAGGAAACATTTGACAGTCCTAGCACAACAGCAGAGAACATCCCCCAACCCTGCTCAGCCTGACTTCCGAGTGGGCAGTAACGCGCTCTCTGAGAGGGGCTTCCAACAGTCTCCCAAGTTGGATCACAATTTTCCCCAGGGCAGCCCAGGATCCCCCTCCCCCGCTTTCCAGTAGCCCCTCCTCTGTGCGAGAGAGAACTACGGGCAGTGTTCCCCCCCTGGAACAAATTGGACAGAGAGGTTGGGAGGCCCTTCTCCGAGTTAGTCAGCGGACTTCTTGCCTTGTTAGAGGCAGCTGGAGGGCTATTGGGAGAGTGCGATCAAAGACTGAGGGTGGGACAAGCTCAGAGGCCTCCAGCTCCAGCACCTAAACCCAGAAATTTCCTTAATTCCCTAATTCGCGTTAATTAACAGGGAATAGTGGTGACACCCCCCGCCCCCCAGCAACTCCGCAAAAACAGCCAACGCACGGCTTGCTGATCAACTCAAAGATAAACCTCACGGGACAAACAGGGGGGATTCTGGAGAATCTAAATTCTTTCCTCCCAAGAGAGATAAAACAAAGAAAACTTCTCAATTACAAGCAAAAGGGTCAGGCCTTCCAAATGCAGACCTTCGCATGTGTGGAGCCGCACCAAGAATAAGCAAGAAAATATGCTATTTGAATTGCGTTCAAAACGTCTTTTACAAGTGAAGCAAATTACTTCTGCATGTTCTGGGGTTCTGCTGAGAACAAATAGTGTTCTGCCTTTAATGGGTAAAATTACACAATTTGCTTTTAACATAAACCCAAAGCCACAGTGACTTTAGATAATATCGCACTCCCGCGGCCCCTCTCCCAGCAGTTCTAAACATTAGAGGGGGACACGGCCGTCCCCAAAGGCCTGGCAGGGCGCCAGCAGTGACAACCTGGCCTGTTTCTTTTCTTGACTATGTCCCTCTTCCAACCCCTCAGCTTCTCCTGTTCCTGCCGCTGCCGCTGGGTTTTGGGACCGGGCGGCTCTCCAGTGGGCTGCGGTGAGACTCACAGGATCGCTTGGAGTTACTGACTTGTGTTCTGTCCCCAGAAGGTTTTGACGCCTGTTACGCGCGAGCCTTTGCGGCGTCCACCTGGACGCTCCCAGGGAGACACCTTTGTGCCCGAAACGCAGGCGGGAGGGCGGACGAGAAAGCAAGTCCTGGGACCGACAGGCGGCCCCCGGCTCCCCACCCGCCGCTCGCTGCCGGCGCGTCTCCCCGGCAGAGGGCGCCGGCGCCGACCTCGCTCTGCCCATCGGGGCGGGCGAGCTAGGGACCCTGCCTCCTGAGCGCCCGCCCGCGGTCCGCCCCCCGCGCTCGTCCCGGCGGCCGGCGGGACGCCCGAGCCCGCGCCCGGGAGCCTCCCCCAGCGAGCCCGCGCCGCCGCCGGACTGGAGCTGCACGTCTGAGCTGGCAGCGGAGCACGGCGACCGACGAGATCCTCGAAGGAGACCAAGTTGGGAAGCGCCGAGGGACAAGGAGGAGCGGACCCGCAGCCCCAACGGGGTGGTGGCGTGCGGTCCCGTGCCGCGGCTCCGAAGCCCGAGCGCGGCAGGCGGAGGGCGGCCCGGCCCTCACGGCCAGCGGCATGGCCTGGGGCTCGGCGCTGCCGCGGCGCACGCCGAGCTGCGCCCCCGCCGTCTGGGCGGCCGTCGCGTTCCTGCTCTCCGTACCCTGGATCTCAGGTACGCCCGCTACTTCCCCGGTTCCCGCGTCTCGGCCGCCGCGCCGGCGCCCGCGTTCCACAGTGAGGGGCGCCGGACAGGGCCATCCGCACCGCACCCGGCGCCAGCCTCGGCCCCCCGCGCCCGGGTCCGCGCGCCCCCGGCCGCCGCGGGGCTGCTTCTAATAAGCCGCGATTTGGGGCGGGCTAAAGGTTTCCAGAGCTGGGAACGGGCGGCGGAGCCCCTCGCCGGGGGCTTTCCTGAGGGTCGTGGAGAGCGAGTGTGCTGCTGAGTGTGTGCGCGCCGGGGGTCGCGGACCGCATCCGAGGCTGTGCGCCCTGGGTCTCAGGACTTGGACTCGAGCCCTTCCTTTCCGAGGTTAACCTTTCTGGGCACGAGGATCCCAGAGGTCCCTGCCTGCTCTGGAGGTCCCCACCCCAGGTCTGGATGATGCCCGGCGGGCTTCCTGGTTGGGCGAAGTCCGGGGGGAAGCTGCCCTGCCGGCGGCTGTGAAGCGTCCCACAGCTCCCTGATCCTGACCCTCCACCCTGGCCGCTGGATTGAACGCGCTCTGGCTTCCTTTTGTTGGCTCTTAGCCTCCGCTCTTCTCCACTTGGGGATGGCTGAAGCGCGGTTTGTTGTGGCTGGGGTCGATCTGGAGAGGGGGAGGGGATGAATCCCTTGAGGACCCCAGGGAAGGCGTTCGGCCGGAGGGGTGGAACTCGGCTCCCGCATGATTTTCTTTCCCTCGAGGGGGAACCCACAGCCCTCGGGGAACTCGGCTGCTTGGCCTTAGGGCGCGCTAGACCCAGGACAGACGCAGAGGGGATGCCCGGAGGTTTAGAGGGGGGCGCTGGGGCGCCTCGTTTTGGGTGTGGAGGAAGGCAGCTCTGATCTTCGCCTGCTAGACCCCCAGAACAACCTCCGGCCTGCCCTGCTTGGACCCGGATTCCGGACACCCCGCTGGCCAGGGCGAGGGCCAGCGAAGGCTTCTGGCCTCTGAGGATTAGAGACCGAATAAGTTCGCTTCTAGTCTCAAAAATGTGTGAGACGCGCCTTACACAGCCGGGGACTTCAGTGTTCGTTCCGGCGGGCAGGTGGGGCCGAGGGGACCGTCGCGGGCAGGGGGCGTTGGGCTCCTCTCGCGTACTGCGGCGCACTGTGCGCTCCAGGTGTCGAGACCTGCAGCCCTGGCGAGCCCTAGAGGAGCAGTCTCTCCAGGAAGCGGAGGGGGGGAGGTTGGGGGACAGAGGAGGTGGGGCTTTTAGTTTCAGCAGATGCGGATTACGTCAGACATCCCCCGTCGCTGAATTTGGAAAGGGGGTTTACCTTTCTTGTCGTCGTGGGTTAAAATGTAAGTCGCTGAGAAACTGGGTAAAATGAGAAGTAAACATTTTAAGTTGCGGCCAGTCGCTTGTGACCTCGGTGGACTGTGCAGCCCTGCTCCTAACCTTCCCAGTCGGGAGGTCCAAGTGCTGGAAGGTTGGGGTGGAGTGGGGCTCCCCAAGGGATTGCCTCGCCCTGGGGTTATTCGGCCAGAGCCGGTGGCCAAGCCAGAGTTGATCTCCGCGCCAAAGCCTCAGTTGGCCCAGGCGGCTCTGGAAGGTGCTGGAGGTTCTGGGTTTGAGGCAACACCCTTGAGAAGGGATCCTGTGTCCTGGCTTAACGTGAGGTTGTTCCCAAAACAGCGAAGTCGCTTGTGTTTGCCGTGGTGTCGCTTAAAACAGCCGCCGGCTGTGAAGTGTGTGCTGAACAAAGCAATCCATTTTCCTCAGTCTTTGAGCTTGTGTTTTCTCTCAGGTGAAAAATAAGAACTGTAAAGGAGGAGGTGGGATTTGATTCTCTTGCTTCCGGATTGCTAGGTTAACCCAAGACTCAAAGAATGTGTTACGAATCATGTTCAGAATATGGGTAGACTTTATCATTGCAGATTTGGGTGTTGTGGGCATGGTTTCTGTTAGAAGTCCCTGCAATGTGTGTTTTATGCACGAAGCAGTTTACTGTGTAGAAACGTGGAAAAACCATGATTCAAGACTTGTGAATTCCTACTATGTATTTTTATGGGAAGAGTCTGTTCCCTAAAGAGGCAGAAATTTGATTTGGGACCTTGGACCCTTCCTTAGGTCGGCTGGGAGTGAAGGAGTTGGGGGTCCTCCTCCCCCATTTTGTTAATGTAGTGTTTTCTTCTGGTTCAGATTCCTGAAAGAGGGGGCCCTGAGTGTATAATGACCCATTAAGAGGAAAATAAATGAAAACATCTTATATAAGAAGTCTTTGTGGGAAAAAATGTGCTTATGGATGTAATGTAGTAAGGCAACATGTTTTTCTTGTTAAGGCTGTGTACCAAGCAAAGAACTACACTTTTGAAAACTTTCTGGTGTTTAATAAGAAGATTACGTGTATCCCTGGCATCCACTTGATAAGCAGGGTCTGAACCCCGAAGACTCTCCTGTTCACTGGGGAACTCTAGTATCAGGAGGCTGAGCTTCTGATTGGTAAAGCAAGCTGCAGTTTGAAAACCCAGGAGTTGGGCTTCCTCTGTTGGCCTGTCAAACAATCCGGCTTTAAACACATTTTTTTTTCCAGGGGTGGTTTTTGGTGGCAGTGGATGGCAAGATTGAGGAGACCATGTGGGAAGACTTTTCTATTTTTATTGTTCAACATTGTTTCTGTTCTTGATTACAAGTGCAACCATAATTGGCCTTCGTATGTTCCTCTCCGTTGTGTGATTTGCAGTGGTTCACTTGTTGCTGCTTCTTCAGTGTTTAGCCTGCCATTAACCTCCTAGACTTTCGAAGCCTGGCAGAGTCTGACTTTTACACTGCCTGGTCTTTTATTGGCAATCTTGTTTTTCTCAAGTCAGAGGAATGGAATCGCAGGTAGGGAAGATAAATTCCTTTTCTGCAGAAAGCTGGGGTGGGAAGTGATGACCCTTGAAGCCGGAACCAGGAGAAAAGAAGGGGCTTGGGTTCCCTCCCGGGCAGGAACCAGCTAGCCTGATGAAGTGTTGGAGATCTGTGTACTCCTGGTTAAGTCTTTTCTCTGGGAGAGTTCTAATTATGTAATTCCAGTCTGTGTTTCTGAGACAAGAAAGTGCGATCCTGTTAGCGCCTGCATATCTTTTAAAAATGGCTCCTCCAGGACAGTGACCTTTTGGTGTTTATCAGGTTGCTTTCCTGGGAACCTTCCCCCACTAAGGCCTCTTCTGGTTACTGGGCAGTGATGTGGGGGTGGGGGCTCAACTTGGGCATCACTTTGTTGTGCCTCCCCTGGGGGGGATCCCCTGGGGCTGGCTCTGCCTAGTCCCTCCTCATTGGATCCTTGTTAAGAAAAAAAAAAGTCATCCTTTGGATGTTTTCTTCTTTGGGAACCCTGCGGTGACCACCTAGTGGACCCCTTGCCTACCAAGCTTGAAAGGTTTCAGAGTAAACAAACCTGACTTTTTCATTGCAGGAGCAGGCTTTGCTGTTGAGGTATGGATTTCTATCGGTCGCACCCCTGCTGGGTGGCCAGTTTCAGGAGAGAATTCTAGGGCTTTGAATTCTCTGTGTCTCTGGACTCTGGTTTTGCACTGTCCCACGAGCGCCGTCTTCACAGCGGAGGTCAGTGGGTAGTACGCCCTTCCTGAGTTCTACAGTCGAAGTTCAAGCAAGCTAGAGGGTCCTGGCTCGTTAACTAAGGCTGCAACAGGCTGGGGTTTTGTACCAGCCTCCTTTTTGCTTCCAGCGTGTATTTATCTGGTTTTGCCGAGGAGCCTGCCAAGTTGGAAATGTGGGCGGGACAGCTTGGCTTACATGTTCAGTTGTCATAAAATATGTCTGGGGTGTAATCTGTTTAAAATCGTATTCACAGAGTGGCCAAGGAATGGTTGAACAACGTGGGGAATTTTCACAAAGCATTTCAAAAATAGGGAGTTGTGTTGGTGTGGTTTGCACCATTTTTGGGATTTCTGGGGAGTGTTTTCTTTTAAGTCTTAACAATGAAGGAACCAAAGGGGGGAAAAATCAAAAGCCAAAGGGAAGGAAATAATTACAGAAAAATTTAACCTAATTCAGCTAAGTAGCTCGCTGGTCCTCCAGAAAGTCTGAAGTTCTAGCGGGAAGTGTGTGGCTTGTGTGTGTGTGTCTTTAATCGGCGCTGGAATGGGCTTCAGTGAGCACTCTGTCACTTGGGAGATGTTATCAGGGAGAATGTGCCTGCAGCTGGGATGGGTCCCGAGAGCAGCGGGGCTCTAGTCCCACGTGTTCCCAGCCTAATGGCTTCCACACCCTCCCCAGGGGATACTTAGCACAGTGCCTAGTGAGAACAGCACTGCATTGTGGCTGAGACTCCTCCTTCTAGACCTGTGCCTTGCAAGATAGTAGCCACAAGGCGCATGTGGGCATCTAAAGTTAGAATTAATTCAATTGAAAAGTAATTGAAGATTCTGTTCCTCCACTTTCCTGGCCTCAGTTCAAATGTCAGTCACCACTTAGGGCATGGCATAATGTCTCTGGAGTTTTTCTTTTCTCTTAATTTCTGTCTTTCTTTTTCTTTTCTTTTCTTTCTTTCTTTCTTCCTTTCTTTCTTTCTTTCTCTCTCTCTCTCTCTCTCTCTCTCTCTCTCTCTCTCTCTTTCCTTCCTTCCTTCCATTTTTCCAGATTATTCCATTTTTATTGGAAAGGCAGAATTACAGACCAAGAAGGAGACACCGAGATCCTCCATCTGCTGGGTCACCGACCACATGACCTCAGTGGCTGGAGCTGGGCTGATCTGAAGACGGGAACTTCTGCCAGGTCTCCCACATGGCTGCAGGGACCCAAGGACCCCAGAGACTGCTGCTTTCTCAGGCCTTAAACAGGGAGCCGGATCAGAAGTAGAGTAGCCGAGACACGAACCATCATCCCAATGGGATGCCAGCGCTGCCGGTGGAGTCTTAGATTACACTCTGTTTCTGGGGTTTTTGCTAACGATCCTGTTGATTGTGTAGATCAGGCTGATTAAGCGATGTCAGTATCTTGACAGCATTAAGTCTTTTTTTTTTTTTTTTAAGATTTATTGTGTTTCATTTTTAGTGCAAAGTCAGATATACAGAGAGGAGGAGAGACAGAGATTTTCTGTCTCATGATTCACTCCCCAAGTGACCTCAATGGCTGGGGCTGAGCTGATCCGAAACCAGGAGCCAGAAACCTCTTCCAGGTCTCCCACGTGGGTGCAGTGTCCCAAAGCCCTGGGCCATCCTCGACTGCTTTCCCAGGCCACTAGCAGGGAGCTGGATGGGAAGTGGAGCTGCCAGGGTTAGAACCAGCTCCCATAAGGGATCCTGGTGCATTCAAGTCGAGGACTTTAACCGCTTTGCTATTGTGCTGGGCCTGACAGCATTAAGTCTTATAGTCCATAAATGTGGGATATCTTTCCCATTTGTTTAGATCTTTAATTTCTTTCATTATTGTTTTGTCCTGTTCAGTGTATAAGTCTGTCACCTCAGTAAAATCCTTTTGCAAATATCTTATTTCTTTTGATGCTATTGTAGTGGAAACTGTTTCCTGAATTTCCTTTTCAGGTTGTTGACTGTTGGTTTATAGAACTAAAAATGATTTTTACATGTTGGTGTTCTGACCTGCAAGTTTATTAAATTTGTTTATTAGCTCAAATAGCATTTTTTTTAAAAAAAGATCTATTTATTTTTATTGCAAAGTCAGATATAAAGAGAGGAGGAGAGAGAGAGGAAGATCTTCCATCCTCTGATTCACTCCCCAAGTGGCTACAACGAGCCACTTGGAGCCAGAAGCCGAGAGCTTCTTCCAGGTCTCCAACATGGATGCAGGGTCCCAAGACTTTGGCCATTCTCCTCTACTTTCTCAGGCACAAGCAGGGAGCTGGATGGGAAGTGAAGCAGCCGGTATTAGAACTGGCACCCATATGGGATCCTGGTGCATTCAAGGGCTACCGTGCCTGGCCCTCAAATAGCATTTTTTTTTTTTGTCCATCTTGTTGTATATATAAGATAATATCCTAGGCAAGCAGGCAGTTTTATGTTTTCTGATTTGGAGATTTTTGGATTATTTAATTTTTTCTTTTTCTTTCTTTTTTTTTTTTTTTTACATCTGTTTGACCTGACAGAATTATTTTGAATGAAAGTGGTTCAGCGCTGGACTGGTGGTGTTGACACTGTGGGCCACGCCTGCCCTTGGTTACCTACATCCCATCTCAGATTGCCTGGATCGAAGTCTGGCCTTCACTTCCCATCTAGCTTCATGCTAATGCATACCCTGGGAGGCAAGATGAGTCAAGAACTTGGGACTCCCCCCCCCCCCCACCCCGTGGACGAATTCCTGGCTCCTGGCTTAAGCCTGGCCCAGCCCTAGGGAGTGAATCAGAGGATGGTTCTCTGCTTCTGTGCTGTCTGTCTTTATTTATTATGACCTGGGACCTGATGTACAATCCTTGCCTTGTTAGTGCCGGAATCCCATATGGGCGCCCATGCCGGTGCACGTCCTGGCTGCTCTGCTTCCCATCCAGCTCCCTGCTTGTGGCCTGGGAAAGCAAAAGCCTTGGGAACCTGCACCCGAGTGGGAAATTTAGAACAAACTCCTGGATCCTGGTTTCGGATCAGCGCAGCTCTGGCTGTTGTAGCCACTGGGGGAGTGAAACAGCGGATGGATAATCTTTGTCTTTCCTTTTGGTAAATCTGCCTTTTTAAGAAAAATAAATAAATCCTTAAAAAAATATGACATGAATGTAAGAAAACGTTTTCACTGTTTGTTGAGTATTGTCAGCAGTAAGCTTTTGCGGTATGGCTGCTACTGTTTTGTGATCACTTCCTTTTCAGTTTTAGTTTATTTTCATGTGGTTCTCTAGGCTTTGACTTGTGGAACACGCTCAGAAAGTAAATGACTCAAGACAGGAGGGGAAGCTAAAAGTGCACTTCAGGGAGTTGGTAAACAGAATGGTATTGCAGGTGGATCCCATACTGTACTGTCGGGGAGAAGAGAGGTAGGTGAGGTCGCTGTTGGACCTGGGCTTTTTGACTTTGCGTCTCAGGTTACAGGAAAAAGCAACACCCACTTGAACATTATTAGCCTTGCTGTCTTGGTTTTTCATTGTGGTGTGATGTGGATGTGCTGAAAATTCTTAGTGCAAATCATGGTGCAGGAAAAGTGAGAGGTGTGTTGTTGATGCTGTTAGAGCAAGGGTTCTTAATGCTGGAGGAGGGAGGTAGAAATCGGGGACCAAGGCGGGTAAGCTAGAGCCTGGAGGGGTTGGACTCGGCGGGCTCAGTAAAACTCCTCATCTCATATGTTCATATTCATGTGTTGAGGGTAGTTCAAGAAGTTCATGGAAAAAGGAATGAAAAGGCAGAGTTATTTTGGTGTGAAATATTTTGAAAACCATGCATAGGTTTTTTTCATAATACACACTTTCCATGACCTTTTTGAATATCCCTTGTGTCACAACTTTCATGTTTTTTTTATACCAAAGCAAACTCATCTTACCTTCATTGCATTTTCCACTGATTTTTGGAAGTATTCTAGTAAGTGTTAAAATTAGAAACCCACGGGGTACAGAATGCATTTCATCCTATGTGCAACAGTTATTTCTTAGCACCTCATTAGCAGTGAGTGTGCTCAGTGTTGGGAACGGGGGTTGTAGGAGCCTCTGAGTGTTGTAGGGAGGCGGGCAGAGCCTGGAACGTGTGCTTGTGGTGGGATGTAAGCCAGTCTTTAGAAGGGAGGGGGGTGGTCACATATGCACAGGGGCCAGCTTGAAGGAACTCCCCGAGCAAATCTTGGACCACTGCTGAAATATCCAAATAAAGACAAGTACGGGCTTTCTGGAACAGCACAGTGGAAATATACTATTCATCATCAAGAAGTAAATGAGCAGGAATGTCAGTTTTCTAGGATTGACATGGTAAAGTACCGTCGACTGAGTGACTTAACAGAAATCCAAAGTCAGGGTTTTGGCCTGGTGACACCCCTTCCAGAAGTTTCTCTCTTCAGGTTCCTGTTGGCTTCTGCTGCCTTGGCCTTGGAACACATCACTCTGATCTGTATTTTTGCCTTCTTTCCTGGGTGTTCCATGTGTCTTCTCTGTTTTGAAGAATACCAGTCATTGGTCTTAGGGCCCGTGCTGAACCCTGAATGATTTCATCTCACATTCCTTAGGTTCTGAGTGGATATGAAGTTTTGAGGGGACGCTGCTTGAGTGATACGTTGTACCCATACAGGGATATATCGCTATAATGCAGATAAATGAGAGAAGCCTGGGAGAGAGGATGCTTCTGTGGGAGAGCCGATGTGACTGGGAAGTGAGACGGAAAGATGACATTTGGCAGCAGCGATTGGATTAATTTAGACAAGACTCGTCACGAAGTGCCAGATGTAATTAAACGGAACATTTTTAGTGAGGAGCCGGTTGCATTGCGGTCTCAAGCATTTCCCCACAGGCTCCTCGTTTGCAAGCAGACAGTTAGAAACTGTGTCTTGGGAGACTGGGCATCACTTTAGCTGAGTTATCCAGGGTGACAGCAGGAGGTCTTGTGGAGGAACAGGAGTCCGCCCTCCTGCCAGAGAAGCATGCATCGCTTGGATTGTGTGACAGCAAGGGATGCGAACCTGAATCTAACCGTGAGCCAAAGTCAGGAGGCCCCAAGCCAGGGGCTTTTTCTGACACCATTGGGCTACTGTAGAACAGAGTATCCATGCCATGAGATTGGGCCATCTAAAAGGATGTTACGGGAACAGGAAGCCAGTTGCAGATTCCCTTCCCAGCCTTATGCTGGGGGTGGGGAGGAATGTGTGTCATAGAATATTCCTGGGGCCACTGATGCAATTGGAAGGTCGACATAGATGATAGGTTGCTGAAAAGAGTTGTCGGAGGGAGCTTGCCTGGTTTTGTTAGTTGTGCAAAGGTTGTGTGAGAGAATCTCTTGGTTTTCGGGAAACGCACACAAGTTTGACTTGGTGGCTAATGAGCTGTTCAGGATACCCAGGCTCTGTAGTGGAGTGCTGGGGTGCTAGTCCTGCTCCTTCTTCCTGCTGATGCACACCCTGGGAGGACTCCAGGTCGACTTAGTCCTGCTCCTCGCTGGGAGACCTGTGTTGCATTCCTGGTTCTCGGCTTCAGCCTGGTTCTAGCCTTGGCTGTTTAAGGATTTTGGTGTGTGAATCAGGAGATGGGAATGGTATGCCCGTCTTACCTCTCAATTACATGTATTTTTTAAAAGCAATGTTACATGTTGTAAATATATGTACTGAATATTTAGAGTGAATGATACAGTTTGACACCTCTCAGAAGACTAAAGTGGTCATTTAAAAAATATGTCAGAATTAGTGTTACAAGAACAGGACTAAGATTGGGGAGGGGATATGATTTAGATGCCTCCAAAGCCACATGATACTTAATTGGAGGGACCCCAGATTATGACATCTTGGTCTATCTTCAGATTTCTATAACATTTCACTTAAAGTTTAGTTATAGAAAACTTCAAATATATGTAAAACTAGGCTAGTCCAGCGAACCTGTGATGGCTTGGATGTATGTATCCTTCCTGAATTGTGTTGGATGAAGAGTGGGCCTTGGGAGGTGTAATGAAGTCAAACACATGCTTTGCTCAGGAGGGCGTCACTGATTAGATCTGTTGGAGGAGAGGGAGACTGGGGAGGGTGAAAGGGGAAATTCCTGAGCCTAAGGAACTGTGTCATGAACAATAAAAATGAAAACAGCATCTGTTTATTTTTATTTGAAAGACAGAATTCCACAGAGAGAAGGAGTGACACACAGAGAATCTTTCATCTGCTGGTTCACTGTCTAAATGGCCTCAGTGGCTAGAGCTGAGCCTGTCTGAAGCCAGGAGCTTCTTCTGGATCTCCCACAGGGGTGCTGGTGCTCAAAGACTTGAACCGTGCTCGACTGCTTTCCCAGGTGCATGAACAGGGAGCTGGGTGGGAAGTGGAGCAGCTGGGACACGAACCAGTGCTCATGGATGGTGGTGCTGCAAGTGGAGACTTAACTTGCTATACCATGTGGCTGGCCCCATTGCTCTTATTTTATAAGCAAGGTTTCGAGGGGCTCTAGGCTGTTTTGCCCCCTGCCTTCTGCTGTGTGTGTGGTTGCATGGCTCCACTTGAGGAGCAGAGAGCAGCTTGCACCAGAACTCAGGTTTGCTGGTTCTTTGAACTCTTAACTTCGTAGACTCCAACATGCTGAGAAATAAATACCCGTTATTTCTAAGGCATCTAGTCTGTGGTGTTGTGTTACAGCAGGGTGACAGAGGGAAGGAACTCAGAGGGGTACCATCTCTTTTTCACCAGCTTCAATAGTTGCCATGTTCTGTGCTGTGTTGTTTTGCCTGCCTGGCTTACCTCCTGGGCCCCAAACAGCCATTTTATTTTCACCTGTGGGGCTTCAGTGTATATTGTATTCTTGTCATAGAGAATGACATAAGCCCTGCGTTTTATCTGATATCCAGGCCCTGCTATTGTCCGTAGTCATTTGAAAATAGCTTCTTGTAGTCAATTCGCACTCACTGGGATCCAAGCAAGGTGGATCTTTGTTCCTTCTCTGGACCTACAACCAGAACCCAAGATCTCCTGTGGCCTGCTGGCTGTGAATTCTTTTTGTTTTTGTTTTTGTTTTTGATGATGTTTTTATAGTTGGGAAGGATGCATGCCCATGTAGACCACTGATTAGGGTGGGAAGGGTTGAGGAATAGGGAAAAAGTGTATGAAATGTTTTGTTTTCAATTTTCTTTTTCTTCTTCCTGTATCTGAGGAGAGGGGGAGAGAGGGGGAAAAGTCACACTCAGCATCCTGACTGCATCAGAACCTGGGGATGGGGGATGGCCATCTGTGGTCATCCCAGGGTCCCTGATGGTGGAGCATGTCTTGAGGGTTCTGCTCAAGTGGTCTTGGTAGTTCTAAAATGCTGTTGATTTAGCTGCTCCAAGGATGAGGAAATCATTCCAAGGTCCTTTGGCTGACATAATCCACCCTAGAGTCTCCACTTGCCCAGACACTTGCTGTCAGTGCTTGGCCGGAAGAGTGTCCAATTCGTTCTGTCCTTCATCCTCTGCTATGATATTAGATGTGCTCTGCAGGCCCTAAGGGACTGCCATATTCCCCATGTGCATCTAGGCATGTCTTCTATTGCAACATCTTCAGGACCTGAGGATTCCCAGTTCTGACACATGCACTCCACAGTCAGATCACAGATCCTGTGATTCTCCCCATGGTTGGAATTCTGAGGCCAAAGATTCAGTTGCAGGGGTCTCCCAAGAAACCTTGTCTGAAGTGACCTCAGACCTGACTCTGGTGTGTGTTAACCATTATGGGATTCGGCTCAGTCAGTGAGCCACATTAGCCTACACACACACACGCACCACACACTAGTGGTTGCAGTTACTGGGTCAGTTCTGTCTCCAGCCCCATCTCTTATGCAAACCAACAAATGCTTTGGCCCAGTTCGATCTGGCCCACCACGCATTTGGCACTGCCCATTCTGGCACACTCCAGCAAAAGTTCACACCCATGCCAAGGTATACTGCAACCATGTCCAGCCCAGTTTGCTGAGCTATTCCGGCTCTCATGCTCACCAACAGGAACCACTAGCCAACCAGGATGTCTGCTTAGCTTCCTGGCCAGGCCTGCTCCCAGCCACAGATTTGCATTTGCCAGTGATTGCACTGACTTAGCCCAGCATAAACCATCACCCAGTTTGACCTTTGCCATCAGATCCTACAGCCTGGTCTGACCTGCCCCCAGTCCTAACTCGCTGGCAGGTGCTTCAGCCTAGCCCTGCCCAACATGCCCCCGTCCCTGGTTTTCATGCAAACTAGTAGATGTGATAGCTTAGCCCAGCACGACCCACACTCTATCCTGGCTCCTGCTCACGTTAGAGTGCTAAGGTTCGGTCCGGCCCTGCTGGGTCCGCACCCCTTCTAAAGTGCTCAGGCTCAGCCCCCTTGCTTACCTGCAAGTACAGTGGCGTTATTAGCAGAAGTCCCCCAGAAGTCATTCCTCACCTGGAACGTACTCCCTCAGTGGTCTTACTGCCTGCCCAACATCCCATAACCCCTTCCCTGATCAATCCACAGCCCCTGCTCCCACGAGCGCTTGGGTTCCCCAGCCCTGTCTTCTGTGGGGTGGCATCCTAGCCTGGAGCCTTGCCCGCCCACCAGGACCCCAGAGCCATTCTCTGGCACATGTGATGGGCTGGGATGGCACACCTTCTCCCAGCTGGGACTCAAGTGTGTTAACCAGTCCAAAGCCCAGTATACCAACATACCTCACCAGCATGCCAGCTTAGGGTCCTAGCACCCCTGCCTGCCTGTGCCTCAAATATGCGCAGGACTTCTGAGGCCTGCTCCACTCTGGCGGCTCTTAGCCTGAGTCCCCCAAGTCCCCTGCATCACCGTGGTTACCTAGGCGACACCGTGGGGGGAAGCAAGGGCAAATTCCTTTGTAATTTTTAAAATTTATTTTTAAATCTTTAGTTATTTTTATTGGAAAAGCAGAGGTACCAAGAGGAGAGACAGAGAAAGATCTTTTATCTACTGTTTCACTCCCTAAGTGGCTGTAATGGCTAGAGCTGAGCTTTTCTGAAGCCAGGAGCCAGGTACTTTTTCTGGGTCTCCCACCCAGATGTAGAATTCAAGGACTCGGCCCATCCTGACTGCATTCCCTGGCCATAAGCAAGGAACTGGATTGAAAGTGGAGCAGCCGGGACATGAACTGGCATCCATATGGGGGATGCCGATGCTGCAGACGGATGATTAGCCTGTGGATCCACCATGTCGGCCCCGATGGCTGTGAATTCTAGCAGGTGCTGCTTCTTTTTATTTGTGTGGGCTGCAGGCTCTGCAGAACTGATTCCTGAGTGCAGGGCCCGGGGACCCAGTGCTGGTGGTCTCCCTGTGGCTCTGATGCTCGGAGAGTGTAGTGCACCTGGGGATATATTGAGGGCTCTACCCTTTCCAGTCTCTTTTCATTCTCAAACACTTTTATCCAATGTTTCCCTGCAGCATTCGAGTGCCCTGCGGCATCAATTTCCACAGCCCTCCGAATCCTAGGCTCATTCAAACCAACACGGTATTAGAGTGTAGTATTAGCGTTTGGTAAGCAGAGAAGAGGGCATTTCAGCTTTCGAGGGTCTGCACCCCGGCTCCCAATGATATCCTCAGCTTTCTGCTGTTGATGCAGAGGCTTTGCTGTCCCACCTGAAAGCCAACACTGTCAGAGAGTGTTTCCAACATGGAGAACGAAAGTGGCTGACCCCCAGCATGCACAAACAAAAGGGTCAATGCCCCAGTTAGTAGGTGAAGCTTCATGTAGTTAGTGGAAGGAAGAATGCAGACTTCTGAAGAAACATTGGGCTTTGTTAGAATTCAAGACAATACAAAGTTTTAAAACATCTGACATTCCACTGAGAAGTGGTTAATAAGGAGGATGCTCACCGCAGTGCCACACGGCATTGGGATGTGCATATGACTGCTCTCTGAACGTGTGAGATTGTTCACATTTAAAATGCACATAGCCAGGCTTGGGGTGGTGGCCTAGTGGCCTAAGTCCTCGCCTTGCATGCGCTGGGATCTCATATGGGCACTGATTCGTAACCCGGCTGCTCCACTTCCGATCCAGCTCCCTGCTTGTGGCCTGGGAAGGCATTCGAGGACAGCCCAAAGCCTTGGGACCCTGCACCCAGAAGAAGCTCCTGACTCCTGGCTTCAGATTGCCGTTGTGGCCACTTGGGGAGCGGTTGGCAGATCTTTCTTTCTGTATCTCATTCTCTCTGGAAATCTGACTTTCCAATAATAATACATAGATCTTGGAAAAAAAATCTAAAATGCACACAGCCTGCGTTTCACTGAAACATCCTGCTGTCCAACACTGTGTGCCATAGTGGATGTCTTTATGGTGCCACTACTGGATGGGGGTTATTTATAACACATGGTTAACATGGATCTGTACGCCTCTAGGTCCTAAGGCCAGGCAACTGGTAAGAGAAGTTCTAAGTGGGGAGATGAAGTGGAAGGGCAAACGTGCACTGTGTGTGACTGATCAAAAGCTCTCGCCTGCTTCGTGTCTTTGTGTAGAAATGTCAGTCTCCAGATGAGATCTTAAAATAGACACACAGCAGACCAATGTGGTTGCCCAGAGTTCTTGCTCTCTGAAGTTGTCTGTTTACTTGTTTATTTTAACAAAGGGGCTGCTTATATGTGTGATCCAAAAGACCTTGTCTAGAGGCCAGTGCTGTTGTGCAGCCAGTGAAACTGTCGCTGGTAATAGGAGTGTCTGCTGTCAGAGTGCGACTTTGACTCCCAGCTTTGCTTCTGGTCCAGCTCCCTGCAAATGTGGCTGAGAAAGAAATGGACGATGGGCCAAGTCCTTGGACCCTGGACACCCACGTGGGAGGCCCAGAGTTCCAAGTTCCTAGCTGTGCCCTGGCCCAGCCCAGGTTGTTGTGGCCATCTGGGGAGTGAACCAGTGGATGGAAGCTTTCTCTGTCTCTGTAGCTTTATGTAGTAAGAGTCAGTATTTGGTGTGTTTGAGCTTTCTGTGCTAGTAATTTCTTTATTGAATTCTTTCGTTAAGTCCTTGGGGAAGACATTTATCTCTACAAATTGGAATGTAGTTAGCCTCCTGCATCTGCAGATTCAACCAACCGCAGATGGAAAATATTTGGAAAAAAAAATCTCCAGAAGTTTCCAACAACCATCACTTGAAATTTCCATGTGATTAAAGTGATGTGTAGGCATCGTGTTGAGTATTATAGTTGATCTAGGGGTGATCTAAATTCTGCTCTGTAAGTTCATGTCTTGTGTTGTAAAGGACTTGAGCATTCACTATCCTTCAAGGTTCTGGAGCTGCCCCTGTGGACACCGAGGGCTGGGACTGTAGTTAAGGAGGGGTTGCTGGCAGGGTCAGTGCCTCTCCTGTTCTGCTGCTCTTTTCCTTGCTTTGTGTAAACACTTGGCTTGTCCAGCTCTGATCAGAGAGGAAGGCGGGGCCAGAGGTGGGGAGTTGGATTTTTGGGTAGACCATGGGTTGTGCCCGTCCCAGGGGTGCGCCTCTGTTTCTGAAGTTCTGAGAAGAGTTAGAAAAGTGGGAGGTTGACTCTGCAGGAATCTGGGCTGGGCGAGGTTTTTAGGTTTTCACGCAGCCCCTGAGGGACATCATTGTGCTTTCCAAATATTTTATCTGATTCCATATTAACGTATTTAACATTTTTAAAAATTACAGTGAAAATCTTTGGCCAGGTTTGCGCCTTGCCAGGCCAGGATCTCTCTGGGCATCTCTGAGTTGGATTGTTCAGTATGAGCTGAAGTTGTTGCTGCCTGTGGTTAATCTTAGAATCCCCAGTTGACACTGAGAGTGATTGAAATTTTTTTTAATCTGGTTGGAAAATAATTTTTAAATTTTATACGTTTTTCTGTTTGTATAAAGAGAACAGGTTGGAAGGAGTTCATAGATAAAATTCTAAGAATGCAGTGATATTTCCCTGTTCCTCCCTCCTGCTTTTTCTAACTTTTTAGAAACGATTTATTTATTTTACTTGAATGTCAGAGTTACACACAGAGAGAGTGAAACACGGAGGGAGAGACAGAGAGAGGAGGTTGAGATCCTCTGTGCACGGCTTCATTCCCCAGATGGCTTGCAAAGGCCAGAACTGGGGCTGGGTTGGTCGGAAGTCGGGAGCCAGGGGCTTCTTCCAGTTCCTCCATGTGGGTACAGGGGCCAAGTATTTGGGCCACTGTCTGATGCTTTCCCAGCTTCATCAGCAGGGAACTGGATCTGAAGTGGAGCAGCTGGTACACAAACTGGTGCCCATATGGGATGTCGGCGCTGCTGGTGGAGGATTAGGTTGTTAAGCTAACACCCTGGCCTGTTTCCTAGCTCTGTTATAACATATTGTTAATTTACCTTAGAATCATGGACGTAGTGTTCCGCTATATGAAGAGATTAACAGGTAGAAAGAGCACGCTGTTCAACAGGAATATAGACAATGGATATAGGTGATAATTAAATCCCAAGATGTTAATTTCTTTCAAATATGTATTTTAAAACTTTGTACTCTATATATTGGCTATGAAAAAATGAAATCCTGTCTTTTTGCAATTTGAGACCATTCTACTTAGTAAAATAAGGCAGACCCTGAAAAAGGGCAAATATCACAATGGAAATAGTTTTACCTGAGAATCAGAATTTTCTTGACATTTTGAAACTACTGTCAAACATGGACATGTACAGCGATACTGAGGTGGAAGTGCAGTTTTGTCTTTCGACATAGTTTCAGGTTTCTGTGGTTGTTGAAATGGAGGTTCCTGGCTGGTGTGTACAGTGGGTTAAGTCAGCCGTGTAACCCGGGCATCCTGTATTGGAGCACTGTTTCAAGTCTCGGCTGCTGCACTTTTATTCCAATTCCCAGCTAACGTGTCTGGGAAGGCAGTGGCAGCTGGCCTAGGTGCTGTGGTCTTGTCAAGCACATCGGGGAGCCTGATGGAGTTTTAGGCTCTTGGTTTCAGCGTAGATGAGCACCAGCTGTTGCCACCATTTGAGGAGTGAACCAGAGGATGGAAGATCTCTCTCTCTCTCTCTCTCCTTTGTCTGCCTTTTAAATATTCAATGGATCTTAAAAAATGGAGGTTAATTGTTTTCACTTAAATTTTAATTTGAAAGGAAGAGAGAGACCCAAATGCCTGCAGTTAGTCTGTGCTGGACTTAGTAGAAGAGCCAGAAACTAAATTTGGGCCTTCCAGGTGGGTGACAGTGATTCAGCTACTCAAGCCGGCACCTGTTTCCTCCCGGGGTGGGCGTGAACAGGCAGTTGGACTCCGAAGGAGAGCCTGGACTTGCGTGTAGGCCTGCCCCTGACTTTCTAATAGAAATATATGCTAATGGGTCAAATGTGTCTTTCCCTAAAAGAAGTGTTTGGAAAGCTGAACTCCCAATACCTCTGAAGGCAGCCTCATTTGGACAAAGGGTCTTTACAGAATTGATAAAATGAGATCACATGGCCTGTGCCCTCCTCAGAAGGGTAAATCGCAGCTGTGGCCGGAAGATGGTATGGGAGGTGGCAGAGACTCAGGGAGAAGACAGCTGTCATGGGACAACTCTCTCACCTGTTGGAAGAGACCATCTCTGCCCATTCAGGTCTGTGAGACGCTGAGGAAGCTCAGCCCCCGTCGCCCGGTCTTCTGGGATGCTTTGTTGTGGCAGCCAGCTGGGTCTGTTTTCTGTTGTTATAACAAAGTACTCAGACCGGGTTGTTAATATGCAGACAGATTTATTTCTCTAAGTGCTGGAGCTGGGAGGTCAAGGGCATGGTTCTGGCACCTGGTGCTCCAGCTCAGGTCTTTCTCCTTCTTATAAAGCCATTGATGGGGCCTAGCAGCTAAAGTCCTCGTCTTGCACACACCAGGATCCCAAATAGGGGCCGGTTCTAGTCTCGGTGGCCTTGCTTCCCATCCAGCTCCCTGCTTGTGACCTGGGAAGGCAGTGGAGAATGGCCCAAAGCCTTGCAACCCTGTGTCTGCATGGGAGGCCCGGAAGATGCTTCTGGCTCCTGGCTTCGGATCTGCGCAGCTCCAGCTGTTGCAGCCACTTGGGGAATGAATCATCGGACAGAAGATCTTCCTCTCCGTATATCTAACTTTCCAATAAAAATAAACTAAATCTTAAAAAAAAAAAAAGGCACTGATGCCGTCCTGGCAGCTCCACCCCATGAGCACTTCACACAGCCTCTCTCTCCAGACACTGTCCATGTAGGAATCTGGAGGCTGAGTTTCTAACACAAGAGCTTGGAGGAGCTTAAGAAGTACAGGAGGACTTCACAAAGTTCATGGGAAATGGAACTAAAAGATGTTTATTTTGGTGCAGAAAGTTTTTGTTTTCAAGATTTATTTATTTGAAAGTCAGAGAGAGAGAGAGAGAGATTCTTCTATGCGTTGGTGTCACTCCCTAAATGCTAAGTGACCACTTCAGTAGTGGTCAGGGCTGACCTTGGATTGAAACAAGGAGTTGAAAGTCCGTCCAGGTCTCCCATGTAGATGTGGGGGTACAAGTAGTGGGTCTGCTGCTGCCTTACCAGGTGTGGTAGCAGGGAGCTGGACTGGAGGCCAGGCAGATGGGACTTGGACTGGGATGCTGACATTGTAGGTGGTGGCTTAAGTGGCTGTACCACAGAGCCAGCATCTGCACAGAATTCTTGAAATCCATCCAAAGAAGGAGTCTTCAAAGACTCTGTGGGAAATGTGTATTATAGAAAAACTGTTCATGGGCTTTGAACTTTGTATGAAAACATGCTTTATCTTTTAATTCCATTTTCTTCAGGAAGTTGTTGATGTACTTCGTATGTTCAGATCCTGGCAGCAGACCTCGCGTGTTCCTTGCAAGCTGTTGACCAAATGAGTGCCCTCTTAGACTTCCTGCACAGGAATTTACTGGAGAAAAAGCTGCCCATTGACACCCTTCTCCTTGCAGTGAGCTGTGAGGTGCTGTGTCTGGCTGTGGTCCCCAGCACTGGCCAGTGCAGTAATCAGGAATCAGGGGTTGCGGAGGATTGGGCAGGGGTGCAGGGCAGATCCCCAGGCTGAGCCTGGCTGTGGACAGCTTGTATATTATAGAACAGTAGGTCCCTGCCACCTCACATGGGTGAGATCTGGCAGTAGAGCGTAGCTGTGCCCTCCCAGAGCACTTGTCTTTGTGTACAACCAGCCCATAGGGCTTGTGGGGTGCCTCTTTGCGGGGCAGGGGGGTCACCGGTCAGTTCTGTCTGTATCCAGATGTTTACCTGTAAAGAAGGACAGTGAGCTGTCCGGTTGGTGGGCTATGACTGAGATGCATGGTTTCTGCCTGCTAGACCAAGAGGTGACTCTGCAGGGGTGGGAGGTGGGAGGAGGGCAGCTGCTCAGGGACCCTGAGGATCGAACCTGCTGTGATGCCCAGCCCTTGTTTCCCTTCTAAGGGCCCCCGGGCAAAAACAAAAGCCAACCAAAGCAAACATCCTCGTGGCTGCTGGGATTGTGGAGGCTGTCAGTGTGTGTGATTTATATAGGACCTGGAAGCCCTTTGAAGTGGGAGGCAGATTGGACTCCTGGAAGTGGAGGCTGGGTGGAAGGCGCTGGGAGAACCAAATGGGGTAGGGGAAGGAGCTGCCACCTGGCTGGGCCCCTGGAGAGCTTGACAGCAAAGAAGCTTCTGGAAGGTATGGCCTTTGGATTCCAAGGCTCCTTCAGTTAGTGGAAACCGGTAGACCAAAGCCCAGGGGTAGCTTCAGAGACAGGCTGGGCAGTGGTCTTCATCGCCAGTCTGTGTGAGATCCCCAGGGCAGGTGCAGGGTGTTACTCAGAGAGGCAGCTGGTGTGAAGTGCCTGAAATGGCGATGAGCATATGTAGAGGTGTCCATGTGGACCCAGGTGGCCACTGGGGCCTTGAGACTGGAAGATGGCATTTCAAAGAAAGGAACCTAGTGGATGCTTTGGGCTGAAGTGCCATGCAGAGCTTTCTGGTTATACTAACAGTCTTGTCAAGTATGTAACCGTTGTTGGCCTTGTGTTGAGGGTGCCACTGGGGATTCCTGCAACGTGCATCAGAGGACCTGGGCTTGAGTCCTGGCTCTGGCTGCTGAGTCCAACTTCCTGTGTGTGTTGATGTTGGGAAGCAGAGGGGATGGCTGAAGGAACGTGTCCCTGCCACCAACAGGAGTGACTGGGATTGCATTCCCATCTCCCAACTTTGGTTGAAGCAGGTCTTTTAGGGGGGATTTCGGGAAGTGAACCAGTGGACGGGTTGTCTCTCCAAAAAAAAAAAAATTGGCTATAATAGTTCTCAAGATTCAGCTAGCTTTTTTTTTTATTCCTATAAGCTGAATATTCATTATCTGAAATGTTTGAGGCCAAAACTGTTTTAGATTTGGGAAGTTTTGGATTTTGGAATATTTGCATAGATTCTATTGGTTGATCATCTCTAATCTGAAAACCCCAAATCCCAAACTTGTTGTGAGTGTTATGCCTGTGCTCAAAAAGTTGGGATTTTAGAGCATTTTGAATTTAAACTTTTTCCAGTGAGGAATGGCCACCCTATTCCAGTTTGTTGCTGTGCGCAAAATTCCTGCCATCATCTTAAATTAGACATTTGAAAATAACATGATTGTCATCTTTTGCAAAGAAGGAAAACTCACTGTTTTACTTGAATTAGTGACCAGTGACAGGTTGTATTTATTTATTTATAAATTCATTTTTTTTCTTTTTTTAAAGATCTATTTTATTTTGAAAGATTTATTTTATTTTTATTGGAAAGGCAGATATACACAGAGAGGAGAGACAGAGAGGAAGATCTTCTGTCTGCTGGTTCACTCCCCAAGTGACCGCAATGGCTGGTGCTGAGCTGATCTGAAGCCAGGAGCTTCTTCCAGGTCTCCCACACGGGTGCAGGGTCCCAAGGCTTTGGGCCATCTTCCACTGCTTTCTCAGGCCACAGGCAGGGAGCTGGATGGGAAGTGGGGCTGCCGGGATTAGAACTGGCACCCACATGGGATCCCGGCACATTCAAGGCAAGGACTTTAACCACTACGCTATCGTGCTGGGCCTCGATCTATTTTATTTTTATTGGAAAGTCAGATATATAGAGAGGAGGAGAGATAGAGAGGAAGATTTTCCATCTGATTATTCACTCCCCAAGCAGCTGCCATGGTTGGAGCTGCGATAATCCGAAACCAGGAACCAGGAGCTTCTTCCAGGTTTCCATGCAGGTGCGAGGCTTTGGGCTGTCCTCGACTGCTTTGCCAGGCCCAAGCAGGGAGCTGAGTAGGAAATGGGCCTCTGGGATTAGAACTAGTGCCCGTATGGAATCCCAGTGCATGCAAAATGAAGACTTTAGCCACTAGGCTACCACACCAGGCCTGAAATTTTGTATTAATGTTCACAAAACAGATACAGTTCACTTTTCTGTGTGTACTATTATTCTGATCTTTGAACCCATTTGTTTTCTAAGAAAATAATGGTAATTTTAAAAAGGAGGATGTCAGATTTCTTCCATTTGACTAACTGCACATTTCTAGGGGGTTCTAAAAGTCAAGTTAACTAAAGCTTTATTTACTTATATATTTGAAAGTCAGGGCGACAGAGAGAGAGGAGAGAGAGATCTTTCATTGACTAATTCAGTCCCCAGATGGCCAAGACCCAGGTCTGGGCCAGAGTGAAGCCGGCTTAGGGACTCTGAGGCCTCCATGTGAGTGGCAGGGGCCTAAGCACTTGGGCCATGGTCCTGTGCTTTCCCTGGCGCATTAGCAAGAAGCAGGTCAGAAGTGGGGCAGAACAGGCTGTCTGACAGGTGATGCTGGTGTCCCATACTACAGCTTCATGCTCAGCGCAGGAACATTGTTCCAAAAGTCAAGCCAACCAAAAGCTCAAGAAAGAGGAGAAATCAAGAGTGGATGTTGTTAAGCTGCCCTTCTGAATTAGGTGTGCTCTTCCTAATTGGTTAGACCCATCTCCCCACCGCCCTACGCAGTGGGTAGTGGGTGTCAGGGTGTGGTGAGGTTGGAGTGAGGGGTGGGGAGGGGAACAGTTCCTGCGACAGCGAGGAGGCGATATAGTTTGGGCTGGTCACTTATTTATGGCTGAAGGAGTTTATTAAAAAAAAAAATGATGTGAAAATCCTCACAAAATAGTACTCCATGTTGTCTGTTAGGTCCCACCTAGCACAAAGTGTGATCCAAACGTCTGCTCTGGCTGTGTCACGGTGGTAGACCTAGTGCTCAAGTAAGTCAACATCAAGACAAAGCAAACCAAAGGAGAACATCGAGAACGCAAGCTGATGGCTTAAGACAGGAAACTGAGGCCAGCGAAGAGGGGCGGAAGCTGAGGTGACTGCGCCTCTCACCTCTTCGCAGGCAGCACCTGCACCCACCCCCAGCCTCCGTGATGCATTCCAGACATTTTCTGGGCCTGCAGACTGTCTGTGCCTCTCCTTTGTCTATTTTTAATGAAACGGTGGTGAGGCGGAGGAGGATGGGAAGACGATGGTCCATGCGTCCAGGGCCGCAGCCGCCAGATGGGAGGAGTGAGTTCCCCTGGCACGTTGGGAGATCAGGTTAGCGGTGATGCATTACACCAATCGCCAAACAGCCGGACGTCAGGGCTGAGTGTCCTCAGCGTGAAGAAATGATAAAGGTGAAGGCGATGGGTATCCTGATGAACTGAGGGATTCATTAACCTAATATGACATCAGTCACAACATGATCCCTGGCTGCGTAAGTATTATGTGCCAATCACAAAAGAAAATTAGTGAGTTGATGGCACATACAGCATCTAGCTCAGGGCCCCTGATGCCTGCAAAGTGCTCAGCTTAAAAACAAACAAACCAAAAACTGGTAAAACTCCCTTAACATACAGTTAGCCAATTCAGTAGCATTGAGTTGCTTACTCTCTCAGGCAGGCATCCTTACTACTCTGTGGTCTGTAACGTTAGCACGAGCCCCCCCAGAACACCCCCTCCGCCTTAGCAGTCACCTCCCACCCCTGCAGCAGCCTGACCCCTCCTCCAGTTCCCCCCAGCCCCTGGAAACCACTAATCTGCTTTCTGTCTTGATGGGTCGGCTTATTTTGGGAATTTCATGGCCGCACGCAGCACGTGGCCTTTTGTGTCTGGCTTTCTTCACTTAGCGTATTGTTTCTGAAGTTCATCCACATTGCTGGCTCTCTTATTTGTTTTTAGAGGCTGTGAAATCATACCATTTATACTGAGCTGAAGTTGGCTGCTTCATGTATCAATAGTTCCTGAAAATCTTTCCATTTTAGTGTGTGCCTGGCTATTTTGTTGCTCAAACCATTGTTAACTATCTGTCATTTGTGTATATATAACGTATTTTACTGGACTTCTATGGAGAGAGACTTCTGATTTTTATGTATTACATGAAGCAGTTGTGTGGTAGGTGTTTAGCCTAGCAGCTAAGGCACTGGTTAATACGCCCTGGGTCCCATCTAGGCATGCCTGGGAGTAATTCTTGGTTCTGGAGCCTGATGGCAGCCTTGGTGGCCCACATGGAAGGCCTGGGTTGAGTACCTGATTCTGTTTGCGCTTGGTCCCAGTCCTAGCCATTTAGGAGAGCTGTTTCCATCTCCCTACCTCTCAAATAAATATATGAAAGTTACAAGAAAGCATGAAATAGTTTTGTAGGGGAACATTCCTAGTCTTTTTTTTTTTTTTTAAACTTGCGTGAGTGTCATAGAGTCAGTTCCCAGAAATGAAATTTCCTTCTCCAAGTTTATGTTTTAAGTTTTAGTAAGGCTTCCAAAATTGCTCTCCTAGATATTTGCAGTGCTGTGTGAACTTTCCAGGTTTTTCCAGGTCCCAGCTGACGTTGGAGAGAATCAGGTCTTCTAACCTGAGGCAGAGTGCACAACAGAAGTGGTATCGCAGTTCTCTGTACTGAAACTTTTCTTCATGATCTCTCTTCACAAGTCATGTATACTTCTTTTTTTTCCTCCCCTGAAAAATAACTATTCACCTTTTCCGTAATTTTCTTTAGTTGTTCTCTATTATCTCACTGACTTCTAAGAATATTTCTAAGACTGACTGTCATAGACCTTAGGAATTTTTTCCCCTCAAGTGGTTCTTTGATTTTTGCTTATGATTTTCAGGTGTACTTAAATAAAATGCCACATGGAAAATGCATGTTATGAAAAAATTATGCACGGAATTTCAAAAATTCTTGTACCAAAATAAATGTCTTCTAATTTCATTTTCTGCAAACTTTGTGGAATACCTTTGTATGTGTTATGACTAAGCCAACTTTTATGTATTTTGAGTTTGGAATCATTCATGAAAATCCTTCTGCCATTCTGAGATTTTCTTTAATATTGTTTTGGAAGGATTTTTTTTTTTTTTTTAATAAAGATTACATTTTAACCAGATTTCCGGGTCTTCCTCTTTTTTTCTCTCTCTCTGTCTCTGTAAAAGGTTTATTTATTTTTACTGCAAAGTCAGAGCCACAGAGAGGAGACAGAGAGAAAAATCTTCTGACTGCTGATTCACTTCCCAAGTGGCCACAACAGCCAGTGCTGAGCCAATCTGAAGCCAGGACCCAGCTTCTTCTTCTGGGTCTCACATTCAGGTGCAGGGCCCCAAGAATTGGGGCCGTCCTTGACTGCTTTCCCAGGCCACAAGCAGGGAGCTGGATGGGGAGTGGAACAGCTGGGACATGAACCGATGTCCACATGGGGTCCTGGCAGTTGCAAGGTCAGAATTTTAGCTATTAGGCTGTTGTGTCGAGCCCTTGGAAGGGTTTTTGTGATTTTAATATTTATAGTTAAACCTTTGTTTCACATAGAATTCAAATTCAGCCTTATTTAATCTCAGAAAAATGAGTTGCTCTGAAATTTTTTTATTATGCCACTTATTCTTTATCAATGATTTAAATAGCAGTGTTCTTCCTTGGCATTGATTTCTCATTTTAGTTATTTCTTGGATACTCAGTTTCTGTTCCACTTTGAATTATCATAGCTTTATAAATATTAGTATTTGGTAGAATTAACTGTTTGTCAAATTCCCTCAGAATCTTACTGACTAGTCTCATTTTTTTTTTAAAGATTTATTTTATTTTCATTACAAAGTCAGATATACTGATAGGAGGAGAGATAGAGAGGAAGTGGAGCTGCCGGGATTAGAACCAGCAGCCATATGGGATCAAGGCCTTAGCCACTAGGCCACGCTGCTGAGCCCCAGTCTCATTTATTTTTCAAGATTAACCTTAGAATAATTTTACACAAAACAAGGTAAATTAAGAAGCTATGCTTTTTTCTATAAATGAAGCTTTTTTCTTTTAAAGATTTATTTATTTTTTGTTGGAAAGGTAGATATACAGAGAGGAGAAGAGACAGAGAGGAAGATCTTCTGTCCGATGGTTCACTCCGCAAGTGGCTGCAACGGCTGGAGCTGAACCAATCTGAAGCCAGGAGCCAAGAACTTCCTCCAGGTCTCCCACACGGCTGCAGGGTCCCAAGGCTTTGGGCCGTCCTTGACTGCTTTCCCCGGTCATAAGCAGGGAGCTGGATGGGAAGTGGAGCTGCTGGGATTAGAACTGGCGCCCATATGGGATCCTGGCGCGTTCAAGGTGAAGACTTTAGCCACTGAGCTATTGTGCTGGGGATGAATGTAGCTTTAATTGCTGCTTTTAGACCGTGTTATGTACTGCATGACTCTTTAGTATTGTATTTCCCAAATGATCTGTAATCTCACTTTTTTTTAAAGATTTTTTTATTATTATTATTATTGGAAAGCCAGATATACAGAGAGGAGGAGAGACAGAGAGGAAGATCTTCCGTCCGATGTTTCACTCCCCAAGTGAGCCGCAACGGCCGGTGCGTGCCTATCCGAAGCCGGGAACCAGAAACCTCTTCCAGGTCTCCCATTTGGGTGCAGGGTCCCAATGCATTGGGCCGTCCTCGACTGCTTTCCCAGGCCACAAGCAGGGAGCTGGATGGGAAGTGGAGCTGCCGGGATTAGAACCGGCGCCCATATGGGATCCGGGGCTTTCAAGGCGAGGACTTTAGCCGCTAGGCCATGCCGCCGGGCCCCCTGTAATCTCACTTTTTAAATTTGTTTTGTGAATTACGAGTTAAAAAGATCCTCTGATTTGTAAGGAGTTATTTTGTAGCAACATTGCATTTTGTATGAAAAGTGCTCTGATTTTGAGGAAGTTGATGTTTAATGGCTTATGGTTAATGTTTGCTATACATGTGTGGCTGGAATGGTGGTGCAGTAGACTAACCCTCTACCCTGCAGCACTGGCAGCCCATATGGGTGCCACTTAATGCCCTGCTGTTCCATTTCTAATGTAGCTCTCTGCTGATGGCGTGGGAAAGCAGTGAAGGGTGGCCCAATGCCTTGGGATCCTGTGCCTATGTGGGAAACCCAGAAGAAGCTCCTATCTCCTGGCTTTGAATTAACTCAACTCTGGCCACTATCGTCATTTTTGCTTATGTTTTTTGGTCTTTCTTTCCTCTGTCTTTCAAATAAAATTAAATAAATATTTTGTAAAAATAAAAAAAAATTGTGATTGATTGTTCCTACAATTAATGAAATTATTTGTTATGTTCAGTAGGACTGATACACTCAGTTTAGAGTAAGTAATCTTACCGATTATTTTAGCTTTTCTGTTTTGCTTTTTCTGCTTTTTGCCTGTCCTAGTTAGAGAGCTGAGTAGGCAGTATGAGTTTCCTGTGCAATTATTTGTTTCTCTGATCTTGTTTTAGGTTTGACATGTGTTTTTGGACTGTGGCTGTTTGCTGTTCCTGTGACAGATCCTTTGCCCTTCATTCTAAAGTAACTGTTTTCCCTTTTACTCCTGATGAAGTCATATGCGGCCTTAATGTTATGATTCTTTCTTATTGGTAGCTTCGGTCCAGCCAGTCTTCGCCTTTTAAGACTTTTCCAAAGTTTGAACAAAAAAAATTAAAATTTTCTAAATTAAAAGTCATACTTTAACTGTAACAAAGAGTTTTATTAGGATTTTCCTCCGTTATGCTTATGAGGATAGCATTGACCTTAATTGTGACACCGTATTGAAGTTGTTCTATTTTCAGTGCTTCATTTTCCTCTCCCTTTTATTTGATTTGTTTTCTTGATCTTTTATATAAAAAAACCTGTTGGAATACAAGTGACCAGGAGGCAGAAACCAATGAAGAGTGAAAAAGAAGAAAAAAGGGAAAAGGAAAAAGCATATTAGAAAAATGTGAATTCTTGAAATTCGGTAATCTCATTAATTTATTCCCAGAGATTGACCAATCCAGATCCATTTTTCTTTGGAATTAAGACCGCAGTCAGCAAATTAGACTCACTTTAGTTTTCTTTGCACCTGTTATCTCTCTGGATACACAAGGATACTTTTCAAAAATTTCTTGGAAAGTGGAATTAAAAGATGAATTTATTTGATGTGAAATAGTTTTGAATATGCAGCTTGTTTTCATGACAATCATTTTGTGCCAACCTCGTGAAGATCCCTTGTATGCACCACATGTACACTTATCTTTTAATTCTGTTTTCTGCAATGATTTTGAAGTACCCTTGCAAAGTCACCGCTTCGTAACCACAAGGAATGGGATGCCTCAGTTAAGTCCATGGATGCTCAGTTAAGTCCCTTACGTAGGAGTGTTGTGTCATGGGCATATAACGTATGCACATTCTCCAATATATTCTTTAAATCAGGTCTAGATTACTTGTAATACCTAGTGCAATGTAACTGCCAAGTAATCAGTTGTTATGCTGTGTTGTGTAGGGAAAGAGACAACAAACAGAACTCTATACTTGTTCAGGACAGATGCAGGGTTTTTGTTTTAATGCAGATTTTTGTTTTAAGCTTCCGGTGCCTGCCTTGGTTTGCTGCTGAATTCTCAGTGGTTTAGGTCCAAGCTGTGTGGAAGTGTTTTTGGGAACGGAGTGTCTCAGTGAGATGCACAGAGTGAAACTGTCACCTGGATGGCTATCAGATGTCTGGGGATTGTAGATTGAGTTGGAAAGAACTTCTGTGGGGATCCGGAAGCAAGTTCCGGTGTAGATAGTTGTGTGTCCTTAGCTCACTCTTGTTCTGTACTGTTGCCTTCTTCCCTTAAAGTGCGTAGATGTCTTGTGTGAGATGCAGTCCCGGTTCCCCACTGGGCGCATTGACACAGTGCTGTCTTAGTGTCTCCTGTGTGCTTGCAAAGTGATCTTGGGGAATGCATGCTGACCAGAGGCTGAGCCTCAACCTGCGTGGTTTCTCCCAGAGCTTCAGTGGTGTTTCTCAAAGTGGGCTTCCCTCAGCACCCCTCCTTCACAGAAGAAAGTCTGCAAAGGCTGTGCCCATTTGGAAACAGGTGCAAGTTTTACACTTTTACCTTTTGTTGTCTTTTCTAATTCTCCAATGTGTTTGATCCTAGAGTTCTTCTTTGGGGGACCATGTCGGGGGAATACGGGTATGGAGTTTAACTGTTTCTAAATCTCCAGAACTAGGTGGGACTGCTCTCCACTCAGGGCACTCCAAGTCATAACGCAGACTGACTGGCTCAACAACATGGACTAGGCCGAGGGACCTTAGAAATGTCCTCAGAATTGCATCTGCTGGCCAAGGTTTACCCTCAGTGCCAGCAGGCAGCTTAGGGCAGCGTGGGGTCAATGCGAAGGAATGAAGGGTCCGGAGATTGATTTCCAGAGCACGGGAGGGACCAATTGTGGACCACAGTCACTCTGTGGGCAGGAGCTCGTCTTGAGAAATCCTGGGCAAGGAAAACCCCATGTACACGGAGCCCATCCATGGTCATGGATTCTCTGTCCCATCACGCAGCCAACTACAAATCCAGCAGAAAATGGCAACATGTACAGACTTCCCTTTGTGGTTGCTTCCTGAACAGTGCAGCCTACTGGCAATGAACACAATGTGCCCATCACAGGAGCTGCTACAGAAACTCCAGAGAGGATTTATAAACAATGTCGGAGGATATGTGCAGGTTATGTGCAAATGCTATGCCATTTGATAAGCAAACTTGAGCCTCCATGGATTATGTTTTTTTTTTTTCCCCTCCTAAAGAGGACCCTGAACCAGATGCCCCAAATATGGAGGTGCAACTTCACCCTGCCCTTGTGTGCTTGGGTCTTTTTTTTTTTCAAAACATATATTTTTATTGCATTTCCTTTTTTTAAAAAAAAACTAATTACATTGCATTATGTGATACATTTTTTATGCACTGGGATTCCCCCCGCCCCTCCCAGAACCCTCCCCCCACGGTGGATTGCTCCACCTTGTTGCATTTCCATAGTTCAAATTCAGTTGACATTCTTTCATTGGAGGTATTTACCAAGCATAAAGTCCAGCATCTTATCGTCCTGGTAAGTTCAATGGTTTCTTGGTGAGACCATCTCTGGTCTGAAGGTAGAGCCGGCAGAGTAGCATTCCAATCAATTAAAAGTCCCAACATAATATTTCCAACCATTTACAGCATTATGGCATTAATTGACATGGTATTGATTAACCAATATGTTAATAGGAAAATGCAGGTTCTCAACCACAACCTGTGACTTCTTCATAGACATTTCAATTTTGGTTTACATTCAACCGTATTCTATACACCTTGAAATGGCTTAGATTGCTATTCAGCTGTCTCATGCCTATTTTAATTTTAGTCTTTAGCAGTTTATAGCATTGAAGCATGATTTCGCTGAACCTGGCTGTTTTTGGGGTGGTCTAACTCTATAATTCTAACAGGATATATGTCAACAGCTTAGGTAAGCATGTTTAGGAGGGGTGTGCAGAGAAATCTTCCCTACCCCAGTGAGGAGTAACTAATCTTTGTGTCCCACCCAGTGAGGTATAAGTGCATCCCCGCTGACAGTTTCCTGTCTGTTTCTAAGCTTTCCTTGTTGTTCTCTATCTATTCTAGTTTTGTTTGTTTGTTTGTTTGTTTGTTTGTTTTGAGGGGTTTCTGGAGCGCTCCTGATGGTTATTACGAGAGGGGGTGGGGACCCAAAGTTGGAAGCAGGCAAGGACCAGAGAAAGCTCCTCTCCCTAGTCCTGAAGGAAGTTTACTGTTCTTCTGTTTCTGTGGACCGCCCAGGGATCCTGGTTGTTGTTCCGATGACCTTGGAACCTGCAAGGCAGGATTTGGGCTTCTTCCATCCCATGTGGTAGATCCAAATGGGCGTGGTTGACCTCAGAGTTTTTGGTCTCCGAAGGCACTCCATTTCTACGTGGTCTCCTTGGCAGTAGGGATGTAGTCCTCGGTGCTCCTTGGTGAGGATCTGGGAGTCTTCAGGATTGGGATAAAAGCCTCCTCCTGTCCGCCTGCTACACTCTGGGGTCCCCCCCCCCGCTCTATGCGTATGACCTCCTGTTAAGAGGTTGTTAGGATTACTCCTGATTCCCCCATATGCCTTTGTAGTTTTGCTATTATCTAATGCTAATTCGAGTCTGTTGTCTATGAGTTACCAGTTATAATCTTGATAGGTTATATTTCCCGTCTTCCTCACACCTTCTAGGGTGATGTAAGATTTCTCTGCTCTCCCTCCCCATTTCCAAGTATCATGGGGCCTTACAAGTACATTAGGTTTTCCAATTCTTTGATGTAGATCATAAGCAGTCTGCCTCATATCATTGGTTACTTCACAGTATCTTATTGCATGAGATACAGGCTGTTTGGGTTGAAATAATATTACTGTTTTTCGGATCGACATCATTTCATAACAGCCACGTCTAGTGTGCTTGAGTCTTATAACAGGAGGTGCATATGACAGGTGTGCCCAGCACTTTAGCCACCTGGGAGTGACACCAGTTTCCTCTTCCTTCGCTCCCCATCTTTGGACTCACTGAGAAACTCAAGGGTCCCAGAGTCTTCCAGATAAAAGAGATGCTGAACAGTGGGCAGGCACACCATACTAAGGTGGGCTTCTGTGTAATATTTGCAGTGTGTAATAGACTTCTAAGCCCTTGGATAAAGACCTCCAGGGCTTAAAAATATTGAACTCTATGGTCAACTTGAGATAAATGAGGAAATGCTTACGAAGGAAGAATACTATGTATTCATGGTGCTTCAGTGTTTGTGTATGAAGTTTTAAGCGAAAGCATTGATGCAGCAATTTGCACATTTCTTTGGCCTTTGGTCTCCGCAGCTTTGTTTTGCTTCCCAGGCCTTCAGTTAACCACCTGCAAATTCTCTTATCTTGAATGTTTCTGGAAGGTATTATCAGGAGGCCCAGGGTGAGCAGACTGCTACAGCTGCACAGTCTAGCAGGTAGCCACCAACCACATGTGGTTATTTAATTAAAATGAATTAAAAGCTTAGTAGTTTTATTACACAGCAGGATTAAGGAGAAGGATTTATCTATAACAAACGCAGAATGACACAGAAAAGAGAGAGGTGGAGGGAGATCTTCCATTTGCTGGTTTAGCCAGATTAAAAAAAAATTTTTTTTTTTGCTTATTTTTCTTTAAAAAGCGGAGTTACAGAGAGAGAAGGAGAGACAGTGATTTTCTGTCCTCTGGTTCACTCTCTAAATGACTGCAGTGGCTGGGCTAGTCCTGTCTGAAGCCCCTTACGTGGCTGCAGGGGCCTAAGTACTTGGGCCATCTTTTGCTGCTTTGAAACCTGGGCTCATGGACGTAGCACCTACTATGCAGTCGGGCTCAAGGTTCTGGGCCAGGCGACCTGAACCCCGCCGGACTCCCCACACCTGGGACTCATGGATCCAGCACCCACAGAGCAGGCGGCCCAAGCAACCCCGGGTTTGGCAACCCAGACCTGGTGGGATCCTCTGTAGGAAAGGGACAGTGTTTTTCCTTCCCTCCCTTTCCCCCCTGGGACAGACATGTGGCTGAGGATGGGGACAGCACCCACTGCTCTCAAGTGTTGGCACAGTGTCAGAGCACATAGTGCATAGGAGCTGTTTTCCTTGGCTCACCTGGCTGCTGTTGAGCTGGTTCCATAATTTTCCAATAAGCAGTGTGCTCTACAGCATTAATTGGGTCTTAAAAATAAGTGGGTACTTTAAATAATTCATGGAAAATGGTATTAAAGCTAAGTTCATCTTGCTGTCAAGAATGTATTTTCTATTACCTTTCAAGAACTTTCTGTATTGCATGGATTTCAACGATCTTATTTTGCACCAGAATAGTTTTCTTTTAGTTATGTTTTTCTCTCTTTTTTTTTAGTTATGTTTTTTATAAACCTTTATTTTTATTTGAAAGGCAGAGAAAGAAAGTGGATGGGAGGGAGAGAGAGAGAGAGAGAGAGAGAGAGCGAGCACGCCATAGCTGCTACCATCAGGGAGGTGTTTGGTTTCCAGTTTATTCTTCTAAGTGTAAAGGTTTTACACTTCTTTCTTTTCCTCCTAAAGATGCAGGATTGTAAACCTGATGTTTTGGCGGTCTGATGCTCAGAGGTAGTGAAGAATTTGGACATTGCTTGAACTTCTTTGCATATGAGCTGGCCTTGTTTTAATATGAATTTATGTTGGAAGGATTTGTTGTTTAAAGGAAGAATGGGTAGAAAAAGTAGAGTGTGACACTAATTAAAGGCATGTCACAATTTACATGGGGGATGAAGAGTTCTGGTGGCTTAGCAATTGACTGAAAGCTATGGGATCTTACACAAAATCCCTAATTATTGTGCATGGCAATTATACGTGTTTATCAAGCATCTCCGTAAGTGCCAGGCATTGTCTCCGTGGTGTGCAGAGCTACAACTATGACATAGTATTTGTCCTGGAAGGTTTTCTAATCTACTTGGGAGGTTGGACTCTGCAATGGAGCCTGATGTGAAATCCCGAGCTTGGCAGGGGTGTCGGCTGCAGGGAGAAAGCTGTGGGCTGGATTGTGGAAAACTTCGTCTGTGGGCCTGGCCAGGACCTGAGAGATCCGTGCTGAATTTTGCCTTTTTTGCACCTCATCTTTGGCCAAATGCAGTGAAAGAAGATTTTGCTATACATTGAAGGAGACTTTTTGTATTTTTCCATTAAAAAAATCTCCAAGTGACATGTGAAATGTGAGATGTGAAGCGTCTCCAGCTGTGCCGTGTGTCTCACTGGTGGCTACAGCAGTAATTGGACGCATCTACTGTGTCATCCATTACACTGCTCTCCAGGCCCCTGGAAAGCCTCTCAGTTGATGTTGGAAGAAGTTCTGGGACTTTCTGCAGAAGCAGGGAGGACAGTGGTCCTCCCTTACCTGCAGGGGATATGTGCTGGATGACATCCATCTGCAAGGAGCATAGCTGGGGAGATCATACAAAGCCCAGTGTCTGCCAGGGTGGGAGAGGAGGGAGGGCTACAATGATGGAGCACAGTAGTTTGAGGACAGTGATGTTCAGTCTGGGACTGTGCTGCAGGATGTGTGTCCGTGTGTGTGTGTCCAATTCCAAAGGCAGAGGAGTCCCACTGTGAACTGGGGACTGTGGCTCCTACTAGCTTCTCCCTGCTGTCTCAACAGAAGCTACTCAGGTGCCGTGTGTGAGAAAGTCACGCTCTCTGGTCCTGTTTTTTAAGTGTAAAACTGCTGTAAAACTTGAAGTCTATTAATTTGCAAAACGGTTGTGTAAAAGCAGTTTCAGGGGATTCACCTTTCGCTTGGCTAGATTCTGTCTTTCAAATGTCAGCCTTACATGAATCACAGATTATAAAGCTTGACACCTCAAGGTTTTTAGCATGTTCATGGTGTTGTGTGACTATTAACCATTATGAATTACAGAACATTTTTCATCATGCCAAAAAGAAACTCCGTGTCCATGAAACAGTCACCCCCTATCCTTTCCTCATCCACAGGTGGCCAGCAGTCTGCTCTCTCTAGATTTGCCTGTTCTGGGTATTTCTTATGAATAGAACTATGTGCTATGTGGCCCTGAGTAATTGCCCTTTTCATGGAAGTTTCATGAGAGTTCATTCATATTATCCCGCCTGTTTGCCAGTACTTCATTTCTTTTAAAAAATTGAATTCTGTGTTTTAAAACAGTTTCGGATTTATAGAAAAAGCACGGAGAGAGCTCTTGTACGCCATAGCCCGTTTCCTTGATGACTAACCCTTCCTTTCCTGTAACCTTTTCTCCAGTGGTGAACCCCCATGGACATTCAGGTTAATTGGAGCTCAGCCCTCGTGGAGACTTCCTTAGTTTTCACCTGGTGTCCTTCCTCTATCCTGGGACGGTCTCTCAGGACATTGAGCTTCTAAGGCTCTATGTCTCAAACTTGTAATGACCTTGACCATCTTTGAGGAGTACTACTCCAGAGTTAGGTCTTGCTGGAGTTTTATCTTGGTTAGGTTGACTGTGGGTTTGGGGTGGGGAAGGGAGATCTCAGAGGTGAGTGTCCTCGCTCATCACCTCCTGTCCACCTGTGCTGTTTTGGGGTCGGCCATCCTGCTTTGCTTTTTTCAATGCCAGGTAATATCCCACTGGATGTGTAGACAGACCCCATTTTATAGTCCTGTGCCCCTTGAGTGCAGAGATAACCAGATGGCTTCTGCGAAATCCCCTATTGGGCAAGGCAGCTGTTGTGCAGACATCTAGGGTCAGCAAACCTTGGCAGTGTAGGTCCGTTCACCCCACATGGCCTCTTGATGCGGGCAGCAGGCATGGTGAAGACAGGATTGGTGAGATTGCTGCCAGCAGCACACTGCGCGGTGTTTTTTCTTAAATAAGTAGAAGGAGTCCATGCCAAAATCATGATGGAAAGTGTAGTATAGTGAAGGCATAGAGTAGCCCATGATGATTTGTTTGCCCCTGTATTACCATCTGCATGTGAGCAATGCATTGAGTGTTGAGGTTACGATGGCTGTGGTGCCACCCAGGTGATTGGAAATTTTCAACTCCATGATAATCCTCCCAGGCATTAGTTTTGGATGTGGTCTGTCATTTTGTGGCACTGGATGGGTGGTGTGTGCCTGCTTGCTGGCTGTTTGGAGCAGTTCTGTGCTGAACGTTCCTGTACATGCATGCATGTTTGTGTTGTGGACACAGACTGTCAGTTCTTTGGGGTGTTTGCCTAGGAGCAGACACCCAGCAGCATTATGTTGAAGATTTTGGGAGCTACCCAGTCGTTTTCCACGGGTTCACACCATGCAGTCCCATCAACAATGTGCCTGCTTCTTCGTATCCTTGCTGAGACTTGCTATTGTCTGCCTTTTTGGCAGATTGTCTTGGTTATAAGAGATCCAGGTCCGGCTCTTTGAAATTGCCCTTGGGACTTTCTGAACCTTTCATGAGTGCTTGGCCTGCCTCCTTAGTAGAGGTTTCTGTAAGCTTTGTTTCCTGTGCCTGGAATTAGCAGTGAAAGCACTCTGGGCTTGTTGTAGGATGGCCATGGGGATGGCAGGCAGATGCTGGATGCCAGCCTCCAGAGCTCCTGGGCAGCCCTTTGCATTTCTAGCTCACTCTTTCTTTCAGCTCCCAGGGTGCTTGGAAGGTTCTGGGGTGTTGCCCATGACGCCCATGACTGTGATGACACACGGGCCTCCCTTTCCCTTTGCAGAGTGTTTCAGTGTCCCTGCCTTAGGCGGGGCTGAACTGCAGCCTCTTCCTTGACATCGCTTTTCTTCTTCATCTTCTTCTCGAACGTGTCTGGCTTTGGTGTTATTTTTTTTCCTCTGCGTTAATTTATACATTGGCTTGGCCAAAAAGTTAATAACCAAGAAACCCACAGAGCTGTGCTAAGGAGGAGACTGCTTAAAAGACTCAAGAGGAGATTCTGCCTGAAGAGGGAATTTGGAATCCGTGCTAGACCCCCCAAAAAGCCGAGCTGCAGCCTTCCTCTTAAATTAAGGCAGCAGGATGAATGCAGTGATCAGCAGGCAATGAATGACCTTGGAGGAACAAACGGGTGGTGGTGGTGGCGATGCGAAACAGGTAAGTGGCACCTGAATAACATGGGGAATTAATTTTGGAGCCTGCTGGGAAGGAGTAGGACTAAAGACTCGGCAAGAAAGAGTGCCTTGTCTCTGGGGTTGGAGGTAGGGAACGTTTCCTGTGCCAAGGATGAGGAAGCCTTGGGGCTTTAGGAAGCCTGGTATTAATGGTTTCAGAGGACATCCCTGCCATGCTGGTGGCAGGAGAGTCAATTGGAAGTCAGACACTAATTTAGTCCCACCTGGGGGCAGGCAGTGCACCCAACCACCTAGTGGCCTCCTGCTCACTGACCATTAACATCATCCTGCTGTGGAGCAAGTTTCTAGCATATGAATCCTTCTATCATATAAACCGTGGCATTAAGATTAAAAACCAATGAAATGAGCTGAAGGGATTGGAAATCCTGGTCAGATCCATTGTGATTGATTCTGATTTCGTTGTAGTGGTTTTTGGCTTCTGGCAAGAACACGTTGGAATTCTAGGTGACAGCGTGATTGTGGCACAGGAAACTGAAGTCCCCGATTACACTGAGCCCAAGGAGCCTCTTGGGAAAGGGAGTGTCCTCTCTCTTCTCCTGCTGCGCCCCAGGTATCCCTTGGTGGATGGCACAGAAGCTGCTGGGTTTCCTGAGGTCCTTTGTAAGACTCCAAAAGTGCCAGAATTCCTCTTCACAGGTGCAACACCTTGGAGAAGGAGATGGTCAGAACATTCTAGCTCCTGCCAGAACTGACGCTATCAGCCAATTCCCTGCCTTTCCTCCTCTGTCTCAAAGGCCAGTGGAGGTGAACTGTCCTCCTCCCCTCCTCCACTCTAGAGGGTGTTAGTAGTTGGAGGGGCACTTGCTGGAGCAGTCACGCTCTGCGTTCTCTGAGCTGTCTGGTGTCTTGGATTCCTCCTCCTCCAACAGAAGTGGCGGGGCAGCGCAGTCCAGTTGTTGAGCTTGCTGTCAGGACATTGGCACGCAGAAATGCCAGAGGAGAGGGGACAGGAGTGTTTGCGTCTGCTCTGAGATGGTCTCTTCCTTTCCTTGGCTGCTTCCTGACCCCAGCAGAAATCCCAGGATGTGAGGTGCACACTACAACATATCAGACCAGAAATCTTCCAAACTGTCAAGGTCAAGAAAGACCAGGACCCATACAGGTTGGGAAATAAAAGGAAACAGATGCACTAAATATGATGGTTATATCCTGGCTCGGATCCCCCACACAAGCAGGCATGAGCAGAGAATACTGGTAAGAATCAAACAGGTGGGGGCCTGGCATTGTGGCTCAGAAGGTTAAACTGTCTCTTGAGATGCTGGCATCCCATTGGGAGTGCTGATTGGAGTCCCAGCTATCCTGGTTTGAATGTTTTCTTAAGCTGAGTAGGACATTATGAGTCTTGGGCACCAGTGGAAGTGATGTCACATGAAGAGGTCCACTGCATCCTCTCTGTCCGTTGCTGGGGCTGTTCACTTTGTTACTCAGCTGATGGGGGTCTGTAGGATTTCCCCACTGGGCAGCCTGTGAGCATGTGTGATAGGGGAAGATGTCCCATTTCTCATCCTGCCTTTTCCCACCACCCATCTGTGCTTCTTGCTACTCATAATAATGATTACTTTTTATAGAGGTGGTTCTGTAATTCCTTCATCCCTTCTACATTTTGTGATTAGAATTCTGTCATTTCTCCCCATTTATTTTTTTTATGGAAGCTTATTTTAAAAAACTCTTCTGTTTTGGTGCACTGTAGTTTCAAGAAGAACTACAGGTTGACCGTGGCATGGAATGTAGCGCATTTTCGAAAGAGCAGGTGGAAGGATTGAGGGTAGACAAGGAGAGGAACCCACATGGGCCTGATTTCCTTCCTTTGTTTCATTTATTTAGACGTGTCATTATAAGAATAATGGTATTCCTAGTTATGATCTACTGGTTCATGCCTCATGTGCCACTGCGGGGCACCCTGCTATAGGACGTGGGCATTTTAACTGCCCCAATCGCAGATGATTTGAAAAAGAAGCACGGGACTTTTCTTTTGAAGGAGATACTTTCTCAAAGTGTTGACATCCACAGATGAAGAAAAAGCCCGATCTCCCGTGCTGGTAGGTTGGAGGCCCCAGAGCAGAGGCAGGCAGGATTCCTGGTTTCCCAGTCAGTGGGGCTAAGTCTCATTCCAGCACATGGAGGAGCGTTTCTGCTTTCGGAAATGGACGCGGACTGAGTTACAGCGCTGTGTGCTGTTTCTTACAACTGACATGGTTGCTGTGTTGGAACATGTGTTCGTCCTTCACTCCCCTCCTCCCGCACACAGGGCACCCGAAGATGCAGCAGTGGAGTGGGGTGTGCCCTCAGCACCCGAGTCCTAACATGGCGGATTTGCTTGTCCCCCCAGCCCTGTGAGAGCACCCAGCCTATGAATTTCCTAGACTGATGGCTGAGGGAGGAGAAGCAATTAGCAAGCAATTTTAATTTTTTCATCAGAAAGAAATTCTATAGGTTGTTTTTGGCGAAGCGGTGTGTTGTGTTAGGCCCGGTGGACTCCGGGGCTTGTAAAGTAAAGAGGTTTGGGGTCGCTGTGGTTTTCTTCTAAAATGGCTCTTGTTGGCACAGTGCTGACGATGGCCTGACGTTCCCCCATGTGCTAACCGGGGGTGCAGGCAGAGAGATTTCCCCTCCTAGTCAGCAGACTTTTTAACTGTCCAAGGTGTCAGCTTTATGGGTTTTTATCATGAAATTATAAGGTGTTTACATTTCAAGAAATTCAAGTCACTTTTCCTAATTGGCATCCTCCGCTTGAAGTCTCCGTGCTGTTTCTGTTGGCTCTGTTGAGTACTTGAAATAATCTCAGAGGAGTTCATTTGGTGTAATCTTTTCAATATGACATTCATTTTATTTGTTTTTAATGTCAGTGTTAAAGCAACTGCGATGAGATGCCGAGTTTATGCTGAACACCTTCTCTTGGTGCTAAGAGGGTTTCTTCCTCCTATGGCAATAGGCATTCCTGATAGATATCCTGTGTCAACATCTCCTCCTGTTCAGAGTAGCTTTAGTTCCTACCTATCTCTTGGCCTGGTCATTTTGTGTGAAATGAAGTACTCAATAGCTATGAGATGCTTAGGACATCGTGCTTTGCTGGTGGGAGGTGCCACGTTGTTGCTTGTGAAGCTAGCTTGTGTTAATACTGCTTGTCCTTCCTGTTAAAGAGTCATTGAAAAGTCGCATTTTCCATAAGGATTATGGGAGGATACCTCAACAGGTGCGTGGAACGCAGAATTAAAAGGCAAGTTAATTTTACCGTAAAAGATTTTGAAATCCAGGTGTGAGGGGTGGGAAATAAAGATTTCATGGAAAAATGTATACTCTGGGAGGAAAAAAACCTGTTGTATGGATTTCAGATTTTTTTGGCACCAAAACAGATAACTTTTTAAAAATTTTTTTGAAAGACAAAACTTAACAGAGAAAAAGAGAGATAGAGAAGGTCTCCCTGCTGATTCACTCCCCCAATGCTCCAACAGCCAGAGCTGAGATGATCTGAAGTTGGGAGCCAGGAGCCTCTTCTCGATCTCCCACATGGATGCAGGGTGCCAAGGCCTTGGGTCATCCTCTGATGCTTTCCCAGGCCACAAGCAGAAGGCTGGATCAGAAGTAAAGCAGCTGGGACAAAAACTGGCGCTCATATGGGGTACTGTTGGCACAGAGCGGAGGAATAGCCTCTGCATCACCATGCTCGCCCTGCAAACTTATCATCTGGTTCAGTTTTTCAGGAGCCTTTGGAATTCTCGCCTGGTGGTCTCTACTCACGCAACTGGGAGATGTTTGCTGTGGAGCTGAAGAGGCTGTGGGGGAGGTTAGGACCTCAGGGTCCCATCTACAGTGCAAGCCTGTCCCTGCGTCTCCTCTTGAGCTGTGGGTGGGGTTGCCAGCATTCCCATGCAGTTCCCCTCAAAGCTCAGAGGGAGAATTCATCCCCACGGGGAGGTGTCAGATGGTGGGACTGTGGTGTTGGAGGGCGGCACTTGTGGGCAGTCCCGATGGATCACTGAGGCGGTAAGAGTGCGGTCTTAGCTCACAGACCTGTGGCTTCGTAGGAAGAGGAGAGACCTGAGCTGGGACATTTAGTCAGTTTTGCCAGATACCCTGAACCCCAGGACTGCAGAGTCCCCACCAATGGGAAAGACCTCAGCAGATACAACTACCCTGCCTTGAACTTTGAGCTTTTGAGCCATGAGGCGAATAAACCTCTGTTCTCCCTTAGTTTCCCAGTATATTCAGTTACAGCCTCAGAAGATGCACCGACATTCACCATGTGAGTTGCCTTCGTGACCCTGACCTCTGATGTTACTGTGAAGTCACTGGTAGCTCCAGAGCGATGCTGGCTTACCCAGCTTCCAGGTGTTTGCACTGTGACAGTTGCAGTCTCCAAGGCAGTCATTTCCCACTGCAGTTGTCACAAACCTGAGTGTCTCCCTGACTCTCTCTTCTTTCCCCTTTGTCTGGATTCTCCCAGGGGCAGCCTGGCCAAATGATTTGTGTGTGTGTGGATCTGGAACTGGAGGAGCGATCTTGGGAGGTAAGGAAGCTGCTCCTTGTGTAGCCGGTGCAGAGTGGACAGTGGTTCCATGGCTTTGGAGGCTCTGAGAACAGCAGCTCAGAGTGGGCCTTTGTTGGGTGATGACTTAACTGACTCTGTTCCATTCTTTCTGGGCTTCCCTTTACTTATTTCCTGGTTTTTCGTTGTGCAGAATCCCACTGTACCGATAATGTGGGGAGTGTCATTAAAGAAATGGGGTTTGACGGCTTCCCTGTGCTGAGTAGACAGGAGTTTTGGTTCATTCATCTCCCTGATGGAGTGGGGGACCAGGCCTCTGCACCTGCTTGTGTGTGGAAGCACCTGCCCACAGGTGTCAGATCTTGCATCCCCAGGGATGTCGCCCAGCCACCAGGTTGTTTCTGGGAGGGGTGACTTGGGGGGAAGAGGCAGTTGATGTGAGCAACTGAAGAAAAATCCTGCAGATTTCTCCCTTTGTGCACTTGGTGTTGTGGTGTAATTCTACCCCTTTGAATTTATGAAAAGCAGCAGGAGGCTTGATGTTTTTGCAGAAATAGTTTCAGTTTTAAGAAATGAAAAGAACTCAGGGGATGGACGGTAGTGTGTTGGTGCTTGCACAGCACTGTGAGTGTCCCCCATGCCCCTGAATGGTCTACTTACAAGGGGTGAAGTGGCCAATGTCAGGATGTGTGTTTCCTCCTTGGAGAGAAACCAAGTGTGAAAGCTCCAAGCTCCCGAAGGTGGGAGCTTTTCCCGTCCATGGTGTATCTCTGTCTCTGAGATGGACAGCTTGTGGGTCCCAGCGCTGGTCATTGCCAATTGGCACTTTTCTAAAATACAATCAAAAGAATTAGCTGAAGGACACAAATTGGCACTTTTCTAAATTGCAACCAGAAGGATTAGCTGCAGGACAAGACATTCACTTAGTCCTCACCATGATTTCGGGAGGAGACCAGTAACAACATAATGGAGACACTGAAGGAATTTTCTTTAGATGTATTTATTTTCCTTGAAAAGCAGTTAGAGAGTGAGTAAAGAGAGAAAGAGAGAGAGAGAGAGAGAGAGAGAGAGAGAGAGAATCTTCCATCAACTGGCTCACTCACTGATTGGTTGCAACTGCTGGAGTTGGGCCAGAGTGAAGCCAGGATCCAGCAACTGCATGCAGGTCTCCCTCGTGAATGTGGGGGCCCAAGAACTTGGGCCATTCTCTGCTGTGTCTCAGATGTATTAGCAGGGATCTGGGTTGGAAGTGCAGTAGCCAGACTTGCATTTACAATTCATGTGGGATGCTTGTGTCGCAGGCAGCTATTAAACATACTGTGCCACTGTGTAAATCCCTTCTTGAAGGACTGAGAGTGGAAGAGATGCCTGTTGGGATGTTGAAGCCTGGGATGTTCAGGATATATGTATGTATATTTTCTTTTTTTTTAAGATTTACTTTTTTTCTTTATTTTTGACATTCTTTACATAGTAATTAGTGCACAAAGGTCAAGGGCTACAGGAAAGTGGGTAAGACGATTATTTCCACATTGTCTTTGTCGTGTGTCTGGGGTAAAGGGGGAAATAAAGGGAGAAGCCCCACCCAGTCTCCCACCCATCCCAGGTCCCCGATGTGGGGCATGCTCCAAGGGTCTTGCTCAAGTGGTTTTGATAGTTCAACAGTTATGAATTGCTGCCAGTCTCACCATTCCAAGCAGGATGAGGTCGCTGAAGAATCCACTGATTGACACAGTCCATCCCAGAGTCTCCATTTGCCCAGTTTTCCACTGCCAACATATGGCTGAGGTAGTTGACTGACTTGTTCTGTTTTCTGTCTTTTCATGGTTAGGGATCTGAGTCCGGCAGTTCGATTGGGGAGATCTCCGAAGAAACTGTCTGAGGTGAACCCAGACCAGATTCTTGTGTGTACTAGCAAGCACAGGGCCCTGTACAGCCCATCGCCCCAATCAGCTGGTGGTTGCAATTGCTGGGTCAGTTCTGTCTCCAGCCCTGTCTTGCACTGGAACCAATGGGTGTTGCAGTCCAGCCTGGTTCTGCCCAGCACACACTTGGCCCTCACATAAACGAGAGGGAGCTGCAGCCTAATCGGAGTGACCCACAGTAACCACCACCAGGCCTACCCCCTATCCTGGTTTGCCAGTATGTGCAGCAGACTAGTCTAGTCTGTCTCACATCCCATTCAGCTCTCACACTTGTCCATGGGCATTGAAGCCTAGTTCAACCCAACCAGCCTGACTATCCAGCCCACACACATGCTGTGGGTGCCTTTCTGTCTAGCCACCCCAGCCCCTGTGGGTGGCTTTCATGCCCTCCAGTGGGAGTGGTAACCCAAGAGGGAGGAGCCCACTCTTTCCCTTCTAGGCCACTCCCACTCCTGAATTATGCACTCTTCAGGTGGTTCTGCAGTGAACTTGACAGAATTAGCCCCCAGTGTCAGGTTGTGCCAAGTGATGCTGTGGCCAAGCCCAACCAACCCTCACCCACTGTATTTTATGCTTGCACCAGTAGGAACAATCAGCCCAGCCTGGCTTTTTTCTGATCTAGTCCCCATGAGGCCCACAGGTGTTGTAGCCCTGTCCAGTCTGGTCTGCCCTCATCCCAGCCCATGAGGATATATATATATATTTACTTTAAAGATTTATTTATTTTATCACAAAGTCAGATATACAGAGAGGAGGAGAGACAGAGAGGAAGATCTTCCGTCCGATGATTCACTCCCAAGTGAGCCGCAACGGCCGGTGCGCGCCGATCCGAAGCCGGGAACCCAGAACCTCTTCCAGGTCTCCCACGCGGGCGCAGGGTCCCAAAGCCTTGGGCCGTCCTCGACTGCTTTCCCAGGCCACAAGCAGGGAGCTGGATGGGAAGCGGAGCTGCCGGGATTAGAACTGGCGCCCATATGGGATCCCAGGCGTTCAAGGCGAGGACTTTAGCCGCTAGGCCACGCTGCCGGGCCCGATATATATATTTTTTTAAATAAATATTTTTATTGGAAAGTCAGATATACAGAGAGGACGAGAGACAGAGAGGATCTTCCATCGGTTGGTTCACTCTCCAAGTGACCTCAACGGCCAGAGCTGCGCCGATCCAAAGCCAGGAGTCAGGAGCTTCTTCTGGGTCTTGCACAGGATCCCAAGGCCTTGGGCCTTCCTCGACTGCCCTCCAAGGTCACAGGCAGGGAGCTGGATCGGAAGCAGGGCTGCTAGGACTAGAACCGGCGCCCACATGGAATCCCAGTGCATGCAAGGTGAGAACTCCAGCCACTAGGCTACGGCATCGGGCCCTCAGGACATCTTCTACCAGGCTGCCGAGTCGCTGGGCTGTGGAGCCTTGGTGATGTTGGTGGTTGCCTTGTGACCAAGTGCCAGGGGAAAGCTGCCCTGAATTCAGTGTGGTATGGATGGCGGAGTCATGGCTGAGGGCTTCTTTTCCCTAAACGCACAAGGACTGGTGTGCAAGGACCCTGTGGGTCTGGCTTGAATTTTCCACATGCACTAGCAGTTTGTGGTTGGAGCCACCCCAACTGGGCACCAGGGACGAGCTGCAGACATGTCCAGCTCTGTGTGGACTCTCAGGTCTCCTCTGTCTCCAGCCCCTGCAGAGCGAGCTGGGCTGCCTGGGTGTGTGCTGGGACTCTGCTGTGAACCCATCTCCACCTCCTGCAAGGACTCAGGCCCTTCCCCAGCCCCAGGAGCTTCAGGGTTGGGGTTTTGGTGTGGTTTCAAAGCACTCCCTCTGAGTTTTGCTTTGCTATGCCTGTTCAGCAATTATTACTGCTTCCACACCCCACCCCCAAAGAATTCTCTTCAAATAAGCAGTGTTTTTACCTCTTCATTAATAATAGTTTCTGAGAACCAGCAATTCTGAGTTGTGCACAGACATAGTCTGTAATTTTCTAAATTTTCTTTAATATGCAATCTTCTGTTGGGCTCTAGAATTTCCCAGGAAAGCCACTACTCTTAGTTCTTAAAAAAGTAAAAAGAAATATGCCTCTCTGCTCCCTGCTTCCCTCCTAGACTTTCATTGTTTCAGCTGCGGCCTTTGCATTTTCTCTTCTGACTGGCCAATCTTTTGCCCTCCACACCTAATTCAGGTGTGGAGAGGGTGTGTGCTCTTAGAAGATTCTGGAGTGTATATGTTGTGTGTGTGTGGTGTGGGGGGAGCAGGCTGTCCGTGTGATGAGGTAGGTGTGCTGTATATATATGGTATGTATTTGGTGTGTATGTGGCATGTGTGACATATGTGACAGTGTGTGTAATGTGTGTGGTGAGTGCATGTTGGTGTACAGCACATATGTGGTGTCCACATATGTGCATGCATGTGCAAAAGCACACATGTTGTGCAACCTTCGGCTGTAGGCAATGGGTGAGGAGCAGCTTTGCCTTGTTGACTAAGGAGCCCTCTGAGTGGGCAGCCTGAACCTGAAAATGCCCTAGAGCGTCTGTTCGCCTTCTGCCCTGATGCCTCCTGGTGGTGGTGTGGGTGCTACTCTGTCCTGCTGTGAGGTCATACAGTAAGGCCCCAGGAATGAGTCGAAAGCTTGAACTCCATTCCCTTGCTGCACATTTGGCTCTCTGTTGTTGCTGTCCCCCTGGAGGGAAGCAGAAGGTTTGTGACTGTGACTTTTCTGATGGGGTGATGTTTTCCTTTCAGTCCTACCGTTTGCTTCTGCGGGGGCTGCTGGAGGAGGACAGCCCCTGTCCCTCTAGGCCACTCCTCCCTTTGTGGACTAGACCCTTTTCTGTAGCCTTCTGGGTCTCCCTTGAGAGGGGTGCAGTGCCCTCTTGGTGGTCTCAGGAGCTTGCAGGGATCCTGTCAGTGACAGAGAAGTGAGGACAGCTCTGGGGTTCATGTGAGAGACCTCCTGGCCCTAGGATCCTTTCATAGTTTATGATGCTAGCTCTGACTTCGGCTTAGAATGGGTGTCCCAGACATGTCTGGGCGACTGTCCCACTTTCCTCGGAGGGCGTCACTGCTTGTTGGCCTTTTGAACATCTGAAACCTCTGCCCTTTAAAAATACTTCAATGTCTACTGATCCTGTGTTTGGAAGTCAGTCGGGTTTTGTCTCGAGAATGCAGTAGTGTCCCTTTAAATATATAAAATAAGAGGGAGCATTTTATTGCTTTAGCCTTCTTAGGCAGCCCGAGTCTCAGGCATCTTTATGAGCTCCTGGTAAACCTGCTGAGGAGGCTGTTGCTCTCATTGGTGGCGGGCAGCGTCACTCGAGTGCCCTGTGGGATGGGGCAGCGTCGCTCGAGTGCCCTGTGGGATGGGGCAGGTTGTTGCTGGGATGCCGAGGCCGTGGCGAGACCTGGCTGTGGGTGATGAGCTCATTTGCTGCCTCTAAGACTCGGTTTAAGAAAAAGTCTTTATTGTTGTCTTTCCAGAAAATATTGAGGTTCGGGATGTTTGTTTTACAAGTGTCTGCCTTTCCGATACTCTGTGCAGGCCTTTGGAGGCAGAGAATGTGGGCTGCGTTTTTGGCTTGAGAAAAAAAAAAGCTAGAAATTGGCTTCCTTGAGTGATTCTGATGTTTGTGTGTTCTGGGGTAGGGGGATGGTCTTGTGTAGTGGGAATGGGTGAGTGAGTGCAGGTGATGGGAAGACCCACACAACAAGCCACGCTTTCCTGGCTTTGGAGGGGGGGAGACCGGGACTGAGCCAGTCAAGAACGGAGTGTGAGACACTCCCAGACACACCTGTTCTGCTTGTTCTTGGTGGGCCATAGAGTCTGCCCATGCCCATCCAGCAGAGGAGCAGGGAAATATTACTCTGTCTCTGTTTAGAGAATATTTGCTTATTTACTTATTTGAAAACCAGAGAGAGAGAGAGAGAGAGAGAGAGAGAGAGAGAGAGAGAGAGGCCTTCTATCTGCTAGTTTATTTCCTAAATGGTCCCAATAGCCAAATCTGGGCCAGCCCAAAGCTAGGGACTAGGAGCTCTTCTGGGTCTTCCATGTGGGTGGCAGTGGCCCACGTACTTGGGCCATCTTTTGCTGTTTTCTCAGACATGTGAGTGGAGAGCTGGATTGGAAACAGAGTGGCTTGGGGCTTGGCCAACACTCCAAGATGGAGTGACAGCATTGTTACTGACGGATCTCCTGCACCTGTTACTGTCTTTGCCTGTGTCAAGTCTGAATTTTCTGTACCTTCCAACTTGAACGGAGTCTTTTTTTGGCTTTTTGTTGTCTTACGGTAGAAGAAAATTTCCCCTTTTGTTAGGATACAAGACATGGATCATAACGTTTATCATCTTGTGTGTCAGTAGGCAGCTTTGTTGGTGCCAAGCACATTCATTGTTGTGCCATTACCATCAGCTTCTTCCAGCACTTGCTCCATCTTCCCAAACCCTTGATTCTGCCCCTTGAACTGCAACTCCCTGTTGCCTCCCTCCTCAGCCCCTGGCACCCCCATTCTACTTCTTGTTTCTATGACTGTGACTACTATGGGCAACTCCAAATGAGTATAAATGGAATATCTTTTGCCATGCCACTTTCACTTGACATAGTGTCTTCAAGCTCTCCGTGCTTCTAAATTCATGAGTTCAGCCAAGTGTAGACTAAAAAAAAAAATTCAGAAAAAATAAACCAGCTGTGCCAAACAAGGGGATGGCCTTGTTTACAGCTTTCTCCTAAATGCTACAGTGTAACTATGGTTATGAGTAATCAGGAGATGACTTAAAGTGGTCAGGATGATGTGCAAATCTTATGCTGTTTTCTTGAGGAATCTCAGCATCCTTGAGTCCAGTCTCTTGGGGCTGGAAGTCCTTGGAACCTGTCTCCGGCAGATACTGAGGCATAGCAGAATGTATATATTAAATATTCGCTGTAACTTATACCATGGGTATTTATAGTACTGTTTGTATTTCAGATGGATGTAGTTGGACTGCCAAGCCAAACAATTCTATGAGACTCTTCTTTCCTTATGATGAGTGATGGAATGGGCTCAGAGCTCTCGTCAAGGAACCTGCATGATGGAGCGGCAGGTGGAGTGGAGCTTCTTTTTCCTTACAGAAGACTCAGCAGGATCAGCAGGCAGAGGGGCTCCCGGGCAGCTTAATTTGTACCTGGGAAGGTTGTATATATTAAAAACCCCAAGGTTTTATTTCTTAATCTGTCCAGAAAAGGACTTTTTCAGTCTAGTACTTGGTGAAACAATGCAGTTTTTAATGCCAAGAGCTTTGTGTCTTCGTTGTTCTTTAATTAATAGCGGATTCCCCTCGTGAAAGCAGATGGGCATTCCTGGCTTGATTGTGTTTTCTTCCAGGCAGGTGTGTGTGTGTGTGTCAGGTTCCCTTCAATTTTTGTAGAATTGAAGTGCGAAATGGGTCCTGACCAATTGGAGGGATGTTTGTGGACATACATGCCGAATGACAGGGAAGGCAGTGTGGTGAGAGGGGCCTTCTTGGTTTCTCCAGAGCCTGAGACCCCGCAGCTTCAGCTGACCTTTTCCCCATCCCTTTGCTGCTCACTGTGCTATCTGGGAGAACTGCGCAGCCAGAGCAGCCACGGGTCTCTCGTGGGATCCTGTTCCAGGTCTCTTGGCAGCTTTCTTTGTTCTGCGTGCCTGTTGTTTTCCAAGTTTCTTCCTTTTCTGCCTCTGGCATTTAAAAAATCACAGGTGTACCTCTAATCCATCCCACCAGGCCTTGCTTCTCACTGATGCCCCAGATAGAGGGTGGCACTTTCAGATGCTACAGACGGGGAGGGCCTAGGTCATTGCGTGGTTGTGTCCCCTCCACCCTGTGGCTGCTCCATGGCACAGCAGGGCCGGCTGACCCCAGCCCCTCTCCTGCTGGTCAGACGAGCTGGCCTGCCTTTGTTGGCTGAGTGCTAGCTGTGGTGCCTCTCAGTCCTTCACTTCACCGGCACTGGGGGTGGGGGGCCTGTCTCTGGGACCCAGGTCTGTGAGTGTTGCTTCCTCCACTGGACTTTTGATTCTGACTCTGGCTGAAGACTCCCCTGGAAGGCCTGCTGCTCCAGGCCTGGTCTCCAAGCCACAGGAGGTGCAGATTTGGGGCTGTTCCATGTGGGAACAACCACCTAGCTCCTAGCACTCAGTGCCTTATCATAGGCCCACTAGCTGTGGGATAAAGGCAGATATTGTTCTGTGGCTTATCTGGAACACAAGGCAGACAACGAGTGTGTGTGTGTGTGTGTGTGTGTGTGTGTGTGTTACGCCTACCCTCTCTAATCTTTGAGTTGAGGGCATCTAGTTGGTTTAAGGCTCTTGGTCTCTAGGTACTTCTGGATTAATGTTTGACTACATTATCAGAGCTACATTCGCAGGTCAGGTATAGATTTTGTTCTTTTACAAACATAATTCTTCTATTCTTCTCCTGGTGTGGGTGCTGGTTTGTGCTTTTGCACATGTGCGTGTGCACATGTGTATTCTGTCTATCTAGGCATGTATGTGTGCAGTGAGAGATGTGTACACATTTGCATGTGTGTAGAATGTGTGCTTGTGCACGTTTGTGTATTACCTGCTTGAATATGCTTCTGTGCCGTTTCCTGGCATTCAGGTGCATATAAATGTGTTGATGTGTGGCCCCATATAGTGTGTGTGTGCTGCATGAGGACACATGCTCGTGCCTTTGTGCATGTGTGTTATTTCTTGGTAAGGGTACACGTGTGCATGTATGTATAAGTGCATGCAGAGTGTGCGGATGCATACATGTGTATGCAAAGGTACATGTATCTTTATGTATCTTTATGTATTCTTTGCTTGTATACATGTGTGTTGATGTGTGTGCATGCGTGTGGTAGGGGTGGTATGCATGTGTGTATGAGAGAGGAAGTGGTAGAGTTGAGGTGGTCAGGTAGCTACAGGCAGATTTTGGTTCACACTGAGGAACACAATTACAGTGGATGCATTGGCCACTCCCCAGAGTTGACTTGCACCCCACTCTCCCTGCAGCTCTGCTCCAAAGCAGACTGATTTCCAGGTGTCTTAGACACCCCCATTTACACCAGCAGTGCACCTCACTAACCTGGAGGGCATTCACATGCCAGCACACAGGGGTCACAGGTTCAGGGCCCCATCAGATAAAGGAGAATGGAGTCCCGAAAGGAAATGTTCCTGGGACCCTGCACTCAGTCAGTGCCTGAGTGGGTGCTGAACTCCAGGACCTGTCCCTGCTGCTCTGTAAGTAGGTAAGAGGCCTCCCACCCAGCTTCCTCTGGGCTGCGCACCAACACCTGCTGAGAGACTGGCAGCCCCAGCAGCCGTGAACTTGCTCCTGGGTTTCTAGCCGGGTCTGCCTCCAGACTCCAGCCTCACCCGTCCCTGGAATTGACTGTTTTTGTTAGAAAAGTGGGGGTCTGGTGCCATGGTGTAGCAGACAAAGCCTCTGCATGTGACACAGGCATTTCATGCGGGCTCCAGTTCTGTCCCAACTTCTCACCTTCTGATCCAGCTTCCTACCATTGACCTGGGAAAATTGCAAAAGATGACCCAAGTTCTTGGGCCTCTGCACCCATGAGGGAGACCTGGATGAAGGTCTGGCTGTTGTGACTGCTTGAGGAATGAGCCAGTGTATGGAAGAGTTCTCTGTCTCTCCTTCTCTCTCTCTCTAACTCTGACTTTCAAATAAATTAATACCTCTCTAAAAAAAAAAAAAGGAAGGAAAAATGGGATTGTGAGTGATCTTTCCTCCCCAGTCCCAACTCCAGGTCTCTTCTAGGGTGTGCATCAGTGAATGCCTAGCCCAAAACCCACCTCCCAGCCGGGAAGCCTGTCATCTGTCCCCTCTGGGCCTCACGCTCAACACCCCACCACCACCAATTTGGACTCCACAGCTTTGGGGTTTTTTTTCTCACACTTTCTAAATCCTGCTTATTGGCCCTACTCAGTGTGACTTTGGATTCTTATCGAATGAGTTCCTCCAGAAGCATGTACTAACTGAAAATTACCATCCTGTTATAAGGTGATGTATGCCCTGTGATCGCCCCCATACCCCTTGGCAGCGCCTTGGAGGAGAAAGCGCCAGGAGACCTCACTTCTCTCACCTTCTGCACACGTGGGATGGGAATGTCTATCCTGGTTCCCCTGTGGGGTTGTTTGGACCACAAACAAAGGCTGTAATTGAATTCCGATTGAAAATTACGCAGTGTGTTTTTAATTGCTCCTATTATCAAGCAGCTAGTCTAGCATGTCTAATGGGACTTGAACACTACTGCCAGCCCTGCACTTAGAATGAGAGTGCGTAGCCTTGGCTACAGTGCCAAGTTGGGATGGGCGTGGACCCTTAGTGTGTGGGGTACCCCCAGCCACTCTCCTGAGGTGCACAGGCCTTCTTCTCCTTCCCCTCTGCTCTCACTTGCTCTCCAAATGAGCTGGGTTACTCAGAGGAGAGGATGTTAGCAGAGCAGCCCAGGGCAGTGGAGCCCAACGGTGTTTGCTGAGACCCAACCAAGCGGAAAGCAGAGGCCTGTCAGGAATGATTAAAGAGCCCAGTGTTGGAAAAGAACAGGCCTTTATGTTGGTGGTAAAATGATTAGAAAGTAATAAGAAAAATGCAGGTTTGGACAGAATATTGTTTTGTTTAATCAGTTCTAAGTCCAAAAGAAAAAAAAAAGTACCCTCAAAAGTAATTTTAAAAGGGATTACAACATACGCGTGTATGCGAACATTTCTCCCATACACTTTTATAGGTTTAAACTTGAAGGGGAAGGGGGAGGTCAGTCTGTGTTCCTGGTATCAGATGAGGCAGTTGCTCTAATGGGAACCAGAAGCAGAGAGATCTAGGGAGAAACACACTGAAGTGGGTAGGCACTGGAGACCAAGTCAGGAAAAGCCCCATCTGCCCTTCTATTGGCTGTATGGAGTCCAGGTTTTGTTAGAGCTTCTAGAAGTGAGGGGAGAAATCTGAATTTGATCACCTTACAAGGAAGAGTGGAGATCGGAGGGGAGTGGGTTTTGTTTTTAAGATGATATTTCTGCAGATAAACTGGATGAGGATATCACTGTGGCAGGCAGGGGACCCAAGAATGCATCCAGAAAGTTCTTAGACTGAATTAGGGCTATGAATATGCCCACTGTAGCAGCACTGGCAAGTCTTGTTGGATGATCTATGACTGATCATTTGAGCAGTTCATCTATACAACAGGATATGAACTGATTGAATTTCTGTACTGGGAGAAGGAAGACAGATTGCAGAAAGCTTTTCCAATAATGGATCGAACTGTCACTTGGAGCTTGTTGGAGCTTAATTTTTCTTACAACATTACACTTTAGCATTGTCAAAGATGGAACCTGTGTGGGTGGTATTAAGTGATTTTGAATGACCTAATGTTTTGCTGATAAGTTGAACCATCTCAGTGTCCCCTGGTGACTGTTGGGGAATGATCTGAATGGGGTTGATGTGAAGAGACGTGTATTTCCCTGTATCACCAAATGCCTGAGTCATTAATTCAGAAAAGTATTGGGTTTTTATTTTAAATAAACCTTATTTTGCAGAGTGGTTGTAGGTTCACAATTGAGAGGCAGGTGCAGAGATTTCCCACATAGCCTTGCATCCACAAACAGCGGCTCCTGTGGTCAACATCGTCCAGCAGTGTGGTAAGTCCATTGCAGAAAGTGGACCTGCATATCATGGTTACCTGAAGTCTATCCTTTATTTTGAGTGTACGTTCTTTGAGTTTGGACACAGTGGTGATGACAACTGTTTGCTGCTGTGAGGGATTACGTAGACTGGTTGCCTGTCCTAAAGCCCCTCTGTGCTCCCCGTGTTCCTCCCTTTGTCTCCCTGAGCTCTGTGCCTTTTCCAGAGTGTCATCTAGTTGGACTCATGTTTTCTTTTGTGTTCTTTAACTCCGTAATATGTACCTAAGTTTTCTCCTCTTCTCATGGCTTGACAGCTTGTTTCTTTTTTTGAAATTTTTTTTCTTTATTTTTGACATTCTTTACATAGTAATTAGTGCACAAAGGTCGAGGGCTACAGGAAAGTGGGTAAGACTATTATTTCCACATTGTCTTTGTCGTGTGTCTGGGGTAAAGGGGGAAATAAAGGGAGAAGCCCCACCCAGTCTCCCACCCATCCCAGGTCCCCGATGTGGGGCATGCTCCAAGGGTCTTGCTCAAGTGGTTTTGACAGTTCAACAGTTATGAATTGCTGCCAGTCTCACCATTCCAAGCAGGATGAGGTCACTGAAGAATCCACTGATTGACACAGTCCATCCCAGAGTCTCCATTTGCCCAGTTTTCCACTGCCAACATATGGCTGAGGTAGTTGACTGACTTGTTCTGTTTTCTGTCTTTTCATGGTTAGGGATCTGAGTCCGGCAGTTCGATTGGGGAGATCTCCGAAGAAACTGTCTGAGGTGAACCCAGACCAGATTCTTGTGTGTACTAGCAAGCACAGGGCCCTGTACAGCCCATCGCCCCAATCAGCTGGTGGTTGCAATTGCTGGGTCAGTTCTGTCTCCAGCCCTGTCTTGCACTGGAACCAATGGGTGTTGCAGTCCAGCCTGGTTCTGCCCAGCACACACTTGGCCCTCACATAAACGAGAGGGAGCTGCAGCCTAATCGGAGTGACCCACAGTAACCACCACCAGGCCTACCCCCTATCCTGGTTTGCCAGTATGTGCAGCAGACTAGTCTAGTCTGTCTCACATCCCATTCAGCTCCCACACATGTCCATGGGCATTGAAGCCTAGTTCAACCCAACCAGCCTGACTATCCAGCCCACACACATGCTGTGGGTGCCTTTCTGTCTAGCCACCCCAGCCCCTGTGGGTGGCTTTCATACCCTCCAGTGGGAGTGGTAACCCAAGAGGGAGGTGCTCACTCTTTCCCTTCTAGGCCACTCCCACTCTTGGATTATGCACTCTTCAGGTGGTTCTGCAGTGAACTTGACAGAATTAGCCCCCAGTGTCAGGTTGTGCCAAGTGATGCTGTGGCCAAGCCCAACCAACCCTCACCCACTGTATTTTATGCTTGCACCAGTAGGAATAATCAGCCCAGCCTGGCTTTTTTCTGATCTAGTCCCCATGAGGCCCACAGGTGTTGTAGCCCTGTCCAGTCTGGTCTGCCCTCATCCCAGCTCACACTCTCCAGTGGGAGTAGCTTGACAGCTTGTTTCTTTCCAGCCCAGATTATATATGCTACTAATTGCATTTATCTCAGTGTCTATTTACCTACTGAAGGATGCTTTAGTTGTTTCCAGGTCTTGACAGTTGAAGGGGTAGGTGTTGGTTTTAGTAAGGACATGAGTTTTTAATTTCTTTGGGTAAATATCATTAGGGTAAGTGTGTTTACTTTTCTAGGGAGCCCTGAAACTGTCTTTCTGAGTGGTTGTGCCGGTTTGCATCCTCACTAGCAATGAAGGAGGGTTCTTGCTGCTCCACATGCTTGCTAGCAGTTGGTGTTGCCTGTCCTACACACAAGAGCAGTTTTCCATGCAGAAAGAATTGAGAGGATGGGCATTTGGTGTATCCACTGAGAAGCTGGTGGGGATTCCTGCATCCCACATTGGAGATCCTGGGTTTGAATCTCAGCTCTGTTTCTCATTCTAGCTTCCTGCTGCTGCACACTGTGGGAGGTCATGGCTCCAGTAGTTGAGTTTCTACCATCAGTGTGGGAGAGTTCTTACTTTCTGGGTTCTAACTTTGGCCTGGCCCAGCCCTGGTTTTGGTGAAAATGTTGAGAGTGAACCAGCAAGCAAAAGATATTTTTCTGTCTGTCACATACATCTTTATAAAAAAGGCAATGGAATAGTTGAGTATTCTGAAAGAACTCCAAAGGGTAGAATTTTTGGGTAGTCAGCAGAAGATGGCCCAAGTCCTTGGGCCTCTGCACCAACATGGGAGATCTGGAAGAAATTCTAGGCTCTTGGCTTTGGATCAGCTTAGCTTTGAACTAGTGGATGGTAGATCTCTCTCTCTCTCTCTCTACCTCTCTTTCCTTCTCTTTGAGTAACTCTTCTTTTCATATAAAAATGAAGAAATGTTAAGATGTGACAAACTGAGGGTGATAAGGCGAGAGGATGATGTCGTAGACTGGCCGGGTAGAGCAGAGGGAACTGGTCAGTGGTGGACTGGGGACAAGTTTGGGAGGGAGAGTAAGCAGCCTGCAGTGAAGGTGTCTGCTACCTGTGCATGGTGTGCATTTGGGTCTGCTTGAGAAGTTGACCCCAAAGCAAGATATAGATGTGCAAGATGCTAATTAGGGGAATGACTGTGAACAACAAGATGGGACAGGGAGACTAGGAGAGTTGCCAGGCTGCCATGAGGCCTGACCCTGAGAGAAGGGGAAAGCTGGAGGAAGCAGCAGTCAAGATGTCAGGGAATCCTCAAGCCAACACCACTGGGCAAAAGCAGTCAAGGGTGACCCTGCTTGTGGGACGGGTGGGCTCCACACCACTATGGAGAAGGAGTCCAGGGGGGTGCTTCTGGGCCTCTGACTCAGTATTGCCCCTGTAGTGAGGGGTCTGAGCAGATCCCCCATGGCCGAAGGTAGTGGACTTTTCACTTTGCCTGTGGTATTTTTTTTTTGGAGAGGCAAGTAGGCTTAATTAACGAGATAAAAGGAGTCTTCCAGGAAGCTGCAGTGAATACTACACTTCAGGTGTCTGCTATAGGATGCTGTTCTGCAACTCCCAGCCAACATGATAATTAGGCAAGATCTGAGAAAGCTTTCATTGTTGGTAGCTAGAATAAATGTTGACCTGGGAAACTCAAGAGAGTTTCAACTAAGATTGAGAATTAAGAAAAACTGGTATAGCAAGATGGCCAAACATGCCACAAACTCAGTGCCTTTCTGATGCACAAGAGTCACTTATTAGGAAAAAAAACAGGCATAAAATGTAAGGATGGGTGGGTAGTGCAGTGGTTAGATAATGTTTAGGGCCCCCGCATTCCAAAGCAGAGTATCTGGCTTTGAGTCTGGAGTCCAGCTTTCTTCGGTTAAACATCTTGGGAAGGGAGCAGGTGTTGGCCCAAGCACTTGCGTACCTGCTACCCGTGTCGGAAATCCAGATAGACTTCTACTAGAATGTTGGCTGTGATGAGCATTTGGGAAGTGGATAGTATATTGTAATCATGCAGCATGTATGAGAAGGAAACCACAAACTTTACCCAAAGGAACCAAAAAGATCCAGGTGGAGGGATGAGCTTGCTGAGGAAGAGCCAGGTTAAAGTGTTATTATTATGTGATATTACTATAAAGTGTCATTACTATGCTTTTTTTAGTCAGGATGCCAAATAATGTTTTCATGAAACTCAACAAGCCAACTTTAAAATTCATCTTGAGTTAGGACAGCCAATGCTGTTTTAAAAATGAACGAGAACCGGGTAGGGTTAGTTATCTTCCTAGAAATCAAAGCATTGTTGGCCTGGTTCTTTCTGTCGCTGTTCTGAATACCACATACTGGGTGATTAATGAAGAATAAAGACGTGTGCCATGCGTGATTGTGCATGCTGTAGCTGCTGGGGGGACCTTCGCAGAGTCGTTTGACCAGAGAGTGTCCCTGCTCGGGTCTCTTCCTCATCCTCTTAGGAAGCTACAGACCACTGATGTAGGGCCCACTCTTGATGGCCTCAGTTAGCCTTAATCAGTGCCCACAGATCTCACCCCCAGACACCATAGCTGACCTGAACATCTAAACTCCTCCCGAGGGAGAGGAAATTCCAACATGAGTTTTGCTGAGGATGTTGATGCCATAGTACTAACTCAAGGTTCTGGTCGTTAGTATGGTCTGGTGTTGGTACGGGCTGAATTATCTCCTGCCTGAGCTCCGGAATCCCAAACCCCAGCACTTCAGAGTGTGGCCGTGTTTTGAGGCAGGACCTTCACTGAAGTGAGGGAGGTAAATTGAGGTGAACTCTAATCTGACATGACTATTGTCCCTTGAAGAAGTGTTTAGGGCACATTCATGAAGGGAGACTGCCATGTGAAAGCACAGAGGAGAGGCTGTCCACCTGCCAAAGAGAGAGGCCCCAGCAGGAACCAAACTGACACACACCCATACCTTGATCTCTGGCTCAGAGTGTGCAAGCCACCTGAGAATCAATGTCTGCTCTTACAGCCATCAGTCTAAGATGCATTACGTAACTCATGCCCGTTAACCAGAAGCCAGAAAGGAGGCCAGACACCCAGCAGTACAGTGCTTGAATATACACTAAGTGTACTAAGACACCAAGCTGTTGTAGATTCCCTGGGAGTAGAGAGGGTTGCTCTATCCTCGCCATTTATGAAGTAAACTTCAGATGGAGAATCGAACAAAACGTTTGAAGAAGTGCTCCTAAGAGACTAAGCATGTAGGCTTGCTGTGATAGGTGCACTTAGTGAATCTCCCCACCCCGCAAGTGGAGAAGGAGCTGGGTGGGAGGGGATTACTGTTGTATCCTGTGGAGCAATCTTCTACAGTCAAGATGTCTTTGAGTGCATGATCTCTGATTTTCCTGAGGACATCTTTCATTTAGAGATCCAGCTCGAGAGTAACAGAGAGTGCGGAGGTGTGGGGGGAGAGATCTTTCATCAACTGGTTCATTTCCCAAACGGTCATAACATCCAGGGGCTGGATCAAGCCAAAGCCAGGAGCCAGGAACTCCATCCGGGGATTTCCCACATGGATGGTAAGTACAGTAGTACTTGGATCATTTTTCTCTGCCCTCCCAGGCAGATTATCAGGAACTGGATCAGAGACAGAGCAACTGGGACTTGAACTGGCACTCCGTTGTGGGATGCCATAGTCCCAGGTGCCAGGCAACAGCTTCATCCTCTATGGCATGTCAGTGGCCCTCCTCCGTGGACATCTTGAGGGAGCTGAATGGACAGGCGGAGGGAAGCTTGTTCTAGAACTGTGGAAGTCATTATCTTCTTAAAACCTGGTGCTAGCATTTTCCCTCAGAGGCGGATCTTAGAGGATATGTGTCAAGCATGGAATTGTGATGTTTATCCCCAAATAGGTGAGACAAGTGGCTGCTTACCTAGAGGGGACACCTTTTCAGAATCCTGTGAATGGGGCCAGTGTGAGAGTGACCTTGCAAGCTGTCTGATGGTTGATGCCTTGAAAGCTCAGCTGTGTCCATAAGTTGTAGTCACACATCAGAACAAGAGGCCAGGAGAACAGTGTCCTTCAAGATTCGGGGTGAACCAAAGCATCCCTGTGTACAAGTGGCATAAATGGGGAGCAGGGTACAAGTCCCCATGGAACTCTGGAGTGTGAACTCCCCACCACCGACTTTTACATCTGTGCTGTACTTGACCCAGGATTGTTCCAGAAGCTTTGCTCATCTGGGTGGGGTTTCCTGTGAGGGGCATCTATGAAACCTCTTTGCAGTGACGGGTGCTCAAAGGGGGTTAAAAAGCTGCACCCTGATTTTCTGAAACCCAGTCCCTTGTTTCTAGTTTTTTTTTTGTGATATGTGCTGTTTAGTGTTTGCTGTTGGCTTTGGCAGTTTTCATGATTGCCGATTGCCCTAGCTGGAAGGGACTGCAGGTGTCTGCTAGCATACCCTGGAATAGTGGAGGCCATGGATGACTCTGTAGAGGTCCCAGAGGTAGGGATCTGTCCCTGACCACAGAAGGAGGGTCAGTGGCTCTAGTGCTCAGTCCTATGCTTGCATGATGACAATTGATACTCGGGCATCTAGTAAGAGCCATGTGGTCACCAGCTGTGGATGAGGACATTTCCACTCAGTACTGCGTGGGGCAGCCTTCACAGATTCCAGCAGGGACCTCTGCTGCATGTCTGCCTGGGCATCTGATCTGGATTGGAGTTGGGAAGTTGTGTTCTGTGGGTCCTGGGCCTCACTTTCTCCATCCCCTGCCTTTTCATACCACCTTAGGGATGGGAGTGGGGCCCACCAGCTCTGTAGGCTGCTTCCAATTTAGGATTCCATGAGCATCCTGGGACCAGGATGTCATCCTGCCAGTCTCATTGCAGAGTGGTCAGGATACAGTATTTTGCTGGCTTTGATGTGAGGTGTTGAGACACCCTTTTCTATTTTATTGCATGATCTCTCTTCCAAACGAGGTTATTCTGTGATCGTGATTTTCCAGAGTTGCTCAAAACTGGGTGAGAAAGCCAAGTTAAAAAAAAAGTAAATACCCACAGAGCCATAGCCATGAGCAAGTGGGGAAAGAACATCCGCTGAGCTGCCTGCAGTGGGGAGCAGGGGTCCTGTCACTGGAGCAGTCCCTGGTCGGGGCCAGCCAGAAACCCCAGAGCCTGGCCAGCGCCTTCCTGGTGGCTGACGATTCGATTCCTCCTTACTCAGCGAGTCTGCTTACCGCCCTGTCTGTCGTTGCGTGCACGGATACACGTTTCATTCCATCGTTTGAGCAAAGAGCATGATCTGATTGGCCTCTGAGAGCAGAGTCCCTGAGGATGCATGGGTAGGGGTGAGACACAATAATTTCTGCACCCAGACCGTCCAGACCCTGCCTTGCTTGTGCAGGGTAGGACAGGGACATTCTGCTTAGAAAGAGTCCAAGGAACATCTTGAGAGCTCAGATGGATGGGTCTTCTCCGGGAGGCTCTTAACCTAACTACTACCTGGCCATTTACCCTCCATCCCTTATTTTTAACATGGGCTGTTTCCTTTCCATATAGTTTGAAGTGCTTATACCTTTATGTCTGAAACCTCAGCTGTGCACTGTTTATTTACTAGAGGTTTGTTTGATTTATTGGAGAGGCAGAGTTACAGAGAAGAAAGGGAGACACAGAGGGGGAGAGAGAGAGAGAGAGAGAGAGAGAGAGAGAGAGAGAGAGAGAGAGAGAGAGAGAATGATCTTCCACCTGCTGGCTCTCTTCCCAAATGTTTGCAAGGACTAGGGGTGGGTCAGACCGAAGTTAGGACCCAGGAGCTTCCTCTGGGTCTCCCATGTGGATGTAGGGGTTTAAGCCCTTGGGCCATCTTCTGTGTTTTCCATGGTGCATTGGAAGAGAGCTGAATCTGAAGTGGAGCAGTTGGCACCCATATGGGAGCGGTCTGCCAATATGGCTTCGCAGGCAGTGGCCTTATCTACTAAGCCACAGCTCCAGCCCTTCAACTCTTCTCTAAATAAGTGGGTCATAAAAGCATATGTAGATGGTTCACTAGGAAAAACCTTGAAAGACTCATGACCTGGGAGATGCGAGTTAGAGTTGCCAGCGGTATCACTTTGTACCCATTAGATTCATCCAAAATGCTGAAGTCTGCCAGTATCAAGTGTTGGTAAAAATGTGTTGTAGAAATAAACTGTTGGGGGAGCTTGCTGGATACGCCCTGTTCACGCATGTTCCTGGGAAATTGAGCAACAGCTGGAAAAGGGAAATTGTCCTCTCTTACCTTGTACAGTACAACTTCCAAGCGTTTAACAGAGAGCCCTTCACTTGAGTAGAGAATTCTCAAAAGTTGCAGATAGCTCCGGTGTCTAGTATGAGAATGGGTTACTACTGTGAGATGTTTGCTGAGTGGAGTTCCCTGTTGGCACTGACTTGGAAATGCAAGTTGTAAGAGGATGCATAGGGCTTGGTCACCTGCATGTAATGGTAATAACCCCGTGCAGTGCAGGGCCTTCTTGTGTATTGCCTTGGGGTATGTAATGTAAGGTGGTGCCATGCTGAGATGAAGTCAAGATTATGGGTACCCCCAGGAGGCTTCTCCTTGCCTGGTATGTTATTACTTGTTCACTTTCTCACAGTGTATCTGAAATACTCAAAATATTTCCACACCTGGAAAATATAAATAGGTCCTAAAACTTTCAAATAATTGGCTTTAGAGGTGTAACTCTAAAGGATTTTTCTCTCTCAGTGCCCAGAATGGGAGTTGGTCACCCAGAACAAAGCTTACTGCTTTTGCTCTGCCCTTCTGCCCCAGGGTCCTGTCATCTTTGTCTTTGTGTGTTTGGCCTGGGAGCCAGAGAAGCTCCGAGCGGTTTGGATTCTTGAACAGAGTCTGAGCAGCCCTGGAGAAGCCAGAGAGAGGCCATCTCTGCAAGTGCGGGGGAACTGCCTCTGGGTCTGTTTTATAAACTCTTCTTGGCCAGCCATTTTCTCCTCTGGCTGCTCAGTGGGAGGGGATGGGTTCATGACCCTTGAAGTGAGAAGAAAGATGCCCCAGCAGGTAATGGTATCTTCCCCTTTCATCTGCTAATCTCCCTGCTGCTAGGACACCCGGAGCTGTGCAATTACACCCTTGCCACCCCCACCTCCACCCCCACCCCCAGCTAGAAAACCTGGTTTTCTTAAGGAGAAACCTCATCCTGGGAAAGGAATTCAGTTTGTATTTCCAGAGTAGCAGTGTGTGTGTATGGGGGTGGTGGGGATCTCCTGGTGGGGCCGGAAGCGGCTGGGGAGAAAGGAAGAGAGGGGAGGAGACAGGAGAGGCAAAGGCAGCGATTGTAGACTGCTTTGCAGTAACTAGACAGGCTGCGTGATAGATTTAGACCACAGAACGGACACAGTTCTTGGTGTAGACAGTGCCTGCAGTGTGAACACGGACAGTGTCCCCAGGTGTAAGTAGATATCAGCGCCTTGTTGGCCTATGCTGTCAGGCCAGCCTAGGTCAGCCACAACTCAACATGCCGGGGCAAGACTCACCCAGAGAGTTTATTAGGGGACCTTCCAGCTCCCGTGAGGTGGAGAGGAGGGATAGAGCGAGCCCTGTGTGGATCCACCAGTGGTTTGTTCACGCCCTGTTTTTTCTCCCTGATCTCTCAAGGCTCAGTTGCTCCAAAGCTACTTACTGTTTAATCTGTCAACTTTTTATGTATCTCACAGGCACAGCTGTTTCCTGTGTTCACATCGCCCTGTTCATTTCGTGATTTTTACTTTTTTTTTTGTTTAACCAATCAAGAGCTGATTGCGGTGCATCAAAGCAGCCTGTCCCAGGAGAAAGACCCAGGCCCCCGGGGAAGTGGCCTTGCACAAGAGCTCCCTGCAGTTTCCAGGTTCTCTTTGGAGTTGCATTTTGATGAGGAGCCACATCCCTTCGCGTCCACTTCTCACGCGGGCATTTGGCCCCCTCCTTTAAGGTCTGTCCTGGCGTGGGAGTCACATGCCCTGTCCGTTCTGGCCCATCCGGAGCCTTCGCTCACCCTGTTGCCACCTCCCTGTGGGAGGGATGAAAGTGATGTGCTAAGAATTCAGGCCGAGTCAGTCATAGCTGTGCAAGAGTTGCAGCCCGCGGGGTTTCAGAATGATGGATCACTCTCCCGCCCCCCAAGCTTTACCGAGGTGCCTGTTTGGTGCCTTTTCTGGCGCCCTCTGCCCTTTGTTGGCCGCTGGCTTTTGTTCTCCCTCTCTGGACCAGCTGCAGGGCATGCTGTCTTTGGGAAATTGAGTTGTCTTCCCTACAGGTTTGATTGACAAATGGTAGAGCATCCAGGTGCAAAACCCAATGCTTTGAGGGGACTGTCCGTCAAGACGGGGAAAACAGAGATGCTGGTGTTAGGTGTTGGGTTTGGAGAACTGTCAGGCCTTGGCCTCCTGAGCCCAAAGGTTTGCTAGCTTTTGGAGTGCAAGACTGGTGAGCTTTGGTCACAGAAAATGCTGAGGTAAGGCAACGAAACTGTCTCCCCAGCCCATTAGTCACCATCTCAATCCAGGAAGCTGATGACTTAATTTAGAAAATATGATCTGAAAAAAAAAATATTGGTCTAGAGGCTGTTTGGACTTCGTTCAGTGCATGTTCGTATCTATCCAGATTGTATACTAACATTCTCTATCTATAAGAAAAAAAGACTTAAAAGTTTTGCCAAGCTGGAGATTGGGGTGTATTGTGTTCAGTGAGTGGGAACGATTTTGGATGTGTTTAACAGCCGGAGGGCAACCCAAGGAGATGCGTTAGATAAAACCCATCAACATTAATCGTCTGACAGTATTCAGAATGATCTTAGGAAAACAATGCTTGGGAAGGGAACAGGAAGACACCAGACTATTTGTACCTGGAAGCCCTGCCTTTTGTTTGCTTGTCTTTAAGGCAATCAAGGATGTGTGGAGAGGAAGTCATTATTATTATTATTCTTGTGTGTGGACCAGCTGGGTAAATCATGCCTGAATTCCCTCACAGATCCCTGAATGGGACTGGGATCACAAGGCTGGGACCCACCTGACTCAGGGGCATCTGCCTGTCCATATTGTTCTAGGCCTGGCTGAATGTCTTCTCTGGCATGGTACCATGCTCCTGCCTGTGTCTGGGTGATTTTCAGCAGAAGGCACCTCATGCACAAGTGAGTTGGGTTTGATTAGATGGTGTTGAATGAGCGACTGATCGCTGAACCTCCTGACATGACGGGCAGAGTGCAGACACCCACAAGAAAAGGATTGTTACTCGAGTGCCTTACAGTACCTTAACTTCCCTTACAGATTCCCTTTGCTGGCCCGGCAGTGTCCATCCATTCTGTGAGTGACAGGTTTGAGCTGGATGATGGGATGATTTGCTTTCTGTCTCTCTCTGGCTTGTGCTCCAGTGGCCTCCTCACTGGCTGTGTCATGACCATGGTGACACAGGTCTGCCCTGCTAAGAACTGCATTGGCACGACATCTGCTGAGCCTTCACTTCCAGATGGAGCTCCTGCTGGGAAAGGGTCTGGGTTCAGTGAGTGAGAGACCCTTTGGGGTGGATAGGACATTTGGAGGGATATTAGACCATTTTCTGTTGCTGATAACACACAGATTGGGTAAGCTATACAGAGAAGAGTTTGATTTTGGTTCATTTTTGGTTCAAGATGTCTGGTGGTGGCCTTCCTGCTGGCGGAGTCCCAAAGTGAGAGACGGAAAGTACACGTGGATGTGTTGGTGTCTTTCTCGGTCTTCCTCTCTCTTGTTTCAGAGCCACCAGGTCTTCACACCATCTTGGAACACCGCAGCTGGGTTAATGCCTAATAATGGGAATGAACTCCAAGACTGGTTTCGGAGTGGATAAGCCATACTCAAACTATAGGTGAAATAAGCAGAAGGTACTTGGGTGGGGATTTAAGCTCTAGCAAGGGCCTGTAGGGAGTGACTCAGTGGCTTCCAGCAGCCAAGATGCTAGGAGGTGGCAGTGGGCTGCCAGCTGTGAGCTGCAGGGAAAGAGGAGTATGTTTCGTATTTGCAGTGAAAGGATCCTAGACCTCAGCTGTCTCATGGTGTGGAATAGCAACTTCCGGTAGACATTCTGTATCTGTTGTGTTCCAATCAGTGGCCTTCAGCCTTATGTGGCTTTTTGAGCCTTGGAAATATGACAGGTGTGAGGGAAGAACTGAATTTCCGGTTCTATTGTTTGATTTTAGTTCATTGAAACTGAAAGAACCGCATGTGTCTGGTGGACACCCTGTAGGACAGGACGGTTACAGAGGTCTAGCTCTCTCTCCCTTTTGTCCATCAGCATCACAAGAGTTAGCAATGAAGTAGAGGGGCAATGTGAAGAAAAGCAAGAGACACTAGCCAGGTTACTCTTCCCCAGTTTGAGAAATTACGCCTCCTTTCCAGTTCTTGGGAAACTTCTGAGTCTCATTGTCTTCCAAAGGAATGATTGTCCTCCACTTTGTTTAATCATCCTCTTACTTATTTTCTGTAGTTGTGCCATAGAACAAGGGCTTGCATAACAAAGTGCCACAGGGGAATGGCTTAAGCAACAGACCTTTATTGTTTCATGGTTCCGGAGGCTAGAAGTGCAGATTCAAGGTTTGGGCCCAGATGGCTCCACCTGGGCTGGTGGGGGCTGTATTCTTTCTTCACATGGCCATCGCTCTGAGCATATCTGTGCCCTGATCTCTTATAAGGACACCAGTCATGTGGAATCAGGGTCTTCCTTACAAACGCTAATTTCCAATAGTTACACTTTGAGATCTGAGTCTCAAAGGGATGCAGTTGAACCTGTAGCCACCTCCAGTCATTGCTTAGTTTTGTGCCTGTATGTGAATGGAGCCTTGTGATGTGTTCTTTTAAAAAAATTATATATACTTAATAAATATATAAATATATAAAATATGTGTTTATATGATATAGTATATATAAATATAAAACTATTTTTAATATTTTTTTTTTAGTTGAAAAGTCAGATATAAAGAAGGGAGCAGAGACAGAGAGGAAAATCTTCTGTCCACTGATTCATTCCCCAAGTGGCCACAATGGCTGGAGCTGAGCTGACCCAAAGCCAGAGCCAGGATCCAGGAGCTTCTTCCGGGTCTACTACATGGGTGCAGGGTCCCAAGGCTTTGAGCCATCCTTGACTACTTTCCCAGGTCACAAGCAGGGAGCTGGATTAGAACCGGCACCCATATGGGATCCTGGAGCATGCAAGGAGAGGCTACCGTGCTGGGCCCAGTGATGTGTTTTTTACAGCCTGTTTTGTTCACCTGACATACTCATTGCCTCTCATGGTTGGTTGAAGAACATCTCACAGTGCCATAGGCCTTATCATGGGCTAGTTCTGTGGGTCAAGATGCTGGGAGGGCCTGGTTTCTTCTCCCTGGATATGGTGAAGAGAGGCGGTCCCATATGGAACCCTCCAGTCCCTTTGTACACATTGACCAATTTGAGAGGCCACTGCCCTTGCTATAGTTTAAGATATGATTTGTCCTCCTAAATATTTACATTTTGAAAGCAAGGTCCCCATTGTGATGGTATGAAGAAGTGATTAGGGACTGAACACTATCTTTGGGAAGGGATTAATGCTGGTCTCTCGGAGTGGGTTAGTTCTCACCATACAGATTGTCTCAAGGAGTGGGCCTCCTGGTCTTTTTCTTTGTCCTTTCCGGTGATCTGCTGTGCATGAACCCTCCTGATATCTCCCACGCATTCAGCCATATGAAGGTATCTGTCATTTATCTTGAAGACAGTTCTGGGGCCATGTGTGTGCTGCTCTTTGCTTTCGACCTTCCCTAACGAGGCACCTAGACCCTGTCCTGTATTTTTCACCTGTTGACAGGCCTTAGAAGGAAAACGGTATAAAAAATGACAACAGAAATGATCTATAATTACACCACTGGAGATGACTCACCGTCACAAAAGAAGGAGGCTGGGGGGCCTCTGCGTCAGCAGGTTCCACAACTGCAAATTCAGCCAAGCAATCATGGATGAAAAACCTTCAGAGAAGAAATCGCCCCTGTACCGAACATGTCATTATTCCCTGGACAACACAGGGTAACAACCAGTTATGCAGCATTCCCACTGTGTTAGGCGTTATAGGTAATCAACTAAAGTACCCCTCCTGGGCTGGGAGCTGCTGTCTTGTCCCTGGATTTCCCCATGATCAGCCTTTGCTCATGCATTTTAAGTTAATTTCCCCTCTCATGAAGCTCCTGTCTCCAGACATAAATCACTAGAAGTGATTTGGGCTGGTACTTCTCCAACCTAACACATTTTAAGAAATACAGTTCAGTCCATCACAAAATTACACTTTAAAAACATTTTTTTTTTTTTAATTAAAAGGCAGAAAGATGCCCACAAACAGAAAGAAATCCTTTATCTACTGGCTCACTTTCCGATCCGCCCGTACAGCCTGGACTGGGCCAAGCTGAGCCAGAACACACGTGGGTGGACGGGCCCAGCTACTTGAACCATCACCTGCTGCCGCTTAGGGTGAGTACTGTCAGGAAGCTGGGTTAGAACTGGGGCCAGGACTTGAAACCATGCATTCTGATATGGGATATAAGTTTCCCAAGTGGCAGCTTAACCACTATGCCATGTAACTGCCACTAGAACAGTGATTAACTAAGCTTTTTATTGTGGGAAACACCTGCCTGGGTGACTTCTACTATGATGAAACATTTTAAGAAGTGTCTACATCCTTAACATTCTTGAGAGTTTACAGAAGTGGGAGGTGAAGGAGTTCTGATTTTAGGAAGAAATAGGGGCTTTCTAGGGGTGGAAGTAGATTCTTGGGGGCTTTTGTCTGAAGGAATGGAGCTGTGTACACACTCATGGTGTCTGTATTTAGCCGGCCAGGCCAAGGCTTTGGTCATCTCAGGCTTTCCCTAGGATCTGTTTCTTAGTGGTCATGCTGTGAAGTCATAAGTCTTAAGGAAAATCAAACTCGGTAATCGTGCAGGCCAAAAGATGAGTGGTTAAGAACCAGAATGGAAGAAGGCCCTGTGGTTCTTTCTTTTGTGACTTTTTTTGAATGTTGTTTCGCGTGCACGTGCGCGCGTGCGTGTGTGTGTGTGTGTGTGTTATTCACATACACTCACAAGAGTATTTCATAGTTTGCAGAAAATGTAAATTACCTTTTAATTTATTTCCCTTGACCCTTCTGAGTATACGCTCACACATGCACACATTCATGTGTGTAGTCATGTCGTTAACAGGAGTATATCAACAAGAATTGTGTTACTGGGGGGACTTGAGGTGTTTGTGAACATTTTAGAGTATATTTATACAAACCCAAGCACTGTGGCTTCTTGGTTTTTTTTTTTTTTTTTTTTTTTTTAAGATTTATTTTATTTTTATTACAAAGTCAGATATACTGAGAGGAGGAGAGATAGAGAGGAAGTGGAGCTGCCGGGATTAGAACCAGCAGCCATATGGGATCAAGGCCTTAGCCACTAGGCCACGCTGCCGAGCCCAGTGGCTTCTTGGTTTTAAGTTTTTTTGTTAGTAATTTGAAAGGCAGTTACAGAGAGAGAGAGACGTTTCCAAGGTACTCAGCAGCCGGTGCTGTCTTCTGAAGCCAGAGCCAAGAGGTAGTAGCATCTTCTTGGTGTCTAAGGTGGGTGTGCGGGCCCAAGGGCAGAGCCCATCTTTTTCTGCTTTCCCAGGCACACTGAGCTGGATCAGAAGCAGAGCAACTGGGACTTCAACCTGAGCCCATATGGGATGCCAGCACCAAAGGTGGAGATTTTACCTATTAAACCACAGTACCGGGCCCGGCGGCGTGGCCTAGCAGCTAAAGTCCTCACCTTGAACGCACCGGGATCCCATATGGGCGCTGGTTCTAATTCCGGCACTCCACTTCCCATTCAGTTCCCTGCTCGTGGCCTGGGAAAGCAGTCAAAGATGGCCCAGAGCTTTGGGACCCTGTGGGAGACCTGGAGGAGGTTCCTGGTTCCTGGCTTTGGATTGGCGTAGCATCGGCCCGTTGCGCTCACTTGGGGAGTGAATCTTTGGACGGAAGATCTTCCTCTCTGTCTCTCCTCCTGTCTGTATATCTGACTTTGTAATAAAAATAAATAAATATTAAAAAAAACCCAAACCACAGTACCTGCCCCAAGCAGTGGTTTATTTTAAACTACTACGTACTACATATCTGGGGGGTGGTCTCGTGTGGTTTTACACATATATACTTGTAACATTGTGCAGTATTCAAATCTGGGTGAACTTATCTATGCCATTCAATATTTATCATTTGGTTATGGTAAAAACAATCTAAACTCTTTATTCTACTTTTTTTTTTCTCAGAAAAAAATCTGCTGGCTTATTCTCTAAATGCTCATCATTTCCCCATGGCCAAAGCAGGGAGCCAGGAACTCAAACCATGTCTCCTGCTCAGTCCTTGAGCCATCACTGCTACCTCCAGGGTCGTTGTCTGGAAGCTGGGTTCAGGAGCCAAGTTGAATTTCAAACCCAGGCACTCTGATACGGGATGGTTGGCATGTTAATAAAAAAAATGAATTTAATGCACATGCTCCATTTAAGTGTTACTCCTTTTTTTTTTTTTTGCTAGAAATAAGAGGATCTCTCAGGTGCTGTAAGTCTTTCATGTGTTAGAAGAAACTGGAGTTAGTGGGCCCCACTGAAGTTGTAAACACTCTAGAAAGGTTGTTAAAGCTGGTGACTTAAGCAAATTATGAGATCCTCACCCTTGGAATCTGTCTTTGCTGGCCTGCTTTTGATGAGAAAATAATTGATTATCTTTGGGGCATAATAATACCCTGAGTTATTTATAGCCTTTCTTCCAGGGGAGTTCTGCAACAATTTACAAATGCTATCTAATTATAAGCCTGAAAGCCCTTCACCCAGGCGGCGGCTTGTATGGTTCCCCGTGCCCCCTGCTGTGTTATCAGTCGACACCTGCCTGCAGCCAGGTAGAACAGGAAGAACTGGTATTTAAAGGGATTGGATAATGTCCTCAGTGGTGCTTCCTCAGAATCCTCTGTTAGCAGTTGTCATCAGTCAACACTTAATAAGTTTGCTAAAAACCCGGTTCTGGGCCACATCCAGGTAGTGTGTTTTCGCTTTGTAGGAACATCTCCCCTTTTTCTCCCAACAACATTTATCTTTGACCTTGTTGCTCCTTTTGTTGTGACAGAGTTCTGTTCTGCCCTGGGTAGGTCGTTCTTATGTCTTTCTGACTCCTTCCTACCAAAGTTGGGCACGTGGCTTAGAGATGGGCCTGTGTCCCACGCTAGGTCCATAGGACATATACCAGAACTTCCTCATCTTCCTGGGAGTGTGTGGTGTTGTGTGAGGCTGGAAGCAGAGTGAATGGAGGCTGTGAAAAGAAAGCAAAATATATTTAGAAATGGTATAGAAAGGGGTATGTTTCCTGAGTCCTTGTAAGTTCCGCAGGCTCATGCTTGGTCGTTTGGCAGGGTATCATTCTTAGACAAATCTCGGGTTTTGGAGGGCCACCTTGTGGCTTGCACTACCTTCTGATAGATCTACAGCTCCGTAGAGGATCCCGGTTCCTTTTCTGTTGATTCTGCTTTGGCTTGGAGAGGTCTTAGGGTGTTCCATCTGCCGGGTATTTGAAAAGGCACAGCAGTGAGGGAAATGTGTGTGTCCTTTGTTCTGAGACCTGGCCTGGCTCTTTGAATATGAACTCTTGTGTCTTGCAGTTTAGGGATGTTCTTTGCATGCCTTTAAAAATAATAACCTTTGTGTCACATAATACAATGTAATTAATGAAGTAAAATAATAAATAATTAAAAAAAAATAATAACCTTTCATCTCATTTTTTTTCCCTGAAAGTATTTCCTCCTGTGATATTTCGGCTTTATGTTTCAGCTCTGAATTTGAATTTTTCTCGTAATGTTGGCACTGTGTTTTAACTTTCCAATGCTTCTTTTCTACTTATTCCTTTTACATTGTATTCTGATTTTTTTTTTTTTTAAGAGTGCAGTGCCTGTTTGAATGACTCCAAAGGTTTACTTTTCTGTGTTTTGGCTCCTGAATTATCTTTAATTTTTCTGGAATGATTTGTTGTCTTACCTGTCACCTTGTTTTCTTGTTAGGGACTTTGTGCAAGTGGCTGATGGCTCTTGGTTTGTCTTTTGTTGAGGTAACGGGTACAGCGTCAGAGGCCTGTGTGCATGATAAACTTCAGGTGCTGTGTTGCAAGCTGGCTGTGTGATGACCCAGGATAGGAAGAGAAATGGAATTAAGAATAAATTAATTTGGGTAAAAAAAATGAAATCCATGCATAGGTGTTTTAAAATAGGCACTTTTCAGGAACTTTCGAAAGTCCTCAAAGGGTGTTCCTGTCTGTGTAGTTTTGAAGGACCGCTCACATCCTGTTGCCCCGGTAAGGGCAGGTGGAGGCTAAGAAAGGCCCATGAGCCCAGCCTGCTCTTCTCATGTCCATCGACAGATCCATTGTTCACCCCGTGTTTCTGCTCCCATATTTCTCTTTGATGAACTTGGGGTTCCTGGGTTCCGGATGTTTTTGCAGCTACCCCTTGAACCCTCGCACTTCAACCATGTTTTGCTCTTGAGTTAAACCCTCCGTGATCCCGTGTGGTGGATTCCCTGGCTTGCTGTGCCTCCTGTCTCTTGACCTCTTTTCTTTGGTAGAACTCGCCTTCTCTGACCGCTCTTTTTTTCTTTGTGTGGTTGTGGGTTGGTTCCTCATTTTCTTTCATTCTTATCATTTTGTGGGGCTTTTAGAAATGAAAAAAAAGAAAAATATGTGGTTAAGTCAGCATTTTTTTTTTTTTACCAGTGGTTATAATAATTGAAGAAGTATTTCAATAGACATTTTCCTATTCTCTGCTGGCTTTTAAAAATAGAACTAAACTGTGAGTTCCTTTCGGGTTCTTACAGATTCTTTCTAAAGCATTTGCATTGCTCTAGCTCTGTCAGCTGACATCTCTGTGTCCATTCCCTGTTTGACATAAGATTATTGATGTATGAGATACTTGTCTGTTTAGAAAATAAACAAAAATGTGAAAGCACTTGCTAAGTATATTCAGATATGTAGTTTTTACCTAGGAGACATGGGTACAGAGACAAAGAGGGAACGCCTAACTCGGTGGCTAATTTGCTGAATGTTTGCAACAGCTGGGGCTGGGCCAGGCCAAAAGCAGAATGCAGGAGTGACAAGGACACAGCCATGGGAGCCATGACCTGTTGCCTCCCAGGCTGTGCATTAGCAGGAAGCTGGAATGGGAATTGGAGCTGAGCTCTGAGATGGGGGCCAGTGCCCCTGCGTGATGTCTTAACTGTTGTGCCAAACTCCCATCCCTCTTGGGTCCTTTTGTTCCCAACAATGTACATTGAAATTGAAGTTGAAGTCTGCTTGTTCATGTCTGTAATTGGTTGGAGTAACTATGTCTTTTTAAAAACTGGTCATGAAATGATACCTTTCGCTAGTAATCATTTTGTTCGACTTAGATCACATGGCTGTTCATGAATTCACCAGTCTTTTGGTGTCAGCTGACCTGTGTGAGACTCTTCTGAGAAGAAGGTTGTCTTCTCTCTCACACCTGATTACATGGCTTGCGGGGAGATGGGGCTTTGGTTTGTGTTGCTTTCAAAGTGAAAAGTAGAAGAAACTTCTGAAGCACACTGAGGTCAGAATGTTTCCCTCATCCTTTGCAGTTTTGTTTCTGCATTCTAAACTCACTTTTAAAAAAAGTGAGTCCTTTCAAAACCAACTTAGTTTCCCTAGGCAGAACTTTTTCCTTACTCACATTTGCTCATATGTCCCTCGGTATCTGCACAGGTCCTCCTTTTGATACCAGAATTTACAGATCCCCTAAATAGACCAGTATGCTTTTTGCATAGAATCCACATAAGGCTATTGTATACTTTAAATACTCTTTAGACTATATGTAATACCTATTGTGGTGTTAGTGTCGTAAACAGTTGTTATGCTGCACTATTTAAGTATTCAGGACAAGAAAAAAAATGTTACTTGCTCAGTACAGACAGAATTCCCCGCCACTCCCCCAATGTTTCCATTCTGTGGGTGATTGAACTTGTGGATGTGGAACTCCACCTGTATGTAAGTATTATTTAATTTCATGATTTATTATATTATGTGAAGTTGGGACAAACTAGCTTGAAACAGATATGAGGGACCATCCAAAGGCTCATGGAGGGGCTGGTGTTGTGGCCTAATGGATTAAGCCTCTATCTGCAGTGCTGACATCCCATATGGGCACCAGTTCAAGACCCGGCTGCTCCATTTCTGATTCAATCTCCTGCTAATGTGGCCTGGGAAGCAGTGAAAGATGGATCATGTGCTTGGGCACCTGTACCCACATGGGAGACCTAGAGGTTCCTGGCTTTGGCCTGGCCTCACCCCAGCTGTTGTAGTTGTTTGGAGAGTGACCCAGTTGATGGAAGACCTCTCTCTGTCTCTTTCTCTAATGTTGCCTTTCAAATAAATAGTATATCCCCCCCTTTTTAATATAAAGCTCATATAGGATAGGAATTAGGCTTAGTTTATGATGCCAATTAAGATTCCTTTGTCCATGGGGAGGGGTGGGGGCATTCCCAGAGCCTATGAAACTGTCACATAATGCATAATAATTAATAAAAAATAATTAAAAAAATATTTGTCCATACATATTACTAGTTAATAGACTATTTTTATTTTGAGGAATAAATTAAATGATCATATAATGATGAAAAAAAAAAAGATTCCTTTGTCCGACATTGGAATGTCTGATTTTGAGTCCCAGCTCCACTACCAGTGCCAGCTTCTTGCTAATGCAGACCTTGGGAGGCAGCAGTAATGGCTCAAGTCACTGGATTCCTGCCACCCACGTGGGAGGCGTGGATTGAATTCTGGACTTCTGGCTTTGGCCCAGTTACAGTTATATGGGGAGTGAACAAGCAGATGGGAATCCATTCTTAGAAATCCATAAAATAAATGTTGCATACATTTGTAAAATGGTTCATGGGCCTGGCGTGGTAGCCTAGTGGCTTGAACGTGCCCGGATTCCATATGGACACTGGTTCTAATTCTGGCTACCCAGCTTCACATCCAGCTCCCTGTTTGCGACCTGGGAAAGCAGTCGAGGACGGCTCAAATTCTTGGGACCCTGCACCCATGTGGGAGACCTGGAAGAGGTTGTGGGCTCCTGGCTTCGGATCAACTCAGTTCCAGCTGATGCAGTCACTTGGGGAGTTAATCAGTGGATGGAAGATCTTTCTCTCTGTCTCTCTTCCTCTCTGTATATCTGACTTTCCAATAAGAAAATTTAAAAAAAAAAAGGTTCATGAAATATGACCATTAGGAAAAGTCGTGAGTGGATTTCAGTGTTTTTGTTTTTTTCCATACCAAAGTACAATGATGCTTCAGTTCAAATTCCTCGGTATGTTTTTTGGTTGTTGTTAGTCTCCCAGTGTGGCTGAGCCCTGGGAAGCATGGACCTAACTTGGATGCACATTGTGTCTCACCAAGGCCGAAGACCCTCTTGGGACCTCAGGAGCTTGAGTGGACCTTGGTTAGGCTTGGCTTGACTGGAGCCTTCGTGCAACAAAGCAGAGTGGGAGGAAACGAGGGCTCTCTGGGAAGGGAGCCCTTGGCAGCCGCCCTCCAGGAGCTGTTCAGCCTTTCTCATGCCCTGACTTGATTTTCTCTGGGCAGAGACCGCGTGATGAAGCCACGTGTCTTATGTGGGATCAGGCACAGCCTGACTCCCCCCACAGTTCCAGCCAGGCCACCAGTCGTGGGCCCCTTTCCTGTGCTCACCAAGATGCTCTCCTTCTGAAATTTATCTCTGGGAGGAAGTGAGAGTTAATTTGTCAAAGGTAATTTACAGCTTGAAATGTTCAAGGGAGGAAAATGTTCCCCTGAAGGCATCCCTTTATGGAGAAGCTGGATGTAGAATGTGGCTTTTGGACTGAGACACGGCTGCTCTGGGGCTGGATAAATTACAGTGCTGTCAACCAGCCATATATATAGCTGAGTTGGGGATGGTATGTTACTGGGGGGGTGGGGCGTGTACCTCCTTGGATCCATGGGATTGCAACAGAGGAGGCCCTGTTGCATGTGGGGCACTCTTTGGTGGCTCTGAATGCTCTTGCCAGCAGGAGCTTCTAAGTGGTAGATAGGGGACAGTCACATAGAGACAGTAGTATGTGAGCTGGTGTGCAGTCGCACAAAGAAGCAAAAGTGATGTGGCTGTGGGGAAAGGGTCCAGCCTTTGTGCTATTTCACCCAGAAGCGTGAGCTGGGCCACAATGCTGGAAGACATTGTTGGAGACAGGCCTTAGCGCAAAACTGTCGCAACTGAAGGAAAATGTGATGATGACAGTGGTGGTGTTGGTGGTGGTGGTGGTGATGATAAAACTAACTAGTTGAGTCTCCATCAACTTTTAAGAACCCCAGAAAAAGTATATCAAAGTGTTCTTTCCCTGTCAAAAACGTGAATCATGCAAAAGTCAATGGGGACTCTTTGGCCTGTGGCCCTGCATGGGCTGAGTTTCTTAGTTTTATGCAGAACACGCCAAACTGCCTTCACTTTTTCTGTGTGTCAAGGGCCGACAGGGTCCCACTTGTCTCACAGAGTGCGCAGTTCCTTTGGCTGTAAGCCTCGCCTTTGTAATTTATGCCGAAGACCTGCCAGGCAGGGTTCTCCTGCTGCCTCATGCTGTATTTCTAGCTCAGCCTCTGGAGCTCTGTGTTTTAGCAGTCATTAGTGATGGCTGCAATATGGAAGACCAGGGTATCTCATAAAGTTCATGGACTTAGAAGGAAATTTGCTTTGGTACGAAAATTTTGGAAATCCCCTGTTCTGTGAACTTTATGAAGGCCCTGTCTATATAGCATAAGAAATACTTAAACATTGGACTTTAAACACACAATCCGCAGAGGCAGAGTTGGGAAATACAGAGGTAAAAGAAGAGTTAACTTCTTAGTGAGCTTTCAGAAATCTGTGCCGGCAAGATCAGAGCTGATTTTTGGCTGCATGAATACAGCCTGCTGCCTCGTCAAGGCCTCGCTGGACGGAGAGGACAAGTCACTGGAGAGTTGGGAAATCTTGGGGAATGTGGACTTTGGTCAGGAGGAATTGCAACTCATTTTGAATGATGTAGTTACTTCATAACTAAAATAACAAGTAGGTTGCAGGATAAACTGTGCCTTTATCTGAGGCCCACGGGTGGAAAAATATCTATTCTCCATGGACTGACTCAGTTCAGTGTTAGCAAAAGTGTGAAATCTCTTTTATACTGTTTCCTAGAAAGAAAAGCAAATGAGGGCATAACATTCTTTATAAAAAATATTTATTTGTTTGTAAGGTTAGGAGGAGGAGGGGAGGCAGAGGAGGAGGGAGAGATCTTCAGTCTGCTCATTCACTCCTCAAATAGCTGCCAACAGCCAAGTCTGAGTTAGAACAAAGCTGGGAGACCGAAACTCCATCCTGGTCACCCGTGTGGGTTGCAGGGGCCCAGGACTTTGGCCATCTTCTGCTGCCTTCTCAGGTGCATTTTCATGGAGCTGGATTGGAACTGCCAGAGCACCTAGAAAAGAGGTTTATTTTATTTGTGTTTCTGGAGGTTCAAGAGCTTGGTGGTGCTGGCATCTGCCTAGCTCTGGTGAGAGCCTCGTGATGCCACATGACGTCACAATGGCAAGAGTGAGTGCAAGAGATCTCGTGATGAAACGGAAAGTGGGAGACTCAGGGCAGGTGCCAGACTTTTTGAACAGGCAGCTTTCTCAGAACAAGAGCTAGAACTCCCAAGGCAATGTTAATCCATTTATGAAGGTGGTGCTGCCATGGCCTGTCACCTCTCAGTAGACCCTGCCACACTGGAGACCAAGGTTCCAGCACACGAGCTTTCAGTGGCTACACTCAAACATCCTAGCCACAGCATGTGAGCAGTAGGACTTTGGCATGAGGTCTCTTGCGTAGATGCCAGCGAGGACTGCAGCCAATCGGAAGACTCGGCGGCACTGAACGTCCAAGATGGCGCCCTACAGGGCTGTCGGCTGATACTTACTGTTGGCTTTAGCTGGTGGCGGTTGCCCCTCAGTCTCTGGCAGACTCCAAGAAGGCCTCCCCCGAGTGAGTGTTTCAAGGGTAGGGGGCAGAACCTGGGCAGTTCCAGGCTCCGTTCAGAACCAGCACTGGGTTGTGTCTTCTCTGTTCTGTGTTCTGCTTTCATGCAGGGTTGTGGGGAAACTGACCTCAGAGCTTGCCAAGGGAATGACAAGGACACTTTGTGGAAGTGTGTGTGAGATAGGAAATACCACTGCAGCCTTTTTTTGGAAAGTGATATCCAGTCACGAGGTTTTTAGAATCAAAAACAAATCCCATTGAAATCCTCATTCATGCATTTCACGTATTATAAGGCACATTATAAGGCACTTGTTTGTGGTTGAGCTATTTATTCACCCCTCCAGCTTTTATCCATTGTGTGTTCTGTGGTGCGTGACAGGCGACAGACGGTAGGGATGGAGAAGAGAAGAAAAAGCGAGGGATAGATGATAGTTTGGATAGAGGAAGACGAACACAGAATTATATGTGTGTGTGTATATATATGCATGTGTATGTATGTAGGTATATATATACACACGTATGAATGAGACAACTGGTCTGCACAGTGGAGAGACCAGTGTGTAAACAGAGGAGACATCCGGGAAAGCTGCATGTCGGACTGAAAGTGGCAGACCATCCCACCCTGTCCTTTTGCAGGTCTGGAGACGGTAGACACCTGTGGGCCTGCTTGAATAACCGAGGTTTCTTTGACTGCGAGAGCCTACCAGCCTGGCTGCTTGTGCCTCTCTCCTTGGGAGAGCTCTCTGATGGATACTGTTTTTAGTGTTGATCTTTAGTGGTTCTTTGCCATAGTGTTTGGACTTCATGTCAACTCTGCTAATGGCATTCCAGAAACTGAAGGCTGATCATGTCTGGACATTTCTTGACCTTGTAAGTGTCCCTAGAATAAATATTTTCCCCAGGTGTATAGAAATATTGTACACATTCGCACAGGCTCTCCTTTGTAGTTGGTGCCCTGACTGCAGTGTGGGGTGCTTGTAGGTCACGTGACACAATGCAGTTTTTGTTGAAATAGGAAGGTTCTTGCTTCTAATATCTGCACTTGTAGCATATGTATCTTTGATATATTAAAAGTTGTTTTTGATCCTGAGTTGCTCGCCTCACCATAAAAATGCATCATTGTTTTTCTAAAAGTGAGATGGGACTGAATGGCTGATGTTTATGATGATGTAGGGTGAGAGAGTTGATGAATGATATATCCTTCTGATAGGCTGTTGCTAAAGACGCAGTGCTACGGACACACTGAGTTACAAAGAAAGGAGCTTCATTTCGGCGGATGGTTCTGGAGCAAGATCAGGTGCAGTTCTGGTGGTGGCCTTCATGCTGGCAGAGTCCTGGGGTGGTGCAACCCAACGCATGGTGAGAGACAGCGAGCACACGCGTGTGTCCCCTCTGGTCCTGCTCCCTCTTGCTAGGAACCCACCAATATCAGGATGTGTGGGCTGCACTCAAGTAACCTTACTCAATCCTAATCACCTCCCAAAAGCTGGACCTTTAAACACAGCAGTTGGATGAAATTTACATCTTAATAGCTCATAGTGGTGGTTCAGTTTCAACATATGAGGCCTTGGGGGACACTCAGATCATATCCTGACCTTAACGGTGGATATAGCCTTTACTTTATGGAGGTACTCCATAAAAAAGTTAATATGCAAGACTAGACCTGGTTATCCACCTGTTGCTTTGGCCGCGGGTAGCCTGCGCACCCTCCCCTTCTGCTCTGTGCAAAATTCCTTGGTTTTAAAATGGAAGCATTAGAGCTTGGTGCGATGTATCAATAGTTGAATCTTCATTTTGCAGGTGCCGGGATTCCATATGGGCGCTGGTTCATGCCCCTGATGCTCTACTTCCTATCCAACTCTCCCTGCTTGTAGCTGGGCAGGGCAGTAGAGGATGGCCCAAAGCCTTGGGACCCTCTTGGGATACCCAGAGGAAGCTCCTGGCTTTGGATTGACTCAGCTCTGGCCATTGTGGCCATCTGGAGAGTGAACCAGCAGATAGGAGATTGCTCTTTGTCTCTTTCTCTCTCTCCTTTTTTTCTGTAAATCTGATTTGCTTTTCCAATAAAAAGAAACAAATCCTTAAAAAAAAAAACAAAAAAAAAACAAAAGGGAAGCTTTATGCAGGTTATGATGTTGTGTTGTTTGAGCAGTTGGGCTCAGTCATTGTTTTCACATTTAAGGACTAAATTTATGTGAATCATAACACAGATGGGGGTTGGCAAACCTTTTGCCTAAAGGACAAGGTAGTACTTTTGACTTGGTGGGTCCTGTTTTCTCTTACTACCATTGACCTCTGTCCTGCATAAAAGCACTCACGGATAATGCATCAAAAATAAGATGCACGGGCCCGGTGGCGTGGCCTAGCGGCTAAAGTCCTCGCCTTGAATGTGCCAGGATCCCATACGGGCGCCGGTTCTAATCCCAGCAGCTCCACTTCCCATTCAGCTCCCTGTTTGTGGCCTGGGAAGGCAGTCAAGGATGGCCCAAAGCTTCGGGACCCTGCACCTGTGTGGGAGACCCGGAAGAGGTTCCTGGCTCCTGGCTCCGAATGGGCACAGCACCGGCCGTTGTGGTCACTTGGGGAGTGAATCATGGAACAGAAGATCTTCCTCTCTATATCTCCTCCTCTCTGTATATCAGACTTTGTAATGAAAACAAATAAATCTTTAAAAAAAAATAAGACGCACAAAAACTTTGTTGTAGACATACTACTTCTAGCTACATCATCTTTTCAGTGTTGTTTCCAACCATTGAAAGTTGCAAAAACCATTTCTAGCTCTCAGAACGAAGGGTTACATTTGCCTCTGGGCTGTGGGTTGCCCACTGTTTCTCAGTATCTCAAGAAATGGACTCAAATGAACAGGGTACTTGACTCAGGCAACTGCTATGAATGTTTAGTTCTTTTTCTTCTTGAAAAGTTCCTAATATCTATTATATGTACATATGTAGGTTTTTAAAGATTTTCTTACATTTATTGGAAAGGAATATTTTCAAAGAGAAGGAGAGACAGAAAGAAAGATCTTCTGTCTTCTGGTTTACTTCCAAAGTGGCTGCAAAGGCTGGAGCTGAGCTGATCTGAAGCCAGGAGCTAGGCAGTTCCTTCAGGTCTCCCATGCAGGTGCAGGGTTCCTAGGCTTTGATCATCCTCCACCATTTTGCCAGGCCACAGACAGGGAGCTGGATGGGACATGGAGCAACTTGGAACTGGTTCCAAGAGCAACCAGTGCCCATATGGGATCCCAGTGCATCAAGGCAAGGATTTAGCCACTGACCTTTCCTGCCAGGCCCCATATTGATTTTTTTTTAAATAAAAATTATTTGTGAGACAAACAGAGACAGATGGACAGACAACTCCTACCTCTTGGGTTACTACCCACGTGTCCACAGTGGCCTGGACTGGGCTGGGATTGGAGCCAGAAGCCAAAGAACTCCATTCCAGTTTCTTTTGTGAGTAGCAGTAGGCCAAATACTTGAACCCCACTACTGCCCATTGTCCCCCAGAGTTCAGCAGGCAGCTGGAGACAGCAGCCGGAGACCGAATTGAACCCAGACATCCTAGGGTGGGGCACAGTCCTCTTAACTGTGAGTCTAAACATCTGCTCCCAGAAGTTGATTGTTTTGTGTACAGTTCCATGAATTGAACACAAATGTAGCTAAATGTGAGCTGCTACCACCAAAATCAGGATGCAGAACCCTTCTCATGTCCTTCCAAATTTCCTTCCCCTTCCCCTTTATGGTCATCCGTCCCCTGCTGTGAGCCTTGGGAACTACGGGTCTGGATCCACCACCCAGAACTTTATCTTTTAAGAATGTCACAGAGGGGAATCGTATAGTATTTCATTTTTTGAGCTTGTTTACTTTTTTCATTCAATACGCTGCCTCCGTCATGCACTCAAGTCACTACGGGTGTCAATAATTTGTTCCCTTTTGTTACTGGTAGGTATTCAATTGTATGAATGAAGCACAGTTTTGGTATTCATTCATCCAGTTTAAGGGCAATTATACATGAGCTGCTTTAAAATGCATGTAGCGTTATATGAGCAGGGAAGTCCTTGGACTAGAACTGCTGGGTGACCTAAGTGCATGTTTAACTTGTAAGAAACGGCCCAGCTTCCAGGAGGTGTGCCTGACAGTGGTGATTGAGAGTTCCAGGTCTCTGTTTTTGTTCTTTCATTCCTGATGAGTCAAGTTCCCTTTCTATTAACTCCCTTTTGTATGGAACACTTCCTTCGCAAGACTTTTACTGCCAGTCCGCCAGCAGTGATCTCTATTAGCTTTCCTTCGTTTGGGAGTGATGTCACCCTCTTCATTTAACGATGTTTTCCTTGGGTCTAGAGTTCTGGGTGGATAGTCTGTTTCTTTGAGCATTTTAAGTATTCTGTTCCACATCCTTCTGGCTTCCATTATTTTTAATGGGGAATATGCAGTCATTAAAATAGTTTTACCTCCCAAAATAATTTGTTGCTTTCCTGATGCTTTTCAGGACTTTTTCTTTGCTTTCGATTTGCTTATTTTGGATTTAAGTATAAATTTCTTTGGGCTTAACTTTTTGGAGTTTTATGGAGTTTATTTTGTATGGCTATCTAAATCTGTGTTTGGCATGCAGCAGAATTCTTTTTTTTCAGATTTATTTTCTTTTTATTGGAAAATCAGATATACAGAGAGGAGGAGAGACAGAGAGGAGGATCTTCCATCCACTGATTCACTCCTCAAGCGGCTGCAATGGAAAGGAGCCGAGCCGACTTGAAGCAAGTAGTCCAGAGCTTCCTCCAGGTCTCCCACGTGGGTGCAGGGTGCCAAGGCTTTGGGCGTCCTCGACTGCTTTCCCAGGCCACAAGCAGGGAGCTGGATGAGAAGTGGGCTACTGGGCATGAAGCAGCACCCATATGGGATCCTGGTGCAGGATCTTTGTTTACGGATTCTTTCCCCAAATGTACACAACAGGCATAGCCACCCCGAAACCAGGAGCCTGGAACTTCACCCAAGTCTCCCAAGCAGGTGAGAGGGACTCAAAACTCTGGACCATTTTGCATTGCCTTTCTAGGCACATTGGCAGGAAGCTAGATCAGAAATGGAGAAGCCGGAAGTTGAGCTAGTATTTTGATATGGGCACTGGTGTGGTGGTTTAACTCCCTGTGCCACAATGCTGGGTCCGGTTCTTGGTCTTTGGTTGAAGTTTGATTCTCTAATTTTTACTGAGACTTACTTCAGTGTCATCCCTTTATTACCCTGGTTTTGTCTGCTGAGGCTTTTTTTCCGGGTATTGTATGTTTTCATTTTGAAATGTCCATTTTATCTTTTGCTGAGCCAGGACAACTTTGTGTTTTCATAGTGCTGTCCCTTCATCATTGCAGCATTTTTATATCACTTGCATGGCGGGCTTTGTCCTTTAATTGCAACCTCAGTGACCTCTTACAGTCTCTCAGGTTTCCCTGGTTCCTACCCTGTTGATTGGTTGTGGATTGTGTTGCAGAGTGAGCTCTGCATTTGAGTTGTGAGCCTCTCCCTCTTCCTTCACCCCGTGGAGAAATGCTGTTGTTCAGCAGGCAGGTCCTGTGTTCCCGTCAAGCCACAAGTTCTAAGCAGGCTCTGCTTGGGGCTTGCAGGTCAGTCCTGCTTGTGAAGCCCTTGTGGTGTGATTGGAATCGGCCCCATATGTGTGCCACACTGTGGCCAGCCTGGGACCTGGCTGGCATTCTGTTTTGCTGCCTTATTCTCTACATCTGTTTTGAGGTAGATCCACACTTGCGTTGTTCATGGGTGGTCTTAGGAGATGAGAAACAACTCCAAGGGGCCACTTCTCCGAGTTTTTCCCCTCCACACTATCTCCGTAGCACTTTTGTGTTCTCTGGGCCTTTTGTTTCAGGCCTCTAGCCCTAAAACTAGAGGTTTAGTTCCCCTAGTCTGCCAGTATTTACCTTTTAAAAAAATATGTATTTGAAAGACAAGTTCCAGACAGAGGAGGGCAGAAAGATTCTTCCATCCTCGGATTCGATGATCAGGCCTGGACCAGGCCCAAGCCAGGAGCTCCACTGAGCTCTCCCAAGCGGGTGCAGGGGCCCAGTTCTTGGACCACCTTCACTTGCTTTCCTAGGCACAGTAGCAGGGAGCTGGCTTGGAAGTGCAGCACTTATGCTCATGCCCAGGTACCAGTGGGACAGATCCTACTGGAAGATGCTGTGGAGTTTGACCCTGACCCCGGCAGGCATCTGTTGCCACCTTCACCAGTGCTTCCTTAGCACTGCCAGGGGGCTGGGGTGCAAGAGGGTGAGGAAGGAAAGACATGTGCCCGGGCTGCTTCCCTGGGGTTGAACCCTCATCTCACACTGCTTTAGCAGAGCCAGAAGGCTTCATTCCTGGAAACCCTCTTCTGCACTGAGCCCTCCTGTGGGTCTTGGGTGGTATTCGCTTCTGGTGTGGGGACCCCGGGACCTCTCGCGTGGCTGCTCCTTTATTCACCCCGGGCTGCACACCTGCCTTTAGGGGACAGAAGGGCAGAGTGTGCCTGTCCCGGGGTGTCCACAGCCGGCAGCCTGGCAGAGTGTTGTTCAGAGATAGTAGTTGGAACCTCGTGTTTCTCATTTTGCCTCAAAGCACAATGGCATCCACTCCAGTTTGAGGGAAATTTGCGCAGTTCAAATTGTATCAAGATCTTATCTGGTTTATTTTTCCTGTGAGCCAAGAAATGTGCACACAGTGGTGTATGAGTTTCCCTTGTTCGTTCAGTCCTGTAGGACTTTCATGAATGATGGAACAAGTCTCTATCTGGGTACATTCCAGTAGCCTCACACAGCGAATGGCCGCTTGAAATGTGGCTTCGGATCGGCTCAGCTCCAGCCAGTGTGGCCACTTGGGGAGTAAACCAGCAGACAGATGGTTTTTTTTTCTGTCTCTCCTTCTTTCTGTAAATCTGCCTTTCCACTAAAAATAAACAGATCTTAAGAACACATGGCCACTAGGCCACTATGACCGAGTGATCCTGTCACAAGCTGAATGTGTCCAAGTTGAAGCCTTGGGAGTGAATCTCCAAAGCAAAAGTGTTGACTGAAGGGACCTTGAAGAGCCGATCAGCTTCCTTCTGCCTTATTATCTATGTATTTGAAAGGCAGAGTTAGAGAGGCAGGGAGTGCGAGATATATGTGTGTGTGTGTGTGTGTGTATATATATATATATATGGAGAGAGAGAGAGAGAGAGAGAGAGAGAGAGAGAGAAAGAGAGAGAGAGAGAGCGCGAGCCTATTTGCTGGCTCATTCCCCAAATGACCACAAATGGCTAAGGTTGGGCCAGCCATAGCCAAGAATCAGGAGCTTCCTCCAGGTCTCCCATGTGGGTGGTAATATCCCAAGCATTTGGAACATACTGTGCTCTTGTGTTGCTTTCCCAGGTGCATTAACAGGGAGCTAGATTGGAAGTGGAACAGCCAGGACTTGAACTGGGACCCATATGGGATGCTGGTGTTGCTTAAGCTGCTGCACCACAACACTCACTCTGATAATTAGCTCTTGATGGTTCTGTTGAGTGGGCTCGTGTTGTTGCCCAAGGAGTGAGAGCCTGAGAATGAGTTTAGCTGGCATCCCATTCAGTCTGTCTCCTTCCTTCATGCTTTCTTGTTTTTCCACCTCCTGCCATGGCATGAAGAACCCAGAAGATCCTTGGCAGATGTGGGCTTTGGACTCTTCAGCCTTCAGTCTTGTAAGAAATCAGTCTTTACTGTTCATCGTTTGCCTGGTCTCACAGCACACACCGACACCCTTTTTAAAGGAAAGTTAAGTGAGCGCTGCTCTAATTGTGATCCCCATCAGTGTTAGCAGCCGGGAGAGGCTGTGCTGCTGTGTAGAGCTGCTGGCTCACACGTGTGCACAGTTGGCACATGTGGCTTTGGCATGAGCAGCTCCGACTCTTCCTTTGCCGAAGGCTGGTAGAGGCAGCACTGCTGTGCGCTACAGCTGCCTGGAGTGTTTGGATTTAGATAACTCAGGAAGTGGCCACATCTTTAGCATGGATTGCGAAATGTGGGTAATTTCCTCTGATACAGACCTGTCCTCTGGAGCAGTTTGGAGAAAGCGTCTTTTGTTTTCAGAGTTTCTGGAGGTGGGACCCTGCTGAACATCATGGGCAACTGTGATCAAAGTCAGTCCCTTCTTTCACAAGTTGATAGGGGCGGATGGATGTGTTTCTTAACATTTATTTATTTTAAAAGTTTTTTTTAATTTAAAAGATTTGTGTTTTTTATTTTACTTTGTTGTTATTTTAAGATTTTTTTTTATTGGAAAGTCAGAGATACATACAGAGAGGAGGAGAGACAGAGAAGAAGATCTTCCGTCTGATAATTCACTCTCCAAGTGGCCACAACAGCTGGTGCTGAGCTGATCTGAAGCCAGAAGCCAGGAGCAACTTCTGGGTCTCCCACATGGGTGCAAGGTCCCAAGGCTTTGGGCCATCCTCGACTGCTTTCCCAGGTCACAAGCAGGGAGCTGGATGGGAAGTGGAGCAGCTGAGACACGAACCAGTGACCATATGGAATCCAGGCGCGTTCAAGGCAAGGACTTTAGCCTCTAGGGTACTGTGCCGGACCCTTTATTTAATTTTTTTATCTGAAAGATTTAAACACAAGGAGAGAGCTCTCCCATCCATTAGTTCACTGCCCAAATGGCTGCAACAGCTGGATCTGATCCAATCTAAAACCAGGAGCCTGGAACTTCTTCCAAGTCTCCCACGCAGGTGCAGGGGCCCAAGGCCTTGAACCATCCTCTGCTGTTTTTCCAGGCCATAAGTGGGAAGCTGGATTTGAAATGTTGCAGTTGGAATTTGAACCAGAACCCATTTGGAATGTCAGCACCACAGGTAGAGGATTCGTTTACTAAGCCACCCTGTCATCCCCAAGATTGATTTATTTGCTGTTTTAAAAGGTAGAATGCCAGAGAGGGAGGAAGAGAGAGAGAGAGAGAGAGAGAGAGAGAGAGAGAGAGAGAGAGAGAGAGAAACGCACCAGAGCCAGATGAAAAGATCACTTCTCAAGTAGTACAATTGTCAGGGCTGGGCTAGGCTAAAGTCAGGGGTCAGGAACTCTAGCTCTCCCATGTGGCTTGTAGGGACCTAAGTACTTACGACACCTTCTGCTGCTTTCCCAGGAGCATTAGTGGGGTGTTGGATCTAGTTACAGACTGGAAGTGACCCTCTAATATGTGATGCTGGTATTACTAGCCCTAAAAAAAGAAAACAGTGTTTTCTCACAGCTCCCTTCCATTATCCAGGCTTGCAATCAAATGACAGATTAGAATTTTAGCCCACAATATTGTAATTCCTCATTGGAAATAAACTTATGATATGAGCTTTTCTTTTCTTTCTGTCTGTCTGTCTTTCTGTCAAGTCAGGTTTACAGAGACAAGGAGAGACAGAGAGCAAGATCTTCCATCCACGTCACTGCAATGGCCAGACCTAAGATGATCCGAAGACTTGAGTTTCTTCCAGGTCTACCTTGTGGGTGCAGGGTCTCAAAGCCTTGATCCACCTCTCACTGCTTTTCCAGGCCACACGCAGGGAGTCAAATGAGCAGTGGAGGAGCTAGGACACAAACTGGAGCCCATGTGGGATCCCAGGGTGTACAAGGCAAGGATTTTAGCCACTGAGCCCTCAAGGGAGGCCTGAGCCTGTATTTTGGAAGTGAGATTTGATCATGCCCTTCTGTCATGTTTTTAGGAATGATGGAGGGGTTAATCTACACAAAGATTACTTCTTTTTTGCATAGAGCAGGTATTTATCTTACTGCATTTGGTTATGTGGAATGGGTGTGGGTTCCTAAGATTTTTATTCATTTATTTGAAAGGCAGTATTATAGGGAAACAGGGAAATAGTGAGGGATGTTGTGGGGAGAGGGAGTGAGAGAGAAACCCGAGCATTGAGATCTCCCATCTTCTGATTGACTCCTTGGATGGACACAGTGACTGAGTTGGGCGAAGCTGACACTGGGAGCCTGGAACTCCATCCAGCTCTCCAGTGTGGGTGCAGGGGTCAGGGTACTTGGGCTGTTTTCCACTGACCTTCGACACACATTAGCAAGGAGCTGGACCAGAAAATAAGCAGACGGGACTTGAACCAGCTTCCATACAGGATGCCACAACGCTGCCCCTCCTACCCATGGTATGATTTTAAAAATGAAATACCTCTTCTTCCCTTCTCCAGTTTGCCTTCCTTTTTTTTTAAAGCTTTATTGATTTTTATTTTAAGGGAAGATTTACAGAAAGGAGAACAGAGTGAAAGATCTTCCCAAATGGCTGCAGCAGCATGAAGCCAGGAGCCAGGAGTCAGGAGGTTCTTCCAGGTCTCCCATGGGGGTACAGGGGTCCAAGGACTTTAGTCATTCTCCACTGTCTTGCCAGATGATAAACAGCATGCTGGATTGGAAGTGAAGGAACTGGGAGATGAACCAGTGCCCACACAAAAGGCTGGTACCTCAGGCAGAGGCTTAGCGTACCACATCACAGCATCAGTCCCTCACAACGATTATTCTCGCTCTGTCAGAGGGAAAGGGGAGCTTATACAGTTCTTCACCACCTGTTGAGCTCCTGGAGGTTGCACACATGAAAATATGTGTGCCTGCTAAGACTGTGACTCCTAGGAACCTCTCATTCTCACGACAGTCTGTAGTCAAGCTCCAGAAATTTACCCAAGGTGTTATTTAAATGTTTCTGCTAATTTATGGCTGTTCAAGGTGAGCAGGTGTCAGCTGTGACTTTTGGTATTCTCCTGACTCTCCAGCTTCAGGAACAGTGACATGGCCTTGTCACCCCAGTTCTCTGATGGATCCAGTGGGAAGGCCTGGGATTCCAGCTTGAGATCCTGTCTTACCAGTGCTCTGCTATGCTGAGATTCCACTCAGCTCTCCACTGAACCTCAAGAGCAGGGGAAAGCAGGTGGGGAGGAAAACAGATCCAGAACGCGAAGTCCTGGCTATGGCTATGAAGGTGCAGAAGGTAGGGAATGAGCAGGGAGGGGGCACAGCTTCAGCAGATGAACAGGAGCCTGGCAGAGCGAAGAGCGACTGGAGAGACGTACGTCACTATGGCCAAATTCAAGCACGACCATCACCCAACATGCAAAGTGAGAGAGCAGAGGAGGCCAGAAGGGCTAGTGGCTTGTCTTCTTCTGGCACTTTCTTTAGGAATATCTAACTTATAATTTCCAGTTTTAAAGGAATCAAGCAAAAGTCGTCATCCAGGACTTCTGGCTGCAGCTCCAACATGTAAAAAGAACTTAGAGTTGTTATGTCCATCCTAACAACAACAACAACAAGAACAAACTTAAAAAAAAAAAGTCAACGACTATTCCTGGACCCGTCAGTTTGCCTTCTAAGCATTGCATGCACCCGGTTTATTATATTTAATCAACACATAATAATTGTGTGCATTGTTGTGGTGCACCGGGATGTTTTGATCTAGGTATAAGTTATTGCAGGATTATATCAAACTAATTACTCTGCCTGTCACTGTAGCAATGTATTTTTTGTGATGAGAATATTAAGTCTATTTTAGCAATTTTGAAATTTTTTTCCTAAGGATTTATTCATTTACTTGAAAGGCAGAGTTAGAGAGAGAGAGAGAGAGAGAGAGAGAGAGAGAGAGAGAGAGAGAGAGAGAGAAACGAGAGCTCTTCCTTCTGCTGGTTTAATCCCCAAATGATTGCAGTGGGTGCAGCTGGACCAGTCCAAAACCATAAGCCTAGAGCTTCTTTTGGGTCTTCCATGTGGTGCAGGTGTCAGAGGACTTGAGGACATTCTCTGCTACTTTCCCAGACACATTAAGCAGGAAACTGGATTAGAATTTCGAGCAGCCAGGACTTGAACCAGCAGCCATGTGAGATATCAGTGCATGATGGTCTTTTTATTTTTTTATAAAGCCTTATTTATCTTTATTGGAAAGGCAGAGAGAAGGAGAGACAGAAAGATCTTCCATGTGCTGGCTCACTCACCAAGTAGCTGCAACACCCAGAGCTGAGCTGATCCGAAGCCAGGACCCAGGAGCTTTCTCCAATGAGGGTGCAGGGTCCCAAGGCTTTGGTTAGTCCTTGACTGCTTTCCCAGGCCACAAGCAGGGAGCTGGATGGGAAGTGGAGCAGCCGGGAAAATGAACTGGGGCTGGTATGGGATCCCAGCACATGTGAGGCCAGGGTTTAGCCCCTAGGTTATATTGCATTGACCCTGTAATGGTCTTACCTGCTACTCTCCAGTGCTAGTCCGGTTTTGAAAGTTATAGAGTGTGATTACTAAGTGCAGCCAGCCTGCAGGCTGCTAAGACACATCCCTCCTGTCTGTCTACGACTTTGTACCAATATCTGGCTTCCGTGCTTTCCCAGGCCTTCGAGCCACCTGCTTTCTGCTGTCTGCTTCTGAGAGGTCTCCATCAGGGTGCTCTGATAGTCCTCAGTTCTAAAAAGAAGCAGAGTTAAAGTTATTAAACCTCATTGTTTTGACTTGAAAAGAAAACACAGTTGAGCCACTTGACTCCTTGAGTCTCTGATCTGGGGAATGTTTTCTTAAAGATGGCCGAGTGGTTGGGGCAGTGTCACCTGCCGGTTGGAAGTGTGTACAGCATCCCTTGATAGCCTTAAGCCAGGGGATACCTTCTTGTGGGTTCTTCCATTGTTGTCCGGTGAAAGAACTTGTGGAGATCCCTTAAGCCCTTTATTGCTGTGTAGAATTACCACACTTGAAAAACGTACTGAAACAGAGGTTTAGCCTTGGCTTTCGCAGGAGGATTTTGCAGATTATAGAGAAGGGACCCTGTTGAGGACTTTGGTGCTGAAGAGAGCATTCTGCAGCCACAAAGTTCCTGGCCAGGAGGGAAGTGTGGGCACCTAGGCTTTCCATGAGAAGCGGCTCTTGGGTGACATTGATATAATAAGGCTTTATCTTGCGAGCAGGCAGATGGAAGGTGTAACGGGGCGTGGAACAGCAGCATCAATGAAACACATGGTGCGTTCAGATTGATGGGTGGTTTTCTGTTTTATCTGTGCTCTGCTGCGAACATGAGCCATTTTTCAAGTGGATTGTCTACGAGCATTCCATCCTCACTGAATCCTCCTCTGGGGCTTGCGGATGTGGCAAGCAGGAGATCTTGGGATTAGGTCTGGAAGGACAAACTGTGTGAGGGTATTCTCACTGGCAATGTGACCAGCTCATTTGCAGGTGTCTGCATTCTAGGAATTTTCGTAGTCCAGGCTTCCTGCCCTCTGTGAGCTGTGGTCCAGTTTTCCTGTGAGTGTTGGCATGGGGGCATCATTTGGCCAGAAGGCAATCAGGACTGGGGAGTAAGCAGGAGGACAGTGTCATGGCACAGCGGGTGAAGCTGCTGCCTGCAGTGCTGGCCAGTGCTGCTCCTTGCTAACACTCTTAGGAAAAGGATTGGAAAATCGCCCAAGTATTTGGGTCCCTGCCATCCACATAGGAAATTCAGATGAAACTCCTGGTTTTGGACTGACCTAGTTTTGGCCATTGTGGCTATTTGAGGAGTGAACCAGAGGATGCAGAATTCTCCCACTCACTTCCTGGAGACTCCACTTCTGCAGTTTGAACTTCACATTTTGAAGGGCTCCCTTCAGTCTGTAGCAGTGTTGTTAATAAAATGTTCATACAGCTCCCACATCAAGCATTGCATTCACGAATATTTTTCCCATTTCGTGGTTGTGTTGTCATTCTTACTTAGCATCTACTTCATTTATTTGAAATGGAGAGACAGTATCGTTTCATCTGTTGTTTCACATACCAAATACCTACAACATCAAAGCTGAGATTGGGGCAGGCTGAAAACAGGCACCAAGAACCCCACCCAGGTCCCCCGCGTGGGTGGCAGGACCTCCTTCTCAGTAGCCACCACCTGCTGCCTCCCAGCATGTGCATTAGCTGGAGCCCAGCATGTGGGAGCAGAGCCGGGTCTCCAGGACGCTGGCATGGAAGAGGCGGCACTGCAAGTACTCCTCCTAACTCACCTTCTGTCTCACCTGCGCTCTGCTGTGAAGTTAAGCCATCTTTTTGCACCATTTCCCCGTGCTTCTAACTCATTTTCTTTATGATGTCCGTAGAGACATAGAAGTCTTTAGAATGGTCCCAGTCTACTTTAATGTACTTTTGTTGCACTGTTGTCTTTGACATCGTGTTTTAGAAGTCATTATTTAATTCAAAGTCCTACAGATTTTATTTATACTCTGGTTAGTAGTTTTGACTCTGTAGTTTTCTCCGTATTGATTTTGGTATTTGTGTATTTTGTGAGGAAGAGGCCCAGCTTCAGCCTTGCGTATGTGAATGTCCAGTTACTCCAGCACCACTTGTTAAAAAGATAATATTTGCTTTTATAGAATTATTGTGGAATCCTTGTCAAGAACCCGTGGCCTTTCGGTTCCGTGCCCTTGATCTGAGTGGCTTTGCTCTGCAGCGCTGCGCCATTGATTCCTGGGTGGTGTCTGTTCTCCGGCATCGGTCTTTTAGGATTGTTTGGGCTGTCGTGGTCCGTGTGCATTGTGGGAGAAAACAAAGGAGAGAAAAACGAGCTGTGATCGTGTTAGGTGTTGTGTTGAACCTGTGGAACCATTGGAGAAGTATTGCCATGTTAGCAATATTAAGACTTTTTATCCATGAGAATAGGGTATTCCATTTATGTGGATCTTTGATTTCTTTCAGCAATGTTTCGTAGCTTTCAGAGTGTTAAGCTTTGTGCTTTAGGGGAGGAGTAAATCAGTTTCTAGGTGTTGCATTTTTTCTGATCTGATTGATTTCCTGAGTTCACGTGGGCCACACTGTTCGTTACCTGAGGATAGAAACACAGCTGGGGTTGCTGTTGTAGTGTGGCAGGTTAAACTGCCTACCTATGTTGACTGTATCCCGTATGAGCACCGGTTTGAGTCTTGGCTTGCTCCTCACGTCTGAGCCACCTCCTTGCTCATGGCACCAAGAAAGCAGGTGAAGATGGCTCAGGTGCTTGGGCCACTGCCAGTCACCTAGGTGACCCGGGTAAAAACAGGGCTTAGGCTCCTGGCTTTGGCCTCAGTCAGCTGTAGCCAGTGCAGCCATCTGGTGAATGAACAAGTGGATGGGAGAGCTCTCTCTTTGTCTCTCCCTCTTTCTGTTACTCTACATTTTTCGATTAAAAAATTTTACAAAAAGAAAGAAACGTAGTTGAGTTTCTGCGCTAGGGTTTTGCTACATAGCCGTGCATCACTGCACAACATGGGTGTGGTCTATGAGGGTGTCCTTAGGTGATTTTCTTGCTGTGTGAACATCACAGAGTGCACTCATGCAGACTTAGGTAGCTGCCGTGGCACTCAATGCTGTGGTTGATTGGAGGGGACCACTCTCAGGGATGAGGCCCACTGTTGGCCAAAAGGTCACATGCAGCCGTGCAGAACTGTCCTGCACGGTGCGTCGTGGTCACCTGCTGTCACACGGATGGGCTGATGGCTCTCCCAGCCTGGGCTGCTTCCTACTCCCATGTTGGTGAGAAGATTCCTCTGTGTGCCTGGAGAGTTGGAGACAGCGTGGCTTGGCCTTGGTCTCTTTCATCACCTTCACCATCAACGCATTGCTGAGTGTTTCTGAAGGCCCCTCTTGGAAGGGGGTCCCCACTCTCTGAAAGAACTCCATGTCCCTCACAGCTCCATCCTCTGCCATTCCCTGTCTCCCACATGGAGAAGGTCCCTTCCGGCTAGTCACTGACTCTCATTCTGTTAAGTCCCCAGTGAGGAGGATCTGGGACCCGAGCCCTTCACCAGAGATCTCCTGTTTTGTTTGTTTTTCCTGTGCCTTCCTAAGATCATCTCAATTGGCGTTTTTTTGGTACTTGCTCAAGAAAGAGCCCCGCCCTGTCTGGAGCAGGTAGGGGTGGCTTTCTTAGCCATGGTCCTACCAAGTGGAGGGGTGCACCTGGTTGTTCTCACACACCTGGCCCTTTTCCCCCAGGGAGAGAGCCTTTGGAGAGCTATCTCCCTGAAGGGCTGAATCCCTGCAAATGTCCACAGTGTTTGCATGGTGGGGCTCACCTCTGCTGGTCACCAGGAGTAGAGACTTGACTAAGCTAAGCCGGGCCCTGGTCTTGGCTCTAGTTGGTCTTACTGTCTCCTGAGGCCTGTACTTCAGCATTCCTCCACGGTGATCACCTTGCTCAGGGCCAGGCTTCCGGGGACGCCTGCGGGTTTAGGAGGGGTAGACTCTGAAGGCTTGCTCTCCGTCCTGGTCCTGCCGCTCATTAGCTGCAGGAACGGGGCAAGTGATTTAGCCTGCGTGCGTTCTGGTTTTCTGATGTCTAATTGGACTTGCTCAGAGTCCTGGTGGAGAGTGACCGGGTTGATTGAGTTAGTACTTCGGCTCCCATGTCCTGAGAACTAGGGCTGTCTTGTTATTATTACTGATTAGGAACCAGAGTAATAAAAAAAGAACATTTTTAAGCCATGTGTGTAAGATACGCTCTAGTGAGCAGCGGTTCTCAAACTTTAGCCTGAGAGCTTATTAGGGACAAATTGCCCGGCCCCACCTCTTAAGGATTTGAGTCTGCAGATCTTGGGTGGGCATGAGCTTCTGGATTTCTCAAGAGTTCCTGGGTGCTGTGGGCTGTGGTGTTGGTCATCGTGCTTTGGGAACTCCTGCTCTGTGGGATATGTGTATGTCTGTTTCTGCACATGTGTTCCTGTGTGCATGTTTTCACACAATGAATGTCTACAGTGTATGCATGTATGCCAATGAGCATGCATGCTTGTGCAAATGTGGACTGTGCACATGCATGTGCGTGTGTGTGTGCACATGTTACCTGTGCCTGTGCTATGTGTGCGCTCACACCTTTTTGTTGACCTCTTGGTCACAGCCGTCTCGCTGGTCAGTTCTCAGTGTGGGACGGAGGGACCAGGTTGGAGGCTGCAGAGCGCCAGTCCTGCCCCAGGGACAGTTGGTGAACTTTGTTCCAAGTGCCTCAGTCAAGCAGATCCTTCTTTGTTTTCTTCGTGCAGTGCAGGAGTAGGACTTGAGCCTGGGTGGGAGCAGCCTTGGTTTTTATTTGCTGGGCCTGGCGGCCTCACGCCACTTTCCTCCTAAATCAAGACCTGTGGGTGAGGCTCCCCTCCCTTCTCCAAGTTAACCCCTTTTAGTTTCTCCTGTTCATTTCAACAGGATTTATGCTTGATTAAATTACTCTCTTTTATCATAATTAAAGAAGAATGTGGTGGGAGAGCACTAAAAACTCCATTCAATGAAAACCAGATTGTGGAACCTGCGGGAAACAAGGGCCGCCCTGTCGCTCCCACCCCTCTCTGGAGACGGAGCTGCTGTGAGCTGCGCTGCTTGGGGAGGGAATTTAGGCTCCCATAGAGGAAGTCGCTGCCCCTGCCAGCCTGCCCCCAGGATGACAGCAGGCTAGAGCCCCCCTCCCGGGCTTGGGTCCTGCCCTGGAGAGCCTGTGAAACAGGCGGCTGCTAAGCAGCTGGGAAGTGGCTGAACACACAGGCCTGGATTTATAAAGGCCCTTCCTCATGGTGCCTGCGAGTCTCCCGCTGCTGAACATGACCCGCGCCAGTGTTTTTACAAAGCGAGTTTCTGGTCCACTTGAGCCCTCAGCGGTGCAGGTCGCAGTAACTCATAAAAGCAAGGTTGTGTAAATCCCCCGTCCCAGTCCTGCGGTCAAAAGCCTCCATTAAGGCCAGCTCTGGGAGCTCTCTCTGCAAAGGGGAGAAGCCTCCCTCATTGTTGTTGCTTGTGGAGGTTGTTTGTGTTACACAAGTGGTGTTTACAAATGCTTGGACGTGCAGCATTGGACAAGGGTTGGGGTGTGGAAATGCTGAAGGGAGGATAGACCGCAGGGAGGGCAGGCAGCGCTTGGAGACCCAGTTCTGCCACACAGCACAAAAGAATGTGTAATGGCTCCTCGAAGGGGCTGACTCAGGAGGCCGGAGTGGGCACTGGTCTGGAGGGTCTGTACTATTTGCTAGTAGGGTGACTCTGGATGCACGTGGGCCACTGTGGATGTAAAAGCAATGTCCATCGTCTAGGATGGTGGTGGCTGAGCTGGCAGGTGGAATGCCAGCTTCCTTTCAGTGCATGGATTCATCACTGAAGTCCTCTCTGAGGCCTCTGGTTGTTGCTCGTGCCTAGCTTGGGGGTGGGGTGGTGTCCTTCTGGGGAACACAGCCTTTATGTTCTTTCAGGTGAGGGCACTGAGTGAGCCAGCTCAGGCCACTGTGACACAGCGCCTGGACCAGTCAGCTTTAGCAGCACACCTGTTTTCTCACCGTTCTGGAGAAGGTCAGGTGTGGGCTGGGTTGATGTTTCCCAAGTCCTCTCCATTGATGCAGCCTTCTCTCTGTGTCTCTGTGTGGCCAACTGCTGAGTGTGTCTGTGTTTTTCTGCTTTTAAGGAAATGCCAGATGTCGGGTTAGAACTCACCCTCGTCACTTCCTCTTCCTTCACTCATCTCTTCAAAGGCCCTGTCTCCAAATACGGTCACATTCTGAAGTCCTGGGGGTGGGAATCCAACCTAGGGATTTAGGAGGGACAACTTAGTAGACATGCATTCTGTCACCCTCACTTGTGTATTCATAGAACCAGGTCAGTTCCCTGTTCTTATAGTTCCTTTTTGTTGTTGTTGAGCCATTGTGTAGTAACCACTCCGGGATTTCCTGGAGGCTTTAAATTTCCACCCCTACAACCCAGCAGTGGCTCCTGGAACCCAGAGCCCCAGAATGGGTCCGCTGTGGTGGCCGGGAGCTGTCAGATGTGGGTGCAGCCGCCTTTCTGGGGGACTAGGCCTGAGGCTGCCCCTGCCTTTATCGGTGATGGAGGATCCCAGAGAGAGTCTCAGGTCCTCTGCTTCCACATCTCCCCATGCCCTGTCCTACTCTCCTACACCTGTTGGGCCGTCCCTGTGAAAGACTATGGTCTGTACTGTTACCCGGCAGGGCAAAAGTGACCCTCTGACAAGCCAGGGCAGATGATCTTGAGTGTCCCTTATGTCTCTTAGTCACTCACTTGGCCCAGGACACTCTGAGAATGGAGGTCACCGCTTTGTGCCAAGTGGTGGTTCACAGCTGTAGCAGTGAGCCCTCCCCACGTTAGAGCAAATACCTGCCCACTCACAGGATTACTGTCAGAGCGCCAGAACAGGTGCTAGGATGGAGTTGTTCAGGCTCATGCTGCTTTCTTGTTGCGCGCCAGGATGATTCAGTTAATACTCTGTAGGGGCTTCCTTGATTTACACTGGTCTTGCGGTCTGGGACCATTGGCACTAATGCTAACAACCAGCCTGGCTCCTACCTGGCAGAAAGGGTGAGCACTTCGGGATAGGGATGAGTGATGATCATTTGACTTAAGGTTAAGACATCTTTTAAAAAGAAATGGAATTATTCTTTCAAGACTTATATTCGGTTTCATTATCCTGAATCTATGGTTCTAAGATTTTTAGTCATATCGCTTGTCACATAAGTTGTTTAAGTGTTTTTGTCTGTGAATGCTACACTGTTGGCGGCATATCTGCTAATTGGATGTTAGACTGACTAATGGAATAGCATGGTTTGTATAACAGAAGTCCTCCTTGGTTCCCTGTTGGCTTGTCCAAAATGAAGTAGCTGGCGGCAATGCTAATTGAGTGGTACTTTGCAATTCAGATTTCACTTTGAGCAGTAGCATGGCTGCGAAGGGCTTATTCTGAGCCTCCACAGGTAAGCACTGACCAGTTTGTGTAGGTCTGAGACCCCTTCTTACTAACCTTCTGCTGCGTGGCAGTGTTCTTGGGGGCAGTGGAGACACAGTGGTAATTCTCGGGTTTCTGCCAGACCACCTCAGCCTCTTAAAATACTGAGCAGCCATCTCCCCTCCCCACAGGGCTTATGACCCAGGACCCTCAGTGGACGCCTGACCTAAAGGGGCTACAGACACCTATACGTGCTGTGTTTTTTTCTCCTATATGCATAACTATGGTAAAGTCTAATTTATAAATTGGACATAGGAAAAATCAACAGCAGTCACGATAGAAAAATTATAGCCTGAAACTCAAACTGTCAGCATTGCTACTTTTATGGTTTAAAGCCGTTATTGAGTAAAATAAAAGCCATTTGAACACAGGTCCTGTGATACCAGAACGGTCGATCGGATAGCCAACAGGGCTACTGGCAGACCCCTGTGTAGGTGGAGTAGACAGCACAGATACGCCCGACCAAGGACTGATGGACCCAGGGTGGGGCAGAGCAAGACGGAATGGAATTTCAGCATGCTGCTCAGAAGGGCACACAGCTTAAAACTTGTGAATTATTTATTTCTGGAACTTTCTACTTGTTTATTTTTGTTTGAGAGAGAGGCAGAGAGAGACAGATGTATTTGCTGGGTCATTATCCCCCAAAAAGGCTGAATAAGAGAGGGAGAGAGAGAGAGACCCTGTATGTGCTGGGTCATTGCCCAAATGATTGCAGTAACTGGGGCTTGGCCAGGTAGAGCCAAGAGCCTGGAACTCCATCCTGCTGTCCCATGAAATTGGCAAGAGACCAAGCACTTGGGCCGTCATCTGCTGTTTTCCCAGACGCATTAACAAGGGGCTGGATTGGAAGCAAGACAACTGGGACTCAGATCAGCACACTGAAATGGGATGAGGGTGCCTCGGGCAGTGGTGTGACTTATTAAGCCAGGTACCCCCAGCAGCCCTTAGCAGACTCCTTAAACCTGTGTGTTTCCTAACGGTGTGGGAAACACAATAGTGGATCTACAGAGGGGTTTGCATCCTCTTTCTGTGAACCAGTGGCTGCATGGCTTAACATGGCTGAAGGGACTTGGGTGGGATGAGCCTGGCCTGGACCCTGTGTAACCGTGGATTCCAGGAAAGGAATGTGGGAGAGCAAAAAAAGGTGATGCGGACAAAACAAATGAAGGGAGCCAGGGGTCGTGTGGCCAGGCAGAACCAGCAGCTGAGGAGGCAAGGAAGGGCCTCTCCAGAGTCTCCTCAGGGGGCCAGTCTGCCCACCATTGTACACTGCCAAGCTCTTAGGAAACATGTTCATCTGGCTTTAAGCATGTTGGTTTAAGGCATTGTTTCTGGCAGCCAGAGGAGGCTAATGCAACTAAAACAGGGACAGGAGGCCAGGAATCTACAAATGTTGGAGACGCAATGGCCTAGCGGCTGAAGTCCTCACCTTGAATGCACCAGGATCCCATATGGGCGCCGGTTCTAATCCCAGCAGCCCTGCTTCCCATTCAGCTCCCTGCTTGTGGCCTGGGAAAGCAGTCAAGAACGGGACCCTGCACTCTCTTAGGAGACCTGAAAGGGTCTCCTGGCTCCTGGCCTCAGATCGGCTCAGCTCCAGCCGTTGCAGTCACTTGGGGAGTGACTCAACAGACAGATTCCCCTCTCTGTCTCTCCTCCTCTCTGTAAATCTGACTTTGCAATAAAAATTAATAAATCTAAAAAAAAAGTAAATAAAAATGCTGGAGGAAAGTAGAAGGAAAGGATGGATTTCTTTGGGTCCCAGAGTGGTTGAATGTTATGTGTATGATGAGTCTTTAAAAGCATTTTTAGAAAATGAATATTACCTCCCCCCCAAAAAAAACCCTATGGGGATGGGGAAGAGAGAGGTTGAAGCTCGAGAGCTGAAGCCACGAGCCAGAAGGCCATCCAAGTGTCCCTTATGTGTGGCAGTACTTGAGTCATTACTGCTGCCTCCTAGACTTAGGAGCCAGAGCCGCATATCCCATCAAAGCAGTGCTCTCTTGTGGGATATGGCATCTTAAGTTCTAGGCCACATGCCCACCCCTATGCTAAGCCTTTGTTTCTAAGGTTTTTTTTTTTTTTTAATCTGATTTTGGCAATCATTTTCAAGGGCCCTTATACACTGTCCCCGCTTCCCAACTTCGTTAATGACACCCTCTGCTTACTCCTGACCTTTGGGTAGCAAGGAGGAATTCTTATTGGCTGATTGAATGTCAGCCAATAAGAACCAATTGGAACCAGCAGGCTTGTGCTTTTAGAACTAGAAATCAAGAAATCACACCGGGCCCCGGCACAATGACCCAGTGGCTAAATCCTTGCCTTGCATGCACTGGAATCTCATACATGTGCCAGTTCTTGTCCCAGCTGCTCTGCTGCCTGGTCAGCTTGTTGCCTTAGAAAGCAATAGAAGTTGACTCAAGAGTCTTGGGACCCTGCATCTGCGTGGGAGACCCGGAAGAAATTTCAGGTTCCTGGCTTCAGATGCGCTCAACTCTGGCTGTTGTGGCTACTTGGGGAGTGAACCAGCGGATGGAAGCTCTTTTTCTCTCTCCTTCTCTCTGTAAATCTGCCTTCCCAATAAGAATAAATGAATATTTAAAGAAATAGTACCAAACCAATACATTTCCTTGCCTTTATTTTCCAGAAACCACATCTCTGACGTCAGCACGAGGAGATGAGTGTCATTAGTTTGATGCCCCATGTGGTGGGTGTTTTCACATTACTGCCTGCCCAAAAAGAGCCTGTGATAAAAATCAGGTTTCTGCTCATGGCTTGTCTGTGTTGCATTTGCAGGCATCTGGACAGTACCTGGTGGGGCTGCCTGTGGGAGTTCTGGGGCCTCCTGGGGCCTTCCTGACCAGGACAGCAAGTCCCGGCCTTTCCTTCCAAAGATGCCCTAACCCCTCCCAGCCCAACTCACACTCTGGGGATCTAGTACCCTGTTTGGTGGCCGAGATTACTTGAGCAGTATGCAGTCCCTGGTTAGTGGGCATTCTGGGCCTGACCACCAATCCTGGCTCTGGCACATTGCACCTAGAAATGAGAAAAACAGCTCTTAATGGAGAGTTGAGGGGCTGAGTATTGTGAGGTCCTGTGCGTGTTCACACTGACTCCTTGCTGTACAAGGGTTCCTTCTGGCAACCTGAGGTCTCCCTGTGTGGGGGACACCGGGGTTAGGAAGCCCTTTCTGGGGGAATATTTGTGTTTCTCAGCAGGGTCAAGGGGACTGGCCTTTCATGTGTTATGCATTGGAGCAAGGGGATATTCAGACTTAGCAGTTAGCAGGTCCCGAACTCCAAGGCCCAACTCGAGGCGAGAGCCTGTTCTCTATTCGTTAGCACAGGTACGAGTCTACGGTGCTTTCTGAGCCCAAGGAAGGGGTCCAGGAGAAGGGGACAGTGACCTCCCCAGGGGTCAGGGATTCTGTAATAACTTGGACAACTCCTCCAGGTTCTTCCCAGCCCCTAGCCTGTTCCTGCCGCTTGCCAAGCTTGCTGGTGCTGAGCCCTGGACCTCATCGCTCTGTTGAATCGTGGTTTGGGCAAGGGCTTCCGACCTGGATTTACTCTCCTGTCTTCGCCACCCATGCCAGTTGTGTCTCAGGGCCTTGGCACCTGCTGCTCCTGATGATGTCCTCTCTGCTCCTTGTCTTCATGCCATGCCCTGTGATTCTGTCTGTCCCAGAGGGGCACTTTTCTGCCACCTGCCTTTATATGCATCGACAGATCATAGAGTAGCCCATGTATGGCCTTAGCCCTGGCTGGTCTCTGAGCTGCTCAGTTCCTGACTGACACAAGGATATTGGTGTGGGAGGTGGGGTTGGTGACCAGAGGTCACTAGGTTTTCATGTCATCGGACTGAAGGCTTAGTCTGAAAGTGTCTGTTGAACCAGCCCTGGATATTTTGGGGTGGGCAGAGGAGAGCAAGGGCCCAGCCTTGGACCCCAGCAGACCACTGTAGCATTCCCTATTTTTGATAGGAGTTGTACCATTCAACCGTTTCCTGGATGTATTTTTGCCTTGTGCTGTTTAGTGAGCCATGAAAGCTTCTCTTTAAATTAAATTAGGACAGGTGTGTGGAAAAGGCAGTAATTATTCCCCATCCCAGCCTTGTCCCACAGAAACACAAAGGCCCCCGGGGTCAGGCTGAGATTCATGGAACATAGTTAACTTTGTGCAGCCCTTTTGCCTCCAAAATGTCCGCAACGTCCCTGGCTGTGTGTTCTGGTAGCTCCTGACCTAGGAGGACAACAGCATCTTCTCTGTACTGGGGCTGGAAGCGGGACCCAGGGGAGGACCTGCAGATTTCCATCTGGGTGAATGTGTAAGGTGACCTGCAGTCTCCTTTACTTGAAGCCAAGTCTTGCACTATGGAGTCTAGACTTTGCCATGGACTGGATTGTATTGTCCTCCCTAGCCACTCCTACCCCCAAGTACTCTCCCAGCCAGGGGAGAACTCACAGCTGGAAGATCTTGAACAGAAGCGCAGCTCGGATAACGGCTGTTGCTAGGGAGTAAGTGGTGTCTTTGAGTTTGGAAGATCGTCCTCTGGTGAGGAACAAGCACTAGTCTGTGGAGAGAGAGTTCCGAGCCCACCGTGGTGGCTGCTGGCCTGGACAAGCTCCCCCCACCCCCACTGGGAACTCGCACACAGTGTTTCTTTGTGCTCTGGACTCCAGGACAAACGGCCTGAAGCTGGTAGCTAGCAGCCTAGCCACAGGCAGCGGTTTAAATCAAAATAATCACTTTAAGAAACGGTAGGGAGCTTCGCAGGGAGAACCATTTCCTCTGCCCTGAAATCCTAAAGCAGGTTCTGATTTATGCCGCTGGCTCAGGGCAGCGCACTGAAACGCGTGCAGCTCAAAGCCAAGCGGCCCCTCCCATACATGGGCCCTCTACAGGGATGAAAACGCGCCTAAGAAGGAGTTTGTGGAAGGCCGTTAGTGCCAGAGAGTGGCTGTTGAAAGGCCTGGTCTGCAGGGAGGTGGCGAACGGAGGCGAGATGTGTGGACAGCCAGGGCTGGCAGCCGACCTTGGCGCGGGCTGGGACCAGTGCAGAGGCTGGCTGTGGTTTTTTTTGAACTGAGAGTTTTATAAAATGGAGCCTCTCCAGCTGACAAGGTCTCAGCTTGATGCAGCTTTGCATACTGACTTTCCTCAAAGACAAGCCAGCGGAGGACCCACCACATACAGTTGTGTGCTGTCGCTGCTGCTCAGCAGCGGTGACACTAAAACCACGAGGCACGAGGGTCCGGGAAAAGCCGGAACCGCAACTGGACCCCTTCACTGCCAGAAACGGCTGCGTTTAAAACCTTCTCTCCGCTGCTCCTGTTCCCATCGGTCTAAGCTTTCCTCCCCGCTTCTTCTCTCCGGCACCCTTCCTCCCGTATTTCTTCCCGTACTTTCTGCTCCATTTCTCCGTTCTTGTCCCTGTCTGTCCGTACTGCTTTTACTGCTTCTGTCTGTATCCCTCTTTGCCGCTCTTCCTCCCTGTACACCTTAATCTGTCCACTCGAAGATCGAAACCCTTCTTCCCCGCTCTGCTGCCCCGTTCTTCCCATTTCATCCGTCGTTCTTTCCCCAGTCTTTCTCCTTGTCGCCCCCAGTCTTTCTCGTCATCGTCGTCTGTCTGTCCGTCCTTCGTCGTCCCAGTCCGTCCGTCTGTCGTTATCCCCTGTTGTCCGTGCCTAGCTTTTACCAGCTACTTTTATGTAGTTCTCCACCGATCACTTCTCCCCGTGGGTCCACTTGGTGCTACGTGATAGGCCAGTAATCACAGCGAGGGCATTAGCCTATCCCTGTGGCTTCCTGTTTACCTGCTGGTGAGACCAGCTCTGCCTCCTGGCCCTGGGCCAGCTGCCATCTTGCAATGGCCCCTACCAGTCCCAGAGTGGCTTCAGCACCCTGCTCCCCACATCTCCCCCCTTTTTATTTTTTGCTGAGAATGATGATTTTCAGGGGTTGATTTCGACCACCTTTATGGCCACGGAGTGTTAAGGTCCTTTCCAGGGTTAGTGGGTGCCAAGTTCAAGACCCTGAACTAGCTGCCTGATTTCCTTAGAGACTTCCCAACCCCAATTCTAAGAGTTGCTGAGGAGCATAGAATCATATCTTCTGTAGCTACTTCCTGCTGTTTTAGGGGTGTCATAGGTCCTGCCTTCTTGGGATTCGGGAGTCTCTTCCTATCATCTAGTTCACAGGTCCATCTTATGAGTAGTCGCTGCCAATGGCTATGCCGCCTCTCACAAACAAGAAATCACCGCCTGTTAGGGCTGAAATCCTTCTCTTTGGGCTGTTTCACCACCTCTTAGGGCTGTCCCGCCTCAGTGGGCTGTATCCCGCCTCTATGGGGTATTTCACCACCTCTACGGGCTGACCTGCCTCTTAGGGCTAAAACCATTTATAAATAAAATCCTGTTCCTTGTTCTCCTCTCTGCTGCTTTTCTTCCTTCCTGTTCTTGTTCATACACTTATGCCGGTGCAGGCCGGGAATTCGCCTCTCAATCCCGGAGTGCCTTTAGCACCCCGCTCCCCACAGTGTGCAGAGCTATCGGGTGTTATCGCGGGGAGATGACACGGCCTTCCTGAGATCTTTTGGAGAAATGAATGGGTTTGGGACTCAGTGCTGAATTGACGGATTGCATTTTCTCTCCTGTATCTGCAGCTGGGTGGGGTAAAGCCGGACTGACCCTAATAAGATGCAGGAAGCATCTTTCAAGTCTGAGCCTCATGCTTACAACCCCCATGCTATGCCTGATTCAGTGCAGAATGTCCTGCCTCCCCCAGTGAAGTCCAATCGCATTGAATTCTCTTGCCTCTGTGCTGGGCCCCAGAGTTGTCCATCCAGCCCTGGTCCTCTGTGGTTCTTGGGGTTTGAGGAGTGGCTGATACAGGAGTTAGGACTTGCCAGGCCAGTGTGGGAGAGGAGAAAGGTGACCACCAATACTGCCTGCCCCTGGATCCCACAGTGATTTATTACCTGTGGCTTCAGGTATATCCGTGTATGTGGAGCACCCATGGCTATGTGAATTTCAGAGTCAGGGTCATGACTGAGTGTGAACCAGCAAGTATGGATAGGGAAACTGTCACAGCATTTGAGGGAAATTCCAGTTCTCTCAGGAAAGTAGGAGATTGATGTCAGGAACCCAACCTCCCTTCTGCTCCTGCTGCTAAGGGAGAGCTGCATTTCTTGAAGGAGCTGTGTTGCCAGAAAGGGGATAAAAATGCTTCTGGAAAGAAAAATTCAGACTTGCTTAATGGGGGAGGAGAGGCACAGGTGTACTCGCATGGCAAATAAAAAAATGCGTAGTTTAAAAAGAGTTCTGCTCTAAGTTTTCACAGTCATGGTCAAGCTCTAGACAATGCCCAATTTTGCAGGGACCCCGGAGCCAGGGGACTGACTGGCTAAATTGTGACCTTGGGAGTGAGTACCCACAGGGTCCCAAGTCTCCCTTGCAGACAGAGTCCCACCCTCCTGCTGTGTGTACTGAACATTACAGAGCATCTGTGATCCAGGGATGGACACAGAGCCAGGGACCTGGCTGGGATCAGCCCACCAGTGGGGGTGCGTTCTGTGCTGTATTTCAATATAGTATGTCAGCATGTGTCCCGCTTGCCTTTAATGATTTGAAGGTCTTCCAAATGCTGTGTTAATCATTACCCTTTTGCAGCACAGCTGTAGTATTTTATTCATATAAAACAGAATCTGATGCATCCACCTGCCTGGCATAAGGTTGAAGCAGAGCTGCAGGGTCAAGCCACTCACAGGCTGTGTATTGCAGCTCCAGTCCGTATTGAGGAGTCCCAATGAACATGTGAGCTCCAGGTGCCCCAAGACTCCCTGGGAGAGGGTTGAAAAGAGAGGGTATCCTGTGGAATTGGATGCTGTCACTGCCTCCAACTGTTGTGCATGTTGGTGCATCTGCCTTTCTTAGTTACTGTGCATGTGGCAAATAGTGTCTGGAAGGACATGGTGAAAATGCTTTTGAGGACCAGGGACACAGCTACCATCCAGTAGAAGCTTACTGAACCCCTGACCCAGACCCACACTGGGGACCCAGCCCCCTCAGGGACCCCAGCTCTGCAGGAAGGGAGCAGACTGGCATTTAAACCGGAAGACGCCATTAGACATTGCTTCTGTCTTTTGGGTTTTGGGTTTTTGTGGATAAGGAATTGCTGGAGGTAATTTAGTGTGGTGATCATGCCTGGAATATGCACTTGGGGAGTGTGCCTGCTCTTGTCCTAGGGTTTCCTCATTCATAAAATGAGCAGGTTTGGAATAGAAAAAGGAGTGGATTCACATTACCCTGGGCTGTTGTGGCATTGTACTGAGGTCACCCTAATGCAGCACTATGCAACTGGCTGTGTGTATGCTAACCGTCCCCACCCATGCAAGAGCCTCCCCAGAGTCCATTGGCCCAGCAAAGCACAGTGAGAGCTTGGGGTCCTGCTGTTCCGAGAAGGCAGTGTGAATTGGTGTGTGGTGTGCATGCTCTGTGCGGCAGGATGATCTTGCTTGTGGGAGGAAACAAGATTTCTGAGCTCCAAGGATGAAGGATAAAGACCATGGACTGAGGGCATGCTAGGCAGCAGGACGGTAGATGGAAGAACTGCTCTTGATGCCATGCCCTAAACCACAAACCAGATGAGAATGGGGGACAATAGTAAATTTATCTCCACCTCCAGGTGTCAACCCAGAGAGCTGGCTTCTGCCTGCTTATGCTCCTGATATGTCCCACCACCAATAGACATGCCCACACCACACCCAACTCACACTACACCACACACTGTCACACCACATACACTATGTGCACTGACTCACACCTCTCAGATCACACACCCACTCATACCACACCACACACACACAACATGCTTTCATACTGCACACACCATGCACACCAACTCACAGATCACACATCTACATCCTACACACCAGCTTATACACATTACACATTGCACCACACACAGGCACAGACCATTTCTAATGTAAATTAAGCTGTGTTCACCTGGCACATCATCTCACACACACTCATATACCCAAGCACCAGCCAGTAATATACCACAAACATTTACACCCCTACATACCATGTACACAAATTCACACATCATACCTATTCTACCCACACATCCCATATACGGCACACCAACTCAGCACCATACCACACACCAGTTTACACACCACACCCCGTGTATCATGCCACACCATAGCACACACATGCCACAGCCAGCACAAGTCACATACTACACTACACATATAATACTCCCCCCAAATACTCCCCACACTACTCACTCGTCACATACCATACACAACACGCAAACACCACACATACCACACACCAGATACCAAAGACAGCAACTCATAACACACCCACTCACATACTGCAAATAGCATGCCACATAATTCACACTGCACATTTGCATTTATACCACATACACACTACACACGCACATCATGTGCATTTGCCACCTGCCACACAGCATGCATAAAATCACACACCACATGTCTGTCAAACAGCAGCAGGGGTCAGTGGGGATTTTGCAGCCTTGCCCCTGAGCCTGCCATCTTGTTGCTGGTCAGTTTCCTGACCATCCGTCCACATTTGTGGATGCGGCACACAGGGCCCCGTCCCCTGTGTAGCTCATGCTCTAAGCACTTGTGTTTTGATGTCACTTTGCACTCCCTGCCTGGAAGAGTTATTTGGGTTTCTTCCCCCCCTTGGAATTCATAAAGAAACCTTGTCTTCCGGGTCTGGAGCCGTCAGCTTGTACTGTGTGTCGGAGTACCTTTTCATCTTCTTTGTGTTCTTTTGTTTGAAACTCCAGGAGAGTGCACTTGCTTGGGTAAACATCCTGAGGTGCTTGTCCTGGGCGAAATGCTCAGACTCAGGTGCCAGATCTGCTTTCTCAGAAGTTCCTAGCAGTCGAGGTCCCATGGAGTACATTCTTGGCAGTTTCTATCCTCACCAAGGTCCCTTCTCCTCCACAGAGGCCAGAGCCCAGCTGAGGTCCACCGGGAAGCCTTTGGGAACAGCAGATGGGTGTCCGAATGGGGAACGGTGGGGTTTGATCTTGAAAGGATCCGTGTGCATCTTCTGAACAGGTGCCACATGCTGGAGAATAGAGGGCTGCTGCCAGGTGGGACCTGCGCAGTGGGTACCGAGTGGCCAGGAGAGTGCTCACTGCCTTACCACCCATGTAACTTGCAGCCTGAATGAGTGAAGATACTTTTCCTTTCCCCAGGCTTGGGCCGTCTGTCAACAGGGAGCAACGGGCCTGGTGCTGACCCTGTCTCTCTGGGCAGTCTGGGCCTCTCTGCAGTCACAGACATGGTGGTTCAGTTCACTCCCTCTGCCCCATGATGGCCTTGCGTGGCCTGGCTTGCTGCACTTTTATGAGTTACCCAGGCAAAGTCGAACATTTCAAAGGAGTCATTTTTCCCACTTCTGTGAGTTGCAGTGACCTCAGCTTTCAGGATCCAGAGGGAGAACTGCACATCTAAGGTATGCCCAGGTTAAGGAATATGGTAAAGATTTTTACTGCTCAGTAAACCATAAATCCCAAAATAAACTCCAGGACAAGGCAGTAAAAAGCTTGATGTCAACATGCAAAAATGAAACCTATTTGGTGAGTGTAGAGGGAGTCTGGGTAATTCCTGTCTTTTCCTACAAAATGTCTGTAAGGTGGTATTTCTGTGGTGAAAACCATAATTTGAGAATTTTTGTCTTTATGTATTTCAGTTGGAACTCTTGGGCACATGGCTTTTTAATCTACATCTCTTATTCTCTTACTTGTAAATTTGCAGGAAAAACAAAGCAAGGGATGGTGAAAATAGGTTGAACCTAGAATGGTGATTTTTAAACATGTTTTCCTACCTGCCAAATGATTTGAGGACGCTGAGCAAGTGGCACTTTCTTCTCCTTCCAAAACACTCTAAACATCTCCAAAAGGAGACAACTGGGAAATGAAGAATTTATGAGAAGGCTTTGAGGCTTCTCGTAGGAGTCGATGAGTCAGAAGGTTGCCTTTTTGATTGATTGGCCCCTTCCCTCAAAGCCCATAAGATCTCTTCCTTTCCGTAAAATGCACAGGGAGAGGTGGGCTGGTTTAATGCAGTTATGACTTCACTCTTTCCTCTCTCCAAGTTAACTTGCAGCTCATAATATTTGGTGATCTTTTTATTTTTACTACTTTAATTTTTGGTGTCGTTACATGGAGAGAGGTGATCTCATTACATGGCTTTTTGTTTTAAGACCAGCAAACGATGCAGAACAGACATTCTTAAGGAAATATTTAATAGCAAATATAAGTCATACACAATAACTTTTTTATCTGAAGTGAGCTTTTTAAGTGATTTTCCTTTTGATATACATTCCGTTGTCTTCTGAGGGTTCCCAAATTTAACACTGTTAAATGATGGCACCCTTGTTCCTCTGGAAGCAAGAACACTCTATCCCTTTGACAAAAGGTGAAAATTCCCAGCAGTTAGTATAGTAAGCCTTCACAGACCAAGACTCATCAGGCCGGGGGCTAGAACCCCAGGCGGCAGGTTGCTTTCATGTCCTCCCCTTCTGAACATTCTCAGGTGCTGATACCTGGCTGTTGTGTCCAGAGATGCCAATTTTGTTAGTCTAGCAAATGGCCCAACAGTGTGTGTGTGTGTTTCTTACAATTATTAATTATTCACATTTGAAAGGCACAGAGAGACACATAGTGCTGGAGAGCGGGAAGTGTCACCCACTGGTTCATTTCTCCTCATCGTCAGCAACAGCCACAGCAGGTCCAAGCTGAAGCTGGGATCCAGGAACTTAACCTGGGTCTCCCAGGTGAATGACAGGGACCCAAGTGCTGAGCCATCTACCTCCTCCATTTGGGGGAAGCTAGAACCGGGAGCAGGACCGGGACTGAAATTTAGAAAACTTCAAGATGTGATGTGAGCATTCCAAATAACATCTCAGCTGCTGAAAACACATCCTGAATGTGTGAGGTTTTTTTGTTATTGTTGTCATTTTGTTTTGTTTGTTTTTGAAGTGTCCTCTGTTAGTTTTAAAAGAAGGCCAAGATTAAGAATCACTGTTATGGGGCTTGTTGTGGTAATCTAGTGGCTAAAGTCCTTGCCTTGCATCCACTGGGATCCCATATCAGCACTGGTTCTAAGCCCAGCTGCTACACTTCCCATCCAGCTTCCTGCTTGTGGCCTGGGAAAGCAGTTGGGGATAGCCCAAAGCCTTGGGACCCTGCACCCACGTGGGAGACCTAGAAGAGACTCTGGGCTCCTGGCTTTGGATTGGCGCAGCTCTGACTGTTGTGACCACTTGGGACTTGAACCAGTGGATGGAATATCTTTCTCTTTGTCTCTCCTCCTCTCTGTAAATCTGCCTTTCCAATAAAAAACTAAATAAATCTTTTAAAAAAAATCACTGTTATGATGTAGGCCTTTGTGAGATGTGTCGGAGCACATCATAGGGACTCAGTGAGCACACAGTAGGGCAGTCTTTGCTCAGGTGGCTGCTTGTCCTAGAGTTAACTCTCAAACCAGAAGGGACTGTCAAGTGAGCTACCTTCACATGCACAGTGGTCTTATTCCTTGGCCTGACTGTTTAGGGCCTTGTTCATAATGGGATAGATTGGCCGAAAATAGGGTCCAAGGTGATCTGAAACTCACCCTGAAGTTAAGGAGCCTATAACAACTCCACTACTCCCGTAAGACCTTATGTCAGCCTGTGTGTCTCCCACGCCCAGGGAGGGACAGGAGTTGGTAATCAGTAGTGTTATCCCTGGGATGGGATTGGGGTGGCATGCAAACAGACCAGATCAAGGCTGGTAGTAGCAGCACTGCTGGTGATCCTGTCTGTTGTATACCACCAAGGTATGCTAAGTCCTTTACAGTCCGTGGAGAGCCACGCAACAGTGCAAAGAGAAACCAGCCAGCTGCCAGCGACACTGTGGGCCAGAGCACAGGGGGATTTCATTGCCAAATTGTGTGTGAGTTCTTGTGTAAAAAACAAATGAAACTAAACCCTGTTCAAGAAGTTGAAAGACAGGAGAGCAGGGAAAGGATGCTCACAGAAGCATTGCTGGAGTGCAGTGGACAAGCGCTGCGGGTAATTTGGGAGGGGAAGGGGGATGCCTAGAGGAGAGTGGTTTTGTGGTTTGTTGGGGAAGGTCTCTGGGGGGTCCTCACAGTGTAGTTCTGGTTTTCCTCCACCTTTCGGCCCTTAAGCCTTGCAAGTGTGGCCTTCTGCTGCTTGTAGTTGGAGGTGCTGTCACCTGAGGCCGTTACCTTCACCACTTCTGGCCTCCTTGGAGGGACTTTGTGTACCTTTCAGTTAAGGATCTTCTCCAGAGATGCCCTGTGGAGTCCGTTGGTTCCTCCATCCACTGCAGGGAGCTGGGAGCCTTTTTGAGTGCAGAAATGGCGATGGAGAGAGACCTGTTCCAACACTGACCTCAGAGTGTAACCGGTGACTCACGGCTGCTGCTGCTGTGAGGTCAGTGTGCGTTGGGGTCAGCGTGTGTCAAGAGGCAAGAGCTATGGAAGCTGAAACCCAGGAATGCCACCATCATGGCGAGATTGCACACAATTTTTAAGGAAGTCAGTGAAATGAGAGCATGGTTAGGATAGAGGAGCCCAGGTTGTTCAGGGCTGACCTAGCGTGTTTGGTGAAATGAAGCAGAGCTTAGCTTCCTTTATCAGACAGCTTTGCTCTGCACTGGCGGAAAAAGGGGAGGGAGATGGCTAGTTGCATGCAGAGCAAGAGTGCTGCTCTTGCTGCTTCCAGCCAGGAGCAGCCTGTGAAATCTCCAGAGACCATTTGGCTTTGGACATTGTTCTATCTTGAGGGGTGGGGGACTGTTGTCAGACCCCTCCAGGCTCAGGCCCCTCTGCCCCACCCACAGTGACGTTTCCACTTAGAGATGTCAGGCAGAATGCATTCCTGCACAGCACTGGAAAGGCAATCATTTCCTGGCGGGGAGCTCAGTCACATTATAAAGTGGTCTCTCTTGAACAAGGCCTGTGCTATGGAGTTTTATTGGAGCTGTGTTTATCTTGATCCCCATGGGAGCCCAAAGCCGCCACTAAGATGTAACTTTCTGGTAAACTTGGTGTGCACACAGACCAACCACACCTTTCTTGGTTTCAGGCGTTAACAGCATTTTGCTGAGCTTGCAAGTCATAAGGGTCTTCACTGGGAACTTGCATCCTTTGAGAAGGCCTTCAAAAATGTTGCACTTATTTTTTATGTTGGGGTCATTGTCTTGGATAGATGGAGTCCATTTCCTGAAGCACCGTCATGTTTTTGTTTGGACTTAAACATGGATCTTTCCAACATTGGCTTCTCCTGGTTCTCTGAGTGCAGCCCTACTGCTTGTGTGCTGAAGTGGGAGGAAGAGGCCTTGTGGTCCTGGGAGATTCCACATGTGAGTGAAGTTAAATGTCGGGACAATTCGTATGGACTCCTGCCAGGCTGAGTTCAGGCTTAACATATGCATACATATTGTAAAAGCAGGGCAGAATGGGGAAAACTTATTAAAAATTATTTCTGTTGAAAATGTATCAGGATTTTGGGAGCCAGCTTTGTGGCGCAGTGGATTAAGCAGCCGTTTGCAATGCAGGTATCCCAAACGGGAGTGCCAGTTCAAAGCCAGGCTGCTCTGCTTCTGAACCAACTCCCTGCCAATGTGCCTGGGAAAGCAAGGGAAGATGGCCAAGAACTTGGGTTCCTGCTACCCACATGGGAGATCAGGATGGATGGCGTTCTAGGTTCCTAACTTTCGCCTGTGCCAGCCCTGGCCATTGCGGCCATTTGGGGAGTGAATGAGCAGGTAGATGTGCTAGTGAGAAAGCTGATGGGAGATCTCTTTGTCTATCCCCACCCTGTTTTGTCTGTCACTCTGCTCTTCAAACAGATAAATACAGAATGAGCATTTGGGTTTCAAATTCAGAGGTGAAGAAAACCATTTCATGTTAAAATCATACGAGGTCACAGATTAGGCAGTTTCCATGAGTTATGAAGAAACTAATAGACCTCTACTCAAAAACAAAAAGGGCCTGCCCTCTACATCAGTAGATTGGCTAACGACGGCTCATTTATGTGCTTTATGTTATATTTATTTGGTTGTAGGTATGCATCATTTTTATGGCTGCCAAGTTGATATGAATTGGTTCTTCTTAATGAGCCGTCTGTGATCCCTGCTCTTGTTGGTAAGAAGGCGTCAGTGGCCTGCCTTCCTTTGCTTGCTCTCTACTATAATTGTTTAAAACTCTCTCTTCCCTGTTCCAGGTAATATGGAAATGTTCACAGATTATACCCACGTTGCTGCCTTATATGCCATGCCTGTTTTTAAAGACAGACAGCTGCACCTGCACTTTCCCCAGAACAATGTAGAGTGCCCATTGCTCTCCTGCTGGCTCAGTGCGTGGGAGGTGCTGCCCTGGCCATTTGGTTTGTTCAGAGGAGATCATCATGACACCTGGTCAGCAAATTTTACCTACACCTTGAAACCATTTGGAAATGGAACAGAATTCTCCCCGACTCTCAGCTTGTGCTTACCTTCTAATGTCTAATTACCCATTTCTGCTGAAAGGAAAAATCATAGGAAACTAGCAGTAAAAGGATGGCTTTGTATAATACTAATTAATACCTGTGCCAAACTCAGAATAAACATTAATGGCATAACCTACATATTCCTGTTAATATCAAGACCAATTAATGAAGCCTCTCTTGAGATTTCTCTGGAAGTCTTGCCAACATATTAAGATGTGAAATCAAAACAAAGTGGAGACCTAATGGATTGTGTGTACCTTAAAAGCAAAGTCAGTAGGGACTGGCATTATGGTCTGTCAGGTTAACCCACAGCCTGTGATTCCAGAATCTCAAATGGGTACCAGCTTGAGTCCTGGTGCTCCATTTCCAATTCATCCCCCTGCTAATGACCTAGGGGTACAGGGACCCAAGGACTTGGACCATCCTCCACTGCTTTCCTAGGCCTTAAGCAGAGGACTGGATCTGAAGTGGAACAGCTGGAACTCAAGCTTGCACCCATATGAATGCCAGTGCAAAAGGCGGAAACTTAGCCGACTATGCCATGATGCCGGCCTCTAAACTTATCTTTTAATTACATTTTCTACAATTTTTTTAATAGTGTCATCTTGTGGTCTGGGTAGTCAGAAAAAAGATCAGTGAGATTGTAGTAGTGATTTTTACTGGGTAAAAAGTCACTTGTTAGGTGACTTTGTCCCTTCCTTATGCTTTATAACTTTTTCCTTCAATGTGTGTCCTAAATTGTGTACAAAAACTGTCCTGTATTGATAATTAGAACAACAACAACAAAAAGACCCCAGTCTCCCCCTTTTCAAAGTACCAGCATAAAAGCACATATTATTGATGATTCACATTTACACAAGTTCAGTCATGGAACGCAAGATTTCTCCACTGATTTCTGCCTAACATGTTAAACTTGTACAATGTCAGACTCAGGAAATTTAACCATACTCTGGATTTTTTTTTTTTTGTAATGAGGGAACACTCTGATTAAAGCATAGAATGTAAAATATGGGAAGCTTAGAACTACGATGAATTAAGACATGGGGTCCTGGAGTGTGTCAAGGGACATGTAGCTACAAAAGTAAGATATTTGAATACAGGTGGCATGCCTGCTGGGTCCTGCTGTATGTTATAGTCGTCATGAGATGAGAAGATGTAATTCCCCCATTTTACAGGTATGAAAACCAAGGTCCAGAAGGTCATTCTTCTGGATTTGTGTCCAGGGAGCCTGGACTGTTGACTGAAGCACAAAATGACGCCAACAGTGTGAGACGGCCACATTCCCTACTCAAAAAGCAGTTGTTTTTATCAGTCGTCTGAGACAGAGCCACCCTGTGTGTCTGTCTTCCTGTGTGCTGATCCAGTTTCTAAGGCCACAAGCCAGAGGACCCCAGACTCCTGGATCAAGGCTCATCTTAGCCAGCAGTCAAGCTTTGTGTTGGTTTGTGCTGTCACGGAAGGAACACCTCTTTCTTTGCCTTGCTCCACAGCCAAGAGTGTTTGCCCAAGTCAGCAGTTTGTGGGAAGGCAGACCGTCTGAGGATTCTGTCTGTGGCTTGGTTAAATGGAGGCTTCGTCGCTGGCCGTCCTTGCCCACAGCTGCCCTGCCCCATTGCTCAGCAACCTGAGCCGCCCTTTCACTGCCTTCTGCAGTTAAGAGTCACCCAGAGCTGATTCAAGATCCTCGTGACTTTTAAAAATAGAGAGAGTGCTGGCTTGGCACCCCTGCTGCCTGATTCCTTGGTGGGTGCCCCTCTCTCCCTGGGGACATCCAGGATCCTGCAGTTGGGGGATGGGGAGTTGGTATTTTTTTACCAGCCACCTGTCTGCTCTCCACCTAGGTATCATGTTGGATGCTCCCAGGCATGTTCCCTTTCAGTCATGGGGGCTTAGGAGGTGACTCAATCACCAGTGAGACCTACCGGTACCCAGACCTCAGATGGAGAACGACCTGATGCTGCTGGCCTCCTGCTTCCAGAAACAGTCTCCCCTGTTATAGGAGAGTGGCCAGCCTGGGGTAGCAGGAAGAGTTTAAGTTTCACGTCTGGCTAGGGCAAACCCTACCCCATTATTGATGCTCTCTTTTGTGTGTAGGTAGGGACTGACTTTTCAGGGCTTCTGTGCGCCATAGCCTGGTTGCCAATGGTGAAACCAGATGTGTGTGTGTTTTCCTTGTGTCTGAAAGACATGTGTTGTTTGTTATTGGCTTCTTTAAAGCCACAGAAAAACACACAGTCCTGCGGCCTGCAAGTCCTGCATGCTCACTTTCCCCTCCTTTCATTTTCTACAGGCTGTTGGGCCGCAATGCCCAGTGGTCAGTGTTGGTCACTGGGTGATAGTCTGGGTGGGGGAGGGCTGGTTTTGGCAAAGAAGGAAATAGGCCAGGCACCAGGCCATGCTGCACCCTCCCCGGCTGCAAGGCGGGCTGCTTCCTAATTGCAAACACATGCTTGCTCCAGAGCAAGCCGGATCCCTGTCCTGTCTGGTGAGAATTGCATGTGTCACTCCCCACCCCGCCCCCATGCCCTGTTTCTCATCAAGGAAACTGGGGTGTCACACACCAGGGCCCAAGGACAGCTGCCTCACGGGCAAGCCCCTCGGGCGCTGCCAGCTGTGTCTGCCGTGAACCTTTGTAAGTTACAGGGATGGGGATTCGGTTGCATTTTATACTTCTTTGTTACCCACTGCATTTTTGGCGAATGAGCTGGAAGGCTTTCTCCCTTTCCTTCCTCTTCCTGTTAATGTGTTTGCTGTTACTACAGACGGCCTGAAGGCTTGAAGGCACCGTATCCCGCAGGGAGGAGGGCCTGGCTATGGCACATGCTCTGTTCAGGCTCTGTCTGGCTAAGGAACTGGTGCTGACGAGTCCCTGGGGTGCTCTTTGGTGCTGCAGTCCAGAGCCCATTGTCTGGGTGGGAGAGGGTCACGAGCGCAGCGGGGGGGGGGTGGGGCGATGGGGGGAGGGATCCTCCAGAGCCAGAGTGACAGTGCATGTGGGCAGGGAACCTTGAGGCCTTAACCTGAGGAACACAGATGCAATGCTCACCTCCATTGCATTCTTGCACTTTCTGGCATTTGTTCACCTGTTGGAGATTCAGATCATCATCTCTAGGAATCTCTCTCTGGCAGTGTGATCATGCTGGTGACTTGGAGTTTTGTGACTTCAGCAGTCCTCCATAGATGGAACTCTTATCTTCGATGTTGCAGTGCCGTAAACCAGAACAGCTCATTGAGAAAGAAATCTATGCTGTGGACCCTATGTGTTCCTAAAATTCACATGTTGGAGGTTTCAGCCCCAAGGCAGTGTTGTGAGGAGAGGGCCTAACTGGGGGGCTGATTGGGTCAGAATAGCTCTGCTCTCTTGAACAGATTGATGCCAGTTGTAACAGGGCTTGAGGCTTCAAATTCAATCCTTTGCTCTTGTTTTTTTCCCTTGCCCGTCTGCCTTCTGCCGAGGCCCTGTCCACGTGCTAGCAACATGCTTGTAGAACTGTGAGCCACACAAGTTTCTGTTCATTATAAGTAACCCAGCCTTGGGTATTGTGGTATGGCAGGAAAGGGAATCATGAAGACAGCTGACTTTCTCAGACAGCAGGCTTGTCAAGGTGAAACTACAGAGGATAGCAGCAAACCGTGAGATGTTAGAGGAACCACAAGGGAGTCCGGGACGGACTGGATTTCAGGGAACTGCAGGTTGAAAACCTCATGCATCTGGAGCTCTGTGGGTGTTTTCCCTGAGTGTCACATGAAAGATAGGAAAGTTTTCCATATACAGTTGTTCCTCTGTAAAACACCAGTTCTGCACCAGCAGATTCAACCAGCCATGGATTGGAAGACTGGAAAAAAAAAATTGGGCCTGTACTGAATGTGTAGAAACCTTTTATTCTTGTCAATTTCTCCTAAGCAATACTATAGAACAGTAACTTACATCGCATTTATACCGTAGGAGCTAAATATTTAGGAGGATGTGTGTAGGTTTCAGCAAACTCTGCACTGCTTCATGTAACCGATCCCAGCATCTGTGGGTTTTGTTGTCAGCAGCAAATACTTAAAACCTCTTTGCTCGGATTTAACAGTTGTTATGTCTTGTCTTGTTTTTCTCTTTTCTCCCTATACACCTATTTTGTGGGCTTTTTTTTTTTTTTTTTTTTTTTGGTTGTTGTTGTTGTTGTTAAGACGTTTGGGAATGTTGTGAAGTCCTGATACTCCCCCACCCCAGATCCGTTAGCTTGCTTTTGTGGGTTATGACCTCCCAGCACATCAGAGCAGTGCAGTTCTTACATAGGTGCCCTCTGAGGGTGACTTGATGCTCACCTTCCTTCTGTCCCCAGAGCCCAGTCGAGGATCTGGCTTGGGGTCCACCCATCTATATAGCGTTTGTGATCATTTAGACACTTGGACGGGCTGAAGGACGCAGGCTGGATCTGTTGGAGAATTAGCATGGTCTGCGTTTGTCTCGCTATCCCCGGTGACCTCAGCTGGTGCGTCTTTCCTTCCTGTTCTGTGCCACCTGTGCTTGCTGCTTGCCCCATGAGTGAGAGAGATGCTTGTGTGTGCGTACGTGTGTGTGTGTGTGTACGTGTGCAGCTGCGTATGAGGTGTTTGTGCAAGTCAGTGTGTATCTGTGTGTGTCTGTGAATGCATGCATGTGAAATGTGGGTGTGAATCTATGTGAGTTTGTGACTGTATCTGTGTATGATTGTGGGAAGTGTCTGAAAGGTGAGTGCAGTGTGTTAGTGCGTGTGTGAGGTGTGCATTTCTTACTAGTCTGTGTGTGTAAGAGTGAGGTGTGGGTGTATGTATGTATGTAAGTTCACGTCTATCTATATGTGTCTGTTAGAGGTGTGTGCCTGTGTGCATGTGTAAGCTGTTGTGTCTTGTGTATCCATGGAAGTGTGTGTGTGCCTGTGTGCATGTGTAAATGGTGTGGAGCTGCCAGAGAAATAGCCGTCTTCCCAAACATTGCGTTTATTATAACTCAAGATTATTCTGGGGTAAGAAGTGGATTTAAAAGTGTATGACATGGATATGTCATGGAAAACGCAGCATTGAGGTTAATTTTTAGGTTAAGAAAAAAGGCCCCAATGATAGCTCTGGTGTGTTGATTGCAGATCCTAGCCCGCTGTGAGGGGCTACTCTGTTTCTGACCTTCGGGCTGGCTCCTTCCCTCTCGCAATCAGTTGTGCACAGGCCCAGACAGGTGCAGACACAGCACACTCTCAGCCTGCTGTCTTGCCTCCTGTCCGGGTAAGCCAGTTCTCTTTTGCATAGTAACAACTCTGCTCTGCAGGGAGCCTGGGGATGACAGTTGTAGCTGAGTGAGCAGGTAGGGTCAGACAGCTGTGCTGGAGGCATCTGCAGTGTAAGCTGTCTGTTCTAGTGCTATGAGAATCCTGCCCTGGGCTGACGCATCACACCTCCTCCAAGCTGTGGCTCCTGCGGTTTTCAACCAGTCTCATGGCGGCAGGGGGACTCGTTCTAGGGCCACAGGCAATTTTCCCAGCTGTGAACATATTCCTGAAGCTTAATCCTGCCAGGTTGGGCCAGAGGCAGTGGTATGTTCTCCTTGGGGACTGATTGGACAGAATGCTATTAGGAGGATGTACTAATCATGGAATGGAAAACAGGGAGCCATTCAGGAACAGAGATGAATGCATAACATCCAGAGAAGAGTGGAGTGCCTGCAGGAGGCAGGAACTGATGGCCATTCAGTGGCAGCCACTGGTGGGGTCCAGCTTGAGGGCCTGGGGAGCGAGTGCATGGAGTGATTGAGGTGCTTTGTCTCCTTTGCTTCTGGGGCCAGGTGCTCTGGGTGGCCCGTTCTCTGATCTGCTGGTGTCTGTGCATCAGAGCCTACTGCAACTGACACTGAGCTTTGTCAAGTCCGCTCTGTTTTTGTGGATGCAGTGCCAGGCTTACTGCGCAGCCCGCTGATGTTCTTTTATAGCCACAGTGGCATTCCCTGCAGCCTATTGCCTCCTCTCCCAACTCCAGAAGGCTCTGTTCAGAATGGCCCAGTTGTGGAGCATCGCTGTTGGAGCTGCGCGTCTCAGCCTGCAGGTGCTGAGCTGGTTCTGTGGGGCAGGGCTGGCCACACTGTGTGGAAGGTGGTGGTCATCAGGGGAGTCCAAAGAAGTGGATAAAATGCCTGTGGCGTTTTGCTCCAGTTAAAACTTATCAGAGCTCCTGAAACAGGGCTATGCCTTGTAGTGTTTCTTGAAGAAAAGAAAGGAATTTAGCCATGCATATTAAAGAACGGAAATCTGTCATCTCCCAAGTCACTAATTGGCAGCTCTGTGACACAGATTTGAGTAATTAGAGGAGTTGAGCACCAGGCATGTGAAACCTGTGTAAATGTTTCTCTGAGTTCTTGGAAAGAAGTCAAATTCCGAGAGCGTGCAAGTGGGCCATGATTCTCCAAAGTTGCCATAAGCAGAACTGATTTGGTTTGGCAGAAACTACAAAAACAAACACAGGGCTTAGAAAAGCAGGGGTCCTGGGACCGCCACTCTGGCCCCAGAAAAGAGGAAATGCGTCGTCAGTGGTATGGTGGACCTCAGCTTGTGGGACTGCTTCCTCCCCCACCTGATCATTTTAAGATCCTCTGGAATAGCTGTAAACAAAAGCCAAAGCCGCTCAAATGTTGAGCAGCTTCCCTGCCCCCTTCTCTCCCCTTTGCAACTAGCTCGGCCTTTGTTTTCCATTTTGCTCGTTCTCCTCCCCAAGCAAATCTTAATCAGGGTCATTAAACCCAGCCTTGACTTGCCTTCCGTTTCCGTGGATACCAGATGGGATCTCATCTTGTCAAGATGACCCTGTGGGTAGTGGTGGATCTAGGAGCCCTCCTCATCTTGTGGGTGGTTGGCAGATGGGGGTGGCAGTGTTTGCTGTTTCCATGGCTGGTACTCATGCAGGATGTTTCAGGATGTGGGTACCTAGATGATGGTGGCCCTTTCGGGACCATCTCTGGCTCCTTGTGGGAGGGAGAGAAAGTCACTGCTCAGACAGTCACATGCCTGAGCCCACCCTGGCTTATCTGCACTGACCCACAGCGCTAGTACTGGTCAAGGTGCAGCCATGTGCTCTGGTCATGATAGAAGTTGTGTCCTAGAAAGGGCTTGGGCTAGGGCACGTTGGTTCTGCCCTCACAACTGGATTCCAGCCAGCCTCCTGATTAACACTGTGCATTGCAGAAATGAGGTCAAATACCTTGCCAGCCCTGAGACTTTGGGTGTGAGACCTGACCCAGATGTCCACACTGCCTGTCACCTGCTTTAGGGCCCACAGTGGCACGAAGCACCTGGAAGGCAGGCAGCACCATGGCAAAGCAGACCCCCTCCCACACCCGCCAAGAATACCTGTCTCTCCAGAAATGCTGGGTGACTTAAAAGTAATTTAAAAGCACGCTGAATCAGTTAAAATGTGCCTTTTCAGACACTTGGTTCCATTTGGAGATTTGAGAAAATGTCAGCTGAAAATAGTGCAACTTGCTTGTGTCTAACCCTATTTTTTTTTTTTTTAAGTTGGAATGTGAGGTTTATAGAAAGAAGGAGAGAAACAGAAAGATCTTCCAATTGCTGGTTCACTCCCCAAGTTGGCTGCAGTGGACAGAACTGAACCAACTTGAAACTAGGAGCAAGAAGCTTCTTTCTGGTCTCCCACATGGGTGCAGGTCCTTTGTTTTGAAAGTTAGGCTCAAAACCAATAATAAATGGCACTCTGGTGTATCCGATAAAGCTGTCCCCTGCAATGAAGGTGTCTTCCTTAATGAGCACCAGTTTGAGTCCTGGCTGTTGCACTGCCAATGCAGCTCCCTGCTGCATTGGGAAAAGCAGGGGAAGATGGCCCAAGTGCTTCTGCCCCTGTAACGCACGTGGGAGACCCAGATGAAGCTCCTAGCTACCACCTGGCTCAGTTCTAGCTGTTGTGGTCATATGAGGGAGTGAAACCAGCAGATGGACGATCTCTGTCCCTCCCTCTCTTTCTGTAACTCTGCCTTTCAAGTAAATGAATCTTAAGTCCAGTAATAAATGACCAGGGATGATCTTTCCCACCCTCTGCTCCCTTGCTGCTCTATCTCATTTCAATATCCCATGCATTGCGTCCTGGCCTGTGTTCTATGACGGAACACTTAAGGCCATGGTGTTCATAGAAGGTGGAGGCTTGTTTTAGCTCAGGCATCAGGAGGCTGGGACGTCTTAGTGCATAGTACTGGCATCTGCCTTGTTCTGCCCCGCTGACTGCAGAAAGTGGAGGAGCGTGCAGGCGCGTCTGCAGGGCAACCCAGGAGGCGTGGACTAGCTTGTAACAGGCTATGCTCGAGACGGCTGATTCAGTCCTGAGAGCAGTGCATTCATCCCTCCTGACAAACCGACTGACCGTGGCAAGCCCCACACCTGTCAGCACTGTTACCTACACTCAGGATTCAGGAATAGGTTTTTTGGGAGGCAGATGATATCCAGACTTAATAAACTGTTGTGTCATTTGCCCGGAAGCAGAACCAGTCATTTCTAGGGGGAGCAGGGACAGTGAACACAAAGCAAATGAGAGGAGATTGTGGGTACCAGCGGGGGATGAAGACAGTAAGTAACAGGAGATGGATGGTCATGCCAGGAAGGTGGACATGAAAGGCCTGTCTGGGAAGGGAAGGAAGCAGGAATATGGGCCAACGGTACAGAATGGCCAGCCCCAATGTCCGTGACTGGAGGCCAAAGGGTCTTTGGTGGAACTTGCCCAGCAGGAGGTCATCCTGGCTGGTGAGCAGGGGCTCTTTATAATCCATTATAAGGATTTGGAGCATGACCCCAACTGAGCAGGGAGATGACTTGGAGGGTTTTAGGCCAGAGAGTGGCAAGACCTGATGAATCTTTTGAAGAGATCTCTCTGGCCGTGTGCTTATAAGTGATAAAATGTACAGGGCCTGGGCAGGAGGCCTGAGGGAAGCCAGAGGAGGTGGGAGGTGGCTGGAGAGGGAGATGGTGAGGTTGGTTTCAGAGCAATCAGGGGAGTGAGTGCAACATGATGATTGATTACCACCAGACCAGGAGGTGAACCAGAAGACGATGCCACTGGGTGTCTGCCCTAAGAGAGTGGAGTGGGGACAGCGCTACCTTATGTTTAAGGGGTGTCTGTGGTGGAGAAGGCCAAGGCCCTGGGAGAGGCAAGGAGCACACTCAGAGGACAGCCCACAGAAATTATCCGAACGGGGCTTCCAGCAAACCCTAGGGCAGCCGGGCCCCCATGGTGGCCATCTCCAGGCCTCTGGGTGTTGCCCGGGGTCTGATGAGCTCCTGATCCGTTAGAGGCACCTCTCTTTGGTTTCCTTAGCGTCCCAGCAAATTATTTCAGTTTGCAAGCCATCAGCCCCACCCACCATGTCTCTTGGGCTGACAGCTGACACGCTGTCACATTCTTCATCAAAAATTGCCCTTGATTGCCGGCAGGCAATTTCTGAATTACAAACAGCATTGACGCTGTTTATTTGAGGATTAGTGAAAATCCTGTAACTTACCGTGAGCCTGTCAAAAGCAGAAGCAGCTCCATGGCATGAGTTGGTCTTGTACCACTTGTGTTACCTGTAAATATTTAATGCTCTCTTTTAAGCGCTGTTCTTGGACCCATGTATTCTAATTGCCTTTAAGGTTTATTGTCTCAAACCATGTGATAACTTTTATTATGAAAAAAAAAATGCCTGTGGTTTCTTGGCTACCAAGAGGAAGCTATACTGTTCTGCAATAACCGATCGTAAGAGAACATTTTATATACACTGTGAACCTGTATTATGGTACTTTGGGAGCCATAGATCATTTAAAACTGCAGTGTGTGTCATGTGTTATTGAAAAGGGTCATTGACATTATTGGATTTCCTTCTGGAAATATAATCGGTATCCCTGTGACGTCTTTCTGAATCCTAGTATATAAGCCGACCTTCACAATTCATGGGAAGAATCAAACGGCTTGTGTTCTCCAATCCTGCCTATTCAGCTACTGTGCCTCGCTTTCTAAGCAGGTGGTTCCAGGCACAGTTCTGAGCCGTGGCTGGTATTAGGCACTTGGCCAGGGCCTGGGCAAGAGGGCCGTAAGATGTGATGGAAAAGGGGTGCCCCAGAACATCTGAGCTTGCTTAAACCTCTTACACCACAGTACTTAGAGAAGCTTAGGGGAAAATGTAACTATTTGGGTGCCCCAAGTTTTGAAACCCATGCATAGTTTTTTAAAAGCACACACTTTCCATGAAATTTTGAAAATTCTTTCCTAAGCATGGATTTCACTTCTTTTTTTCTTGGCACCAAAATAGGCTTATCGTTGTAATCCATTTTCCACAAACAATTTGAAGTGCCCTTATATAAAACGGCATGGTTATTTACATAGGACAAATCCTCTCGTATACTTTGAATCCACTCCGGATTGTTTATAATACCTAATGCAATGGAAATCCTGTGTAATTAGATGTTATGCTGTGTTGTTTAGTGGATGTTGTGCCCGGTCAGTACCACTACAGCTGAGGTTGGCTTAGCTGCCTACTATACATCAGCGACCATATGACATTTCCCCCTCTCCATCGTTTTTGGTATGAGGCTCCTTGAATTTGCAGTGTGGATCCCAGCGAGAAGAAGGGCTGCCTGTATGACCAATTGTTAGCAGAGCTCCTTTTCTGTTTTGCCTTTTTAAAACACAGATTTATTTCTGTGTTTGAAAGGCAGAGTGACAGAGAGGCAGAGACAAAGGCCGAGATCACTTATTGTATTGACTCATGTCCTCAAAGGCCACAGCACCCAGGACCTGGCCAAGGCTAAGTAAAGCCAGGGGCCTGGAATTCCCTCAGGGACTCCCGCAGGAGTGCTGAGGTCACCTTGGCTGTTTTCCAAGGCATGTTAGCAGGGAGCTGGATTGGAAGCAGAGCAGTCTGGACCTGACCTGGTGCTATGATCATGGGATGCTCGTGCTAACAAGGGTGGCTTGAAAGACAGGAGCCCTGTCGTTTTGCTATCTCAGAGGAGAACTTAGAGGAGTGTCATGGTGCTGCCTTCCTGTTTGAATTGCTGAGAGAAGGCATACATTTCTGAGAGAGAAAAAGGCTGGCCTTCTCAGCCTGTGTGTTTGTGCCAGGGGATGTTTCTTTACATCTGGTTTGCTTCTGTGTTCTGCTTGCAGTTCCGCTGCCATTCTGCCCTCTGTCCAAAAGTGGTTGCATGCCGGCAGCCCTGGCAGTCACCATGGCAACTAGCTTCCAAGGGTATGTGTCATGTCGCAGCCCCTCTGGCAAGATGACCTCCGTCCTCGCCACAGAGGGCACCGGGAGAAGGATGGAGGCCAGGGCACATGATGAGAAATAAGAATGCTCTCAGGGCAGGTGACAGACAGAGCGTGGTTGTTCCCCTGTGGGGTGGCAAGATGCCTGACATCATCTGAACTTGCTTTTCTTCCTAGATGTCCCCTGGCACAGGAGACTGTCCTCTGTGCAGAAGCATTGCTCAGCACCGTGGTGCCCTCACAGGCCCTGGGCCTCTTGTATTCTGCCACCTCTGCCTTGGCCTGGTGCATTTTGCGTCTTTTTGGTGTCTGAGGGCCTTCTCTGGACTCTGGCATGGAGACATTGCATCTTCCCAAGACACAAGACAGTTACTGGGCGTTGTTGTGTGGGATTCTGGTGGACCTGGGGAGCTTTTTTCTGGATTTGAGTGAAGAGCACTAGGTATGGTGGAATCTTCCAGAAGGCTGCTCTGGGCTCAATGGTCTGAGTGGCTGTGTAGGGGTCAGGCGCCTGCTGTGTGGTTCCTCCAGAGTGTGGTAAGGCAGCCGTCCTACAGCACTGCATGGGCCTGTTTACAGTACACAAAGGTCCTCTCTGGCACCCCACCCCAGCCTGTCTCTCCTGGGCCAGTTCCCTCGGCTGCTTTCTCAGCACGGGTTCTGAGTGCTGTCCTGCAGACTGCAAAACCCTCCTGACCCAGACGCCGCTGCCTCACACAATGGAGCAGTGTTGAAACAACGGGGACGCATAATGTGCCCTGCGTTGCCGTGAGTGTAAATACTCTCCGACAAGCAAGCGTTCGGTGCAGCCAGAGTTTGGGTTATGGGCAAGCACCGGCAGCTGTAATTTGTAAGCCCTCGTGGCGTGTGGGGTGTGAATGATATGAATGGCAAGAGCCGACGCTTCGTTTATGTGTGTTTTGTCCCTGTGCCAGGAGGCCACCTCTGTTCTCTTTCATCTTGAGGGGGCAGCACCTGTCAGAAGGGCTTTATTCTTTTGGCCAAAGGGAAAAAACATGTGGTGTAGGTGATTCCTGGGCATGCTGGAAGAGAGGTTTGGGAGGGCGGTGGATAATTTTGTATCAAGTCCTCTGGCTAGTCTGTTACAAATCATAAAACATGAAAATGACAAATGCTGGTGGTGAGCACACCTGTAGGGGAATGCCAGGTTGTGCCCACAGGCAGGGGTTCAGCTGCTTGCCTGAGGCTTTTAGGACACAAGAAGGTGCTGGGGTGCTGCCCACACACCCACCTGCTGGGTTTTGCCTTGGTGGCAGGGCAGTATAATGACAGCTTCTTCGAATTTCTAGGTAAAGTGGGAACTAGCTGCAGACCTGTAAAATTAAGTATTTTTACAAGCAGAGAGGGACAGTGTGGAGAGAGACAGACACTCACCCGGGTGTGAAGGATTACTGGGTTTCTCCCCACCAATGGCACCGTTCACACATTTCTGGCTTCCAGCCAAGTCTTGGGCAGAGGCCGCACGCAGTATGTGGTGATGACTGGCCACACACATATGCCTGGGATAGGCCACACACGTGTGCATGGCTGCCCCTTGGAGGTGCTGTGTCCTACCTTCAGTTTGGAAGCATTTCATGTTGGTTTCTGTGGCTTAGCTTGCAGGGCTTATCCGAGTGTCCCTCCTCGCTAGATGTCCTGTGCATTGTGGCAGTACAAGGAGTGTGCTTCGAGATGACTCGTTTGAGCTACGTTGGAAGGACTGGGTTGGTGTCAGCTAGCTGCTGGCTGAATGTGCTCCTTTTCTTCTGAGTCTCCGCTTCCAGGAGTCCCAAGCTAGGATTTCCTATAAGCGCATGCAGATGAAGCTGACATAAATGCAGAGGTTGCAGCAGGAGGGAAGAAATTCACGGGATGGAATGTTGAAAGAGGCCCGGCTCGGGTGCTTGGAGTACACAGGAATCTCTTGAGAAATACTGACCTCATGCTACTAGGGGCCCTAGATTTGTTTGCGACACACAGACATTATGAAGAAGGGCTGTGCTCACAGGCCTTAGGAGCATGAGGCTGGCCCTGCAGAGCGCCTGCAGGAGGCACCAGGATCTGCCAGGGGGAGGGGCAGAGGGTGCAAGGGGAAAGGCCAGGCCAGAGCCTTCAGGGTGGACTTGGAGCCAGGTGGAATGAGTGGGCTCAGCAGACCTAGGGAGGGCTAGTCTGAGTAATCTCACGGGATTCCGGGTGTAGGGACTACCCCTGGTGGTCTCACCCCTGGCCCTGGGTGTAATGGCCCTGCCCTTGAGAACACGATACAGGAAGTATTGGCAATGGGCCTTGGGATTTCCTGATAGGATGGGGAGGAATCCTTTAGTGTCTATAGGAATTCTCCCAGTCCTGGGAGGGGCTGTCTCTCAGGGATCAGCAAGGCCATGCATCAAAACTCCAAAAATGAGAGAAAACAACAGGGGGTTTGGCTCAGCAGTGAAAACACTTGAGATCCAGGCATCATGTGTCATGTATGTAGCCCAGGCTAAGTGTAAGGTTGGAGGTCATGTTCGGAACCAGAAATCCCCACAAAATAGACTTCAGCTTAAAACGAGCTTTATTGGGAGTGCTCTCGGGTGAGGTTCACTGTAATGCTACAGACAGCAGACCAGGAAAGTTGCGCCAGGGGACTTGAGGGGTTGTTTTTATTAGGGTGCAGTAGAGGTGGGGGTTGGGGAAAAGGAATGTGCCTTCTAGAGTGTCATAGGCTCCCTTCGACCCAGTGGATCTGTACTGCTGGACTGCTGGCCAAGGAGGAAGCTGCCTTCTCCTGGTGCGGCCTTAGCCACCACTCTCAGCCTCCCTCCTAGGCCACCTGGGCTGGGTCTTACACCCAGCTCCCAACTCTGCTGCCTTCTGCAGCTTCCTGCTCACTTGCACCTTGGGAGGTAGCAGTGATGGCTCAAGCCCTTGGTCCTCTCCGCACACATGCAAGATCCAGATTGAGTTTCAACTCCCGAGTCCCAGGTCCTGGCTCTGACACGGTTGTTCTGGACATGTGGGGAGTGAACCAGCAGATGAAAGTTCTGTTTGTCTCTCTTTATATCTTTCAAGGAAAAGAAAGAAAGGAGGAAAAGAAAGAAAGGAAGAAAAGAAACCTTAATGCAGTCAATAATATAAAAACGCCAGGGGTTAGCTTTCTTAGTAGGCTGAACAAAGATGCCAGGCACCCTCAGGAGTAGGACGCTCCCGATTCCCAAAGACCCCTGGGATCCCATGGTCCCTGCTATGTGAGCCCAGGTGCACTGGAAGGACAGCTGGCATCTCTTACTTTTCCCATATCACTACCTAACACGGGGAGGTAGCTAGCAGGTGGGCCGGTGGAAGGTAGGAATAAATGAGTGGGTGTGGCCATGTGCTTCCATTTCTCCACCCATCAGAGAGCTGGTGCCCCAGTCTCTGAGCCAGCCCCTGTTTCTCCGAGTGTTTGCTGCTGTGCTGTGTTGCAGTAATCTGTGCACTGTGGTTCTCTGGAGGAAAGAGCCGCTGCAGCCTGAGCCATCGGAGTCAGTGGCACCTGTCCCCATCTGTCTCATGCAGGGCAGCTGTCGGGGAATGTGTACAGGTGCCCCGGTTGTAGAAACACTGTGCTGTGAGCAGATGGGGCTTTATTCAAGTCCCTTATCAGATGGTCACATCACCAGTGTTGCTGCTGTTCTGAATGTGTTCCCTGAATTCACCTGCTGGAAACTTCATCCCCAGGGCAGCGGCATGGGGTAAGGGGAGCAGGAAGGGGTCAGGCAGTGAACCGGTGGCTGTGATCCTTGCAGGACTAGGTCAGTTATGTGGAGAGGGTTTATTAGGAAATGCGGGGGTTAGTGGGGAGGCTGCTGTTTCTTACTGGTGTTCGTCCTTTCGTGGATGTCATACTGTACACAGCACAAAGCCCTCATCAGGTGCCGGGCCCGTGTGTGCCCTTGGACTTCACAACTCAAGTGACCCAGTTTGTGGTGTTCCCTTATTGCAGCAGAAAATCAGCTAGAATGCAGGCCTATGGTAACCCTGTTTACAGCAGAAAAACAACAACAACGCAAGTGGAAACAGAGTCAGAGCCTAGCGTCGTGCCCAGGTATCAGGTGCCTTTATGCCCTGGACTGTTGTGCTGCTGTTGGAAGAAGGCTTGGCATTCTGTGGAGGAAGGAACAGAAGGGTGCTCACCAGCACCACACGGTTACTCGTTTGGAATGCAGTTGTGTTCCAAGGAGAAGGGGAGGTGTATGTAGGTGAATTGTGTCACTCGTTTAGTTAATTCTGATAGTTATTAGACTCACCCATTTTAATCAGCTGGTAGAAATCTGGCACCATGCTGCGTATCAGGATACAGTTAAAAAATCAGCAATGTTGACTTCCTGATGCTCTCTCAGGAGCTTTTCACTCTCTTATATTTTTAAATTTTGTTTGCATCTATAGCAAGTATGTGATATTCGTGTAATGAGGAAACAATTTTGTAAAGCCGAGTCAACTGTGAGAGGGAAAGTGATGACAGTTTCAAACCACAAACTCCCACCAGGTTGTCCGTTGGTTCCAGGACCCCTGCAGATGCCATGATCTGCAGACACTCAGGTTCCTTAAATGGGACTGTATTTGCAGGGAACTCACACAGTTCTGTTGTATTCTTTAAATCGTCTCTAGGTTACTTGTAATCCTTAAACCAAATCATGTACCAGTAATAGTTGCTACACTGTATTGTTTAGGGAACAGTGACAAGAAGACAACAGGCATACAGTACAAACACACCTCTAGAAGTATAAATACACAATACGTATCAGCAAAATGAAACTTTCAAAAAAAGGTTTACTTGTCTGAAAGGCAGAATTATGCACACATGCAGAGAGAGAGGAAAGAGAAATCTTCCATCTCTTGGTTTGCTCCCCAAATGGCCACAGTAGCCAGGGATGGGCCAGGCTGAAGCCAGGAGCTGGAATGTCATCCGGGTCTCCTACAAGGAGCCCAGGAACCCAAGTACTTGGACTATCTTCCTGCATTAGCAGGAGCTAGATTGGAAGTGGAGCAGCTGGGACTTGAACTGGTCCCCATATCAGATGCCAGCATCTCAGGCTGTGACTTAAGTGCTATGCCACAACACCACCTCGCAATGTTTTTATTTTTTCTTTTCAAATATTTTAATCTGTGATTGGTAGTATCCTTGGATGTAGACCTTGTGAATACAAAGCGACCAATTATGTAGACTTTATGTGTGTCCAACCTGACCTATTAAAGGGTAAGGAGAAGATGTTTGAGTTAAAGTTAGATGTCCATGGTTTGACTGAAAATTTGTTATCGAGATGGTAATTTATTACACGTCACGATGGTTCTGGGAAAACAAGCCATCAGGCGTGTTGTGCTTTTCTCTGTTGTTCATAGACTCGTGTTTATTTAACGGGCAGAGGGGCAGGGGAAGCTTCTCTCCATTAGGTCACCCTTTAAATGCCCATAGAGGCCAGGGCTGTGCTGAGGCCAGAGCCAGGAACTCGATCCGAGTCTCCCGCTCCTGGAACCATCATCACTGCTCCCAGAGTCTGTATCCGCAGGGAGCTGGAATCACCCAAGAACCAGGAGTCAGAGCCAGAAACCGGACCCAGGTTCTCTGATGTGGGCCACTGGCTTCCTTCCAGATAGTGTCTTGGCCAGCAGGCCCAATGCCTGGCCCTCTCTTCAGAGTGTCATCATCTCACATTTCACGGGCTGGAATCTGATCCCTGAAGGCAGGCTCAGGGATCCCGCTGGGGAGGTCCTTCTTCCCATGGGCTGGACATGGCTGCCTTGCTTTCTTGAGCTGATGACAACTGTGCAGCAGATTGTACTTGGCAATGTACTTCCTAAGTCACACGATGCCTGGATATGTAGCTGATGCTGCCTCTGCTTTCACCTGTTCATTGTTCCTCTCTGGGATATGGAGCAATTCCTAATTAGACCACAGGAGCTTAGTCCCTTATAGGGGTCAGAGTTGAACCTCCCTGCCTTGTTCCTCTTGCCCGAGGAGCTGGTATGTGGGATGGTCAAGGAGTAGAAATCTTGTGCTTGCCAGTTCTGCCTCCATCAGTACTTGCCTGGAGCTCTCTTCCCTTGACGTTCTGGGAAATAGTGTAGAGGGACCAGCCTGCAGTTCCCGGCTCCCATAGGGCCAGGCATCTCTGCTTAGACCTCCTGCCATAGGTTGCCCTGTTTTTGTTGGAAACCTACATACTGGTCTGTTTTTTTTTCTTTCTAGAATAGAATAGTTGAGCCTGGGTGATTGATTTAAGGCGAATGTATTTGGCTGACAGCTTTCGAATCCAGGAACATGGCTCTGGCATGTGTTAGCTTCTGGTGGCGATGATGGTGCATGGTGGGAGCTTGCACAGGGGGAGCAGGTGGGCTAGGTTGGCAGAGCAGGGATGTGGGAGGAATCGAGCCCAGGTGCTGGCCTATAGTATGGCCACCCCGTTTAGTAGTAATTAACCTGGCCTCCGGAGAGTGAGAACTCGCTCCGGCAAGGCAAGCGTTGATCTTGTCTTAAAAGCCCCAGCCTCTCACCGCACTGCCTCCTTGGGGACCACGCCTTCACCTGAGTTCGGTGAGGACAAGCCACATTTAAGCCACAGCAGCATCTGGCTGCTCTCTCCTTTCCTCCCTCCCTCTCTTGCTAACTTAAACCTTACCATCCCACCCTTTCTCTCCATCTAACTCTAGCCTGTCTGCACCCATGGGTCTTTTCGACTGGAGCCCCCAGGCTCCTGTTCTGCCTCTGCCGTCTTCGTCTCTCCTCCCTGTTCCTTTCTGACTCAGCAGATGGCCTGTGAACCCAGGCCCTGGACTGCCTCCTCCTTGCACGCCACCACACTTCTATCCACTGGTTCACCGGTTCCACTGCACCACACTTGTGAGAGGGCTCTAAAGGAGGTGGCCACTGTTCTTCTCCTGTGCCAGGTGGCACTTGGTCATGCTAGGCCACCTGCCTCTGAGCAGCTTGAAGCAGCCATACTCTCTCCTACATGCCTTTTCCTCCCAGGAACATGAGGTCATTGCCAAGGCCCTGGGCAAACAGCGCATTTCAGGGGTACCCAGCAACTGTGGGCTGCATCTGGAATGTCCCAGTACTGGAGGCACAGGCCAGTATAATCTCTCCATTGTCATGTGGTGGCACCAGTCAGACTGCTAGGGCAGTGTCCAGTAATCCCAGCTGGCATCCTTTTTTTTTTTTTAGGTCTTGAGTAAAATCCCTGATGGGAGTAACTGGACAGGGATCCTGTGTGGCTGTCTTGTTGGAGGCAGAATTCACTGGAGTGTTGCCTCGGGGGATGGGGGTTGTCATCTGCCCTGGCTGCATGTCTGCCTCCCACCCCAACCGACTGCGTAGCTCAAGGCCCCTCACTCGCACAGAGCCCATAGGTGCCAGGCAGCTGGTATGTTCAGGCCCCTGCCTGTGGAATCAGGTGATCATGTATACAAGCAGCTAATACTTGTGCAGACGTCTCCTTGAGCAAAATGCAAAGCCACACCTGTCAATCCCGTAGGTGCTCTGGCCTTAGAAGTGGCTTCTGAGATGGTGCTGGCTGACGGCATCTCCTGTTGGTGGTGTAGATCTCCTAGGGGTGTCAGAACTGTTTGCACGAGGCAGTGGATCACATCACTGTGAAGACTCCGGGGAAGGGCAAGAATGGGAGACTGCTAGTCCTGTTCAGGGTGCTGTGGTCTGACCCAGTGGAAAGTGTTTCATTTCTGTAGATCAGGATGCTGGCTTGGCCTGGTGCAGGGCCACAGGTCTCCATGACTGCCTCCTTGCTGTGAGTCATTGTGAAGGGTGGGGTGCTAACTGCGTTTCCCCCTCCCAGGAGGTGGGGGGCAGTGTTACTGGGAGCTGGTCTATGTGACTGAGCAGCATGTCACTCTGTATGCATACCACACAGTTTTACCAAACTGCCACAAATTAATCCACCTCTTTTTATTGCACATGTACATTTGATTCCTTGGCCAGGCCACTGAAGATTATTCCTGTTGTGGTGACACTCTTAGGAGCCCTTGGATGCCCCACAGTAGAGCTGGAAGCTGTGGCCAGGCGTGAGAGCCCAGCCCTTCCATATGCACACCGCGCTGAGGATGCCTGCCCTGTTTGCTTGCTCCCACTGCCCAGACAGTCCCAGGAGACCTGCCGAGGACTGTTGTTACACGGCCATGAACTGTGGAAATGACTCATGCTAGCTAGTGCTGGCCACTGACCAGGACCTGGTTTTGGCCCAGAGTCTTCCTACTTGGTCATCCCTTGCACAGCTGGGAGGCAGGCCCAGTGCTCACCCTGCAGCCTTGCCTCCTCTCCCTCGCTCTGTCTCTGGGGTAAGGGAGCCAGGATCTGTTGGTGACTCATCAATGGGGCTGTAGAGAACTTTGAAGTAGCATTGCTACTTTTTGAATTGAAAAAAATATATTTTTTAAGCAAGTTGTTTAAAATCACTGCTTTTGTCAGAGAATGACTGTGAAAATGAATGTTGCTGCAGTGTCCCTCAGTAACCATGGAGGGGTTGGTTCCTGGCCCCTGACAGATGCCAAGTCCACCATTACCTCATGCACTTGATAGAACAGGTGCGTTATTGTCATATAATGTGCCTCCAGTCCCCTGGATTGCTTAGAACACCTGCTGCAGTGCAAGTCCTATGGAAATGGCTGCTTCATTGTACTGCTTAGGGTGTCATGATGCTGTCCATATTAAGTACAGATAGGATGTCTGCTTGGAGCGTTTTCAACCTGTAGCTATTTTAGCCCTCCAATTTGGAGCCAGTGGGTGCAGAGTGCAGAGGGTATTTGTGAACAAATGGAAATAAGAGAAAACGTAAAAGCCTTGTGTTCCTGTGCCCTCTTATATCCTGACGTGCCCCATCAGGTAGCTATAATGGCAGCAGGTTAGGAAATGGCCCCAAAGGAGCCTGAACTGTGGACTGGCTGGTCGTGAGCTAACCGACTCCATGTGGACACCTCACCGAATAAATCATTTGTATGTGGACATAAAGGAGCACTCTCTAAGGAGGGGAGGCAGGAAGAGGATGCTTTAGGGCCTTGGAAAGACACTGTTGGTTGTGTGGGACTCCCATCATGAAGGTGGGAAAGATTTGAGGTTCTCAAGTGCAAGGGAAACTTTCTTCACTTTAGGGTACCTGCATGTTTCTGAGTGGCAGAAACCCATGAGACCCAGTGGGAGAAATTGTGCTGTGCCTATGCATTCTTCCTAATGATTTGGGTCATGTCAGAATGTTTCTGAACCTACAGTGAGCAACTGTTCTGGAGGTAGAGTTCTCCTTGGTCTTGCTAGGAATGCTCCTTATGGGTTCCCCTCATGGGTGGCAGGGTCCAAACACTAGAGTCGTCTCCTGTTAGCACCTTAGCCATTTCTAGATGTGCAGTTTTGTAGGGTTCCGGGAGCAGTCTGCCAGACTCTTTTCATCTTCAGAACTACGATGTTTTATCCATTAAATTGTAACTCCTACTTGTTCTGTTTCCTGTGTCTGTGATGGTGGTGACACAGTGTTTAATGTTCTGTGACTGGCCCCCTCTACCTGGTGTCATGTCCTCCAGGTTCAGCCACGCTGTAGCACCTGACAGCATTTCCTTGCTTTCTAAGGCCATGTCTGTCTGTTGAACGCTGCTGTTAAGAGCACTATGTGGCTGGAGAGTGTAGGGTGAAAAGAAGTTCATTGGTTTCCCAGTTCCAAAGGCTGCGAAGTACAGTATCCAGGTGCCAGCCTCTGGCCAGGGCTTTTTGCTGTGTCCTCCTACAGCAGAAGACAAGACAGAGATCTTCCATGCACTGGTTCAATTCCCAAGTGGCCACAATGGTCAGAGCTGGGCTGGTCCGAAGCTGGGAGCCAAGAGCCTCCTCTGGGGATCTTCCGTATGGCTGCCGAGACCCAAGGTCTTGGGCCATGCTCTACTGCTTTTCTAGGCCACTAGCAGCGAGCTGGGTCACAGGTGGCAGAGCTAGGACTTAAACTGGCTCTCATGTGGAACGATTAGCCTGTCCTGTTCTAATTAGCTCCTGCAGGTCTTATTTCCCGATGCTATTACATTGCAGCCCAAGTGTGGGAGAGGGTGGATATTTGCCCCCAGCAGACTGCACCACATTCCATTGTCTTTACAGATCATTCTCTGCTTATCCATTCCACTGTGTGTGGGCACACCTGGCTGTGCTTTCACATTTTTGAGGATCCTTCATACTCTTGGCCACTACAGCCCACACCATTTTCATTGCATTCCCGCCAGCATTGTGCAAGGCATCTGATTGCTTCCCCTCATCACCATTTCCCATTTTTATAGCCATCCTGATGGTTGCAAGGTGCTGTGTCTCTGCGGTTTTGATTTGCATTTATTTCCCTAGTGATTCATGGTGGGGAGGATCTCTTGTTAGCTGCGTGTGTGAGTCATCCTTGGAGAAGTGTCTGTTCACATCCCTTGCCCGTGCTTGGGCCAGTTCCTTCCACTTTTCTGAAGGCACCTGTGTGGCCCTCACAGGCGTTCACCTTCTTTCTGCACAGGTGCTGTGACAATTCCTTTACTTCTCTAGTGATTCTCACTACCACATTCATCCTGCCTTGATTTTCTCAGTGCATTGCACTGATTCAGGCTGGATGTGGACCACTTCCTCTGGGCAGAAGCAAAAAGGCATTGCTCTTGCTGGTTTTGAGTCTTGTAAGCCTCACCTCGCTCCCAACTTGTCCACTTTCCTTCTCTTTGCTGAGTTCTGTAGTTGAAGTTGTCCGTACGTAAATGGTCTTTGCAGAAACTCTGGCTGTGTGGAGGAAGTGTTGCCCTTAAATCCTTGGGCTATAAACTGTGGTGCTTCTAAAACTAGTCCCTTTCTACCCCCAGTTAAGACTAAATACCTGCATGGCTCCCTTGGGCATTACTCATTTGAGTGGGCAGTTTGGCCTTTAAGGAGGCCAAGTGCAAGTCTCTCCTAAAATTTTCCAAATGAAAAACAGACTAATGGATGATAGGTTACACCAACCAATCAGAGGGCCTTCTGGTGGCTGCCAGTCTTACCCTCACCACCCAAAACCCAAATGGACATGCTGAGGCTCGGCTCTTCTTCCCAGAAGCTGGACTTGAGGCCTTTGGATCAGCAACTTGGCCATGAGGGGGAGGAGAGGGGCTGTTATAAATGCTGAATCCTGGGTTCTACCCCACGCTGCTAGAGTCACTTCACCGAATCTCTTTGGTGTCTGTGTGCTTTTTACAGTGGGAAGACTGACGAGCTGGCCTTGATTGCAGTAGTAGAGTGCACTCCTGGCTGTTGCCCAGGAAAAGCAGCCTTAGGTTCACACAATACTCTGTCTGCAGATGTTTTTATGTTCTTAGCAGCTTTATTTGCAATAGCCCAAAACTGGAAAAAGCACAGATGTCCCTCGGTGGATGAATGAATAAACACACAGTGTACCCACGTAAATGATCTTCTGAAAGAAAGAGGAATGATGGGCCCAGCACAGTAGCCAAGTGGCTGAAGTCCTTGCCTTGCATGTCTGGGATCCCATATGGGCACAAGTTCCTGTTCCAGCAGTCTCACTTCCCATCCAGCTCCCTGCCTGTTGTGGCCTGGGGAAGCAATCAAGGACGGCCCAAAGCCTTGGGACTCTGCACCCACGTGGGAGACCTGGAAGAAGCTCCTGGCTTCGGATCAACTCAGTTCCGGCCGTTGTGGCCACTTGGGGAGTAGATCAGTGGACAGAAGATCTTCCTCTCTGTCTCTTCTCTCTATATATCTGACTTTCCAAAAAAAAAAAAAGAATATTTTTTTTAAAGGAAAGAAATGAGTTATTTCCTCAGGCACCAAGTGAAGTGGTTTTCACAGGCATGATATTAAGTGATTGGTGCCATTTTCCAAAGGTGATATACTGTGGAGCTGTATTTTCCCCAAAAGGAAAAGCTGTTTCTCTCTCTCTCTCTCTCTCTCTCTCTCTCTCACACACACACACACACACACACACACACACACACAAAGAGAATGCAGAAGAGTGTTTTTGGTTGTGAGCCTGTTGCATGTACTAATGTGTTTAAGATAACAGATCCATATGTATGTTTATCCACCAAATCACAACAGTCAATGGAAATGCAAAGCGGCCATGAAAACTGTTTGACCCAGCATTTCATATGAACTCGATGAATTCATGAGTTGATTGAATTCATTTTGTAGAGTATATTCCTCTCCTATGGAATTGTTGGGTCATGGGCTGTGTACCTTTGTGAATCCCTCAAATTTTGGCAATTTTCCTCTGGGAAGTCTGTCCTACTATGCTGCCAACACTGTCTGGGCTGCCTGTCCTCTCCCTGCCATTAGCCGAGCCTGTATGTTCTGTGTTTCAATGCAAGTGATGTCTGCCCGTCACATGTGGAAAGGTCACAGCTCTTTAGTGTTGGGTCACATTTAATCGGTGGGAGGGCTCATGGAATACAAGGGCACCATGTCAGTTGGAACAAATGTCCATCACACAAGTTCAGCAGCATCTACCTTTTCCCATGAGCTGGCCGCAGTCTAGCTGTCAACATGTGAGCTTGCCTGGGGAGCTTGTAGAGATCACAGTTCCCCTGCTACCCTTGGGTTTTGTCAGACTCCATCTTTCCCACATGATTTGACACAACCTCGGGGTCTTGAGTTCTCAGAGTGGCTCCTTTGGCTGTGCCCTCCAGTTCTTGAGGGCCTGTCTTTCCTGAGTAGGCAGCTGGCATGGCTCTCTTGGGGGTCCAAAGCCCTTGGGGACCTGAGTCTTTTTGGGCTGTGCTTATCACCCTGTGCTACAGACCGTGACTTCGGCTGATCCTGACTCAAAGCAGCCTAAGTGAAGAACATGTTCCAGGCTCCTGGGGAGCCTCTCCCCCTATGGAGTCGCATCCTGGACTGCAGCGTTTCCAAGGCAGTTCCTTCTCACCAAGCTGCCATCAGAGTGTCACAACGGACCTAAGACCTAGGAGCAGGAGAAAAGTGTACCGACTTCACCCATTGTATAATGACAAGGATCCATCAGTAAAATGAAGATTCAGAGCCAAGCACCCATCCACCTGGTTGGATAGAGTAGCAGGTTGAGAAAATGTGACAAGACAGAGGAAATTTGGGACAGGAGAGGGTGTGTGGGGAGGCAGCTATGGAGAGGTGATTAATTAAACTCACACTTTGAGTTGTTAAAAACAAAGCTAGGATGGGCCATTCTGTGTAGCAATCTTCCACAGTAACAGAACCAGGCATTCAGGAAGGGTCCTCCCCCCTCTGCCGAGTGAGTGGTTTTTGTTTTTCAGACCTTCTCTCCCTGAAGTCCACATGGTGCTAGGCTTGGCATGTGTGCGGGTAAATATTTGAAACAGGGCCGAGGCCCATTTCAGGGACAGTGTGGAGGAGTGGCGTGTTTGCAGGCTGTGAACTTGACTGTGGCACATAACCAAACAGCACACCAGCTGGACCAGGGTGTGAGGCCCCAGTGGCTGCCTGCCCTTTGGATTTGGACACCTGTTGGGCCTGGCTTGGAGGCATCCAGCTGCTGGCTAGCTGCTTTTCTTTCTTGTCTAGGCGGGGTGTGTGGTTCAGTGGCTTTCTATTTTCTGTTTGCCTTTTTAGGATGATGAGCTCAGCAACTCTGTGAGGTGAGGCCGCAGACATGCTCCCAACCTGGGTGTAGGTGCTGTGCGTCCTCCAAAGAGTAGGTGCTTCTGGCTGTCGTGGGGCTCACCCTACTCAGCCATCATATTGTTGCTGCCACCTCTGACTAGGGAGCTGGCCTTGCTGCATAGGTTTGACCTTACCAATGATGAAATTCCATTTCAATACATAATAAATATGCGTAAGTGGAATATGCATGGAAACCCCAAGCCCCACCTTCCGCACATGCACACTCAGGAGGGCCAACCGCCGGCAAAGTCCCAGGTTCCTCTTCCTGACTTCGGAAAGTCAGGCTCAAAAGGGGGGAGACTCCACAGGGGGGAGGGGACCAGTTTTGAGGGCTGGCCCTGGCCAGCACCCAGTGTATGGTCCCCACCAAGCCAAGGTCTCCTCCCTACACTCTTCATTTAGAATGTAACCATGAGCCCCAGGTGTGCACTTGGGCACCAAGACTTGGTAAGGATACATGGTGTATGGAGAGGAGAGACTCCTTCTGGAAAGAGTGAGAACACCTGGTAGAAGAAGCTGGAAAGGACTCCATAACAGCTTCCTCTATCCCACACAGGCCCCTGAGGCACAGGACGAAACATGGAACGGAGGAGAGGGAGGTTGGGGGTGAGAGACCGACTTCTGTTGAGTCTGGTGTCTGTGTTTAGAGCTTCTTTTCCAGCCTGCACACTCTATCCATCCCCATCTCCCAGAAGAAAGAGTTCTGTCTTTGGACATGCCACTGGGGCCAGTTTGCTCTGCCTAGAGTCTTCCTTCTTCCCTCTCCAGCATCGCGCACACCAAGGTGTCAGCCCTTTACACATCTGCTTGGGGAAACAGCCCCCTCTGTAAACTCATGACCCTCAAGGAAAGGAGCTCATGGTGCCTGCCCACTCTGTAAGCCCTGGGTACTGGCCCCCCACCATGTTTCAGCAAGCCTGTAACTGGCTGCACTAAACTTGGAGACCTCAGTCACCCCTTTGAGTAGGTCTGGGAGGACACATATCGAAAGGGAGAAAGTGGTTTCACAAGAATTTGCAGAGATAGCATGGACGATTTGATTCAGGCGTGGTTCAGTTCTGCATGAGTCCTGGCCAGTGCGGACCCTGCATGTGCAGCTCTGGTGTTTCAGGGATCCCAGGCTTCAGCAGGCCTCCAGCCTTGGTTCTTTGCTCTGAGTCTGCCTGCATTGCCTCTAGAACTAGCCCCTTGTGACTGCAGCAGGGGCTCTGCGTGCTTCCTGGGCTGTGAGTGAGCCTGTGTGTGACTTAGGCGTGATGAGTGAGAAGCTGATGGGGGCAAAAATGCTTTAAATGCCGAACGGGAGCCCACCTGCAGCCTACAGAAACAGGCACATCCACGCCGAGCTGAGTACCCATGTCACAATGCCATGATCGATGAGTTTAGTGCTTCTGGCTGTGAAAATAAAAAGGCCTCAAAGAAAAGCTTGGAATCAACCATGATTTATGAGTTTACGAGTCTCCCTTAGGGTCAAACAATGAATTGAAAAATGGCCTGTTTTGTAGGAGGACAGGAAAATAAGAAGTGCCTGATGATATGATTGCTAACTTAATTCTTTCAATGCATTCTCTTCTTTTAAGGAGATGCTTCAAGGTAACATGACAAAGGAATTAGTTAATAGCCCCCTCTCCCCCCCAAAAAGCTTCATAGTTAACAGTGAAACATTTTCTGATACCTGTCTAGCAGTGGCTTAAATTGCTCTGCTATGGTCAGCATTTAACCTACAGTAATGTCACCTTCAAATACCCATGCTTGTATTTTCGCTAAAGTGTTGTTCTTCATATTGTAGAAATCAAACAACATAGAGTGATTTCTAAGGTGTTAGGGGATGGGTGGAAGAAATTCAGACATGACTGCTAACAGATGAAGACGCTATCCTCCTGTTGAAAAAACCACAGTTGCAGCCAGGTGGAGCATTTTTTTTGTGTGTGATAGGTTTTTTTAAAATTATACGATTTGTTGAGATTTTACCATTATTTGAAAACTAAGGAATCTTTAATCCCATTCTTTCCAAGATACTTTCTCCTGTTTTAGTTGTTTATTTTAAAAAGTAAGCTAGATTTTGGAGGCAGGGGTGTTGAACAGCAAGTGTTTAATTGTGTTAAAGTGATTCTGACAAATGCCCAAACTCTTTCCCTTTCAAAGTGGACTGCTGGTGTTTCCAGTTGTTGCTGTGGAATTATCCACCTCTTCCTTCATTTCCAGCAATTTCTGCTTCTTGTGTCCCAGGGCTTTGTTTTAGGTGTTACACGTTTCTCAGGCATGGCAACATGATTCTTTTATCATCACGACATACTCTTTGTTTCCAGCCACACATTTCCCCTCATTCTCCATGTTTTGTTTCCTACTGGAAACCTTCTTCATGGTACTGGATCTTCTCATGTGATGTGTTGCTTTGAATCTGAAGTGTATCACTCATGGGGATTGGTTTCAGCTTCCACAGATTTGCTTATTTGAAAGGCCAAGAGAGACAGACAGAGATGTCCTAGCTGCTGATTCACTGCCCCAAGTACCCAGAGCAGCTGGGGCTGGGCCTGGCTGGAGCCAGGAGCTGAGACCTCAACTCAGGTCTCCACGTGGGTCTCCCTACCCCAGCTACTGAAGCCATCAGCTACTACCTCCCTTGGATTCCGGGACAGAGTTGAGCTTGAAACAAACATTCTGGAATGGGGCTACAGACATTCCAAGCAGTGTCCTAAGTATCCCAAATTTCTAACTTTGAAGGGAACAGCTTATGAGAACGTTTGATTAATTTTTCCAGTCTGTTTTCCCAAGCTTTGTGTTTTGATTTGTCATTTTATCTGTTTACTATTAATTCAATTACTAACACAGTTAAGCTTTACTTGAACCATATTGATACTTGTTTTCTGTATGTGTAAGTATCCTTTCTGTCTCCATATTTCTGACTCATTTTATGCAATAAATGTTCTTTGTATACTTACAAAATCTCCTTATGATCTGTGTGTGTGTGTGTGTGTGTGTGCACTTGCACACACACCCGAGAGTATTTTGAACTTCTGGATGAGTGAAGTAAAAACAGATTTATTGTGATGTAGAGGAAGAGTTGAACTGCACATTTACCAGGGTCCTTTTGAAGGCTCCTGGAGAAAGCACGTTCTGAAAAATGATGGCTTTCATGGTTTGCACCAAACTAATTAGTGTGTCTTTTAATTCCATTTTCAGCGACTTTAAAAATAATATTTATTTGAGAGGGAGAAGGAGAGACTCTCTTGTCTCCTGATTCACTCACTAACTGCCCCCAACAGCTAGAGCTGCACCTCACCCATGTGGGTGGCAGGGGCCCAACCACTCGAGCTACCATCTGCTGCCTCCCAGGGCGCGCATGAGCAGGAATTGGACATGGAGAAGAGCTGGAACTTAAACCCAGATCCAACACACACACACACACACACACACACACACACACACACACACACACACACACACATTGATAGTTAGATAGGTAGATGCAAACTGTTTTCTGAATAGTCCCACCTTCGTTTTATAGTTTGATAGTATGCACAAGCTTTAGTGCTGGACGTTTTCTTTACTCTGCATCTCCTTTGAACTGCATCACGAGTTCTAAGTCTACCAAATAGCTTTGTGATTCAGGTGTCATTAATGCATTCATCTTAAAACAAGTCAGGGCTGGGTGCGGTGGCCTAGCAGCTAAAGTCCTCGCCTTGTACACGCTGGGATCCCATATCGGCGCCAGTTCTAATCCCGGCGGCCCTGCTTCCATCCAGCTCCCTGTTTGTACCCTGGGAAAGCAGTTGAGGACAGCCCAAAGCCTTGGGACCCAGTGCGCTGTGTGGGTGGGAGACCTGGAAGAGGCTCCTGGCTCCTGGCTCCTGGCTTCAGATTGGCTCAGCTTCAGCCTTTGTGGCCACTTGGAGAGTAATCAACAGATGGAAGATCTTCCTCTCTGTCTCTCTTCTCTGTATATCTGACTTTACAATAAAATAGATCTTACAAAAAACAAACAAACAAACAAAAAAAAAAACAAGTCAATATAGAGTTGCTTCGCTGCCCTCCAATATTTATCCTGTCTTTTGTGCTAACTCCATAGTCATTGTCTTTATGCTCGGGTAATTGTACACTTACCTTTAGGCTGCTCTTGTTTCTCTTGCTTTGTGTGAATTAGAATGTCTGTTGATATCCTTTCCTTTTGTGCTGTGCTTCTGGTCTGTTTCTTGCAATGCAGTTGCTAAAGACGGCTTTTCTCATGTTTTGTTTACCAAGGAATACCCTGATGTCTTCATTTCTGAAGCATGTTGGGCTTGGTACAGAGTCTTGGTTGAGCCTCTTCTCTCAGCACAGGGAGTGTGTCCTGTGGCGGAGTTCTGATCAGAAGCCAGCTTGCAGTCCTGTGCCAGCGCAATGAGTCACCGCCCTTGTTGCTTGCACGATTCGGCCTGATTCTTTAGCGCTTTGCTTTTGCTTAAGGTGAATACCTTGAGGTATATCCTGCTTGGAGTGCCTTGTTTTTCTTCAGTGTGTCTATTAATGCTTTTATCAGATATAGTGTTTTCATTTTATTTTATACATAATTGTACATATGTATAAGGTATAGGCCGATATGTGGGTACAGGCTTATACAATGTGTGTGATTAAACCAGGGAGTGAGCGTGCAGCTGCCTCAAATGTGGATTGTTCTTTGTCTTAGGAATATTCAAAATCCTTCTCTTTTAGTTATTTTGAAATGCAATGAAGTATTCGTTGCACTCTCTCTACAGAATTGTCTCAGCTAGTGGTCATTTTGTACCCATTAACCAGCTTCTTTCTGTTCCCCAGGCACTCTTCTCCCAGCATCTGGTGAGCAGTATCCTTTTCCCTACATCTTTTTAAAAAGAAAATTGGATTTATTTTTATTGAAAAGACAGATATACAGAGAGGAGGAGAGACAGAGAGGAAGAGCTTCCACCCGTTGATTCACTCCCCAAGTGGCTGCAATGGCCAGAGCTGAGCCGGTTTGAAGCCAGGTGCCAGAAACTTCCTCTTCCGGGTCTCCCACCTGGGTGTAGGGTCCCAGGGCTTTGGGTGTCACTGACTGCTTTCCCAGGCCACAAGCAGGGAGTTGGATGGGAAACGGGACCACCGGGATTAGAATCGGTGCCCATATGGGATCCTGGTGTGTTCAAGGCGAGGACTTTAGCCGCTGGCCACTGCACCAGCCCTCTCTAACTACATCTTTGATATCAGCACATTCAGCTTCCTTGTGAGGGCGTGGGTATTAGTCTTTCTGTGCCTGGATAATTTCCCTTAACAGACTGTCCTCCAGGCACATGCATATTGTCACACATGACAGGATCTCATCCTTGCTTAAGGCTAAGTAACATGGTGTTGTGTATATATGCCACGTTTTCTTTGTCCGTCCATCCCTCACAAGCACTCTGCTGGATTCCGGGTCTTGACTAGTGTAAACAGACCTGCGGTAAACACGGCCGAGCAGACGTTTCGCGGACATATGGATTTCTTTGTATACATTCCCAGGAATGGGGATTCTTGGAGCACAGGGTCGTTCTGGTTCTAGTTTTTTGAGGAACGTGACTGTGGCAATGCACATTCCCATCAGATTTGGGAGGGTTTTGATGATGGTTCCTTCACGCTTTTTTTCCCTTTCTCCTGCTCATGTCTATGTGCTGGTACTCCCCGACATGTTTTCATCGTTCTGTTCTCACTCTCCTCAACCTGGATAATCTCTATTGCTCAGTCTTCTGGTTCACCGATTTCTTTCTTCTGCCACCTCTTCCCTGTGGGACGCATTTGGGGAGTCCGAGTTATTCCACTTTCAGCTCTAGCATTTCCATTTGATTCCTGTAGTCTCTCTATTGGTGTTCGCTGTTGGCTGTTATCATTTCCATTATTTCCTTAGATATCCCTTCTACAGTTATTGGGACCTGTATAAATAGCTTATTCAGAATCTTTGTATGAAGTCCAAAATCACGGCGCATTGGGGGTCATTTTCTGATGGCTGTTTATTTTTTACTCCTATGTGGGTGGCTTACCTCCCTGCTCCCTTGTGTTTCTCGTTACTCTGCTAAAAATGGTCATGCTAGATAATGATGTTATAACCGTACAGGGAGCAAAATGCTGCGCCCTGCAAAGTTTAATCCCGTTTTAGTACTGGAGGGTGTTGTTCTTGTAATTCTTCCTTTTTTTACTAGCTTTCCGTTACCAATCCTGTGGTTTCTGTATTTGCTATCAGGCGTGACCTGTGAATTCTTTGCTATGTGTGTGTGTGTGTATGTATGTATGTATGTATGTATATTATTTTTATTTTATTTTATTTTTAATTCTTATTCTCAACCTGAATTCCTTGGGGGGGGGGGTGTCCCTTCTGAGCCAGTGTGCAATTGTCTCTGAAGATTTCTTTCCACTCTTGGCTCATGTGCCTTGTGCTGAGGGCGTCTGGGTGGGACCTCGGTTGCTCTGAGACAACCTTGGCTTTCGCATACTGATCGCAGAGTCCCACTCACTTGGACATGAGCTAAGGGCACCTTCTGCTTGTGCACGGTCAATCCTGAAAACAGATCAGAGCTTTGGAAGTTTCCTGGCTCCTAGAATGCTCCTCACAGGTTCTCTGTGGGCTTAGGGTTCCCACACTTGCAGCCAGCCACAGCAATAGGCATCTGAGATGTTATAGCAGTTTGTTGTGGTTTTGGTGATGCCCCTGGGATATCTACCCCCCCACCCCAAATTTCTCCCCGGCCTCAGTTGAGCTCTCTGAGTCAAATCTAGAGATTTCCCCGGGTGCTGCAAGTACAGACAAGATATTGACTGACCGTGGGGCTGGCACTTCTTCCAGAGCCCCAAGAGCTGCAACTCTCTGACTGCCAGACTGCTGAACCAGGAGGGAGGGCAACGGAAGTGGCCCAGGTTCCTTTTCACAGAGCCACTGTGTGCCAAGCTTCCTTTGGTAGATGATTTCGCCCTCATTCCACAGCTCTGGTTAATTCCCACAGTGGCAATATTGTCAGTCTCAGCTGTCTTGACTGCATTTTTATTGTAGAGGAGGATGCATGTTCACCTGCCGCTGTGGAGGTGGAGTTTCCTGAGTGCCGGGCTTCACTGTGAGTGAAGTGCACTGGAGATACACCCATGTCTGCGCGGCGGCCGTGCATGTATGTGTGTGCAGATTTAAAGTCGAGAGCTTGTGGTGGAGTTGTAAGGTTGGCAGCTTCCGTTTATTCTTTGGGAGGTGTCCACACACCTTTAGAAGTGGGTGTAGTCAGGGGATTGAGGGATCCCAGATGTGAGAGCGGTAGAGCACGTTGGTACTCTCTGGTGATTTGGGGATCCTGTGATGTAGGGGCTCTTTATTATAGCATCTTCCATTGCTGTCCCACACCAGGAGCAAGCGTTGAGTCTGAACTGCAGCTTTCAAACTAGGAGCTGCGAAGTGTGATAGTTCCCATCACCATCGATGGTTGTTGATTCCGCAGGGATCTACCCAGTATCTGCTGCACTCTGGCCAGTGGTTACAGTACACACACTTTCTGGGGTAAGGCAGAGCATGAAGAGGTGTGTGTGCATAGATCTTGCTCTCTCACACACACAGGCACACGTGCTGTGCCCCGAGAGAAATGCAATCAAAAAGAAAGCAGGGTGTGAGCGGGCCGAGAGATCTTAGGTGTTTGGGGCAGTCATGCTTGAGCCAGAGGTGGGAGAGGAGGGAGGAACAGGTGCCAACTCCAAAAGGGGAAGGGCCAGGATTGGATCCCAAAGAGAAATACATGGAGAGAGAGTGCAGACCTGGAAGTACAGTGTGTATATGCAGAAAGTACTGTCTGCATCGTGTGTGTGTGTGTGTGTGTGTGTGTGGGTGTGTGTGTGTGTGGGGGGGGGGGGTGGGGGTGTGTGTGGGTGTGGGTGGGTGTGTGGGTGGGTGTGTGTGTGGGTGGGTGTGTATGTGTGTGTGTGTGTGTGTGTGTGTGTGTATGTGGGTGTGTATGTGTGTGTGTGTGTGTGTGTGTGTGTGTATGTGGGTGTGTATGTGTGTGTGTGTGGGGGTGGGTGTGTATGTGTGTGTGTATGTGTGTGTGTGTGGGGGGGTGGGTGTGTGGGTGTGGGTGTGGGTGTGTGTGTGTGTGTGTGGGTGTGGGGGGTGTGTGTGTGTGTGTGTGGGGTGTGTGTGTGTGTGTGTGTGTGTGTGTGTGTAGGAGCCAGAGAAGGGCTCTGTCTTGTTCTCTGAGTAGGAGGGAAGATACTGGAAGCTGCTGAGTTCAGAAGCATTTATTCAGTCATTCTCTCACTCCCTGGGCAGTCCTGGCGCCATGCTCCAGGTACTAGAGAACGGGCTGTGAACAAACCTCCTGCTCTGTGCAGAGAAAGAGACTCTGAGAATGTGCAGGAGGAAAGCGCACAGAGGTGTGGGTAAGGAGTTGTAGGGGAGGACTCTGTGCACATAGGCAGCGGGAGGCATTTGGCATTTTCAACTGGACCTGCCTCAAGGCAGTAGCATTTGATAGACATGCAGAAAATGTACATGCATTCCTAATTTAGGTTTGTGAATTTTATTAAAAGATTTATTTATTTTACCCAAGATTCAGTTACACAGAGAAAGGGAGAGACAAAGAAAGATTCTATCCACTGATTTGCTCCCCAAATGGCTGCAATGACTGGAGCTGAGCCAGTCGGAAGCCAGGAACCAGGAGCTTCTTCCAGGTATCCCATATGGGTGCAGGGTCCTAAGGACTTGCGCCATCCTCCGCTGCTTTCCGAAGCCATAAGCAGGATGATGGATGGAGTAGAGCAACCAGGACTTGAATTGGCACCCTTATATGGTACGTCAAGCAGAAAATTAGCTTGCTATGCAACTGCACCAGTTCCAAGTTTCATTAATTCTGACATCATACACACACCCACCTGTCGAGCAATAACCTCAGCGTTCTGCTTGCCAGGCCTGGCCCCATAGCTCTCAAGCCCTTCCCCCTCCCCCAGGGTGCTGCAGTGACTTCACTGTTCTTGGAACTTGGTTTGAGTGGAGCCCTCTAGAGACTGCCTTGTGCCCTTGAACCACTGCAGCAGGTGGTAGGTTTGAATCCTGTGAGAGGCTTGTTGGCCTTCCCTACGGAGAGCAAATAGGATCGAGTGCCGTGAACTTGAGGAGGTCTACCTGTGTGAGCCACAGTTGTGTCCTGCAGAGCTGGGGGCAGTAGGGACCAGGGTACTGGACAGAAAGGGCTGGATGCATTTTGGAAAAGAGGCAAATAGCATTCCCTGATGGATTGGATATGGGGTATGAGAGACAGGTGTTGAAGATAGAGCCAGCATCTGTGGAGTCAGCACTGATGAGGTTGGGCAGACCACAGGAAGCAGGCAGGTAGAGGAAGGGGATTCATGCGTGGGCACACCTAGTGTGGTTTGCCTCTTATCCGTGCCAGCAGCGGGGCCAGCAGCTGGGTGAGAACATTCCATTAGCTATCAGAGAGCACTCCATTCTGGAAAGATAGCTTGGGAGACGCGGGTGCTGTGAGGTCATCTCAGCCAGGTTATCTGGAGGTCAAGGACTGAGAAGGAAGGAAGAAGAGCTTCTTTATTGAGAGAACTGGTGAGGGGGTGGGGCGGGGCTTGCGGGGAGGCTGAGGCAGGAGAACCAAGCACTGAGGAAGAGGCCATTAAGAAGATGTCGGCATTAAGTGGGCAGTGCCAAGGCTGCCGTGGTAGCTAAGCTGTGACATCAGCATCCCATATGGATTCCAGTTTGAGTCCCAGCTCCTCCACTTCTGATCTGACTCCTTGTTAATGGCCTGGAAGGGAGGGAAGGATGGCCCTAGTGCTTGACCCTTGCACCTATATGGTAGATAGATGAAACTTCTGGCTCCTGGCTTCCACCTGGCCCAGCCTGGTCATTGCAGCCATGTGGATAGTGAATGATCAGACGAAAGATTCCTGTCTCTCACTCGCTCACTCCCTGTAACTTTGATTTTTAAATATATAAAGCAAATGTTTGAAAGAGAGAGAGAAGTACTGTGGCAGGGTCCTGTGAGCCATAGGAGGCTGGCTGCATCCATATTTGTCCTTGGGGTACCCTCTGGGCTTCAGAGGCATATATGCTGCTATGCATATTTTGAGAACAAAGATTTTCAGCTTGAGAAGGCTGCCAGTCACATTGGGCAGGAGTTTGAGGCCTGGGAGGTGGCCAGCCGGAGACCCCTGGAGGGATGGACCCACAGGAAGGCGGACACACCACATGTCAGCTGGCAGCTGTTGGCACTTGGACACAGGTGGGGCTCTTCCTGGAGGACGCTGGCATCAGAGCAGCAGGGACCGTGAGTGAGTCACAGGCACTTCTTTCTGGCATCTGGGCTGTCGAATTGTGGGACTCCTGTCCTTTGTCCACATCACCCATTCTGCCAGCCTTCTCTTCAAGCCAACATTGATTATGAAGGCATCTGGGAGCTACATGACACCACCTTTCCTGTACAGCATTGTGTCTATTGTGTTGGGGACTTTCATAGTGTGACCAAGTTACAGTGAGGTCACCAGGGTGTGACCAGAGTCCTAGGAGAAGGGGAGATATGTACACATACATACGCAGAGGGAAAAGGCGGCTCCAAGACACAGGAAGACATAGTGGCATCTACAAGTCAGTTAGGAGAGTACATGCATTACAGCCCAGGAGGAGCTAGCCCTGCCCGCTTCTTCATGTGGAACTTCCTGTTCCCAGAACCCTGTAAGCCCCTCAAGATCTGTGTTATGTCAGCCCCAGGCAACTAATGCAGCAGCCACCTTAAAGATGTCACTGCTACTGCCCTGGATTCTGTCAGACCTTTTACCCCCATGTATTCTCTGGGGTCAGGGAAGGCTGTCTGCACCTGCCAGCAGGTCGGGCATCTGGGAGGAGAGGAGTAGATTCCAAGCAATCAGAACCACACCCTGGGATTTCACCGTCTCCACCTTGAGATATCTGTGCCAGCCCCAAATGCCCTCAGCAGGGCCTGCGCCCTCAGGGTACAACCCTAGCCCTAAGATTCAAAATAAAAGGGGTGCCTTCTTTCATTACCTTGGAGTGGTAATGAAAGCCATTTAAGGGCTTAAAAGGCAACCTTCCCCCTTAACTAGAAAATTCCCAGCGCTTCAAGGTGGAAAAGCCACCCTTTTGTATATATGGAAATAATATGCTGTTTAGCCAGCGGGAGAGGCACAAAAATTCAGAGGATCTAACTGGCATTGGTTTGCTCTGTTGTTGCCAGTTTCGGGGCAGAAACAAGCAGTCATGTTCGGGAAAGCAGACTCCAGGCCCTGCTGCCACAATGAAGGGCTTGGGCTCTCACCTTCCCAATTGCATGTGGGGAGGGGACAGAGGGGGCTGTGCGGTGCTGGCCGCCCAGCCTTGCCAGTCCTGCTGCAGTTGGCTCCAGGAGCTGTAGATATTGAGAAAGAGAAGGGCTGTGAAAGCCCCCAATTCACCCGCCTGTATCTCTTCCCCTTCAGGCAAATGCTCCCCTGGCTCCTGACTGTGATTTTTGTTGAGGTTCTGGGGGCCCTGTTAGCAGCAGAAGGTAAGAACACGCTGTAGCAAGGTGGCATTGGAGCAAGTAGGGCTAGCGCAAGGACTTCATGGAGAATTTGATACTCTTGCTACAAAAGTGGAATCAAAAGAGGTCGAGTTGATGAGGCATGCGGTGATTGCATTTGCACAGTTGCTGAGTTTTACTTCGTGTTTCCAAAGCAGAATTAGACCAGCCCTTCAAGTCATGCAGAACCAGGGGATAGAAAAAGCAAAAGTGAAAACCGACATATTGTTCAGAGTATGCTGCCAGTTAGATCCCAGCTACCTCACTAGAATGCTAGACAGCTTTTTTTGTAGCTAGCAGTTAAAACAGACAGTACAGTGCTTTAAGAAGCCATCACCCAGCAGCAGGATGGAGAGTCTTTTTATTATGGTAGTTTTGCCAGCTCCCTTCCCGGACGGGGTGGGGGCTCACTTGGGGGAGGGTTTTCACTGCTTACCTCTATTTCTGCCCCATGGCTGTTGGACTTCTTGCCTCACAGTTGCCTTTTGACTTGATGTGTTGAGGAGGGTAGCCCCTGTTGTGGAATGCTTGAGTGCTGTCTCCACTTACCAGCAGGCAGGTGGATGTGCAGTGCAGATCGGCGTCAAAGCCAGCTTGCCCTGGGCCGGGTGCAGTGGCCTAGCGGCTAAAGCCCTCGCTTTGAACGCACCAGGATCCCATATGGGCGCCGGTTCTAATCCCGGCAGCTCCACTTCCCATCCAGCTCCCTGCTTGTGGCCTGGGAAAGCAGTCAATGACACCCAAAGCCTTGGGACCCTACACCCAGGTGGGAGACCCGGAAGAGGAAGTTTCTGGCTCCTGGCTTTGGATCGGCGCAGCACCAGCCGTTGCGGCTCACTTGGGGAGTGAATCATCGGACGGAAGATCTTCCTCTCTGTCTCTCCTCCTCTCTGTATATCAGACTCTGTAATAAAAATTTAAAAATCTTAAAAAAAGGAAAAAAACCCAGCTTACTCTGTAGGAGGCTCCTGTGTGCACAGAGGCCCCCCTGGTAGGTTAAAGCAACTGCTTTCTTTCTCAACTCCTGGAAATTAGCACTTTTCACAAGGAATACCACATCCAAGAACTCCAGGCTTTGGTGAATTCCATACCCTCGCTAATTAAAAGGAGACTGCTTTGAAGCTGTGGGAATACTCTGGAGACTGGCTCTAATTGCCTCTCAATAAGCATGCTGATTCAGATAAACAGGTAAAGGAGATGAATGGACTGAGAACTCTGAATAAGAAAACATTGTTGAAAAGAAATGCAAATGAAAGCCAGGACACATCACGGACTCCAAGGGCACACAGGTTGAACATCATTAGGACATTGTTGATGAATAGTTGTCTCTGCTGATGATGATAAGAGAAATTATTCCCTTGAGAGCCCAGGAACCAGAACAGACACACTTGCGGTTTGCAGACACGTAGTTCTCATAGCGTATTGCTGTCGTAAGTCAAGATGCCACATTACAGGTTCATATGGAGAGCAGGGTCGCAGAAGAGTTTCCCCTGATGAGTCTGCAGTGTCAAGTTATTAAAAATGTGTGTGCATTTGAGTGGCTGCCTCCAGCTGCTGCAGGCCCCAGGTGTAAATCTCACACTGCTAAGAAGCACTATCTGTATCCACAGGGAATCCTTTCCACCTATGCAGGGTGCTCTAAAGTACTTCCAATAGCATGCCATACGTTTCTTCTAAGGGCTAATATTATCACACCTATGACAGTTAAAGTAGGATCCATCTAACACCCCATGGTTCTCTGAAGTGTTTTCCCTTCTACGTCTTCATCGGCATGCAGCATGACTCTGAATAACCCACATTCAATCCAGTGAACCTGGGTTGTATTCTGTTCATATGGTTGCATCCATGCTTGGCTTTGGCACCATTCCCAATGCTTGTGCCTTGAAGACTGTTAATTGTTACCAAGGCAGGGCTATCCTACAACTATTCTTCAGCTGTGATTTGGGTAAAGCAATTGAACAATGTGGAACGGATAATTGTCTCCCAGGAAGCTTTTTACTTTAAAATAATTTCAGATTTATAGGAGAGTGGGATAACCCTTCTACCCAATTTCTCCCACGTGTCAACGTCTGAAATGTGCTGGTGGGGAGGAATGATCTCCCATCTGCTGGATCACCTTCTAAATGGCAGGGGCTGGGCCATGCTGGAATCGCATCTAGACTTCCCTCAGTGCTGTAGGGACCCAAGCACTTGGACCATCTTCCACTGGTTTCCCAGATGCACCAGAGGCTGGATTGAAATGTAACAGACAGGACTGAGACCTGTTGCTCATACAGATGCCAGTGTTGCGGTCTGAGGCCCAACTTGTGTCACAGTGGTGCCTGTGCCCCCACCCCACCCTTTCTCCGCACCTCCCACCCCACCCCTCCCCTGCTGCTCCCACCCCACCCTTTCTCCACGCCCCCCACCCCACCCCTCCCCTGCGCCCCGCACATAGAAAGTCTATTTTTGACACAGATGAAACCTTTCATGTTTCATTTTATTGAAACCACCCATACTTAATTTTTTTTATTTCATATTAAATGCTGTCCTCTCTTTAAACGGTCAAGAATTTGCAAGAACCTTGTAAACTTTCTGACAGTGCTGCCCAAGGCTTGAGCTTCCTGGTGGCCTGACCTTGTCATTCCGTGTGTGTTTGCGCAGTAAGGTTACTCACGTGCAGTGAGTAAAAGCCCGGAGTGCAGTGCACGCCACACATCTGCTGCTCTTAACGGACGGGGTCGGGATACGTGTTAGCATGTTCACCCGCACGGTGACTGGAGTCCTTTTTTCCAAAGAAAAATAATGAAGTTCTGAGGCATTAGTGCAGGCACAGGTCTTTGCAGAAACTTTGCTGTGACCGGGTGCAGGAGGCATCCCTGGCTATTCTGGAGCTCTCCTAGCCAATGAGGACAAAGGCCTGACTTCACCAGTGGGCCCAGAAGGAGCTGGCGTGGAAAGGTGCCCACACCAAGTAAAAACCAAACAGGCTTGAGGATAAAGAACCACTGTGCCCCGGGGCTCCCTTATCCAGGGAAGAATATGCTGCAGAATCCCTAGTGGGTATCCGAGACCATAGAGAGTATCAAACCTGACATACACCACGTTTCTTGTTAACTTTCTTGTCTGTGATGGAGCTAGACCGCACAGTAGACTTTGCACTCACAGGTTTTGGTGTCTATGGGGGTCCTGGAAACAGCCCTCCTGCCCAGCTTCGCTATCGTGTTTTGCTTTTTGATGTTTGAAGATGACAGTATCTAACATGAGGATATTCTTTGCCTAATCTGCGTGTGCTATTGGAAGGTGACATTTCAAAAACTTTTTACAGTTTGTTCTTTGGAGAGGTAGAGAGACAAACAGCACAGAAAATTCCTATCCCGGTTCACGCTCCGTGTATCTGCAGCAGGCACACTTGGCCAGGCCAAAGCCGGAAGCTGGGAACACGATCAGGTCTCCCACACGCTGTGAGGGACCCAGTTATCCAAGTTAGCAGAGAGAGAATGAATCTTCCCTCCACTAGTGTATTCTCTAAATGACTGCAGTGGCCAGGGCTGGGCCAGAAACTCCGTCCAGCTCTCCAGTGTGGGTGGCAGGGACCTGAGTCCTCAGGCCGTTATCTGACACCTTCTCAGCGATGTCAACAGATAGCTGAATTGGAAGTAGAGCATTTTGGGACAGAAACCAGTGCTGCAGTAATTGATGCCAACTTCTCAGGTAGCAGCTTAAGTTGCTGCACCATACCACCAGCTTCATCAGACTTTTGTGCCAAAATGTATCTGTATTTTCACATCCTTTTTCCTGACTCTTTGGAGGTCCCCTTGCCACAGCCATATTTCATGAACAAAAGAAATGCACTACTGGTCTTTTGCTGTCTCAGATCTAGTTCTCGAGACCAGTAAGGCTTCCGATGTCAATTACAGGAACAACTTCACGTGTTACTCATTTTCCTGAGTGTGAGTTTCATACGTTGTGTTGTTCAGCAGGCAAAATAATTTCACAGCAGCAAATCCCCCATGTATACTGAACCACCGCAATCCTCAGAAAGATCACTGCTACTTGGACATTGCCTATGGTTCCCCAGATGCTGGTGGAGTATGGGCGTGCAAGGCTGTGGCGCTCCTGCTCTCCTGGGCCTTCTGCTCTGTGAGGACTCTGCTTACCCACATGTGAACAGGTCTGCGTTGGAAAGCAGCCGAGAAGAGCCACAGCGGGATTGGGCTGGTGCAGCTTATTTTTCTTTGGGGTGTATATTTATTTGACTGTTTCACACCATTTGTCAATTTCTAAGCAGTTAATAATTTTTATGCCTCTTCACTGTGTGTGTGTATGTATGTATGTATCTTAAGTGCGTGTTATTTCCTGAGGCCTCTCTACATTTAAACAGTGCTGAGTGATAGCATGTGGAACATGCCCATTTAAAATTTCAAGCTCAAACTGAGATCTTTAATGATTCCACAAAACCCCACCATCTGCCTTGCATGGTTTAGGCAGCTCTCTGGATGAGTTTTTAAATATATTTGTTTATTTGAAAGCTACACAGAGAGGAGGGGAGTCTTCCATCTTCTGGTTCACCCCCCAGATATTCACAACAATCAGGTTGCACCAGGACAAAGCCAGGACTTAGAACTCCATCTGGGTATCCCATGAGGGTGCCAGGAAGCCAAGGAATTGGGCCGTCATTCAGTGCCTCCGGAGTACATTAGCAGGAAACTCTATCAAAAACACAGATGAAGTCAGGACTGGAACCATTGCTTCTGTAGGGATGCAGGCACCACAAGCAGTGGCTTAACTAACTATGTGTCGTGCCAGGCCCATACCAGTTTTGGTGGCAACATTGTCAGCCTTCCCTGGGAATTCAGATTGGCTGTCTAATATGTGGGATGCACGCATGGCAAGCCTCAGTTCACAATGCACCAACAGCACTGGCCTGTTTTCTTCCCTGGTAAGGCTGAGTAATATTCTGTTGTTTATGCACCCCGCTAATGGTCTTTTGATGTCATGAACCAGATTCATGCAGGGTAGGTCTTGTTCCATCATCCCTGACTTCACCATTCCCAGTTGCCCACCTCTACCCATCCATGGGACCATATCGGGGCAAGATCCTTGGAAACTCTGGACACAGGAATCAATGAGAAAGGGGTTGGTGAGGATACGGAGGGGCTCGTGTGAAGACCCCAGGCAGTTTCCTGGGTAGTCAGCCTTCCTTGCCCATCTTTTCCTGTGACTTGGGAACAGAGGGTGGCATGACTTTGTGCCCTATTTAAAGCTGAGTGTTCAGCCTGGAGCAAACCACCATCTGTGCTTGCTCTTGGTGTTTGGGTGTTCTGGGGTGTGTTGCTCCGGCTGACTTATTTCACCGTCCCCATGGAGTGGATAGTTGTGCACATCTGGGCTGTGGGGAGAATGGATTGCTATTGTGTAAAGATGAGCAAGTGTGTTTGACGGTGATGAGGTGGATCCACACTTGGCTGCTACTGCCGGCTTTGGGAGAATAAGTTTCTTAAGAAGTTTTCCAGTTCCAAATTTATTCTTTAATGAGTGGGGCCTCATCCTAGAGGCCAGCAGTTGGAGCCAGCTGCAGAAGAGCTGTAGTTAACGACTCTTTCCCTTCTTTTGATGACACTCAAGATTAATTCAGGATTCCTGGACCTGTCCCTGCATTGAGACACCTGCATCTGTTGTGTTTGGAAGCAAGGGGTCTTCCAAAAGTCCATGGAGAATGTGTATTGTGGTTTTCAATATTTTATGTGTTGAACTAAACACCTACTGACTGTATTTCCTATGAACTGTTTGAAGTACATTTTTGGGCTGAACGTCTCTTTTATACTGTTCTATCCAATTTGACACCATACGAGTCCACTAGAAGTTTCTGTGATGTTTTTTTCCCTCTGTATTTGCTATAAACAGCAGGCAGTTTTGCTAGAAAACCGTGGGCTTCGCCTGAGAAACAAATGGGAGTCCCCTGAAGTAAAACTTTGGCTTTACTCTGTGTCCTCTGTTCTTTCCCCAGGTGAATTGGAGGTGCCGGATCCAGTTGACCCTTTGGGACCACTGGAGGGCCAGGATGGCCCTATGCCAACTCTGAAAGGTTAGTGTGAAAGGGCAATGCCTATCTAGTGTGTTCACAAGGGCCTATAGACATGCACACAGTTGATTTTGCTGATAGTCCTCCCGACTGGGCCGTGGACCTTAAGGGGGTGGGGAGTGGGGGTGAGAAAGGTGCCTTAATTCCATGTTCCCTCTGTTGATGGGTGTGTGCCATGCCTACCTGGAGTCCTCTGTTGGTTTGATTCCTAGGGTCTTTAGGGACTGGTGGGAAGCTGGCAGGTGGGAGGTGAAAGAGCAGGGAGCTGGTGTATGGGCAGATGGTACTGGGTGAAAGGGGCTTTGGGATGCTCAGGGAACCTGAAAGGAGCCTTAGGGGCTGCATTCCTGTCTTGATCACAAAGGTCTGCTGGCAGATGTCTGCTCCTCGACCTACTTTTCTTGACATGGCGCAGAGGTGGGCTAACACCACCTCCACTCTGGCACACCAAGGAGCAGGTTCTTCTGCCCCATTGCTGCAGCCTTTCCCAGGGGTTCTGCCATCAGAGCTTGGCTCAGTTGGTGCATGCCACGGGCTTCAGAGATTTGTGGAGTTGACAGCACAAGGTGCTCAGCCTTGAGCAAGCGGTTCCTTTTCCACCTTGCACACTGTCACTGTGTCGCTTTAGATGGTCTCAATCAGCTCAGCTGCCCAACAGAACCCACAGGCTGATCGGCTAAAGCAACAGATGTTGGTTTTCCCTGTCCTGGAGAATGCATGCTCCAGATCAAGATGCTGGTGTAGTCAGGAGTGGTCGGGCTGTAGTGAGGTTCTCCTCCAGGCCGGCAGACAGCACCTTCTCACTGCATTCTTGCAGGGCAACAACATGATCTTCCATTGTGTTCTTATAAATAGGGCCTCATCCTAATCAAGACCTCCTCTAACCCTAATCACCTTCCATAGGCCCCACCTACAAACACCATGACCCTGGGGGTTAGGGCTTCAATTTATGGTAGGCAGTAGAGGGAGAGAGATGTTGACATAACCCCCAACTGTCAGAACTGCCACTGCCTTTCTTGTGGAAAAAATGTTCAGATCCACAGTGGTTTCTTAAAGGAATTGATTATGCTCAGTTTAAGCATTCTCTAATACAACAGGTGACTACCTTTAAAATGTCAGCCTCCAAAGCTAGTAGCACTGAGATGGGCAGACAGTTTGGATGTTTACAATCCTAACATCTGTTCCAGCGCACAGTGCAATGGCCCACTGGCTGCCCCTGTACTGGAGTCTGTGTGAGATCCTAGGATGCAGTGACAGTCGGAGGGGACTGTCCTTGTGGGGTTTGCAGGACTGGGGAGAGCCAAGTTATTATAAAATTTGAATCCCTGGTGAATAAATAGCCAGCAGGAAGAGGCATGCTTGGCAGGGAGCCAGAGGAGGAAGGGGAACAGAGTGTTCTGCTGAAATCTGGAGAAGACATTGGTGAAGGTGAGAAGAAAGTGTGTCCCAGGCTGTGCAAAGGTCTGAGCTAGACAGGCAGGACCTGGAGGGCTGGTGGTAGGGGTCGGAGCTCTGCAGGGGCTAGCACTGTGCTGCTCAGCCGTGCGTGGTTCTTTAAGTGCTTCAAAATTAAAGAATTCAGGCCTAATATCATGCTAGCTAGAGTATTCCATGAGAGGCAACATAGATGTAGAATGGTCCAGCCTCATAGCCCCCGGTCTAAGGTACTCACGGCTCTTTGGGTCCCTGGAGAAGCCTGTGTTTGTTACCGGTTGTTGAAGTCAAGAGGCCTGAGGCTGGGACCCATGCTGTGAGGAGTTGGCTCTGGCAGCTGTGGGGTGTGATGAAGGAGAAGCAGAAGGACCAGATTAATTGATCCATCCCATGTTGGCTTTTCATGAACTTTGATATCCCTTGGGGAAATACAGACTTGTGACCCAGGTGGAGCACATGGGCTTCCTTGTGCAAGAGGGCCTGGGACAGAAAGTGGTGAGTGACAGGTGATCTTTTAATGGCGTGATCCTGAATAAGCCCAATGAGGTAGGCATGGCTACAGTGTTCATTATGATTCTCTAGGAAGGTGCATTTGCCTGTGGAGGTGAAACAATGGCTGTAGACTGCAGTTCAGTGGGTGTTTTTATTCCCAGCCCTTCAGCAGCTCCAGACACTTCTGAATCTGATTCGATGCCTTGGGTAGTGTTCTGTGACCTCCCTTTTGGAGAATGTGAGTAGTAAGTCAAGCTTAAAATAGGATGCTCACTAAAGAGTTGTTTACTTGGGGTCTGATTGCTTTCTGCGTTTGTTGACTCAAAAGTGCTTGGGTTAAAAACCATGTGTGCTTCAGTGCATTCCTGGTACCTAGGAGAGTTTCAATCAGGGGTTGGAAGCTTGCCTTGGCCTTCTCAGGGCACAGCAACACTGACTGCAGAAATAGTATGTGTGTGTGTGTGTGTGTGTGTACACATGCATGCAACCTTCTGAAAGTGAAAAAGCCCAGAATGCATGGCCATGTGGTGGGTGCCGCACTTCTGACCTGGGCTTGGCCAGAACACAGGCTTGAATGCATTGTGGCTGCAGCATGCCTGGGGCCAGGTTTTGAGCGTCGTTCTGCTTGGGCCCAGACCCAAGATGGATGTTCACCACCTGCCTGTGGCTGGGGTGCAAGGCCTGGCTTTGCACACGGTAAGCACCCAAAAGCGGTGCCTGCTGACCTGCCATATGTGAAGGTCACAGTCATGATTATTGGTGGATCTGCCAGTCTGTAAGCACCAGGATCCCAGCACCCTTTGGGGACAAGAATTCAAAGTCCTTCAAGCCGCTCTCTTTCCCTCTCTAACCTCTATCTCTGTGGAGTGACTTGACTGCTTTTTTGAGTGATATCTCTTGTCCCAAAGGGATGTAAACTTACTTCCTTTCACCCTTGGGAAGTGGAAGGAATTGCCTGGCAACACCAGACTCCTGATCCCTGCACTTTCTGTTCAAAGCACTGTTGAGAGTGTCACGGGTTGGCCGCATATGGCTGAAATCAAATATACAAAGAATTAGCAACTGAAGGCACTGCCATAGCAATTTCTGTGACCCAGTTACCATGTGTGATATGCATACAGCTGTAAAATCAAGGACATTTCCACTGACCAGATGACCTGGCTGACCGTCAGTAACTGGACAGCTTAATACTTGGGCCTCAGCAAACAGAATCGTAGAACAGATTATAAAGACTGGGCCGGTGTTTAGCATGTGCATTCAAACGTCTGCGCCTGTGAGTTTCACATCTGCGGGTTCAATACACTTGGGATTGAAAATATTTGGGAAAAAGCACTGTGTCGGTACTAAACTCGAACACAGTTTTGTTCTTGTTATTCCCTAAACAGTATGATGTAGACTTGAATTGTGCTGAGTGTTATAAGTAATGTAGATGCCTACGGGTGAAAGACCAACCCTGCTCCATTGTCTATAAGGAACTTGATGCCCAGGGATTGTGGTGTCTGCAGGAAGCTTTGGAAGCAACCCCCACAGACACTGAAAAATGACTATAGTTGGTAGTGGAGAGAGAAGAGTGAGAGAGGGGGGGCGAGAGAGAGAAGAGAGGGCGAGAGAGATAGAGAGAGAGAGAGAGAGAGAGAGAGAATGAATGCAAAGGGTCATATCCGTATGCCAAGGTGTTGTTAGGACTGATGCTGGCTTCAGGACTCTGGCTGTAGCCCTGGGTTCACCAGTGAATGGGTGTTTGGTGAGCTTGTTTGTTCCCTGTTATGTTCAACATGCAATGTGTATACATACATGTTTAACGACTATCATTCAATTACTTACAAAGCTTATGTTTGGCCTACAAACCACTTGCTCTTTTGTTCCAAGACTGTTTTAACTGCCTGTGGAATATAGCCCGGTTTTGTAAAATCAGTTCTTTGGAATGTTGTGGGACGTGGGGAGAATTTCTCAGCACCGGGCGGGGTGATGCTATTCCTGTTTCTCCGGTGGCCTCCTGTGTTCTGGCTTGGCCAACATAGACACAGCTGCTGTGTCTCTTGGCCAGGGAGAAGAACTGCTCCTGGCCCATGTGGAAGCCCGAGGGAGAGCTCCTGCAGGTGATGGCCAGTGGGTGCTAAATGGCCAGAGCGCAGTGCCTCTGCCCTGCTTGCCTGCTATTTACCAAGCTACCCTCCCGTGTGTAACAGGCGTTGGCGTGGAGCCATGCGAAAAGCAGTCTGTTGTGTGGCCACAGAAACAGCCCTTGTTGTTCTGTTTACTGAGTGTCCGTTTATCAGTTCATGTTGGCCATGCAAACTAATTGGCAAATATGCTACGTGTGTTTCTGGTTTATTCTGAAGTTCTTGGGGTATGTGTGTGTGTATGTGTGTGTGTGTGTGTGTCACAGTGTCCTGTAGGTTTCATCTAGACTGCAGATCCCCAAGTCTAACCTCGCAGAGGGTGGACAAAGATTCCTGGCCACATTGGCAGCTCTAAGTCTAGCTCTGTGATTGAGAGCGTGAGTTCCTAACCTTCAAGATGGGCACAGTGAAGGTCAGTCTTCTGGTGCTTCCGGGAAGGTTGTGTGTGGCTAGTTGTGTGGCCTGAGTGAGCTCCAGACAGCCTTCATCTTGGTATCCATGTGCTTGAATGGGGATGGAGGGGTACACTCTAGAATATACTCCCAGGATACAGATCAGAGTGTGAGATGTACTCTGTCCACATCCTGTGGTCCCAGGCACAGAACACCGAAGAGTGTGTCCTTGCTGTGGGATGGACTGAACATGCTCCTAGAGAGTCTCCTCATTTAAACAACAGCGAGTAGACAGAGAAGTATCACTGTGGTTTATCAGATAGCCACGAGGGGGACTTGGTGGTGTTTTTAGGGAATGTAGTGTAGTTTGGCTCCTGTGTGGGCAACCTCAGCAGTGGAGTGGGGGAGAAAGAGGCCAGGTCCCTGCCCACCCTGGGGCTCATTGCCTGTGCCCTCTGAGTAGACAAGGGCTGGTCAGGAGAGGGGCAGAGGATGGGGAGCAGGGAGATAAGCCAGTCAACACCAAGAAGACCTGGGTTCCCAAGGCTTCACTGAAATGGAATGATTGATGGTCAGGAAGGTTGTGCCACCCCACAGAACTGGGCATGCTTGGGCATAGGGCAGGAAGGGGAGGCAGGACTGAGGTGCTGCCTGCAGCCCACGGGGCAGCTCAGCAGGAGAGTGCAAGTGAAGTGTCCCCTGCTTGGTGCCACAAACTGACTGATCTGTTATAGTTCCTCCCCCAATACAGTTCTCTGGGTCTCCTTTTTCACCCTCCCATGAAATGTGTCTGTTTTCTTTCCCACCTGTCAAAGCATTGTGACCTCATGATCCTGGCACATGGGCTTTCTCTGCCTCCCTTCAAAGCCCACTAGTGTGGCCCAACCTTGCTCAAACCCTGAAGTCAGTTGACCGTGTTGGGAGGGTGAGTTGGAATTCAAATCATTGATCATTGATGAACCTGTGACTGTGAAGCAGGGTGAAGGATTCTGCTCTGACCTTCAGGCCTTTGAATGCTGTGCACTTGGCACCGCCAGCCAAAACTTAGGACTGCGTGGCGCTGCCTGGGTACTGGAGACTCGAACCCCTTGCACCTTTGTTACAGTTGCACTGTGATTGTGAAATGTAGCTCACTTGGATAAATTAAAAGGGCAGACTACTGTTCTCCACTTTGTACCACTGTGCAAAGTGCTGGCTGCGTCCAACTTACCCGAATGCTCGGTCAGCCGTGCCTGGCTCCTTTTAGCTCGTTAAATTGTGTCTGGAGCAGTTCAGGCAGCTCCAAAGGAATTTTGTGTGTGTGTGAGCCAGTGGGGAGCTCAGAAAATGGTTAGTACAAACCCCATATTTTGCGCAGGAGGGAAAGGAAGCCAAGAGAGGTTAAATGACTGCTGTAAATTAAACACCCAGGGAGAAAAGGCGGATTGTGCTTGCTCTGCCGAGCTCTTGCTAGCTTCCATTTTTGGCGTCTGGGGCAGGGATGGCAGAGAACACAGTGGATCAAATCAGGCTGACAACCGTCCTTCGTAAATTGTACACGTGTGCTCAGCAAAGTATTTAGAGCAGATGTAATTGTGTACATGAACTGGCAAGAGAGATGGAGAAGTACCGAGTTGCTGGGAATAAAGGCAAGCAGCATTGTAAGTGATAGCTTGGCTGCGATGGCAGAGGACAGTTAAAGTCACCCACTCAGTCTGCAACCTGGGAGCGTAGCCTGCTTTTCCTGGGTCCTCAAGGAAGGTGTGTCTGAGAGAGAGGTGGGTCCTGAAGATGATGTGGGCATACACTCACTGTCCGTGAAAGCTGGTGCAGCACAGGTGTGGCTCCCCATGTAGGCTCCAGCGCAAAGAGAAGAGCAACCAGATGTGGACATGACAGCCAAAGGGCTGATTCAAATATCAGGTCCTCCAGTGCTTTATCAGACCAGCTGCTGGAAGACGGATTCTATGGTCAAGACAGTGTTCAAGGGTTAGGCATGCGCTACAGTGCTTAAGATACCTACTGGGACACCCACGTGCCATGTTGGAGTGCCTGGGGTTCTGAGTGCAGCTGCCTGGTGATTCACACCATAAAAGGCAGCAGATGATAGCTCAAGTACTCAGGGTCTCTGCCAAATGTGTGGGAGACCCAGACTGAGTTCCAAACTACTGGCTTCCGCCTGACCCATCCGTGACTATTGTAGGTTTTGGGGGGAGTAGATGAGTACAGGCAGAACGTCTCTTTCGCGCTCTGGCTTTCAAATAAATGAAACTTCAAAAGAAAGAGAGAAAGAGAATGTATAATAGTAGAACAGTGATTGAAATACCATGAAATAAATACTTTAAAATTATGATTGCATTTGGAATTGTACATTTCCTTCACTCAGGGGAAGTAAGGGGTTATCATAAAATCATGCTCAGCTTTAGGGAAAAATAAGGAGTATACACTTCCTGAACCCTAACCTAAGTTCTGTGAAGTATCGTCTCTGTGATGGGTCCTTGACCCAGCTTCACTGCCAGAGCCTGGAGTTGCAGCGCCAAACCAGTAGGTTCTATGGGACTGATGCATTGTAGGTGAGACTTCCAAACAAAGTAAGGAGACATAAGAGACAGAGCACACAGGAGATAAAATTGCTTCCACCCAGGCTTGCAGTAGGAAGCCTAGAGAGATTTCCCATGAAAAGTCAAGTTTGGATTCACATCCCTGGAGACAGGATTTGCATTATCAGCATGTGGTGGGAAATCCCAAGCCAGAAAGCTAAAAACAAAATTTGGTACTGCCTGTGGCAGGAACCCAGTCTTCCAGAAATTCCCAGAAAAAAACTAGCTTGACAATGAGAAATTACACAGATCACTAGGAGAGGAGTAGAGGGTCAATGAAAAGCAAAGCTTGAAGGTTAAAGATCCAAGAGGATGCAGAAATTGCACAGAGAAAAAGCCAGTGATGCCTGTGGAAGGGAGTCTGGGAAATGAGATGCTTGACGGACAGGTTACAGAGTAAGGGGTGCACGGCTGAACACGAGGGGGGCCAGAGAATGAAAACTTAGGCAAAGAGCACGGAGGACTTCTGGAGAGAAGACCAGCATATATCTAGAAGGAGATTTTCAGGAGAACAGAGGAGAGGAAACACCTTGCAAGACACTCTGAGGAAATTTTACAAAATTGCTGGAAGCAAGGCACAGATCTCATTCACAGCTGATGATGTCACGACAAAGACAGGGAAAATACTAAAACAGACCAAGAGGGCAAGTTCATATTGCCTGCATAAGATCGACAACTGGCAGGACTTTCCCGTAATAACCACAAAAGCCAGAGGACCACAGTGTAACTTCCAGTCTAGAATTCTATACCCAACTAAACTAGCATTCAAGTGTGAAAGCCACAGATCTTTTAATTTTTTAATTTATTATTATTTATAATACAAAAAAATTATGAGGTAGTACTCCATGAATAACTATATACCCTTGCTCCATTTTCCTAATTAGCATTTCACATTAGCATTTTGTCTCGGTTAGTGAACTACATCTACATTCCTTTTAAATCCCAAATCCTTGTTTTTAAATTCCTCCTACCTCTCTCAATCTCTAGTAATCAGCACTCTATGTTCAGATTGAAGATGATGTCCTCTAGTTGCAATCATTTTGCTTCAAATGATTTTTATTTACAGCTGAATTATATTCCGTTGTGTATGAATATTGTGTTTTCTTGATCTGTTTAGCTGCTGACAGGAATGTGGTTGATTCCATGTGTCATCCACTGTGAACAGCGATGCTGTAAACACAATGGTTCAGGCATCCCTTTGGTGTCAGAAGTTCATGTTTTCTGAGTTTATACCTTGGAGTGGGATTGCTGGATCATATGGCAGTCTTGAGAAAACACCATACCCTTTCTATAGTGGCTGCATTGTTATATTCCAACCAACAGTATATAAATGTTGCCCTTTCTTTACATCCTTGCCAAGATTTGCTTCTCTCTCTGTCTTTTGGATTTTAGCCATTCTGTCTAGGTTGAGGTGATAATTCATTGTGGATTTTTCATTTGCATTTGCCTTATGGCTTGTGATACTGAACATACATAAGTGTATACACGTACACACATATTTCTGTGGATTTGTTGGCTGTTTGTATTTCTTCTTTTGGGAATAGTTCATTGAAGTCATTTTTCTCATTTCATAACAGGTTGAGTTTTTTTTTGGTGTTGGATTGTTTGAGTAGCTGAGATTTTAAAAATATTTACTTATTATTTATTTGAAAAAGTTACACAAGGAGAGAAAGAGATTCCATCTGCTTGAGTGACTGTGGTGGTCGGGGCTATTGCATTGATTTTTGTGATTCTGTGGTGATAGGGATCCAATCTTGTTCTCCCTATGTGTGCAGTCCCTCTCTTTACTAGAGCTCTGTAGTATCTGTAGTACGCCTTGATATTAAGTATTGTGGTGTCTTCAGTTTGATTCTTTTTGCTCAGGGTTGCTTTGTCTATTCTGGGTAGTTTGTGCTTCCATATCAACTTTAGAATTCTTTTTTTATAGGATTCTGTAAATAATATCATTGGCATTTTCATAGGGACTGCATTGAATCTATGGATTCCTTTAGGTAAAGTAGACATTAATATTAATTCTTACCATTTGTGGGCAAGGAATAGCTTTTCTTCTTCTTTTTTTTAAATGTTCTTAAGGGTTTCCTTCATTCAAGTTTTATAATTTTCATTGTAGAGATATTTTACTTCTTGGGCTAAATTTATTCCTAAATATTTAATTTTTTCTTGTAGTAGCTTTTGAGGATGGAATTTCTTGATTTACTTTCTGAGAGATCATTATTGGAGTATAAAAATGCTATTTTTTTGTTTTAGCTGTAGGTATTTTTAGGTCAGGCCCGAGTGTTTAAAATCTCCGTCTTTTACTTAAGAAATGAGTTTGATTCGGGATGAACTTAGTTGAAGAAGGAGCAGGAAGTGTTGGTGAGGAAAGAACTTGGTAAATGACATCTAAATAAACTGTGAAGGTGAAATGTAGCAACAGTGGCCATTGAGGATTGACCGTGCAGTGCAGCTAAGAACTGGACAGTGTTCATTCAGAAGACTCTCTCTCTGTGTGATTGCAACAAACAGAAATTCAAGATTCTTGCATTTGGGAGTCCTTATCAAGTTGGAAATATTTTCCATAAAAAGTAGCTAAGGTTAGAATTTTTTTTTTTTTTTTTAAAGATTTATTCATTTTTTATTACAGCCAGATATACACAGAGGAGGAGAGACAGAGAGGAAGATCTTCCGTCCGATGATCCACTCCCCAAGTGAGCCGCAACGGGCCGATGCGCGCCGATCCAAAGCCGGGAACCTGGAACCTCTTTGGGTCTCCCACGCGGGTGCAGTGTCCCAAAGCTTTGGGCCGTCCTCGACTGCTTTCCCAGGCCACAAGCAGGGAGCTGGATGGGAAGTGGAGCTGCCGGGATTAGAACCGGCGCCCATATGGGATCCCGGGGCTTTCAAGGCGAGGACTTTAGCCGCTAGGCCACGCCGCCGGGCCCACCTCCCTATCCCCCTGAACCTTTTTTTTTTTTTTTTTTTTTTTCCTTCTCTTTCTTGATTTTCCTTCAACTATAGTTAACTATGTAAAGATTGTCAACAACAATACAATAAAATGGATTATATAAAAAAAAAAAAAAAAAGTAGCTAAGGTAACCACTAAAAGTAACTTCTCAAGCCGGAGGGGGAGAAACAAATATAAAAAGTAATAATAATTGATAGAAAATAGGGAAGGAAACATAAAACATTAAAATTAACTTTCCAGTTAAAAAGCTCATAGATTAATACAGAGATTCACAAATTGCCAGGTAAAACCGTGTGCCTGTTATAAAACTCATATATAATGTCAATCATAAAGCATAAAGATACCAATGTGATAAGAGCAAAGCAGTGATAATTAAAGGTGCCCTGTGGAGGCTGTCATAATACCACACAAAATGATCTTCTAGATAGAGGTGTTGCTACATACCGACCTGAGGACCAAAGGACTTGATGAGAACCTGAAATTAAGTACATCAAACTACAAAGTTTCTGTTACACAAATACAACTGCACAGAATTCTAATAGCTGTCTGACTAGTGCACACATGCATACATGCTTGGGGGTGTCCATGTTTTGCCACGCATTTTCTTCTTGTATTTTGGTTGTTGTGGCTTTGTACTTCATCAGGTGTGGAATTTATGTTATAGTGCCCAGTCCTGGCTCAATGTAGTGTTTGGAAGGACAAGTACAGTTCCATCTCATTATCTGTATAGTTGCAAGTTCACCCGGTATAGTTAATATCTAGCTGTAAGCCACAAATCAATACTCATGATTTCGTGGTGTTTGACTGACATGCCCAAAGCAGTGAATGTTTGGAGTCCCCCATGTGCCCATCCGCAGAGTGGGTAGAACAAGGCCACACTCAACTTTCAAGGGTCAACTCCTGCTTGGAATGAGTGCTCTTTGCTTATGTGTCCCACTTTTGTGATTTTGTTGGTGATTTCTCTTTTAAAACACCCCACCCCTGCCTCTGCCAGGAGAAGTGCTGAAGTGCCGTCTGTGATCCTGAGTGCACAAAGGCTGTGGTGTGCCTTCCATAGAAGCTGCAGGTGTGGGGGGCCTCCCTGAGTGTGACTGACACTGCCCTTGTGAGCTGGGTTTCAGAGGGCTCTTCACAACATACGTGGGAAATGTACGTTGTGAAGAATGATGCATGGACTTCAAGTTTATTTTTTACTATGTATTTGACGAGAGAGACAGAGACAGAAAGAACCTCCTCTAGTGATTCTACTGATTCACCACCCAGATGCTTGCAACAGCCAGTCCTGGGCCGGGCCAAAGCTGAGAGCCAGGAGCTCAGTGCAGATGGCAGGGACCTGATCCGTTAATCTATGTTCTGCTGTCTTCCTGTGTAACAGGAGGCTGGATTGGGAATGGAGCTGGGACTCAAAGCCAAACACCCTATAGGAAGCAGCCATCTCAGCCACTACGCCGGATGGCCCGCTCCAGATTTCAGCTTTTTACGATTTATTATCCCTGAACTTTTGAAAGTATCCTTGTATATTTAGTGTAGTATCTTCAAACAGGGACACACATAATACATGTTGTGTCTTCATCCCTGAGGCGATGGGGCCAGAGTAGCCCTAACTCGGTGTTTCCCGTGGGATGAATTGTCGGTATTCACCAATTGGCTGTTCACTGTAGCAAGCTAGGATGTGGCGCAACGGCTGTGATTCTCAAGAATCAACTGTCCTCATGTGTGCGTGTACGTGAGGAACAATTGAAGTCTCCTGCCCGAGTCGCACATCAAAGGGTCCCCAGGCAGCCTTCCCTCCCACCCTGGCTGACTCTCTTTTGTGGCCCTCTTCCTGACAGGTTACTTTCTGAATTTCCTGGAGCCCGTCAACAACATCACCATCGTCCAAGGCCAGACAGCGATTCTGCACTGCAAGGTGGTAGGGAACCCGCCCCCCAATGTGCGATGGCTGAAGAATGACGCCCCCGTGGTGCAGGAACCACGACGCATCATCATCCGCAAGACGGAATACGGCTCTCGGCTTCGCATCCAGGACCTGGACACCACTGATACGGGCTACTACCAGTGCGTGGCCACCAACGGGGTGAAGACCATTACCGCCACGGGGGTCCTGTACGTGCGCCTCGGTGAGTTGAAACAGGGAGAGCATACCCAGATCCGCATGGAAGGAGATTGTGAAACCCCCACCCCACATGCGCCCAGTCCCGACTTGACTTACCTGATTACTAGTCATAGGAGAAGATAAGCATAGAAGGAACAGGCTGTAATCGTGGGGTAGAGACAGTAACCCCAGACACACAGGTGAGCAGGGGAATGTCATTTGTTTTTCAGGAAGTCAGGTGTATGGATGGGGAGGCGGACTCTACTCCCAGATGCCAGGTACAGTGGCTTGTGGTTGGTCTTGTGGACACACCTGTGCAGGACCAAGCCAACTTGTAGTTCTCTGTAAACTCCTGTCTGCCCTGTGTATACCTGGCCCAGCTGGAGGATGGAGGAGTTGATGCAGCATGGGGACGGTTCTGGACTTTGTGCTTGTCCTATGTGGCAGAGGAGTTCAATGGCGGAAAAGGAATGTGACTCTTTCATTCCTCCCATAAGAAAGTTCCAGGCAATGGAAGCTCTGAGCTGGGTATCCAAGGCTGCACTGTCTAATCACTGATTCGTAAAACAAATTCTGCGCATATGGATGAGGAGAAAGAGATACAGACAGAATGGGCAGCAAAGACTCCCAACAGTGCCTCCAGCATCGCGAGCAGGGACAGAGCCTGGGCTCTGAGCCACCCCCTTCCCCAGATGAATTCCTGGCACGCAGCCTTGTTTACTATTGATTTGATTTGAAGAGTTGTCTTCCATGTCATGGAATATTAACAGCTATTTTGTTGTTGTTGTTGTTGTATCTTTTCTAGGTCCGACACACAGCCCAAATCATAACTTCCAGTAAGTATCCATTCTCCTTTTCTGATGGCTACGGTTCTGCTTTTTTCAAAATTACTTTATTGATTTGCAAGTCAGAGTTAACAGAGAGCGTGAGGGAGAGATGGAGAGAAAACATCCATCCTGTTTACTGCCCTGATGGCCTCAGGTGCCTGGGCTGGGGCAGGCTGATGCCAGGAGCAAGGAGCTTCCTCTGGGGGGGCTGGGGCCCAAACACCTGAGCCATCTCCTGCTTTCCTGGGCACATTAGCAGGAAGCTGGATAGGAAGCTGGTGTCCTGGGCTCTTGTGTATCCTGATAGGTAGCCAAAGCCCATGCAAGCACTCAAGTCACTCTCAGCTGTGCAGGAGACCCATCGCCTCACCTGGCTCGGCCGTGGTTGTTGTGGGTGTTTGCTGAGTGAACTGGCATGTGGAAGTGTTTCTGTCTCTCTCTCTCTCCACGTCTCCTTTTCAAATCCGTACAAGTGTTAATAAATGAATTAAAAGACACTTTTTAAAAGTTTGTGGAAAAATTAGTTGCAGCAAAGTGTTCCCAACTAGAGACCCGTTATGCTCAGTGAAATAAGCCAATCCAGAAAGGACAAATATCATATGTTCGCTTTGATATAAGACATCGTTCATCCACAATACAACATGAGTGCCCAGTGCAGTAGCCTAGTGGCTAAAGTCCTTGCGTTGCACACGCCAGGATCCCATATGGGCACCAGTTCGTGTTCCAGCAGCCTCGCTTCCCATCCAGCTCCCTGCTTGGCCTGGGAAAGCAGTCGAGGATGGTCCAACACCTTTGCACCCTGCACCCATGCAGGAGACCTGGACAAAGCTCCTGTCTCCTGGCTTCAGATTGGCTCAACTCCAGCAGTTGTAGCCACTTGAGAAGTGAATCATCAGGTGGAAGATCTTCCTCTCTGTATATCTGACTTTCCAATAAAAATAAAATCAATCTTTAAAAAAATACAACATGAAATATATGAAGATAAATAAGTACATACTTATAATCACACAAACAAAGGATGTATTGGAGACCAAAGTTCCAGGAATCAAAGATCCACAGTATGTATCTCTACCCCTCAACAGAAGTAGTCCCCCAATAAAACCGCTAAATATACCCAGCCAGCAAAATACTAGACTCTCTTCCCTTGCTCATACCTACAGTGTCATGACACACGCAAAGAGCAGAGCACTGAAGTCAAAACTACAGCTGAACGACTGGATTATCGTAGAATACAGGGCACACTGGGGAGGGGAGGGTGAAGAAGCCCTGTACCTGCAAAAGTGTCAAATGGAAAATAAGAATGTAAAGAAAATGGAATTTAAAGTATGAGTTTATTTGGGGGCAAAAATAACTTTGAAATTCATGATAGAGCTCTCATCTATTGGTTCACTTCCCAAGTGCCTCCCTCCACCGCCACACCATGGCACCAGGTGCAGGCCCAAGCAGAATTGGTGAGTTCAGCCAGGTCTCCTCCCTGGTGGCAGGGACTTGGGTGATTTCTGCCACTCCAAGAATGCACGTTTACAGGAAGCCGGAATTAGAAGTTAGAGCCAAGAGTCAAACTGAGGCACTGTGAGATGGTACGTGGACTACTGAGTGCGGTGCCCACTTTGTAAACTCATCGTTTCAATCCCAGCTTCCACCTTTTTTTTTCCCTCCTCTATCTTCGCTTTGATTTACTTTTGAACATGCTCAGTGATAGTATTTGCGACATTCTTGGAGATCTTCTGGTATGTTTTAAATGTCCTGGACTTTCTTTCTCCTTGGTTCTGTTAATGTCTTCACTGCTCTGAGCCCTGTGCATGAATTTCTCTAGCATGCAGTGTGAAGTGGAAAACACGCAGGGTCCCAGGATTGGCTCTACATAGTCAGTCCTGTCAAAGGGATGCTCACAGGTGACTCTTGTGCCACAGCACCAGCAGCACTGTCTCTCCTTGGCTCCCGTGGGTTGACTTGTAGCGAGGTTAGTTTGTGTCACACCCGTGGATGTTTGCTTCCATGTCTTCCCTCTGTTGACCAGGCTGGGCGTACTGGTACAGGGTCTTGGCCTCATGTGTCCTCTTTGTCAATTACCTCCGTGTCACCTTTGCCTCCGTGTCCCCACTTTGTCTTGTTCGTTTCTTAGTAATTATTGAAGTCCTTTTTTTGGCCATGCAGAAATTAAGCTTTTATGTTTTCTAGTAATCCATGAGTTTTGCATGCTGTGTCTTGTTAAAAAAAAAAACATGGTTTCATTGAGAAATTATGCTATTTTAATTGGAATGAAATTTTTAAGTAACTCTGTGAGAATTAAGATCTTAAGACCAAGGCTAAATTTTTCTATTAAGAGACAGTTTCTTCATGTTTTAAGGCATTGCTTTTATAACATTTTTCTGTAGAAAACTGCAATCAAATTAGGAAGTAGACGGAATTTTATGGGGGAACAGCCAATCCTCTCATTTCACTTTACTGTGTAAGTTTATCACTTGTCTTCCCATCTGTCTGTCGATCAATCCATCTCTCATTTTTTGTTCATGTCTTAGTAGATTGCAGCTATAGTTTTACATTTATCCTGAAATACTTCATCATGAATCTCATTAACTAGAGTTTCGCATCTGTTTTTTTAACTTGCTTCTTCTTTCTGGGATAAAATTTCATACAATGAAATTCACAGATATTAAGCGTGCTACAGATAATGTCCAGAAACTGTGTAAATGTCTGCACTCTCATCCTCCAGCCAGGCAGAGGACATGCATGATGCCAGAAAATTCCACCATGTTACTTCCTAGACAACTCCCCTCCCATTCTGGTATCCCTATTCAGAGTGTTTTGCACCATGGACCAGTTTGACCTGTTGTAGAATGTCATAGAAATGAAATCCTGTAGTGCATTGCTGCCACTTAAATGCAGCTTCCCTGTCTTGACGTGATGCTTTTGAGGCTCACTTTAAGTGGTACCAGGGTCAGTAGACATTGATTGCTGAATAGTATTCCATCATATGAACCGTATAGTGGATTATCCAGTCTGCTGCTGACGAACACCACACTAACTTCCAAACGTTGTGAGCAAAGCTGCTGTGGATATTCTCATTCAGGTGTTTGGTGGACATCTGCTTTTACTTCTGTGTCACCTAACTGGCAATACTGGGATGGAGTTTTCTTGCCTAATTTTATATGAAAATTCCAAGTCCTCGTTCTTCCACAAGCAGTACTTGCCAACCTGATTTGCCAACATTTTTTTCTATTACATTTCATTTTATGACACTGTTTCACAGGCTCTGAGGTTCCCCCAACCCCTCCCCGTGCCCTCCCCCCATGGTGGATGACTCCACCTTATTGCAGTATTACAGTTCAAATCCAGTCTTGTTTCCTTCATTGTAAGCATGTACCATGCATAGAGTCCAGCATCTTATTGTCCAGATCAATTCAACAGTTTCTTGGGGAGACCATCTCTGGTCTAAAAGCAGAGTTGGATTTGCCAGCGTTTGATGTCACCAGTTATTTTTAAATTTAGCTATTCTTGTGTACATGCACCAACTCAAGTGATTTTTAAAAGTTGATTATTTCTATTTTTAATCTACTTGAAAAGCAGAGAGAGAAAGTGTCAGTTCAGTCTCCATCTACTAGTTCAGTACCTAGATTCCTACAACAATAAGGACAGGGCCAGACCAAAGCCAGGAGACCAGACCTTCGTCCAGCTCCGCCAGGTAGATGGCAGGAGACCAAGCACTTTGAGCCATCACTTCTACCTCGCAGGGTCAACCTTAGCAGGATGCTGCAATTGGGAACAGAGCTGGGACTTGAACCAAGTACTCTGATAGGAGCCATTAGGAATTTAACAGCTAGGTCAGATGCCTGTCCGTGTAAGCATTCTTGGTGTGTGTGTATGTGTTAGCAAGCAGAAGAAATATACTGTAAAATAATGATTTAAAGTATGGTAAAATAAATACACTAATAGTGCAGCATTTATTATCCTTACCACATGCTGTGTGCTATACTTTTATATGACTAGCAGTGGGTTTGCTTACATCAGCATCAGTACCAACAAGAAAGGCGTTGTGCTATATCACCAGGCAGTAGACACTTTCCAACTCCATTAAGACCAATGAGACCACTGCTGTGCATATGGTATTTTGTTATCCAAAATGTCCATTTATGATATTTATTGTAACATGATTTATATGTAGAAGAATAGCTTAATTGGGAAAGAACATATATGTATTATCTCACATGCTTACCATTTTTGTAGTGAGAGTATATAAATACTCCTCGTAACAGTTTTTGTTTTCTGTAAGAACATCTATTTGTTTATTTATTTGTAAAGCAGAATGATGAGGATTCACTTTCCCAAATACCACAACAACAATGGCTGGGCCAGGCCAAACCCAGAGCTCAAAATTGCATCAAGGTCTCCCACACAGGCGACAGGGTCCCAGGTGTTGGAGCCATGGTCCAGGCACATTAGCAGAGAGCTAGATCAAAACAAGTGTCCCAAGTGGTGGATTAACTCACTACACCACAGTGCAGCCTCCACATATTGACTGTAGGAAATGTCTTCAAGAGTTCCAGGAAAATATGTGAAAAAATTGCATGCATTTCAAAGTAGTTTTGCAGTTAAATAAAATTGTGCTGACTTGTAACAGCCTGTGTAAACAGGATGTATGTTGAGGCACAAAGAAAAGGATAAAACATTCTTTTGAAAAGATCCCCTATCGGTGCTATATAAATTCTCCTAAAATTGAAACAGGAATAAACAGCAAATCAATGATAAAGCTTAAGTGGCAAATGAGTAAATCACTGATGTGTGATGAAAAGGTTATGGGGATAGTGACAAGATAATGTGTTTGAAGACAAGGATATGCTAAAGAGAAAGCCCATAGTATTGAACTAGCCTATGAGGAAAATGTCTTGTTCGTGCCCTAATTGAAGACTATCAGCAATTGACAGTGGAAACAATATTCCAACTGGGTCAGGTTGCACAGTGTGAATGCACAATCAGACTTTCCGCTTAGTGCTAACATTGTTGATCCTGTAGCCACAAACAGGAGCAGTGCACTCAACGTAAATTGTAAACTAATGGTGCTGATAGCCTGAACCATTCATTCAAAAGAATTGTCAGCAGCATGTCAAGCATGAAGCATGGCTTTGCCAGCGGGATCTCCTGAAGACTGAACACGACCAAAGCAGTGGTTATCAAGAGGGGGAGAGGTCTGGTCGTAGCATATGCAAACCTGTCAGGAATAAAGATCCTGGACACAGTTTTGGTTGATGCCCAAGGTATTTTGTTTGTTGACTTTCTGGGGAGCCAAGAAACGATGGCATGTAGCTTGCCTGGAGGGTGCTTTCAGAAGCTCAAAGCTTCAGCAAGAGCAACTCCCAAGAAAGATTCTCCAGAGAATCCTTTTGCACCATGAGTGTTCTTTTTCATCCAACAAAGGCAATTTTGTGAGAGTTTCTGTGCCTCAGAGCCCTGACTTGGATTTTTCTGATTTCTTTGTGTTTTCTGATCTTAAATATATATATGTCTATGTGTATATATATAATATATATATATATATATATAATATATATATATATGGTCTCCCATTTTCCTATGTAACAATAGACATCACAGACACGGTTAGATTTCCAGGACCTTCAGTTCTATAAGGATTGGGCTCGGTTGCAAAAGTGTCTTGAACTTGATGGAGCTTCTAGTAAGAAACGGAGTTTGTAATTCAAAAAAATGTTTAATTCCAGTTTCCTGTAAACTTCTTGAGTCCTGTTGTGCACTTTCCTATAGCTTTATCAGGAAGGCTAACATAGGTATCGCCACACTTATATGTCATTTAGTGACACACCCTTTAATCTATGTTCATGATTTGCAAGTAGATAGTTCTATGCAGTAGATTTTCTTTTTTGTTCTATTCCTCCTGCCTGATTGAACTGTTGTGCCCTTGACCAGTATGTCCCATTTTCTTCTACTTCACCTCTACCTGTGGTGACTCTCACCCTACTTCCTAGCAGAAGACGTTTTTGCACCAGAACATTCTTTGAGCAGCCACTTAGCAGGCAGGGCCCCATGCAGTAGGGATCCTGTTTCTGCGGCTCTGGTTTTTCTCTTCCTAGTTGACTGACCGTGTTTGAATAGACTGACCTTCTGCCGCCTCCTTTCTAGAGGTTGTTTATGCGATCTCTGGAATTTAATCCATGAATTTGTAGCAGTAATCCACAAATTCATTGCATTTGTGGCTTGAACCACCTTAGCTTTTCCCATGATTTCTCTCTGGGGCTGTTTCCTTAGAAAACAGATAACGGTTCCCATTGAGTCACTGTTGACGCACCAGCATGTCCTGTCCATTATGTGTGGCTTTGAGACTGTGACTTGGCTTGGTTTCCTGTACACAGCACCAGAGCCCGAAGCAGGAGTGTGTGTGGCTCCGCTTACTTATCCCTGTTTTCTCTGGGCCCCTGCCCACACAAGCTCACACATGTGGGCACCTGCTGGGCACCCAGCCTCGGTCGTGTGTGTTGGCGCGGTGCAGGCTAAGGGATTTACTGTGTTTAGAGCCTGACTTCTTGTTCCACTGCTGCTACGTTGGGGGAAAGGAGGGTGTGTGTATTGAGAACAAAAGCTTTAAGAAAAGGAGGTTCCACTGCAGATGTAGGTTCAAAGACAGGGGTTATTACAGCTTACTCAGGTGGCAGTTTGGGTCATGCCAGGGGATTCTTGCTAGGCTACGTGGCTCACACTTCATATGTGGGTGTTTTTTTTCCTACTCTTTTAAAAATTGGCTCATTTTCCTGATTGTGGATCCACCCACATTAATGCCTGTGGGGTAGCAGGGCAGGATGGGGGTGCTCCCAAGCCCTTCATCCATCTTTCCTGTTGTCTTGGACCAGTTTCCTGGCCCGCATGTGCATGCATGCACTGCATGCTGCAAACAAACAGTTGCTTTAAGAAAAAAACACTGTTCCCTGGGACAAATTTCTGTCGTTATCTATTGGTTCCTGGAAGAACACCTTTCTTGGGGCTGTATCCTGAACATTCCTGTTTTTGACTTGACAAACATCAGTTCACGCTGAAGATCACCATTCTGCACCTGGGTACTCGTGATCTGGAAGCTCCACTTCTAGGTCTGACTTAACTCCTCATCTCCAGACCCACACACTCACCCCTTAATGAGTATCTCAAAATGGATGACTCACACTGGGCGTGTCAGAACATAGCTTGGCTGTCTTCCTCCTCCCAGTTCTTCCATTGCTATTTTGAGGGAATTATCGTAGTCTGGTTCCAACTTTATCCTAATTACAGTAAAAACGGCACCATCAGAAAAACTTGAACCTGCCAACCACCAAGCTGATAATTAAAGCTGACTTCAGCTGCATTTCTGTTGATACCCGAACTCTCCCAGACAGAAGGCTGACATATGCGTTGATGTTAAAGTAGTTAGACGCTGATCTGATCAAGTTCAACTCGAGTAGACCTAAAAGGAGGAGGAAAGCAGACCTAGGCTTTTCTCAATGACATCTTTCTTACAATAGATCCCATTTTCTGGAACTTTCTTTAAATCCTCTATGTGCAGAGCTGGAGTAAAATATAGACATGTAATCAATTTTAAGATTACATGAAACAAGCAATAAATGACCAAATAAACATTCACTGACCAAGTCATTAGAGATTAATAAACCCACACATCTCCTTAATTCAGACCACACAAGTATTATGACACAGATGAATGGTCCTGACTCACTAAGGTTCTGTATAGGATTTCTCGGCTGCATGACAGTGTATACAGTCATCTCTCTGCTTTGTGTGTTCATTGTATTACTCAATACACCACATAAATATTCAACCCTTGTATTATAAAGAAGCTATGTCTTAGATGATATTGCACAACCACAGGCTAATGTAAGAGTTTTCAGTACAACCTAAGGTTGGCCAGGCTAAGGCTATAAGGTTATAGGGGTTCAATGCATTTTCTACTTATGATGGATTTATCAGGATATACCCCAAGCAGAGGCTGAGGGACATCTGTATTTACAACTGCAAATAGCGACAGTACCAACTTTGCAGCAACACGGTCAGAGCTGCCACCAAGCCTTTTCTTTTGAGCCCCATTTGCAGCGCTTCAGCTCACATGCCCTGTTACGCAAGGAGAGCTTTGCGCACACCAGCTGGCAGAGTCACCCAGGGAAACAGGGACCTTCAGAAGGGGAAGGTCTGGCTTACCAGCTACCTGAGCACCGCATGGGAGAAGAAGATTGGCTTGCCAGTGAACTTCTACCTTCAGATCAACAAGCTTTCTCAGCCTCTGGTCACCTTACACAGACCTGGCCTTAGAATTGGCCACATGGTTTAGTTTGTATTTTCTTGACCACTGAAAAGGAGATCACCCCTTCAGAACCACTCTTAGTATTTTTTCCAGTGTGTGAGTGTGTATGTGGTTTGTGTTTTTGAGTTACAGGAGCTTTAAAAATATGTTGTGTGTGTGTGGGTCCTTTGTCAAGCGTACATGTTCTTGTAGCCTATGGTGTACCTTTGTGTCTTTTTAGTATTGATTCTTGATGGGCAGAGAATTTTCATTTTGATAAGTTCTAGATATCATTTTTTCTTTTGTGCATCATGTCTGTGAGAGCCTTACCAGCCCCAGTGTTACAGTGATTTTCTCTTATGTTTGTTTCTGGAAGTGTTATAAACTGGGTTTCATGTTTTAGTCTGTGATCCATCCCAGAAATCATTCGTGTGGCTAGTGTGAGTTATGGGTTTGACTTCATTTTTACTTCCGTGCAAATATCCAGTTGTTCTGATTTCATTTTGACAATACTTTCCTGCCCCCTCAATCAGACCCCTTGGTTGATCACTTGGTATGCTGAGGTTCTCTGTCGTGTCCCACTGATCTCTTCCTGCACCCTGGTACTCCTTACACTGAGTGGAGTCTGACAGTTGGGTGATGTAAGTCTTCCATCTTTGTTCTTTTTTTCTTAATGTTTTGGCTGTTCTAATGCCTTTTCATGCACGTGAATCGAAGAATCAACTTTGTCAGTTCCTGTGAGAGTGCCTACTGAAAGTTTGTTAAACTTCTGATTTTGTAATGATAAGCTTATGAAAAAGATCACTAACAGCAAAAAGTAATCCCGAATCCTCTTTATTCCTATTGATGGATTTTGTCTGCTTGCAGAATTGATTTGTAACTCCTTTATGCATATTAGAAACCATTTCTCAATCACTCGAGAGCTGTTTACAGTCATGACATCCTGTGGCCCTGTGATTTTTCCACGTGTGTTGCCTAAGATAAGTTTATTTTCTCTCATGTAACAACAGCTTCACATTGAGGATATATGTCTTACATTCTTACTGTAGTTTCTTTGGTTGTTCTGATAATATTCTTTAGTCCTCTCTCCCTTCCCCCCTAGAGGACCCCAACCATGGTGGTGTGGTCTCCTTTGATCTAAAACAGTTAGTTCCTTGACATTTTGTGAGTTTGGAATTTTTTCATAAATGGAGGGTAGCTATGCTTAAGATTCGTCTAAACATGTGATTATACTCTGGCATTGCGTTTTGGACTGAAATAATACCTCAGTTTCCTTCTGGGAGTATTACATTCTGAAGTCCAAGATTTCAGTTACCCCATAACAGTGATATTAAGTTTACTCATTTGATTAAAACCCACTTTCTCATGACAGTTATTTTTTTTTCTTTTAGTAATTAAAAGTAATTTATGGAGAAATCTTATAGCATTTTTGGTGGGGGTGGTATTGCACTTTGGAAGACATCTCATCTCAAAACTCTGGTGTGTTCCAATCTAAGAATACGGTATGTATGTCTATGTAATTAGGGTTTATTTTTATTTCTTTCTGCAGTGTTTTAAATGTGGAAGTCTTGTGTACCCTTTATGCTTATTTCTAAGTATTTTAAACATTCTCAGATGCCTAGTGCAGTAGTGTTTCTAAGTGTATCACTTTATTCTTCGAACATCGCCAGAACCTTTCTCACCTTCAGAACGTTGTTAATACTAACTCCCCATTTTTGCATTCTCCCAGCCTTGGTAAACCAGTGTTCTACGTTTTGTCTCTGAACTTGACTGGTCTTTCATGCATTTTAATGGAACTGCAAATTATATATTTTCAAAGTTTCCTTTGCTAATTGTTGCTCACCAGTAGAAATATAGTTCTTATATTTTGGCCTTTTCTGTGGCCTTTCTAAATCAATATTTGGCTCAATAGTTCTTAAATATGCATGTTTCTCAGAACTTTCTTTTTCTTCTTAGCATTTCCTGTGTAAATTGTGGTACCATCTGTGAGTAAAGACGGTTTTATTTCTTCCTTTCTAAACTGAATGTCATTGCTCTATCCGGCATCTGACTGTCACCCTCCATCATTCATCAGCCGGTGTCTTCTATTGTTGTGTCAACTCATCCCCTTGCCGTTTCCTTCAGTGTGGTGGTTAGGGTTCCCATAGCAATCTTGGATAAACAGCAGGAGGTGGCATCTGTTTTGTTTCCACTTTTGGGGGGAAATGGAAGTATTCATCGTAGGTCTCTGCATTAAATTGAGCTTTCTCACTACTTTCTTTACAATCTTCATAATGAATGAATATTGACTTCTGTCAGCTGCTCTTTGTGTAGCAACAGATAGTTCTGTCCTTCCTCTGTCTCAGTTTTCAGTAATTACTTTTGAATACTTAAGTGACCCTGTATTCCTGAAGCTAACTCCATGTGGTCCATTATGCATTTAAAAAACAGCAGTCGGCATGCTCCTTCTTCTGGATTCTGTCTGCTAAGTTTTGAGGAGGATGCCGCTTCTTTGATCATGGGACATGCTGGTCTTGTGAAGGTCTTGTTAGATATTGCCATCAGAGCTATGCTGGCCCATAAACGGAGTTAGAGGTGTCCTTTATTTTCTGCAAAAATTAATGGTATTTTGCCCTTGGATATTTGATGGCATTCACCAGTTCCTCTTATTTGAGTTAGAACTTTATTTTAGAAACCCCCCCCCCCGTTTTTTTAAATGCCGCTTCAAGTTTCATGTCTTGCAAGGGACCTGTTATTATTTTCAGTCATTGGATCTGTGTTTACGTGTCCACTGTGGGTATTTCTATTATCTTTTAGCACCCATGGAGTCTTTGCGATATTCCCTTGTGCATTCCTGATATCGATAATGTGTGTTTTTCTTATTAATTTTTCTACATGTCAGCAATTATATTAAGTTTTTGAAGAGTGGGGTTTTGGTGTTATTCATGTTTCTACTGTAACATCTTTTAGCTTATTGAGATTTTCTTACATCTTTGCTCTTTTCCTTTCCTTACTTCAGGCTTGATTGGCTTGTCTTTCTAACTACTCCAGATGTGTTTTCTAGTTTAAGAATATAAAGCTATAAATTCCTCTTTCATTACAATTTTTGGCTGCTTGCCACAGATTTCTCGGTATCTGATGTTCTCAGGGTTTGTGTGTTATGCTTTTCATGGTCAATTTAAAATACCATGTAATTATATTTTACATTTTCTTCTTGAACCTGTAGGTTATTCAAATGGATGTTACTTAATTCTAAATAGTTGACCAGTTTCTAAATATCCTTTTGTTATGGATTTCCTTTTTGAAAAAAAATAATATATTTGAAAAGCGTGATGACTAGAGGGAGAGGAGGCAGGCAGAGAAGTATTGTCACTCCACACATGTCCACACAGCCCAGCCTGGCTCATGTTGAAGCAAGGAGCAGGGACCCTGTCCAGGTCTCCCACATCGACGGCAAAGACCCGAGTCCTCGGGCCATTCTAGGCACATTAGCAGGGAGCTTGCTCCGCAGTGGAGTGGCCAGGACTTGAACCAACACTCTGTGATGGGATGCTGTCCCTGTAATAAGCAGTTTAATGCCCTGAGCCACATCACTGACCCTGTAGATTTCTAAGCTAGTGTCATGTGGTCAGAGATGTACGGTTCCCGTTATTTTCATGTGTTGTGCTGTGTTTGGTGGCTGGGCACTCAGCCCGTTCCGACGAGCATCCCATGGGCACTGAGGATGTGTGTCCTGCCTGTATTGGCAGTGTTGTTTTGCAGGTGCCCGTGAGGTCAGAGTGGTGGCTGGTGGGTGTCTGTCCTCCTCTTGCTTTGCTGACTTCTCTTCCATGCTTCCGTTGATTGCTTGGGGACAGATATTAAAAATTTCCAATTAGAATTGTGGAATTTTCGATTCCATTCTCTGTGTATTTTTGTCCACCTAGTTTTCAGGCCCTGATATTAAGTGTATTTTAACAGAATGCCTTTTTTTGTGTGTGTACATAATTATACCTATATAATGGGGAAACAGTGTGAGAGTTCGATATGTATATAAAATGTGTAATGATTAAACTGGGTTAGTTAGCATCCCCTTAACTATTAACATATTGTTAACAATGATTGTACGGTTAGGAGGTTCGGTGTGGTATTTCGGTAAATGTACACAGTGTTTGCTGATCAAATCAGAGTACCGAGCGTTGCAATCTGCTTGTAATTGCATTTGGAGTCTTGGAGCACCTCTCTTCTAGTTCTTCATGAGCTAGCAATGGGCTGTGAGCCCTGGAGAGCACCAGAACCCCTTCCATCTAACCATGTCTTAGTACCTCTCAACCAAGACTTTATATTTAATATGGCCTTTTCATATGAAAGATGTTTTTACTAACGTAGAATTCCAGTTGGCAGTTTTCTCTGGCGGCGTGGAGCTGTCATTTCGTGTCTTCTGTTACGCTTTGATTCCTACAGGAGGTCAGCCGTATTTCTTCTTATCTTGCACCTTTTCTGCGTGTCCGTTTCCAGCAGGTTGACTATGGTGTGCATAGGCGCGGCTTCTGTTGCATTTGTCCTGTCCTTTTTTTAATTCACTAACATTCCTTACTCATTGTGTGACTGTTGTCTTAACCTTATTTGCAAATGGTATGGAAAACAGCCATTTTCTTCAGCCATTTTCCTGGTTCTCTCCCCCTCTAATCTCGATTCTGGGAAACTGAGATTCCCTGATCCAACTTTCTAGCAAGTCACTAAAGCTTCGATGATTTTTTTTTTTTTAATCTGCCTTCGCTGCTTCTTGGAAATTTTCTCTTGACCAGTCTTCAGATTCACAGATCCTTTCCCCCCTGCCCCATTTATCCAATCTGTTGTCAATACCATTTCATGGGTGTTTCATTCCAGACGGGGTCTGTTTCACTTCCGAGCTTTCCATTTGGTTCTTAGTTTAGCGTTCCCAGCTCTGCTACAATCCCCCTACCCCCGAGTCTTCCTTTCACTCTCGCCATGTTTTGTTTACTCCAGTCTTTGACACTCCTGGCCTGCTGCGTTAACATCTGGGTCACACGCTGTAGTTTCCTGTTTCTTTGCCTGTCTGGTAATTTTTATTATATCCTGGACATTGTGGCTCGTACTGTAGATGTTCTCTTTGTACAGAGCGCTGAGGTTTGTAATGGCAGCATACGAGACACCTCTATGACAGCACCTCTAGTTTCTAGAAGCTTAGTTTTTGGCTGGATGGAAATGTGCTTGATTTGTTCTTGGTCCTCTTGCTCTGTCTCCTGCCAAGGAAAGATTTAGTTCCCTCTGCTTCACTCAAGCCACCAGGCCTTCCCCTGCTAAGAATAGTTAGAGAGGGCCCTGTGTGGTAGCCTAGCAGCTAAAGTCCTTGCCTTGCACGCGCCGGGATCCCATATGGGCATTGGTTCTAATCCTGGTGGCCCCACTTCCCATCCAGCTCCCTGCTTGTGGCCTGGGAAAGCAATCCAGGATGGCCCAAGGACTTGGGACCCTGCACCCACATGGGAGACCTGGAAGAGGCTCCAGGTTCCTTGCTTCAGATCAGCATAGCTCTGGCCGTTTTGGTTGCTTGGGGAGTGAATCAGTAAATGGAAGATCTTCCTCTCTGTCTTTCCTCCTCTTTGTATATCAGACCTTCCAATAAAAATAAATCTTTAAAGCAAAATAATAGTTTGGGAAATAGTTTTACTACTTTTTAACAAAAATAAATGGGGAAAAATGCTAACTTCTGACACAATCTTTATCTGGATTTGAATTTTTCAACTGCATGAGAGCCCTTGTTTCGTATCGTGTGTGCCCATGGATTCCTCCCTTGTTTCGTATCGTGTGACTATCTGTTGATGACACCCCCATGTTCCCTGTCGGAGAGGGCTGTGGACCTGCACACCGTCTTCTCAGGCCCATGTGAGGAGCACTGTCACAGCAGGGAGGGGTCCTTCCTCTGATTCCTCCCCACCTTCCAGTCTCTTCTAGGTGCTTTCTTTAACTCAGTATCATAGTCGCCTCTCTCCCCTCCTGGACAGTAACTTCTCGGTGTGGGCGGTTCTTCCTCCTCGAGTCCTGAGACCCCGGACCTGTGCCTGCAGCACTCGGAGGGCAGAAGACGCTCGAGTTGAGTTTCCATGATGTTGATGATGACCATGTGGGAGTCGGTCCGTTTCGCTTGTGTGGCTGAGGGCATTTTTGTATATGCCAGATTCTGTCTTGGCCTCTTCCTTGGCCTCTCCCAGTGACTCATGTCACAGATGTTCTCCAGCTCTGGGACTCTTCAGATGTCTCAAAATGTGCCAGTTAAAGGAAAAAAAAAATTCTGTTTGATTTTCAGAGGTAATTCCCAGCTGTTTTGTCAAAGTTCAGAAGAAATTCAGGAGAAGCTGGAGGCCCAGAGACACGGATGCACCTGCAGGAGGTGTGGTGCTTCCCTGCTCCCCTTCCTGCTCCTCTGTAGTCTCCTCCACCCCACCCTGTGTGTACCTGAGGCCCACAGTCAGGGTCCAGCCTTTCTGGCCTTGCCTCTGGTGGAGAGGTTATTCTTATGGGTCCCCAAAGGACCGAACTGACTAGCCTGCTCGGACATAGCTGATGTTAGCCCAGCCATGTAGCAAGACGATAGAGGTGATGGGCTGGGGTGGCGTTGTGAGCACAAACACTGACCTGTCCAGACTGTGTTTAAGGAGCTCTTGACACAAAGGAAGGATGGCTACTGAGGATGAGAGAAGGGCATGCCACTCCTGGTGACACCTGAGGAGGGGGAGGGTGCAGCCAGAGGTGGCTGGAGGAGGGAGCTTGTATCTGCTGCCAACTCCTGCCATTGTCCAGCCCCAGCCCTTCTGAGATCAAATCCCATTGGGTAACTTGAGCACAATGCAGGTCTCATCTGGGGATGGTCTGAATTCACATAGGGAGGAAGATACGTGTTCTCAGGCTTATAGACTCAGTTCCAGAGTTGGTAGAAAACGAGCTACCAAATTCTGCCCAGGATTTGGGCATCCCCAAATAGCAAGCTGCCTAGACTGCACTTGCAGGATCCTGAGGGTCACGTTCAAATGCACTGGGGTTCTCACAAGGTGGATTTCACAGATGGTGCAGAAAAGAAGCTGGCATGGCCTCTGACCCGGGGAGGTGGTGGAGACAGTCCCGTTCACCTCAGTGCAGACTGTCCTTGCTGGACTGGGAAAGTTGCAGTGCAGGCCAAGGAGAGAGCATGCTGCCACCTGGGGCCTCCCTCTTGGGGCTGAAAGGCAGACGGCTCTGGCCGTCCGCACAGCAGCCTTGAGATCACATGTCATGTGTGTAATCATGTTTCCGCGCTTGCAGATTCTGGGAGGGCTCTGGGCCGTAGCGTGTGCCTGCAGTGCCTTTGAGGCCACTATACTTACTGCTTTTCTCTTCGGAGTTCTCTCCTGTGTTTTCATAATGGAGCACACCATCTGGCTGGTCATGGCGTGCCTGAAAGCCTTGGGTAGCAACAGGGACAGTTGGCAGAGGGGCACTCTCAGGCATCCGGGGTAGCTCAGGGCCAGACCGGAGTGTTCAGGGTTTGACGTCTGTGTCTTGTGCGTTGACACAAGTACTGTGTCTGCATGTGCTTGTCAGCTGGCCACCCTCGGGCCTAACCCATACTCCCCTCAAAATACAAGTTGTATTAAAAAAAAAAAAAGAAACAGACTTTCCTGTTAGAGTACTTTCAGATTGCCAGACTGAGTGGAAGGCACAGGCAACTCTCATGCCCTGCTGCCCAGTCCTCCCTGTTCCACTGGCCTCGTCTTGGGTGCAGTTGGCAAGCCTCTCACACATAGTTAGTGATTTCCGTTAGGATCTGTGGGTTTGGATCCACGTGTGGTCATGTGCACCCACCACCTCATCGTCATTGCCACAACAATGCTCTGGGTTGGACCTGTCCCTCCCTGGACTCCTGCACCTGTTGATGCATTTCCTGTGTCCAGAGTTAGCCTCCTGCAGCTGGTCACCTTTCAGCCTGGTGTTCTTCACTTGGCAGTGCGTCTGAGTCTCACCCATCTCTTTTTGTCACATGCTGTCATTTCTACGAGGGCTGCAGAGCAGGGCCACACCAAGGTTTACGCGTGAACCCGTGGAGGGGTACGGCAGTTCCTGCAGGTTTGTCAGTGATGGTTTGTCAGAGCTACTGCAAACGTCTGTATGCAGGATTTTGGATAGGTTTCAGAGTTTCAGCTCCTGTTGGTAGTCAGAGTTGGCGGGTTGAGAAGAGCTCTTGGCCGTGGCCCAGTGTACTCACAGCCTGTGTTTGTCCAGGGATGACTACCACGAGGACGGCTTCTGCCAGCCTTACCGGGGCATCGCCTGTGCGCGCTTCATCGGGAACAGGACCATTTATGTGGACTCTCTGCAGATGCAGGGAGAGATTGAAAACCGAATCACAGGTAAGAGGCGGGCCCTTCCGTGGGACGGTACGCACACAAGCAGACACTTGGCGCTACATCTGTGTGTTCATCGGTTAGTGCCCAGCAAGTCTGTCCTTGAGCCCTCTTGTCATAGACAGAGACTGGCTTCCACAGGCGGTTCTCATTGCTGTCCCGTGTGGCCTCAAGTGCCCACAGCTCATGTGTTTAAATCGAGAAATGCAGGCTACATTCTCCATTTGACCAAAGCAGCCATGTTCCTCACTGCATCACTGGGCCTCCTGTCCTAGGTCAGTCATTCTTCCTGTACCTGACTTCTCTTGTGTTCTGCACCTCCTCACTCTGCGCCATGTCACGTGCTAAAGTTCAGAGGCCTAATGCTAGCTCTTTGGGGGAGTGGCTTTCTGGAGAAGCCACTTCTCCATTGGTGGACAAGACGTTGCCAGGAACATGACCGTATTAGTCCTCAGTTTCCAGACAGCAGAGTCACATCTCCAGGTGCCCCCGGGGGTCTGAGAAACAGGACAGGTCACTGGAGACACAAACCCATGTTGGTAGTTGGCGCTCATCCTCAGCTTTTTTAGGACATGCGGGCTAACAGCCTGTAACACATCACTTCTGCTGGAGTTGCCCTAAAGAAGGAAGACCATGCATATGGACAGAGTCTTACAAAGCCTTCCTTCTTGTAGCTCTACTTTCCCATGGACACACACACACACACACACACACACACACACACACGATCCCGCACGTCTCTCTGATGGGGCTGTCCTGGGAGCTCATGGCCTTTGCAGTCCACTAGAATCACCAACGGTCTCTGATGTCAGGACTTGCTGCGTTGTCCCATGGGAGAGGTGGTCCTGGAAGCAAAGCCAGCCCTGTTAAGGGAGAGACGAGGGCACAGGGCAGGAACTCACTGTGTGTCTGAATCCTGGCTGTTCCAGTGTGTAAAGAATGCAGACACAGTTATGGTTGGCCCCTGTGGCCAGGGCACATGGCCACAGTGAACTGGAAAGGCGTGAGTGAGATGCAGAGGAACCAAAGGCCCCATCCTGGTCTAATGGACACGTTCTTTTTGAAAATGTTAGTATCTCTCACTGGAAAGAGGCTTTCTGTGCCATTGGAAGCAGTACTTGCCAAAGCTTTTTGACTCCAAAATGCAGGGACGTGTGTGCAAGGAACATCACACCTGCTCGCCCAGTGCAGGCCCAGCCTCCCTGACGTCACTTTCCAAGGTCTGCAAGCCACGAAAATCTGAAGCTTCGTAAGTGTGGACGTGGTGCTGCATGGACAAATTCCACTCCTGACCTCTGAGGGTTCAGCGTTTGCAGACTTTGTTTCATGCACAAAGTGGTTTAAAATATGGCGTGAAATGACTTTCAGGTTGTGTGTGTAGGCTGTACATAAAACACGCATGCATTTCATGTTTAGACTTGGGCCCCAACCCCAAGGTATCTCGTTACATCTATGCAAAAATTTAAAAACAAACAGCCCTAATGGGAAACAGTTCTGTTTCCCAGCATGGAAGGGAAGCGCTGCTATGCCTGCATCCACACCCTACAGGATGGAAGTGAGTTAGGGGCGCAACGTTCAGCCTTGCTGCAGACACTGCTTGCTTCATCAAAGAACACAGGAGTCAGTGTTTTGGTGTAGGTGGTAAAGCCACTGCCAGTAGCACCAACATCCCAAATGGATGCTGAGTCAACTCCTGGCTGCCCCACTTCCACTTCAGCTCCCTGATCATGGCCTGGGAGAGACACTGGAACGTGGCCACCTATTGGGTGCCTGTCATTTACCTGGGAGACCCACAAGATGTTCCTGGCTCCTAACCTTGTCCTGGTCCAGCTCTGACCAGTTCAGCCATCAAGGAGCAGGGGTGTAGGAAGAAGGACCGATCTGGCTTTCCCCACCTGGGGTCTTGGGCGACCTATGTGATGGCCTGCCTTACCACTGCTATGTCGTACCTTCTCTGTTCCTCAATCTTGACATTGACAAATGGACCCAGAGCAGTGAAGTCAACGTGAAGATGGTGCCAGGACACAGGCTGAGCAGTGCCCCCTGCACCTAGCCACTGCAACCATGTGACATTTGGGGCTGTTTGATAGGCTCCGTGAGGACTCCAGGTGTAACATCTCAGCACATTGTTGTACAGATAAGAGAGGAGGCCCAGAAACATCACATAACTGAATATCATGAAGTTCAGGACAGGACAGGGCAGCTGAGCTCCTGGGTGTTTCCCAGGAAGAAAAGGGCGCCAGCAGCGCCACCTGCCGGCCATACCTAACCCAGCAAGTGGAGACTTGGGAAAACTGCACGCCTAGATGAAAATCTCAGATTTCTGCCTCTGTTGGAGGATACGCTTGGGCGTGGTGTGCAGGCAGAGGTCTTTGACCAGCAAAAGTGGGATAGTGGGCCCAGAGATGACCAATGCCCTCCTTGGTTGGCACTGTCCTGTGCAGTGGCCCAGCCTGTTCTTGTGCTCCTCCTTCCTGCCAGCTGGGGTGTTGGCAGCGCTCTCCGTCCTCTGGCCTCTGACCTTAAGAAGCAAGCTGACCACTGGCTGTAGCAGCTCCTCCTGCCACGGCTCTCTGTCACAGCACTCTCGCCCTCCTCCTCCTCCCTCTGCTCCATGGTGCATGTCCAGTTGAGAACCCGCCCTGTCTTCCACTTCCTTCCAGCCGCCTGTCAGGGTGAGAATTTCAGTGGCCCTTTCTCCTGCCCTGCGTGGCCCGCTTGCCTGTGCCCCCGCACACGCCTGGGCTGAGCCATGGGGCTGCTCTGGTCCTGCTTTCCTCCCGGATGTTGGCAGCTCGAGACGCTGCAGACTGGCTTGCTGGCAGAACCAACTCAAAGCTCATCCGTAGGAAGGGAAGCTGGCGGGAGACATGGGGATGTTCCTGTTCTGGGGCAGCTGAGGGCTTGTTCTGCTTCTGTTGTGTGCAAGGGAATCCACAAACTCAGGAGTTTCCAGAGTCGGCTGAAATCAAGGCAGCTGGTGGGTGGGCACCCTAGGGCCTCTCCAGAGGACTTTTTCCAGGGCAGTGTGAGGACAGCTGGCGGAGGGTCTCTGGCGAGGAGCAAAGGGGTTGGGGTTCAGGGAAAGGGGGGAAGGAGAAAGAGAATTTGGAAATTGTGGGTGCTGGATGTATGGATGTGAATGGGGCATCAGGGTGTGGGGGTTCAGAATAGAAAGGTTCGGTGTGGGCAGCGTTGGATCACCAGGAAACTGTTGGAGCTCACAGCTGGCAGTGCAAGATGTGTGGCAAGGATAGGATGCAGGTATGGGGCTGGGCTGCAGAATGGGCTGTCTGTAGGTTAGAGAGCTCAGCTGGCACTGGGGACTTGGAGTTGGGTACAGGGCTGCCGGGGACTCCTAGGGCACAGTCCTGGGTGGAGGCAGATGACAGGATGTACTGAAGTGAGGTGGGGTGATAGGACACCTCCTTCCTGCCGCCCTGTATGGTACTGGGGGCTGCGGGTGAGGTCAGGGACCCCTCACACATGCCTTTCTCATCCCCTTAGCGGCCTTCACCATGATCGGCACGTCCACGCACCTGTCGGACCAGTGCTCACAGTTCGCCATCCCATCCTTCTGCCATTTTGTGTTCCCGCTGTGCGACGCGCGCTCGCGGGCGCCCAAGCCGCGGGAGCTGTGCCGCGACGAGTGTGAGGTGCTGGAGAGCGACCTGTGCCGCCAGGAGTACACCATCGCGCGCTCCAACCCGCTCATCCTCATGCGCCTGCAGCTGCCCAAGTGCGAGGCCCTGCCGCTGCCCGACAGCCCCGACGCTGCCAACTGCATGCGCATTGGCATTCCTGCCGAGAGGCTGGGCCACTGTGAGTGCCCGCCCTGGCTCTGGGGTGGGAGGGAGCGGACTCTACACAGGCAGGTGGGCCCTGGACATCCCAAGCTGTGCCTGCAGCTGCCCCTGGAGTCAACGTGGGACAGGCTTCTTTTCCCATATCCTGGGCTTTTATGAAGGCATGACTCAGCGCTGCCTCTGTTGGGAGTGATACAAAGTCACACGGCCTTTTAGATTGTTCAGCTCAGGTGCCATGTGGGCACTGGGATTTCGTTGTTCATTTCTAAAGTTGTTGAAGGATGATGAGCCCTGAACCTCCAGAGCGAGCGGGGCCATTTTCCCCAGTTTTGGAGGGTTTCCCAACACCTCTCTCTCTCTTTTTCTCTCAGACCATCAATGTTACAACGGCTCAGGGGCCGACTACAGAGGAACTGCCAGCACCACCAAGTCAGGGCACCAGTGCCAGCCTTGGGCCCTGCAGCACCCCCACAGCCACCACCTGTCCAGCACCGACTTCCCAGAGCTCGGAGGGGGCCACGCCTACTGCCGGAACCCCGGAGGCCAGATGGAAGGCCCCTGGTGCTTTACGCAGAATAAAAACGTACGCATGGAACTGTGTGACGTACCCTCGTGTAGTATGTATTCTCTCTCTTTTTTTAAGCATTGAGTGTTGTGTGTACTTGTGATGCATATGTCCTGTCCTGGCGGGCGACCTGAGACTGCAGCTCCAGGCACATCCCGGTGCAGCGCGGAGCAGGACATTGGCCATCCCATCTCCCTGCTGTGGTTGCTTGTTTTAGATATAGCCATACTTGGTCCTCAAAGGTGTGTTAGTCATTATGTGGGTACCGATTGGCCACCCCACGGTGACTGGTTTGTGTTTTGATCCTTTGCCTGTGCCCTGGGCTGTCCAGTGAGCACCTTATTCTTCCTCGAACATCGCCCAGGGCTGCCCACTGTGGGTGAAACACGGTCCTCGGAGCTTCACCTCACATCTCACTGCCCACCCCCAGGCTTGGTAGAGTGAGAACATATGCTGAGCCCTCGCCTGTTCCTCCCAAGTGCCCTGCCATGTCACAGGTGCCAGGGAGTGGAGGGGATGCTGAGAACCTAGCAGCTATGTCCTGGGTGGCTCACCAGCTACTGTCAGCAGATGCCCACGGCTGGGCTGAGAGTGGAGGCAGTGGGCTGCGGTGGGGTCAGGCCAGAGCAGGTGGGGCAGGCACAGCTTCCTACGCACCTGACTCCTCTTCCCAGGGTTTTGCAGCCCCCCCCCCCCGCCCACCTTCTCCCTGCAGGGGTGCTCCAGCTGGTATGTGTCATTTCCCTGCAGCTCCAGATGTGGCATTATTTGGAGCTAAGAGCCACATCTGGGGAAACTGCTGGGGAAACTGCTGGGGAAAAACTCTGGGGAAAGCTGCTGGTGGCGCTGTTTCGCACGTGGCTATATCCGGTGCGCTTACCGGAGTGGGGATGGAGAGGGCATAGAGGAGGCAGACTCGGTCTGGCACAGTGGATGTGTACTTCCGCCAAGGGGGCACTAGAGCCATGTACGCTTAGAGGGCACGCTGCCCAGAAGTTCCTTGTGTGCTTCCAGACAGCAGCGTACCAAGGCCAGCAGGACCTGGGGTTAAAAAAAAACAGCTCTTGTGTTTGGTTCCCAAGGGACATGGGAAAGTGGCCCCTCCTGGGGCCTAGGCCTGGGGTCAACTCCTGAAATGTCACCTGCTCCTCCGATGAAGTGGCTTCCGAGTGGGGGTAGCCTGCTTCCCCAGGATGGCTCATGTGCTTCCCCATGCATCCTGCAGAGGGAGACAGAGCGTTGCTTTTCACTCTTCCGAAGCTAAAGGAGCCAGGGCTGGAAGCTGGAGCGTTGGTGCATCTCGCTGCTCAAGAATCCTGCCTGGCTCCCTGTTACTGAATATTCGCAGCACCAGTGTTTCTTAACATCCAGTATGTTTTAAATTTTCTTGAAAGAACGTGTTGTCATTATATGGAAATGTGGTGGGAAACACTGAAATGTCCCACAAGGAAAAACAGTTTTTCTAATCTCTGCAGCAAGGTTCGCTACCCAAGGACAGGGGTTGGGTCTCGCCGCTGCATCACACCTGCTTGTCAGGAGCTGGGAAGACAGATCAACGCGTTCTTTAAGGTTTAACTGCTTGAAAAGCAGAATGAAAGACACACAGACAGAAAGATCTTCCATTCACTGGTTCACTGCCCAAATGGCCACAACAGCCAGGACTGGACCAATCCAAAGCCAGAAGCCAGGAGCTCCCCCATGCGTGGCAGGGGCCCAAGCTCTTTTTTTTTTTTTTTTTTTTTTTAATTTTATTTTAAATTCATTAATTACATTGTATTATGTGACACAGTTTCATAGGTACTGGGATTCTCCCCACCCCTCCCCAAACCCTCCCACCATGGTGGATTCCTCCACCTTGTTGCATAACCACAGTTCAAGTTCAGTTGAGATTCCCCCATTGCAAGCATATACCAAACATAGAGTCCAGCATCTTATTGTCTAGTCAAGTTCAACGGCTTCTTAGGTATACCCTCTCTGGTCTGAAGACAGAGCCAGCAGAGTATCATCCCAATCAATTAAAAGCTCCAACATACCATCAGCAAAAATTTACATCATTATGGAATTAATTGACATAGTAATGAGTAACCAATATGGTAAAAGTAAATGCGATTTCTTATCCACCTTCTGTGACCACCTCATTGACATTTCAATTTTGGTTTATACACAACATATAACATTCATAACATAACTTGTTATACATAACATCATATCAAATTAAGGCAAACATGTGGTATTTAACCTTTTGGGATTGGCTCATTTCCCTTAGCATTATGGTTTCCAGTTTGGCCCATTTGGCCACAAAGAACTGCATTTTGTTTTTTTTAATAGCTGAGTAGTATTCCATGGAGTAGATGAACCATAGCTTTCTTATCCAATCCTCTGTTGATGGGCCAAGCTCTTGAGCCATCTTGCCCTACTTTCCCAGGGACGCTAGCAGGGGGCTGGATCAGAAGCAGAGCAGCAAGGCCTGAGCCTCTGATACGGAATGCCAGCTTCACTGGCAGCAGTGCAGCGCTCTGCACCACAACACTGGCGCCAGAACACTCATTTTCCCATAGTGTCTGGATGCTGTGTCTTCTGACATGTTCCAGTTTGGGGTTGTGTTGCACCTGTCTGCAGTAGGGTGTATACTCTTGGTGCGTTAACCTTTGTTAAGGGTCGGGACACCACTGGGTCCCATTGTGTGTTGTGTCCTATCCCCACCTGCGCTTTGAGACTTGAGATGGAGGTGCGGAGGGGGCAGGTGCAGAACTTGAGGATGGCAGAAGGAATCAGTGGGGCAGTGTTTTCTGAAAATTCACGAGTCTGCATCTCACTGCCACAGGTCCCCGGGACAGCAGCAAGATGGGCATCCTGTACATCCTGGTCCCGAGCATCGCCATCCCGTTGGTCATCGCCTGCCTCTTCTTTCTGGTCTGCATGTGCCGGAATAAGCAGAAGGCTTCCACATCCGCCCCACAGCGCCGCCAGCTGATGGCCTCGCCCAGCCAGGACATGGAGATGCCCCTCATCAACCAGCACAAGCAGGTGCCCCGCCTGGCGTGTTCTAGGGAAGCGCTTGCTGCCCTGTGACCCCAACTCTCTTTGTTTCCTCCCTGAGAAACACATGAATCTTTTTCAGCTGCCCTTGGCCTTGTAGTGGCTCTGCTAAAAGATACCTGGGCGGGTGTCCTTCCAGAGTGAATGGCAGGCAGGCGTGCTCATCCCTGCCCCCAGCAGGACGACCCTCCCATCTGAGGGCCTGGGACTTGCTCTCTAGGGCTGGTTTCCGGTCAGCCTGGGTATGTTTTGTGTAGTTCTTTAGGGAAAAACTTTAAAGTAGGTGGAGGGAAGGATGGCCCTGGTGTAAGAATTCTCAAACAATAGGGTTTTATGGCACACTGAAATATGGCAGAAAACGAGGCGCAAAGCATCTGTACAAGAGTGTTTGAGTTCCTTGCAGGCCTTGGTGCAATGTCATTCCCATGTGGCTTTCGAGAGTCTCCTGGGATGGGCACAGAGACTCGCTCCCTGGGCTCCTGGACCAGGGAAGAGTGGCCTATGTGCTGTGGGAAGGGCCTGACCAGCAAGGGTGCAGCACCTACCCGCATGCCAAGGGGGAGCAGGCCAGTCAGGGGCTCCAGGAGAGAAGGCCCGGGTGACCACTCGGAAACAGGTGTGGCTGAGGTCCAGAGTGTGTGCTGTGACCTCTGCATGTGGCTGAGAACTGAGTCAAGCAGGGAGGAGGCTAGGGGACAAATGACTAAATGGGGCAAGGCAATGTGTTGTGGGTAAGGCACTACAGGGCAGGTACATCAGAATGCTGTCTGTGATGTAGGCTCATGCAATAAGGCAGTGAAGGGCCACAGGCCAGAGTGACTCTTAGAACAGCTGGCTCCCAGGCTTGGCTGTATGCAAGCATGACATAGGGAGGAAGTCTCCAGGGATCTTGGCTACATTCTGATGGGGGTGGATTTTTAGCCTAGTTGGGACTCCTGGAACGTTCCAGATGGGAGGCAGCCTTTAAGCCTCAGTGCCTGTGTAAGCTTTATCAGAGCTGCATATGATGGGAGGAATGACAAGGCCAGTGGGTTCCCTGTAATTCCGTCCCAGGGATGGCACACGAGGCCCCTGGGCCTCCCACTGCCCCGCTCCTGTCCCAGTGTCGTGATTGACAAAGGCTTCATTGTGGCTTTTCATTCTCTGCAGGCCAAACTCAAGGAGATCAGCTTGTCCACAGTGAGGTTCATGGAGGAACTGGGCGAGGACCGTTTCGGCAAGGTGTACAAGGGCCACCTGTTCGGGGCCACCCCAGGGGAGCAGACCCAGGCAGTGGCCATCAAGACACTGAAGGACAAGGCAGAGGGGCCGCTGCGGGAGGAGTTCCGGCTGGAAGCCATGCTGCGGGCGCGGCTGCAGCACCCCAATGTGGTCTGCCTGCTGGGTGTGGTGACCAAGGAGCAGCCCTTAAGCATGATCTTCAACTACTGCCCGCACGGCGACCTGCATGAGTTCTTGGTAATGCGCTCACCGCACTCGGACGTGGGCAGCACCGACGATGACCGCACGGTCAAGTCTGCCTTGGAGCCCCCCGACTTTGTGCATGTCGTGGCACAGATCGCCGCGGGCATGGAGTATCTGTCCAGCCATCACGTGGTGCACAAGGACCTGGCCACTCGCAATGTGCTCGTGTACGACAAACTGGCTGTGAAGATCTCAGACTTGGGCCTCTTCCGCGAGGTGTACTCCGCCGACTACTACAAACTGATGGGCAACTCGCTGCTGCCCATCCGCTGGATGTCCCCTGAGGCCATCATGTACGGCAAGTTCTCTGTTGACTCGGATATCTGGTCCTACGGCGTGGTCCTGTGGGAAGTCTTCAGCTACGGCCTGCAGCCTTACTGCGGCTACTCTAACCAGGACGTGGTGGAGATGATTCGGAACCGGCAGGTGCTGCCCTGCCCAGATGACTGCCCGGCCTGGGTGTACGCCCTCATGATTGAGTGTTGGAATGAGTTCCCCAGCCGGAGGCCCCGTTTCAAGGACATCCACAGCCGGCTGCGTGCCTGGGGCAATGTCTCCGGCTACCACAGCTCGGCGCAGACCTCGGGGGCCAGCAACACCACACAGACCAGCTCTCTGAGCACCAGCCCCGTAAGCAACGTGAGCAACGCTCGCTACCTGGGGCCCAAGCAGAAAGCCCAGCCCTTCCCGCAGCCCCAGCTCATCCCCATGAAGGGCCAGATCAGACCCATGGTGCCCCCGCCCCAGCTCTACATCCCTGTCAATGGCTACCAGCCCGTGCCCGCCTATGGCGCCTACCTGCCCAACTTCTACCCAGTTCAGATTCCCATGCAGATGGCACCACAGCAAGTGCCCCCACAGATGGTCCCCAAGCCCAGCTCACACCACAGTGGCAGCGGCTCCACCAGCACAGGCTATGTCACCACAGCCCCCTCCAACACATCTGTGGCTGACAGAGCGGCCCTGCTCTCAGAGGGCACGGAGGACACACAGAATGTTCCAGAAGATGTGGCCCAGAGCCCCGTGCTGGAGGCTGAGGAGGAGGAGGAGGAAGGCTCTGTCCCAGAGACTGAGCTCCTGGGAGACAACGACACTGTGCAGATGGACGAAGCCCAGGTCCAGCTGGAAGCCTGAAGGGGCCCTGACGGAGACCTCGTCTGCCTCTGGGAAGACCAGACGCAGCAGTCCCAAGCCCAAGAACTGTGGGCTGGCGTGCAGGCTGGACGGTGTGAACTGCACCCGTCCTTTCCTGTCCCCTCTGAGCTGCTGTGGCCGTGCTTGTCTGGAGACCGTTTCAATCAGCAGGTCATGCTTACGCCAGGCCAGGGGCCGGCCTTGGACCTCTTGGGAAGCAGGCTGCGTGGTACTCGTCCATACCACCACCACCACTTGTGTTGAACCTGGCAGCTTCTTGGGTCTGAGCAGCAAATGCTTTGCAAGATGATGAGTGGCATCTTCACTCCATATTGTGTATGGATTGAATATTCTGAGACTGGGCCAATGGGCCTGCTTAGAGCAGCCAGCAGATGCCTGGCCCTCTGAGTCTCGGCACCGAACCTGCTGGCTTCTCTGCTGCCTGCCTCCTTGCCCACAACAGTCTCCCCTCAGCTGCCAAAGATGATCGGGAACAGGACACTGCCACCTGCTAGGCTCCCGAGAGAGAAAGGAGCCATCCCCGTAGGAAGAAGACAATGTGCCTTCAAAGAAACTGACACCGTTTTGTATTTTTGTGAAAGGGTTTTAATTATACTATATCTGTTTTGCCCACTTTGCTGGAAATCAAGGGAAAAGTGTTTCTTGGGTTTAGAGGAAGCAATATTGTATAGAACACACTGTTGTTATTGTTTTTTTTTTTTTAAGAATCGTGTACAGACCTGCAATGTAATTTATATGTTGTTTTCCTTTGTATGCCATTTTTCACGGAAATGTTTTGCTCTATGATAATGACTGAGTAATTTAACTGTTTACACTCTCCGTGTTGGGATGCTTGTTTTGTCTCAGCACCACATGTAAGTGAGGTCCGTTCATTTCAGAGCCTGGACACAAGCCCCACAGGTGCGCTGTCAGTACCCTGTGCCATTCCTCCATCCTGTTTGTAAACCCCACAGCTGGCACGGCCAATAAAGTGAAACAAAACATTCAGTCGTCTCTGGCGGGTTGTGGGGCCACGAGGCCGTCCTAGCAGCTGGCTGGGCGACGCCAAGACGTCGCCCGGGGACAGAGATGTATTCAGGAGGTTCACTGAGCATCCACGTGACTCCCTGCTCATCTGGGCGCCCTAGTGACAGAGCAAATGATGGAAATGTGTTCCCTTGTTTCACCTTGCGAAGATTGCAAGTGTGAACTCACTATGGATGTGAAGCTGACTTTGAACTTGGTACACACCCCTTCTTAAAGTCCCGAGGACCCCTGACATGTTTGAACCTGGATCCTGGTGCTTTCCATGGCCCGAGAACAAGGCTAAGGGGTGGGGAGGGAGACCACACCCTGTGGCTGCCTGAATTCATCTGCACTATAGCCAGCCAGGCTGGAGGAGGGGCCACCCCTACAGCCATGACCTGAGTGAGGCTTAAAGGTCCTTGTGCCAGCCAGAAAATGGCCCTGGCCAACCCAGCCAGCATCTTTCCCCCTGGTATTCCATGTTTGCTGGAATATGGCCAGGTAAGGCTGACAGTAAGTTTGCCAGGCAGAGCGGCAGGTAGTTAACCTGTGTCAGCACCTCTCACAGGGCCTGGCAGAAGCAGTACTGCCCTCCCTGCTCCTGCGTGATTCAGCAGGGCTGGAGTGGGATGGGGAGGGGGGGGTCCCAGACGTGCATCTCTAGCAGGTGTCTAAGTTGCTGGTGACCTCAACTCAAGACAGAGCACTTTGGCCTCTTCAGACACATTTTGCAGCGGAGCAGCCCAGCCTGAAAGGTGATGAATACCACGCACTGGCGTCACTACACAAAGTGAAACACCCTGTTGAGGTACTTGCACTATGGGGAGACCTGTGGGACCCCTGGGGTTGTGTGACCTGTGCTGAGTCGGGGTGAGAACCTAGCCAAGCAGAGGCATGCTTTTAATGGTCAGGCCCCATGGCTGGAGTGGATCTTAGGTGCCAGGCCGAAGTTGGGCACTCAGTACAGAACAGCAGTGCTGAATGAGCAGGGGTTAGCGTCAGCGTGAGCTTGGCTCTGAGAGGGACGTCATGGCAGGCCGTGTAGGAGCTGCACTTGCTGTTTTACGCCACTTTGTACACGCATCCCTTCCGAAGGCCCCCAATGACCTAACGATGCTCTCTTGGCCTTATCACCTCAAGCCTGTCACACTTAGGGCTCAAGCTTAACAACCGGTGACCTTTTGGGAGACACACTTAAGCCACCTCCGAAGTAAACCACAGTAGTCACCAAGCTGACCCTATCTGGCACCTTGAACTTGAGATTTATTCTTGAAACAGCTATCATTGCTCACTTACTGCAAAGGGCTGTGGCTGAGCCTCTGTGTGAAATAAGCCAGGGGAAAGCATTGCAATGATTTAATAAGTTTTGTATTACGGAAACCTTTGCAAATGAAAACCCAAAGAAGCAGGGAAGCTGACACATTTACCAAAGGTGTATGTGTTTGTTTAAAAGGCAGAGTGATAGACAGAGGGAAGGAGCTTTCAGCTGCTGCGTCAGTCCCCAGATGACCAAGAGCCAGGGATTAGGTCATTCTTAGATGGTTTTCCAGGAACGGTATCTGGGAGCTGGATTAGGAGCAGACCAGCCAAGACACAACTACACTCCAGATAGAGCATGTTAGTGTCTTAGGCTGCAACTTAGCGGCCTGTGCCGCAGCACCAGCCCCAAAAGTGCCCATTTGGCTGCTAAGTTTGATGAAAAGCAGGTAGGTGCAGAAAGGTGGTTGAATAAAGATGTGTGACCAGATGGTAATGACTTAAGGATATGGCTAAACCCACTTGTTGGGATTTTTCTGTCTTCAGAGATAAGGACATCTTTCTCTGGGGATAAGGAAGGTGTGAGAATGCTCCAGTGCCAGGGCAGCTTCCTGCAATACAAGATGTGTGCTTAAGCAGGGTGTCCTGTCCCCGCCACCACTCACTCAGCAGGGCACCGCTCACAGACTAACTCATCCATTCACGGAGAATCTATGCTTCTACGGGCATGCTGAAGTCATGTGCCTGGGGCAGGGGTTCGGAGCCTGCCTCGGAGACCCTGAGACCCTGTCCCAGCCCGTGTGGCCCAGTTTACATATGGAAGGAGCTCAGGCATCAATGGCGTGACTTCTCATTTCCACTGATGTGAAAGAGGAACTTCAATTCATCTCTAATTTGGTCCACCTGGTGGTTTAACTGCTGTGTTGTGATCTGAGAGTGAAAAATGGGAAATAGTGCTTTGGCTGCCTTCCCCACAGACAACATCAGGACGGCCATTCTCCGTGGCTTCACCTGCCCGGGGCTGGGCCCCAGTGAGAATGCGGTGCTCTTGGCCATGGAGCGCACCACCGCAGGGCTGCCACTGCTGGGGTCATGCAGAAAAACCCTGCAAGGTGTTTTTAATGCAGTGGAGACTTGGGTTTGGGGGATTTCTTTTTTTGGCTAAATATAACATCTGTTTGTCAGTGCTTGTTCTCATGGTACAACTGTGGTGCATCCTTAGAAGATGATTGAGTTTCTAAAACCCCTGCAATTGGAGCCCGTGACTTTGCCTGAGACATTCTAGATGCTCCAGAACAATCCATGAGAAGCAAAGTTGCATGTTTCAGGTAAATGTCACTCATAGCACATCTGTCCCCCTTCACACCACAGAACTGGGGCTTTCACAGCTTCTGAGTCCCATGGAATTGAGGAATTTAAGTTTGCTTGTTTGTTTTATTCACTTAGTGAAAAGCAGACACAAAGATCTGTGTGCTACTTCTCTGCCCAAATGCCCTTAACACCTGGGCCTAAGTCAGGACAAAGCTGGGAGTCAGAGATGCAATGAGTCTCCCGTGTGGGCCACAAGGACCCAACTACTCAAGCTAGTGCCTGCTGGTTCCCAGGGCGCACATTACCAGAAGACTGGAGTTGAAAGTGGAGCCAGGACTCATGCAGAGCCCTAACCGCGACTCCAGGTGTGCCTCTAGGTCATTGAGTTTTAATCTAATCCCAGGAAGCCGCAGATGCCTTTTGCAATCCTTATGTTTTCTGATTAATGATCGTCGTGAAAACCAGTCGATGAGAACACTGAATCTGGCTTTCGGTACTAATTTAGGGGATGAAACTAAACCTCCTTAACCACAGCAGCTTCTAGCCACCTGAGGAAAAGCCCGTAGTGCTTCCATAAGAGGTTTATCCCAACTTTGCCATTCAGTGTTGCTAGCCATTTTTGGACACTTGCTGGTTTTCTAACTGCATTTGAAACAATTTTCACACAAGACTAAGTTCTGTGTGCATGTTTCTTACTGGAAGATTTCAAACCACTTTTTATGATTTATTTATTTATTATTTGAAAAGCAGACTTACTGAGAAAAGTAGAGACAGGGAGATCTTCCACTCACTGGTTCACTCCCGTGATAGCCAAAGTTGCACTGATACAAAGCCTGGAGCTTCGTGCAAGGCTCCCATATGGGCACAGGGCCTTAAGAATCGGGTCAGCATCTGCTCATTTTCCAGGCCATAAGCTGAATTGGAAATAAAGCAGATGGGACTCAAACTGGCATCCATGTGGAATGCTGGCATCACAGTCAGAGGTACGATATCATATCTCCAGCCCCTAGAATCTTTTTGAGATGAACTTCGAAAACAGGGTTGGTGTCAAAGGCAGCTTGCTCCCAAGTGGTGTGTCTGCATTAGCCGCTGAAGCCTGGCACACATGGACTCTAGGGTGAACTCTTCCTCTCCCATCCCCATCACTGTTTTTTTTTTTTTTAAAGATTTATTCAGTTTATTACAAAGTCAGATATACAGAGAGGAGGAGAGACAGAGAGGAAGATCTTCCATCCGATGATTCTCTCCCCAAGTGAGCCGCAACAGCCGGTGCTGCGCCGATCTGAAGCCAGGAACCTGGAACCTCTTCCGGGTCTCCCACGCGGGTGCAGGGTCCCAAGGCATTGGGCCGTCCTCGACTGCTTTCCCAGGCCACAAGCAGGGAGCTGGATGGGAAGTGGAGCTGCCGGGATTAGAACCGGCGCCCATATGGGATCCCGGGGCATTCAAGGCGAGGACTTTAGCCGCTAGGCCACGCCGCTGGGCCCGTCCCATCACTCTTAAACAACCTCATCCTTGCCCACCACACTTCCTGCCTGCTCTTAACTCACTGACTTGCTCCTGACATACAGCAATTACTGAGGGAGAGAGAGAAGCTGGAGTTGGCTTTGCCCAATGCTGGCTGCAAAGCACCTGAAGCCCAGCGTGCAGACGTTCAGACAGGGACCACCAGGGGTGTCCAGCACTGGATTCCCTTCCAGTTGATCTTCAGCTAATTATCAAATAGTCCACCCGTTCCTGAGGCTCTAGGACACTGAGTGGAAGTCCAGCCGTCCTTGGTCCACTGGCACATTTCAGCTCATTGTCGCTGTCTCTGGCTTCCCTTGGGTGTGTGCAAGTAAATACGGGTCCCTCTGGAACACCCAATGTTTTCACACAAATGTCGCCTTGGCTTCAGGTGATTTGTGGCCTGGCTTTTGTCACTGAGCGGTGCTTCCTGGCCATCTCAACTCATCATTGGATGGGAGCTCTGGGTTCCATAATGTTCCTTGGTGGGGATACACCACGCATGGTTTAAGCCAACCATGGCCTGGCTTCTCTCCACTGCTGTCGCAAGCACTGTTAGTACAAAACACACATGTTTCATAACAGGCAGACATGTGTCTTTTGGGAACATTCCTAGAAGTGTTCTTATCTTTTTTTAAAAAAAGATTTATTTATTTATCCCAAAGAGCCACACAGAAAACGAGAGAGACACAGAAAGTCTTCTATCTGCCAGTTTACTCCCCAGGTGGCTGAAATGGGTAGCGCTGAGTCAGGCTGAAGCCAGAGCCCAGGAGCTTCATCTAGGACTTCCATGTGGGTAGTAGGGCCCAGGTAATTGTTCCATCTTTTGCTATTCTCCTCAGATATATTAGAAAGTATCTAGATCAGAAAGGGAGTAGCTGAGACATGAATCGGAGTCCACATGGAATGCTGGTGTCTTTACCTACTAAGCCACAGCATCGGCCTTAGAAGTGGACTTGTTGCAGTGTGAGGTGTGGAGTGTAAGCTGTTGGCCCATTGAGCTCTCTTAGTGTTTTCCATAGGCTCTGCCAGTACAGAATGCTACCATGACATGCTGTGATGTGTCCCCCAGCTGTGCACCTATAACTGCCCAGGAAAGGAGCCAGGGAACACGAGGATGAACACTAAGGCTTGACTTGAAAAAGCCAAATCAGCATCTTTAAGTCATGCTTGCTGCTTTGCACTCTCATTTGCTTTCGGAGTTTTTGGTGCAAGATGATGTCCGGAAGCAGAGAGGTAAATTAATTGCCCAGGGGAAAGCCCTGGCTGGCGAGGAGGGAGGGCGGGCAGAGCCAGGCAGAGGCAACTGTTCCTCTGGAACATCCTCCTCCTAGAGGATGGCCACTACATTAACCCCAGGATGGCAACGGTGCTGAGTGAACCCAGGCCCCTGGGTCTGGGGTCACTTCCCATGGGCCCTGCGCAAATACAGGGCAGGGAGCAGGTGGGAACATGTCTGGACAGGTGACAGACACCCAGGGAGGAAGGAGGATGCCCTCCACTTACCTCAGGGCCTTCTCCAGGCTGAGCAGTCCTGTCTGCTCCACAGGGCATGGCCAGCACTGTCTGTCCATCCTTGGCCTTCTCTGGCTGCTCAACATGACTCTCATTTTTTTAGGGTTTTTTTTGTCTGCCCCCCTTCCCTGCATTTTTATATGGTGATCACCTCCTTCTCATGGTGGAATCCTCATGGTGGAATTCCCAGCAACAGGGTCATGGAACTTTCTGCTAAGTGTGGGGACTGAGACCTGGTGGTTTGGAGGGGAGAATCTATAAGATTTATTTGGGTCAGACTGATTCACCAGCCCAAATGGGAAACTTGAGATGAGCTGTTAGCACAGAGCATCACTAACTGCCACACACCAGTCCACACCAAAGCTATGGATGGGGCCCTGTCTGGCAGGGTTAGGTACCAGTACCTGACAGGGTGGTGGAACAGTGGATGGGTCACACTTGGCAGGGTCAATACCCTAACCAGCAGGTGAGAGAACCAGGTCTGGGGGTAGATTCTGTCAGGGAAGTGTGGGCCCAATCCTGTGGAAATATAAGTCCCACTGGTTAGCTTGCGGGCTGGGGTGGTGATGGGCTAAGCTAGGTGTGACCATGGAACCTGCCATCACTTATGGGTAAAGGAACCGACAACAGTCTGGGCAGGTCAAGGCAGCAGCACCTGAAAGTGCATCCTAAATAGGATGGGCTGAGCTGCAACTGGAAGGGGGCAAACTGGGCAGAGCTGAGCAAACCTCAACTCACAAGGAAGAACAGAAATCAGGATGGAGCACAGTTCATGCCAAACTAGGCTCTTACATCAACTGGTATGCATGAGCCAGGGATGCTAGGCCACAGCATTGAAGGCAAAGGTTGAGACAGGTGAGGGGCTGGGCCAACTGGGTCAGAGTAACCACTGGCATGTTTGTAATCTAGGACTGGGAATAGACACGGTTGGGGAGCTATGAGAGTACACCCTTGCTGGGTTGGGATTCCCACGGGAGGATGCAGCAGTCGGAGTGAGGCATGCATTCTGGTCTGGATATGGCTAGAATCTCCCTTGGCACAAGTGTGAACTGGGTCTGGGTGCACCTAACCGGGCTAGACGCCAGCACCATCTGGTGCTCTGGAGAACCTGGGTAGATGTAGGACGGACTAGGCTGGGTCTCTGCCGCTGCTGAGCCATGTGTGAGCAGTGTCTGGGTATGGACAAGCCTTGGCTGGGCTGAAACATCCAACAATAAGTACCAAAATGGATTGAAGGCCAGCAATGAGGGCTGTGCCCATCAGTACATGCAAGATCTGGCACAGGGATAGGTTCTGATGGAGGAGCTTGAGAAACTCCTCTGTCAGGACACAGTCACTGAGGTGAGCACAAGAACCACGATAGGGAGCAACTCAGTCCAGGCCAGAGAAAGATACTCACCAGCATACATTTGGCATAGGTGAGGGGCAGACCAGGCTGAACTAGTCCACTCACCTGCTGACGAATCCAAGCACCAGAATAGAGTGTGGGTCGTGACACAAACCAGTGCACATTACAGAATGCCAAGGTGGGGTGAGCCATACCAGATGTGGCCACAGCACCCAAACAGCACACGTGAGAACCAGGGAGGGAGGGAGCAAAGCCGGCAGGGGGAATTTGGGCTTCCCTGCTAGACAACCACTCCCATTGGAGAATGTGAGGTGGGATGGGCACAGACCAGACCAGGCAGGGAGGGCTACAATACCTGTGGGCCTCATGAGAGCTAGATCAGGGAAAAGTCAGGTTGGGCTGACTATTCTAACTGGTGCAAGCAAAAATTAGAGTGGGTGAGGGTTGGTTGGGCTTGGCCGCAGCATCAGATGGCAGAGCTGGCACTGGGGACTAAATCTGTCAAGTTAAACTCCAGAATCACCTGGAGAGTGCATAATACAGGAATTGGAATGGCCTAGTAGGGAAATAATGGGCACCTCCCTCTTGGGTTACCACTCCCACTGAAAGCACGAAAACCAGGACAGGGGAAGGAGTGGCTAGACAGAAAGGCACCCTCCAGTATGTATATGGGCTGGATAGTAGGGTTGGTTGGGTTGAACTAGACTTCAATGCCCGTTGACATGTACAAGAGCTAAATGGGACAGAATGAACAAGTCTGCGGTACATACTTGCATGCTTGGGAACCGGGGTAGGGGGCAGGCTTGGTGGGGGTTATGGGAAGTCGCCCCAACTAGGCTGCAACTCCCACTGGTTTGCATGAGGGCTGAGTATGAAGTGGGCAGGATTGGGCTGGACTGCACCACCCATCGGTTCTCATAGAAGACAGGGCTGGAAACAGAACTGACCCAGCAATTGCCATGACCAGCATGTGCATAAGCTGATTGTGGCGACGGACGGTGCCAGACCCTGTACTGGGAAGCGCATACAAGAATCAGGTCTGGGATCACCTCAGAGGAAATTTCTTTGGAGATCCCTCCAACTGAACTGCTGATCTCAGAGCCCCAACCATGAAGAGACTATGTCAGCCAGTGGATTCTGAAGAGATTTCATTGTGATTGGAACAGCAAGACTGGCAGCAATTCAGACCTGTTGCACTACCAAAACTGCATGAGCAGGATCCTCAAAGCATGCCCCACATCGGGAACCTATGATGGGTGGGAGGCTGGGTGGGGCTTCTCCCTTTGTTTCTCGCCTGACCCCAGATACGGGGGCGGGGGGAAATGATGATATTAGTGTGGAAACAATGGTCTTACCCACTTTCCTGTAGCCCTTGACCCTTTGTACCCTAATCAACTAAGTAAGATTATAATAAATAAATAAATAGGAGCACCTCTGTCTCAAAAAAAAAAAAAAATCATCATCACATTGAGCTCATTCAAATTACACTACAGGGGCCAAGAAACTAAGATACTATTGCCCCCTGACCACCACTGTCAAGGCTGCAGCGTCCACCAGGGCCCTCCATTCACCTGCACTCACAGCCTGGGTGACCATCACAGGGCAGGGAGAGTTGGCCCTCAGAGATGCAAGGAAAGGCCTTTGCCAGTCTGGCCACAATTCGGTTTGACTTCTGCTCGCTGCACCCTCTCACTTAGCCCAGAATCCTGCATGGCATTTTTAGCAAGCTGCCGGTTCTGAGTCCTATCCCTGTAGGTGGCCGTCTTGACTGGTTGGGGTCCTTGGTCACTGGCTGTGTTACAAAAGACATGGTCAGCACTGATGTCTTCATAGCTTTCTTCTGCCATTACGTATTTACATAAAATTCGCACTAAGTTGGGCTGGTGTTGTGGCACAGCTGCTACAATGCCAGCATCCCATATCTGAGCACCAAGCCAAGTCCAGGCTACTTGGCTTCCCATCACGCTCCTTGCTAATGCGCCTGGGAAGGCAGCAGAAGATGGCCCACGCAGGTGGGTCCCTGTCACACACAGGGAAGACCCAGATGGAGTTTTGGCCTCTTAAATTCAGCCAGACCCCAATCCCTGCTGTTTCAGTCATTTGAGGAATGAACCACAAGATGTAAGATCTCTCTCTCTCTTTTTCCTGCCTTCTCTGTTATTCTTTCAAGTAAATAAAACAACAAAAAAAAATTTTTTTTCAAATACCTCTCACCAAGGATCTGGAATACATTTGAGAAATGTTCAGTCTTCATGCCAACTGTAACTTGAGAACACAGCCATCCCCTCAGAAAGATTTTTGCACCTGTCAGTCCCAGACTGTGAACTCTCCCTTCTGGCTGTCATCTGTTCAGCATCTATAACCTATCTATTATATTCCTATCATCTGACATCTATAATACATGTATCTATCAACCATCTGTCTATTTACCTACATCTATGAAGTCTAATTAGTGGGGGTAAAGCAAAAATCATCTACGTGGTTTTTAAAAAAGGTTTATTTATTTTTAATTGGACAGTCAGATATACAGAGAGGAGGAAAGACAGAGAAGAAGGTCTTCTGTCCACTGGTTCACTCCCCAAGCAGCCACAATGGTTGGAGCTGAGCTGATAAGAAGCCAGGAGCCAGAAGCTTCTTCCAGGTCTCCCACATGAGTGCAAGGTCCCAAACCTCTGGGCCGTCCTTGACTGCTTTCCCAGGCCACAAGCAGGGAGCTGGATGGGAAGCCGGGTTGCCAATGCCCATATGGGATCCTGGTGTGTACAAGGCAAGGGTTTTAGCCACTATTTTACCACACTGGGACTGAGGATCATCTACTTTTAAGACTATCCAAAGGAAAATGTCACTTACATGAAAGGATTTAAGTTGTAGAGCAAATCCTGTAAATTATTGGTTAATTCTCACTGAAGGCCCTTCATTTACATGTTCAGATGGTAATTCAAGGAATGTTTGTCTGGCACTTGCTGTGGGCTGTGTTCTGTGCTAATAAACACAAGATGCCTTCCTCACTTTCTATATGAAATACGTTAAACAAGATCCATTACAGGGCCCGGCGCGGTGACCTAGCGGCTACAGTCCTCGCCTTGAACATGCGGGGATCCTATATGGGCGCCGGTTCTAATCCCGGCCGCTCCACTTCCCATCCAGCTCCCTGCTTGTGGCCTGGGAAAGCAGTCGAGGACGGCCCAATGTATTGGGACACTGCACCCATGTGGGAGACCTGGAAGAGGTTCCTGGCTCCTGGATTCAGATCGGCGCAGCACCAGCCCGTTGCGGCTCACTTGGGGAGTGAATCATTGGAAGGAAGATCTTCCTCTCTGTCTCTTCTCCTCTCTGTATATCTAACTTTGTAATAAAAATAAATCTTAAAAAAAAAGAATATAAATGGCAATCATTCATTTAAAAAAAGATTGATTTATTTAGTAGAAAGGCAGAGCAAAAAGAGAGGCGGGAAGGGAGGGTGGGAGAGGAAGAGAAAGAGAGAGAGAAAGAGAGAGAGAGAGAGAGAGAGAGAGAGAGAGGAGGAATGCTTATATCTGCTGATTCCCTCCCCAGATTGGTACAGTACCCAGGGCTAGGCCACACTAAAGCCAATGACAAGGCACTCCATCAGAGTTTCCCATGTAGGTGGGAGGAACTCAAACACTTGGTCACCTGCTGCTGCTTTCCCAGCAGCATTAGCAGAGGCCCAGGACTCACAATGGTGCTCTAATGTAGGATGCCAGTGACATAGAGGATGGCTTAACCCTCAGCCTTACAGCAACAGCACTGGAATGATTCTTTTTTTCTTTTCTTTTTCTTTAAGTTGCATCAAGCAGCAACAGCAGTGTAGAAATAGAATTTGACCAAAAAAGTGGATGCAATGACAAGAGGCAGGTGGATGTGCAGAGAAAGATACCTTCCTTCACTGTCGGTGGGGGTGCAGGCTAGTACAACCACTATTGTTAGTATGAAGAATATTAAGAGAACTGAAAATTGACCTGCCATATGACCTAGCTATCCCACTTTTGGGAATATACCCCCCCCAAAAGTAAGAAATATGCATATGAGAAAGGGATCTTTTATATATTTACAGCAGCAAAATCTGCAATGGTGAAGATATGGAGACAAACCAGATGCCTGTGGAAAGAGGAGTGGATAAAGTAACTGTGGTACATCTACTCCATGGAATACTACTCAGCCTTTAAAAACAATGAAATGCTACCATTTGCAACGAAATGGTCCCAACTAGGGACCATTATGCTAAGTGAAATAAGCCAATCGCAAAAGGACAGATGTCCTATGTTCTCTGATATAAGGCAACCTTCATGTAAAATACAGTATCAATAGGTATATAGGTAAGCATGCATGTGTCTATAGTTATCTAGAGGATCTGTATGATAGAGCCTGACATATCGGGAAGTGAAGACACATAACAGTATGTATCTCTACTCCCAAATCAAAGATGGACTCCCAGTGAAACTGTTACATACATCTTGACAATAGGATGCTGGACATTCTACCATTGTCTATACCTACAATGTCAGGATACACTGAAAAATAGCAATATGATGGACTTATGACTGTTTTTGAAGGTGTACACTCTTGTAAAATTATAGGGGAAATCAGAGTGTGGGAAGGGAGAGTTTGGGAAAGGGGAGGGGAAATCCCTAAGCTTGTGGAGTTGCATCATAAAATAAATACATTTCTTAAAAAGAGAGAAAAAAGAAAAGGAATATGACGAAGAGGATGGATGCAATGGTAAGAGACAGGTAGGTGTTGGGGTAGAGGAGGTAATACAGTAACTTCGGTCTGGCTTCTCTGTGCGGCGTTCTTTCCTCCCAGTACTGGGGGTGCAGGACACCCTCTGGAATTGGCGTCCTGGGATCTTACTATCAGACCTGGCAGATTAGAGAACTCCCCTGGGACTCACTCTTATTCAGAGAGGTGGGGGCACATTGTTGGATATTTGGAGGCTTTTGCGGCAGGTACTAGGGCAAGGCTTGGGGGTGAGGGATGCCGCTTTCTCTAGCTGGCCTTGGGAGAGCATGCAGGATGAGGAGCCAAGTAAGTGCAGGAGATGGCCGGAGGGATCCTCGTCACTGGGGGTTCACAGTAGATCCTTCACCGCTCTGTCTTCTGAGCCCCAACAGACGCTGTCCTCTCCAAAAATCCAAAGATCTGCTGCTTGTCTCCAAGGATGCTCTCCCCTCTCCACTTCACCTGCCTTCTTCTCACCCATGTTCCTCTCCCCCCACCCCTTCCTGACCTTGCACCTACCTGTTCTTCCCACACTCCCACCTGCTCTCCCTATATACGTGTATCCTCCCTACTTCTGTCTAGCTTTTACCCATCTACAGTTGACCTCTCCTCACCTGTCCCCTATCCTCTTCCCCACCTGCACCTGCCTGTTGCCCCTCTCTGTTTGGGTCTAGAGAACCACCTGTGACCTACATGGCTCTGCTGTATAATGCGCACACAAAGCACATGGCTCTGTGAAAAGCACATACTGCTTCAAACTTCTTGGAAAATGGTCTGAATATTGTCTGTCCTATCCTCCCCTTCGAGATTTAGCCTGTCCATGGTGTCCACAGGCTCCTGCCAACAGAAATGTAGGGACAGCTCACTGCCGCCGTTCCTCTCTGGTGGGGTCTGACATGCGGCTGTGGAATCTAGCCCTGCAAGACCGATGGCCAACAATGCTTTTACCCTCTTCTTTCCTTTACATTCATGGTAAATGTTCAAGTTTTGCCTATGATCCAATAAGCATGAACTTCTAGTTGCTTAAAATAGTGTTCAGTGTGGATTTCATTAGCATAACTCCAACATTAAGTTTCTTTCCCATAAGATGCAACTGGTCATGTTTATTTTATGAGAGGAAATGACCTGATAAGGGCTGGCTTTATGTTGGGGGAGGGGTTATCAACATGCAAATTCACTGCACATATTGTAGTCTTTGAATAAATGTCATTAACCTGATTGTCCCTTAGATAATATTTTTTTTGGCTAGAATAATTCAGCAAGTTAAAAAAAATCTCTTCCCAATATGTACAAGAGAACTAGCGTGTTTATTGGGAAAGCTCTGTTTTGAATCCACTTATGGGCTTAATTGGGAGTGAAATGCTCTCTCCCAAATGCCAACAGGCAACATTAAGATTGGGCTGTGGAAATCCCCACCAGATATTCTCCAAGCTGATCCAATGTGAAATTATTAGATTAATTTGGATGACAGATGCCAGTCTCAGCTTGCTAAGTGGATACAACAAGCACTCCATAGACACACGCAGGGCATGGGGGTTAAAAGGCAACTTCACTTGGTGCAAAAATGTTTTGAAATCTATATAGTCCTTGAAAAGACAAATTGAGGGGAAAAACTATGCATTTGTTGCAACAAAGTAAACTTATAGTGCTGTTTGTTTTTGAGAAAAAGGGCTTATTTATTTGAAAGACACAATGAAAGAGAGAGAGAGACAGAGAGAGAGAGAGAGAGATCTATCTGCTGGTTCACTACCCCAGTGGCCACATCAGCCAGGACTGCACCAGGCCAAGACAGCTGCCAAGGGTCCATGCACCTGTCACAGGGAGCTGGATCAAAAGTGGAGCATTTAGCACAGTAACTGTCACTCCAATTTGGGATACTGGCACCCCAGCCCTGCTTGGCCCTGCTGTATGCACAGTAATGCTAGCCCCACCCATGAACTTTTGGAAGTTCTTCATACAGTCTACAACATCGTGATGCTCAGTTCGTTGAAGAAAATTTAGTCAGTTCAGGGAGACTCTTTGGCCTGAGTGAGCAGTTTAATTAGTCTTGGAGGCCTCTTCATTTGATTACCAGATATGTCTCTAGAAAACATGTCATTTTTGAGAATCATCTAGATAAGTGTCCTCAAAGTTGTTTCTGTTCCTGAGCCCAGCAATGGCTTCCCCCGTCCTACCCCGCTCCTTCAAGTAGAAAGAAATGTGCATAAAAGGCATAGATCACACATACTGCTTAGGAACTTCATTCACGCAAAGCAAGGTTCCACTTCGTGAGGCTGTCAGCATGGGAGAGAGGGACGTGCTGGACTAGTGTTGCAAAATGAGGTGCTCCGGAGTGTGAATTGCTCTTCAATGCAGAAGTTCCCAGCCCTTGGCGGGGGAGGGTTTCCTGACGCCATCAGTTCACACTTCTCCAGATTAAAGAGAAGGGACTCTGGGAGATGCCACTGGAAAGCTCATTCATTCACCGAGTTCTCTCTCTCCTGCCCCTAAAAATGATGTTAGCTTCTAGGCAAAATGAAAGTCAGAGCAGCAGGGGTACAAACTTACAGAGGGCACCAAGATAAGTCAGTGGGGAAGTATGGGTGCTGAGATGCCCGGGGAGGGAGCCCAGAGCATGGTTAGGGATGGGGGTGGGGTTCCTGCCACCTGGGAAGGTGCATGGTTGGAAATGGGGACCCTTGGCTCAGATCCTCCCTTCGTAGGGCGGGAGGTCCATAAGGAACTGTGGACTGGACAGTGGGTTAGTGACGTTCAGGCTGTGGATTTGTGGAGCGGGGTGTTTCAGTTCGGACTGGGTTGCAGTGCCGTGTTCCCAGAGCTGCCGACCTGTGTCTGAACACTCTGCAGTCCAGGTCAGGAGAGGAGGCGGCCAGGATTCAGGACACTGATCTCACCCTGGTCCTCCCTAAGATGCGTTTTAAGGATGTGTCCCAGAAAACGGGAGGATGAAATCAAGAGAAGGAACAGCCTGGGGTGCTTCTGCTTCGCCCGCACATCTGCCAGAGCCAGAGCGTGCCACACACCACACACCCTACCCGCTTACACACAACCTTGCATGCACATAACACATACACTCACATACGCAGTACACACCATGCATACATACATACTCAATACCATATGTACTCATATGCGCAAGCAAACTCATACATACACATACCATGTACCATGCACACACATCTCTCATACACCACACAGTTTACTGTGCACAAACCATATACCAAACACGAACACCACACATATTCACACATACACACACTATGGACACACCACACGCTAAATATACATTGCGTTTCACAATACCACACACAGCACACAAAACCCACAAATATACCACATGCACACACATGCCAGCTCCATATACATATAATCATAAATACTGTCATGTACACATGAAGCATGCACATTCCATATATACATGCACACACACGCCTCCTTTTGCTTCAAGGACCACAGTTCCTTGTTCACTAACTGCTTTTCTCCTCTTAAAATCCTCAAAATGGACTTTTCATAAATACAATTTGCCTGTAGGGTTTTCGAGCATCTGGACTGTTTCTCCATCTTTGTGGTTGTAATGTGACAGGGAGCATTCTTAAGCACAAAGCTGGGGCACAGCACATCTGGCCCGGCAGCACGTTGGACGGGTGATGGCCGTGGCAGTCTTCCACCTCATCTTCGTTGTGTCATCGTGGTTGGGCTCACCATTTCCTGTCTCTGTGTTCCACCTTTTGTGAGACCGCCTTGCTTTTCTGTAAGCCACACGGAATTCTCCAAGCTCTATACCAACACATCAAGACAAGGGGAACAAAGTTTTGTACTCACCACAAACTCCCTCTTCTCCTCTCAGTTGGCCTCAAGTGTAGCCAAGACACGAAGGGTCACACACAAGACATTGCGGCTACAGATCTTTGTTATGGTTTGAGTTCAAATGCCTAGATGAGAACTGGGCCATGCTCACTGCATGTTCATCCTGCGTGCACTGTTGAAAATAAGCCTGAGCACTGGTGCTGTGACACAGTGCGTAAACCACCTGCTTTATTCCAGCATCCCATATCAGAGCACCATTTTGAGTTCTGGCCACTCTGCTTTCAATCCAGCTCCCTACTAACGCACCTGTGAAAGCAGCAGAAGGTGGCCCAGCTGCCTGGGTCCCTGTCACCCCTGAGGAATGGAATTCTGGACTCTGGCTTTAGCCTGGGCCACATGTGCCTTTTATGGCCATTTAGAGTGAACCAGCAGATAGTCTCTCTCTCCATCTCTCCTCTCTCTATCTTCTCTACATTTCAAATAAATAAATAAATCTTTACAAAAATAAACTTGGGGTCTGTTTCCATGGCAAAATAGACAGGCTAAGCCTCTGCCTGTGGCACCAGCATCCCATGAGTGCTGGTTCATATCTGGCTGTTCTGCTTCTGATTCAGCTCCCTGCTGATGCCTGGGAAAGCAGTGGCAGATGACTCACGTCCTTGAGCACCTGCACCCACTTGGGAGACCTGGTTGAAACTCCTGGCTCCTGGCTCTGGATCATCTCAGCTCTAGCTATTGTAGCCATTGGGTGTCAACCAAAGAATGGAAGAACTCTTTGTAACTCTGCTCTTCAAATAAAAAGAAAATGAAGCAGGCCAGGTATGGTAGCCTAGTGACTAAAGTCCTCCACTTCCACAGTCAGGATCCTATATGGGTGCCAGTTCTAATCCCAGTGGCCCTGCTTCCCATCCAGCTCCCTGCTTGTGGCCTGGGAAGGCAGTCGAGAATGACCCAAAGCCTTGGGATCCTGCACTCATGTGGGAGACCTGGAAGAAGCTAATGGGTTCTGATCGGCACAGCTCCAGCTGTTGTGGCCACTTAAGGGAGTAAATCATCAGATGGAAGATTTTTCTCTCTGTCTCTCTTCCTCTCTGTATATCTGACTTTGCAATAAAAATGAATACATCTTAAAAAAAAAGAAAACTTTTAAAAAAAGGAAAAACCCAGTGTAAATGACATTCAAGTAAAGTATGGAGATTTTCCAGGTAACTTCCCCAGCAAGTGAAACATCTCTGTAGTAGTCCTCATTTAGATTGCAAAGTAGGATTGCCAGTAGGAGTGCAGGCTGGGTGTTGGTGCTACCTGGGATTTACATTGATCTGCTGCCAAAGCCACCAGTGGTGAAAGCGGTGGAGACAGATTTCAATCAATGGTAACTGGTGCAGTAGGGAAGAAGATTAGAATTCAGTTTTCAGCTGCACAGAAGTGCACTCAGCATTTGGCATATAAACATATAGAACAGTTCAACATGACTGAAGGGTGAAAATGAAGTAACAATAGTGCAGGACTTTAAAACCCCACTTTTGTGCCCAGCATGATAACCTAGCGGCTGAAGTCCTTGCCTTGAACATGCTGGGATTCTATACGGTTCTAATTCCTGTGGCCCCACTTCCCATCCAGTTTCCTGCTTATGGACTGAGAAAGCAGTCGAGGACACCCCAAAGCCTTGGGACCCTGCACCCACGTGGGAGACCCGGAAGAGGCTTCTGGCTCCTGGGTTTGGATTGGCTCAGCCCCAGCCATTGTGGTCACTTGGGGAGTGAATCATCAGACAGAAGATCTTCCTCTCTGTCTCTCCTTCTCTCTATATATCTGATTTTGCAATAAAATCAAAAATAAATCTTAAAAAAAGCACCTCAACTTCCAACTATGAGTAAGTCAACCAGAGAATCAATAAACAGTGAACATTAATAAGACTTTATAAACTGAATTGACCTAACAGACATCTATAGAACATTCTACCCCACAATAATAACCTCTACATTGCTAAGGTCAATCTTCTATTAGGCCATAGAACAAGTCTCAACACACTGAATAAGACTGAAATTCAGTGTACTCTATGTGCGTTTTGTTAGGAAACTGGAAATCAGTAATACAAAAATGGAAACTATACAAATATACAAAATGTAACGATGCTCTCTTAAGTAACCAGTGGGTCAAAGAATAACTCAAAAGAGAAACAAAAAAAGATTAATTTGAAATAATAGAAATAGAAATACAACATGCTGAAGTGGATGAGATGCAGGTAAAGCAGTTCTAAGAGGAAAATCCATGGCATAAATCCCTCCATTAAGAAAAGTAAAGACTTTAAACCATCTAACTTTATAGCCCTCAAAGACCTAAAAAAAACCCCAATTAGCCATAATATTAAAGGGAATCAATAATATAGAACAACATCAGTTAGAGATTAGATTAATAATTGAAAAGATCAACATAACTAAATTGATTTTTCAAAAAGATAAAATTGTCAAATCTTTAGCCAGAGCTCCCAGGAAAAAGAGAGAACTCAAATAAATACTTTTAAAAAGAGGAGGCATTAACAACTGATACCACTAAAACGCGAAGAGCCAGAGAGACCACTACAAATGGTTGTATGTCAAGATACCAGGAAGAGAAGATAGTTTGCACTATGCATCTCTACTCCTGAATAAAAAGAGGACTCTCAATAAAATTGTTAAATATGACTTGACAATAGTATACTAGTCTTTCTACCATGGTCTGTGACTACAATGCCATAATAAACTTAGATAGCGGAATGTTGGGCTTGTGGCTATTGTTGAAGGACTATACTGCTGTAGTAATATGGTGGAAAATAGTGGAGGGGGGATGGAAGGTGGAATCCCTGTGCCTACGGAACTGTATCATGAAAAATTATATATATACATAGATATAGATATATACAGATAAAAATTTTATGCCAAAAATGTGTAATCAAAGAGAAATGGATAACGTCTTAGACATATTTCCTTGGAACACAAAATGAAAACTTTATTTTATTGTAAATAAATTTTTCAGATTCAGGCATATGAGTAGTGAAAAATGCCCTTTATGAAAAAACAATGCATAGATTGCAAAATGTGCCAAAATAAATCTATAGTTTAATTACATTTTTAGTTATATCAAGCACTGCACAAAATTATTAAGTATAGCTATACTTGAATAAATTAAAGGATACACAGTATAAAATTATATGAAGTTGACCTTAATAGCAAAAACTATGTGTGTAGGGAGGATCAAAGCACTAGAATATATTTTTTTAAGGTTTATTGGTTTTATTGGAAAGTCATATATACAATGTGGAGGAGAGACAGAGAGGAAGATCTTCTGTCCACTGATTCACTCCCCAAGCATCCACAATGGGCTAGAACCGTGCCAATCCAAACCCAGGAGCCCGGAGCCTCTACCGGGTCTTCCATGTGAGTGCAGGGTCCAAAGGCTTTGGGCCATCCTCGACTGCTTTCCCAGGCCACAAGCAGGGAGCTGGATGGGAAGTGGAGCTGCCGGGATTAGAACCGGCGCCCATAAGGTATCCTGGCACATGCAAGGCAGGGACTTTAGCCACTAGGCTACCATGCTGGGTCCAGTATTGGAATATTTTTTAAATATTCTCTTATCACCTACTAAAACTTAAGCATGAAAAAACAAAACAAAATCAATAGCAACTAAGAATACTGTTGAAACAAGAGAATGTCTTCTATTGCAGAAAAGCCCCAAAACAGATGGTTTCATGGATGAATACTTTCATAAAATATTTAAATAACTCATGCCAAACCCTGTCAAAACTTTCCAAAAAGGTTGTAGAGGAGGAAATACTTTTAAATTGACTTTATATTTCAGCATTATCTCCATACTAAACCCAGATAAGAACACAGTAAGAAAACAACAAACAACAAAAAGCAACAGAAGATACACACAGACGCACCAAACCTATGTGCCAATGTATCTGACAAACATAGATTAAAAAAATCTTCAAGAAAATACTAGCAACTTTAATTTAATAGTGCATTGAAAGGATCACACACTATAATTCATTGGGATTCATTCGTATTTTTCAAGGATGGTGCAATATATGCAAATTGATAGATGTAGTATACACGAACAGAATGAAGGACAGAAATCTTAAGGACAATGAAGAAAATTAGGCATAGAAGGAATTTACTTAAACATCATGAAAGTAGAAATAACAAGCTCACAGCTAATGTTGTATTCAATGCTGAATAGTTGGAAGCTTCTTTCCAAGAGTATTGTTGTTACCACTGCTGTTCAAAATGGTGCTAGAAATTGCAGCCAGAGCAATTAGGCAAGAAAAGGAAACAGAAGGTGAGTTCAAGCAAGTTGCAGGATTCAAAGTTAACATACAAAAGTCAGTTGTGTGCCTACACACTAAAAGTATTTGAAAAAAAAAACTAAGAAAGTAAATTCTTCTACAATAGCATTAAAAGCACTAACTATTTATGAGTAAATGTAATTAATGAGGTGAGAAATTTGTATCCTGAATAATTGGCATTTACTAAAGAAATTGCAGGGTCTGGCACAGTAGCCTAGTGACCAAATCCTTGTCTTGCATGAACCAGGATCCTATATGGGCACCAGTTCATGTCCAGTTGTTCCACTTCCCATCCAGTTCCCTGCTTGTGGCCTGGAAAGCAGTAGAGGCTGGCCCAAGGTCTTGGGATCCTGCACCCATGTGGGAGACCAGGAAGAAGTTCTTGGCTCCTGGCTGCAAAAGGAGTCCGTTCCAGCCATTTAGATCACTTGGGGAATGAATCAGCGGATGGAAAATCTTCCTTGCTGTCTGCCCTTCTATAAAATAAACCTTAAAAAATTAAAGAAGACAGATCAAAAATATAACACTGACTGGAGATACCAACATTGTTAAAATGTCTACATTACACAAAATGATCTGAAGACTCATAGAAAATCCTTATTCAAGTTCCAATAGCATTTTTCACAGAAATGGGGAAAAATATACAGAACCACAACATGCCTAAAATAACCAAAACATTCTTGAATAAGAACTTTGTAATATAGATTCCAAGCAGTATTACACTGGCAGAAAGACAAGACCCACAAATGTAGTCCACTAGAGTATAACGAAGAGTCCAGAAATGAACTCATGCATATGCAATAGACCAATTTTGACAAGGGTGCCAGAATACATAATAGGGATAAAATACTCTCTCTAATGTAGGTGCTAAAAACTTTACATACATCTGCAGAAAAATTAAATCAGACTATTGTATTATTACACCATGTCCTAAAATCAACTCAAGGTACATTGATATTCTAAATGCAAAACCTGGAACCATAAAACTCCTAGAAGAAAAATGTAGAAAAATTGTCTTGACATTGATTTTCTTAAGGAATTTTTGGATATGGCACAAAAAAATCAGAGGCAACACAATGCAAAATAAACAAATGGGATTATAATAAATGAAAAAATTTCTACAGAGTAAAGGAAACAGTGAAAGGATTACTATAGAATGAGAGGAAATATTTGCAAACCATGTGTCTATTAAGAGGTTTATATTCAAATGTAGAACTTGCCCAACTCAACAGCAAAAATGAGACACAATGCCAATTTTTGAAAATAGGCAGAATATCTAAGTAGTCATACCAATGTCCAATAAGTATTTCAAAAAGGGCTCATCTCTAGCCTGCGTGCGACTGCCCAGGTTTGACCTGTCTTTCCCGTCTCTAGCACCACCAGAGGAAGGATCAAGTAGGTCTGGTGTGCGCCAGTGAACAGGAACACACAGCAAGCACTGAGGGAGTCCTCAAACCCCACAGGGAGGCGGCACTGCGCCCTCATCTCAGCTGGGGAAACTGAGTCCCAGGAGAATCAGGCAACCCCAAGTGTCATTCAGGGAGAAGCAGAGACATTTTGGCATCTGGGAGTGGCGACAGGAGTGGGTGCATGGTGCATGGTGCATGGTGCATGGTGCATGGTGCATGTGCCACTCACGGGCAGGCTGTCTGCAGTATCACTTGCCAGTTCCACCTGGGAGTGTGTGGTCCTGGCAAACAGGACAATGGTTGGTTTTGTGGACTGGGACATGGCACAGATCTGCGTGGGGCATCTAGGAACTCCTTGCTGGCATGAGACACAGGGAGACCTGGAGTCTCTGGCTGCCGGGGAGCAGAGATTTTTTCACTGTGCTCCTGTCGTGTGTCGCCCCTGTGGGCACAGCTCCCATCAGGACTTGACCTGGGGTGATGGTGTCACTCAGCTTGACTCACGGCCACGTCCAACTGAAGCTCCTGCAGGGGCTGTGGGGCAGTCCCTGAGGCTCCTAAAGCCGAGATGTTTCCATCACTGAGCTTCATCTCCAGGTCCCCAGTGGGGTTACCCTGGCTGGTTTCACTTTGTATTTCAGGAGATCTGGACCTAATTTATTTTCCCTTTGCCAATTACCTAATGTTAATTTAGCTGGAAACCCACACACTCGCTAAAAATGGAATTTTACCTTCAAAGTAGGGAGCCTTTGAAAAATGAGGCAAAATAGTTTTTGAAGAACCCAGATGGAAAGAGTATGCTATTAAAATGCCATATATCACACTCCGTTAAGTTTATTGTAACATTTATTATGATGCTTCATAATTTTGTCTCAGTATGCCCCAAGTAATAAAGATCTCATTAACCACAATATTCTAGAGAGGAGGAACCTTTTAGGGATTTAGTAATTTTATTCATAATTATTAATTATTTATAATTTAATTTATAAATACGTTTTCTTGTTGTTGTTGGCTTATTTATTTTATACTTGGAAGACAGAGAGGCAGAGTGCTCCCCCAAATGCAATCACTTGCCAGAGGACTGAATCCAGTCTGGGTCTCCCACGTGAGTGGCAAGGGCTCAGTCATTTGGGTCGTCAACTGCTGTCTCCAGGACCTGCAGTTAGCACAAAGCCGAAATCAGCAGCTGGCGCTGGGCATCACCCAGGCATCGCACAACCTGCTCCAAAAAGATAATTTTAGAAGGCAAGACTGGCCAAACACAACGTCCCAAAGGGAGGAAACCTAAGAAAAGGGTGAACTTGCATACTGAGGATGGATGAATATCTTAGATTAAAAAGTCCCCCCCAGGGCCCGGTGGCATGGCCTAGCGGCTAAAGTCCTCCCCTTGAAAGCCCCGGGATCCCATATGGGTGCCGGTTCTAATCCTGGCAGCTCCACTTCCCATCCAGCTCCCTGCTTGTGGCCTGGGAAAGCAGTCAAAGACGGCCCAAAGCCTTGGGACCCTGCACTCACATGTGGGAGACCTGGAGGAAGTTCCTGGCTCCTGGCTTTGGATCGGCACAGCACTGGCCGTTGTGCTCACTTGGGGAGTGAATCACCGAATGGAGGATCTTCCTCTCTGTCTCTCCTCCTCTCTGTGTATCTGACTTTGTAATAAAAATAAATAAATCTTTTAAAAAAAAAGTCCCCCCCCCGATAAGCAAAGACTTAAAACAAGTATCTCCCCCACACCGTGAGAATTATTATTATCTTTAGTTCTCAGGTTTTTGAAATCTAGTTTTAAGTGTAACTGCTCCAATTTTCTAAAGCTATTTCAGGGGGTGATGGGAGGATCCCATGGTGGAATTTTTTAAAAGTTGGCCTTGCTGAAGCAGTAAAACAAGGGTAGTCTAGAGAGTGGAAATAATAAAAGCAGAAACTGGAGGAAAAGTACTGCTTGGCGGAGCATCGGCTGGTATGTGCAGGTTCTGTTTTCTGAGAAGGAATTGAGGCAACTGAAGAAGCCAAAAGGGACCTGCCATCTATCTTGGGGTCCCTGAGCTGGGCGCAGGAAGTGTGGAATTTCCAGAACTTTCTGTGAGGGTTTCTGCCTTGAAAGCCTGGATTGGCTGCTGGAGCTACAGACAAGACGTTCCTCACTCATTTGGGGCCAAGAGGACTCATTCTTTTTTGGAGTAGGGAAGTTACATTGAAGAGATGTGCACTTTGGCTCACAGTTCTAACCCCAGGGCAAGGGGTTGCCTCTGGTCATGGCCAACTTGCTGCCAGAAGTTCAAGGTGGTGGAGAGCATCCCAGGATGGGAGACAGGGGGAGGGAAAGAAACAGCATAGGTGGTTTTTCAGCAGCCCCCTCTTGAGATACTCTGTTCATTCCTGCATTCCTATCCCACTGATATGGGAGATGGGGCCTTTGGGAGGCAAGGAGGTTGGGACTCGAAGGAGGACATTGGAGACTGTAAGAAAGAGCGGAGCTGACACATTTTCCCCTCTTGGACTTTCTGTTCTCTGGAGTTGTCAGCCAAGAATACATTCATTGTTATAAAATACCCAACTCCAGCTGTTTTGTTCATTGTAATGGAGAACAGGGGCAGGCACTTTGCCTGGTGATTAAGATGCCCATGTCACACACCAGAACCACTGGGTTGAATTCCCTGCCTTGACTCCTGACGCCAGTTTCTTATTAATGCAGACCCTGGAGAACAGCACTGATGGCCCAAGTAACCTGTCTCTTGCCACTTGTGGTTTCCCCCGTCTCTTGCCACTTGTGGTTTCCCCTGACCCAGCCTTGAGCTGCTGCTGGCATTGAGGGAATCAGCCAGGGAACGGGAGTGCTCTGCCTTCATTCTCTCCCTCCTTGCTCCCTAATCACGGACAACAATCAAAGCAGATAAAACACCTTGCATCCATATCTCTGATTTTCCCAGCTCTTACACTCCCCAAGTATTTTCCATTCCCCACCTCTCCCCCCAGGGAAGCCAGGCATAGAGGGATGTCTGTTGGTAGTCGGTTGGAGATGGCAACAAACCTTTGATGTTCCTGCTAGAGCTTTGTGCTAGAAACACAGCCTAGAGCCTTCAAGCATGTGGATGACTTTCTAAGCCTTGGCCCAGGATGAGCTGGCACCGAGGGGCCGATGAGTGGACGACAGAGCCGCTGGCCACTCTGTTGTTCCCAGGGGGATATATCCAAGGAAGTCAAGCAGACGAACTGAGAGAATTCAGATATAAGCTTGGCCCAAGGGGAGTAAGTGGTACACTCTGTGTTGATGATCTGACTGGCATCCTTCTCTCACTGAGTGTGCTTGTGAGCTGCAGCCGTTACAGGTCTTGATCCAGTTTCATGCTAATGCACTTAGGAAACAAGTAGAAGATGGCCCGGATGCTCAGGTCCCAGCCGTGCCCCTGGGAGAGTCTGATGGAGTTCTAGGTGCTTGCCTTCAGCGTGGCCCAGCCTCAGTCACTGCAGCGCCTTAGGGAATGAACCAGGAGATGGTTCTCTCTCTCTGATTCCATTGGCAGAATTCCCAAACAATTCCTTCTTCTCCCACTGCAACCATCCTTCTAATTCAGGCCTTTGGAGAGCTGGGAAGAAAGCAGATGGGAAGGACAGCAGGACCTCACAAGGGACTGGTGCATATGAGGCCACATAGGCAGAGCTGTTGGCTCTCACGCCTGGCAGCAAGCTCAGGAGGAACTGTGATAGTGCAGGCTCACCTTCCAAGAAGCAAATATTTGATTGATAAACAGTTTATATTTATCTACAAAATTAGAATTTTCTTACTATGTAAAATATGGAATCATAAGTCTTAAAATTCCAGTATTTGTCATGTATATATCATTATGAATGACATGATACATGTTTATTTCATTTTTCTAAAATTGTTTGAAAGCCAGAAAGAGAGAAGGAGACAGTAATGAGAGAGAGATTGAGAGATGCCATCACTCAGTGCAACAATCTCAAATATTTGGAATAGCTGGAGTTGGGTCAGGCCAAAGCCAGGAACACAGAACTCATACCAGATTCCTGTATGGGTGGCAGGGACCCAAATACCTGAGACATCACCTGCTGGAAATTGAAATCAGTTGTGGAACTGGATTTGAACCCAGATCTCCAATATGCAATGCAGGTATTTCAAGCAACATCTTAACCTCCGTGCCAAATGCCTGCTCTTAGAACTCCCTAACATTTAACTGGGCATGTAATCATGTCTAACTAGGTGAACTTCTGAATTCCCCAGTAATTGTATTAGTATTGTTGTTGTTGCTACAGTGAAAAGCCAGAGACAGTATACTTATAAAGCAAAGAGAGGCTTGTTAACAAGTTCAAACAGAATGATTCAGGCTTTGGCTTGGGCGTGGGGGCTCACCGAGTGGATACAGGAGCGTGTCTGCAGGGAAGACCCCATGGTGAGGGAGAAAGCAGAGTCGATAAGGTCAAGTACTATCATAACAGTCCATTTGAGAGGTCCCACAGAAACTACCTTTCGAAGTCACACCCCCAGCGACCTAATGACCCTGTCAAGAGGTCTCAGTGCCTAAGAATTCCACCAGTTCCCAGTGGGGCCATTTTGGGGACCAGCCTTTATCTCATGGACTAATGTGAGAGGGTGCCCCTCAGTAGCCAGCCAAACACAGTAACAAGGTACTCAGTTTCTTGGAGACAGGGGAATGTTTTGGGCGAGATGTATAGCGCATCTTGGATTAGTTCTACTGAAATAAGGTACAGTTGGAAAACAATTGCTCAGTTTTTCCCTTTTCTCATGGTCTGTTTCAGAAATTAGATGTGATAAAAAACTGGCTTCCTTTACCCTCCCCACATCCCAGGACTCATTGTGTCGTATCACCTGCACCATCTGTGGGTGAGGGCAGGATCTGAGGCTTGCTTGAGCGCCTGAAGGGATGCCACTCCCACGCCCAGGGTCTGTTACACTGGGCTCTTGCTGTCTGCACCCCAGTTCCCTTCTCTGCCACTCATCCCACAGACATAGGGACACAACCCTCTGTATCATTGACCCTCGACCCCCAAGGGACCTTCCCCAGAGAAGCCCGAAGGGGACCTGCCAACCCTTGGGAACATCCTGAATCCATCCTGTGAGACCCTACCCACAGGACTCCATAGAGCCAGGAAATCAGAGACAATCCAAGTGTGTTGTTTTAAGTCACAAGGAAAGCGACTCAGGGGACTTAAGGAGGCATTTCCCTCCCCGGGCTTAGTTGGTGCCTTTGCGGGCTGGAGGCGGCGCTCGAGCTCCTGTCGCGCCGGCTTTGCCTCTGCGCCTCACGCCTGTGCGTGTTTACTCCCGGCGTCCTCAGCTCTGCGCCGAGCGTGTTTTCTCACGATTAACACAGATGGGTGGTCGCATTATGGCCGATTCTTCATCTGTGAATTATTGAGCATGAAGAGAAGTGCTTGCACATGCTTAATTTCTAATAGCGATTTAGAGCCTTCCGCGCTAATCACTGGGAGGAAAATAGGAAAAACTGAAAGGCTTTTCATGTCCCGATCTGCTCTCTGCCTGGGGAAGAAGGGTACGCCAGGAAGGGAACTGGCGCACTCGGCGACGTCCGTGACTACCTTCACAGCTTTCATCTTCCAGCATCCTCTTGGGCGGTGCTATTATTATGCGACTCGCGAAGAGGAGGAAGCAGGGCCCCCTTAGTCCAACTCTTCCCAAGAGAGCCGGGGTTGGAGCAGCTCTGGCTTTGGCTTCTTCCCCGGAGGCTGCTCTCACCAGGTTCCTAAGCCAGCCCCTTTTGCCACCATCAAGCCCTCAGAGGGCCAACATTTGCTTGGAGTTCTCTGGCGGCTGTTGCTTGTTCTCGGTTTTCTCCGCCATTAGAATGAGCAGGGCATTTGAAGAGTGTGAGCTGGGGAACCGCGCTGTTCCTGCTGTTGCGGGCAGGTGCAGAGGGGGGCTGCTGTTTGCTGTAGAAGTAAGGGCAGGTGGTCTGAGCAGCATAACACCCTGCTGATGTAGGTCGTTTCGATGGCATTTGAAAGGCCCAACCTAGGAAAAGTCCGTGCAATGGGAGCCAACTACACATGATAAGCCAAGCAGATTGTTCTATTGTACATCAACGTCAGAATGACAAGATATTTTTTAAAGATTTATTGGTTTTTACTGGAAAGGAAGATTTACAAAGAAGAGCGACTGAGAGGAAGATTTTCCCTCTGCTGGTTTACTCCCCAAATAACCACAACAGCAGGTGCTGAGCTGACCCAAAGGTAGAATCCAGGAGTTTCTTCCGTGTCTCCCACATGATTGCAGGGTCCCATGAACTTGAGCTATCCTCTGCTACTTTCCCAGGAACTGGTAAGGAAGTGGAGCAACCAGGACACGAACTGGTACCCGTATGGGATGCCAATACTTGTAGGTGGAGGATTACTCTGTTGAACCACCATGCCAGCTCCCAGCTTAACAAGTTCAAACTCTGGTTTCTGTGGGCAAGGTGACTTCAGCATGGCCAAAAGGCTTTTAGGGGGAAACGCCCTAGGCAGTGCCTGCTTGCCAAGAGCAAATGAAAGCCAGTGACCTCCCCTTTCCTGATCCTGCAGTTCAGGACACGTGGGCCTCAAGGAAGACTCATTCACTGGCTCTTCAGCATCACATAACCTCAGTTAGTCAGTTCTAGTAAATTTAGAAATTTAGCAGGAGACAGTCTTTCTTTCATGAGATCCATATGTATGCCAGAAGCTAACACAGGGTCATAATGAAATATTGAATGAGACACTACGAATTGAATGACACTAATTTTCCTTGTTAGAAAACCACAGGTTGTCATTTGCATGCTGAAGAGATATTTATCGAGGCAGAACTTTGTGATTAGCTTGCTAGATGGGAAGTTAAAGGCCTCCTGCCATGAAGTCTTCATCAAACATATAGGAGATATACTTTGCGTTAATTACTAACATATGAGACCACTGCTATTTATTTATTTTTAAAAATTTATTTATTTTGGCCCGGCGTGATAGCATAGTGATTAAAGTTCTCGCCTTGCACGCCTGGGATCCCATATGGGCGCCGGTTCTAATCCCAGCGGCCCCGTTTCCCATCCAGCTCCCTGCTTGTGGCCTGGGAAGCAGTCGAGGATGGCCCAAAGCCTTGGGACCCTGCACCCGCGTGGAAGACCCAGAAGAGCTTCTGGCTCCTGGCTTCGGATTGGCTCAGCTCCAGCCATTGCAGTCACTTGGGGAGTGAGCCATCGTACGGAAGATCTTTCTCTCTGTTTCTCCTCCTCTCTATATATCCACCTTTCAATACAAAAATCTTTAAAAAAAAAGATTTATTTATTTTATTGCAATGTCAGATATACCAAGAGGAGGAGAGACAGAGAAAAAGATCTTCTATCCAGTGATTCACTCCACTCTCCAAATGACCAGAATGGTCGGTGCTGTGCTGATCTGAAGCCAGGAGCCAGGAACTTCCTCCAGGTCTCCCATCAGGTGCAGGGTCCTAAGGCTTTGGGCTGTCCTCGACTGCTTTCCCAGGCCACAAGCAGGGAGCTGGATGGGAAGTGGAGCTGTCGAGATTAGGGCTGGCTCCCATATGGGGCTCCAACACGTGCAAGGCGAGGACCCAAACTACTGGCTATTTATAACTTAGTTGCCAAATCATCTAGATGATGTTGAGATGACTTTAAACCTTTGTGTGTGTGTGTGTGTGTGTGTGTGTGTGTGTACAGCCGTGTTTGTTGTTGTTGTTGTGGAATTTGAGGAGAGAGAGAGAGCGTGCTTCTGTCCATTGGCTAACCCTCATATGCCTGCAATAGCTGGGGCTAGTCCAAGCCAAAGCTGGGAGGTAGAAAGTCCATACAGATCCCTCACAAATACACACTTGAGTCATCAGCACTTGCCTTCCGGGAGCCAGAGCAGGGAGTCCAATCCAAGCACTCTAATTCAGGCTGCGGGCTTTTTAGCTGGCGTCTTGCTCACTGGACCCAACGTCTGCAGCGTCTGTTCCCCTTCAGACACGTTCTACACCTGCAGGCTCTGCCACAGGCAAACTCCAAGTCACTTCCGTCACAGAATCGGGGTCCTAGCACCCCTTTTTCATGGAGCCTGTTTTTGCCTCAGTAAACATGCTACTGATGAGGCACATTAGAGGGACTGCGTGACAAGCGTTCAGTTCATAATTAGAAAGTGCTTGGTGAATGTTGACGGTTTAAAATTTCAGCTGAGTTTAGTAATGCAACCCAAAGGATATACGGACCTCATTTCTCCCGAGGGACCCCAAAATAGGCCACTCCAAAATGTACCATTTTTATAGTATTTCAGGGTAGTTATTCTAAGAGGCTGCAGACGCAGAAATAGTTCTGGAAAGCGGTGCCTCTTGGGGGTGGAGGGTGGGAGATTGGCTTCTGTTAGAGAGGCAAAGAGCAGGCACAGGCAGAAGCTGTTATATCTAAGATGCCCCTCGCTGCCCAGGAAGGGGCCTCTGCTGGGGAGCCTGGAGGGCCAGTGCCTTGGCCACAAGCACTTTCCTCATGCCTGTGCCTGTGTATGCATAAACGACAGCCTGGCTTCACTGTGTTTTTCTCCCCTCACTCTTCCATAACTTGTAACATCACTTTGTTGTGCTGTTTATTTTTTAGTTTCCATGATATGGTTCCACAGGCACAGGGATTTACCCCTCCACTCCCCACCAATCCCCTCTGTTATTTCCCCCTAAATTATTACAATAGTATAGTCCTTCAGCAACAGTCACAACTCCATCATTCTGTTAGGTAAGTATATCATGACACCGTAGGTATAGACAATGGTAAAGTCCAGCATCCTGTTGTCAAGATGTATTTAACAGTTTCTTTTTTTTTAAAAAAAGATTTATTTATTTTTATTGAAAAGGCAGATATATAGAGAGGAGGAGAGACAGAGAGGAAGATCTTCCGTCCGATGATTCACTCCTCAAGTGACTGCAACGGCTGGTGCTGCGCTGATCCGAAGCCAGGAGCCAGAAACTTCCTCCAGGTCTCCCACATGGGTGCAGGGTCCCAAGGCTTTGGGCCATCCTTGACTGCTTCCCAGGCCACAAGCAGGGAGCTGGATGGGAAATGGAGCTGCCGGGATTAGAAACAGTGCCCATATAAGATCCCAGCATGTGCAAGGCGAGGACTTAGCCATTACGCTATCATGCCGGGCCCACATTTAACAGTTTCATTGGACATCCTCCACTTCTTCATCCCTGTCCTCCCTAGCAGCTCTAAGCTTGATTTTTCAAAAAACTCTTTTGCTTTAAAATGCTGCTTAAATTTTGTTGGCTGGTCCTTTTTCTGAGTCTCACACTTTGTGCATGACTCCCTCGGTTTCTGTCTGTTGGTCAATGTGTAAGCTTCTGCCCGCCCCCCGTTCATCTATTCATTGCTAGTTTGTTTCATAGACTAAAATGACTGCACCTTCAGAGAAAAAACTATATGTCATTTCACTTCAAGAGACCTTTCCTAGATGCCTATTTTGGCATGACAAGAAATTATCTTAAAACTCCAGGGTGGGGCAGTATAGTTACAGGGTAGAACGTAAAAACATTTGACTTCATGGCGTTTCTGCTTGCATGCAGACACTCCTGGCCCATGTTTTCCTATTCATCAAACATGTTGTAGGTGTGACTTTAATGCAGAGCCAGGCAACTGCTAGAAGCAAGCAACGCAGCACGCTCACCCCGTCTCCGGAGGCTCTTTCTGCAGCTTATAGCATCAATAGGGGCAGTGAGCCAAACAAGCACAGTTGTAGGAGACATGTTACGAGAAGGTACTTGGATCTAGGGACAAGAAGAGGTAGGCTAGCTGTCTGGTCCCCAGAAAGGATAGAAAGTAGCAAGGCCTCCTGCAGGGCTTGGTTTGGGACTGTATTAGGCAGGGTGCAAGGTACAAACAGGACCAACCATGGAGGACCTGTGGGAAAATAAGTGGGTGACGGTAGTCATAGTGTACAAGAGGATGAGTCTGCAGAAAGAAGCAGGGAGGTGCCTCAGGCTCTGAGAACCAGCAGCAGGAGATGGAATTCACCCTCCAGCACAGGAGGTGTCCTCCAAGTGTTTTAAGCACAGCAGCGGTGAAGTGGCTTAGTATGGTCACTTCTCCGTGCTGTCTGAGCTGAGGCTGCCCAAATGGCTGCTTTCCAGCTCATTTGTCTTTCACTTAGATTCATCCAGCCAAGTATTTGCAGCTGCGTCATCAAGGGGCTAGAGCTCCATGTATTAGTTCTGGTTGCTAAAGAAACGTCACAGACATGATGGCCGCAACAACACATCTGTGCTATTGTGGTCTAAGGTCAGGGTTTGGCAGGGTAAGTTCCTCTCTCCTTGGCTTTTAGATGTTGTCTTTTTCATGTGTCCCCACGTGTGTGTATGTCAGGCCTTTCATCTTGTCTAGCAATAGGCTGCCAGTCATGTTGGGTTTGTTGCATCCTCACAATCATGAGCTTCGCACAGCACCTTTCTGTCTTCTGAAGAGTCCTATTCTGAGGCGTCAGGGTCTAGGACTTCAGTGCATGGGTTTGGAAAGAGGGTGCGGGAAGATACAGTTCAACCCAGAACACTCTATTACGCAAATGTCTTTCCGCAGAATGCTGATGCAAAAAGAAGTCTGAATTTGAAAAACTAGCAAATGTTCTCTTGAAGCTTAGGGAGCTTGACCAGTCACATTTCATTAAATGCCTTTACCAGTAAGTGAATGCCTTTCTGTACGCAATGTACTCCTTCAGAAGAAAGCCCATTGTCCCCGGCTCAGAGTAATTGAATCACAAGAGATGCCTCCCCAGCACCCTAGCATGTCCTTTTATCTGCTTCCAGTAAGGGAAAAAGAAAACTCTTCTTGGCATGCTTGCATTTGATCTTTAAACAAAAAGAGACAGAATTAGCCATGGTGAAGCTGGGCCATATTACATGTTGGTGTGCAGCGCCCCAGCCAGGGGTTGCACAGCACTTGTGTGCAGGTTCCTAACAGTCCTGGATGCCTGAGACTGAGTGTGGAGGAGAGAGGAACAGTGATCCAGCCAAGTCCATGGATGGTACTTGTGACCAGAAGGAGGTTGCTACTTACAAAGCCTGCATGTTCTTTATTGGATTTAAAAAGCATACCTTGCCTGAAATACATCTCCTTTTTCCAATTTTGCTGTGGCTTACGTCACATCATAACTCTCTTCCATAAACGTTTCTCTCCAGGCCAGAAATTCTTGATTCTGATGTCTGTCCAAAACTGTGCCTTCTGCAACTTGCAGTCATAGTTGCTTGTTTTAATACCACCACCTCCTTCTTCCTGCTGTCACATTATTGTAGAAAAGGCAAGTGAAAGAAAACATTGCTCCTGGGAGCCCAGGAAGTGCAGGATAACTTTCTGTGTTGAGAGATTTGCTATATTTCTGTTACTGGGGGAAAACAAACACAGACATGTACTGCAATCAGGAAGTTCCAGTTTGCTCCATTTGTAAAAATGTTTCTCTGCTTCTCTGTATTTTTTTTAAAATCTATTCATTAATTACATTGTATTATGTGACACAGTTTCATAGGTACTGGGATTCTTCTCACCCCTCCCCAAACCCTCCCCCCCCCCATGGTGCGTTCTTCCACCTTGTTGCATAACCACAGTTCAAGTTCAGTCGGGATTCCCTCATTGCAAGCATATACCAAACATAGAGTCCAGCATCTTATTGTCCAGTCAAGTTCAACGGCTTCTTAGGTATACCCTCTCTGGTCTGAAGACAGAGCCGCATATACCAAACATAGAGTCCAGCATCTTTTTGTCCAGTCAAGTTCAACGGCTTCTTAGGTATACCCTCTCTGGTCTGAAGACAGAGCCAGCAGAGTATCATCCCGATCAATTAAAAGCTCCAACATATCATCAGCCACAATCCAGGTACGATGAGACTGGTGCAGAGTCCACTGATTGACATAGTCCATCATAGAGTCTCCCCTTGTCCAGTGTTTCGCTGCCAACATATAGCTGAGGTGGTTGATTGATCTACTCCATCTTCCATCTTTTCTTGGTTAATGTTCTGATTCCTCCATTTCAACTGAAGGGATCTCCAAAGAAACTTTGAGGTGTTCCCACACCAGGTTCCTATATGTACTAGCAAGCACAGTGCCCGCCTCAGTCCATCACCCCAATCAGCTGGTGGAGGCAGCTGGAGGCAGAACTTGACGATGTGTGAAATGCAAGGCCTCTGTGCTTGAACTCTTCACTGGGACCCAAGGCTGAAGGGTTTCCTTGAGAACTTTCATCTCTGACGTGAGACCAGGGATTATTTGCAACTTGGTTGTGACATGAGTTACCTCTTGTTTAATGTATTCCCTATGGGAATGATGAAAGAGACTAGTAATTTTAAGCCCAAGCATTCTTAAAAGAAAAAAACAAAAACAGTCAACATGGTTTTGAAAAGTATCAGTTTCTTTAAAAAAAAGATTTATTTTATTTTTGTTGGGAAGGCCGAATAATAGAGAGAGAGAGAGACCGAGAACAGAGAAAGAGCTCCCATCTGCTGGTTCACTCCCCAAGTGGTTGCTACAGCTGATCTGAAGCGTGGAGCCAGGAGCTTCTTCCAGTTGCAGGGTCCCAAGGCTTTGGGCCATCCTCAGCTGTTTTCCCAAGCCACAAACAGGGAGCTGGATAGGAAGCGGAGCAGTGAGAACACAAACAGGTGCCTACGTGGGTGCTGGCAGGTGGAGGATTAGCCAGTCGGACCATTGCACTAGCCGCAGATAGTGGTATCTTTTTCTTATCAGAGGTGAAATGTGCTGCACAGATTTCTAATTCTGAGCAATAGAGTAGGTGCACGTTTCCATTTTACTTCCAGTAAGTACAGCTGAACACTGTAGAAACTGTACAAGAGAAAAATATTAGAGTATGGTCATCGGCAGAGAACGAGTCAGACTGCTTTGGGCCCTGGGACCCAAGGAATGACTGGGCGGTGAATTCTCAGGTGTGCAGTCTCCTGCATGTTCTGTACCTTCAGCTGGACATTCCAGAAACATTGGACAGAAATTTCCTCTGAGAGCCTACACCCTCAGGATGGAGGGGCAGGAAAGGAGCGGTCCAGCGGTACAGGAAACTTTCAATTCCTTCCTTAACCCAGCAAACACTGCAGAAGAGCCTGTGTTTCTACCTCCACACTCATGGGAAGTTGAGTAGGGAGCCTCAATTTCTATCCTCAGGAGCCCAACAATGGGCCACAACTGACATTGTAGAGTGACAGGGAAGGCAGAGAGGGAGAAGTGGGGCCAATGAACAAGTGCCAACATGATGGATCCAAGGAAACTCACTCAAGGGCACAGCAGAATCAAAGGTGAAAACACAAAAAGACAACGTCTTGGGGAAATGACGCATCCCTCCATGGGACATTTGAATGACTGCATTTCTTTTTAGAACGGAGACCCACAGCAAGTCACACAACATTTTTTCAATGAGCTAAAAGAAAACTCTTTGCAGTTCATAACTCTAAATGCAGCAAAGATATTTTTTTCAGGAATTAATGTGGAGTTCTTTTGGTTTCAGATGGAGGAAAGTAGAGGGCTTGTTGCCAGAAGACCTCCCTGAAAAGAATGGCTAGTGGGAATTTTCTGAACTGAAAGATGAAGAATCTCAGAGCCTCAGGAAGGAAGTAAAAACATGATAAGAGTGAAAATACAGAAAGACAATAGACTTTCCCCTTTCTTTTTGAGTTTCTAAATTATATTTGGTGGCTGAAATAAAATCATAACACTGTAGAATGTGGTCCTCAATGCATTTAAAGACAATATTGAAAACAATTATATTCTAAAGTTTGGATGTTAAGGGGTGTAAAGACACATAAGTGTCTGCATTTCACTTTAACTAGAAGAACCAGTAGACTTTGCTAAACTGTGCACAAAGAGGATATTTAGAAGTCGTTGGTGGATGGGGAAAGCAACTGGTTTAGTGGAAAAGACACTGGTTAAGAGATATTCATCCCATATCAGACTGCCTGGTTTCAATAACTGGACCTGCTCCTGACTACAGCTTCTGCTAATGCAAATCCTGAGAGGCAGCAATGAAGGCTCTTGAAGTTGAAAGACCTGGACTGTATTTGCAACTTCCAGCATCAGCTCAGTCCAATCCCAGCACTTACAGACATTTGGAGAGTCAATGAGCAGATGGGAATGCTGCTGTCTGTCTGTCTCACTCCCTCATCTGAAATAAAGAAATAAACACATTAAATTTAAAATTCTGTGGGAAAGTAAATCAAAAGATACACTTATTGCAAAATACCTTGACATTTATGCACAGTTTTATAATAATACGCACTTGCCATGATTTAAAAACTAGCCCTCATTAATGTAATGCCTATGAAAATTACCTGCAAAGTAACAGTGGGGCAGGCGTGTGGGGTAAGATACTGCTTAGGACACCTACATCCCATATTGGAGTGCCTGGTTCAGGTCCCAGTTATCTTGCAACTTCCTGCAAATGCACACCCGGAAAGGCAGCAGGTGATGGGTCAAGCGCTTGGGCCTCTGATACCCACTTGGGAGTCCTGCACTGGGTTCTCAGCTCCCGGCTTCATTTTGAATCAAGTACATGGTTGGCATTTGCAAAGTGAGCTTGATAGACAGATGAGCTTGCTGTCTATCAAATAAAGTTTAAAAATCAATACTTCTTCAATGATTGAAAAAAAAAACAGTAAAGGGTAACAACACAAAAGAACTCAGTAATGCCATCAGCCAAGAGGAGCCAGTTGATGTTTACAGAGTGTTTCGTCCAACAACAGGAGGAACATTGTTTTCAGCATCACACAGACTATGTACCAAGAAGGATCACTTTTAAGCCATAAAGTAAGCACAGATGAATTGAAATAGTTGCACTCATATTGAGTACGTGTTCTGACCATCGTAAGATTACACCAGAAATCAACAAAAGAAAGATAACTGGAAAATTATCTGAGACAGAATGCAGATAACTAGAAAGTGGTATGAAACAGAAATCAATGAAATTGTAAACAGAAAATCAATACAGAAAGCTAATAAAGTAGAAGACTGCTTTTGACAAGGTAAAAATCAAAAAAACAAGGCACAAAGTATGCTGATGTTAAACATGAAATGGAGACCATCATGGCAGATCCTGCAGACATGAGAAAGACAGACAACAAGGGGATACCATGAACAGCTCCATGTAAATATATAAGACTACCATGATGGAATGGGTTGTTGCCACAAGGTGTAAATTCCTGGGGCCAACGTTGTTTGCACAGCACATTAAATTGGCACTTGAATGCTGGCATCCCATGTAAGACCACTGCTGGTTAAAATTGTGCCTACCTTGTCTCCCATCCAGCTCCCTACTATAGCACCTAGGAAGGCAACAGATGGCAGCTGAAGTGCTTGGGCCCCTGACACCCATATAGGAGACCTTGGTGGAGCTTCCAGCTCCTGTCTTCGGCCTGGGCCTTTGTGGCCATTTGGGGAGTTAACTAGCAGATGAAGAGCTGTTTTCCTCTCCTCCACCCCTTGTTATTCTTCCTGCCAAACCAATACATAAGATACATTTTTTAAAATTAACTGTTACAGTTCCCCTAAAAGGAATGTTTAAATTTCCATTAAAAAAGCAATACAATTGAGTTTGTAATTATATGCCTTCAAAAAAGAAATCTCTAGGCCCAGACAAAAAATTTTAAAGGCTTATTTTACTTGAAAGTCAGAGTTACAGAGGGCAGGGGAGGAGAAACACACAGAGAGAGAGAGAGAGAGAGAGAAACAAAGACCTTCCATCTGCTGGTTCACTCCCCAAATGGCCAAAAGAACCAGAGACTGGCTGATCTAAAGCTGGGAGCCAGGAATTTATTTTGGGTCTCTGAATTTGGTCCAGAGTTCCAAGGGCTTGAATCATTCTTCACTGCTTTCCCAGGCTACAAGTAGGGAACTGGATTGGAAGTAGAGCAGCCAGCACTTTTCTTGGCACCCATATGGTATGCATGTGTTGTAGGCAGAGGATTAGCATGCTACACCAATGTGCTGATGCCTAGATATAGTCATTATTTATGGAGAATTTTATCAACTGTTTAAAGAAGAATTATTATCAATACTATGCCAGATTTTCCAGAAAGCAGAGGAGAAAGAATACTTTCGTTTTATTCTATGAAACTGGTATTACCCTGTTATCCAAACCAGACACTGGCAGTATGGAAAAAACAAAGAAGCAGCAGAAGAAAGTGGAGGAGGAGGAAGTGCAGATGGCAGGGAGGGAGAAAGGAAGAGAGGGGATAATTGTAGCAAATATTCTCATGGTGATGCAAAATTTCTAGATGAAATATTAATGAATAGAACTCATCGAAAATTAGATACCATGTCCAAAGTGTGGAAGGCTTGTTCAATAATAACAAGTCAATCAAATCCACTATGTTTTCAAGTTAAAGAAGGAAGAAAATCTCATGCTCATATCCACTGATGAGGAAAAAGCTTTGAAAAATTTCATACTCATTCATTATTTCAAATATGCCCAGAAAATGCCTCAAATTTTCTCAACTTGACAAAAGACATTACCAAAAACTAACAGCTAGCATGATAACTTTTTAAAAGTTCATGGAAACTGTAATTAAATAATATGACTATTTTGATGCAAAGAATTTTGAATGTCATCTATGACTGGAAACAAGACAAACATGTCTTTTTCCATTCTGCATCAAACATAATATTGGGAGTTGTAGGCCCTATACTAAACAAAAAGAGGAAACGCAAATAATGTAGATCAGAAGACACCTAGCTGCTCTTCTTTGCAAATGAGAATGTGGTCTACATAGAAAATCCCAGGGAAAAATGCAAAACCAAACAGACAAAAGAGAAAAGCCAACAGTAAAAACTAATACACAAGTTAAGCCAGGCTGTTGGACATAAGATAGGCATACGGTAGTCAGTTCACGTCTATTCCCTAGTGATGAATGTGTTGAAGCCAAAATTTAAAGTCCTACATGCTTTACAATGATTCCAAGACTAATAAAACATTGGGCTGTGACTCTAAGTAAACTTATGTACTGAATGCTATCAAATACTGATGGAAGACCCAAGCTAGTAGATAAATAGTCTGGGTTCATAGATTGGGAGACTGTATGTAATAAGGATGTCAGTTCTTCCCAAATTGATATACAGACTTAACACGATTTCTGTAGAATCCTAGAAGGATTATTTTCTAGATATAGACAAGATTATTCTAAAGTGTATATGGAAGGACAGATGAACTAGGATATCTAAAACGACTCTGAGGAAGAAGAATAAAGTGAGAGCAATCACTAACTTGGTTACTTCCGGGGTTAATGCTATATTGGACTAGGAAATTGAAACACACAAAGATCAGCAGACTGGAATCATGGATCCACATGTAAATCCAGAAGTAGAGTCAATTGCATTTTGATGGAATTGAGAGAAAGTGACTGTATGGAAAAAAGATAAACTTTTCTGCATTTAGATGTCCACAGGCAAAAGAGAAGAAAAAATAAAGGTGACCTAAACATCACATCACATGCAAAATTTCACTCAAGGTGGATCAAAGATTTAGAAACTAACTTCATTTTAGGAGAAAAGGTGAGGTTGAAAATCTTTTGGACCTATAAGGGCTTGATGAAGCATTTTTAGTTACAACACCAAAAGCACGTTCCAAAGGAAGAAAAGGTTGCTAAATTAGGCTTAGTCAAAAGTCAAAACTTGTTCTGTTAAAGACTCTTCTAGAAAATGGAAAGGAAAACCAAGCTGCAATAAAATATCTTTAAATCAAATATATGACAGAGCTCACAGCTAGAATAAAAAGGGAGGTGATCAGAAACCGCTATTAAAAGCAAAACAAAGCAATCAGGAGATGGAGAAAAGGCAAGAGGATGCGCAGTTGGCAAATAGGCACTTGAAAAACATTCAATGTTACACTGGGACATCACTATATATTTACTAGGCTGACAAAAACATAAAAATTATGAGGAGTCTAAGTGCTAGTGACCAAACAGGAAAGTGGATCTCTCATACACTGTCGTGAGTATAAAATGACAGTCTGGAGAGTAATTTATCAGCTTCTTAAAAACACGAAGTGTGAAATGTACCCTATGCCTGCCACCTGTCACCTGAGCTCAGAACACCTGTGTCCTGTCCTCACAGAGACTTACAAGCCACTGTTCAGAGATTCATTTGTGTTAGTCAAATGGTGAGAGACAATCACAGTGTTCTCAATGAACAAAAGGGTAAAGCAAGCTATGGTATGATGTTCATGAGATACTACTTAGCAAAGAAAAAGAGAATTGTGGATATATATACTATATACACACTGTAAATACATGTTGTACTCAAATGGATCTTAACAGCCGTATTATAACAAGTGAAAGTAATTGTCAAAAGGGAACATGTTGTATGATTTCACACATACAGTATTCTCGAAATAAAAAATTATGGAGCTGGCAAACGCGTTAGTAGTTTCCAGAAGTTAGCATTGGGGTTAGTATAGATGGGGATAATGATTAAACTTACACAAAATGACACTGAACCACACACATACCATGTACGATGTTTTCTTGCTTTGATCTTATACTTGGATGATGTATGATGTAAGTGACCATTTGGAGAAACTGGAGATAGGCCCAGGGACGTTTCTGGACCATTTCTGCAACTTCTCATGAGCAGCGATGTTTAAAAGTTTCAAAATAGCATATTAATACTATAAGCTTGGTAATGATAGAAACCAATGAGTGAATGTTACAAAACAGAGTCCAAAATTCAAATGATTAAATATGTAAATTTCGGATGTGACCAAAGCGGCATTTCAAATGTGGAAAAGCATGGATGATTTAATTGGAAAAATGGGAAGCAGAAATAAAACAAGGTAGATCTCTACATCAAGTCAAACACAAGAAAGCTACAGAAGGATTCGAGAACTAAAATTCCAAGTATTAGTGGCATAGATTGTAGAATGTTTTTAGTATATTCAGGTGGAAAGAATCTTTCTAAGCATGATATACAATTCAGATGCCTAAAGGAAAAGATAAGAGATTGATAAGTGAATTTTTATTCTGCAAGTTACACCATAATTAAAACAAGACCCATGACAAATTTGGAACATATATTTAGAACACAGTGATGAATAATACATTAAATGTGCCTACTAATGAGGAAAAGAATGTGCATTAAAAATAGACCAAGGAAATAGACAAGAAGAAATGAAAATGTCAAACAATAAAGGAGAAGAAACTCAGTTCACAATAATCAATGAAATGAAAACCTTGAGATGTCATACAACAGTTATCAAGGTGGCTGAGCCTATGTGCAGCTTCTGAGGCAAGTTCATGGGCAGCGCTACTATTTGGTTGGCAATCTGGCAATAGCTGTAAATATAAACACCGTGGCCTTTGGATGCAGTGAAGTCTGGAAGTTCATCCCGTAGAACTTCTCTGGCAAGAGTGTCAACACACATGGAGGAGGAAGCTAATTGCAGCATTGTTTCTAATTGTCCAGAATCCAAACCATCTTAATACCCTTTGCTCAGCAGTTGCTTGGATACACACAATGTGGTGTATCCAGATACTACGATATTGTGCAGATTAAAACCATAGCAAAGCCAAGTTACATATTCTACAGACACTTACAAATATAGAGTGGTAGCAATTTAAGTGAAGCTTGAATTTTAAGAAATGAGGCTGTAATTTAAACTTCTATCATAAAAATTGGCAGTAAAACATGTGTATAAACACATAGTCCCCATGTCTGCAGGTTCCAAAGCCATGGATTCAGCCAAATGCAGCTTGGGAAAACATTATTTGTACACTAAATGTGTACTGAGTTTTCCAAAAACTGTTTACACTGTGTTGTTATTGCAAGTCATCTAGAGAGGATTTAAAATGAGCAGGGGCAGGCAGGCAGCTGGCCTAGCAGTTATGACAGCACTTGGGCTCCTGCATCTCATATCTGGGTGTCTTTGTATGAATCCAGCTGACCTGACTGTTAATGCGCACTCAGAGAGACAGCAAAGATGACCCAGTACTTGGGTCCTGCTGCTCATGTGGGAACCCGAATTCCTAGCTTTAAGCTTTGGTCTGGTTCAACCATGATTATTGAGGGGATTTGGGGAGTGACCAGTGGATTGGAGTTCTCTTTCTCCATATCATTCTGTCTATCATTCTATCTATCTATCTATCTATCTATCTATCTATCTATCTATCTATCATATCTCTATCTACCACTTAGCTATATACATATATAAAAATATATGTGTATATATATCAGATATATATATATCTGAAATAATTAGATAATTTAAAACATGTGGATTGGTGTGTTACCTCAACTGTTTAATCCTCTGCTTACCTGTGCCAACATCTGATATGGGCACTGATTCGTGCCCAGCTGCTCCACTTCTCATCCAGCTACCTCCCTACTTATGTCCTGGGAAAGCAGTGGAGTACGGCCCAAGTCTTGGAACCTTGCACTCATGTGGGAGACCCAGAAGAGTCTTTTGGTTCCTGGTTTCAGATCGGCTCAGCTCCAGCCATTGTGGCCATTTAGGGATGGAAGATTTTTCTCTCCTCCTCTCTCTTTGCCTCTCAAGTAAATACTTTTCAAAGTGTTAAACAGCACTACATTGTTTATAATAAAACACACTTAGGAATAGGTCAAAAGTCTCCAGTTAAAGAGAATTTGAGAAGGGGAGAAAACACCAAGAAAGAATCAAAATAGGTAACATTACAAATACAATAAAATAAAATCTAAATTAGGCCAAGGAGCTAATTTACATATCATTACAGGCATATATGATTCTTTCTATTTTGTGTTTTTTTTATGACACAATTCTATAGAACCTTCATTGCTTTGATATTTCCAAAGTAATAGAGCATATTTACCTGGTTTAAGAGACAGAGACAATGAGCTGGTGTTACGGCATAACTAGTTAAACCACTACTGCCAACACTGGCGTCATTTCAAATCCAGCTCCCCACTAATGTGCCTGGGAAAGCAGCAGGAGATGGCACAAGCGCTTGGGTCTCTGCAGCTATGTGGGTGATCCGGATGAAGCTCCTCACTCCTGCCTTCAGCCCGCCCCAGGCATTGTGACTCTTTGGGGAGTAACCAGGGAATGCATCGTCTCTCTCTTTCCCTCTCTGTTTCTGTAAATTTGCCTTTCAAAAAACTGAAACTTAAATTTTCTTAAAAAAATACACAGGGGTAGAAGGATGGACGCAGTAAAGGGCAGTGTTGTTTGACCAACCCCTCGGGTTTGAAGGACGTTAGAGGGAATGTGAAGTGACCTCCTTATCAAGTGAGTCTAACTAGATCACTTCCTTGGATGGTGGTGGGAAAGAAGGGAATGACCCCCGTGTGACCGGTGGGGTCACCAAACCTTTCCCCGAGACAGTGACTGCCAACTAGAGTCTCCACCTTGTTTCTTGTGTTTCATAAAAATGCCATCCATATTGGCAGCATTTAGAATGATGATTCCCAGAGCAGCATGGCAGACTCAGTCAACACTGCCCTAGGTCTGTGCTACAACAGCCTCCACAGGTGGAAAAGAATCTGACCCTAATCCTGAGATTCCAGAATTCACACGTAGTTGAAATGATTAATCTTCTTTTGCAGTGATTCTGGGGACTGCCAAGCCTTCAGGGTCTCCTGTATTTTTACATCTTTCTTTTACATTAACAAGTGTTTCTCTTTGTGGAATTCAACTTCACAAAAATATCTTCGCAAGCAGATTTGTGTCTTGATAACAATCTGTTGATTAATTTGGCTGCAGAATGCTGATGGAGTGCGTGCATGTCTGGGAACGCTTCCAGCAGATACACATCAGTGTAATTAAATCCTTCCAGCCTTTTACAACTGTCAAGATGATGTTTTACCATTCTGACACCCAGCCTGCCTTCAGCTTGAAGGGGAGTATGTGTGTCTCTATCTCTCACAGCAGCCCATGTGCTGTGATCATGCAGCCCTCACCCCCTCAGTGCTTGGGCAGGTTTCCCTGAAGACAGAAGAGCTCCACATTTGAGTGCTGCAGCCTGGGTCTGTTCATCCAGCTTTCTCCAGAAAGCCTTCCCTGCTTCGTACAAAGGTGATAATAATGATAGTGAAGCAGGCAGGCAGTGTGAAAAGTGCAAAATGAACACAGGGTTTGGTGCTAAAGAGCTGCATTTAAATCCTGTTGCTGCCATTTTTATAAGTTCTGTGACTCAGTTTCCTCGTATGTCAAAGATGAATGATATTTTAATATAGGAGATTTTGGGGGAATTAGAAGGTCATGTTTGGGAAGTGCACTAGTATGGAGACATATGCGACTTAGAAGCTTTTACTAAGTAGCTGCTAAACAGTTTTTGAAACGGTTTTACTTATGTTAAACCACATGATCTCCCTAACAAACAGAGGAGGTGGAAGAGGCAGGGGTATTTGCTTCCTCTTAGACATGAGGAAATTGAGGTGTCTGCCAGTTTTACAACTTGGCTGGGACTTTCCAGAGCACACCGATTCTTGGCGCCTTTGGGGTGGGGGTGAAGAGGGTGCAGAGAAGCAGATGGAAAGATTAATCTAAGGATGATATCAGGGTGGGGAGCTCCTTAACCCGTAGAGGGAGGGTGCTGTGGAGCCAGTGATGTAACCCAAGAGCTTTCATTGCTCCCTGTCTTTCTCTAAGTCCAGAGTAGATCATCAAATGTGGTGACTGTTGCCTTCACTGCAGGAGGGGCTGCAGGCAGGATCTATCTTCAGTATGTGGATAAGGAATTAAGATGATTTAGATTCTGTGTCCTAAATTTTCTGATGAAGTCGACCTGTGTGGGGCTGCAGTTTTAGCTTACATATTATAGGGCTTGGAACTGGAAGAGATGGTAGAGCTGATTCAGCTCAATCAACAGCAGCTAACCTGTGCTGTCAGCCCATCCCAGCCTTCATTCACTTGGCTCCTTGGGATTTTGTCATGGTCTGTGCTTCCACTATATTTTAGCTGCTGCTTTGAGAAACACTGGACCCTACACTTGCTCTTGTATATTGGACCTGTTTCTGCTCTCTGTTTTGCACATGGTTTGTGGCATTGCCATAATCTCCGTGGGTAAGAAGCACTTGAAGCCCTGGAGGAGCCCTACAAATGGGCCATGACAGGGAACAGGAGTTTGGAGGGTGTGTGTGCATACGTAGGCACCACCGTCATGAATGTAGAGGTGGCAGTTTCATTAAAAGTCTCCACAGGCACATTGGCTCTGGGTGACTGTTTTTGCTTTTCCCTGTTTTCATATCTTTGGTCTTATCTGTGCCATTTTCTTTTTCTTTCTGTGCCATTTTCATCTTGGGTCCATGTAGGGAGTTTCATATTTGCTTCTATTACGCTTTGTTTTGTAATCTTGGACAGTCTCCCTGGATGCCAGTTCTGTCACCCTCCGTGCTCATTTTTCTTCCAAGCTTCCCATCATCCTTTAAACTGAGCCGGAGTCAAAGGTTTCCCAGAATCTGCTCTTGTTTTTCATGTTGTCTGTCTTTCCTCACTTCCCCCTGCTTACCCTTATTATAACAAACGTACTGATGGTGACATTTCCCCTTCATGTACACTTGTATATATACTTTCTTCACTTTTGGGGTTGTGAGATTCAATGTTGGACCAGGAAATTCACCTATGAAGTCCATGGAACCCTATAGAAGTACCAGAGTATAGCAAATTTTTACAGTACCATCTAATGAGAAATCTCCGAGGGACCGGAACACCCTGGGACCTCCATCTCGTGAAAAACAACTGACAATCAAGGAGGCCTGAGAACTAGGTTTGCAGCGAGAGTTGACATGCCTATGGCCCATATCATAGTGCCCTGCCTTCCATTCCTGGTGCTGGATCTCAGTTCGAGCTTCTTGTCAGTGCATATCCAGGAGACAGCAGTAAAGGCTCCCACCTACCTGGGAGACCTGGATTGAGTTTCCAGCTCCCAGTTTCAGCCCCAGCCAGGGACCATGGTGAGCATTTGGGCAAGCAAATCAGTAGATGAAATCTTTCTAATTAAAAAAGATCAAGGAAGACTGTTTTGTCACAACGAGGAAGCTTTAGAAGTGAAAAGGTCCCATTAAATGTCAACAATGCTACCTACGCACAGGATGTAGTGGAGCCTTTGTCTATTGGGTTGCTGAGAAACCCAGTGCGGGAGGTGATGGAAACAGAAACATTGCATGGAGTGTGTGTGGGCCCCCGGGCTGAGACAGCAGCTCCTGCCAAGAGGAGCCAGGACTCAATTCCCTAAGGACCCAGAATGTAGTGCCTGCTGACTTGTAACGTAAGTGTCAACAGGTCCAACCAGGCTTTCAATATCCATTTTCAAGTACGTTCAGATGCAATGTCACTGTTTGGATTCTATAGCTATTACTGTCTTCACTATCTCAGATGCCTCCTCAAGTCCCTGCTATACAAGGACTCTCAGGTCTACACATTCAAAACCCTTCTAAATTTCAGTGTGTAGCCATATCGTATAATGTGTGGTGTATAACGGAGTGTGATATCTTGCAAATGATGTGTATCAGGGACTGGCAAATTATGACCCATGAGTCCAATATAAACCCATGATTCAACCCATGCCCACTCATTTACATATTGTCTACTTTTGCTACAAGTTGGGAAGTTGCAATATGGACTGTACAGCCTTTTGACCTAAACTGTCTACTCTTTCCCTTTAAGATAAGGTTTGCCCAATCCTGTAATATGAAATATAATCTGTTACATATAACAGCCATAAAACACAATATATCACACACACCATGTAGTTCTAAGTCATAGCAATACAGCACATGGTGCATCATATATAAAATCTGATAACATTATACATGATCATAATTCACATGAGCTCTTTAAGTTTGTCTAAAGTCTGGAAATGAGGTTTTGACAGTTCAGTTGAACTGTGAAAGCATTTCTCTGGTTTTGAGAATTTGTTGTGTTGGAACATCTGAAAATTGTTGAGTTTGGCTGGAACATACAAGGTACTTTTTAAAGTTCTTGAAAACTGGAAATAAGAGATGCATTTATTTTTGTGTACGAAAGTTTCTGATTCACTCCTATGAGGAATATTGGACAAGTTCATGAAAAATGTATAGATAAAAATGTATAGATAAAAAACTGTTAACTAATTTTAAAAGTTTTTATACCAAAATAGAGTTTTGATTCATTTTCCATGAACTTTTGGAAGTCCCTTTCCTATTAACCATACTATGAAAATAATGACCGATGTAGTAATTAGCCAACACAATTCAAGTTGAATTTTGTTCTGTTTTCCAAATAAATCGTTAACAGATGGACTAACTTGCAAAGCTGGTCCACATCAAGGAGCATGGTTCAAATTGAGGTTGAGTGATTGATTCTCAAAGCCATTCAGAGAACACACACATTGGCACGAAATCAGTAGATCTTGACTCTGTGGCCCAGGCGAAGAAACAGCTTTGGGGTCTGGAGCGTTCGAAAGCTAATTTGAGGGGACATGGTATAAGACTCCAAATGTGTTGAACAGATGTATGGAAAGTTTTCACTGTATGTGTTTCTCCCGTCCATTCAGTCTGCTATGCTTTGCTCTTGGGCCAAGTCTTCACCACAAAGTACCAGGCAGAGCCTTCCTGAGATCCCCTGCAGGCCTTATCCTGTCAGAAGGTCCAAAGAATCTGGCCACCACTTTCACATCATGTTCTTGGTGTGCAGCAAAATGTGTGATTTCTTCCCTGAGTGCAACAGAGAGGTGTGCCTTGGCCACCTTCTTGGTCATAGCAAAGCTGTTTCGCTCTTCCACTCTCAGCTGAAGGAGGGCTTTGGTTAGCGTGTGTTAACAGAGTCCTTAAACTTTTGGCACAATTGAGCCTCTTTCTGTTTGTTGACAGAGACATCGCAGAGTCCCGTTGGAGCCAAACTGGTCTATTCTGATGCATATGAATATTCATTGAATGCACAGGAATTAAAGTATAAAGACATCTGTTACTCCACCAGGGACTTAATGCTAAGCCGAGTACTTCTCGTGTGTTCGGAACGTCAATAAAGAACGTTCTCACCCGAAAGAGACCATAAACTTCCTGGGGTAGCTCTGCAGAAGTCAAACTACCAGGTGCTGCTAGGGTGGGAGTGGGCGCGGCCCGTCATCCTCACCTCCTTCTGCTCAGAGCGGACGCGTGGGCTGGCCACGCCCCAGAGGTTAACGCTGTTTCCTATGAACTTTGGTCACCTGTTTGCCCACACAATAGCATTACTCCCTTCTCCTCCCGCTTGCCTTTTCAGTGGCTTAATCCACAGAAGGTCAATGACCAGAACTGCAGATGAGTGACAAGGGAGTGTGCCTTTCCCAGTGTTAGGAAACTTGAACTGGAAAAGCCTTCTTTGAGATGCCATGTAGGTGCAAGGGTCCAAAACTTGGGCCATCTTCTGCTACTTTTCCCAAACCATTGTCAGAGAGCTGGATCGGAGCTGAAGTAGCCAGGACTCAAACCAGTGCCCATACAGCATGCTGGGATCACAGGCAGTAGTTTAACCAGCTACATCACGAGCTGTGATCCCAGCATGCTGTATGGGCACTGGTTTGAGTCCTGGCTACTTCAGCTCCGATCCTGTGCGCTCCAAGTAATCTCTGGATTACCCATAATGTCAATGCCATGTCACTGGTTGGATGGTTTTGTTTAGGGAGCCGTGACAAGAAAAAAGTCTGCACATGTCTATTACAGAGGAAATATTTTGTTTGTTTCTGGATTTTTCCACCCACAGTTGGATCTGCAGCCAAGGAGGGCAGATAGCATTTTTAATCCATCATTGTTTCCTACTGATGGCAGTGAGTTTATGGTTTGGAAATTGTTGCCATTGGACACTCTCTGGGAAAGGAACTTTGGTCCTCAGGCGTAGGGTGAGAACGTGTACCAGACAGAAAATGGTCCCGTGACCAGGGAGAAGGTTCGAGGGGGGCTGTCTCATTGTTGGGGAGTCGTGATCAACAAACAGGGCAGGAAAAGGCTGCTCCTGTGTGTGTTACCTGTTGCTAAGCCTCTTTCATGCAGCAGCCCCTGCCTGGTGGGGAGCCCCCGCTACACTGTCCACTCTCACTCCACTACCACTGACATCATTAGGCAGGCTGGCCTGGGTCTGGGTACCAGCCCTGCAGGTAGGTTTTGACACAGCCTGTGTCTCTTGTGAAGCTAACAAATCCCCTCCTGTCTGCAAATTCTCTGGAGCTCTAGTGCTCCATCATCATCCCGTATTACCCCAGGGCTGTGCGTCATCTGCTAATTCCTCCCGAGGGCTCCTTAGCTGTCCTGCTGGGTTGGGCAGCAGGTGTCCAGCCCCACCCAGTACCTGAAAACAGCAACTCTTCAGAGTCTGATGCAATCCCACTTGCTTTCCACCCTTAGCACGCGCTGTTTGCTTACCGTCTGGAATGACAAGGACACTGTTATTCTTTCCACAGGTGCAAAGAGCCCCACTGCTCAGACAAGAGCAGCTCAGGAGTGGAGAGGAGCTGGTTCTTGGTTCCTGAAGCTGGAGAACACTGGCTTTTTGCCACCAGCAGAATGATGACATCAGCGGTAGCCACACCTTGTCAGAACAGGTGCTAATTGCGAGAGCTGGTCTGTATCTATGTTTGTCCCAGTAATCCTGCTCATGCCCCTTGTACTGGTGGAGTGATCAACAGTGTTCCTGTCTATTCTTAAGGGGATCCTGGTGTGAACATCACATCCCCTTGGTCTCCTACTCCTAAGCAGCCTCCTGAATGGTTTGAAGACATGGTATGTGGATGGAGGGGAAACAAACCAACCAAAAACCCTGCCCCCATCCCTAGTGTGTGACGATTCCTGACATTCCAGCTCCTGGTTTCCTTTCTGGGGTGGGAGAACAGCAGATCATCTATTCAAAAGGGTTTGAGTGATGTGCAGTAAATAAGCAGTCAGCGTCGCAGCAAGGTGGAACTACCGGCAAGTTGCCCCACCTCCAATGAAAATCCATCCTCCTACTTGTCAATCAAAATGCCCATGTTTCCAAGATGCACTGGCTTCATCTGGGACTCAGGATAGGTGGGGGAGCAGAATGTGATGCAACTATGGGCATTGAACTCCACACGGAACTCATGGAGATGTCATATAATTCCCAGGTGGCTTCATGTCTGCAGAGCCACCACCCCTTACCTCGTAAAGGAGGCCTGACACTAGGGGGAGTGGTCTCTCTCTCTCTCTCTCTCTATCTCTCTCTCTCTCTCTCTCTCTCTCTGGGCACCATGGCTGAAAGTGCTGCCCAAACAGCCTCTCTCTTCCCTCCCTTTGGGCAATCTTCTAGCCTACTCAGAGCAGGTATTTCTTCATGTGGGACAACCCAAGCTCACACATGCATGGATGTTCACTTCTCAGCTTTTGAGTAGATTTTATTGTAACTAACTTTCATCACCTTACACTTAGAATCCTTGTCTTTGTATAAAACAAGAACCGAGAGTAAGATTAATACACCTTTGCCCACGTTAGGAAGAGAGCTAAACTCATGAGCTGTGGACACCCAGCTGTCTACACTGTAGATGAATTCATTGTCCTCAGAGGAATACAGATCTCCTTTTTCATTGTCTTGGTGCTGTCGTTCACAGAGCAAACATTTAAAGTTTTCATGCTGTCATTTTTAAATGAATTGGACTTCTGATCGTGTGTGTTCTATCTGTAGGTTATAGTTCCTTCCATATTTTTTTTACATTTTATTTTGTATCACTGATTCTACTTCGTATCTCTTTAATAAATTAACATTTGAGTTAATTTATTCCTAATATGTGAAGTCACACTGAGGTTCATTTTTCTTGACTGTAAGAATGCTCAGTGGTGTCAATACCATTTATTGGGAAAACCCTTCCCACTTTGCATCTTTGTCAAAAATTCTGTTGGTTTTGCCCGTGTGGGTCTGTGTTAGGACTCCTTTCTGTCTCACTGCTTTATGTATCCATCTTTCTGTCCGTATCATCTTAACTGATGGAGCTGTGGATTGTCTTAAATGGGATAGTGTAATTCCTCCAAACTAGGCTCTTTTTCAAAATTGTTTGAACTGCTCAAGGCTTTGCTTTGTCTTTTCACATAAATTTTGAATTGGCCTAGCAAAATCTAGCAAAGCATACTGCTTGGAGTTTGCTAATAATTGAACTAAAACTACAGGTCAGTTTGTGGAGCAGCAGCATCTTGACCGCTTCAAGTCTTTCCGTTTGTAAGCACCGTGAGTGACTCACTGGATGGAGATCGACTCTGATTTCTTTCTTTTTTTTAAAAAAATTATTTATTTCATTTATTTATCTTTTTAAAATCATGACTACATGGTTGATTATGCTGGGAAGAATCAAGGTTTAGGGAAAACTGGGTGAATTGAAAGATTCCAAATTTGCTGTTTCTTCTTGTTGTTCCTAGGGTAAGGGGAGAAACAAAGGGGAAAGCCATCATGACTGACTCTGATTTCTTTCATTGCATTTTGTGCTTGCCTGCACACAGCTTGTGTATTTGCTTTGTGAAACTTATGATAAAGTATTTCACATTTTGCCATGGTTGTAAATTGAACTGTGTGTTAAATTTCAGTTTCCAAAAAGTGATTACTGATAAATAGTCATCTGGCTGATTTTTGCATTGGTTTTCTATCCTTCCCTATTGCTAAACATGCTTATTAGTTTTTAAGAGATTTAGGGGAAGTCTCCTTCAGACTTTCTATGTTGACAATCATGTTACATGTCAACAGGAACAGTTTGTTTGCTTTTTCCTAATCTGTATGCTATTTATTTCCTTTTCTTGCTTTATTTCATTAACTAGGACGTTGGCATTACAGAAAACAGAAGCGATAAAGATACACATCTTCATTTCATTCCTAGTCTTAGAAAGAAAGCATTAACTTTTAAATTAACCAAGCTGCTACTTGCATGCATAGATGTTGAAGTTAGGTGCTTTTTAGAAAAACCCATGACTTGTGCAGCCTACTTTGTGGCATAACAGATTAAGTGTACAACTGCAATGCCAGTATCCTATATAGGCACTGGTTCCAGATTCAGCTGCTCTGTTTACAATACAGTTTGTTATTAATGCACCTGAGAAAGCAAAGGAAGATGCCCAAGTCTGAGGGACCCTGCACCCACAGAGGACACCTGGCTGGAGCTTCTGACACTGTGCTTTGACCCAGCTGGTCCTGGCCATTGTGGCAATTTGGTGAGTGAACCAGTAGATGGATGATTTCTCTTTATCTTCCCCTCTCTGTAACTCACACTTTCAAATAAATAAAATAAATCTTACAAAACCCATGATTTTTGTTCCGTACTTATTTGATATGGCACATTGTATTTATTGATTTTTAAACATGAAAGTAACATTGCATGCCTGGAAAAATCATTTGGTTATAATATATTATCCTTTTACTATATATTATTTCTCTATCCACTTACATGAACTACTTATAAATGCAAAAATATTTTGTTGGAGATTTTTGTGCCACCACCCCAAGGGACATTGGAAGGTTGTCTTCTTCTTTTTTAAAAATTTCTCTAGCTTTTGTGATGTTGGTCTTTAAAAATTAATTGGGAGGTTTTCTTTTCTGTCTCCTAGAAAAGATGATGTAGAACTAATGCTGTTATTGCTGTACATTTTTGAAAACTTTCACCAACAATCTCAGATCCCAAAGATGCCCCCTCTGCTTCCTTTTTTCCCTTCCTTCCTTCCTTCCTTCCTCTTAACCCTCTGTCAAAAGAATTTCTCTTTTATATTTCTTCTTTACTTATTTTCATTTAATTTAAAGGCCTAGAGATGCAAGGAGACAGAAACACAGGCAGATCTTCCATTACTTGGCTCACTCCCTAAACACCCACAATAACCAAGGGCAGGCCAAGTCAAAAATAGGAGCTCAGAATTCAGTCTGGTTCTTTCCAACATGTAACAGGGGCGCAGGCACTTGGAGCATCATTCACTGCTTCACCAGAATGCACAGTAGCAGGAAGCTGAATGGGAAACGGAGAATCGAAGGTTTGAACCAGGTCTGTGCTATGAAGTACAGGCTGCTCAAACACGCTTAACTACTATGCTAAACTCCTGCCCTTGGTTTTTTTCTAAGTGTGTTTAATTTTATTCTGTGGCCCAGGATATATATTAGATCTCATTAGTTGATCATTATTCAATTATTTTATAGCCTTGATGATTTTGTCTAGATATTGTATCTCTTAGTAACAGGTATTGAAGCTGTATTGAAGCTCCCACTTGCAACTGTGGATTTGTCCAGCTCTTTTTTTTTTTTAAAGACTTGCTTACTTTTATTTGAAAGGCAGATTATCACAAAGAGAGGAGAGACAGAGATGTTCCTTCTATTGTTGCACTCCCCAAAAGGCTGCAATGGCCAGAGCAGAGCTAATCTGAAGCTGCGATCTAGAAGCTTCCCCCAAGTCTCTCATATGGGTGCAAGAGTCCAAGCACTTGGTTCATCCTCTGCTACTTTCCCAGACCATAAGCGGAGACCTGGATCAGCAGTGGAGCAGCTGGGACACAAAATCGAGTCCATATGGGATACTGCCTTTGCAGCCTGCTGTAACACCACACCAGCGTGGACTTGTCCATTTCTGTTTTCAGGATTATTTGATTCATGTGCTGTGAAACTCTTGTTTTAGAATGGTTGTATTTTCTTGGTAAGTAGCTCTTGTATTATTATGTAACACCCTTTGTAACACCAGATAACTTTAATTGCTTTGATTGCTACTTGGTGTGACACAAACACACACACCTCTACTTCTATTAGTATTGGCAGGGTAGGCATCGTTACCTTTTCTTTTAATGTACCTATGTAGCCATGTTTGAAACAAGTTTGTTGTAGATAGCAGATTGCTGGCAGACTTTTGAACTTAATCCATCATCAAAAATCTTTGCCTTCTACTTAAGAAGTTTAGACCATTTGCATTTAGAGGAATTATGCTAGGTTGGAATTTAGGTTGGATATTCTGGATTCTCTGTGTGTTTTCTCTGGTTTTCACTACACTATTTCTCCTTTTCTAACTTTCTTTGAGTGATGTGAACATTTTTAGTATTTCAGCATGGTTCACCAATAGTTTTTAATGTTTATATTTGTGTAATGTGTATATCTACTCTAGGGATTAAAATATCCATACTAACATATAGCGTACTCTCCTATTATCAATGTTTTACCACTTTGAGTGAAATGTAAAACCTAATCAACATTTAAGACCCTAATTTAGCTGCATCTTATAAGACAATGTTCTCAGATACTACTTCTCAGCCATTAAGAATCATATCACATAATAATACAATTTCTTGTTTTATATCATCAAACATAATTTTACGTTAAGAAGAAAAACCCATTAATTTTAACAGAATATTTATTTTTCTGTTGGTGTTTATTTTTTTTAACTTTTCTACTTGTAGCCTTTCTTTCTCTGGTAAGTCTTTTAGATTATGTCTGTTTACCACAAATTCCCTAAGCCTTATTTTATCCAAGACTATCTTAATGTAAGTTTATCTTATGATAATCTTAAAATAATCTTAAGGGAATATGATAATAGGTTTACTGTTCTTTTGCTTCAGCCCTTGAACATCATGCTACCATTTTATGTTAATGGATTCTCATAATCAATCTAGATTATGTGATTTTTTAAAAAATATTTTTGTTCTTTCGAACTATTTATAGCAGTAAATTTTAATTTTTGCCAATATTTGTAATTGATGCATATTCTACAATCAAGTTTTGTATATATTTAAGGTATATAATTTGGTGCTATTGTATGTATTTATTTACATATGGAAATAAGCAAATTAACATATTAATATTCTCAGTTTTCTTTTAACTAGGAACATTGAAGATTTACCTTAGCAAACTTCAAGTATGTAATAATGTATTCTTAATTGTAGTCATATTATTCAAAATCTTGATTTAATTTTCTTTAAATACATACTTAGTAAAACTGAAACATCACATAAGAATTCTATTTTGGGGCCTGGCACAATGGCCCAGCGGTAAATCCTTGTCTTGAATGTGCTGATGTCCTGTATGGGCCCCAGTTTGTGTCCCAGCTGCTCTACTTCTCTTCCAGCTACCCGGTTGTGTCCTGGGAGGGCAGTGGAGGATGGCCCAAAGCCTTGGGATCCTTCACCTGCATGGGAGACCTGGAAGAAGCCCCTGGCTTCACATCGGCTCAGTGCAGCAGATGGAAGATCTTTCTCTTTCTTCTCTCCTTAAATCTGTTCTGTCTTTCCAATAAAAAGAAATAATTTTTTAAAAAGAGCAATTCTATTTTTATTTGAAGGAATTTTTTTCTAAAGATTTATTCATTTTATTACAAAGTCAGATATACACAGAGGAGGAGAGACAGAGAGGATGATCTTCCGTCCAATGATTCACTCCCCAAGTGAGCCGCAATGGGCCAGTGCGCGCCGATCCGAAGCCGGGAACCAGGAACCTCTTCCAGGTCTCCCACACAGGTGCAGGGTCCCAAGGCTTTGGGCCGTCCTCGACTGCTTTCCCAGGCCACAAGCAGGGAGCTGGATGGGAAGTGGAGCTGCCAGGATTAGAACCGGCGCCCATATGGGATCCCGGGGCTTTCAAGGCGAGGACTTTAGCCGCTAGGCCACGCCGCCGGGCCCAATGAAAGAATTTTATATGATCATTCACTAATGGTTGGGGATTTTAGGGTTTTCATAAGAATTTTAGGGCTTTTTTCATTTTTGTTGAAGTCACTGGGATTTTTTTCTTTTAAAGGCAGATATACAGATAGGAGGAGGAGAGACAGAGAGGAAGATCTTCTGTGTGATGATTCACTCCCCAAGTGACTGCAACATCCGGAGCTGAGCTTATCTGAAGCCAGGAGCCAGGAGCCTCTTCCAGTTTTCCCATGCAGGTGAAGGGTCCTAAATCTTTGGGCCATCTTTTTCTGCTTTCCCAGGCCACAGGCAGGGAGCTGGATGGGAAGCACGGCCGCCGGGATTAGAACAGGTGTCCATATAGGATTCTGGCACATTCAAGGTAAAGAGTTTGGTCACTATGCTACCACACTGGGCCCCACTGGGATTTTAATAGTGTTCATTTAATCTGTAGGTTGCTTTCGATATATATACATTTTAACAATTTCATCTCTTTCAATTCATGAACAGGGCATGTCTTCCCACTTGTCTATGCTGTCTTTACATTGCTTCATCAATGTTTTGTAATTCTTAATGCAGGAATTTTTTACATCTTTGATTCAGATTATTCTTGTGTGTCTTATTCTTTTTGTTGCTATTATGAATATGATCATTTTCTTGATTCCCTTCATTTACATTTCATTGTGAATAGGAACATTATTAATCTTCACATATTGATTGCGTATCCTATAACTTTAGTGAATTCATTTATTAGTTCTAGCAGATTATGATCGTGTCATCTGCAGACAGAAGCAATTTAACTTCTTAAATTAGATTTGTTTTTCCCTGGCCAATTTTCCCTGGTGAGAGTTGCCAATACTACGTTGAGAGAAGTGGTGACAGTGGTCATCCTTGCTTTGTTCCAGACTCAGGGAAATGTTTTAGCTTTTCCCTGGTTGCTTATTTTATTAGCTATGGGCTTTCTATATATGACCCTTACTGTATTGAGTTAAAAAGCTTTCACATCTGTTTAGCTGAGAGTTTTAAGCATGCACTGATGCTGAATTTCGATCGAGTGCTTTTTCTGCTTCCTCGGAGATGGCAGTGTGGTTTCTCTTTCCTTTTGGAAATGTGTGTCACACTAACTCATTTGTCATGTTGGACCATCTTGTATTGCTGGGACCATTCCCACTTGGTCAGGATATGGGCTCCTTTCATATACTGTGAAATGCAGTTTGCAAGTATTTTATTATATGTATGTTTTTTTTTAATTATTTATTATTTAACTTCATTAATTACATTGTATTATGTGACACAGTTACATAGATACTTGGGTTCTCCCCACCCCTCCCCAAACCCTCCCACCATGGTGGATTCCTCCATCTTGTTGCATAACCACAGCTCAAGTTCAGTTGAGATTTCCCCATTGCAAGCGTATACCAAACATAGAGTCCAGCATCTTATTGTCCAGTCAAGTTCAACGGCTTCTTAGGTATACCCTCTCTGGTCTGAAGACAGAGCCAGCAGAGTATCATCCCAGTCAATTGAAAGCTCCAACATACCATCAGCAAAAATTTACATCATTATGAAATTAATTGACATAGTAATGAGTAACCAATATGTTAAAAGTAAATGCGAGTTCCCAGCCACCCATGTTCATCATGGGTATTGTCCTGCAGTTTTTTATTATTTTTTTTTGCAGTGTCTGCCTGATTTTGAAAATGTTCTGATTTCCTCTATTTTATTTTTAATTCAGACATATTCAAATCATGATGATTCACGACATGTTTCATGATCTCTGGGTGCTTTTAAGACACTGTCTTATATTTTGAAAAATTGACTATGATGTATTTGGATATGGATTTCTTTGGATTTATTTTAATTAAAGTTTCTCCAATTCGTTGAATTTTTGGATCAGATTTTCCATCAAGTCTAGGAATCTAATGAACTACTTTTTCAAAGATTTTTTTAACCTTACACTTCTGGAAATTCCATGGCACGAAAGTTAGACTTAGTTATTGTCTCAAAGCTCTGAGTTCCGATTTAGTTTTTCACTCCACTTTCTCTCATTGGTTAGATAATTTCTAATGATATATATACTTCCACCTACTTATTCTTTCTGCTGATACCTCTTTCTGCTAGTAAGCCTATCCAATCAGACTTAACATTTAGTTATTCTGTTTTCAATTTCCCACTTGAATCTTTCTTACACCTTGCATTTTCTGAGATTTTATTTTTCTGATAGTTTGTAGAGTGTGATTGCATTCTGGAAGTATTTTTCTGATCACTGCTTTCAAATATTGATCTTTTATCATCAGTGTTGTCTTACTGTTTGTTTCTGGTCATTTCTTATTCAAGTTGAGGTTTGAGGTATGATATGTAAACATGGGTTACATTCTACAGTCTGGGTATTATGCTATGGGACTTTGGTTCCCATTTAAGTTTTCCATTTAGTCAGGCAGCCAATCTGTTTGTATTTGGAAAGCCCATCCCAGGTCAGTTCTGTGGGATGGGGTTGAAATGACAATGTAACTTCAAGTGTTTACAGTGCTGTTCTAGGCTATCCATTTGTGTGCTTCCTGGAGGGAATTTGGAGCCTGAGCAGCATTCCTTACTTAGACAGTTCACGTTTTAAAGTCATTTCACGTGTGGTCTGCTTGAGGGTTATGAATAGGATTTCATCCCCAGATCACACTATATCATTCATTAGTTCCTTTTCTCTGTGGTTTCCCCTTATCATGTTCCATCTTTTTGTTGTTGTCCACTTACTGCAGGACAGGGTATTTTTATTAAAGATATTTTTTTTAGTATAAAATGATTGCATTTTGTTTATTTTTGTCTCATTCTGTGTTTCATAGAAATGCATAATTCTGGTCTTCTCTTCTTTTTTTTTTCTTTTTATTGATTGCATTGCATTATGTGGGACAGATTTATAGGCACTGGGATTCCCCCCAACCCCTCCCCAACCCCCCCCCATGGTGGATTCCTCCACCTTGTTGCATAACCACAGCTCAAATTCAGTTGAGATTCTTTCATTGCAAGCATCTACCAAGCATAAAGTCCAGCATCTTATTGTCCAGATAAGTTCAACGGTTTCTTGGAGAGACCATTTCTGGTCTGAAGGTAGAGCTGGCAGAGTATCATCCTGATCAATTAAAAGCCCGGATATGACATCGGTAACAATTTATAAAATTATGGAATTAATTGACATGGTATTGAGTAACCAATATGTTAAAAAAAAAAAAGAAAAAAAGAATGCAGTGCATAAAAAATGTATCACATAATGCAATGTAATTAATTTTTTAAAAAAGGAAATGCAATAAAAATATATGTTAAAAAAATAAATTTTAAATGAGAAAAAAAAGAATGCAAGTTCTGAACCACATCCTGTGACTTCTTCATTGACATTTCAATTATTAGTTTATATACAACCGGGTTCTATACACCTTAAAATGGCTATAGATCACTATTCAGCTGTCTCATTTCTATTTTAATCTCAGTATTTAGCAGTTTATAGCGTTGAAGCATGATTTTGCTGAACCTGGCTAGTGACCATCAGGATCGCTCCAACAACCCCTCAAAACAAACAAACAAACAAACAAACAATCTAGAATAGATAGACAGAGAACACAAGGAAAGCTTAGAATCAGATAGGAAATGGTCAGCGATGATGTACTTATACCTCACTGGGTGGGACACAAAGATTAGTTACTCTTCCCTGGGGTATTGAAGATTTCTCTGCACACCCCTCCTAAAACTGTTCACCTAAACTGTTGACATCTGTCTTGTTAGAGTTATAGAGTTAGACTACCCGAGATCTATTTATTTTATTGCAAAGTCAGATATACAGAGAGGAGGTGAGACAGAGAAAAAGATCTTATATCCAATGATTCACTCTCCAAAAGACCACAATGGCTGGTGCTGCGTCGATCTGCAGGCAGGAGCCAGGAACCTCCTCCGGATCTCCCACACGGGTGCAGGGACCAAAGGCTTTGGGCTGTCCTCGACTGCTTTCCCAGGCCACAAGCAGGGAGCTGGATGGGAAGAGGAGCTGCCGGGATTAGAATCGGTGCCCATATAGGATCCCAGCACGTTCAAGGCAAGGACTTTAGCCGCTAGGCTAACGCGCTGGGCCCCAAGACAGGGTATTTGACAGTGCTCCACATCCTAGTCTGGGGCCACTGTGTCTGTTGGGAAGTGTTGAAATGACTCCACCTGGCATGTGTTCCTTGCTATGATTTGGAAATTGTCCCTCACGTGAAACTTGTTCCTCAGTGTGATGTGTTGAGGTAGTAGAACCATGCAGATAAGACCCGGTGTAAAGATGTTAATGTGGTCATGTGAGGTGTTAATATGGCTCTCAGGGGACCTCGGTGAGTTCCCATGAGAATGGGTTGTTGCTAAAGGTTCCTTCTCCCACTTTCCGGCTTCTTGTCTCACTATACGGTTGTTCTTGCACTCTAGCTACAGCAGTATCCACCATCATATTTGTACCTGACACTGAACAAATAGGGCCACCAGTTGCGTTTTGGGACTTCAGTATACCTTATTTCTTTATAATGTTCCCAATTTCAAGTGGTTTGCTATAGTAATGAAAAAAAATGGGAGAATGCAGTTCTTAGAGTGGGGAAGCATCAGCTTGGCTCTTCACCGTTGGTTCTGGGGCTCAGCCACAGGTGTAGGTGCCCATGCCTTTGCTGATGGACAGAGTGTGCTGATACGTACTCCCTTGAAATGACCAACAGAACTCTCCTCTGTCAACTCCACAGCACCTGGAGGTGAGGGAGAGGGAGGCATCTTTTGCTCGGGCAGGGAAAAGGGAATGCTGGACAACCCACAAAGCCTCCACAGGCCTAGTTCGGCTAGGGGAAGATGTGACTTCTTTTCAGTGTCTGCCTGATTAGAGCAGATAAAAGGCACTGTGGTTCCATTTTCCAGGGATACTTCGATTCTAGTCTTTGACTACAGATAAGAAACTTTCCTTGGGGATTTTTTGGGGAGGCCTTTCCTGTTGGTAATCATGGGTTGCAAGCTAGTGTCATAGTCAGGTCAGAGTATATAAGAAGCTGCGCACTACCCCGGTTCCCTGCTAAGGAACTCACTATCAAGTTCTCTTTGAAGTCTTGAGGTCCCTAGGCCATCTCTTTTCTACATGTTTTGAAATCTTCTGATATTTGCATCTTAAATTTCCATCAGAGATTTCAGTTATAATGAGCAGGATGGATTGGATAGAATGTTTTTACTCCATTTTGCCTGGAACCAGAAACTCACTCCTATTGTTTCTGCTGATAGAATCTTAACTCACTTCTGAGTATCATCATGAGTCCAGTTTCATTGACGCTCCTCTCTAACTCCTAGAGCCCTTTACCACGTCCCATGTAATTTAATTCCTAATTATACACCAACTTGGGTTCATGCTGATTCATTCATGTTTACTAATTTTCTCTCCTCAGCTAAATTGTAAGTTCCACATGACGGTACATGAACTGTCTCCTCTAGCCCCATGGAGCTTGTCAGAGTTCAGGGCTCAAGGTTAGATTTTACTCTTTCTCAGATGAATTAATTCATATCTCAAACCAGTGTCTTTCTGAAGTCAGATTGATCTACATTCTAACCCTATCTCTATGTAGTAGAAGATACAGCATCTTTAAAAAGTTACTACAAATCTGAACTATACATTCTCCATTTGTAAGATGGGTTCAGTAATATCTTTATCATAGAAAGTAATATTTAAGAATTAATGCTCAGTGTAAGTACAGGGATTATGTATTAAGCTTTGTATTTAAACTGCCTGCTCCCTTGTCAGACCACGAGGGTTTGATTTCTGGCTCCAGGGTCTGACTCTAGGCTTCCTACCAATGCAAGCCTTGGGCGACAGCTGTAATGTCCCCAGCAGCTGAGCTTCTGCGGCCTCTGTGGGATACTGGGAGGCCATTCTCTGCTCCTGGCTTCATTCCCAGCCCTTTTCTGCCATTGTAGGAATTTGGCGAGTAAACCAGCGGATAAGAGCACTCTTTCTTTTTCTTTCTCTCCCTCTCAAATAAAACAAATTCAGACAAATGTAAGCAGAAGTAAATAAATACATATGAGGATTTGTAAGTAAACTTATAAGGATTTGAAAATATTTGAAATCCATTATTTTTCCATAATATGTGTATTCTTTGATCTTTCTGTTCCTTTTTAAAATTTTATTTTTAATATGGTTCACATAGTTGACAAAGATGCATACACATGTGGGCCTCTGATTAGGGTGGAGAGAGTTGAAGTGTGGAGGAAGCTGAGTAAGGTAAATGTGTCATTAGGATGGGGTGCCTGAGGTGAAGACAAGCACTTAATGTCACCATAGGGAATGTGATGTGGTGAGCAATGTTCTGAGGGTGTTACTTGAGTGGTCGTGTGACTTCGGAGACATTGTCAGCATCATTGCAGCAGGGTTGAGAAAATCAGTCTTGACCCTATTGACTGACCAGACCTACTTCTGAGTAGCCACAGACCTAGAAATTTGCTGCAAACCTTGCCAGGAAAATTGTTTAACCTGTTCTGCTTTCCATCTTCTGATAAGGTACCAGGCATCCTCTGTTGGCTCAGAGGAGCTGGCTCTTGTGTCTTTCATGTGTATCTGTGTATGTGCACGGGTGTCAGCATCTGTGGGAGTTCAGTCCCAATAAATGCACTCCAAAGTTGCACCACATGTCTTGGGATTTTCCCTGAGGCCAGGTTTGAGTTCAGTGGCCTAACTTGGGAGTCCCCCAAGAAACCTTGCCTGGGGTGTCCTAAGACTTGACATTTGTGTGCCAGCTACTGCCAGTTAGGTTTGGTCTATCACCTGCACCAACCAGTGCACATGCTGGTAAATGCAGCTGCATGGTCAGTTCCACCTACAGCCCCATCTCTCATGCAAACTGACTGGTTCTGCAGCCTTACCTTGTCTGTCCTAGCTCTTGCCAGTGGGTGCTATGGCCTAACCCTGCCTGGCATGCCCCAAAGCGTTGCCCTCATGTGAACCAGAGGGTTCTGTAGCCTAAGATGTGGCACACACTCTGTCCTGGTTCTCATGTGTGCCAGTAGGTGCTGTGGCTTAGTCCTGCCTAATTTAGCCCCAGATCCATCCCATACACATGCCTACTTTGCCTGACCCGACCTCCTGCTGTCATGCTGACCAGTGGGAGCTACAGTCTAGCAGGGCAATTCTCCAGGTTTCCCAACCAGACCAGATCCCAGCCCTGAATCTCACACGTGCTGGCAAATGCTGTGGTCCAATCTGTCATGATCCATCCTCAGTCCTGGCCTTTGCATGTGCCAACAGATGCTATAGCCTAGTCCAGCCTGGCCCACCCTCAGACCCAGTTTTTGTGTGTGCCAGCTGATGTTGAGACTGGCCCAGCTCTGGCTCCTGTGAGTGTGAATTCTATAGTCATGCCTGGCATAGCCCGTCACCAACCCCAGCTCTCGTGCAAATGGTAGGTGTTGAACTCCCACAGAGATGAACCCACAAACCCTCTACAAAATCAGCCCCCCAGCTCTGGTTCTCACGTTCTGGTGGGTGCTGTAGCCCAGCCTGCCATGGTCCACCCACTACCCTGACACTCACCTGTGGGTACTATAGCCTAGCCCTGCCAGGTTTTTCCCTCTACCCCACCCTGCCCTGCTCCAGCTTTTGTGTGCAGCAGCAAGCAGCGGGCAATGCCACCCAGCCCAACCCAGGTGTCCCATGTGGGAAGATGCCTTGGCATGACCTGGACATGATCTGTGGGTTTTCCTTTCTAAATCACCCTGTCTTACCTGAAAAGCCAAGTCCTTGTAAGCCCCCTGAAGTCATTCTATAACTGTCAACCATGCCCTCTGTTCCCCTATTGCAATATGTCCCCAGACTCCCATCCCTGGGTGATCTGCAGCTGTCTCTGCACCACCACTCTGTGACAATGCTGAGTGGCTTGAGGTTCCCTGTAGCCTCTGCCAGGTGATGCTGCAGAACATCTGTTGTTTATGATGCTTTTTTACTCTAACGTAACAGATGCTCAACCTTTTTTGCTTCTTTCTCCTTCCTCCGTTGTTTTGTGATAAACTAACTGTTACATAAAAATGTAATAACAGGAGTAGAAGATTAAAAGGGAATTTGGGGAGACTCTAAAGACATGATTTTCTTCTGCTTTTGTGGGGTTGCTTTGGGTCCAAAAATGTCCCATTTCACCTAACTTGTGCCATGCACGAGCTCTTGTATTTTTGCTAGTTGTTGGACCTCTCTCCATACGGAAGTGCAGTCACCTGAACCTTTGGAAGATTGCATCATGTGTCAGCTGGCTCAAACATACCAGCTCAGTGTCCCCACCCTCTCTTTAATATACTTTGGCCTTTCTTGAAAAGACTCCACACGAGGGGGCTCAGCTTAAAAAAGGAGAAAAAAAAGATGAAAACTCAGGACTTTGCAAACTGCTGACACTTGGAGCCTGGTGTCCAGGAGATCTTAGTTGATCTACTTGATTAGCCTGGAAATAAAGCCTTGGCAGATGCAGTTCATAACATCTCAGGCAGCCTGGGTTCCTCAAGGCCACAATGTTTCTACACTGGTGATTTGTGTAGGGGAAGAGTAAGGGGATGGTGGAACCTAAGGTTGACATGCTGACTACAGATCACTGATGAAATTTTTGGGGCAGAAGCTCATTGTTCAGGAAAAGAAAACTTGCCAATGGAGGACAATTAATCTAACCAATTCAAGAAAACTTAGAAGGGTAGTTGGCAAGTAGATCCACCCTGGGAGGGATTTTGAGGAGATTCCAAGGATTTGGATGTGGGTAGGATGAGGACTTTCCTTTAAGGAGGATGGTTTCAAAATCAGAGATGTGTGTCTACAGAATGATGGAGCAGACCGAGTGAGGTCCGGGTATAAAATGGTCTGCTCTTCACTTGACAGAACCGAGATCCTGCAGCTGTACCTCTCAAAGGGTGGGCAGTACCCTCTGTGCTGGTAGCAAGCAGGAAGGAAGCTGCATTTGTTGCTGTACCTCTCAAAGGGTGGGCAGTACCCTCTGTGCTGGTAGCAAGCAGGAAGGAAGCTACATTTGCTCCTTCAGCAGCAGATTGCAACCCATGGAAAACGAAGCAGGAACACGATACTCCTGTCTTATTCTGATTTCTGTTACTCTGACCGATAGCGCAGCCTGGGAGGCATAGGAAGAACAGGAGTTTAGTTGTGGTCTGGAAGTCCACACACACATATATAACACACACATCAGTGTGGTATCCGGTGAAGGCTTTCCTGTTGGGTCAAGCAAAAATAACCAGTACCACCACAGAGTGGATCAGTAAAAGAGCATGCACTAGAAGGGTCTCCATCCTCATGATGTCATTAACTCCCAAAGACCCCACCTCCAAACACAATGGTTGGACTGAGTGCTGTGCCCCCCTTGCAATACCTCACAATGAAGACAGATTTCTGCATGGGGTTTTTGGAGATCTAAGTAACTGCTCTGTTTGTATCTGGAGAGAAACGTGTCCCAGGGATACCTCTGTTTCATGAGCCTGTCCAGTTCTGGTCCCAAAGTTCCATAATCAGCTCAGCAAAACACAAGTCTATTGAAAATTTTTCACTAGTGCAGTTCTTTGGGGTCACTCTGCTGCCTTGCCTGACTTCTTAATGTTGTCTTCCTAATTGCATGCCTGCAGGAAGTTCTGGACACTGGTGGTTCTCTCCTCTTGTGCTTCTTCTAGAGAAGTTTTGGTTTCCATACATCATGCTTGTGTGCGGGTCAGGGGGCTTTCCCACATGCCTAGCTGGCTCATTATCTCACAGGCCTGATGGTTTGAAGTCCATTTGACAGCCAGGTGAGGAAAGAAGAAAGCATGGGATTGGGTACACTCTCTTGGCTGACATAACTGAGTTGACTACAGCCTGTTTCCACCCTTGTGCACCAAACGTTAATTTCCTACATCCTTCCATTTTGCTCAAGGCTGTCAATGTAAGTTCCGCCCCAGAACCCAGCATGCTTCTAATTCTGGTACAAACTCCGTAAAAGTATATGGAGATGCAGATGGAGAAACCCTCACCGAATCTTCATGCATCGGTGGTCACCTGTGGAGGGTATGCAGGGGACACAGATTGAGCAAGCAGGGCATGGAGGAAGCAGGAACAGGAAGAGGTTGGGGAATGGGGTGCAGCTGGTGTCCAAAGCACTGGTATGCACCATGTCCCCCAACTCAGCAACATGTCACCTTGTGAACAACCCTCACCTCTCTGCTGTGATTTGAATGTGATTTGCTCCCTAAAGGGGTCACACGTTGTATGTTTTAGCTCCAGTGTGATGATGTTGGGAGGGGGTGGGGCCCAGCAGGAAGAGGGAAGATCACTGGGGACTCTTCCTCGAGAAGGGTCTGAAGTAGTTCTCTGACTACTTCTCCCAAGAGCGAGTTGCTATGGAAGAGTGAAGCTAATCCCTCCTGCTCTCCAGCTTCTTGGCTCTTGTCTGGCCAAGGACACTCTCCCTTCTGCACATGCTCTTGACACTGTGATGCCATAACCATGAGTGTCTCACTAGAAGCCAGCCAGGTGGGCTTTCCAACTGGGATTTTTCTTTTCTGAAGGCTTTTAACTTGTTTTTTGTTAAGTTCTGAACCTCAGATATTTTGTTGGAGCAACTGAAAACGGACTAAGAGTCTCTCCCAGTTTGTCCCTTTTTCCTATGAAATTAGCGCATGAACAGCAGAAATAAGTATACGAATAGTTTAAAATATACAGGGAAGGTATTTGGCAGAGGGGTTGTCAGGATGCTAACTGCAATGCTCTCAGCTTTCTCATCAGAGTGCCTGGGCTCAAGTCATGGCTCCAGTCCCAAATCCAGCAGTCTGTGAATGCATACCAGGAAGGCAGTGGTGATGACTCAAGGGCCAAGCCAAGCAGGCGGGAGGGTTGGATTGTGTCCTTGGCTGTTGCTTTCACACTAGCTCTGCCCCAGTCATCGCAGGGATTTGAGGAGTGAATGAATGAATGGAAACTCTCCTGCTCTGTTCTGTTAGATAAGTAAAAAAAATAAAAATAAAAATATATAAATGTGGCATAGAGGGGTAATAACTAGAGAGGTAATTTTCAGCTAGTTGAATGTGTCCAGAATGTACGAGAATATTTATTCCTCAGCTTTAACTTCACCATTAGGGCTCAAAACTGTCCATGAGTGAAGTTGACTGGAGTCTAGAGGGCAGGAGTTGGCACAACAAAAGAGTCATGGAGGACCAGAGGGCCAGCAGCAGCAGGGAGGGAACAGATGGACACAGGGGGTCTGTGGCCAGGAGTGCTTCTGCCCAGCTATGTGAATCAGTCTTTAAAGCTGGCTTCACATTTCCAGAATTGTTCATTGCTCATTTTACGCATTAAATAACATTTCTGAAATTCAAAAACAGCCTTTTGATTCCTGGATAACACTTGTTCGTTTTTATGGAGTACAGTGCTGCGGTATAATTGGATCAAACCTAGCAATTGGCATTTCTGTTTGCTTCACTTTTCTTTCTGTTTGGAACCTTCCAGCTCCTCTCTTCCAGCTTTTCCATGCAGTGCTTTGAATTCTTGGAGAGAGTGTAGAGGAATGCTTTCCCTGGAAACCCCTGATGCACACACATGAAAACACAACCCCCCCTAAACACACATTGCTGAAAATCTCATGGCTTCTGTTGCTGTTACAGCAGCCACCCTTGTGCAATCAGTTTGCACACATGTTCTAGTTGGTACAAGCCAATCCTGTGCATATTCACATTCCTTTGCAAGTGTGCAGTGTGTGTGGTGTATTTATAACCACTGGGGAATTCCTGATTTGTTATCTGTTGGCATGAATCTGGTAGCAACATTGATGTGATATAATTTTCTCTGCTTAATTTCCCCAGTGTGATTGTAATTATTGATTTGCCAAATGAAAGAACTCCCATTTCAGCAGACAGTCATTAATTCTGCTAACCCTGTCTTGGCTCTCCACCTAAATGCAGGCAGGGCCTTGATGAGCCCGGTGCCAGTGTCCACATCTTCCAAAGCCTGTCAGGTTTCCTGGGGCCACATTCCCTTTTTGCCCACATGCAGCCACAATGCTTCTTTATGGCCAGATGAAATCAGGCATGATCTATTTGTTAGAATGTTTTTTGACAATACTTTAATCAATCTCTACTTTATAGTTAAAAATGTACACCCCAGTGCTTCCAGTACATCAGCATGATCCCTTGTCACAGGTTGAGACTCTTATTACTAAGCTACCACATTCAGTATCCCTTCTCTCATCCGTTCCATGGCCCAGATCCTTCAGTATCTCCTGGAACGTTTTGACACAAATTATGGGACAAGGATCCTTGCTTCCCCATCAGCCAATGCTTTGGTTTTGACCCTGAGGAACACCATCCTTGCAGACTCATGAAACCTTCCAGAACTCTCTTTAATTTTTCTGGGCAGGACTCAGATGCTTGCTCAAATCTGGGAAGAGCTGGCCATGGGACCACCTTCTCCTGAGCAGATGTCACTTCTCTAGTTACTTCTTCCTCCCAGAAAGAATTCTTTGGCTTTCTCTCACAAGAGCATCCACCTAGTAAATGACTGGGTGGCCTCTGTGCTCCACTAGTCTATTTTCCTATAATCTACAAATAAAAACCCTCATTAGATTTGACAAATATAAATACAGTTCAACTTTGGCCTCCTCTTGACATCTGTACTTTACTTCATATCGGTGTGTAGTGGGTTTGGGAGAGGAATGGCAATTTTTCCCTGCCCTTGGAGACCTTGATCAGGTCCCATGACTTTCCTAATTATTCATACTCTTAGGATATTCCTTCCAGAAATCAGAATATCCTTTCTGAGACAAAGACACATACTTCCACCTGATAGACTGTTAGAATTTCTGCCAGACCTAATCTCATCTTCCAGGAGAGGAGCTACTATATTCTCTTTTGCCATGTGTGGAACTTAAACTTGACCCAATGGGACATTAATTCTGTGGTATTACCCTGCTGTGGCATTAAATGAGTCACTTAACTCTAGGGTTCTTTCTCTGATAGGGCCCTGGGGGAAATCTTGGAGTTTCTGACTCCCTCCTTGAGGTGAGAAATCCCGTGGCAACCAACATCTGGTCCTGGTTCTCCTGCCATTCTTCTGTAGGCTGTGACTTAGGATGCTCACAGTCCTTTCTCATAGGGTTTTCTAGGCAAGATTGACAAGAGATCCAACCCTGCCTCCTGTACCCACCGCCCTTTCTCCCCTGGCTGACTGGAGGACATTTCCTCTCAGACACAATAGGAACTTGCCTCTCTCTAGGCACACAACTGCAGCACAGTCTGTGGTACCAAGAAGGATGGCTTCAACACAAACATTTCAAGGACAACTCAGTTTACAACACTTGCCCTTCCTTATAGGGACTCTTTTCTTTACCTGTGCTCCAACTCCTGCACCAGATCCGCTTGAGCACCAGGGCCGGGAAAGGCTCCTCCTGCTTCACGAAGGCTGCTCTACTGACTCATTCACCACGCTCCCTACTAACCCTAGTTGGACTCCAATGCTCACTTTGCACCATGGCGTCACCCTCTCCCCAGTGTAGAGAATAACACTGGGCTGCTGTTGTGGGCTTTAGGTTTTGAATTTTACCAGAAGAAAGAGAAAAGAGAGAGAGAGCAGGGTTGTATGTGACGTGCTAGGGTGGCTCAGAAACATAGTCGGAGACAACCATGGCCTGAAGGATGTTTGGAATCAATGTGTATAGCCTGAGCAGAAGTAGTAGTTGAACTATCTTATGGCTTGGATGTGACTTGACTCCTGAGCTCATTCAGACCTTTAGACTTAACCAAAAAGTCCTGTTTGGGAGGTGGGTTCTAGTCAGAGTCTTCAGGTTGTTCAAGGGGCCCAGCTTCCCAGTTGGCTTCTTAGCTCAGCATGTAGTCCTTCCTCTACCTGTGCCCTGCTATTGCCATCCTCCATCTTAATTAGACACCCAGTTGATGATGTCTCCTGCTCTTTAGACTTGAATTCCCAAAACCGTGAGCTGAAAACACCTTTTCTCTTTATGAGGTTAGGCTGCCTCTGGTATTTAGTCGTAGTCACAGAAAGTTGACTTATGCAAGCTAGAGTGCAGGAGCTATACTTCCTTTCTGTTACTGTGCATTCCCCTCAACATGAAGACCAACATGAAGCTGGATCAGAAATGGAGTAGCTGGGACTGGAACTGGTGTTTGGATATGGGCTGGACCCAGAAAGGGGCTATAGTTTCAGTGGAGTGGTGGTTCATGGGTGTAGACTCAAAAGCCATCAAAGTCAGTGTGCTGATCTAATCAGAGTAATTAGCATTTCCATTTCCTTTTCTTTCCTTTATGTTTGGAGCTTTCCACTTCCTCTCTTCTAGTTATTCATAGAATGCATAACAGGTTAATATGTAACCTGTTATAGTCACCCCACTGTGATTTTCTCCTTTCCTCGGGTTCCCCCTTTGCCCTAGCTGCTGTGATTTCTGAAGTCTGTCTTCTTGTTTTGAAAGCTTATGAAGCTATAGACTTCTTTGATTAGAATTTTATCCAGTCCGTTGTATACCTGAAGTATTATACTCAGACTGACATCAGAACAAATGGGAACACACCCAGTTCTGACCCCTAGTTCCAAGGATCTGCCTTCCAGTAACTGCTGATTCTCAGTAGCGGCTTTCATATTTTGTACGAAGTTTCTGTTATGCTTCAGTTGTTATTTGCTGGAGGGTTGGTTTGTTAAGAACAATGTGGTTCTTACCAGAAGCTTTGCATTTAAATAGGAACTCTTTGTTCTCTCATGCCCAAATGGTACAGGGGGAATATGGTACAGTCCTGAGCCGTTCAGTGACGTTCTGATCAATGACAGACCACATAAATGAGAGTGGCCCCACAAGATTGTAATAAAGCTAAAAACTCCTATCATAGGACACATTACCCATGTGTGGGTGGCGACTCTGACGTGAACACACCTACATGTTGCCAATGGGATACAAGCTTAGCACACACAATTGTAGATATTTGATCACGATAATAAATGACTGTTGACTGCTATGTATTTTCTGTACTATACTTTTATCATTATTTTAGAATGTTCTCCTTCCACTTATAAAAGAAAAAAACTGCAAAGCATTCTGTTGAATTATGCTGGCAAGAGCCTCATCCATCTTCTATTAACCACAACTTGACTGCATTAAGAGACTGCTTTGAGGGACTCTGCAAGTGCCCTGTGTAACATTCACACAATGACAATGTCACCTAACAAGCAGTTCTCAGAATCACTCCATCATTAAGGGGCACATGATGGTGTGTGATTCTTCTTGACCCTTGAGCCACAGCCCTTCTTCCTAGGCTGATTCTTCAGTACTTGGTGAGGGAAATTCCAAGAACTTTAAGCTACAGGAGGAGCAAGTTTTGGAGTGTGTCTTTAGAAATTATTCCGCAAATTCTCAGAACTACCTGCTGGTGGGAAATGCGACAGTGATTATGAGAGTGGCCAGCAGGATGTCACTTCTGTAAATGCTGAGCAGAAGGAGACACCGGCATGGCTGGAATCAGGAAGCTCTGGCTGCTAGGGTTGCTGCACGTGCCTCTCCACCTCCATGTTTCTGGGCTTTAGGAATTGGCAATGTGGAGTCTGAGCAAAGCCATGGCTGCAACGGGCCTTTCACATGCATGAGGCTGAGGTGGGCCTGCATAGCTCAGGCGCAGAAGTCCCCTTTCCCTATAACCTTGTTTGCCAGTATCATTTGATTGCACCTTCCCTGCTTTGGTGACTAGGACATACACTAGGAAGAATCTCACTTGTATCCATAATCCAAGCAATGGGGCCATCTGTGAAATCCAATTCGCAGAAGTCAGCCTCCTAGCACTAAAAGTTGTACTGTAGGTGACCACAGATCCAAGCATTGGTGAACCACAGAGGTTGTGCCACCAGGTTCACCACTCTGCACTCAATGTGGCTTTGGCTTACTCCCTTTCATTTGTTGCCAACTTTGCCTGCTGAGTCCTTGGTCTAGTGCCTTCCACCCTTTATCTGGGAGAGCTAATGTCTTATGGAATGTCTGTGGTAGACTAAAGACAACCATTCTTTGGTATCCTTCCCATCAAAAACTGTTTTCTGTTTCCCCTCCTTCTAGAATGTGGAATGTTCTATGACTGCCCTGAGCCATCAAGTGCAGAGGAGATGATGTGATGCCAGGGCCAGCACTGAGCTTAAACAGGACTGTGTCTTTTGCCTTGGTGTCTGATGGCTTGGAACTCTCCTGTGTGCCTAACTTGGAGGAGACAATACATGGGGCTCTGGGACTGTAGAGAGCAAGAGGGGCCCAAATGAGCACAGCCATTGCAAAACAAGGCAACAAGCACATGAAAGATGCTGTCCCATGCATTCAGTCTAGATCAGTTACATTTGGAGAATGATTAAGCCACTGACACATGGAACAGAGGGACTGTCCACTAATCCTGCTTGAATATTTTTTTTTTAATTTTCATTTCCATATGTAAAGGAGCTCTTATTTATTGGTTCCTTCCCAACTACCCACAACATCAGGGGCTGGATCATATGCAAACAAGAAGCTGGAAATTCAAAGTGGGTCCCGCAGCTGGGTAGCAGGAACCCAAGTACTTGAGCCGTTGCCACCGCCTTCCCAGGTGTCTCTAAGCAGGAAGCCAGAACGGAGAGCAAAGTTGGGACTTGAACCCAGGAGCTCCATGGAAGGGTACGGGTGTCCTAAGTGATGGCTTAGTGACTGCACCAAATGCCCACCCGTCTCTTGATTCTTGATGCACAAAACTATGAAATATAATAAATTGGTTGTTCATTTTTTACTACTCAGTATGCAGCAATAGATATGTAGAACCATCTCCTTGTCTTTAGAAATCTTCATATGTTCCCCGACCCTCATCCCCCAAGGCCAGTACTGTGGTATAGCTGGCACCATTATCACATATGGGTACCAGTTCTAGTCTCAGCTGCCCCACTTTTGATCCAATTCCTTATTAATACACCTCAAAAAGTGATCTGCCCCACGTGGGAGACTCAGAAGAAGCTCCTGGCTCTTGACTTCAGACCTGCCCAGTTGCAGCCATTGTGGTCACTTGGGAAGTGGCAAGCAGGTGGAAGACGTCTCTCTAACTCTAGCTTTCAAATAAATAAATCTTTTCTTGTTTGTTTAAAAAAAGTTGGCTTCTTGTCAGGCAAATCCTCTCCCTGCACTGACCAAATCCCATAGGGGCACTGGTTCCAGTTCTGGCTACTCCACTTCCGCTTCAGCTCCCTGCACATGGCCTGAGAAAGCAGTGGCTAATGGCTCCAATTCTTGGGACCCAGAACACATGTAGGAGATCCAGAAGAAGCTACTGACTCCTGGCTTAGGATCAGCTGAGCTCTGGCCATTGCAGTCATTTGGGTAGTGAGCCAGCAGATGGAAGACCTCAGTGTCCCTCCCCCTGCCCCTCTCTGTCTCTCTTTTTCTCCCCTTTCCTATAAATCTTCCTTTCAAATTAAAAAAAAACAAATCTTAAGAAACATAAAATAAAATAAACATCTTCATTTCCATCTCCACTGTAACTCCATAGCTGTGGCTTAATCATTTCCTGGCCTGCTCCAGCAGTGAATTCTGTTCATAGGCTAAAAGCACCTCTCCGTATTCCTCTTCTTCACTTTACCAGGCCAAAATTCACTATCCAGGGACCCTCATGCTCCTAAGCTCCTGAAGTCCCTTCCAGACAACATGCTGCCTCCTGGCTTTGATTCACAACTTTCTGTCTATTTGAGTCACATGACCCACCATTTCAGTTCTGTACATCAAGTAAAATATCTGAAATCAGTAATACGTGTGGCTTGAAAATTCATAGCTCAGTTAGTCTACTGTTTCACTTCTTCCACTTCCACACTTTAGAGGCAATGCTACTTGAGTCTTTGTCCCATTGCTTCTTTCATCAGGGCCCCACAATGGTATTTAAAAGATCATGTAGGCCTGTCTTGTAGAACTATACATGGTTGCCAAGTACCTGAAAGGATGTAAAGAGAAGTCTCAGTATCCTAGAAATAGCCTTGGCAAGAAACAGCCTGTACCACAGGACCAAGGAAATAAAGGAAAGAATTTAAACCTATTAGAGCTTAGGATCTCCAAGGAGGAATCGCGTATATTTGGAACCTAGATTTCCAAACAGGGGCTCCAGGCCAGCTGGTTGTAGTATTTCTGAGCCATGTGTTGGAAAAACTTCAGTGATCTGCATTTAGTGAAACAGATCACATCATTCAGGAGGAAGAGGCTGAGAGACTGTTTTCTTCCTCCTCCAATCCTTAGGTGTCCATTTAGTGGCTCAGGATCACGTAGCCAAATCAGTAGAAATGGTTTGGAGTTGGATGACAAAAGCCTAAGAGAGCCATGCTTCTTACAGTCAGAGTTTGGTTTTGAGAATCCCTAAAATTGTTCTGGAACTGCATCAAGTCTCCCATGTCATCAGCAGGAGTTCAAGTACTTGGATTATCTTTCATTGTCTTCCAGATATATTGGCAGGGAGCTGGATCAGAAGTGGAACAACTGGGACTTGGAACTGGTCCTTAGGGAATACTGGTATTTCAAGCCATGATTTAACAAGCTGCCCCACAGTATTGGCTCTAACTTATTTTTCATCGGCAAGAATAAAACCAGAGAGGGTGCTAATTCCTGGAAAAGAATGGAAGACTATATTTTAAAGAAATTATGCTTAGGCACCTTGGGGGGAAATGTGTTGCATTCTTGTGTGAGACTTTGTGCTCTGAACCTTTCTCATTGTGCCATTTACAAGCTTGACAGTCTGGAGGCTGCGTACTTATCTGCTTACTCACCATAAAGTTTGCTGGTCCATGTGCTCTGTGATGTCCCTCCTGGCCAGAGCACCTAACAAGAATTCCCATTCCGTGTTGATGCTCGTGACAAACAGGTGAATGTACTCAACAACACAGAAGACCACAGCAGCCACCCTGGTGGTCTGGCTTAACTGGAAACCAGAAATCAAAGATCAACTGGGAATTGAAAAGAGCCCAGTGCTCACAAAATGAGCAGGGCCAGGGCAGCGGCTGTGATGCTGTAGGCTAAGCTGCTGCTTGGAATGCTGGGCACTGACTCCCCTCCTACTTCCAGGCCAGCTTCCTCCTTAGGCCTGGGAAGCAGCAGATTGTGGCATGTGCTCTTGGGTCCCTGCCACCTGTGGGTGAGAGCCAAATAGAGCTCCTGGCTCCTGATTTCACTCTTTGCCAATCCCGGCTGTGGTAGGCACTTAAGGAGTGAATCAGAAGATGGAAGAGTCTCTCCCTCCCCACTCTCTGTCCTTTCTCTGTTCCTCCCTCTCAGTCACTCTGCCTTTCAAATATATAAACAAAACTTTAAAAATGGATACAGCTAAGATAAACAAGAGAAAAATGGACAGTGGAATGCAAAGAGAAATGAAGGAAACATTTAGACTCTCCTCGATTACAAATTTAAAGAGATTTAGAAAATGCCGAATCAAGATAACAAGTGCAAAATGCTGTTAAAATGTGACAAAACACAGAAGGACTATTGTTTTTAAAAAGTTTCTCTAGGTTTGGACAGCATCAAATGAGACTAAGAGTAAAAAGAAGAAAAACATTTGGGAATCAAAGAGATACGGAAAATCAATCTATAGAATTTTCAGAAAGAATATAGAGAGAAATTCAACAGAATATAATGATACATATCTATAGATAAAGAAATGTAACTGAAGCAGATCCTTAGGCTGTGGGGTATGAGTCCTGAGGCTGAAAGACTTGTGGATCCCAGAGTGTGGTGAATGGGAAATGATCCCATGTGGAACACATCCTCAATAGATTTCTGAGCACCACGGAAAAAAGAAATTTCTAGAAATTCTCAATGCAAAATGTAAGGGAGAAAAGAATATCCTCTTTGAAGGGATGTGATTCAAAGTGACATCAGACTTCTTAAAATCAAATAAGATGTTCGATGTTTTAAGGCAAAAATCATTTGTTACCCAGAACTTTATTTCGAATCAGAATTCAAGCGAGTATGAAGGATGAATTCAGGTGCTTTGGAACCATAAGGTTCAGGAATTGCCTCTTATGTTTTTTTCCTGGAAAAGCACTTGAACAAGATGAGCCTATCACCTATGAAATATGAGTAGGCATATTTAACACCCTAACAGGGAGAGTCACTTGGGAATGACACAGTGAAGGGAAGCCTGAGGCCAGCATCACCTCCTTGGCATCTTGCACCTGCTGAGTATCACATTTCCTGATGATAAGATGGGAAGAGAGATCCTCCCAAGAAACATCCTGGAGACTGTTGTATTGTCTACACTTGAATGAATCGCCCTGAATGGAGCAGCTTAATTCGACACTTGGTTATTGTCCCACACTACCTGTGGGTCAGGAGTGGGCTATTGCTTCTCTGGCCTCTGCTAAGGGTCTCACCAAGTGCCAGCTGGGCTGGATTGCCATAAGAGGCTTAGCTGGCATCATACCCACTTCCAAGTAGGCTACCTGAATGTTTGCCCATGCAGTCTACCTGCTGTGGTTTGGATGTGTAGGAGATGAGGTTCCCTGAGTGGTGCTCTGGGAGCCAATGGAGCCTTAGGAGGTGAGACCCACCAGCAGGTCATGAGAGCACAAGCTCCCTAGTGTGAGCTGTGACAAGGGTCTGAGCCTGACCTAGCTTAGCTCTCCGTCTACCTGCTCTGAAATGGGATCTCCCCTGCGTTCAGTCTGATTCCTGCTATCTGCTATAGGCCTTGCCGGAGTTGATCCTTCACTGATTGGAGTTTCAATGTTCAAAACTGTGAGCGAAATCAACCTCTTTTGTTTATAAGGTTAGCCAGTCAGCGATGCAGAATACATGCTCCCTATGCTAATTGTTATCACACAGCATACAACTCCTTTTGATGTGAGAAGCAGATGATGTGTCAAATCTGGAGTGTCATCACCAGGGAGGCTGAGCTCAACTGTGAGGTGAACGAGAACATGACCTGTGGGGTGCAAAATCCAAGGGATTTCACAAAGATACTGGGATACCAGGGTAGCCAAGAGAATTACTTGGTACCCAGAATAGTAAGATTTTGACAAGGCAGGAAGAAGTTGGTTTCTTTGCTTTCTTTCTGCTGGATCTCAAGAGAAGACAGAAACAGAAGCCTTTTTTTTTTTGGACACCAATGAGGTTTTCTAAGGAGAACAAACAAGGTCTGGCACTGTAGCCTAGTGGCTAAAGTCCTCACCTTGCATGCACCAGGATCCCATATGGATGCCGGTTCTAATCCTGGTGGCCCTGCTTTTCATCCAGCTCCCTGCTTGTGGCCTGGGAAGGCAGTTGAGAATGGTCTAAGACTTTGGGACCCTGCACCCGTGTGGGAGACCTGAAAGAAGTTCCTGGCTTTGGATCAGCGCAGCACCGGCCATTGCGGTCACTTCAGGAGTGAATGATTGGATGCAAGATCTTCTCTGTCTCTCCTCCTCTCTGTGTTTCTGGCTTTCCAATAAAAAATAAATAAATAGTAAAAAAAAAAACCACACCCTCCCACTCCCCCTCTGCTTAGTAGGTCACTGACTTTGCAGAACCTGGGGATGAAGCTTATGGTATTCACGCAGAATATCCAAGTTCATCAAGCTCCTCTGAACTGAGTGTGAACAGGAACCATAAACAATCATGAACAATAGTGTTTGATGTTATAAACAGAGACTGAGAGGCAGTCTTAAGGAAATCAAACTTTTTTCTTTTTTTCTTTTTTTTTAATTATTTATTATTTAACTTCAGTAATTACATTGTATTATGTGACACAGTTACATAGATACTTGGGTTCTCCCACCCCTCCCCAAACCCTCCCACCATGGTGGATTCCTCCACCTTGTTGCATAACCACAGCTCAAGTTCAGTTGAGATTCCCCCATTGCAAGCGTATACCAAACATAGAGTCCAGCATCTTATTGTCCAGTCAAGTTCAACGGCTTCTTAGGTATACCCTCTCTGGTCTGAAGACAGAGCCAGCAGAGTATCATCCCAGTCAATTGAAAGCTCCAACATACCATCAGCAAAAATTTACATCATTATGGAATTAATTGACATAGTAATGAGTAACCAATATGTTAAAGATAAATGCGAGTTCCCAGCCACCTTCTGTGACCACCTCACCTATACTTCAATTTTAGTTTATACACAAAATATAACATTCAAAACATAACATGTTATACATAACATCATATCATCTTAAATTAAGGAAATCAAACTTTTTTCATCTGGTTTTTCAGTTTTCTTTAGAAAGAAAAGAAGTTATTCAGAAAGCACTGTGAAAATGCCACACTGGTCTTCCAGGAGCATGTCTGGCAATCAGCCCCTTGTGGTGTATTCTGCTAGGGGGGCTGGAACTGTTAGGCAGAGGAGTGCCGAGTTCATCTTAGTTCTTCAATAAAATAGCTGATGAGGTAAAATTAGCTTATGTGTATGACTTTTTCTGTGTCCCTTCTCTCCCCTCCCCTCCCCTCGCCTCCCCTCCCCTCCCCTTCCCTCCCCTCCCCTCGCCTGCCCTCCCCTCCTCTTCCCTCCCCTCCCCTTCCCTTTGCCCCTTTCTCCTCTCCCTTATTCTCTTCTCTTTTCTTCTTCTTCTCTCTCTCCTCTCTTTCTCATTTTCCTACTCTCTCCACTTAAATGAAACAGCAGGCTTTCTTTCCCCTTAACAACCGACTACTGAACATTTTACCAATTATCCTCTGGAACTAGCTACCAGATGATGAAATAACACAAAAAAGTGTCATTTTGCCACATGCTTTATTATATGCTCAGAGTTTCCACTTGGTACTTTTATTTAAATTAGTTGGCCTGCTATTACATATTCACATTCATCTTTTTCTAGTTGAATAGCCTATGGTCAATGCTTCCTCTAATGTGTTTATGAAATTAAATATACATGAATATTTAAGAATTGCAAAATAGAAAGAAGCTACACCATAGAGGATTGTTCCTCCCTCACGCCCTCTCTCTTCCTCCCTCTTGTTTTTCCCCTCCCTCCCTTCTCCTATCAGCCGTTTTCAGAATTTACTTGTCATAAGATGCGCAGATCTTTTTAAAAGAGATTTTTATTTTTCATTTATTTGAAAGACAGTGTTATGGAGAGAGAGAGAGAAGAGAGACAGAGAAAGAATCTTTCGTCTGCCAGTTCACTCCTCAAATGGCTGACATGTCTGGGGCTGGCCAGGCTGAAGCCAGGAGCCTGGAGCTTCGCTTGGGTCCTCCACGTGGGAAACACGTAGATCTTACATGCACAAACAGAAGATGCGGCAGTGGTATGACTGTGTTGTCCACCTACATGAAATAGTCAACAAGCAGTCTAGGAATTCTTTGCAAAGTGTGTCATGTAGCCTCGAAACACATGGCTCCATGCCAATGCTTATGTGAGTGCCACAGCCTGTGCCATTTTATAACACACCACCATGAAAAATGGTATTTTGAAAGACACAGGTTTGAAGCATTCTCTAATACTGTCTCAAGTTATAGCTTCTGCAGGTGTAGGAGAGAGATTGGGAAAGTCCTCAGGGGGACACATCCCTTGCTTAGCTGACTCCCAAGGAAGTGCTGACTCACAAGGATGGAGGAGTGGAAGCAAGAATGGAGACATTGAACAACACAGAACAAGTTTATACCAGAATAGAAAAAAGGCACCAGGAAGATTGTGGGAAGATCCTTGCCATTTTTATTCTACACTCTGTGCAAGTGAGTCATCTTGCAGGTATTATTCACTTAGAGAGACAGAAAGATGTTCCAGCCCCTAGTTCACTCCCCAAATGACTGCATTGCCTGGAGCTGAACCAATTTGAAGCCAGGAGCTTCTTCCAAGTTTATATGCGATCCCAGCAGTTGCAAAGTGAGGGTTTTAGCATTGGGTCGTAATGCTAGGTCTCTAAAAGATTTCTTAAAAAGCAGATTTTGACTGGTTCTCACCTGGGCATCTTTACTTTTCCTGTCCAGCACAATATACCCCCTCTACCCACTTTCTCTCAAAGTCCAATTGGCTGCAGCGGCTTGTCTGGCACCAATACTAACACAAAAGCACTGAAAGAGAGAGGTCCACTGAATTGCCTGCATCCTAGATCTCCTCCTGCCATTTCCACTAAGTAGCAACAGCATCATCTTCTCTGGGCAGACGGACGTCATTGCTTTCTCATAGTAACTGCTTCGCCACCTGCTGGGCCACAGGCAAGAGTCAGGTGGCATTTGCAGCTGCCAGTGCTGCTGAATCCCTGTATGGTTCACTCATGGAAGCACTTCAAACAGGAACTAGGATGTCTGCCACAGTAGAGTTTACACACACATTTTCTTATCTGGTTTATTTTCCCCTTCCTCTCTTTTCCCCTCTCTCCTTCCTTCTTTCTTCAAATCCACCATAATGAGGTAGAATTTATGGCAGTGCCAGGCACAGACCTGGAGTGTACAATGTGAAGACAATTGCATGCAGCTGTGCAACCGTCACCACAAGCAAGGCATAAAACACCACCATCATTTCTAGAGAGTTTTGTTGACTTCCTTCAGATTTGGGAGATAAAACCATTTTCAAGAATGCTCATGTCCCTAAATAGTTTGCTACCTAAAAGAAATAATAGGGCATAGTTAATTTATTTCCATTTAAAAGCACTTTTTTTAATTTTTATTTTTAATGCTGTTTATATGGTTGAGATGGATGCATGCCCATGTGGGCCTCTGAATCAGTTGGGGAAGATTGAGGTATGGAGGAAGGTGGGTGGGACAAATGTTTCAGTTCTTTTTTTTTTCTTCCTGTGTCTGTAGAGGGGAAAGAGGAGGGAGCTGCTCCTTGCTGCCAAACTACATCAGCACCTAGAGATGGGGGACAGTCATTTGGTGATGCTTTAGAGACCCAGAAGTGGAGAGAATGTTCCCCGGGTATTACTTGAGTGGGCTTGATAGTTCTGAGACACTGTTGGCTTCATTAAACCAAGACTGCAAAATCTCTTCAAGGCTTATTGGCTGACCAAACCCACCTCAATGTGCATCCACAGACCCAGACATCGGATACAAAGCTTGTCCTGGAGACTTGCCCAACCTTTTCTACTTTCCGTCCTCTGATGAGGCACTCCATATCCCCTACTGGCCTAGATGAGAGGACAAGCATAGAGCAGAGACACTTGTTCAACCTTGCTCAGGTTCTGAGGCCCTATTGGATTCTGTTTGTGTTAGCCCAGGTCCTATAGAGACAGAATCCAAGGGCGTGTCTATACAAATATGTGAAGGTTTCTAGGAAATTGCTTTACTTTTCTATGGGCTGCTGGAGTCCCCTAGAGTTCTGATGCCCAAGGCAAGAGACAGGAATTTCTCAGCTCTCAGAAACAGGCCAATCATACTTTCGTGTTTATTCTTCCTAGGTCTTCAGTTAGTTGATGGTTTCTGCCCACATGGAGGTCAGGTTTTCCCAATGGATCCATTAAGATTCACGTATTTGTCTCATCTGAGAGCCATTCATAGAGGCATCCTAATAATTTTTCCAAGTTTGTAGGAATCCCTAATGCAGTCAAGCTGATGACTAAAATAAACCATCACGCTGTCTTCTGAAATGAGCTGGTGGAGAGTGGGTTTTATCTAGTGTTGTGAATCACATGCTTGTAGATGAAGATCATGTTCTGAAATTGTGATAGACATGCTATAAATTATTTTTAGCTTATTTAATAAAATTCACAGAAATTAGAAACTCTGGAAATATATGAGGAAGAAGTTAAGCAGATCAGAAGGTGCCCTACAAAACCTGGACTTGGTCCTGCTGGTAACACTTGTGGACGAAGGAGAATCTTCTCCATACCTTGCAGTCCACACCTGCTCTTGAAAATGAGATCAGGTTGCAGCATTTTAAAAGGCAGGGGAAGAAAATTTTCGTTTTCTTTTTCTTAAAGTGTTCTCTCCATCCTTTTGCTCCTTGTTATGTTTCTAATGACTTTATTTGGGGACCCTCCTGTCTAGCTCTCTTCACCCTTTTCTGCTTGTTCCTTGCTGTCTCTTCACGGTCAAGGAATTGGCGAGGTATCCTTGGATGAGCTGGAGCTCGGGGCTGTTGGAAAAGGATTTGTTTAGAAGATAGGAGTAGAATTTAGAGACTGTGAAAGGAAGAGAAGAAAAGCTCTGGACTAGGGCAACAGCAAGAGAAAACCTGATGGTCAGAGATCAGACAAGAATGACACAGGTTTAGGGAGTCAGATGGAAACTTGTTACTCACTGAGAGGCTTAGAGCAATCCATGTAATCTCTCTGGCCATCAGTTTTCACATCTGTAAAATGGTGAATAATTAATATGTGTGAGGGCAGCTGTGAGGTTTGCTGCTGATGCATGTCAAATATGTGTGATATGCGTGGTGTTCCTGAAATGATCTGAAATGATGGCTATTATGATAATGGGGCTGGGCATTAGGCCCATCCAGCTGAGAAAGTTACAAGAATGTAGAACGAAAATCTAGTAGGAGGCAAATCTTAGAATACTTATTGGTTAATAGGATTTCCTGTCAAATCAATGGTTGCTTGGTAATGTTTCACAATAGTAATAATAATAAAACAGCATACAGAAGGGGTATGGAACCTGTTACCTGCATTTTGAGATGAGCAGATAGGAAAGAATTTAAGGAACTAAGTGTGATTGCCATCTCTGTTTCTGTGTGATGGGTCAGCACTCTTCATTATTATGGTTGAGGCAACGTAAGGAAAATGCGCTGAATGATTCACGGTCCTCCAGCAGTAGGACTTCCTGTTGTGATGGAAGGGTGTTTACTCTGATTGGGCTGGAGAGTGTTAAGTTACTGAGAAACTGAGCCAGGAAGCAATGACTGGGATGAAAGTAAACTTTCCAGGGGATGAAGAAACGTTTACTCAGCAAACAGCATGGCAGGTGCAAGGAATGCCATACTCTGTCAGGCATTCTGCCTTGATTCCTATCTAGAGATAGGACTGGAAAACATCTGACCTAGTTCCTTGTTTTTCTTTCCCCTTCATTTTGTAATATGAGATTTTCCCATACTACCTCCTTACATTAGAACCACTTTGACCAACTTTTGTTGAGGTGTTATTGACCTACCATGGGTGACATACGTTTTTGTTACATTTCAACATATTGGGTAAACCTATTATATCATCACCACAATCAATTCAGTGATTTGAATGTTTCTGCTTGTTCCTCTGCTGCTCACTTGGCCCCTTCCTAAGCTCTGGGTAAGTGCCACTAGGAGATGAGGGCTCTCACCTCATCTCGCTGCAACTGGTGGAGCAGAGGCTGTATTTGGCGTGAAGCATGTTAAGAATATCTGAAGCCAGCTCATTCTTGCCCCTGCTCACAGGCTGCTGCTCCACATCAGCAGAGGTGAGTCAAGAATGATTTCCTCCTCACCCTCTGTCCAGTCCAAGCATCTTAGAGCAAGGATACCACTGGAAGAGTAGCACTGCCCGCTCTCTCAGCTTTGGAGAACTCTCGCCTGGAAAGGAGAAGCAGGCCATAAAACAGATTATCTCCTAATCTCTTCCCCAAGAAGCTGCCTTCATTTGCAACAGGTGGAGGAGAAGTTTAACAGTGCTGCCCGGAACCATGAGAATTATGGTGATAGAGAACGAGGAAAAGGTTCAAGAGCCAGGCTGAACCATAGCTCCACTCCTTTTCAAGAGGAAACAGGTAAACGCACAGGTGGGAAGAGCCCTCTTGGTACCAGCACATAAAACAGTGACCTTGGAAACTCTTCCTTCAAAGGAGAGTTCAAATGGATTAGTTTGCAGAGCATCTTGTGCCCCAGGGAGTTATTAACAAACCTGTCAGCTAGAAATCAGCTGAGTGTGATCAGAGGAAGCCAGCCCTAGCAAAACCACTGTCACCGCAGGGTGACTATTAGCATACTCAAAGCTGAAACTCCCTGAAGAGCAACATCAGAGGCTTAATACTGTGTGTGTTCAGGGAGGAGGCAGTAGTGTTATAACATCACTGAAATAATACATCAAGTCACATAAACAAGCAAACAGCACTGACAGGCCCTGGAGGATCAGCACTACCCAGAGTTGCTGCAATGTATTAGACAAAGTGTTCTGTTTCCAATCAAAATATTAAAAGGCATACACACACTGGAATGTGTGACTCACACATTGAAACGAAAGTAGGCAGCGAAAACTACCTGTGAGAGTGATGTTAGATTTATCATAAAAGATGCCAAGGTAGACATTATACTTACACTTACGAAACTAAACAAAACCATTATTAAAGGGTCAAGAAGGTATCACAGCAATTCTACATGAAAAAGAGGATATGAATAAAATGTGCATATTATAAACAAAGAGCAGAATGGAGATTCTGTTGTTGAAAAGTGTAGTAGTCAAAATAGAGAGTCAGGGGATAGGTTCAGTAGTATATGAGGAGCAAGTAAGCTTCAAGATAGATCAAAGTTATTCTGAAACCAAAGAACAAACAAGGAGAAAAAACGAAGAAAATCTAAGAGAACTGTGGGACATCAAGAAGTGTACCAACAAATGCATTGTAGGAGTACTACAACATACACACGGCGAGAAAGAGAGAGAGGGAGATGTGGAGGTGAGAGAACGAGACAGAGAGAAAGAGAGGGAGGGAGGGGAGGAGGTTGTTTTCAAGACATGAATTCCTGAGGGCTTTCAAATACACTAGAAAAAAAACCCAAACAAACAGTAATTTATGGTATAGTGAACAAAGAAGTGACTTAAAATGCTGGCATTGCATGTGGAAATTAGTTCATGTCCTGGCTGCTCTACTTCCAATCCAACACCCTCCCAAAGGTCTGGGAAAAGCAATGGAAAATGACCCAAGTGTTTGGGTCCCTGCCACTCATGTGGGAGACCTGGAAGAAGCTCCTGGCTCCCGGATGCTGCCTGAGGCATCATCAGCCATTGCAACCACTTAGGAGTACACCAGGGGATGGAAGAGTTCTTGTGCTCTGCTCTCTCGCTCTCTGCTCTCCTTCTCTGCAACTCTGACTTTCAAATAAATCCAAATAATACAACACACACACACACACACACACACACACACAACACCAATAATCTACATCTTCAGGAAACTACAGATTCAAAAATGCTTAAATCCATACAGATAATCACAGACACATCACAATAGAAATGTTGGATTTCAAAAACATAGAGAAAATGTTAAATGTAGCAAGAGAAAAATGATTCAAAACTTACAAAGGCAAACCCCTTAAGACTCAGTGTTGAGTTCTCTGCAGGAAGAATAAATGTCCAAGGACAGGGCACAATATGTTAACAGTTCTCAAGGAAAAACACTCCCAAACACTTTACCCTCTCTGTAGAGGAAGAAATCAAACATGAATGAGAAACATTAACATAGTGAAAGCATAAATCTTTGGATTTAAAGATTTTAAAATTTTCCAGTGTAAAATCTAACTTTCAAGGGTCAGTACAAATGGCTCAACTGGCTAATCCTCCACCAGCCAACTTCAATATCCCATAAGGACACCAGTTTGTGTCCCGACTGCTCATTTTCCATCCAGCTCCCTGCTTGTGGCCTGGGAAAGCAGTCGAGGACGGCTCAAAGCCTTGGGACCCTGCACCCATGTGGGAGGTCCAGAGGAAGCTCCTGGCTCCTGGCTTTGGATCTGCTGGGCTCTGGCCGTTGCTACTGCTTGGGAGAGAGGGGAATGGGGTGAATCATCAGACAGAAGATCTTCCTCTCTGTCTCTGTTCCTCTCTGTGTATCTGCCTCTCCAATAAAAATAAATAAATCTTCAAAAAAAAAATTTGTGTTTGGTAAAGTGACTACTTAGAAATAAAAGAAGAGAAAAAATTTCCAAGACTGAAAAAAAGAAAGAAGTTGTTGCTAGCAGATTTTATCTTACAAGAAAGTCAAAAGAAGTTCTTCAGGTTTAAATCAGGTAACTTTCAGTCTAGGCGGATCCTCTGTCTGTGACACCTGCATCCCAAATGGGCATGTGTTCTAATCCCAGCTGCTCCACTTCTGATCCAGCTCCCTGCTAACGGCTTGGGGAAGCTGTGGTGCAGGGCCCAAGGCCTTGAGTGCCCTGCACCCACGTGGGAGATCCAAAAAGCTCTCGGCTCCCAGCTTTGGATCAGCCCAACTCTAGCTGCTGCAGCCATTTGGAGGGTGAACCAGGGAATAAAAGATCTCTCATTGTCCCTTTCCCAACTCTCTCCGTAATTCTGACTTTCAAGTAAAGCAAATAAATATACATATATGTATATATTTTGAATTGAGTATCTCTGAACTTTAATTCTGAAGCACATGAGCAAACAAAAGGTACTGGTAAAAGTACTTGCATAATTATAAAATAGCATAAGTGTGTATATTTCTGGTTCCATACAATAATAATTATACCATGTATGGTTATGTCTATATCATATAGAAATGTAGTGTATAGGCTATGTGTTTTCACGTGTTTTCCCATAGTAGCACCAAGGAAGTGTGTGAAGACGAAGCTGACTGGGCTGGAGAAATCACAGAGATTGTAAAACATTAATCACACAATAATTATTTCTGGGTTTATAACTCAAAGAGATGTTTACAAAAATAAAAAATATGGTAGAAAGTGGGGAGGGATTAGAATTACAAGGCAGTAATGTTTCTATAGATCATTAGCTTACTGCTATTTAGGTACAAAGATGGAATTAGCAATAATAACAGGAGGCATATACAAAAGAAGAAACAAAATGATCTTCATAAATACAACTATCAGTAAGATTTTTGTTTGAGGAGTGTGCGTGTGTGCACGCGTACACACATACACACGCACACTCTCACAGTGTTTGTATTCAACACGTCACTCAACCAATTGCATGTAATGGCCAGGGCTGAAGCTGGGAGCTGAGAATGAGATCCATGCCTCCCACATTGCAGCCTGTTCTCGAACCATCACTGGTGCCTTCCAGTATCTGCATTGTCAGGGAGTGATGTTAGGGGCCAGCTGAGGAATCCAACACACGTAGCATGATGTGGGATGTGGGTGTCAAACGGTAAATCAAAAGGGAAATTGGAAAATACTTTCAACTGAATCAACACAAAGACGTTCACACTTATGAAATAAATATAAACAAGTACTTAGAAATGTATAGCTGTAAATGTCTGTGCTATAAAAGAATTATTGCAAATTGTTAACAAAATCTTCCACCATAAGGAAAAAGAAGATTTAACAAGTCTAGAGACAAGGTAGGGGAAAAATAATAAGAAGGTCTGGCATGTGGTGGGTTAAGCTGCTGCTTTCAATTCCATCATCTTACCAGTTCAGATCCCAACTGCTCCATTTTGTTCAACTTCCTTGCTGGTTCAGCTGGGACAGCAGGAGGTGAAGGCCCATGTAACTGGACTCCTGCTGCTTATGTGGGACTCCAAGATGGAGTTCCATGCTTCTTGCTTCAGCTTAGTATAGCCCCAGCTATTGCAATCATTTGAGGAGTGAATCAGTGGGTGAAAGATCTCTCTTTCTCTCTCTCTGCTTACTTTTTAACTTACTTTAAAATTTTTATTTAATGGACTAAAATTCCTATTCATTCATGCCTCAAGCTTTTCTCTATTTTCCTTTTATTTTATTTTTAATTTTATGGTACAATTCTGCAGGCTCTGGGATTTCCCTTACCCCCCTGCCTCCCTAAATTTCCTCTCTCCAGCTTATTTCCCCCATAGTATCACAATAACATAGTAGATAGTTTAAAATAAAAACAACAGATACTAGGAAATTAATGAAACCATAAATGCAGAAGCAGAACTGCTGATTGTATGAAAAAAATCAACAAATTTGACAAACCTCAGCTAGATTTTAATTACTAAAATATAAGAGAGGCCATTATTACCAATCCAATAGAAATGGAAAGGTTTATAAGGATATATTATAACCAATGTTATGCCTACAAATTGGATAATTTGAAGTTTTCAACCCAGAAAGGCACAAACTACCAATGTTGACTAGAGAATAAAGAGGAATATTACTGCACTATAATGAAAGATATTGAATTAATAATAGCAATGACAACTCTACCCACAAACAAAAGCACAGATCCAAATGGCTTCATTGCTATGCTACCAAACTCTTAGTGGGGAAATTATACCATTTTCCCACAAACTCTTCAAGCTTTATAAGAGATGGGCATACTTTCTAACTCACTTGGAAATACCAGTATTATTCTGATATTAAAGCTAGAAAATATGTACAAGAAAGGAAAAACTTAAGCCAGTGAAACTTAAGCCATGTGAAAATCCTCAGCAACATCTTATCACACCAAATCTAGCAGCCAAAAAAAAAAAATACATTCCATTATCAAATGTGAGCCATCTCAAGAATGTGAGATTGGCTTAACCTCTGAAAAACAATGTAATATATCAACTGGATAAAAACAAAACCTATGCAAGGTTTAAAAAGCAGTAGCAATCAATTAAGAATAGAAACTTCCTTAACGTGATGCTTTCAAATCTTAGCTTTTTCCAAAGATTGAAGTGAGACTCCACCCCCCAGCAAGTCTCACTTTTGTTTTGAATGATATTCAAAACATATAGTATGCAACCCAAAATCAGTAGAATTATAAAGGGCACAATAATATAAAATCACACAGTGAAGTACAATAGCCAGAAAACACAAGAAGACACAGATTACAAAGACTTTCTTGTTGCTATTATATTTTCATTTTATGTAGAACGTAGACATATTATTGGGGAGTGTAAAAATCAGCCTGCCAATATGGTCAAGTTCTGGTAAGAACCCTGTTTTGGGTTTACAGATGGCTACCTTATGCTCACAATTTTGAGATCTATGCATAATTTTTTCAAAATGTTTATTTCTCATGGCCTTTTGGAAGCCTCTCATATGTATGAATTTCAAATTTTTTTTATCAAAAATGAATTTTGTCTTTCAATTTCATTTTTTATGAATCTCACAAAGTACATTCATGTTCTTTGAGCACCTTAAAGATGTCTTCAGATTTACATTGCTTTCTCATGAGATAACAGCTTAATTTGTTTATAGCGACTCCTTTTTTAAAAACAATACTTGTTTTTATTTGAAAGGCAGAGTTACAAAGACAGAGACACAGAGAGAAAGCTAAAGAGAAGGAGAAAAAGAAAGAGAAAGAAAGAGAAAGCTCTCCCCCTCTGCTAGTTCAGTCCCCAAGTGGCTACAATGGCAGGTCCAGCAGGGGAGCCAGGAGTTTCTTCTGGGTCTCCTATGTGTGTGCGGGGGCCCATTGGCCTTGGCCATCCTCTGCTGCTTTCCCAGACTGTTAGCAGGGAGCTGGATCAGAAGTGGAGGAGCCAGGACTTGATCTGACACCCCTACGGGATGCTGGCATTGTAGGCAAAGGTTTGGCCTGATGCACCATGGTGCCTGTGCCTGGTGCCTGTAGCGCTTCCTTTATGCTTCAGGCTCTAAGGTTTCCTATCACTAATCTTGAGTAATTTGGTTATAATGTGCCTTTGTAATGTCTTCATGTTTCATTTGCTTGGGGTTTCTTTATGTGAGTTTGTTTTTCATAATAAAGTGGGAACGTGTGTTAAATGAAAGGTATATGAATCAGTTTATGATCCCTGTTTTTCTCCTCTCCTTAGGAGAAAAAACATATGCAGTAATCTCCTTGCAATGGTCCCTTAGCTCAGCAATGTTCTCTTCATGTTTTTTTTTCTCTCTTAAAGTTTTGAAACTCATTTTCTCTGTGTGTTTAATTTTGGAAAGTTTTCATTGCTGGGTGTTTATGTTCAGTAATATTTTCTTCCTTGATGTTCAAACTGCTTCTATTTCCATCCTGTGCATTTTTCATGTCATACATGGCTTCTAGCTTCTCTAGCAGTTGCACTTTGGTCTCTCACTATTTTGTGTATGTCTACTCAATATTTTGAACATGCAGAATGCTATTACATTGTACTAATCCTATCTCTTTGCGTGTCTGGTAATTTTTAATTGAAGCAGGACATTATGGATTTTACATGGTTGGGTACTGGTTATTTTTGTATTCCCGTAAGCATTCTTGAGCTTTTTCTTATTCTGGAAAATGTTTACATTTCTTATAAATAATTAAATTGCTTTTAAGATTTATTAGAGGTATCCAGAGAAGCCCTCAGTCTAAGTTAATCATTCCTCATGACTCAGGGAAGTCTTTCCTGCTACTGAACTAACTACCCCACGCATTAGGGGATTGTGTAGTTTGGCTAGTAGGAACTGGCACTCTTTTACGCTCTGAAAGGATGCTGGGCTTTGCTCTCCATTAACTCTTTCAGGTGCATCTTTCCCTCCACCAATGATCACTCCTAAGATGAAGACCCTTGCGCATCTTGTATACATACTTCTCCGGCTGTCTCCCCTCATTGCTGCACCTTGAATGTGAGCTGATTGGTGTTCCTGATCTCACAGCAACATCTCCACTCGGGGAATACTTAGAGCTCTACTAGCAATACTCATTCTGTGCAATGTGACCCCAACACTCTCTGGAGGTGGTGAACCGGGGCAGGTGCAGGTCCCATCTCAATAGTTTTGAACCTCTTTGGGATCAATGTCCCTTGTAACCTAGTGTCTATAATGTTAAAAACCATTGTTTTTTTTTTTATAGAATTCAAGCGTGATTTTTACTGAACTTCGTGAATTTTAGGATAGTCCAGACAGGCTTGTAACTCTAACAAGCCAAATGTTGTTAACGATTGAGGAGCAGAACAATTTTAGGAGGAGTGTGCAGAGAAATCTTTAATACCTTAGTGAAGAGTAACTGATTTTTGTGTCCTACCTAGCAAGGTATATGGTAGTCCAAGCTCACTTTTTTCTGTCTGTTCTAAGCTTTCCTTATGGTCCTCTATCTATCTGATCTAATTTTTGGAATTCTATAAGCTGCTAAATATAAAAATGAAAATAGACATGAGACAGCTGAATAGTATCCTAGAACCATTTTTAGGTTTATAGCAGCCAGTTGTGTATATACTAAAATTGAGATGTCAAGGAAATAGTAACAGGATATAGTTAAGAACTTGCATTTTCTAACATATTGGTCACTCAATACTGTGTTAATTAGTTTCATGATGCTGGTTTATTTTATTTTATTGTATTGTATAGTTGTTGACAATCTTTACATAGTTAATTATGGTTAACAAAAAAAAAAAGGTTCAGGGGGTATAGGGAAGTGGGTAATACTATTATATCCATATTGTCTCCATCGTGATGCTGTTAATTTCCATGTTTCTTCCTGTTGTTGAAGTTGTGTAGTGGTATCTCATTGGAGGAAATGATATCCTGCCAGCTCTACTTTCAGACCAAGGATGGTCTCCCAATGACACTTTTGAATTTATCTGGACAGTAAGATGCTGGACTCTCTGCATGGTCCATGCCTGCAATGAAGGAATCATGACTGGCTTTGATCTATACTAATGTAACAATATGGAGGAATTCAATATGGTGGGGGGGGGGTTGGTGGAATCCCAGAGCCTATGAAACTGTGTCATCAAATGAAAAAAAAAGCCCAACCAAACAAACAAAAAAAAACCCACATTGTTTCACATAATTGGTTTGGTCTAGAGATAGGGGAGCTGATCCCATTCCCTTTTTCCCATCTTGGCTGTAAATGAAGTTGATCCCTGAGAGAGGTAATGAAACTATTCGAAGAGGTGAGTGGGTCAAATTAAGGCAACTGGTAAAAGATTAACCCCACTCTCTACCTCGAGGAGCAAGGAGAAAGGAGGTGTTGAGGGAGTCTTGCAGATTGCTATTAAATATGGGGCTCTGTTGGGAGAATACCCACTGCCAGAATCTTATTGGGCAGATAAGGGTCAGCATATCAGGGGTGGCACTGCAGTGTAGGTGGTTGAACTGTCACCTTTGACACTGGCACCTCATATGAGTCACTGGTTGAAGTCTTGACTGCTCCATTACTGATCCAGCTTGCTTTTAATGCAGTTCAGAAAACAACAGATAGCCCAAATACCTGGATCCTTGCCAACCACCTGGGAGACCAGGATGGAGTTCCAGGCTCCTGGTTCTGGTCTCTGATCCAGTTGTAATGGCTGTTAGGGAAGTGAACCAGCAGGCAAAAGATTATCTTTTCCTCTTTCTCTTTCCATCTCTCTGTCACCTTGCTTTTAAATAAAAAAAATAAATATTAATAAAAACATCAGAATCACAGGCCAGGCTGCTGGTTTGCTTGCAAAACTGGTGCTTGACTGGAATTTGTCAACTTAGATTTCTGGAAGTTTCCCACCATCCTAACTGATCAGGGTGGCTAAGCAGTACCTAAAGTATACAGTCTGATCAACTGCTTTTCTTCAGAGAGTTGATAAATTTGGTATAAAAAAATCGATTTCCCATGTGCTAATCCCCAGAAGAAACCTTGGGCACTAAGTTTCTACTGAGATTTCCGGGGTTGTGACAGTTCACAGTTGTTCTCCCATTTCATGCTGAAGGAATTAAAGACATCCTGGGTGATGCCTCTGAGAGAGGATGCAGAAGTCTATGCTTGGTGTCCTCCAAATGCTGCCTCATTGGAACCAATTGCCATGGTTGGTGAGATTATACATTGAGGCCTGTGCATTGTTTCCAAGTTACTGAACTTGGAGGATGTGGGGACCCTGACACAATGGGTGAGGTGAGGACTGAACGGGGAAAACAGATGTTTCAGCATCCTTCTCCAATGGCTAAGTCACTGATAGTATACAGGATTCACCTGGGAGCCAGAAGGCAATGGAGCCTGAATACACACAACACAGGGGTGAGCAGGCAAGGCAGAAAGGGTGGGAAGCGCATGCAGCAGTTAACAGCCAAAATAGTGCAAGCACCAAGTGTGCTCTTCCTGCGCCCCTTGTTCTTTGGCAAAGTCCTGGAAACTACTGCATATGCTACCAAAGCATGAATGTGTTTACATGTGGCTGTATCATGTAAATATAAATAATAATATGTATACAGTTAACATATACTTCTCTATATATAAATATATAAATATATACTTGGAATATAGAGATGTATGTATTTATATACATGCAAACCTTTAAAGATTTATTTTATTGGAAAGATAGATATAAAGAGAGGAGGAGGGCCCGGCGGCGTGGCCTAGCGGCTAAAGTCCTCGCCTTGAAAGCCCCGGGATCCCATATGGGCGCCGGTTCTAATCCCGGCAGCTCCACTTCCCATCCAGCTCCCTGCTTGTGGCCTGGGAAAGCAGTTGAGGACGGCCCAATGCATTGGGACACTGCACCCGCGTGGGAGACCCGGAAGAGGTTCCAGGTTCCCGGCTTCGGATCGGCGCGCATCGGCCCGTTGCGGCTCACTTGGGGAGTGAATCATCGGACGGAAGATCTTCCTCTCTGTCTCTCCTCTGTATATATCTGGCTGTAATAAAATGAATAAATCTTTAAAAAAAAAAAAAAAAAAAAAAAAAAAAAGAGAGGAGGAGAGACACAGAGGAAGATCTTCTGTCCGATGATTCACTCCCCAAGTGACTGCAATGGCCAGAGCTGTGCCCAACCTCCTCTCCTCTCCTCTCCTCTCCTCTCCTCTCCTCTCCTCTCCTCTCCTCTCCTCTCCTCTCCTCTCCTCTCCTCTCCTCTCCTCTCCTCTCCTCTCCTCTCCTCTCCTCTCCTCTCCTCTCCTCTCCTCTCTCCTCTCCTCTCCTCTCTCCTCTCACCGGTTCTCCCTTTGCCTTCCCTCTCTTTCCTTTTCCTTCACCCCCTTCTCTTACTCCTTTCAAGAAACCTATTCTCAAAAAGGTCTTTTAAAGATGTATTTATTTTTTATTGGAAAGGCAGATCATATTTGCAAAGAGGAGAGACAGAGAGAAAGATCTTCCAACTGCTGGTTCACTCCTCAAGTGGTCACTATGGCTGGAGTTGAGCCAATCCAAAGCCAGGAGTTTCTTCTGCATCTCCTATATGCGTGCAGGGCCCTGAAGTTTTGGGCCATCCTCTGCTGCTTTTCCAAACCACAAGCAGAGAGCTGGGTGGATCAGCCAGGACATGAACCAGTGACAATATGGGATCCTGTTGCTTGCAAGGCAAGTATTTAGCTATTGAGCCATTGTGCCAGGCCCTTTTGTCAAATTTCAAGCAAGTTATTCAAGCCTTACTGCACACTTTTGGTTGACCAGCTGCACGCCATAGGGTAAACTGGCTTTGACTCTGAGTTCTGTATTTCCCCTCAGGCCTGATACACATCTGGCTTCCCCACCATTCCTGTGTATGCAGTGTATGCACACTAACCATGCTGATGTACATGTAGAACAAAAATACAAATGATTTGCTTTTGGTGAAGATCAATTCCAAAAGGCAAACTTAAAAGCCATTTTCCAAAATTAAGTTTTCTTGTATTTATCACTTTTACTGTTGTAGACAACCGTTATTAGTCATCACATGGAAAAGGTAGCTGGAGAATTTTGCCTTGTTCAAGTAAAAAATGCAGGTCATTGCCACTTAACAACTTTAGCTTTTTTCTCTCAACAGGTTTTGGGGAAGCAGCACAAAGGGGAAGTTGTTCAGCTCACTCCTGAGTGGTAAAGCAAGATTCTTTCTGTTGGTGGTTAAGAATCACACCACAAAGCTGAGAGTAGCTAAGGGGTGTTCTGTAATGGAGAGTCTGTCTCAACTTTGTCCCAGGTTCCTGGTAAAGAGCGTCTAGATTCTTGGACTTCCCTAAGTGGCAGATTGTTTTTGTTATTCATGAGCCACTTTGGTCACCTCTGAGTTTATGCTAAGCACGTGGCTCAATGGGGGACTCTGAGGTAGCTTCAGGGATGGGGGTTGGTGATTAGAAAGACCAACCATGGAACACAATGCAATGACTTAAGTGGTTAATCCTCCTCCTGCAGGCACCAGGATCCATATGGGCACTGGCTGATGTCCTGGCTGCTCTGCTTCCCATCCAGCTCTTTGTCTGTGGCCTGGGAAAGCAGTGGAGGTTGGCCCAAAGCCTTGGGACCCTGCACCCGCTTAGCAGACTGAAAGAAGCTCCTGGCACCTGGCTTCAGATCATCTCATCTCCAGCTGTTACATGCGTTTGAGGAGTAAACCAGCAGATGGAAAATCTTCATCTCTCCTTCTCTCTGTAGATGAGTCTTTCCAATAAAAATAAATAAATCGTAGGAAAAAAAGGGTGTAAGAACCTTGATAGCCAGTTATGTTCTGGAGTGATTTAAGCAGGGGCATCTGGCTCTGGGCAGAATGTATCTGCAATATTCACATAACCTTCAGAACAACTGGAGCCCACCCTAATCCTAGCGCTAACCCTAACCCTTCTCCAAAGAGCATGGCATAACTGACCAATCAAAGGATGGTCATGAAACTGCTGACTGATGAGGCACTTGGCCACAAGCGCTTCATGCATCTCTCACCCACAGTGTCAGTCTGCAATGAACTTTTCCCATAACTCCTCTGGGATTCCTGGAATTATGTGTAAGCTGCCTGGCTCCTTTGCTTTACGCTTTGCAATAAATACCTAATTTCTTCTACCATCTTAGTGTCAGTGATTGGCTTTCTGCCTGTTGAAGTAGCGGACCCAGTTTGGGAGTTCTATAGCAATGTTTCCAATCAGTATGGAGGTGTTGTTCAGCAAGACATTGAACTACAGATGACTGGTTGGCATCAGAATCAAAGGTATCCCAGAAGTCCTGAGAGCAGATAGAAAGATGGAGTGAGCATGCACATCCAGGGAAAACACGTAAGGCCTGAGTGGTGGCAGGATGGGCGAATAGTCCTCACACAGCTCATGCACCTGTCCCAGGGACATGCTCCTCTCCCTATTCATCATGGATGTTTGTCTCTGTATCTGCCCACTGTTGTAGGTTCAGGATTTTGTCTGTGCCTATGGGAGTTGAGGACTGGTTTTCAGGGATCCAGTCACAGTCAGGGAGAGGAGGGGAGATGGAGGTGGAGGGCCCAAGGTGCATGATCTGGCCCTCACTCTGTGATCTGAGCCACACTGAGTCTGAGGGATTGAAAAAAGATCAGTGCTGAGCTGTGGTTATGCAACAAGGTGGAGGAATCCACCATGGTGGGAGGGTTTGGGGAGGGGTGGGGAGAACCCAAGTATCTATGTAACTGTGTCACATAATACAATGTAATTACTGAAGTTAAATAATAAATAATTAAAAAAAAAAAAGATCAGTGCAGGAGACACTGCTTTTTCAGGAGAAACTGGGAACAAACCTTGCCACATAGCTGCCAGGTAAAAAGTTGTAGGTAAGAGCTATTGAAGGGACAATCTTCCCATGTTGCGTGGAAGACACTTTGACTCTGGTTTCTTAGAACTTGGAAACGTGGGCAGCCCTGAGATGTGTAAATAAGTTTCTTCAGTGCATGGTGCTGTTCAAGGCCCAGCTGGTGGATTGGGAACTTGGGCATGCTCACAAGTGAGATCTGGAGCTGCTGCAGAACAGCTAGCAAAGCACTGAGGGCTGTGGCAGGATCATCTGGAGAAGCCTGGGAGGAGTTGCTGGGGTTCTGGAAGGAGGCCAGAGACAGGCTGGCCTGCTGTTGTCTGTGGGGAGCCATGTGCGTGCAGAATTCAGTGACAGGGCTAAGCTGCCACTTACATGGCAGCATCCCATGTGGGCACTGGATTGAGCCTCAGCTGCTCCACTTCGTTCTAGCTCCCTGAGACTGTACTTGGAAAGGCAGTGGAAGAAGGCTCAAGTATTTGGACCCCTGTCACCCAAGTGGGATTCCTGGAAGAAACTCCTGGCTCCTGTCTTTCACCTGGCCCAGATGCAGCTATTATGGTTAGTTGGGGAGTGAACCAGCACATGGGAGAGCTCACTTTCCCTTTCTGTATCTCTGCCTTTTTTTTTTTAAAGATTTATTTTATTTTTATTACAAAGTCAGATGTACTGAGAGGAGGAGAGATAGAGAGGAAGTGGAGCTGCCGAGATTAGAACCAGCGGCCATATGGGATCAAGGCGAGGACCTTAGCCACCAGGTCACGCTGCCGAGCCCTGTATCTCTGCCTTTTAAAGAAGTCTCTTTTCAAAAAAGAAGTCAACAAGGCTAATGGCATCTGTCTGTTGGGATTTTCAGGATATGTTATCACTTGTCCATTTCCATTTGGGACAATTGCTTTAGGTGAGGCATAATATTTATTTTGTTGATTTAAAAATTTGTGCATTTTTATTTATTTGAAGAAGAAACAAAGAGACAGACTGAAGTCCTCCATCCGCTAGCTTACTCCTCAAATGCCAGGCTGAAGTCAGGAGCCTGGGACTCCATTGAGATCTCCCACATGAAAGGCAGGAACACAGGTGTGTGGCCCATCATCTGCTATGTCCCAATGTGTTCATTACCAGAAGTTGGGTTCAGAAGTGGAGCCAGAACTCTAACCTCGGAACTCTGACATCAGTCATGGGCATCCCAAGCTATTTTAACTATTGCATTGTAGAAGGACATTCAGAATCTTTGATATTGAGGGAGACAGAGCCAGTTGAATCTCCTTGGAAAGGCCCGAGAAGGAGATAAATAAACAGGAAACCTTCTGGCTTGCAGGTTTAGATAAAGGACCAGCTAGAGGAACAAGTTGTTGATCAGGAAACTGTCCCTTACTGTTGAAATGTACATGGCTCAAGCCTCCCTCCCTGAATGCCTACATGACAACCTTCTTTTAAAAGTCTATGCTGTTAATAAACTTTGGCTATTGACCATCAGGCAGTAGTCCATGCATGCTACTGGCTTTGTGCATAAAGTCCATTGCTGCAGGACAGCAAACATTGAATCAAATACTTGCCTGGCTGTTGATTTTAAATGACAGGCTTTAGATGTGCCATCACAGGACTGTGAAAGTCTGTGCATCAGAAACACAGGGACAGGCCTGCACGAGAAACAAAATGGCCCCAAATTGGTGTAGCTAGTTTCAGGCTGATTCCCCTGCTGAGAAGTAAACAATTTGAGCCAAAACTAAATGTAAACAACAAAGAACAACACACACACACACACACACACACACACACAAAAACATTATTGTGGAGGTGTTAAGAAAGCTGGCCCAGCCCGGCGGTGTGGCCTAGCGGCTAAAGTCCTCGCCTTGAAAGCCCCGGGATCCCATATGGGCACCAGTTCTAATCCTGGCAGCTCCACTTCACATCCAGCTCCCTACTTGTGGCCTGGGAAAGCAGTCAAAGACGGCCCAAAGCCTTGGGATCCTGCACCCATGTGGGAGACCTGGAAGAAGTTCCTGGCTCCTGGCTTTGGATCGGCATAGCACTGGCCGTTGTGCTCACTTGGGGAGTGAATCACCGAATGGAGGATCTTCCTCTCTGTCTCTCCTCCTCTCTGTGTAACTGTAATAAAAATAAGTAAATCTTAAAAAAAAAAAAGAAAGAAAGAAAGCTGGCCCAAGAGCAGGGGCTTGAGATGACGGAGCCCACGGAGCAGGCAGGCTGCCTCTCCTTGGAGGTACCTGAGGATTCTCAGCAGTAGCTGAGTAGCTGAGAAGCTGCACCTGGCTGAGGCAGCCGCAGGCAAGGCAGGTGTTCACCACATTGCATGGTTTGCAGCTGCGCCATGCAGTGCAAGAATCATGAATCAAGTCAGGAATCTGAGCCCCTGAATTGGTGTTACTGTAAAAAAATGAACTTAAATTTCAGTTGGATTTCATGGTTTTTTTTTTTATTAATTACATTGCATTATGTGACACAGTTTTATAGGCACTGGGATTCTCCCCACCCCTCCCCAAACCCTCTCCCCATGGTGGATTCCTCCACCTTGTTGCATTACCACAGTTCAAGTTCAGTTGAGATTCTTTCATTGCAAGCATTTACCAAGCAAAAGGTCCAGCATCTTATTGTCCAGATAAGTTCAATGGCTTCTTGGGGAGACCCTCTCTGGTCTGAAGGTAGAGCTGGCAGAGTGTCATCCCAGTCAATTAAAAGCCCCAAAAATAACATCAGCAACAATTTATAACATTATGGAATTAATTGACATGGTACTGAGTAACCAATATGTTGAAAGAAAAAAAAATGCAAGTTCTTAACTACATCCTGTGACTTCTTCACTGACATTTCAATTTTAATTGATATACAACTGGGTTCTATACACCTTAAAATGATTATAGATTACTATTCAGCTGTCTCGTGTCTATTTTCGTTATAGTATTAAGCATTTTATAGTGTTGAAGCATGATTTTGCTGAACCTGGCTGTTTTTCAGGTAGTCTAGACTGGCTTATAACTCTAACAAGACATATGTCAACAGTTGAAGTGCATAACAGTTTTAGGAGGGGTGTGCAGAGAAATCTTCAGTACCCTAGTGAGGAGTAACTAATCTTTGTCTCCCACCTAATAAGGTATAAGTGAATTCACGTTGACTGTTTCTTGTCTGATTCTAAGCTTTCCTTATTGTTCTCTGTCTATCTATTCTAGATTTTTTGTTTGTTTGTTTTGAGGGGTTGTTGGAGAGATCCTGATGGTCATTGCCAGAGAGGGTGCGGACCCAAAGTTGGAACCAAGCAAGGACCAGAGAAAGTTCCCCTCCCTAGTCCTGAAGGAAGTTTACTGTTCTTCTGTTTCTGCGGACTGCTCAGGGCTCCTGGCTGTTGTTCTGATGACCTTGGATCCTACAAGGAAGGATTTGGATTTCTTCCATCCCATGTGGTAGATCCGGATGGGGGTGGGTGACCTCAGAGTTCTTGGCCTCTGAAGGCATTCCAATTCCCCGTGGTCTCCTTGGCAGTTGGGATGTAGTCCTTGGTGCCTGTACTGATAGTCCTTGGTGAGGATCTGGGAGTCTTTAGGGTTGGGATACAGGCCTCCTCCTGTCCACCCGCTCCTCTCTGGGGTCCCCCCCCTTACTCTGTGCATATGACCTCCTGTGAAGAGGTTGTCAGGATCGCTCTTGATTCCTCCCATATGCCTTTGTAGTTTTACTATTGTCTAATGCTGATTCTAGTCTGTTGTCCATGAGTTACCAGTTATGATCCTGACAGGCCATACTTCACGTCTTCCTCACACATTCTAGGGAGATGGAAGATTTCTCTGCTCTCTTGCCCCATTACGGAATAACATAGGGTATTAAAAGTATATTAGGTTTTACAGTTCTTTGATGTAGATCATAAGCAGTCTGACTCACATTGATTGTTGGTTCCTTGGTTACTTCACAATATCTTATTGCATGTGAGATAGGCTGTTTGAGGTTGAGATAATATTACATTTTATAGGTACTATTTTTCATATTGACATCATTTCATCTTAAATTAAGGCAAACATGTGGTATCTAACCTTTTGGGATTGGCTCATTTCCCTTAGCATTATGGTTTCCAGTTGGGCCCATTTGGGCCCATTTGGCCACAAAGAACTGCATTTTTTTTTTTAATAGCCGAGTAGTATTCCATGGAATAAAAGAACCATAGCTTTCCTATCCAGTCTTCTGCTGATAGACATTTCGGTTGTTTCCATGTTTTTGCAATTACTGATTGTGCTGCTATGAACATAGGGGTGCATGTTGGTTTCTCATGTAACAGGTGTTTTGGATACATTGCTAGGAGTGCTGTTGCTGGATCACATGGTATGCTGATTTTCAGCAGTTTGAATGTTTTCCATATTGATTTCCATAGAGGCTGTACCAATCTGCAGCCACACCAGTAGTAAAGTAGGGTTCCCTTTTCCCCACATCCTCGCCAACAAGTGTTGTTGGTGTTTTTTTGTATGTGGGCCAATCTCACTGGCGTTAGGTGGTACCTCATTGATGTCTTAATTTGGATTTCCCTTATTGCCAGGGAACTTGAGCATTTTTTCATGTGTTTGTTTGCCATTTGGGTTTGTTCCTTTGTGAAATGTCTGCCCATTTCCCGTGCCCATTTCTTGAGTGGCTTGTTTGTTTAGGTATTTTGGTTGTTTTATAGTTCTTTGTATATTCTGGAGATTAGCCCCCTATCACCTATATAGTGCGTAAAAATCTCTCATTCTGTGGGTTGCTTTTTTACTTTGTTGATTGTTTCCCTTTCTGTACAGAAGCTTCTTAGTTTGATGTAGTCCCATTTGCTTATTTTGGTCTTGATTGTTATTGCGTTTGGTGTCCTTTTTAGGAAGTCAGGACCTACCCCTAAATCTTGCAGTGTGTTTCCAACGCTTTTTTCCAAAAGTTTGAAGGTTTCTGGATGTAGTTTAGGTCTTTCATCCATTTAGATTTGATCTTAGTATATGGTGAGAGATGTGGGTCTATCTTCTTGTTTCTGCAGGCTATCAACCAGTTGTCCCAACAGCATTTATTGAACAGACCTTCCCATTTGCCTGGATGGTCATTTATCTTTTGTCAAAGATTATTTGGCTGTATCTGTGTGGGTTCCCTTCTGGTGTTTCTATTCTGCTCCATTGATCTTCCTCTCTATCTTTGTGCCAGTACCAGGCTGTTTTGATAACCACTGCCCTATAGTATGTCCAGAGGTCTGGCACTGTGATTCCCCCTGTTAACTTCCTATTCTTCAGGATGGTTCTAGCTATTCGTAGTTTTTTTGTGTTTCCAGATGAACCTTTATATTATTGTTTCCAGTTCCATGAAGAATGTTTTGGGCAATTTGATTTGGATTGCATTGAATGTATATATTGCTTTTGGTAGTATGGACATTTTAATGATATTGATTTTACCCTTGAGGTCTTCCTCAATTTCTTTTTTAAGTGTTTTGTAGTTTTCTTCATAGAAATGTAGATTTATTCCCAGATACTTCATACTTTTGTCTGTTATTTTGAATGGTATCTTGCTGGTGAGATCTTTTTTCATCTTGGGGCTGTTTGCATACATATGGCTGTTGATTTTGTTCATTTATTTTGTACCCTGCCACTCTACCAAACTCTCATATAAGTTCTAGCAGTCTCTGTATTGAGTCTCTTGGTTCTTCTATGTAAAGGGTCATGTCAGCTGCTTATAGTGAAAGCTTGACTTCTTCGTTTCCTATTTGAATTCCTTTGATTTCTTTTTTTTTTTTTTTTTTTTTTTTTTTGTCTTATGGCCACTGCGAGTACCTCTAGGAGAGTGGAGATAACGGACATCCTTGTCTTGTTAGTTGGATTTAATGTTAACTACAGTTAAGTCTAAGCACTGTTATGTGGCTGGAAGATGCCTCATTGGGCAGCACAGTTCTGGGGTTCCCCATAGGATCCTGAGAAGGGCAGGGGTGGCAGGGGCAAGTGCCTGGGCTTGCAGCCACCCAGGCCACAGTTGGTAACTCTGCAACTCTATGTGAATTAGTGTGCCTCTGCCTTTAGGTTCTTCATCCGATAAAGACTAAGCAAAGCCTCTATCAAGAAGCAATTTTGCACCTTACTACCCCCACACAGCCAGCATGCAAGAAAAGTGCAATCAAGCAGTCTGCGGATAAGCAGTTGGGGAAACCCTACCTCAGTTTGAAAGCTTTGTCTTCAAAATCACGAGTCACTGTTCAGACCGAAATTTGGTTTGTGTTTCATCTTGCCCTAAGATCATATCCACATACAGATGTTACAATTAGTACTGTATAGCTAGCCCCCTGTATTCGTGAGTTCTCCATAGGAGGATTCCAGGAACCATGGATCAAAAATACTTGGAAAAAATGTGTCTGTACTGAATATGTACATATTATTTCTTGTACTTATTTCTTAGGCAAAAATAGGCATTTACACAGTCTCAGCTGTTGTATGTAGGTCTAAAGATGACTCAAAGCATACAAGAGAATGTGCATAGCTTCTGTGCAAATCCACTGTATACAACAGACTTGAACATCTACGGATTTTGATACCCAAGAGGTGTCTGAAGCCAACTTCCTACTGATTCAGGCGCATGGCTTGTGTCACAGCATAGTCTGCAAATTGCTTTCTTGGGGAGCTGCCTAAAATCGAGAGGCATTGGATAATACATGCTATAAAATTATCTAGGACAAAAAAATGAATTGTTTTCCTAATACCTAAAGTCCACTTTTCTCATTTTTAAAAATCTATTTATTTTTATTTTTCTGTTGGAAAGGCAGATATACAGAGAGAAGGAGACACAGAGAGAAAGCTCTTCCAACCTCTGGTTGACTCCCCAAGTGGCCGCAATGGCTGGAGCTGAGCCAATCCAAAGCCAGGAGCCAGTAGCTTCTTCCAGGTCTCCCACATGGGTGCAGGGTCCCAAGGCTTTGGGTCATTCTCTATTGGTTTCCCAGGTTGCAAGTAGGGAGCTGGATGGGAAGTGGAGCAGCTGGACATGAACCAATGACCATATGGGATCTTGGAGGTTGCAAGGTGAGGATTTAGCCACCAGGCCATCTAGCTACATCCAAAGATTAGAATTTCAATATGGATTTGGGAAGACAGAAATACTCAGTTCATAACATTTCATAAAGGATTGCATTGAATGCCAAAATCATACAACATGAAGAGGGATTTTTAATCCTGCTAAATACAGTGGATATACCTAAGAGTACATTTGTTCTAAGATATTTTTGTACTAATCCAAGAGGAAAAAAGCACATAAAATTCTGGAAATTATTCTAATAGAACAGAATATAGACTTCAGGTGCCTCACATGTCCACATGTATTCATCAGTTGAACAGGTGTTCCACCATATGGAGGCTGGCGATAATGTGGAAGGCTGTGCATACATAGGGGCAAGATACATTTGAACAATCTGTGTATTTTTTTTAAGATTTGCTTGTTTTTATTTGAAAGGCAGATTTTACAGAGAGAAGGAGAGACAGAGAAAAAGCTTTCATCCACTGGCTCACTCCCCAAATGATTACAAGAGCCAGAGCTGAGCTGATCTGAAGTTAAGAGCCAGGAGCTTCCTCCATGTCTCCCACATGGCTGCAGGGGCCATTACCATTTAACTTGGGCCATTAACCCTGCTTTTACAGGTCATAAGCAAGGAGCTGGATTGGAAGTGGAGCAGCCAAGACACAAACTGGTGCCCTTATGGGATGTTGGTGCTTGAAAATGGAGGATTATCCTGTTGAGTCACAGCGCTGGTCCCCAATCTGTATTTTCTGTTCAACTTTTCTGTGGACCCAAATTTGTATAAGAAAATAAAGCATATGTTGAAACATAGAATATACAATAGATCTTTAAAAAAGTATATGGGAGTGTATGTTATAAAAAACTTGAGTGCATTAAAGAATGTTCACACCAAAATGAGCTCATCTTTAACTTAATTTTTCTACAAACTTTCTTTTTTGGAAAAAAATCCAGTGGCAGACAGGAGAGAGAGAGAGAGAATTCCTTTCAACTGGTTCACTAGCCAAATGCCTCCATGTCCAGGGTTAGGCTGGACCAAAGTTAGGAACTGAGAGTCTGGTCTCTCCTACCTGAAAGGTAGGAAGCCAACTACTTGCACATCACCGGATGCCTCCCCAGGTCTACATTATCAGAAAGTTGGAGCCAGGTGTTGAAGCTGGGTTTTGAATGCAGGTGCTCTGATATGGGATGTCGGCATCTTAGCAAGCATCTTAACCAACAGGCAAACTCTTTTAGAGGTAGAGGGAGAAAGGCCAAGGGAGATCTCTGACTCCCTGGTTCACATTACAAGTACCTACAATAACCAGTGCTGGAAAATGCCAAAGCCAACATTCAGGAGTTCCAATTGGGTCTATCACATGGGTGACAGGGACCAAAGTACCTCAGCTGTTGTCTCCTTTCTACACTTCAGTGGAAAGCTGGAACAGAGACGGGAATGGGGCATGGTTTTTCAAGCAACAGCTAACTAACTACAATGCCAAATATACCTCTTTTTCAAACTTTTTGAAGTGCCTCCAAAATGGTTATTATTTTCTAGCATTGTCTGAGTGGGATTTTCTATAAGAACTCACTAACACAAGAAACAGCAGCAAAATTCTAGGAGTACCTTACAATTCAGAGATGAGGGAATCAGGCCAAGTAGGGTCAGTGACAGGTCCGGACTCCAGAACTTGGTCCTGGAGCTCAAACTCAGACCTTGGATGTGGATGTCAGGATTTTCTCCTGTCTTGGAGGCGGAGTGTGAAAGCTCACAGTCTGGTGTTGGTGATATTTGCAGAGGGCTCTTTGGTCCTTAAGATTTTTTGCTAATGGCAATCTCTCTCAATAGAGTATTTCATAGAACCCTGAGAGGACTGTCCAGGTGAGAAATGGAAAAGACAGATGTGCCTCTTGGTACCATGCCCTTGCAGTGCTGGACACTGGGCATCCACAAGCAGCCAATAAGCTTGGTGGACACAAACTTGGTCTTTCCTAGTGGACTCTGGGGTCAGTCACTGGAAGTGTCATGCCCCTTTCTGTCGGAGGCTCAGGCTTGCTTCCCCCTTGTGCACAACTGGTGACACACTTGACGCATTCTGCTCTAGGTGTCAGCAGCTGAAGTGAGATCAAGCCACAGCCTGTCTTCACGAGCAGCAAGACTCCAGAGTGCTGCTTTGGGAGCTGATCTTGCCCCTGATAGCTCTGCCATTTATGCTGCTTTCCTCGGGTTTCCTCTTTCTCTTTGTGTGTTTAAGTCTTCACATTGCTTAATTTTTGTTAGCTGCCTTGAATCATTGTTTGAATTGGCTAGGTTACAAAGATTTAAACAATCTGCTCTTTTTTTTTTTTGTCTGATGTAGGCATGGATGTTTTGCTTTCTTTGCCTTTTTCTGCTGCTAGGTCATTTCCACCAAAGAGAAGGTGTGAATGTATAGTCTGATCATTTGTTGCAAGATAGTTCTGTACAGGGGTGAATGGGAGTGATTTGTTTTCTGCCATTTATGAAGATCGTAGCACCTGAAGGCAGATTTAACAAGGGAAACTCAGAACACATTTATTTGATTGCAGCTTCACAAGTCACAGGAGCCTGTAGACAGAAGACCCAGGGTGAGTGAACTTTGTCCTTTTTATGCATAGGTTTGGTTAGGCATGGACAACTGTGTGGAAATGGGGTATGACTAGAAAAGAATGATATAACGGGGTCTGGTGTGGTAGCCTAGTAGCTAAAGTCCTTGCCTTGCACGTATAGGGATCCCATATGGACACCAGTTCTACTCCCGGCAGCCATGTTTCCAATCCTGTTCCCTGCTTGTGGCTTGGAAAAGCTTTTGAGGACGGCCCAAAGCCTTGGGACCCTGCACCCGCGTGGGAAAAAAAAAGAATGATGTAATGAGAGCAAGGTGAGTGGGGAAACTCAGCAGAGCCTGTGTCTTCGGGTCTTGTCCCTCTGTGCAACGTTCCTCCTCCTGGAACGGGGTAGGGCTGTGCTGAGGACTGGCGTGTCCTGAGGGAGGGAGATCAGAGGCTATCGGTATAATCAGCTGGTATGACCAGCTCTCAAACAGGAAGACTGGGGGTGATGAGAATAATATTTGGGGGCTTTGTGATTGGACTCCGTCATCTGCTCTGGGAACGGAAATGCTGGTTTCCGTGGCTTGCTTGTGGAGCAGAAGGGAAGCAGATTGGGAGACCTTACTGCAGCTGCTCTTTTGGGGTCCAACATCTCTTAGATACAAACCAAGAAGGAAACCCATCTCCCCGGGTGTAATTCCTAACTTTTGGCTAAAGAATCTTCTGGCATTTGTGCTTTTTGAATGAACTCAGCTCCAGCCGTTGCAGCCGCTTGGGGAGTGAATCATCGGACGGAAGATCTTCCTCTCTGTCTCTCCTCTCTGTATATCTGACTTTGCAATAAAAAGAAATAAATCTTAAAAAAAAACAACCCCGAGCTGTAGACTCAGGTGGATTTATTAGCAAAGAAAGAGAAAAAGGGATTGAATGTAAGCAGTTTCAACACAGAAAGTAACTTTTAAAAAGAGAATTTTATTTACGAAAAAGAGAAAGAAAATAAACAAGATTGAATTAAACATAGAAGCCAACTTTTGAAAATAAAATCTACCAGCTCTGAAAGGTTCGATTAAGAAAAGGTTACACTGCAAGAAGAGAGAAGAGACAAAAGTATGGTTACAGTAAAGATTAGGAGTCAAAACCAGACATGGTGAACAGCTTCACATCAACGAACTTGAAAACCCCAACAAAAAATGCTTTTCTGGAATAAGGTATGCTATCAAAACTGGCTTAAGTGTAAATAAAATCCAAACTAGATTTCTATCGGGCATCCACAACTGTAAAAATTCTGATTTTTCAGAACAACCATATGAGAAATTGTATCAGTAGGCAAAAATTGGCAAACTCAATGCACCCAGCTCACATGATTTTGTAAGTGAAAGCTACTGAATTTACCCAGAAAGGATATCTTGTTGTCTTGAAAGACCAGAGAGTAAGAGAGAAAACCTGAAAAAGATCACATAAGAGAAGAACCTTGTCCAGTTTCCTTCCTAAGCATGAATGCAAAAACCCGGAAAAGGATTTATAAATCCAATGTTTCAATGTTTTACATCAGCACAGAGGGCTGCAACATCGTTAACAGCAGGAAATATGTTAACATGTTAATACAATTAACTGGGTCATAGATTAAAAAGGAAAATGACTGATCTTCAAAAGATGCAGATGAAAAATGTGATGAAATTTTACATGTACTATGAAATATACTGGCAAACTGACAATAGAATGCAACTTCCATAGCCAGGTGAATATTGTCCACTGAAAATAGCAAGTAGTAACATTTAACAAGTGGGGATTAAGAACAGACCCCTATTGACCTTGCTTAGCATTGCCCTAAAGATCCCAGCCAGGACAAAAAGATCAGGGGAAAAGACAGATGTAAGAATTGGAGAGTGGTGGGAATTTGAAGGCGTGGCTAAGCTGCCCCTTTGGGTACCCACAGCCCTTACTGAGTGCTTCTGAAGCTTGGCTTGGGCTTTTAATTCCGACTTCCTGCTTATGCTCAGCCAGCAGGTGATGCAAGTCCTGGGGTCCCTGCCACCTGCATGGGAGACCCTGATTCCAACCTGGTCAGGCATTGGCATTGCAAGCATTTGGGGAATGGCCTTGCAGGTAGAGGGTCAATCTTGCTCTCTCAAATAAAACTTAATTGCTTTTTTGGCCTGGCACAATAGTCTGGTGGCTACATCCCACTTTGCCAGAATCCAACATGGGTGCTTGTTTATGTCCTGGCTACTCCATTTTCCATCCAACTCCCTGCTTGTGGCTTGGGAAAGCAATACATCATGGCTCAAAGCCCTGGGACCCTGTGCCGTGTGGGAAACGCACAGAGGAAGTGCCTGGCTCCTGGCTTCGGATCAGCTGAGCTCCGGCCATTGCAGCCACTTAAGGAGTGAATCAGCAGACAGATTTTTCTTTATCTCCTCCTCTCTGTATATCTGCCTTTCTGATAAAATAAAGAAATCTTTAAAAATCAAGTCTTTGCTAAAGCTGGAGAGAAGAGAAAGCAGCAAAAATGACCATTGGCAGATGATAGCATCATCAATACAGAAAATAGATGAGAAATGAGAGAGACATGTAGCTAGCAGATGAGTGGTGGTTTCCTAGCATATGATCATGTTTGTGGATGAATAGGAAAAGGATGGTATAATTGTGTGTCTCCAGGAGACAATTTCTTTAGGGAACGCTGCGTTCTCAAAGTCCCCTCTAGTTGTCACAGCAGACAAGGCTTTCCTCTGAGCAATCCCTGCTTGAGGCTTACCATCTAATCAACACGCCAAGGCAACAGACCGCTGTGGTCAGGAGCTGCCCCTGCCCGTGTGAGTCTATGAAAGGCACTGAAGGATCTGCCCTCAAGAGGTGACAGCTGTCACAGGTACAATAATGTTGATCCTCTGGTTTGTCTGTGGAGGTCAGGGAGGGATAAGAATCATGAGTGTGTGGCAGTCTGGGTCCTGGGACTCTTCCTCTGACCCCATATCAGTGGCCAGTTCTGCCAAGCACCAGCTCCCTGCAGACAGGGAGTGGGAGAGAATATGGCCAGCTCAGGTGTGGGCCAGGAGATGTTCCTGGGGTTGCATGGGCCCTCACTGCCCTTCTGCCTGGGAGTAAGGCTAGCCCTTCAGGGACAGCACACATAGGCCTCATCTGGTCTTGGCTAGTATTTCTCCTTAGAGACACTCAAAGGCTGGTGTGCACAGTCCCTTCTAAATCATCCCTAGGCTGGCCTCCACTGTTCTTCTTTTTCTCTTGTTTCTGATCTGCTGCATTCTGGCTCTACACATTCTCTGGAGCATTGAAGGAGGCAGTGTTCAAATAAGAATTTGGTTTGGTTTGGCTCCCAACTCTGCTCTCTTCTCCAGTTCTTGCTGATGTGCAACCTGAAAGGTAGTTTGTGACACATACTTAGGTCCCTGCAACCCACATGGGAGACCTGAATTGAGCTCCCCGTTTCTGGCTTTGGTTGGACCCAGCCCTACCCACTGTGGACATCTGGAGAGGGAATCAGTAAAATGAGAACTTTCTTTCTAGGTCTGTCTTTTCTCTCTCTCGCCTTTTCTCCTTGCTTCTCAAATAACATCTTCACATTTTGTGGAGTTGGCACAGAGGTATTTCATGCTTATTCTTTGCCTCTGATGCCAGTATCCCTTATAGTCACAGGTTCAAGTCCCAGTTAATCCACTTCTGATCCGGTTTGCTGTTAGTGTGTCTGGGAAAACAGCAGAGATTGGTTCAAGTTCTTATACTCCTGAACCATTCTGGGAGACCTAGAAAAAGCTCCTACTCCCAGCTTTGTTCTGGCCCAGCTCTGGCTATTGCTGCCATTTGGGGAATGAACCAAAAAATGGAAGACGCTTCTCTGTCTCTCCTTGTTTCTCTTTGCATCTCTGACTTTCAAGTAAAATAAACCAATGTTTTAATAAATTTAAAATTGAAAGTTTACCTTTTTTTCATACAAAAGAGAATTTTAACCTCACCCCCCTCTAGCCAGCACACAGGCAAAACTGTTATCTGTTAGGAAGGAAAAAGCATTTTCTGTTTTGTGTTTTGTCTAGGTTTCCTTTCAGCCGTGGCCCCAGGAATATGTGTGAAATTTAATTACAGAGAAAACAATGAGATCTCAGTTTCATTTGATCCTCTCTGGCATTTCCACACTAGCTGTGCAAGCCAGCCCACTTGCTAGGCCATTGTCGGGCAGAAAGGCAATGGGAGCCCTGAGGGCACAGGCCCAGGACTGGCCCCTGTGCACCTCACTCCTGCACTGTCCGCACTGCCTGCCAAAGCCCCAAGACCTTGTCCTGTGAGGCTTTGGGATGCTTGGGAATATCCGAGAGTGAATGGAATTCCGCAGGCAATTAATTGCTGGTTTTGGGACCTAATGCACAGCTTCAGCCTCAGGGGCTGCAAATTGTGTCCAGCTCTCAAGAATGGCCTGTGGCCTGTGACACTACAGAGTCGGGGTGATGCCACTCCAGCTAAACAACCACTGGGAGCCATGTGGGCAGAATAAGCAGATCTTCTCTTAGCTTTCCTCTCCTCTTCCACTCCCAGGTAGGAATCAATGGTAGATTTGGGGATACCTGCCTCTCTCCACACCACAGTGTGTGTGCATGGTGTCCATTTAATGGGTCAGTGGCCAGAAGACCCATCTTTTCCGGGAATCCAAAGGCCACAAGGTAACAGCCAATGTCATATCTTGTCAGGCAGGCAGTCTTCCACACAGTAACACTTGCCTGTTGTGGAATGAGCCTATATCTTGAGTAGAAGCCAGCCAAAAGTAAAGGTGTCACTGTGGAAGGATGTCCACCATGTCAGAGGGTCCCTGCCCGGACCCCACCAGCACCTATAAGCAGCAGAAGGTGGGGATAGGGCAGAGATCAAGCCAGCCTCTGCACCCTTCACCTTTCCCCAACATGGAAGCAGGGGAAAGAGGAACCAGGAGCCCGCAAAGCAGAATGAGCAGCTATGCTCTGAGGCCTGGACGTGCCCAACTAGGCTGCTGGAAGCCCAGGCACACTCATTAGACCTCTCCTGGGCCCCAGATATGGACAAGAACACTGCTCTCCACGCTAGCAAGTCAACAGAGCCTGTGAGGCCATGCCAGCTGTCATCACACAGGTGGGCCCAGGACCCACGTTCAGTGGCAGCCTTCCCTGTCATTGGCGAAATGACAAAGCACCAGCCCCCCCATCCATAACTCACCCTCATGCCTGACATGTTAACCTACAAATGGCTTCAGTGGAGGGAACTACCTCTAGAAAGCTTTCTCAGCACTTTCCTTGTTTCTGTGGGAGAAGATTGCAGGGAGAAGTTAATAAGGCAAGGTAAAAAGAGGGGCGGGAGCATAAGAGGCCAAGGGAGAGACAGAAAATAAACATGGAGGAGCCTTGAATTGCCAACACCAAATTTCAAGTCACCCTGATATTTCCACCTTCTGTGTCAACTGTGACCACAGGGGTCAGACACAATTCTGGGAGGCTCCGTGAGGTCCACTGGACTTGAATTGCAACTGAGGTCCTTCTCTGGGTCAACTGCCTGTTGGCTCTCAGGCCAACTGGAGTTGTCAATTCCATCACTGCATGAGCCAATTCCATCATCTGTCTGTATGTTATCTATATATCCCTACCATTTATGTCTTCCTATCTGTCTTCTGTCATTTGTTAAAGTCTGTTATCTTTTTCTCCGCTATATCTATCTATCTATCTATCTATCTATCTATCTATCTATCCTATTGATTCAGTTTCTCTGTGGAACTTCAATTAATACCTCCCACTCAAATGCTGTACAGGGCCTATACTCAGTTCATCCCTGTCCATCCATGCTCCTGCTCAGCTGAGAGTGGAGAAGAGGGAAGCTGACATGACAGCTGAGGCTGACAGGAGAAGGGGTAGATAAAGAGGTTCTGGCAGCCCATCATCACATATATTGGTTCATTATTTGAGGGAGAGACTCCAATCCTTTCACCAGATTTTCAAAAGAATATTTTGTATGGCCTAAAAAAGAGTAAAAATCAGGAAGCCCCCGGGCTGGAGAATGGAAAGCTATGAGAAGAAAAGACTTTCATATATCAAGGAGATAAGAAGGAAGGAAGGCCAGAACAAAAATGGAAGAAATAGTTCTATAGGTGTATTAATGAAATTCTGTTTTCATTTCTCTATTTCTGTTGGGTAACATATTTATTTGAAAGGAGGAGAGCACAAAAATGGGTATTATGCTCTTGATTTAAAAACTCAATTCCGGACCAATATCATAACTACATTTTGAAAAGACCTTTGAGGGCCTCTTTGAGCACTCCATCCATCTGTCATCTGCACGCATCACCAAGGCATAGCCCACACTTTCCTAAAACTGGACCATTGGCTTAGATTGAAGCACTCAGCAAGGAGGAAAATGTTTTTGCTTCCCCCTTCTCACGCCCTCCCCCAAGTTGCAAAACCAAACTCCCCTACTTTTCTAGCTGCATACTTTGCAGGCTTTTAGTTATTCCTGCAGCATTTGGTTGATAACGCAATACCCATAAAAATGAGATTTATCTGTCCTTCTATAGTGTGTCTGTTCTACAAAGCTATTACATACATAGTTTCATTTATAAAGCAATCAACAAGATGGTTATTTAATTAAAGTCTCCAGAAGGAAAACAGAACAGAGTTTTTTGAGTTTCAAATGTATACCATTACAGAATGCCTTCTAAAACCAGAAGCATGTATTCCATGCTGTGTGTGTCTCTTGATTAACATGTCTGAACAAAGGAAAACAGAATCCTGTTGGGGCCGGCCTGAGGAATGCGTGTTCTTCAACATTTTCACCAGCTTGCACCGGCCAAGAAGATAGAATGTAGCATGGGAAATTTGACTGCTGCTATGCACAATCATAGCAATGACAGGAATGATAACAATGATATAAAAACAATTCAACCTAATCAAAGACACAATTGGCTAGCTCTGTACTAAGTGCTTGCATAACTGCTGGTTCTCATTCCCTTGTCCGATTAAGCTTTCCCATCAACCCCTCTATGGCTCTTCTCTATTACAATGAAAGATATGGTGATAAGAAATGCTACTGCATAGCTGTGGCTAAGAGCTTCAGGTCAATCACTTAGCCTCACAAACCAGGATGGAACAGAGGAGGAGCAACTAACCCATCCAGCCTGATGATGGCCATGTGAGTCTGAGGAGGAAGGTAAGGAGAGTGAAACCCAAAGTTTGGCAGGAGAGCGTTTTATAGAAGTACTGGGTGGCTAAGATGTAGCTATCCAGCCTTGCCCCTGTGTTTGGTTGTCATCTTGGATTGGACGATTTGGTAGCCAAGAGTTATTGCAGAGAATTTAATGCAATCTGTTGTTTGTGGTCACTGGAAATAGTAATAATACTGTAGTAAGACATGCGGCTGCCTCTAAGTGAACACTTTCAAGAGCAGGGGTTTACTTCATACAGTGGCACACAATGCTGTGTCCAGCACAGCTACCATAGATCACAGGCAGGAAGTGAGCTGTGGGCACTTCCTGGTGGGCAATGGGACACAACAACACATGTGTTCATCCTGAGGACAGCCACAGTCAAGTTTGCTACTCATTTAGCAGGAAGTTAGTCTGTACTGACAGATTCCAGGTTTGCCACTGAAAAGACACATTTATTTACTGAACTCTCTTGACATAGCTGCTCCATGTATCTCAAAGCCCGATGTTGTCAGGGCAACACAGGGTCTCCTGCATCAGCACCGTCCCATGCACAATGTGCATTGGTTACCTCCAGCCCTGGCCCAGCAGTGACCAGGGCATACTCATATGAGGAAGCCAGAGCACTTTTCTTGTGGGTTCTGACCATCAAGGATTCCTGCTATTCAATGAAATTGCCATTTTTCTTTTCAACACAGAGACCACCAGTGACAGGAGTGTAGAACATGCTGCCCAGCCAGTTTCCCACAAACCAAACCTATTGCAAACAGATCAGTCAAGGCGTGAGCCAGACAACGAATCCATCCATAAAATTTATTTTATTTCATTTATTTATGGGAAAGGCAGATGCACAGAGAGAAGGAGACACACAGAGAAAGATCTTCCATCTGCTCGTTCCCTTCCGAAGTGGCCTCAACGACTGGCAATGATCTAATCCAAAGCCAATCTGATTTGAAGCCAGGAACCGGGAGCTTCTTTGGGGTCTCCCGTGCAGGTGCAGGGTCCCAAGGCTTTGGGCCATCCTTGACTGCTTTCCCAGGCCACAAGTAGTGAGCTGGATGGGAAGTGGAGCTGCCAGGACATGAACCAGAGCCCATATGGGATGCTGGTGGATACAAGGAAAGGATTTAGTTACTAGGGTATCGTGCTGGATCCGAATCCGTCTACTTTTGCCAAATAGCTTGTGGAATCATTTTTGGATAAAATATTGTGTATTAGAATATGTTTGTGTTTCTCTTTGTACAATGCAAGTGATCTAGCACTCCATTACTTGGCAAAGTTAAATCAGGAATGAGAACAAGTGTCTCAAAAGCATCTACTAGTCTTATTGCAGCATGACAAGCATCTACTAGTCTATTGCAGCATGACTCTGCCAAGTGAAAGCAAGGAACATTTAAGAGGGATAGGAGCCTGATGGTGAAAGCAGCAATTGTTACTTAGTTGGTAATGGTAGCTAACAACTTGGGTCTGTCTTTGGGTCAGGTAGCAGCTTAGGTGCTTCGTAGGAACTCATTCTTACGAAATGTAGGTACTGTTACCATCCCATTTGACAGATGAGAAATGCTAAAAACCATCTATGTGTTCCTAAAACTAAGACAGTGGTAGATGAGGGACTAGATGCTGCCTCTGAGAACATTCCATCCCGGAGGCCACTGGCACCTTCCTGACTAGGATGTGATGCTGTGAACTGAATTAGAACAAGATAGGGAGCTCTTCCTGGCACAAGGAGAAGTCACAGGGCCCTGAACCTCTTGCCGCAAGTGTTCCACCAGCAGAGTTTAGAAAAAGACAGAAAGATATTGGGAACTACATGTTGGAACCCAACTGACATACTTTGAACTGTGGCTCTGCTGCTAACTATATGACTTTGTTCATTAGTCCAAGCTGATAAAAAAAAATACTCACAATTCGTTGTGGCATTGCTACAGAGTCCTTGAAAAAAAAGTTGTCACAGAATAATGGAGAAAATGCACCAAATGTAGAATAAAATGAGGAAAATGGAAAAAGAAGCCATTTTCCAGGGTAAGGTTGTTGGGAAATGGCCCTGACATCCTGGAATTAAAATAATTTCCGTGAAAACTATTTAGCATTCATAATTTCTTAAAAAGGGACTAGAAAATATTTCACACTAATGCCATCATTGCGACAACTTTTCTAGCACCATACTACAAGTAGGGTGTGGGAAGAAACCTGACTTGGGCTTCCACAATTTCAGTTTTGCTTTTAACGAAGCCACATGTTTCGCCATGGTTTTGGTGGGTGTCACCTAAGGCCTGTAAACTGCTTTCACCCTGTGAGGAGACAGCCAGGGGCAGGGACAGCCCTTGACTCTCTATTCCACCCAGACATGGGTGTCCACATTTTTTTTTCATTTCTATGACTCCCCAGGTAGCTGTCCACACTGGATCAAAGACTTTAACTTCCCCAAAGATAAAGTGAGGTATATCGGCATGTTCCTTCTCAACAAAGCTCAAGGAGTGTAACCTTGTTGCCAACAACTTTCTCCATGGACTCATGAAATGACATATGTAGCAGCCAAGGGCAAAAATTGAATTACTTTCACCTGCTTCCAACCAAATCTGGAGGTGGCTTCCCTCCTCATATATCCTTGAGTGTTTGTCCCCGAGGAGTCTAAGATTATATTCCCCAAAATAGTAACCTCATGCTATTTTATAATATCCCAGCTGCCACAGCCCAGGAGATGATGTTATGTAGCTCCTGTCAGGAAGCAGCATGAATGGACAGTAGTGAAATACATCAGGCCTGCAGAATCATAAGCAAATCGTTGGTACAGTAATCAGGTCCAACCACCCAGATCATCAAAGGACATCCGTATACCACAGTGGGCGATATTCAAGGTGTTATGAAGAGGCTATCCCACATGGGTTGATCCAAGACTCCGAAACTGAGAGGATGAAGTGATCCAAGCAAGCTAGATGGTGACTTTGAGTCATTTTTGATTTTGAAAATTGTTTATTTTTATTAACAAGACAAACCTATAGAGAGAAGGAGACAAAGAAAAAGATCTTCTATCCAATGGTTCACTCCTCAGGTGGCCACAATAGCCAGAGCTGAGCTGGTCCAAAGCCAGGAGCTAAGAGCTTCTTCCAGGTCTTCCAGGTCTTCCATGTGGGTACAGGGTCCCAAGGCTTTGGGCCATCCTTGACTGCTTTCCCAGGCCAAAAGCAGGGAGCTGGATGGGAAGTGGAACTGCTGGGACAGGAACTGGCTCCCATATGGGATTCCAGCACAGGTAAGGTGACAGTTTAGCCATTGAGTCATCACACCAGATCTGGTGACTTTGATCTTGAGTGTGTAGGTGGGGAGCCTAGCAAGGGCAATGTCAAGGTTCCCATATCAGAAGACTGTGGGTAGAAAGTTAGATGCTCCATGCCCGAGACTAGAGATAAACCCAGTGTTTGAATAGGCCCAGATTCACAAGAAACTAGCAGAAATGTTGATCTTCAAATACGCTGTCCTCATCCATCTACCCATCCAGCCATCCACCTATCAGGTCACCCACTCCCTATGCATCCATCCATTTATCCATTCATACATTTTCCATATGTTCACTCACCAATGCACCATTTATCCATCCATCAATCCACTCAACAGTCCATATATCCATCCATCCATCCATCCATCCATCCATCCATCCATCCATCCCATTCTTTATCATTCATCATAACACTAGGCATGAAAGAAAAAAAGTTTAAAAATACTATCAACTCCTTTGCTTGGAGTTTGAATGGAAAACAATGCTGAGTGAATTGTTGCTCATATCTCTCCTAAGGATTTCCTGTGTCTCGTCTCCCAATGGAAGCAATAAGGGCCTGTCAGTCCAGCTGCTGTCCTTTGCATGCGTGTACTTAAATAGGTGTGTGGAAAGGGAAATTAAAAGATAACTATTTTGATGCAAAAATATTGAAATCCATGTATAGTTTTTTCATGATGCATATTTTTCATGAGGCTTTTTGAAGACCCCTCTGGTAATGACCCAGAGGAAGGCTGAGAAGGCAAGCTGGGCTACAGTCAAACCTCTGCAGCTCTTCTGGTGGAGAGCAAGATCTGCTTGATGAATGTCTCTACATTTCCTGTCCATTAAATGAAATAAAAATTTTAAAGGCGAAATCAGAAGAGTACTGGAATCCTGACATGCAGTGTATTCATTTACTTGCTGAGGGGAAAAATACCAGAAACTCAGCAGCTTAAACCAGCAGGCATTCATTATCTCACAGTTTCTGTGGGTCATGCGGTGAACTTGTTCTGCAAAATTCATGAGGTGAATGATGGTGTTTGCTACTTACCACCTCTCAGAGAGCTGGGCAAGATATCAGTGTGACATCTGATAGATCTGGGAGCCCAGCCGAGAGAAGGGCTTTCCAGATGAAGGAACCAAGACATAATGGGGGAATTCCAGCCCCTTTTCACTACACAGTTACCAAAGTTAAAGTTAGGTTTGAAGACCACAGCCAGTTTCAGCCAACCTGGGGCACACTGGTCTCAAAATGGAACAGTCTTTTTTTTTTTTTTTTTTTTTTTTGGTCCAACCCACTAGAGTTGATGCAAACATCATCCTGTATTAGCTGACTCTCCCACCAAAATAGCTCAGGCTTCCCTTTAGTGCATAAGTCATCATAATTATTGCAGCAGAAGGAATTATTCAACATTACACTGTGCCACTACGTGCCCATGATGTCAGCAGTATCTTCATTAAAAGGTCTTTTTTTCCCTGAATTAACACAACTACCTGGGAACCCCTGATGATGTCTTATGACATAGTCATTCTGCTCTCGTTCTCTGTGTCCAAACACAGCTGGAGAGGGTCTTTCCCTCTGTGTGCTGATGAGCAGATGGAGGCTGAGGCCCCTCTGCAGGAACTGCTATGTCCTCAGCTCGGTGACAGGACAGCGTTTTTGTAAAAATGCTCTATGTGTTTTTTGGGAACAGTCCATCAGCTTCTCCTTACCTGAATGGGTCAAAACCAGAAAGAATCATCATGGTCTTCCGGTTCATACCATAGGGAAACATTGTTTATGAAAGAGAATCTCCAGGATGTGGTACTGGATCATCCCTGACCACAAAGAGTAGTCCGTGGTTCCTTGTGGCATGTAGTGCTTGTCAACCAGGTAGTGCCAGGAATGACAAGTTCACTGATAGATTCTTGAGAGCACCAATAATCACGCATATGACAATCTTGGATCAAGCAGGCCTCTGATGTGTTGCAGATGACAAGTAGGTGTTGAAACTTGCCCAAGTCAAATGAAGACTCTATGATGGACTATGTCAATCAGTGGAGTCTTCAACGACCTCACCGAGCTGGTAGTGGCGAAAATGGCAGCGATTCATAACTGATGATCTATTAAAACCACTTGAGCAAGAATCTCAGAGCATGCCCCACATCCAGGACCTGGGGTGGGTGGGAAACTGGGTGGGGCTTCACCCCAATATCCTGCTTTACCTCAGATACAAGAAGGAAACAATATAGACATAATAGTCTTACCCACCTCCCTATAGCCCCTGAACCTTTTTACCCTAAATAACTATTGTCAACAATATAATAAAAAAAAAAAGAAGAAAAAAAAAAAGAAAAAAGAAACTTGCCCAAGTCTTGGAGACATAATGCAACAAGTCTGAGAAATAACAACAATGAATTTTCCTGCCACACTGCTAGGGCATGTGTGCACTTATGCACACACACACACACACCATTGCTTCTGCAACATGCTAAGTGGTGTTCTGGATTGCCTAGGAATAGGGGCCCCTCTTGCTCAGGACAGAGTTGGTCCTGGGCAGCTCTTTATGTGTCTGCATCACAGATCCCTGCCTTACTCCCTGAAAGGTAGAATGCTTAAATTCTGTGTGCCCACGGGGGTTTGGAAAACTCCAATGTATAAGAATCACCCACCAAAGGCAGAAGGTGTCATGAAACAAAAGAGAATAAATCCAAGAAAACAGCAATGCTAACCATCTCTAGAGGGCTTAGCAGAATCATGGTCTCAGGCAGCTGTGAGATACAGATTTCTCTACCAAAGTCTACAGATAGATGATCCCTGGGTAACCAAAGTGAACCTAAACTTTAGCAGTTGAGATGTTAGATAAGAAACATTCTGAGGTCCAGCCTGGCTGGAATAAGACCAGCTGGTTTTCTGTAGAGCTTTATTTCTTTCATAAGCCTTGGGATGACTACTGGGGGTCACATGAAGGGAAGAATAGTAGTCACATTCAAAATGGCTATGATCATGTCAAACTGAATTACTACAATAAGGAGAATAATTGAGTGGGTTTATTTACAAGAACATGGTATTCAAAGTGCATGTTGCACATTGTTTTTGGGTACCTTACACAATCTTTCACAGCTTTCACGAAAGGCATTATCCAGGGACCAACTTCCCTTCAGAGGCTTGGTGGGCTTTTGCACCCCAAGGTGAGGTGGTCACCTCCTGCATTCTGTGAGAAAGATTAGTCTCTTGTCTTATCAAAACAGACCCTCAGCATCTCCCCAGCCTTCCATCTGCTGCTGGCAACCACTGTTGGCAACTCTCTGCTTCTGTAAGCTTTAATTTTTAAGTTTCCCTTAAGAACTATTTTCTGGAGCTATGATATTTTTCTTTAAAAGAACTATTCATTAACTCCAGCCCCAAAGGCTCATAGCTGAGCACCAAGTCTTGGAGACTGAGCAAAAAACCCTAACAGGAAATTTAGGACAGTAGGGGACCCATTGAATGAAAAAGCCCATGCTTTTTTATATCCATTAATTCACTGAGTATTTGATTTTGTTGGGTTTTTTCCTTATTTTTATGTGAATATCCCATTTTTAAAGATTCATTTTTATTAGAAAGGCAGAGTTACAGAGAAAGAAGGAGAGACAGAGATAAATCAATCTTCTATCCCCTGGTTCACTTCCCAAATAACCTCATTGACAGGAGCTGAGCTGATCTGAAGCCAGGAGCTAAGGACTTCTTGCAGGTCTCCCAGGTGGGTGCAGGATCCCAAGAATCTGAGTCATCTCCCACTGCTTTCTTAGGCTGTTTGCAGAAATCTGGATCAGAACAGCAACCAGTGTCCCTATGGGATGCCAGCACCAAAAGACAGAGGGTTAGCCTGCAATGTTATGGTGTTACTCCTCTTTTTTGTCTTTCTTTGTGTTTGGCAAGAGAAACATGAAATAGAAGAGACGACTACCGCCTGCACGCTAGCTGGCTATCCAGGTAAATGTTCTTTGCAATATGTTGCACCAGTCAACTGTGGATTTCTGAAGCCTTTCCAGAGATCCTCCAAAAAGAACTCTATTCTAGTTGAGAGACATTTTGACAACTAAGAGATAGCAAACCTCTACTTTCCTTAAGCTTTCCTGCTGCATACAGAATAGTCTTTCAAAACAAGATTGAAAGCATGCATGTTGGTTTTTATAGAGACACTGGAAACCTGAAGTTTGGAATCATGTGTCATTCCCAGTGGACTCTCTCTGCATGGCAGTCTGTTCTAGGCTACTCTCCTTCACTTGTAGATGTCACTGACCCCATCCCTTCACAGAACCTTCCCTTTGAAGGTGTCTGCCCTAGCTTAGGGCTTAAGGCCAACCACAATGCTTTCATTTAGCCTTATAACGATGTTTCTCTCTCATGACCTTTCCAAATTAGATTGCATTCTTGGGTACTTCAACATATGAACGAAGGGAAGCGGCACACACAACTTACTCTTTCCCTGTTGCAATGCAGTTTTGTCAGCAGGCCAACAGAGCCCATCCCCTAGGCCTGGTTGTAATTTTTCTGTAACAAATTTACCAACTCATGATGCTATATTTATTAGAATATATATACATACATATATTTCCTATCTGGCTAGAAGAGAGATAATTCTAGTGCCTACTCCCCACTAACTAAGAAGACTGTTTCCTGTGGTTTAACAGAGCACTTTTAAAGTATCAAGCAGGATGACAGGCCCAGGATTTGATGGACATAATCTCCCTGTGCATATCCTCTTGAACTTCCTCCAGTGTCTCCTATGTCTATTTTGCCTCCGATTTTTTTCCATCTACACTGACCCATACAGTCAACATCAACTCTGGTCTGCATTATGGAGCAATAGCCCCTTAGCTTATGATCCTGATTTGCTTCCTCTGGTCCACTCTTCACAGAGCAGCTGTAATGACCTTAGTGCACTGTAAATGCACAAAGTGAAATGGAGGTGAACCAGGGCATCCTCACTTCTTCATCTATGACCCTCCCACAACTCCCATCAGCCTAGCATGCAACTGGCATTCCTCCCATGGCCGTAAGTCTGCCCTGGAGTTGCCCTGTCTTCTTTCTCAATCTCCCACTAGATCAAAGCTCTTGAGCAGGAGGCAGAGCTAGAGCCTTGATCGTGCCATCCAGCCAGCTAAACTGTTCGCAGCCTCATCGCTTGCCTTGATCCATCTTTGACCATTCATTCATTCCATCTTTGTGCTTTTCATAGCATTAGATTTTTCTTGTTCTACCGGAAACAGTCCATCCTTCAAATTATTCTCCTCTAACAGCACAGCTGTTGTCTTCCTGGCCATCACTACCACATGAAATGTTAGCAGCCCTCAGAATCCGCCTGACATTAACACCACAGGGGCCTCCAATGATGACAAACCTCTGGGTAAACAGATCCCTTCTATTAAATGGCATATTTTTTACAATTAATTTTTAATGTTCTTTACATAGTTGAGAAGGATAGATGCTTATTTGGGCCACTAATTGAGGTATGGAGGAAGGAGGGTGGGACAAATAGTTCCATTTTTTTTCTTTTTATCCTGTATATCTGTGGGTGGGAGGAGAAAAGGGGGGAGGGGGCGGCACTTCTTGTTGTCAAACTACATCAGCATCCAGGGATTGGAGAGTCATTTGATGACGCCTTTAGAGGTCCCAATGTGGGGAACAGTGTTCGTAGGGTGTTACTTGAGTGGTTTTAATAGTTCTGAGACATTGTTGGTTTTGCTGAGAAATATCTTTCCAAGGTCTACTGGTTGAAAAAGTCCACCTTATTGCATCTACACACCCAGACACTTGCCGCCAAAGCTTGGCCAGGGGTGTTGTCCAACCTATCCTGCTTTCCATCCTCTGATGAGGCACTCAACTTCCTCTGCTGGCCTAGATGATCTGACTGCATGTCTCCTGTGTATATCTGGGCATGCTATCCACTGCACAGGCATCAACAATTGAAGTGGCCTAGTCTCAATATGTGCATTCCATGATCGGACCACATTTCCCCAGTGATGTACATGGGAAGACCCCCAAGAAACCTCACCTGGGGTGATCCCAGACCTGACCCTTGTGTGGACCAGCTAGTGTGGGGTTTGGTTGAGTCTGTCACCCGCATCAGCCTAGGCACATTCTGATGAATGCAGTTGCCTGTTCAATTCTGCGCCCAGTCCCATCTCCCTTGCAAGCCAATCAGTGCTGTGGCATAGCACAAACACACACACCACAAACCCAGCCATTACACATACAAGTGGAATTACAACCTAATTGGGGTCAACTTCACTAATTCCCACTAGACCCACCACCAGTCTTGGTTCCTGCGTATGTTGGCATGTGCTACAGTCTAATCCAGCCTGTCCTGCAGACCATCCAACTCTCATACACACCCATAGGTGCTGCAGCTTAGCTCAGTCTGACCCACCCCCAGCCCACATGTATGCCAATAGGTGCTTTTGTCTTGTCCAGCCCTGGTTCTCATGCTTACCAGCAGGAGATGCAGCTCAGCAGAAGAATGCCCACAGTTTCTCTACTAGATCCAGCCCAAACCTGGAGCTTGCTCTTGCCAGGGCGTACTGCAATCCAACCTGACATGACTTGCACCCTGTCCTGGCACTTGACAGCAGATGCTGCAGCAAAGCCCAGCTGGTCCACACTTACTCTGGCTCTTGCATCTGCTAGCAGGCCTAGCCTAGCCTGGTCCTCTCTTAAACCCAGCTCACATGAAATCTAATGGATGCTGCATCCCTGCCCAGCCTGGTCTGCCCCCAAGTCCCAGCTCTCATATTCACCAGTGGGAGTTGTGGTCTAGCAGGGGAATCCCTGAAGTTCCCCTACCAGACTGCCCCCAGCCCCAAGTTTGCATTTGCCAGTTAGTGCTGTGCCCCAGTCTGGCACGGTCTGCTTTGGTGACTGCTGGTAGGTGCTGCAGCTTGGCTCCAGCTGGCCTGCTCCCAGTTCTAGTTTATGCTGGCAGGTGCTACAGCCTAGCCCAGCCTAGCCAGCTCCCAGTCCTGGTCCTTTTGTGAACTGGTGGGTATTGCAGGTCAACCTGGCCCAGCCTGCACCCCGTCCTGGCTCTTGCACTGCCAGTGGGTGCTCCATGATGGTCCAGCCCAACCATCCCCCAGACCCAGCCCACATGTATGCCAATGGGTACTGTAGCCTGACCAGGCCTGGGCTGCCCCCAATCTTGCTTTGGCTGCCCCCAACCTCAGCTGTCTCATTTACCAGTGGGAGCTGTAGCCTAATAGGGGAGTTCCCCCAACTTCCCCTATCAGAAGTGGCATAATATTTGCAAAGAATCTGCCACATTTGATGACAGACTTTGTTATCTCTAAGTTAGCTTTAATAACTAGTATCATGTAAATGCTATGCAAATAGATGCTGGACGGCTTTGTTTAAGGCATGATGGGAGAAAAAAAAGTGTGTCAGTATGTGTTCAGTGCAGATGCAGCATATTACCCAAAATATTTTCAGCTTGTGCTTGATTGAAGCTATAGAGGCAGAAGTCATGGGTGTGGAAGCCAGAGGATATTTATTTCCCAGTTATCTTTATTGCTAATACTAGCATGTGGGGTTCTAACAATATTCCCCACACCAAGTGTTTTCAAAACAGATGAAAGACCTATATGCTGATTTTTATACCAAGTGTGAAAAATGTTACGCAGACTCATGCAAATCATAACTTACATTTTCATGGATTAAATAAAATTCCTTTCCTTTCTGTTTCTCCAGTTTCTCGCCAGCATTTCTCCTCTTATCTCTAAAGGGTAAGACTTCACTGACTTACTCATGTTTGACTGAATTTGTGTATCCTTGTGTATCATGCCTTCACTCTCCTGTAATTCTTTCTACTTCTGCAAAAGGGAATTTTCTCACCTCATCTCCCATTGGAGAATGTTCTGCTGGTGGAAAAGTTTACTCTAAGTCTTACCGTTAAGATTCTGTAACAAGAAATGATTTATCCCACAGCAATCAGCTCTTTCAAACATTGCTGCCTCTGCTTCTTTGAAAAGTGCCAGCCATTTACTTAATCATGACTTCTGCTGTAAGTTCACTGTAACAATGACTAATACATTTCTGTGTTGCAAGAAGTATATGTGAGTCAAAGAAAGACTGATCATTGTTTCACAGTTTGCTCTTTGGTCTCTTCAGTCTTTCTGCTTGACACTGATATGTGTGCCTAGAGGTTGAAGAACAACTACCATATCGCAACAAGCCTCAGAGCCTGCCTAGAGGATCAGGCAAAGGCTCGGGTTTTCTGTTGATTGACCAACGCAGTGTAGGAAAATAGATCTCTCACCTGTCATGGAATATACAGGAAATAACTCTTCTCCCGGCTGACAGGTTAGACGTGCTCATTCCTCCATTTGACAAATACGAGAGTACTTCAAAACATCTCTGGAGAAACCGCAATGAAAACCTACTTTGTTTTGGTGCAAAAAAATGTTGGAATCTATACTTAGTTTTGTTTCCCTAGTATGTATGGATGTTTTGAAATGCCTTTGTATTTTGAAGTACTTGCTATGGGTCAGACATTGTTTCTGTGCCCTTACCTTTAACTACACGGTGTGTGAGGTTACAATGAACAACTTTTTAATGTGTCCACTTATATTAGTTTTTTCTTTACCATCCTGAGTGTGACACACCAAGGAAAACTTGCTGGTCTTTTCTCTCTTTTCCTTTGGTTATTGACTCCCAAGTTTTAATTAGACATAGGATTCCCTTAAATGAAGATTACAATTGTCAATGTCCACTGTGTTTTAATATGCTTCAGGAAAGGAGAAGTGGGAGGAAGGTCACAGTGACTTCCAGGAAGAAGAGTGCCCTGACTCTTCCTTTTTTTTTTCTCTGAATGAAATGCAGATATGGCAGCTAGAAGTTGAGCCATCATGGTGACCATGAAGTGGAATGTGCAGGAGATGAGAGAAAAACAAGAAATTTGAACACATATTTGGATGCTGAAAGTCAGATGCTGCTGTGGTAGCTGAGTTAGGAGGGGAAAGAAATTTCCAATCTGCAGTGCCTGTAGAGAGTGATATCAATGGAAAGAGTGTCATCTGTCCCTGAAATGCCCAGGAGTTAGAAGCAGCACTTGGGCTGGTGGGCTGACGTGAGTCTGTATATAAAAGTCACACTCATCAGACAGCTTCACTCTCCACACAGAAGCATGGTGCTCCTTCCATTACTGCCTCCAGGGATGACACAGGAGTGTTAAGCTCTGCAGAGGCAAACACAAGTGCTGCATGTGAGGAAATCAATTAACTGCAGATAGGGCAGAAGATGCTACAATTGAGGAAATGTTTTTATGAACAGCAATTTGACTTGAGACCTCTTTTTCGCCCATTTTCTCCCCTGGAACACCCTTTCGGGGGGCATGTCAGACTAGAAAGCAAGATCCAACTGTAGGTTTCTAAAAGACACCTTTTAGATTCACAGAAAAAAAGAGATTGAAAAAAGGACTTAAAAAAGGATGATGGTGGGGGAGTCTCAGGACAGGGCATCACATTCCGGGATCCCAGATGCCAACCACCGCGTGCATGTGGTGAGCTGTCCCCGGGCCTGCCTGGGCTCCGGGGGCTGCTGCCTTCGGGGTAAGTACACTGACTGGGGGGAGAAGTCCCCCAGTGACTGGGCAGGCCAGGGCCCACCCACCGCCCTCATTGAGCGGTGGATGGGATTGGGGAGGGGTGCAACCTTGGGCCTGGGGGTTTAAACTTTCTGCAGCCTGCTGGCTGCGGGCGGGTCTCAGGATGTGGCATGTCATGCCATTTGGCGCCAGGCTCTGCCTTCTGGCCGCCTGGCCAGGGAGCTCTGGGGTTTTGCTTCGGGAACCATATGCGGGGGTAGATTCTGTGGGAAATGTGTGGGCCAAAACCTACGGAAATTCTAGCCACTCTGGTTAGCTCAAGAGTTGGGGTGGTGATGGTCTAAGCTAGGTGTGACCAAGGACCCTGCCATCAATCACAGGTAAAGGAACCCGCAACAGTCTGCACTGGTCAAGGCAGCAGCACCCGAATGTGCATCCTGAATAGGCTGGGGGTGGGCCGGGCTGCAACATTCACCAGCTCATACAAGGCCAATAGGAAGGCCAGACTGTGCAAGGCAATGGCCTAAAACCCAATGGCATGTATGAGAACTGGATCTGGGAGTGGATCAAGTGGAGGAATTTGGGAAACTCCCCTGGCAGGTCATAGCTCCCACTGGTGAACACATGGTCCAGACCTGGGAGTCAGACAAGCTGGGCAAAGTAGCTCCATTGGCTGGCTAATGTGTGAGTTGGTAATGGAACTGGATGTACAGGGCAGGACTGAGCAAACCTTAGCCTACAAGCAAAACTAGAAACCAGGATGGAGCACAGGTCATGCTGAGCTAGGCTCTTGCACCTACTGGTCTGCATGAGTCAGGGATGCTAAGCCACAGTGTCTAAGGCAGAGGCCAGAACAGGTGAGGGGCTGAGCCAAGCTGAGTCAGAGCAACCACTGTCATGCACATGATCTATGGCTGGGCATAGGCCCAGTTGGGGAGCTAAGGAGGACAACCTAGCTGGGTTGAGGTTCCCACCAAGGGGCACATGGGCTGGAATGGGGGCTGCGTTCTGATCAGGAAACGGTTGTAGTCTCCCTTGGCACAAATATGGACTGGGACTGGACATACCAAAGACTGGACATACCATCTTGTGCTCTGAAGGACCAGGGTAGATAATGGGCCGGACTAGGCAAGGTCTCAGCCCCTACTGAGCCATGTGTGAGCCGTATGTGGGTATGGATGAGCCGTGGCTGGGCTGAAACATCCAACAGTAAGAACCAGATTGGGTTGAAGGCCAGTCAGGAAAGGCCACTGTTCCTGCTAGGACAGGAGGTGAACTGAGTCGCTGGCTCATGGACCCCTTGGTATGCGCGAAATCTGGCATTGGGAGAGGTTCTGATGGAGGAGCCTGGGCAACTGCTCTGGCAGGACACAGACCCTGCAGGTAAGCACAGGAGGCATGATAGGAAACAGCCCAGAATAAGAGGTCATGGAAAGTTTCCCACTGGCATACATTTGGCATGGGTCGGGGGCAGACCAGGCTGAATCAGTTCATGTCATCCACTGGCAAATCCGAGCACCAGAACAGAGTGTGGGTCAAGCCAGGTTCGGTCATGACAAAAACCAGTGCACAATACGGAATGCCAAGGTAAGTTTCCCTGTACTGGATGTGGCTGCAGCGCCCATCCAGCACGTGTGAGAACCAGGAAGGGAGGGGGCAGAGCTGGCAGGGGGTACTCCCTTGATGGACATCCACTCCCACTGGAGAGCGTGAGCTGGGATGGGGGCAGACCAGACTAAGCAGGGTTACAACACCTGTGGGCCTCATATGCGCTTGATCAGGGAAAAGCCAGGCTGGGCGGATTACTGGTGCAAACAAAATTAGAGTGGGTGAGGGTTGTTTGGGCTTAGTCGCAGCATCAGCTGGCAGAAGCTGGCACTGGGGACTAATTCTGTCAAGTCAAACCACAGAACCACCTGGAGAGTGCATAATCCGGTAGTGAGAGGGACCTGGGAGGGAAATAGTGGGATCCTCCCTCTTGGGTTACCACTACTACAGGAGGGCAGAAAAACTAGGACAGGGACTGGGGTGACTAGACAGAGAGGCACCCAACAAAATCCGTGAGGGCTGGATAGTTGAGCTGGCTAGATGGAACTAAGCTTCAATATCCATCAACATGTACGAGAGCCAAATGGGATGTGGAACAGACTGTAATAGTCTGCTGCTACACATACTGGCAAACCAGGACAGGGGCGGGCCTGGTGGGGGTTATTGTGGATCGCTCTGACTAGGCTGCAGCTCCCACTGGTTTATGTGAGGGCCGAGTATGTACTGGGGAGAACCAGGCTGGACTGCAACACCCATGGGTTCCAGTGGAAGTTGGGGCTGAAAGCAGAACCAACCCAGCAATTGCAATCACCAGCTAGCTGATCGGGGCAATGGACTATGCCAGGCCCTGTGCTTGCTAGCACATACAAGAATCTGATCTGGGAACACGTCAGACAAAGTTTCTTTGGAGATCTCTCCAATTGAAATGCCGGACTCAGAATCCTAACCAAGAAAAGGCAGAAGACAGAACAAGTCAAACAACCACCTCAGCTATATGTTGGCAGCAAAATACTGGGCAAATGGAGACTCTATGATGGACTATGTCAATCAGTGGATTCTTCACCGACCTCATCATGCTTGGAGTGGCGAGATTGTCAGTGATTCATAACTGGTGAACCATCAAAACCACTTGAGCAAGAATCTCAGAGCATGCCCCACATCCAACACCTGGGTTGGGTGGGAAACTGGGTGGGGCTTCTCCCTCAGTATCCCCCTTTACCTCAGATACATGAAGGAAACAATATGGAAATAATAGTCTTACCCACTTTGCTATAGCCCTTGAACCTTTTTACCCTAATTAACTGTGTAAAGATTGTCAATAATATAATAAAAAATGAAAAAAGCAGTTGATCTAACTCAAAAATTCAAAAAAAAGGATGATGGGATACATACATATATACATATATATACATATATATGGTATAGAGTGTAGCCAGAGAAATTAGATTAATTGCATTAGTACAAGAAAAAATAGGTTTTGCCTTAAGAAATATCAGAAGAAAAGAGGGATATTTTATAAATATAAAGAGTAAGCACAGCAGAAACTACAGATGTAAGTGCACAGGGCTCAACTACATGAGGCAGGTACTGGAAGAAGAACGAAGCAATGTAATACTGATGGCTGAAGACTGTAATAATATTCCCACAATGACAGATGATAAACTATTTAGAAACTGTATAGAATATATACAATGAATGAGACTGTTGACCAACTTGACCCAATGGACATGCGCGGAACACACTTCTGTCGACAAAAGCATCATTTCCAAAACTACAAGAAACATTCTGAAGGACAGACTGCTTTTCCAGCTATAAAAGAAGCTGTCTTAATTTGTCGTGTCTGTTTAGCCGATTGCTACAAACGCAGTAGGCTAAAACAATAGGAGTTCATTACCTTACATTCTGGACTCTGAACATCTGAAACCATTTATTAGATTGGCAGCAGGAAGTTAAGGCGGAACGCACTCCTTCCCGCAGCTGTAGGGGGACATGTATCCCGTGCAGCTTCCAGCTGTTGGTGATTGAGGTGAAGGCCGAACCCCTTCCTTCTCAGCCTCCTTCCTCACTTCACCTTTTTCTCACTCTACTATGCTCATCTAAGGACTGGCTGCATGGCCCAGGATAATCTCAAGACCCTTCATGTAATCACATCTACAAAGATGCTACTTACATGCTGTGTACCATTTGCAATTTCTAGATATTGTGACATGAATATCTTGGACAGAACTGCTGTTTCAGCTTATCGTTCATGCAAACATCCGTAAATTCACAAAGCTTAAGGTAATGCAAAACATGTTCTAGGGCTAAATTTGTAAATTAGCAATCAGCAAGAGAAATACATACGATAATTTATGACATAATTGGAATTAAACTGTAGGCTTCTAAGTATTCATGTGTAAGAGGAGTTGTTTGAGATATTTAAAATATCTTGAATGGGATGAAAATGAGAGCACGCAATTTCAAAAATTATGGGAATATAGTAAAGCAATGCTTAAGGGAAAATTTGTTCATTTAATTTCTTGGATTTGAAAAGAAAAAATTCCTAAAAAAATAAGAATAACCTGACTCCTTGATCAAGGAACTAAAAAGATAAATAGAAAGAAGGAAGCAGTGAGGATTAATGAAGAAATTGGTGAAAAAATAGATCGATTCACGAAATCAATGAATGAAACATTTTTTCTTTGGAGAGAGCAACAAAATTGAAAGCCATTTGGTATATTTCTTAAGAAGGGAATTAAAAACTGTAATCCAAAACAGCAAAGTGACTTCATAGAAATCAAAAAGATTACAGTTATATTATACATTATTGCAAGGAAACACAACCAACAATCAGATGAAATGGACAAATTCTAGAAAGATCCAAGTGAAAGTGATACAAGTAAAAAACATAAATAGGTGCTTGTGAAGTAAGAGAAACCAAGCATCCTGCAAAGAAAACCCTGAGCTCAGATCATTTTACTAGCAATCACTTTCCAACAGTTAAGGAATAAACATTCTACAAGTCCTACAACAATTTCTTCAGAATATATTGCAAGGAACCCCTGCCACTTTGGGGACTAGTGTCACCAGAAGGCCAGATACATATCGGCAACACCAAATACATATCCTATACATTCACAAACGCTTTTTAAGAAATGTTTACAGCTGATGACAGATTACCAGGTCTTTGCAGAGAGCAGGTTGATTCCAGAACTTCTCCCTGATTTGCCTTGGAGTAGGAGGTTGGAACAGCAGGGAGCAGTGTCCTGTGTACTACGGGCAGGAGCAGGGGTGTGGCAGCCATTGCCGCTGGATGGACATGGCCATGGTGTAGGTCTTACTGGAGCACCACCCTCACAGACAAGCGGCCCCTACTCCAACTCCTCAGTGGGTCCCAGTAGCAATGCAGCTACTCCCTAAAGGGGAGCAACACAGCCCACCCTGGATTCTGCAGGAATGTCCGGGACATTTGAATCAGGCCTTGGTGAAGAAAAAGGAATTATAAGTTGGAAAGCTATTTCAAACTATCTGGGGCTAAAGACCCTGGAACCAGTGTCTGCATTGGCTAAATACGGACAGTTCCACAATACCACATATTCAAGGACAAAAATGGAAGATCCATTTGCTAGTGTTTCTGAAATTCATCTGAAGGGGTCAACCGTCAGCTTGACAAAACCTGTGACTGTGTATTCAAACTGAACAAAAGGTGATGACTTTGAATAACTTTCTTTGGATATATCATCTTCTCAAGTATGCTGGATGTTAGAGGATATTAGGCAGCATTGAGCTCTGTGGCAGAGCTTGCCACATGACAGAAGATCTAAAGCTTCCTTATATTTAATATTCCAGGTTAAATAATAATATTTTTGTAAATGGCTTTCTGATGTTTTAAAACAAAAATGCTGTATTTCTAAAAGACAAAAATACATGCACCTAATTTAGCAGTACATGAGCATTAAACAGGATGCCTGAGTGGGTTTGGCTTGACATCTGAAAATCATTCAAGTTACCACATTTAGAGAAAAAAGTTAAATACTATGAGATCATTTCAATATAACTGAGGAACATAAATTTTTGGTAAATATTTTGAACAAACCAAGACTAAGGAAATCTCCAATAGCAAATAAATGGCATCTAGGAGAACTCTACAGCTAATACAGAATTTGTTTGTGAATGACTTCCACATCTAGCTACTTCAATAAAGTGAGAAAAATATGATCATGGGGAAAATGTTCAACATCATTTCATAGGGAAATGCAAATTGATGCTTTATTTAAATTCTATAATAAATGTATTAAAATGACTGTGGTTTTTAAAACTAGAAATAACTAGATGACTAGAAACTGTAACCCTTGTGCATTGATCAAGAGAATGCAAGATGGTTCAAACATTTGGAAAAGTACCTTGAAACTTCTTAAAAGGTTGACTCTAGGCCTAGCCCTTCCACTGCTGGTACTGACAAGAAAGAAATAAAACCACATCTACTCATATTTGTGCCAGTATTTCATAGCATCTCTCTGTTTCTCCCTCATTTCTCTGCCTTTTAAATGCCTATGAAACCAGAGAGTCAAGATAGCAGAATAGAGTAAGGACACGTTTAAACAGATGGAGGAATATTAGCCAGTGTGAAACAGAGATGGCACATTCCAGGAAATAGGAGAGGAAAGAAAAACAACAGAGGGGTACCTGAAGAATGACAGATACAGGAAAGCAGAGGACATAGCAGTATGATATTGCAGTGACTGATACCCCAGCAGCACTCAGCAAAGTGGCATGGCAATCTGAATTGTACCAGCAACCAGAACTCCACCAGCAACCAGGTGGGAAAGGACATTCACTGGAAGTTCACGAGGTAAAGAACTGTCCATTCTGCTGGTCTGTTTTATTTGACCAGGAGCAGAGACAAAGCAGCAGATCCCAGACGGGCAGTGTGGGAGCAGGGTGGATTTCACAACACAGTCTGCTCCCTACAGCTGTATCCAGGTGCCATTTTGTTTAAGGAGGCAAGGGCTATGTACAGTACTGTGTATGCACTGAGCTGGAGTGAACTCATTTCTGGCTTAGCAAACTGCAACAACATGGCATCCTACAGGGTTCACCCAAGAGAGGTCTGGGTAGCCCTCAGACCCAATGGCTAGCAATTCAAAAACTCTAGTAGTGGCACATCAAGTGTCATTTTGTACACTGTGGAAAAACTTTAAGACTGCAGGGACAACATTGAGCTGTGCATGCTGTGAGCTCAGCGAGAACTCACTGAGCTCAGTGCATTGCACTGGTCCCACAGGAAAATAATACTGACTGTGGCATCGTACTGATCAAAATAGGTCCATGTGGCCCTCAGACCTAACGGCCAACAGCTTTTAGCAAGATCACCACCAACAGCAACCTAACTATATAGGACACCTGGTGTCTCCCTAATCCTGGGACCTACTCCAACCAGAAATGGGAGAAGGGGACAGACAATGGTGCAGCCTCAGCATGGTATCACAGGAGGTAGAGACTGGTGAGCCAGGAACTGGGGTTACGGAGACCATGGTGGAAATCTAACGTAAGAACCCAGACCTGGAACTTGCTGAAGGGAGTGCCACAAGTGACTGCAAACAAAGAGCCATGTACCAACTGCAATAAGTAAATTTGAACTGTAGACCTGTGGGTGACACAGCTTAGAAACCTGCCCCAAGCAGAAGAATCTGATAACCAAAAGTACAATGACCAAGAGCAAAAGCACAGACACAGGCACAATGAATATTACTGAAGACTACCTGTAAAGGAGCAAAAGCCTTTGCCAACTTCAGAGTTCATTAAGGAAGACATTGAGAAAATGGAGATACAGAATTTAAAACACTTGTTATAAAACATCTTATTAACAATGAGAAGCACATAAAGCAGGCGTTCGAGGAATTTAAGGAATATGTCACACAGGAAATAAATCAAATGAAAGCTGATATATCTGAGATGAAGAATAGTGTGGAGCAAATTAAAAGTACAGTGGAGAGTCTCCAACATAATGAAGGCAGCAGAAGAAAGAATCTCAAAATTAGAAGATATTTCCTGTCAGCAAAGGGGAACAAAAAACAGCTGGAAGTAGAGCTGGATCAGGCAAAAAAAAGTATTCAAGAATTGAAAGACACTATTAAAATACCAAATATAAAAGTTATGGGAGTCCCAGAAGGTGCAGAAAGAGAAGCTGTGTTTAAAAATGTATTCAAAGAAATAATAAGGGAGAATTTCCCATAATCTAGAGAAAGAATTGGGAAACAACATCCAGGAGGGGTACAGAACTTCCAACAGGCTTGACCAAATGTGATCTTCACCACGACACATGATAACCAAGCTCTCTGTAATTGAACATAAGGAAAAGATCCTTAAATGTGCACGTGAAAAAAAATTAATCGACATATAAAGGAATACCAATTAAATTCACAGAAGGTCTCTCACAGGAAACTCTACAGGCCAGAAGAGAATGGAGCAACGTATTCCAGATTCTAAAAGCAAAAAATTGTTAGCCCAGGATTACATACCCAGCAAAACTTTCCTTTTTCTTTGAAAATGAAATAAAATTCTTCCACAGGAAAGAAAAGTTAAAAGAGTATGCCTCTTCCAAACCTGCCCTACAAATGATACTTCCAGATGTTCTCTTGTCAGAGAAAAGGAATAGTGTCCACCAAAACCAAAGGCAAGTGTGAAGAACATCCCAGCGAAATAGTAACAGAAGACTATGAACAACCCATTGCTAAAATGACAGGACCAAATTACCACCCATTCATATTAACCCTGAATGCAAATGACTTACACTCATCAGTGAAATGTCATGGATTAGTAGACTGTATTAAAAAATAAAGCCCATCTATTTGTTGCCTATAGGACACGCATTTCACCAACAAAGATCAGCAGAAACTGTATCTCGTGGATTTTGATTTTTTTTTTGTTAGTTTCATCTCTTCAGCACACTTTCTTCTGATTAAATTCTTGAATGAGTCGGATCATAGAGTAGCATCATTTACTTCAAGAAGGTTCTTGATTTTCATTTCTTCAGTGACATATTAATTATTCAGTTGCATGTTATTTAACTTCATCATGTTAATTTCTTTTTTTTTCTGTTCTTGATTTTGTTTTGTGGCTTTTCATTTAAGAGAATATATAATAACTGTGTAATGGAGGCTATCATATCTAGTATCATATTATTTAACTTCATGGCAGCGTAAATTTCTATTTTTCTTCCTATTGTTGATTTTGTATTGTTGCTTTTCATTTAAGGGGATGTATAGTAACTGTGTAATGGAGACTATCATACCCAGATGTGAGGATACAATGCAGTATGCATCTCTACTTTCAGACAAAGATGGGCTTCCAATGAAATTGTTTACTCTACTTGACAATAGGATGCTGGACTCTGCCATTGTCCATGCCCACAAAGATGGACATATGTAATGTATGAAGAACCATACTATAGTAATGATATAGGGGAACTTAGTGAAGGGGGAGGGAATTGAGGAGAGGATAAGGGAAATACTAGGGCCCATGGGACTGTATCATAAAATGATAATAATAAAAAGAAGTAAAATAAAAAAAAACTCCATGAAAGTCTCAAAGGCACCAAGTGCATTGAAAACTCCTGCTGCTCATTAAGGTAGTCGTTGCACTGATAGGCCAGTCCCCACAATGTACATATGTGTGTTTGTTCATCTCTATGAAAAAATTGTTATTTATCTTATCTGTGCAGATGCACATTGCTTCATGCTTCCTGGAGTGCCTGATGATTTTGGATTTCTTCTTTGCTTAAATCACCCATCATTCTTTGCTACTTCGGTAGCTCTTCTGTGCCTTTAATCAGAGGCAATTGATTAATCCAATCATTTTGTGTGTGCTATTCTAGAACTTTCTTGCTTTATTTGTTGTTGATTTGTAGGTGATTAATTATAACCAAAAGGTATAATATGTGTGGATTAGATCTTCTATTTGGTTGTTATTTTTGTCTATGCTCTAAGATTTTCTTTTCTTTAGGAATTGTATCACTTACTGAGAGGGAAATGCTGAAGTTCTCAAGTGTAATTCTTTGTCCCTTTTGCTATTGAACTCTGTCAGTTTCGACTTCACATATTTTGAGGCTCGATTACTGAGCATGTATTGACTCTTATTATATTTAATTAGCAGATTGATCCTTTAATAAGAGTAGACACCCTTTATGCACGGGGGATTTGTTTCAAGACAATCCAATGAATGCTTGGAATAGTATCTAACCCTATATACACTGGTTTTTTTGGTCCTGTACATATATATCCATGATAAAGTTTAATTTATAATTTAGGTACAGAAAGGACTTTACAGTAAGGCAATAATAAAATAGAATAATTATAGCAATATACAGTCATAGAAATTAGGAAAATTGCTATGTCCCTTTCAAAAACTATTTTTATACTGTACTCTTCTTGTTGTGAAGATTTTATGACATATTGCATATGTGATGAGATGGGGTGAAGTGAGTAACACAGGCATTGTGACGTAGTGGGTTACTACAAAAGGACCACTGGCATACAAGTGCTGTGTTACCAAGACAGTCAACCTGACAAACTGGAGAGCTTCTAAGTGATTTCCTGGCAGGTGGTGTAGACAGCACAGATATTCACATTGTGACTCAAAAATAGTATGTGATTTAAAACTCATGTTGTATTTATTTCTGGGGTTTTTAATTTAAGATTTTTTTTTATCACAATTGACTATGAGTAATAGTCAAAGGACATGTCAGATCAGGAAGAGCCAGTGCATTATGTAACATGGCTCTTTATCTCCAATAAATTTTCTGCTCAGAGATTTATTTAATTTGGTGTTTACATAATTAGGTATGCTTTAAACATGATTACATAATGCATTTTTATTCTTTTATTTAAACTTTTTTGTATGTTAAATTTGTGAAGAGTATCTTGTAAACCAATGTGAAATTTATAGCATCCTTTAAAATCCATTTCAACAGCTTTTTTTGGGGTGTGTTTAGACCATTTACATTAAATGCAAATTTGGTATACCAGGACTTAAATCTACCAATTCATAATTTGTTTCTTGTTTCTTCCTCTTATTTCCCTGACCATCTTGGCGCCCTGTAGGTTCTTAAACATTTTTAGAATTTTTCACTGATTTGCTTAAAATATCTCTGAGTTTTTTTTAGTTTCTTTATTGGTTGCTCAGAATTTGAAAATACACCAATATTGGGTAGGCATTATGGTAGGGCGGGCTACGTTACCATTTGGAATGTCTATCCCATACTGGAGTGGCAGGAATCAAATTCCAGCTCTGTTTCCTATGCAGCTGCCTGCTGATGCACCTGGGAGGTAGCAGGTGACAGCCCAGTGCTGGAGATGCCATCACCTGTGAGCAAGACCCTGGGTGCTGGCATCGACCTCAGGCACCCACAGTTGTTGCACACATTTGGAGAAGGAGCCAGTGGAAGATATCAGTCTCTCTATTTCTTCTTCTTTATGTATCTGTTGTCCTGCCCTTGAAATAAATAGACAAAAACTACATATTTAATCTAATACAGTGTAGTGGTATCACCATTTTAACACCTCAGAGTGTGAACGTTTATTTTCTATACATCTACATCATCTTGTCTACACTACTAAACGGTGTTACTACTTTTGTTTCTATCTTTAAAATTTCTAAAACTCTGAAAATCGTGGTGAGTCTGTCTACATTATTGATGGCCAGTGATTTTCCTGTCCTTGGCACATGATCGTTTTGCTTTTTCTTTTCCAGTATGCTTATCCGGTACATTACAGTGATTGATTTTCAAGTGTTAGGTTCACTTATTTTTGTTTGTTTGTTTGAATGTCTCATTGATGACAGGCTTTTTGCTTCCATACGTCTCCTGGCCTTTCTCTCCTGCTTCTGCCTTCATGATCGTGGTAAGCATCAAATTAGTATTCAAAGCAAAATGCTGGCACTCATCAGACTGACTCCTCATATATCTGAAAGAAATTATGTTCTTTTTTCTCTAAGCTGTTTCTATGTTTCATCAGCAAGAGCTGTGCTACCTGATTACTCTTGAAACTCCTAGAAAAGCAAGACTTGGGGTGAATGTCGGCATTTGGTACCAGATTGCTGGTTTGAGTCCAGCTTCTCCACTTTCCATGTCATTGTCACATGGTAACAACTTAGCTCATTTCATTACAATGCTGACTCCAGATGTGGGCTTCCTAACCATTAGGATTGCTCTTACTTCCCAGGATGCTATAGCAAGCTCTTCGCTGGTTTACACTCCAGCTCTTGATTTATTCTGCTTGTGGTACTTTCCTTCTTGTGAAATAAGCTGTATATCGGGCTCGGCAGCATGGCCTAGTGGCTAAGGTCCTCGCCTTGATCCCATATGGCCGCTGGTTCTAATCCCGGCAGCTCCACTTCCTCTCTATCTCTCCTCCTCTCAGTATATCTGACTTTGTAATAAAAATAGAATAAATCTTCAAAAAAAAAAAAAAAAACAGCATCTCACAACTCCACCCTCTTTGAAACAGGGAAAGTTTCACACTGAAGCAGGCTTTGTGATGAGGGGAGCCAGGCCCTGTGAATATTGCCCTAGATGCCTCAGCATTGTTGAATGCCTAACAACACCAAGAGGTGTCACTTGGTGCCTCCAAGCCCTCTACAAAGATGTACACAGGGACAGAGGTTTTTTAAAACAACGAAAAATGTGGCACAACTCTGGACATTAAGCAATGCAAATGATGTTGTTGTTCAGCAAAGATACCAGATAAAATCGAGTCAGGGGTGGGGATTCTTTCTCAATGGGGTGTAGTCCTGCCCTTGTGTCTGTTCCACATACCAGGAGCACAGGCAGAGGTGGGCAGTGGGACAGGGATGCTGGCACGAAATGTGGATTATGCAGCTAGTGTAAGCACAGTGTTTAGTGAAAGACAACTGCTTTGGATCACCCAAAAGAAGTTTACTCTACATTTTTATTTGAGCTTTCTAAGTAATCTTTAAAGCCGTAAGGGAAAGCTACATCAAATGTCAATTATCTACAGTTCAGAAACCTGGTTATGTTTTTAAAAAAAGCTCAAATAGGCTCTTAGAATGACAGCAGAAGAAATGACATTGTGATTCAACAATCAAGGGAGAAACGATGATCGTGGCCACTAGACTTTGCAGTAAACATTTCTTTATAGATGAAAAAACCTTTGAGAAAGAAGAATCTTCTAGGCATTGCTTAATCCACTCTCCACAAAGAGGCACTGTTTGCATACATAATTTCAAGCATTTACGCTGGATATCTACTGCAGTGCTGAACACACACGGGAAGTAGCTGCCAATAAACCCTACTTGAATTGGATTTTTCTTTACTCTTAATCCTTCCCAAGGAGGAACAGTAAGAAAAGAATGGCATGCTTTTCTTGAGCATTCCCATCTAGAAAATGGCATGTATTTATTCACTCTCACTTCTCTTCTATATTCTGAAACCAAATGTGCTGGTAAATGTGTGACAACCAGCTCTTACAACAGGTATTTAAAGAAATTTGTTGATTTCTGTGGTTGGAGCACTGTGATTAAGGATCAGTCAAGCTGTAAGTGTGAAATCTCTGAACACAATGTCATACCAGAATGTAGTATTTTCACAACACAGACTCAATAGACGCAAAAAGTTTGAAAACACATGTAAAACCTAGTAAAAGGAAGTTATAAGTTTTGAGTACTTTGTTCTCTTGATGTCTCTTCCTTTTAAAAAAATTATTAATATAAGAAGAAAAAATGTCATGTGTTTCATAAATAGAATTCTAAGAAAATTACCATACTTCCTTCTTCACTCCCTCGCCTTTATTTATTTCTTTTCCTTTAATTTTCACAATGACATAATTTAATTTACTTTATAATCACAGGCTCTATACACCAATAACTACAATGTTCAACAACTTAGAAGTGGAAAGACTGCCGTTCCGCAGGAATACAACCAAAGTTAGAAACAGCAACTCAATCATGAGATGTCAGTTTCATCCTCAAACATTTTTGTATTTTCTGTTAATTACTACATGTCAGAGAAAACATATGATATTTGCCTGTTTTGGAAGTGTTTATTTCCCTAAACATAATTGCATCCAATTTGTTGCAAAAGACAAGATTTGATTCTTTTTTATGACTGAGTCCATCCAGTCTCAACTAATGGACATCTGTATTGATTCCTTATCTCAGCTATTAGGATCTGAGCTTTTTGTATTTATTACCACTATTGATAAAGCAACATTTAATTATTATTTCATAAAAGTTTGTTCATACAATATTTAAAAAATCCATTTTAAATTTAAAATTTAATTGAAGGATGGAGCATATAGAGAGATTGTCTGTCTGCCTGCTCACTTCATGTATGCCGCTGACAAGGATGGATCAGGTTGAAGCCAAGAGTCAGAAACTCAATCCAGGTTTTCCATGTGGGTGGCAGGAGACCAAAACACTTGAATGTCATCTGCTGTATTCTAGAGTGTACATCAGTAGGAAGTTGGGCCATGAGTGGATTTGGGACTTGAACCAGGCACTACAATATGGCGTGTAGTTATCCCAAATTGCAACTTTTTTTTCTTGAAAGGCATGGTTAGAGAGGGAAAGAGAGAGAAAAGTCTTCCCCTCACCCCAGGCTGGTTTACTCCCCAAATGACTACAACTGGGATTTGGTCAAGCTGAAGCCAAGAGCTCCATCTGGGTCTCCCACATGACTTGCAGGGACTCAAGCACTTTGGCCAATTTCCATTGATTTTCCAGGTGCAATGTCAGGAAGCTGGGTTGAAGTGAAGCAACTGAGACTTGAGAACCTGCTCTTATATGGGATACTGGCATCTTTGGCCACAGCTTAACCCACTGCACCACATTTTTGTCCCCTAATGATGACTTTAATAACAGATAACTCTGAGAAGAGACTACAGAAATCAATGCAGTATACCCTTTTGACTGTATCTTTGGTTCTTTGTTGTAAGGATTCCAGTTCCTCTCCCTGCAATGTGAGGTGGGTCACCCTCTGCTAAAGTTTAGCTTCATTCACTTCCTCCTTCAGTTCTTTAGTAGAAGATACTGCTATGAAAGCTTTCACTTCCAATCAACACAAACACAGGGCGAACTATGGATCATAAAATCCTGATGAAGGCTTGATTAATACGATGCATGATATGGAAAGAATGAAGAACAACAGACATGGAAAACGAGCTTTCACAGAATCTAACACCCTTTCATACCAAACCTTCCCGACACTGAGACAGAAATTCAATTAAAGGCAGCTAGAAAAAACTCACAGCTAATATTATCCTAAGGGCGAGAAAGGAATGTTCTTCCCTCAAACATCAGGTCTGCCTTCACCATTCACATTGAATTTTGAACCACAGGCAATTAGGAGAAAAAAGAATACATGAGTGAATGAAGGAAGGATAAAGGAGGGATGGAGAAAGGAAGGAAGGAAGGAAGTCCAGAATCTAGATTATAAAGGAAAAGCAAATCTTCTCTATTTGAAGATGATGTGATCTTGTATATACAGAATCCTGATTAGTCTACTATTAGAACTAAAAAACAATTTAAGCAGGGCTGCAGCATAAAAAAACAACACACAAGTATTATTATTTTTATAAGGAACTTTTTGAAATGAATATTTGGCAAAGAACATCCTGGACTAAAATCAAGAACACAATTTCATTTTTAACAGCATCAAATAGAATAAAATGGGCCGACATTGTGAGCTCAGTGGGTTAAACTGCTGCCTGGTAAGGCTTGCCTGTTTGATTGCAGTCATTCTAGTGGGTTTGATGTGGTTGATATCTCTTTGTGGCTTTTATTTACATTTTCTTAAGAATTCATGATGTTAAATATTTTTAATGAATGTCTTAGCCATTTATAGCATATCCTTTTCAGAGACACATCTACTCAAGTCATTTATACGTTCAAAAAATTGATCTAGTTTTAAGAGTACGAATCTTTCAACTTTGTTCCTCAGTTTTTGGATTATTTTAGGTACTTTATATTTCCATATACATTTTTAGATCACTTTTCAACTTTTGCCAAAAAATCCAGCTGGGATTAGGAATTGTGGTGTGTTTACATCTTAACAACACTGTCCTTACATTTACCTAAATCGCTCTCATTTCCTTGTAACTTTTTATAGGTTTGTTTATGTATTGCAGAGTTAGAGAGAAGATGAAGGGGGAGATGGGGGTTTCACTGCTAGCTCATTGCCCAAATGGCCACAAAATCCAGGGCTCAGCCAGCAGCTAGGAATCTCCCACATGGTGGCAAGGGCTCAATCACTTGGGCCATCTGCTGCTGCTTTCCTAGGTGCCTTAGCAGAGAGTTGGATCAAAAGTAGAGTAGCCAGTATTTGAATTGGTGCTCATGTGGGATGCCAGCACTGCATGGTTTTGGGAGAGAGGAAAGATTAAAATATTCTGTTTAGATTAGGTTAGATTGTGATGCTGGTTATGCAATTTTATTACCATATTAAAATATTGAGTGGTACACTTTAAATGAGTGAATTACATAGTACTGGTTTGTGTCTCAATGATGCAATTTAAATGAAAACCTAGTAGAGATACCAGATTCTCAGGTTGCTGACTTCTGCCTGAAACCCTTTGGTATCCTTGTTGGAAGTTCTTTGCAGCATCTGGATGGCCAGCCACACAACGTTTTCACACTCAAGGGTGCAGGCCTCAGCTGTGGCACCATTTCCTTCCTAATAAACCCATTCTTTAATATGTTGGTCTACAGGACAGGTCAGCCTCACAAATGCCCTCCACCCCCACCTCCCCCCCACCCGATCGCAACTCCCACTCGATGACTGAGAGAACACCCTTGTAGAACGGTGCTTAGATTCTCCAGCCTCCTCCAAGCTTCTGTTTTCTGCCTGCAGTAGGCACAACCTGCAGTGCGTGGAGGAGGGAATGTGTCCTCCTGCAGCAACAGAGGAAGTGCTATTAGAGTATGGACACCAGCACAGATCAAATACACATGCGGCAAAGACAGATGGGGACAGGCCTGGGTGCCATCATCACAGCCTGTTCTGCCACTGGCTCCCTCCCGTCTCAGATACTCTATCCAAGGTGTCTTTCCAGAGTCACCAACTCCGTGGTGGAAAAAGCCATGGAGAAGGTCTACCTCCAGAAGCATCTATAGATGCACTGTGAACTGAAAAACTATCATTTCTTTGTATTTCATTTAACCATTATTTAAGAATTTCTGTTCATGCTGAAATGTTTGGCTTCCCAATATTTAATTAAATGCTATTTCATGGCTTAAAGCATTCCTTGATTTGACTTGTTTTTATGCAAAACTGATGGGCCTCATTTTTGCTTTCTAACAGAGTGGAACTATGCAAATGTTTTGAGTAAATGATAAACGAAGCAGCTTGGCCAGAAGCAGTTAATTCCACAGGAGGCAAAGCTACAGAACTATCCAAGCAGAATGGAATGATGCCAGTGGCTGGCAGACGTAGGGTAACCGATAGAAATGTCTAAATGCTTCTATTATCAAGCAATTAAAATAAATAAAAAAGCAACAAGAATAAATAGATAAATGAATGAATAAATAAATAAATAAATACATAAATAAATAAAATGCCTAAGATAAAATTGATGGACATACTCATTAGAATCAATGGAGCGTTTCTAGTTTTGTGTGTGTGTGTGACTCCCATCTAAATTTCTTGGCACAGAGCAGCCCTCAATTTACACATCCCCAAAATTTGTTTTCTATGTTTAGTTCTTTTTGTTAGTAGTCTACTGTTTAATAGAAGCAATCTTAAGATAACCCTATCTCAGACCATCCCATGAAAAATCTCCCAATGCATCATGTAACTAAAACACTCCACATTTACAGTAAAACATGGAGAATTCAAGACTGCCTCAACATGGACAATTCAAACAAGAAAACCATAGATATATCAAAAGTATTTTCTTCTTTGCAAGATTCATCCCTATGAAAATCGCATTTGACAGGAGAGACAAATGAAGAGGCTTTGGGAAATTTGGTGGAGACAGAGCAGCAAAGCAAACAGTGTTTGTGTTGACTCTAACCCTGTGCTGGTTTGGGTCTTCCTACCATGGATAATGCTGAGACCAGTTTAGAAGGTTGCCTCAGGTAGCACAGCAACAGGGCAGGACTGTCATGGAAGGGTCTATCTGTGGGCAGCTTGTGTTCAGTCCCCCCTGGAGCTGCTGGGGAGACCCACAACACCCATCAGAGCAGTCCCAACAGGGATAAGGAAGATGGGGTCTTCAGCTTCCTGTCCACACTCCCTGTTGGTTGGGATCATTCTTGGTATTGCTAACGTTAAGCTGCTATCGGGTTGCCCTGCACAACACATGCATTTTCTGGCAGGTGGAGAAGTTACTAAGATAGCAAGATGCAGAATGTCTTCAGTATAAGCCATCTACAAGTGATCGCTGATGTTGGCTTGGTGCTCACAGTAGGCCTGTAAAATTAATGGAAACATCATTACTTTACAGACCTTATCTTTTAGAGCTGTTATGGATACCTAGAAAATCTACACAGTAAGGACAATGTTCCCATCAACCCTCTGAACTCCTTCCACCTGACAATTTCCTCTGTTCCTAGCATCTTACACTAGCTGGGTCAGTATCAGTCAATCAGTATTGAAATACTCTCATGAACAGAAGTTCATTGTTTACTTTAGAGCTGAGTGTTTGGATAATAACAAACCTGGAAGCAGACAGGTATCTACCTTTACAGCACCAGATGGAGGAGTTCACTGCCTTGCACATCTCCCATATTTTATTTATTCAGCACCTGCTGCTTCCCTCAGAACTCCTGATGATCCACAATCTTCCCAAAGTGTCCATAGGTTTGCCTTTTCCAGAATGTCCCATAGTTGGAATCTGACAATGCACAGCCTTTCCCGTGCGATTCCTTCATTTAGCAAAATGCAGTTGAGACTGTATGTTTTTTCTGTGACTTCAGCTCACATGTTTTCAATTCTGAGAAACACTCCATTGGTTGGATGTTCCAGCTTGCCATTAAGGGAAACTTTGTTTACAAGATTTGGCAATTTTAAGTAAAGCTTCCATTAAAAATTCTTGTGCAGTTTCTTATGTATGAACAGGAAGAAAACTGGCTTTCTTTCTTTCTTTCTTTCTTTCTTTCTTTCTTTCTTTCTTTCTTTCTTTCTTTCTTTCTTTCTTGGTGTGCAAATGCCATTTCTGTGAATAACCATTTCTCTTGCTCTGTCTGCATCCTCTTCCCGGGCTAGGTGTTCCCTGTGTTCTTGGTTTCATAGATGAGAGTTGTGCTATCTCATACATACTCTAATTTGCGTTTCCCAGATGCCATGTGCTGTGGAGTACCTTCTTACTTTGCATTGTGCAAATATTTTCTTCCCGTTTGTGGCTTGTCTTCTCCTTTTTCTAGCTATGTCTAGCACCGAGCCAAAGCTTTAAAATTTGATGATGTTCAACTTACTGAATTTCTCCTCTGAATCATGCTTTTGGAGTAGTAGTTAAAAGGCCGTTTTGAAATTCCATGCTTACCTGGGATTTCTCCAATGGTTTCTTCTTGAAAGTTTGGGATTTTTTTTTTCAAATCTGGTAGATTCATGACCGCTTTGAGGTTTTGTTTTTTTTTTTAATGAAGAGTGTGAGGTCTGTGTCTAGACTCACTTTTCTCCCCTTTAGGGGCCCAGGTTTTCCAGCATCAGTGGCTGAATAGAGTGTCTTTGCTGCATTGATGGGTCTACTTCTGAGCTCTCTCTGCTGTTCCGTTGATCTGTACTTTCATTCTCCTTTGTGTATTCACCCTTGATTGAAGTTGGTGTACCAATCCTCCTTCCTTGTTCTTGGGTGTTCTGATTTTCCCATAAAATTTAAGATCAGTTCAATGGTATCCATAAAATAGCTTTGGAGGATTCAGTCAAGTCCCTGGATCAAGTGGAGAAGCAATGAGATTACGGTATTATTAAGTCTTCTCATCCCTTTACTTGGGTTTGTTTCATCATTTATTTTATTATTCATTGATTTCTCAGATTAGTTTTGTGGTTTTGCTCACATATTTCCTATACATAGCTCATTAGATTGCTACTTAGTGTTTGCACAGTTTATTGATCACTTTGGGTAGGCTGTGACACCCAGATATTTGGTCAAAGGTTGTTCTACACGTTTCTTTGAAACTGTTATTTGAATGAAAATTGGCAATTAAATCAGTGGAGGTAAGTAAATTACCTTGAGTGTGGGTAGGCTGCTTCTAGTCAGGTGAAGGCCTTAAAGAAAAGGGACTGAGTTTCCCTTCCTATTAGCTCATTAAAATGTATTATAGGGCCTGGTGTGATGGCCTAGTGGCTAAATCTTTGCCTTGCATGAGTTTGGATCCCATACGGGCACCAGTTAGTGTTCCAGCTGCTCCACTTTTCATCCAGCTCCCTGCTGTGGCCTGGGAAAACAATTGAGGATGGCACAAAACCCAGGGTCCCAGAACCCATGGTGGGGAAGACATGGAAGAAGCTCCTGGCTCCTGGCTTGAGATCAGCTCAGATGAGGAAATGTAAATATATGGATTATTAAGATACAATATTAAGATACAATGATTTAAAAGTACTCTCAATAAATATTAGGTTGAAATGGCAACCAATCATAGCTGAAAGTATGAATTCCTAACGGAAACAGCAAATGAACTCATGAAGTATGGTTAAACTATTACTCAGTGGAAACATTACAACCTTAAAGGAAATTGGAATACAAAGAGAGTCTGCAACATAAAACAAAAAGATGAAGCTACAGAAAGGACATTAAAATCAGAAAATAATGAAATATATAAAAAAAAAGAGAGAATAAAACTGAAAGCAACAGACCAGACCCACTGGATTTTGGTGGATTATGGAATTATGAGAATTCACAAAGGAATAATACTGAAAATGATGGAGAAAATAGACTCAAGATACAGAACTTTTCTGGCCTGGCATGATAACTCAGTGGCTAAATCCTCTCATTAAATGCACCAGGATCCCATATTGGCACCAGTTTATGTCCTGTCATCTCCACTTCCCATCCAGTTCCTTGCTTGTGGCCTGCGAAGGCAGTTGAGGATGATTCTAAGCCTTGGGACTCTGCACCCATGTGGAAGACTCAGAAAAGGCTCCTGGCTCCTGGCTTTGGATTGGCTCAGCTCCAGCCATTGCAGCCACTTGGGGAGTGAATCAGCAGACAGAATCTTTCTGTCTCTCCTTCTCTGTAAATCTGCCTTTCAAGAAAAATAAATAAATCTTTAAAAATATGTAGAATTTTCAGAAATGTTTTGAATACTCATTCAATAAAGATTGCAATATAATCATATTTTCTAGAAAAATATTAATGAGCTACATTAATTTAAGAGTATCTAATAAACTGACTGTATGTCCTCAGGTAGCTGCCTGGTCTGTCTTGTCCTGGTCACAGCAGGCGCACAAGGGACACTGGCCAAGTGAGCAAGTGAACGCTTCCTCCGTGAAGAAACACAGATGTACAGATGAGTTTCATTAACTCTGAACACAGGGACAACAACACAAGGTCTTCTATCTTATTCTGCAAGACTGGCACCTCCCTAACATTTCCAGACACCATACAACGAAACCCATATCTCAGCTCAATATATAGACACAAACATCCTATGTAAAATGACACAAAAATAAACACAACACAGTATAAAAATTTCATCACCAACTGTTTGTTAGTAGTTTGCTTGCAGAAATGCAGAGATCTTAAAACCTTAGTCATCAATATGAACGAATTAAAGGAAAAAGTATATAGTCGGCCTGGTAGTAGCCGAAAAGGCATTCAATACTATTCCTTGCTTACTGAATGTAACACTATGCCAATTAGGATAAAAGACATTTTCAACCTAGATAATGGCTGTCTATTGCAAATATAACACATCATGGTGAAACACTTGACATTCCTGTCATAGCTGAGAACAAACACAGATTCTACTATCACTGTCAATGTTTACCTATTTCTGACTACACTAAAAGAAAAGGAAAAAATACACCAGAAGTGCAAATACTGAAAAGGAAAAGGCAAAATTAGAATTTCTGGCACACAAAGTGGCCTTTGTGCTTGTCTGTTCTGCATAACGATTCCCACCAGCTTACTGACTTAGAACACCTCCATCCATTCGTTTGCTGACCGTTCTGCAGGCCTGGAGCCTGAGCAGGCAGAGGTCAAGGTGCTGACTGAGCTGACTGCTTGCCGGCTCCATTTGCAGGGTCATGTGTGCTGGTTTTAGAACTCACGTCTTCGGGGTTAGAAAGTACAGTTTCTGGGCCTCTCTCCATCTAGGCAACAGAGAACGGTCTCACCTGGAACTCCCTTCTCTTAGCATCCAGAGATTACTCCCTGCACTTACAAGGCTTGTGTGAGTAGGTTTGGGCTTTTCACATATTTTGCCTATCATAATGTCACCTGATTAATAACCTTAATTATTTCTATTATTTTTTTCTCTTTAGCTGTGCTAATTCAAGATTTGTCAATGTTCTTGATTTCTTTTTGAAAAACCAATTTTGCTGTGTTGGTTTTCTCTGTTGTTGTCCCATTCTTAGTCTCATTGACCATCTGTTGTTGTCTCGATTAATTTTATTCCTGCTGTTTGCTTTAGGTTTTTTATGTCCTTCTTTTCCTAGTTTCTTGATATATAGATGTGGATGATTAATTTCAGACCTTTCCTCGTTGTTTATTTAAAGATTTTATTATTATTGGAAAGCGGATATACACAGAGGAGGAGAGACAGAGAGGAAGATCTTCCGTCCGATGATTCACTCCCCAAGTGAGCCGCAACGGGCTGGTGCTGCGCCGATCCGATGCCAGGAACCAGGAACTTCTTCCAGGTCTCCCACGTGGGTGCAGGGTCCCAATGCATTGGGCCGTCCTCGACTGCTTTCCCAGACCACAAGCAAGGAGCTGGATGGGAAGTGGAGCTGCCGGGATTAGAACCGGCGCCCATATGGGATCCCGTGGCGTTCAAGGCGAAGACTTTAGCCGGTAGGCCATGCCGCCGGGCCCCTTCCTCATTTTGAATGTAAACATTTAGTGCTACAAATTTCCCTCTGAGCAATGCAATACATGCATTCCCACATAATTTGAAGTGTTGTGGCAACCTTAACTGTATCCGCAAAACCCCTTCTGATGCAGCATATGAAAATGACAGCAAGGAGAAGTCATAGAAATCATCTTAGAATTCTGCTTACCTTAATTTTCCTCTAGGAAAATCTAAAATGATCAAATGATCGCATTATAGCCAGACAGAATATCAAAACACAAATACAAATAGCTTTCCAATTATTTGCTACAAAATTCACTGGAGGAAAATTCCAGGCACACACAAAAAACAAAAACAAGGCTGGTATTATGGCACACCAGGTAAAGCTACCACCTACAACACCAGCATCTCATCTGAGCAGCAGTTCAAATCCTAGCTGCTCCACTTCCTATCAGCTCCCAGCTAATGTACCTGGGAAAGCAGCAGGAGACAGCCCAAATATTTGGGCCCTTGCATTCATTTGTGAGGCCAGGATGGAGTTCAAGGTTCCTGGCTTTGGTCCGATTCAGTCCTGGCCATTGCAGCCATCTGGGGAGTGAACCAGAAGATGGCACACTCTTTTTCTTAACTTTGCTTTCCAAATAAATGTGCAAGATCTAAAGACAATTATAAATGCTTATGAAATACAAAATGGAAATCCAAATGGGGAGACTGAGTGCATCCGTAGGAATGATTTTCATTGACTTTTTGTTTATTTCTTGAAAGAATCAGCAAATAACAGGGAATATGTTGAAAAAGCCTGAAAAGGAGAACACGCTCTGTCGGGTACTAAGTCACAGCATGCGTACTAGAGACTAACACATCGTAAATAGTATGAAAACAGAGTGCAGATAGAGCCCAGAGTCCAACAGAGCACAAACGGGAATTCTCAGAAGTTGGACTGGCCAAGCAAGCAACGTGAGATGCCTGGCCATCTGCTTGGGGACAAATGCTAGCTTCCTTTTTCACAACAGCAGAATAAAACGAGAGGTCTTCCAAAGGCAGGCACTGTGGTGCTCGGGTTATGCTTCCCCCATTTCCAACACTGACATCCCATAAAGGAGCACCAGTTCAAGTCCCGTCCTTCCTCTTCTGATCCAACTCCCTGACAGCGGGACTAGGGAGGCAGCAGAAGATCATCTGAATACTTGGGCCCTGACATTTGCTTTCTGTGATCAAATCTGGAATGATATACTAAGCATGAAAGTTTCTCTCTCTCTCTACCTTTCAAATCAATACATTTTTGTATAAAGGGGAACACATGCTGGGCTTAAAAGATTTCCACTTTGATCAAAAAATTTTGAAATATGTATGTGGATCTTCAAAAAATTTATGAAAAAACTATGCATGGTTTCAAAAAAAAATTTATGTCAAAACAAACTGATCTTTTAGCTCCATTTTCCCCAAATTTTTTGAAATCTCCTCTACATGAGCTAAGGAGCTAAATTTGAAAAACAATACTGATGAAAACCTTGAAAATACAACATAGACCATAGAAAGTACAGCGTAATTTGAAGATGAACGGATGATTTCTGAACAATCCAAGATGTGACATGGAAGCCTGAAGAGGTTTGTCTGGGTTAAGTACTGGAAGCACAAATCTAGAGACTAGAAAGCTTTATGAGCTAAACTAAAATGCAAGCCACAGATGGCCAGAGCTCCTAAAACAGCCACTCTCAATTGTCCTGTAATGTTTATCTTTTTGTGGAAATGACAAATAAATACATACATCTGGATACAAAGCATCTTAAAAGATCTGAAAGGAAGAAGACAAAAATAAAAACCAGACATTTACAGGAAAGTAAGCGCAGGCCATGTTTCTTCCAAAGGTCTGCTCCTTATCAGTTATGTGTAATTGAATCATTGCTTTACAATATTTCTTTTAGTTTTAATTTTGTTGGTTTTGAATATTTCAGAAAGGAAGTGTTGTAAAAAGTTATATAATATAGAGGAGTGTGGAATTTTGATTGGAATTTCCCCCCTACCAATAATTATTCTTGTTACTTCTGGTACCAAGGTATAAAAAAATTTGTGTGAATTTCTATCGACTTCGTTCTTCCACTTAAAGACTAATTTGTGAAAAATTTTAAAAACAATATGTGTACATGGACAGGTTAAGCCATATGTACAATGTCAGGATGTCATGTGACACCAATTCTAGTCCCAACTGCTCCACCAACTATCCAGCCCCCTGTTAGTGCACCAGGAAAAGCAGTGGAAGAGGACTCAAGTGTTTGCGGCCTTGCCACCCATGTAGGAGACCAGGATAGATTAGAGGCTCCTGGCTTTGTCCTGGCCCAGCCCTGATCAATACAGTCATTTGGAGAGTGAGCCAGCAGAGCATCAGTCTCTCCTTTCCTTCTCTCCTGTTACTTGGCCTTTAAATAATCATTAACAGAAGAGAGAGAGAGAGAGAGAGAGAGAGAGAGAGAGAGAGAGAGAGAGGCAGGCATGTGTCCTAGTGATTCGTGATTCACCGCTAGCTAAGACACCCATGTCCCTTATTAGAGCACCTGGATTCAACAGCTGATCTTGGCTGTCAATCCCAGCTCCATGCAGATGAGCACCCTGGAATGGAGCCATGGTGGTTTGAGTAATTGTGTCCCTGCTACCCACATAAGAAGTCTGAATTGAGGTCCTGGCTCATGACTTGGACCTGACCTGGCCCCGCACATTTTGAGTACTGGGGAGTGAACCCTAAATGTCTGTCTCACTTTCTCAAATAAATAACTTTTAATTGGGAAAGAACATAAGGGAAACATGTAATTCTAACAGCATAAAATGTAACGGGCTTAAATTCCTCCCAACCACTGTCTATGCGTTTGTGCAAAACCATATACAATTGGTAACACATTATTGTGAGACCTTATTCTTTTGTGTAAGAACATGTAATTAAAATGTTTTTAAAGATTGATTTGTATTGAAAGGCAGATCTACAGAGAGAAGGAAAGACAGATTCTCCATCTGCTGGTTTACTCCCTAGTGACCGGAACAGACAAAGCTGAGCTGATCTGAAGCCAGGAGCTTCTTCCGGGTCTCCCACGTGGGTGCAGGGGCCCAAGGCTTTGGGTCATCCTTGACTGCTTTCCCAGGCCAGAAGCAGGGAGCTAGATGGGAAATGGAGCAGCCAGGAGATGCCAGGAGCAGCCAGGTCCCCGTATGGGTTCCTGGGCATGCAAGGTGAGGATTTAGCCACTAGGCCATCATGTCAGGCCCCAGAATATATACTTTTAAAAGATTTTTCAAGATTTATTTATTTCACTTGAAAGTCAGAATTACAAAGAGAAGAATAGGGAGAGATTACTTCTGCTGGCTTGCTCCACAAATGACCACTGTGGTTAGAGCTAAGCCAATTCAAAGTCGGGAGCCAGGTATCCCATGTGGCAGCAGGGGTCCAAGAATTTGGGCCATCTTTTGCTGTTTTGCCAGGCCATTAGCAGAGAACTGTATCAGAAGTGGAGCAGCCAAGCTGGGCACTGGTATGACAGGCAAAAGATCAACCTGATATATCACTGTTCTGGCCCCAGAATATATATTTTTAAACTTCATTCACGTAACCAAATATGTATATCTTAATTTTTTAAGACTGTGATTGTATCTAATACTATTATTAAACTGTCCTTCTGATATTTGAATATTCATCTTACTTTCATTTTTAAAAGTAGTACTTACAATTCATATTTCCCTATATATTTATCTTCATACTATTTTCCAATTATCTTTCTTTTTGTTTTGTAATTAAACATTTTTTATACATGGCACAAGACCTATTGATGATATTTATGCAAGCAAATGGCAAAAAAAAAAAGCATAATTAAAACAAAGGACCAATTTGACAAAGAGCTGACTCCCAGTGCGTACCAGAATGCCTGAAGAAAAATAACGAAGAGATTTTGAAATCTTGGTGCAAAGCGATTAGAAAATACGACTACATACTTTTGAGTAAAGGAAATACTAGCAATCCATAAACATGTAATTTCTTTAAGAGCTAGAGACATATAAATGCAAATACAATAAGAAACTAATCTTATGCTTAAAAATGAAAAAAAAAGATAACACCTTGGTTCCTGTAAGGATTTGGGTGGAAGGGGACTTGCTCATGGGAGTAGGAAAAGCTGCAACTGTTCTGGAAAGAAATTTGGCAAAACCCATTGAAAAGTTAAAATACACATACCCTTTGGCCTGACAATTTCACTTCTCGGAATCTGTCCTATAAAAATAAAAACACAAATTTTTGAGGACGTCTGTTGCAACACTTTCTGGTCTGACAAAAACAAACAAAAAGTGCGAAAGGCAATTTGCAGAGAAATGTAAACAGCGTGTCCATTTTGCAAAACACAAAATGATTTCATGAAACATTTGTCTGAATGTCAGCAGGGCATGTAATGTCTCCCAAGTTTAGAAGCCTGAGACTAAAGAATGAAGAATGTTCCATAGAAGAATACTAGAGTAAGAGTTTATTAGGGTAACTTATATATAGGGTTCCCCAAATCAGCGTGAATGGGTGACCTGGTTAAAAGATGTAGTAAGATTTTCCATACAAGGTGGCACAGAAGAGGAAAGATTTTATACACAAACAAGTCGGTAGGGAAGGAGGGTAGAAGATTGTGTTGCAATACATCCTTGCCTAGGTTTTTGCAGTCAGCCCCTCCAGTGCCCTGCTAGCCTTTCAGACCTTTTCAGAAAGAACTGTGATAGTACGTAAATATGGTGATGCCAACTGGGCTGGCAGGTGGTCAGGTTTCTATGAAACAGAGGTGAAAATGGCAGCGCAAGATGGCATTACTGTTGTTCACTGTCATTATTTTCTGTATGTGTTTGCTTTTGGTTATATGAGTATAATGAGAATGTGGAAAGAGGTAGACCTGAGCTGTAGTTTGGGGAGTTAACAGCTAGGGCCAGATGCCGATAATGATGATGATGATGATGACGGTGATGTTGAAAGTGATGATGATGGCAATCATGGTAGTGATCATGATGGTGATGATAATGATGATGATTTTACTAAAGGCATAGATAACTTTGTTACTGATTTTTAAAAAAGAGATGAATGAGCTATACCTGAGATTGAGGTGAATAATTTCCTAAACAGGCATATGGAGACAGCAAAGTATAGGCCTACATAGGTAAGACTGTCAGCCCTCATTGACCTGAGGGTTGTGAAACCTGGTGTGACACAACTTTGATAACTAGAAGAACTGTTGTTCTAAAGCCAGGTTCCTGCTATTTTTCCTTTTTCTTTCCCCTGAAAGTCTCACCTCTTGGATTCCTGACTATGTCCTCTAAGACCACGTGAGGCACCTGCAGGGCCCTCCCCAGTGGTTATCAATGGAGTAGTTAGGAAACTTCAGCCTCCCTTTCTTCTGCACTTAACCACTGTATCCAACACCCACCCCTTTCCATCCTGTCCTGCTTCCCAGCCAACTTGTGACCAGTTTGCCAGGATGGAAACAGAGTCTGGCAAGCCAATACAGAACTCATTCTACTCAAAACCAGAAATTCCAGAAAGGCAGGGAAGACCAGGGAATACCATGTTCCTTCTGTCTCTGGCAGCAGTCCATAGCCACAAACCAGAAGTTGGGTAGCAACAGCACACGGTCCGTTGAAATGAGGTCACAGGAGCTGCCTGTTCTCTCCTTTTAACCCAGCCTAGGAACTCAGGAGCCAGTTGCCTGCATTAATCAGCCGTCTGTATGTGTGTAGCCTGGGAGGTGGTCCCAGGAACTACAACATTCTTGTGTGATGTTTCTGACTGAGCACTCATGACCCTGATCTGAGGAAGAAACCCCTGCAGTCTCTGACCTTGAAATGACAATCCTGGAGGACAATGAGCAGTTCATTGGTAGTGTCAGCCAGGGAACCGAACACGGGAGGCATTTTATAGATACCAATGGTTTCTTTAAGTATAAAAACATCCCACCTGAGCTGGGTGGTCACAAGAGTGACTTTTCTAGAAACATGCAGCAGAGAGCAGCAATCCAATTCAGAGACTTCCTGCTTCTCATCTGGCTTTAAGTTTACAAGGAGTAATTTCAGTTTGAGTGAATGACAAGAGGCACTTGTTTCCCTGTTGCATTCCTGGAATTCCAGTTGTTCCTGGCAGTTCACTTGCAAGGCAGTTCAGTGCAATCTGGTGACTCAGCAGGTTCCAGAACCAGACTCATGAGTTCTGCAGCTTACTTAGCCACCAGGGCCTCAGTTTTCTCAGCTGAAATGGGGATGATAATCACACTGAAGTGGATTCCCAGAAGTAAAGCACACAGCACAGTCATGCACTGGTTATAGTAGCTGCTTTTCTATTACTTTTCTGTTAAAACTTTCAGTCTCTCCACTTGTAAGAAAAGTTTCACCAGACTTTTAAGATGCTTGACTTGGATCACCTTCATGAGGGTCTGTACATACATGAAGCCATTATTCTGTGGCTAGAATTGGGACAGATTCTTTGCAGATGTTATTTCTACTCATAAAAAAAAAATAGCAACCCAGTTAGCCACAGGAGAATCACCATTTTTTAAAATGACAGAGTAACAACAGTAGAAGACAGAGGGGCATACTTGGGCTACACCTGTGAAGGCCATTTGAGGAGTGAACCAGTGAACAGAAGACCTCTGTCTCTCTCAGTATTGCCCTCTCTCTGTAAGTCTCCCTTTCAAATAAAATAGATATTTAAAAAAAGTTACTAAAATGAAGCAGAGGTGCCAGGACTCCAGCCTGCATTCTGATATGGGATGCGGGCATCTCAAGGACCTTCCTAACCCATTATGCCACATTTCCCACCATTGTTTTTCAAACAATACTCTTTGGCTATGAGAATGAATACTGAGTTTAACACCCACTTGAATAGGCAGATGTTGGGCAAGCGTCCTTGAAGAAGCATTTTCTGTGCCCAGTTATGGTGGACTTTGTGCAAGTTTGAGGCTCTGGTAAAGTTTATTTGATGGTTCTCGTTAAAGATACTTGTGCCTAAAAAGACTTCCTACACAACCTGTGGATTTATTTATTTATTTAAGCTAGGGTGTGATTCAAGAGACTCCATTTTGATTCTGAGAACTTTCATGAATGTGACATGTGTCTTCAAAAAAAGTTTAAGGGAAATATGAATTAGGAATAAGCCAATCATGCATTTTGAAATTTAATTTTAATTCTGATTTTTTTTCATGAACTTTCTGAAGTACTCTCAGATGTAGTGCTGGTAATTGGAATTGGTTGTTGGTAGTTGGAATTCCCACAATGGGAATCTTTTAAAAGTATGTATTCTGGGGCCTGAAATGATGGCCTGGTGGCTAAATCCTCGCCTTGCCTATGTCCCAGGATCCTATATGGGTGTGGTTCATGTCCTGGCTGCTCCACTTCCCATCCAGCTCTTTGCCTGTGGCTTTGGAAAACAGTTGAAGACAGCCCAAAGCCTTGGAGCCCTACACCCATATGGGAGATCTGGAACAAGTTCCTGGCTCCTGGCTTCAGATTGGCTCCAATCTGGCCATTGTGGCCCCTTGGGGACCGAACCAGTGGACAGAAAATATTTCTGTCCCTCCTTCTCTTTATAAATCTAATTTCCAATAAAAATGCACAAATCTTTAAAAAGAAGTTGGAATTCCCAGAGTAAATACCTCTAGTGTCAGATTCATCCCAAATATTTACTGATACAGCTGGAGACAAGACACACAGAACCCTTAAGCCTACATCATATTGGACAGAGTTAGAGTAGAAAAAACCTGAATAAGTAAAGTATATAATATGCCAGGTGGTGCTAACTGCTATGGAGAATATGGAATCCCAGGTTGGCTGGGCCAGGGATACGTGCTTTATAAACTTTAAATAAAATGCTGCTTATGAATTACTTTCTAACATGACCATCACCCAGTGGTGACCTCTGAAGCATCAAAGCTGTGGAACGGGAGGACTGGAGAATCTGAATGATGGACCCCATGGAACAAAGGGCATCTGTGGTCCCGCCCTACAGCTCACCACCATTCCACAGCATTGCCACCAGCCCCATGTGGCTGTTATATTTACAATCAATGTATCAATGTATTTATGATGATTTAAAATTTACATTCAGTGCTTGTGTGGCACTATGCACACTGCAGGTGGTCAACAGCCACATCCATGTCTGGGATAGTCCTTCATTGCGGAACATTCTTTGGACAGTGCTGCATACAAATAGAGCAATCACGTGGGTGGCCAGAGAGTGTGATGCTTGGCACTGAGGTTTGGGAAAGGGGTGTAGGTTGGGTGACAGTGAGGTCAAGGCATCAGTATTGAAACAGGTGGCTGATCCCTCCAGAAGATGTCTGAAGCATCTATCTTTCCCCAAACACCCCCAATACAGAAGAGAACTTCCCTTTAGCCAATCCGACTTCCAGTCCTCACCGTTCTCTTCTCTCTCCCTTACCTGAGTTCCCTCAATACCACCATCCTCATCATTTGTGTCATCAGAGTTCCCACTAATTGGCCAATGAATCCTTTCCTTTCCTGTTCTTCGAGATTCATGCTTTAAAAACATGCTATACAATCAACAGATACTGCTAATTCATTATAAAACTATTGGGTTCTTTGATCTTTTTATTTACTTTAAAGTACATGAATATCAGACTCCCTATATGGCCTCCTTTTCTGAAGTATTTGGTGGCATTAACAGAAATCAATGGAAAATAAGTAGCTGATGAAGTAAATACTTGTTTTACAATAACCCTAAGATAATTCATTAAGAGCCAGAAGAAAGATTGTGGCATATAGTCTCTTGCAAAATATTAGTAAGTGTAATGCATGATAAAAGAGGAAAAAAGGCAACTAAAAATGTTAAGAGGAAGACATATATATGAATCATATATTTAAAGTCCAAAATTGGTATCACTGCTGATTCTTCCCATATGTGGTAATTATATGATTTTTGTCAGGAGATGAATGCTAAAGAATTCAAGGGTAAGGTGTTATGGTGTCTTTAATTAACTTTCAGGTGATTCCTTTAAAAACTATATGCACCAGGGGCTCTAAACAGTTCATGGTGTATGATGAGAAAACTAAGCATGGATTTCAAACTCTATGGGAACCAACGTGAAGTTATTTTTTTATTCCATTTTCCATGAAATTTTTTCAAATACCCTCATAATACATACAAACATGGCAAAACTTTAACTGGTGAATCTAGGAGAAGAAATATGTAGATGTCCATTTGATTATTTTTTTACAACTTACCTATAAGTTGAGTATTTCACAATGGAAAATTGAGGAGAAACAAAAGGGTGTTTTTAAAGGAAGTGATTCAATGAATTACTTTTTGCAATTGAATGACCATGCTTACAAGTTTTTAAAAAGAGCTAATGGATAAAGATTACTTATTTTACATATTTGAGTTCATACACTTGCACGGTTTATTTTTTTCTCTTTCAAAAATCTTTGTTTCAGTTTACTAAACTGATTTTGTTTGGTTTTTTGAAAGATTGATCTTATTTTTATTTGAAAGGAAGATTTATATAGAGAAGAAGAGACACAGAGAGAAATATCTTTCCATCTCCTGGCTCACTTTCCAAATGGCTGCAATGACCAGAACTGACGTCTGAAGCCAGGGTTCACGAGCTTTCTCCAGGACTCCCACATGGGTGAGAGGCCCAAGGATGTGAGCTATCCTTTGCTGATTTCCCAGGCCAAAGCAGGTAGCTGGATAAGAAGGGAAGCAGCCAGTATACAAACTAGTGCCCATAAGGGATGCTGGCACTTGTAGGTGGAATTTGGCATGTCAAGCCATCATGCTGGTCCATGTTTGGTGTTTGAATTTACAGTTTAATTTTCCCAAGTGGATGTGTGCATAGCCTTAGGTGTTTTAATGAAATGTTAGCTTGGAGGATAGAATGCTAGCATGTCAGAATCAGACCTTGGAACAACTCAAGTGCAAACTGGTTACAGTCTTTGTAAGTGTCATCATTGCTTTCTGGAGAAATCAGTGCCCTTCCACCGAACAAGAGGATTCCAAGGGGAAATGCTATGTACTCATGCTGGGGACCATCTGGCAGCCACATGCGTTGATGTCTGGGGGCCACTCTGGGCTTCAATCATGCAAAAGAAAGTTGTTCCCTTCCACTTGCTTCAGTGGAGACTCTGATTTAAGTGGCAGAAAACTTGGCTAATGCTAGATGAAGCAGGAAAGGAAATGAAGTGACTCCACCACTAAAAGCTCAGAGGACAGGCACAGGTTTTGCCTGTGTCCCAGGGGTCTAGGGGTTTCTCCATTGCTCAGCTCTGCATTGCTTCGCGTGAATTCAACACTTCAGCTCTTCTCTCATGGGAGAAAAGATGGCTGCCAAAGTCCCAGCCTGTCAAATCCCCAAAGTGAATCCAAGGAAGAGGAGAGATAAAGGACTGTTTCCCAGAAATCCTGGGAGAGATTTCATTGTCTCTTAAGGTTTCACATACCCGTCCCTGAGCCAAAGATTTCAAGAGGAGGAAAATACCATCGTCCCCATTCCAGAACCTGGAGTACTGAGAATACAGTCCTTGTGTGTATTTGTGCTGGCAGAAATGGAGTATACAGTCCTGGTTCCCACTCCGTCATGGAATTCAGATGGCTTACAGGGACATGCATTCTAGGGTAAGATGGGGACCGAGTTTTAAGGAAGAAGGAAAAGAAACATCCCACTCCTCCATTTGTCCTAAATCTCTGTAAGTCTGCAAAAACACTAAGTCTTTATTTCCTTATGCCTGATACTTCTTTTGAATTCTGAGCTTCATGGTTCTTCCAGTTGGATCAGGGGTTTCAGCGTAGGCTGCAGAGACAAGGGATTCACTCACATTGCTCATGTGGCTCCCTATCCTGATCCCTGTCATCCCTGTATGTCCCCCCAAGAACTCCTGAGGGCTGCCTTCTGGCTGGAACTACAGGTTGCTGACACAGAAACACCTAGCAGGGAAGCCCAGTGCTGTAGTTTATGGTGGTTCAACTCTGCTGGAGACCTCTAGTGGAAACGGAGAACACACCTCAGGTTTGTCCCAAAAAGGTCAAAGAATCCAAGGATTTTGGCTCTACAGTTGAAGGCTGTTCCTGGGTTCTTCAATCCCTGTCTGTTCTGGTCCTTCCAGTGTGTGATCAAGCTCACAGGAGAGAGGACAGGGCTCCTATTAGAAGTCCCCAGCATGTGTGGTTTCAGTGATTACAGTGGTGACATGACAAGCAGAGGAGAAGACCTGTCCTGGGGCACTTGTGGGAGGCATTAGGTTAGGAACATGACCTCTGCTGAGGCAGTCATGATTAGCTGGGAGCTCCATGGTTGGCATGAATATTACCTGTCAAAAACACTGATGCTTCTCTAAGAAGACTGGGGGGAAGCAAGAGCGAGGAAAGAAAAAAAAATGGACACTCACAAGGAAAGAGCTGAAGTTCCCAGGAGAGGGAGTTGACCTTGGCAAGCCAGTAACATAGTAAAATTATTTATGTATGTATAGTGAGTCTATTTGCTTGGCATGTACTCAATTTTATATTCTCTGTAGAGGGATGCTGAGTGGACAGGGTGGGAAAAGTTTAGAAAGGCCAAGGGAACGCTGTGATGGGTGAACCTTTTCCCACTCATCCAGCGAAGATTCAGGAATAGTCAGGCCTGAGTCAGCCAGCCAACTCAGTCATCCTTCCACGTGGCCATATTTGGCTGACATCACAGACATCTTGACTTTGTGTTCAAAGCAAAGCACTGATTCAGAAGGCTTCCTGACAAGACACTAAGATAAAAAAGCACATTGTGTTGTCACAAAAGAGAGTGGGGTTGTGAAATATCCATGTTGGGGGTCCCTTCCCTTTCCCCTTGGTAAACTAAAGTCACCATTTGTGGTGTGGGCATGAGGACTCGAGCTGTGCTGGAGGCCCTGTAGTGTCTGCACTTCATTCACACAGGGATGAAGACAGATTACTCTACTGTGTTGTAGAGATTACAGGCTAGAGGGCTTCATTGTGGTTGCTGTGCATAAGTGCCAGTGCTATGCAGAGGCTAGGGCTTCTGCAATAATCTATTTCAGGACACTTCATGCTGGGAGGAACCATGTGATAGGGCAATATCGTGTTGCCAACGAGTGTTCTAGAAAATGAGCTCTTGTTGAATACATTCCCCTGCCTCTCCACACATGTTAGATCAGAGGCTTTTACCAGGCATCATCAGGGCCTGTCTCAGCATGATGACTCAGGTTGCCCTCCAACCTCAAGTGTCCCTTGAGACAAGATGGCCCTGGGACAGGCATTCCAACCACTGCAACTATGGTCATCCCAGACTCACAGCATATTTTGGAAACATTTTCATTCTGAAACCATTTCAGAAGCACAGAAAAACTGCAAGAATACCACCACTGTCCCTGTGTGCCTTTCCCCTGCATTCCCCAGCTGTTACCATTTTGTCACATTTGTTTTGTCCTTCTCTTTGGATGCGCACATAAGGACTTGTCTAAATCATTTCACAGAAAGTTGCAGCCACATGCCCTTGCTCTTTAGCAGTTCAAGGTGTGATTCCTCCAAAGCAAGGTCATTTCTTTTACACAATAACACAAGGATCAAAATCAGAAAATGAAGGTTGATATAGCCTTATCTCCTCTCCAACTCTATTGAAAAGTCACTAATTGTCCCAATAACATCCTTTAGAGCAAGTCAGTGGGGGAGAGGACCTTTGTCTAGGATGCCTCTAGCATTCAGTTGTTACATCTCTTCAGCTGTCTTTGTGTGGGACAATTGCTCTATTTTCAAGAGATGGTCATCTTAAGTATTTTTAAAAATTCTTTCAGAGGTATAGAAACACAGAGTCTTTATCTATGTTTTCACTCCCTGAATGTTCATAATAGCTTAGGCTGGGCCAAGACAAAGCTTGGAGCCGGGTACTCAATCCAGGTCTCCTACATGAGTAGAAGGAAGGAACCCAACAACTTCAGTTGTCAGTTACCTGCCGCTTCATGGGGCACACATTAGCAGGAAGCTGCAATTGGGAGGTAAGCTAGAATTCACTCCCAGGCACTCTGATATGGGACACCTATGTGCTAACCATAGTCTTAACCACTGGATCAAACTCCTACTTTAAGATTGGTGTTTTAAGGACAGGTCAGTTATGTTGTAGAATTCTTCTCAGTTTGATTTAAATAACATAGTCATTAGGAAAGCACCTATTGATTCCAATCATAGTAACAAATGATTCTAGTAACTGTCAATGCTGGAAGCAGTGGGTGAAAATTTGTTGGAAAAATAGAAATTTCCATGGTCTCATTGTACCTCCCACAGACTTGTTCTAGATTGTGAAGGAAAAGTAGCCACATTGCAAAGGGAAAGTCTAGTAGATTCACAGGAATTAGGCCAGGAAAGTTGCTGTCAGCAACCCTGGACTTCACCAGCTTTCTTGTCTGAAGCCCTGTGAGAAACACAGTGTTGTACTTCTCTTGTTCCCAGCAAGAACACACTGCCTGACTCCACTCAGGGAGACACATCAAATGGTGCAGCACGTGAGCGTGCTAACACAGCAGGAGGAAAATGTGGAGTGCAGTGACCCTGGTGCATAGCAAGCCTGGCAGACCTTAAGACAGTTCAAATCCTTCTAACATATTTCTTCCTTTTCTATTTTGCCAGCTCACGCTACAATCTCCCAACAATCCTCAAGGTTGTAATCTCTTTGTTTCTCCTACAGAAGCTTGAAGATCATATATTACTCTTAGTTTAAAGTCAAAACTGCATTTTGGGAGCAGGTGCTGTGACACAGCACATGAAACCACTGCTTAAGATGTTTACATCTCCTATCTGGTTCAAGTTCAGGCTGCTGCAATACCATTATAGCTTCCAGGGCCACGGTGGATGATGTACCTGGGAAGTAGTGGATGTTGGCCCTAGCGCTTGGCTCCTGCTATCCATGTGGGAGACTAGGATGGAATTCCAGATTCCTGGCCCCAGCCTGGCCTGGCCCCAGCCGTTATAGCCATCGGGAACTGAATCAACAGATGGAATAGTTCCTGTTTTCCCTCTCTCAGTTTCTCTAAATTTCTCTTTCTCTCTCTCTCTTTCTCCTCACTCCTTGTTCTGCCTTTCAAATAAATAAATATCAAGTAAACCCGTGCTAAAAACTAAACCATAGTCAGAATCAGTCTTTCATCCATGCCCTTTGACCTGCCATCTGCCATGGGACTGTACCTCCCTGTGCTGTTGCCTCCCTGTGCTGCCGCAGGGAAGATGTGGGTCTGAATGCCGACTCTGTCACTTGGAGGAGTGACCACAGCTCACTCTTTCCATTTTCTTACCTGATTAAGGAATCAGCAGGATCCACATGCTAGAACTAGAGGGAGCATAAGGTGAACCACTTGTGAAATACTGACTTATCATGACTTGAGCATACGGTCAACATGCAGTCAGCGTCAACTTCCGTGAAGATTGTCAGCGTATTCACACAGGGGCCAAACTGCCTGGGTTCCCATCCTGGCTCCACTACACCCTCACGCTGTGCCCTCTTTAACACTTAACCTCCTTGATGGGGTGGTTCCAGGATCAAGCAAAAATAGTTTTCCAGGGCCTGGTACTACTGTATGACCATGTAGTTTTCTATTGATTTTCTTTTTTTCAAAAACTAAATTTGGATAAAATGTCTGGGTCTACCAAAGACAAACCAATGGCCATGCGGATACTGACTAGACAAGGAGGGAGAAAACATTATCCACATTTTATGAGCAAGAGGACTAAGGGAAGTTGAAGGAATGAGGTTATCCGAGCCAAGCCTCATAGCAAAAGGGGCTAGTGATCCCAGGCCATGGACAGAAGGCTGTCATTCTTTACAGCAGAAAGCGTAGTCATGTGCTACAGAGCAATGTTTCAGTCAGCAGTGAGACACACACACACAGACACAAAGGTGGTCCCATGAGACAACATCACCCAGTGATGCTGTGTCCATCTCAGTTTGTGTCGATACACTCTGTGATGTTCACATACAACAAAGAAAACCGACAAAGGAGGCTGCAGGTCTCCAGACGTTTCTCTGTCACTAAGTGGCACACACTGCATTTGTGAAGAGCTGAGTGCAGGGTGCTGCACCAAGCACCTGCAACACACAACCTAATGAAAAGAGACTGAGATGAGAGGAAGAGGCACACTGTGGGGAGGTGGGACTGCGACCCCCCTCGGATGCTGGCAGCTCTCTCACCCATGCTAGAGACAGGGATAAGGAGGGTTTAGGATAAGCAAGATGGAGTATCTCAAGGATGAAGGAAATCTAGGGAAAGAAGCCAGAGTGAAGGTGGAACAGCAGGAGACACTCAGGTCCCGGTGATGGGCTAGGGCCAAGGGTGCTGGTGGACCCATGGGACAGCTGTTAGCAGTAACAGTCCTGGCTGGTGTTCTGACAGGCTGGAGACATACTGCGCGCAGGTTTGGGCGCTTGTTCATCAGGCCCCTTTGAGGGAGCATTTGGATTTTCTGTTTTGCTCCCAAAATGACTCTCAGGATGATCATTTTCACACTCTATTTTAAATGCATTCCCCAAGCATGGCATAATTCAAACAGAATTACTCTGCTTGCTTCTCCCCCATTGGAAGGTCCGCTTTCTTGATAAGTCCCCTGTGGCATTTGGAGTGCATAATGGGCAGCCATGCAGAGAGGGCGTTGCATCTGCCCATTCAGCAACATGGCCAGGCAGCACAGTCCTTGGGGACTTCAGCTAGTGATCTCCAGAGAAGAAGTCTTGCCTGGGGCCTGGCTCACAGAGGGTCACAAAGAGGAGCTGGTACATGGAGCAGCCTGCTGGACTCCAGAGCAGGTGGACAAGAAACCCTCAGGGTTTCATCAGCAGTACAGGCTAGAGGAAGCAGACAGAAGATTCAGTTGTGCTCCCTGGTCATTCTGAGGTCCCTATAGGCAGTGAGATGTTTGTACCAGGAACTCAGCAGCCAGGACGAGCAGCGAATGGAGGTTTGGGTCAAGGTGAGGTCATTTCCAGAGAACGCGTAGAACGAGAAGAACCTACAATGAAATGTGAGGTCTTGAGGAAAGCTGATATTTAAGGATGTACAACCTGGGATTGCTTTTCTGTGTTTTTGTGCATAGGCTTGTCCCTGAAACCATAACTCAAAATTGCTATTGGGAGAGTTTTTTGAGTCCCACATGCTAGTAAGCTAGGATGCCATGACTTGAGTCAAAGCTCACAGCAGTAACCCCTGACCAGTAACCCCCTAGCTGCATCCTAGAGCTCACCTTTGGATTCTGGAAGTGCTTCCCTGCTGTGTCTGGGTTGCAGCCCAGGCATGGTCAGGCCCAGAACCTCAGGGGTGGGCAATCTTATATTTCGGCATGTGCAGAAGTGAGCAGGGCTCCCCATACTGCTCTCTGGCTTATCTCAATTCTACACCCAAGGCTCCTCTACTCGCTAAAGAAATATAAACCAAGGATCCAGGGATCTGTTTTGTTCCCCAGGTTTTAGGGCCAGTGTGGCATTCTAACATTTTAGTCTGCTGGCTAAGTCTTCCATATCAGCCTTTCTTCTTGGCAGGTTACGCATTCCTGGTGCCCCACTATCCCACATTAGCTCATTTGCTGTTTTAAAAATGGTCCTGCAGGAGCATAAACATTTAGAGGCTTTTTTTTTTTTTTGGTAACAACAAGAAGAGATAATATGTTTGAAGCCAATGCACTCCTTATGTTTAGGAAAATCACCATGGGATTTAAGATGATGCATTGATGTAATGCAATTGGTGGTTTATGAAAATTCTTTTGCACTAACCTCGGCTGTGTAAGAGCAGCCACATTCCTTGAAAGTGAATAGGAGGCAGGGCCCAGCGGAATCATTTTTTAAATGTTCCATTACTAACCTTTCTCTTGCTGCCTCTCAAGGGAGGTGGAGGCTTGAGGGAGAGACGGGAAGAACTCCAGATTTTCTGCTTGATTCTTCAAGTGGCAAAAAAAAAAAGAAAAAGAAAAAAAAATAGAAATAGTTGAAGAAATTGGTCATCTGTCTCCAAATCGGGTTCAGTTACAGTTCTGCATTCCATTTGATGCAATGTTCAAAAAATGAAAATCAGGAAAGATTAATAATCACTTGTGTAAGCGTTGAAGAGGTCCAGTTTCATGACTAGAAAGAGGGAGAAAGTTCCTGTTGGCTAAAACATTGTCAAAATCATTCCCAGGAGAGAAAAGCATATTCTGGGAACTGGGGAACGTCAAACATCTTAACTTTCTCTGCTTTCATTAGTCTTACATTACAAAGTGAAATCTTACAAAACATGTACCCATTAAAAAAAGATTTATTTGAAAGTCAGAGGTACAGGAGGAAAAGGCGTGCATGCACACGCAAACAGAGAGAGAGAGAGAGAGAGAGAGAGAGAGAGAGAGCTTCAATTTGCTAGTATACACCCCAGATGGTCGCAATGGCCAGCACTGGACTAAAATGAATCCAGGAGACAGGAACTTCTTCCGGGTCCTCTGTATGGGTACAGGGACCCAAGCACTTTGACCGTTTTTCACTGCTTTCCTAGACCATTATCAGGGAGTTAACTGGAACCCATATGGGAGGCTAGTCTGTGGCAACTATACATGTTATGCCAAAATGGTAGTTCAACCTATTTTGAAAAAGTGTGTCAAAGTGAAATTAAAATGGGGGGAAAGCAGTTCAAAAATATTTTTAGTTCTATTTATAACCTTACCTAATGTCATGATCCTTTTAAGTTAATTTCTCTTTCATGTTCTGTTTAAGTATGTCTTAAAAAATAGGAGAGTCTGAGGGACCCAAATGGGAGCTTTGATGTGGAGTTTAGTTATAAAAGAAATGAATAGCAGTCTTGGGGAGAAGTCTCCCGGTCAGCACTAGGCTGGCTTCACTCTGGACCCCAGTATTCCCCCAGGAAGTGACGTCAGCCTTGATCCAAATGAAAAGCTTCTTGCTGCTCGCGAAAAGGGGTCTATAGAACATGGTGTGTTTAGACTGAAAACATTTTTGGGAGTTTAACAGAGTGGTGTCTCGTAACACGCAAGACGCTGGGGTGCAGTGCAGTCAGCAGCTGCCACTCCAAGGCCAAAGTGCCTGTTAAAGTGGCCCGCAGTGGGGGCTTTGGGTTGCAATCACAGAATACGCAGACCCTGGAAGCTGTTCCTTCTGGCACCTAACATGAGTCACCAGATCCTTTGGTTAAGATGCAAATGCTGACCTAGCAGGTGGCGTTGACATAGCAGGCTGTCCATAGGGTACCCAAGGGTGGAAAAAAAAATCAAAATCAGAACCGCCTTCTACACCAAGATGTGTCTGCATTATTGTGCAGTGCACAAGCTGGTGCTGCACCGTGGGTTATCCAGGACCAGCCCCACTCCATCCTCCCTCCTTCCTGCAGCCTTCCTCTGGTTGGGTGGGAGATGAACATGGCGGGGCGGCTTCAACCTCTGCATTCTTTCCTCCCGGTAGCAACTATCACTTCCTTGCACAAGCGCTTGTGTTGTGGAAGAAGTGACCTTTTCCCTTCCTCTCCCCACTGTGACAGGGATTGCTTTTAGCCCACGCCTAGCTGCGAGGGAAGATGGAGAGACAGATGTCTGGCATTCCCAAAGTTTGTGGAGAAGGGGTGAACATGGGAGGGATCTCAGGGGACAGCCACCAACAGAGTAAGATACACACACACACACACACACACACACACACACACACACACACAACTTGGGCAGCAGCAACTTAACGCAATAATGAATATAAGGACAACCAAGTCAGGCAAAGTGTTTTGAGATTTTTAAGGGAAGGTCTCCTTTTGCCCAGGCAACTGTATTATAACTAAGGTTACCTCGCGATTGAAGAGGCATTGCTAACACAAGGATACTTCCACAAAGTTCATGGGAAAAAGGAATTTAAAGAGAGTTTATTTTGGCACAAAACTATTTAAAATCTATACATTCTTTTCCATAAGCTTTTTGAAGCCCTCACACTTCTTCTCTCTGATGATCTAAAATATGTTTCTTGGGCTCTTGAGGGATGTCATTTTCACTTTATCAAGAAACGAAGAGGTCTTTTCTGCATGGGATTAGATTGGGTATCAGTAGATCGTATGGAAAACCATCTCGTACGTTCGCATGTGAAAGAGTCAAGCTAGAGGAGGGCACACAGTAGGCACTACGCAAGAATAATGCTATATGCTAATATAATGCAGTGTTATTTATGTGTGTGTGTGTACATACAGTCAAGAAGATGGATTGGGGTTGGTGTTGTGGTGCAGGGAGTTGAGCTGCTGCCTGCAAGTGCAAGCCTCTCATATGAGTGATGGTTTGAGTCCCAGCTTCCCTATAATGGGCCCGAGAAGGAGCTGACCATGGCCCAAGCATTTATGGTTCTGCCACCCCCATGTGAGACCCAGATAGAGTTTTCGGCTTCTGGGTTTGGCCTGTGCATCCCCGACCATTGCAGCCAATTGAGGAATGAGCCAGCAATCAGATCTATTGTAACATCTCTCTGTGTAGTTCTTTTAAATAAATACATCTTTTCAAACAGAAGAAAGATTACATATTGCACTTTGACTTTCAGTTCATCTGTGCAGGTTATCCATGACAGCATGCGCATGATGTCTCAGCTGATCTACAAGGTGACAGGCGAGAAGTCTTGGTCTGCTTCCTGGCAGCTCTGAATGTGGGGGGACTCCAAGAGGTAGGAAATGTGCAACTCTCAAAATCCTGGCCCAGAAGCCAAGTGGCACAAGTAGTCCAACCACTGACAACAATGCAGAAACTTTTACTAGTTGTAGTAATGGAAGCATCATTGCTTAAAAATCTTTTCCTCCACTAATTAACCTACTCAGCTTCTAACCATTATTTGACACACGTCAACGTACCACGATTTGGTTCAAAAGGAAAGTTCAGAGTTCCTTTCATTAGATCATTTACTAAATGATGGATATTTAAAAATACATATAGTAGAAGTATGTGATGACCACAGTATGAAAACAGATCCTCCCAGCTTCTCATGGTTGAGGATGCGTTGACATCACCATTCCATAACTTAAACATCCACTTGAAGCTCGCTTCTTTTTTGTCTCAAGCACAACAAAGAGGAAACATTTTAGCCAGTGAGCATAGTTTCAGTTAGCATGCAGCTTAATCTGTTTCTTTTAAATAGAATGTCTGATTTTATTTATTCTTATGCTAGACTTGTGTAATTATACCTGTCAGAAGCTAACAAACACGGGAATGACTATAGGATATTTTTTCCTACAGGAAAACAATTGTATAATGATATTTATGACTTGAAAGCATGTTATCTTTTAAAGCATTACTGTGGGAAGCTGGGAATTTATTTAAATGAGGCTGAAATTGCTCAAAATAGCTTGAGCCTCTCTTTGGGAATGGGTTTCAAAGCCAAGGCATAAACTATGTAAAATTTATATAATCTTGTGACCAGTCTCCAGAATTGCAATAATAAAACCAAAATGCTTTAATTTGATCTGCAAGATGTCTACAAAGTAAAATTATATTTACCCTAAGTTGTGAAGCTTTTTTTTAAAAAAAAAGCATATACAGGTAATGTTTTTATCATGTATAACAGAAAAATATAAAATGGTATCTCAAATGTAATCATATGTGACAAATATGCACTAAGAAAGAAGTGATTTTTTTAGATTTATTTATTTTTATTACAAAGTCAGATATACAGAGAGGAGGAGAGACAGAGAGAAAGGTCCTCTGTCCACTGATCCACTCCCCAAGTGACCGCAATGGCTGGAGCTGTACCAATCCAAAGCCAGGAGCCAGGAGCCTCTTCTGAGTCTCCCATGTGGGTGCAGCGTCCCAAGGTTTTGGGTCGTCCTTGACTGCTTTCCCAACCCAAGCAGGGAGCTGGATGGAAAATGGGGCGGCCAGGATTAGAACCGACAGTCATATGGGATCCCGGTGTGTTCCAGGTGAGGACTTTAATTGCTAGGCTATCGTGCTGGGCCCAAAAGCGGTGATTTTGAAGGAGGGACTTGAAGTAATTGTAAACATGAAGTTCAGAGAGAAATTGTCTCTGAAATGGGAGCCTAGGGTGATCAACCCTGCACTTCCACATCTGGCTAATGGGAGCATGCAATGCCATGACTCCTGCGCAGGGTCATTTGGTGATTCTAGCAAGTTGCATGGATATTTATCCACTACTCCAATGACATTACTTATAACTCTCCTTTAAAATACCACAATACGCACTCATGTGGGAGACCCGGAAGAGCTCCTGGCTCCTGGCTTCGGAGCAGTGCAGCTCCAGCCGTTACGGCCACTTGGAAAGTGAATCATCAGACAGAAGATTTTCCTCTCTGTTTCTTCTTCTCTCTATATATTTGACTTTGCAATTAAAATAAATAAATCTTTTTTTAAAAGATAACGCAATACAGCTACAAATGAATTCATGTATAAGATTGTTCACTGTGCACAGATTTGATATAGTGAGTGGTGGGAGCAAAATAAATGCCAAATTACAGGACGCAGACAAAATGTAAGCTGGGAACACCTGCTGCTATCAGGAAGCAAGATAAGTGGTAAACAAAACAAAGGAGAAGCCTATTAGGGACAGGAGAGAGAACGTAGAACCCTCGGGAAGGGCCATTGACCAACCAACGTGGGTACAGGATGAGCACTAAATAAGGACATCACAGGTTGAAATCCATTACCTAAAACCAAACCAGAAAGATCTTCAAGTCCTTAGTAATGTCTTACAAGTAGGAAAAGGAAGTTGCTCTTTACAAACTCATTCTTGTTCATAAATATTGGCGGCATCCTGCAATCATCTTCGTTACCATCAAGGTACTTCGAGTAAGGATGAGCAATGAATCCTGTAATCATCGGGTGAAGAGATGTTGGGCATACCTAATCCCAAGACATCACTCTTCAGATTCTCTCTTCAAAGATAATGGACCATTCTAAAGACGAGACCTGGATCAAATCAGGACAAACCAATGAGGCGAGAGGAAGCAACCCGCAGCAGTCTTTATTCAACCTAAGGAAACCCTCAAGCCAATCCAGTGGGCCAGTCTGTAAGACAGCTGGCCTAGATTCCTCAAAGATGCCAAGGTTGTGAGAAGCAAATCCAGGTGAGGGTTTTCAAGAGGCTTAGAAGACCAACCCAGCGCATGATCTTTGATTGCATCCTGAATTAAAAATAAAATATTAGTAAGCAAATCAGCGGTGCCATTCATTTTGGCAATATCTTAGTTTTATCTCAGTAAATACTGCAGTGTTGCAGCTGGCAATGGTCTAAAGGACAATGTCTTGCTTCCTGAAAGATATATGGGAATGAAAAGTGACGACTGTGGCCTGATTTCAAATGGTTCAGCAGAGTGTGTGTGTGTGTGTGTGTGTGTGTGTGTGTGTGTTAGAGAGAGAAAGAGAGAATATGAGAGAGTGTGTGAGAGTGTGTGTGTGTTTATGTGTGTGTGCATGTGCGCACTTACAAGGAGAGAAAATAAGAAAGGTTGTAACTGTGGCCGAGGATTGATGACTGTTGAATTCAGAAGCAGAGTTTATAGAGTTCACTGCATTGTTATTTCACTTTTTCTCGGAGTTTTAATACTTCTGAAAGAATAGGGAGGAAGTCCAGCAGATGTTTGCACTTGACATATCAATCTACAGAATGTGGTCATGTGTGTATGAGCTGTATTATTTTCAGCAATTAAAGTAACAGGATATTTGCAAGGTCTTTAGAAAGTTCATAGGTAATATGTAATTTTAAAAAGCTATGTATGGATTAAAATTTTCCCACCAAAATAAAATTATCTTTTGATTACATTTTCCACAAGCGTTTTAAGGTTCCGTTGTGCATAGGTTAGAACGAGATGCCCTATTGATCATGAGGCTGACAGCTCTGATGCAAACTTTGTAGGCAAGAAGCACTAAACTATTTTCTCTCTGTGAAATAGTGGGTCTACATTTACATCATCATCTGGAGTAAATACTTCAACCAAGACTTCTAATCATAAGTGCCTTTCCAAGCACAGATGTGCAGCCTGCAATCGAGGAAACAACAGCACCTCCCTAGACAACTGTTCATGCAGTAACTGCATTGTCCAAACCCAAGCAAAGCATACATAAGGCTATGTGAGCAAACCTTTATCTTGCCACAATTTTAGAAAATTATTCTAGCTTTCCCACCTAGGTAGAAAGACTCAAGTCCTTGGATGTCTTCCACTGTTTTCCCAGGTGCATTAACAAGGAGCTGGATTGGAAGTGGAACAGCTGGGACTTGAACCAGTGCCTACATGGGATGATGGTATTGTAGGTGGTAGCTTTACAAGGTATGCCACAATTAATCATTTCATAATCTTAAGGAGCCATTTGTATACTGGGAAGAAATAAAAGAAGACCTTAAAATGACTTTATAAAACATTTTGTCCTTAGATCTTGGTGATAGCATATTTGATGATAAGAATAACAGTGTTCACAGATGATGTTTTTGTCATCACTGAGGCTGCAGACACCCTGGGATGGAAATCTTAGTCTCATCAGCCCTCTGTCAGTACCTTAATAAACATACAATTAAATTATTAAACCAGTTGATATGCCCTAATGGAAACTATCCCAAACAGAGATAAAGGGATTCATGAAGATTTAGAAAATCTCCAAGCTTCTAAGTATATAAGTTCGATGAAAATGAATTAAGGTAAATTTATTTTTGTACAATCATGCATATCTTTTTCATAATATTAACTTGCAAAAACTTTTTGAAGACCCCTTGTATTCACGGATTTCAAAAATATGCACCAGAACAAAATTATCTTTTAATTCTATTTCTATGAGCCTTTTGAAATACCCTCATACAAAACCATACTCAAGGCTTTAGTAAAATTCACACATAAGCATGCTGCCTACCCTTCCTCTCTAATGAATCTTTTCTCATCCAGGTAGCCATGTGAAAGAGTCAGAATGCTGGAGTTCCACAGCTTACTCATCACTGCTTCCTGTTTATTGGGAGCCCTGAGAGCTCATAAGTCTTTCTAAGCTCTCCTTTTTACTCCAACCCACACGGCTCACGAAGACCAAATTGATCTCTCCTGGTTTCAGAAGCAGCAATTCACCCACCTGTCAGCTACTTGGTTTGGGTTGTGGGTGAGATGTCCTCCCAGAACCTGGGTTCTCCTCTGTGGTCTCTGCATTTGGCTCAGGGAGCTTCTCACAGCATGGCCATCTCAAGGAAGCAGATATTACAATAACAGGAGCTGAGCTGACCCAAAACCAGGAGCCAGGAACCAGGAGCTTCTTCCAGATCTCCCACATGGGTGCATGCTCCCAAGAACTCGGGTTAACCTTCAATGTTTTTTGAAGCCATAAGCAGAGGACTGGGTCAATGGTGGAGAAGCCAGGACATGAACCAGTGCTTATACGGGATGCTACTGCTTGCAGGTGTTGGATTAGCTTGTTATGCCACCACTCCTTGGCCAGGTGACTTTTCTACCTCATTCTTTAGATTAAGTGATCAGCTACCAGATTCAAAGGGAGGAGACATCCCAAAATGTAGATATCAGCAGTGTATCAGCTACCTCATTAGCCAACAGTCAAAAAAAGGTTAGGTGCCTAGAAACAGATTATTGTAAACAGGAACACATTTATTATAATTGGCATAGATTCTGTCCCAGGGAAGGCATTTGGTCTAACTGTTAAGATGGGCCTACCTGCCTTGGAGTTCCTGGGTTCAGTTCCCAGTTCCTGACTCTTGCTCATGTAGACCTAGAGAGGCAGCCATGATGACTCAAGTAATTGGGTTCCTTCTATCCATGTGAGGGACCTGAATCAAGTCCTGGGCTCCTAGTTTCAGCACCTGCCAGAACCATTGCAAATATCTGTGAGCTAGCATATAGGAACTCCCCTCCCTGACTTTGAAGACAAATAAATGGTTTTCCTAAGAAAAATAAATGGTGGCTTTTTGGCACAGTGGCTTAAACCCCTGCTTGCAATGTTCAATTTTCTGTTCAAGTTCCAGCAACTCTGCCCTGCCAAAGTGCCTGGGGAAAGAGCCGAAGATGACCTGAATGTCTGGGCCACTGCCACACAAAGGAGAGACCCAGGAGGAGTTCCAGGATCCTGTCTTTGACCTTGTCAAGCCTCAGTCATTGCAACCGTCTTTTTGGAAGTGAACCAGTGGATAGAAGATATTCTCTCTTTCTGAAACTCTGCCCTTCAAATAAATATTTAAAAAACCTTCTTAAAAATGAAATAGATTGGGCTCGACGCAGTAACCTGATGGTCCTCACCTTGCATGTGCCAGAATCCGATATGGGCGCCAGTTTGTATCCTGGCGGCCCTGCTTCCTTATCCAGCTCCCTGCTTGTGGCCTAGGAAAGCAGTCAAGGATGGCCCAAAGCCTTGGCACTCTACACCTGCATGGGAGACCCAGAGGAGGCTCCGGGTTCCTGGCTTCGGATTGGTTCAGCTCTGGCCATTGCGGCCACTTGGGGAGTGAATTAACAGACAGAAGATCTTCCTCTCTCTCTCTCTCTCTCTCTCTCTCTCTCTCTCTCCTCCTCTCTGTATATCTGACTTTGCAATAAAAACAAACAAATCTATATAAAATGAAATAAGTTAAGGTTACTGTTTCAGGGAAAATGTTTTCCGGTCTTACACGGACCGATGAAATAGCAGACTCCTCATCAGTTCTGCGGAGTTGAGACATTGCTGTGTGTGCCTCCCTGTTGGTGGAGTCCTGGATTTGTCACTTGGATTTAATGAGCCAAGAGTGGAATGGAGGGGAAAGGACCCCCTCCTCGGTCCACTCACGCTCAGGGCCAAACCAGGCTTTGGGAGGAAACAGAGGACAGTGAAAATGAAGGAAGAAGCCTCAGAAAGGCATCTTTCTATGGACATTACTGCGGGAAACAGGAAAGTCAAACTGCAAGAAATGAAAGTGGAAGGAAGCCAACTCAGCATCCAAGTAGTTGCAGCTATTTCCTATTCTCTAGGGGCAAAGGGAAACTATGGATCTTCTTCTTGGGAAGCCTTTGAAGCTACATCCCTTTTTATGCCCAAGGGAAGGATTGAGGCTTTTGTAAGAGGGGTGACATTTGGTCCAGTGGTTACCTCAGCTGGGGTGCCCATGTCCTATATGGGAGTGTCTGAGTTTGATGCCGACTTTGACTTCTTCTTTAAAAATATTTTTATTTACAATTATATATGTGTGTGTGTATGTATATGTGTATATTTATATATAATTGGAAAGGCAGATTTACAGAAAGGAGAGACAGAGAGAGAAAGATATTCCATCTGCTATTCACTCCCCTAGTGCCTGCAATGGCTGGAGCTGAGCTGGGTGGGTCTCCCACACAGGTGTAGGCTCCTAAGGCTTCAGGCCATCCTCCACTGCTTTCCCAGGCTGAAAGCTCCCTGGAAACAGGGATCTGGATGGAAGGTGAAGCAGACAAGACACAAATTGGCACCCTTATGGGATGCCAGTGCTGTCAGGTGGAAGATTAGCTACTTAGGTGTCATACCAGCCTTTGACTTTGGCTTCTGATCCCAATTTTTTTCTGATGGACACCCTGGAAGACTCCAGGTGACATCTTGGATGATAAGATTTCTGCTACTGGTGTGGGTGATCTGGTTCAGGTTCCAGTCTCCCAGCTTCGGCCTAACCCAGCCCTGGCATGTGAGGAGTGAACCTGTGGTTGAGAAACTCTATTCCCTTCCCAACTCCCTCTGAAACAGATAATTCAAATTTAAAACAAAAAAGGTTACAAGAATTTCTGGGTTCAACATGCTGAATTTGGCTGGCTAAGAGAAGAGTTGAAATTATTGTTTAGGTCTTCAAAAGGGATGCTCTCACTTGCTCTGCTAATAACAAGCCAAGAAATAAGATGACTGTGCCTTTGGCTTGGAAATCATACAAAAGATCCTAGACATTCTACTTTGCCTTAAGGGAAATGACACAAATGAAAACCAAAAATTATCTCCTCCAGAAAACAGAGGATGAAGCAGTACTTCAAGAGCAGCAGGGAATGACATCATTTTATGAGGTCAACGTAACCCTGACACATAAAGTAAATAAAGACATTGCAAGAAAAGAAAATTACAGACGTCAACATGCCTCCAGAACACAGACATAAAAACCCTGGACAAAAACATTAGAGAACCAAACCCAGACATTTATAAATGGATGACATGTCCTTACTAAATTCATGGATGGTCTTGAAAGAATTCAACATTCAAACAAACAAAAAATCGATGCAATTTGCCAAACAGGAGAAATTTAAAATGATAATAATAATTATTATCATTATCTCATTAGCTTCATACAAGCATCGTCAGCAAACGACTAATATATTTTGAGTTAATTGTAGAATGAGGGAAAGAAAACATACAAAAATGAGGTACAGCTTCTGTAGTAAGTATAATTTTTCGAAAGATTGAAGGGAGTTGGAGGAAATCTTGAGAGTCACACACTCGGGAACAGAGCAAGTGTGAGACACCACTTGGGATACCCACATTCCATAATGGAATGCCTGGGTTTGAGGTCCAGCTCTGCCTCCAGTTCCAGCGAAAGTACACCCTAATAGGAAGCAAGTGATGGCACAAGAATTTGGGTCACTGCTACCCACCTGGGAGACCTGAATTAAGTTGCAAGCACCTTTCTTTAGCAGCATGGCCCATCCCCAGCTGTTAGAGCCATTTGGAGAGTAAATCAGATGATGGAGGGTAACTGTCTATTTTTCAAATAAAATTTGAAACAAGTTGAAGTCCCATAGTCCATAGCACTACACATGAAAGAGTATTCCACAAATCCAAAGGCAACTAACAATTTCTATGCAGATGTTCAAGGTCACACATCCCTAAGGAGAGTGCTCCCTTATCTCCAGGTATCTCTATTGAATTCCTGGAGGTGGCTAAGACCAGGCAACACAACTTCTAAAGCAGAATCAGAGGCACGACTGAGCTCAGAGAATAGGTTGCACTTCTCAGGTGTTTTGAGAAGCTAACACAGGAGACAAGAACTACAGCTATTCCCTAAAGAGCATCGTGCGGAAATGGCACATGGGCTCGCAACGGTGCCTCCCCAGGTGAGATCCAAGTCAGTCAGAGCACTTAGTTATGGATCCCATGTCCAGGCACCTGCCTTCCCTGCAAGAATGGATTTTGAGATGGGATATTTGTTTCTGTTGAACCGTCATGCTTAGCTAAGTTAGAGAAACTCTGGATTAAGATGGACCAAAAATGCTTAAGGCAAGAAGGTACTGGGAAAGTCTGTAAAACAGGATAAGCATGTTTAGTTATTTATCTCATTAAACACAATATTTGTGTTTAAGGATTTCTCTATGTCTTCCTACTATATTAAAATGCATTTTTTCAAAAAAAGAATCGGGATGGTCAATTTGCCATAATACTTTTTTGTTTTTATAGATGCAATCACTTTTCCTAATCTTATAATAAATGAACACAATACACCGTAGAAACTTGCTTAGGTTGAGTTTCCCAAGAATAAACTTGCTTAACCATTGTCCTATCTATTTTTTTAAAAAGATTTATTTATTTTTATTGGAAAGCCAGATATACAGAGTGGGAGAGAAACAGAGATGAAGATCTTCTGTCCTATAATTCACTCCCCAAGTGACCACAACAGCTGGAGCTGCACCAATCTGAAGTCTGGAGCCAAGAGTTTCTTTTGGGTCTCCCATATGGGTGAAGGGTTCCAAGGCTTTGGGTCATCCTAGACTGCTTTCTCAGGTCACAAGCAGGGAGCTGGATGGGAAGCAGGTCCACTGGGATTAGAACCGGTGTCCTTATGTGATCCCAGAGCGTGCAGGGTGAGGACTTTAGCCACTAGCCTACTGCACTGGACCTGGTCCTTTCTATTTTTTTAATAACTACGCTGGATTTGATAACTATGCTAAGAATTTTATGCTATCAGCCATAAGGTGAGACCACTGGGTTGCTACTTTTCTGTGCTATCTTTCAAAGGTTCCATACTCGGAGTTACAGAAGCTACAAGAGATAAGAAAAAATTGCCAGTTTCCTTGATGAGCAACCATAACAAAAATAAAAATTTGAGTAACAGTCTGTTTCTGCAGGTTTTTCCGGGAAATGTCACTTGAGTTGTTTGGAAACTAACAGGAGACTAACAGCCCGCATCCTCCAAGCCACTTGCTCTGATCAAGGTTTCTTCTGGGCTTGACATTTTTAATGTCCAAAAGAGGCTTTTGAAGGCTTTTTTGCTTTCAAAAAGCCCCAGTGCAAGATTTCTACGCACATACTTTGCATCATTAAAGATGGACTCTAACAGATTGATTACTTTCATTAAGGAAAAATAAATAAATTCTTTTGTTTTATTCATCTGATCGGAGTACATGGCAGTAAACCAAGTAAAAATAGCACAAAATTGGCTGAACCCCAAGCTCATGAAAAGAACAGGTCCCAGTCCTTACTCCACAGTCCTATTATTTATACATGTTTTGCGTTGGGTGTTTGGAAGTGGGGGAAGCTCACAGACAGTTACAACTGCTTGCTGCAGCATTTCAAAGGCTCAGAAGACTCCATGGTGGGGAAACTTCACAGTCCTGCTTGTATAAACCCTTAGGCTGACTGTAAAATAGCTGATCAGTGTCCCTGGATACGGCCTCCTCCTGTTGATTCAGAATGGTTTGGATGTGCCAGGTGCCAAGGCCAGGGCTGGAACAAGTGTTCAGCTCCGAAAATCCAAGGGTCACCCTGATCCTTATTTGTTTCCCAAGAACCCTACGATCGCTAACCCTTCATGGGCATAGCACTAAATAGCCTTTCCAGGGTTAAGATTGGACATGGCTATTCTGCTTCTTTCTTAAGTTGCAGATATGACAATAACTAAATATAACGTGTGTCTTTTGGAGTTGTAAAAATGTTTAGAAGGGATGTTAAAATTTGGATGAGTTTTTAAAAATAAAAATATTCTTCCTTTGGCAGATTCACTAGCCTTTTTTTCTTCTTAGGTATAAGACGGGCTGAAGAGGATTATAAGAGCAAAACAAAAAGACAAAAATACACACAGAGGGCTGGCACTGTGTTTAGCATGCTAAGCCTTTGTCTAAAATGTCTGCATCCCATATGGGCACTGGCTTCCATCCTGGATGCTCCACTTTTGATCCTGCTCCCTGCTGATGACTTGGAAAAGCCCCAGAGTCGCTCAATTCCTTGGGCCCCTGCACCCATGAGGGAGACCTGGAAGAGGCTTCTGGTTCCTGGCTTCAGATCAGTTCAGCTCTGGTTGTTGTGGCCATTTGGAGAGTGATGCAGCAGATGGTAGCTTGCTTGCTTTCTTTCTTCCTCTCTCTCTCTCTCTCTCTCTCTCTCTCTCTTTCACTCTCTCTCCCTTTCTCAAGAGAAATTCCATCTGCTGGCTGAGTCCCCAAATGCCTGCAATAGAGCTGGATCAGACCAAAGCCCAGAGCTGGGAACTCAACCCAGGTTTTCTCTGTCATTGGCTTCAATCCAGCTTCTTGAGCCATCATTTCTGCCTCCCAGGCTTTCCAAGGCAGGAAGCTAGAGTTAGGAGCCAGAGTTGGCATTTGAACCCATGAACTCTGATTATGGGACACTCTGATGCATGCCTACCCATGCAAAAGTGGAAATTGTCATGTCTATTACTGCTGGATGCATTCGTAGAGAAGTTGGTTCACAGAGTCCTGGGAAAACTTATCCTTAACTGCCAATAATCTACCTAACTATTTATTAAAAGAGTTCACTGTCTTGCTGATAAAGAAATTTCCAATAATGGGAAATATGATTCTCTTTCAAATATTCAAAAACTCTTTTGGGAAGTGGCCTCCTGTGAATAATGTAACAGAAAGCATGATGAATTATTTATTTCTAATACAGTATATTCACATACAAGCCAGGTTCTTCCCTTATTTCAAATTCATTTAGAAACATCTTCTAACTGCTGTTGTGATTTCTTATGTGACCTATTCACTATTTGGAAGTGTGATTCTTATGCTCAACCACATTGGAGTATTCTCATTACCTTTTTTATAGACTTCTAGTGTAGCAGGATTTGATTAGAAACACACGCTGTAATTATACACTCCATTAAAATGCATTGAGACTTAATCTCAGGTGCATGATGTGGGCAATTTTTATAAATGTCCTACACATGCCTGAAAATATGAAATATTCTGGAGCTGTTAGATGTAGTGCTTAACTGTATTTCAGTAACTTTTAAAGGCATGCTTTCCAATCTTGATATCTCCAAAATGAGGATGTAGTTTATAGTCACAGAGGGGCAAGGGACCGTCTGTGACACTGCTGTGATGATCACTCCTGAGTGTGCAAATACATGGATAGTGTGGCATGACAGGCAACCGCCACTGCTTAACTTCTGACTTGGAAAGTCATTCAGGAACTCTCAAAGGAAGAAACATGAGTTCCATTTCTTTGAAAATATCCTGATGTCACCTCAGGTAGGATCAAGTGTAAGTGCTTGAAGGTGGAATCCCCAGCTTGGAAGACAGCTCCATGGAGAGTAGCAGAATTTTTCCAGGAACACCGTGTTCTCAACTTCCTGAAGTCCTAGAGTGTTTGAGAAAGTGTGAACACTGCTGTTCGAAGTCTTAACTAGATCCCTAAGGAAAGATCAAATCTCTCTCCCTTTAGATACTTCGGTTGTTATTATGTGGTCAATTATTGAGAGATGCATAATAAAAATGTCTTGCTGTGGTCGGGAATTTTTGCAGTTTTATTGATTTTTGCCTTACCAGTTTTGAGGCGGTGTGTCCAGGTAAATTTATTTTCTCTGTGCACAGGGACTCTCATTGTCTCTAAATGGGCTTTTCCTCCTCAAAGGTTTATTCTCCTGATGTTAGAGTTTCATAACTAACTTTGCTTAGCATTAACTGAATTCCTTTTCTCACCTTTATTTCAAGATTTCTGTGTAGTGTTTCAACATGCCTTTTTGTTGCCCCATTTGTTCTAACTTCATTTCACTCCTTTCTTTCCTGACTTGTATTGGCTGAGAATATCTTCTTAAGCCGTTTTCCCATTGGTTAAGTTCACTTGTACTCTCTCTGTCTGGTGATAGGAACTTTGTAAAAGACAAAATCCATCCTTGGCTTCTCTGGGTCTAGTGTCTATTGTCACTGTTCTCTTCGCAGCCAACGCAAGCACCTTGCAACACTTGGTTCAGCCTGTTCCCTAGCCCCATACTCACACACTGTTCCTGCTGTGGTGAATTTTTCACAGTGTAGAACATTAGGATGAAAGTTATCAGGAACTCAGTGTTATTTTAGATGCAACCATACTCTTCGTTCATTAATCCTCACTCTTTGCGCCTTTGACTTTCTTCTCAGCATTGCTTTCCTTCACCCACAAAGCACCATACGGGAGGCTGTACCTAAGGCACATGTCTTGTCTGAAGATGTCTTTACTCAACTTCAGAAAGATTTTTCTAGAGTTGTGCCTGCTGTCATCTATGTCCCTTCACCCCATTAAAACACCATTCTGATATCTTCTTTCTTGATTGCTGCTGTGGAAATGTCAGCCGTCAGAGCAACTCAAGGTCTGACAGATGGCAGTGTGATAGGAAGCAAACTCTGCACTGTCCCAGCTCTCTCGAGCGTGCCCTGGCTTAAGAAACTATCAGGTCCAATGTCCTACCTCCTTCTAAGGGCAAGCCACCTTCATTGACTGGTCAATACAGAAAAATAAAGGTCCAGGGGAACTGTCAGGGAAAATGATTCAACAGCAAGATCGGATGCAGAGATGTTGGAATGCCTGCTGTAATGAGACATGACTTATATCCCTGGCGACAGGTGACACCCAGACAGCTGCAGCACAGGGAGCTATGCAGGTGTTAAAGCTTCCATCGGCAGTAGGTCACGAGGAAGTACATTAACTGAAGCGATGTACAAGAGGTTTGACAGAATTGGGGAGATATATAACCATACAGAAAATGGAATTAAGCTGTTATTTCTAAACCTGATTGATCTCAGGGAAAGATAATAAAAAGCTGAGATAAATCAATTAGTAACTAAAAGCTAACCATGGAGCAGATTTCTCTCATTCCCTGCAGTACAAATACAGGAGAAGCTGGGAACCGGAGTGTCTTGGCCCATTTTCTGTTTTAACAACATTATTCCACAGACTGGATAAGTCATAAAGAGAAGAGGTTTATTTTGGCTTAAAGTTCGGGTCCAAGGCTGCAGAACTGCATCTGATAGTGACTTTGCTGCTGGCAGAGTTCTGAAACAGGGCAGAGCACCATATACATTGTGAAAGAGAGGGAGCAAACAAAAAACCCAACAAAGGTAACTTTTATGATACAGTCACCTTGAGATAACCCATTAACCTGTTAATAATCCTGCAATCACATGAGTGGGTTAACTCATTCATGACCACTTTAAGGATCTCACTTCATGCCACCTCATAATATATCATGATGGACAGCATAGCACAGCGCCAGGCCTTCCTTGTAGGATGACAGAGCTCCTAACAAGACAAAACTGTCTCTAAGGCAACGCTGTGTGTCAGTCAGGCAGTGGTTGGGAAAGCAGCAGACCCCAACACAGAGGCTGGGACACCTGAGTTAGTGCCTCCCCAAATCCTGAATGCTCACATTCCCGAGAACCTCTGAGCCGATCTTAGCTTGCCGCTGCTTCTTGAATGCTACACTTGCCCCTAGTGAAGGAGACACAGCTGCCTCCCCCAAGATCTGCCCTGCCTCCAACCTTTGCTTCCTGGTCAATACATCAAGTTAAATAACAGCATTAACTAATTTGGAACTGCTGAATGTGAAAAGGGAGGAAAATGACTAAAGTCCAAAGAGCTGCAAAACCAGCAGGCAGGTGTAGGCAGGAGCTCCAGGAGCACACCTGGTATTAGCAGGTGCTCCATCGTGGCACCAGAGCACGGTGTTCCGCAAGAGAGCTATTTGAGGAGTCGGTGCTCTGGGCAGCTGCAAAGTCATTCCTGGGGATGCCCACTTTCAACATCAGAGTCCCTGGTTCAAGTTCCAGCTCTGCTTAAGATCCGGCTTCCTACCAATGCATAGCTCGGGGAGGTAGCAGGTGACGCATCAAGTAGTTGTGTCCCTGTCATCCAGGCGGGAGGCCCTAGCCCAGTTTGGCTGTTGTTGACATTTGAGGATTGAACTTGCAGAGAGACAAGTGAATTTCTGTCTTGTGGGCTTTCTCTCTCTGCCTTTCTAATAAGTAAACATGAGAAAATACAAAATAAGTAAATTCAAAAAATTCCAAATGTTTTTTAAAGAAAGGTTATTTGAGTTATGTAGAGGACTCCGAGTAACTTTCCCAGTAAATCTCTTGTCTGTTTAATCTCCCCTTGCAGACTGCTTCTTAGAAGACTGAAAAAGATACAACGCCTTCCTCTGCCAACCCAGTTTCCTCTTTCCCTTCCAGGGATATGGATCTCAAGAACAGCCCTCCTATACCTCCTGTATCCTCATTTCCTGAAGGATCAGCTTGAAGGGAACCAGCCTGCCAAGGCCTCGCTTCTCTACTGTCTCCTCAAGCTTCCACTACACACGTTTCGTTTCTTCTGTTGTTATTATCTCTTCTTTGATGCTGTGAATGTTATCATTTTGCTGTCATTGTTTTCTTCCTGCAGGCTCACAGGGAGATATTAATTCATTTTCTGTTGCTGCTGAGGTCAACTCCTTACTGCCTTTACTGGTCATATTGATGGCAACAGTTCTCTCTGGGTTAGCTGTTTACTCGGAACTATGGCGATAGAAGACAATCTAGGAGGAAGAGCAGCAACCCAGGAGAGAGGTCTGGAAAGACTTTGTGTTGGACCCGGGGTCCTCAATGTAGGGGTCTGGTCCTGCTCTCCAACCCTAATGGTTCATGAGATCTGAGTAGCTTACAGCAAAAGGATCTCCAGGACCTTAACATGGGTCTATGTCTAAATGTTCCTGGAGAAATGTCATCAAAAGACAAGCTTACTTGGTGCCAACTTCTGGCCTCCTGCAATCCACACAGTTTTTTCATGATATACATACATGTTCCATGAACTTTTTGAAGTCTCCTTGTATAGGCTTGGGTTTCAATTTTTTTGAAGTAAAATAACAATTATCTTGTAATTTTATTGTCCATGACCTTTTATAAAAGATATTAATTTTGTAGGCAAAAAGAGACAGAGGGAGAAAGTAGACTCTCAGTAGCTGAAAAAAAAAAATCTAGGTCTCCCACGTGAGTGAGATAAGGGTTCAACTACTGGGCCATCAAATTCCCTGTCTGAGTCTCATTGTCAGAAAGTCTCATTGTCAGGGACAGAACTCAAACCCAGGTTTCCTGGTATGGGGCACAGACGCCCTAACTGGCATCCTAACTGATAGGGCCAGATGCCCAAAGGAGCTTTTTATGACAGTACCCTGTGTCCAGCTAATTGCTGCAAGAATTCTTTCCTTGGTTCTTTTTTTTAAATTTTTTATGATTTTTTATATATTTGATTAGAGTGATTAAGGTCAAGGGCTACAGGAAGGTAGGTGAGATCACTATTTCCACATTCTCTTTTTTCCCTTCTTGTATCTAGGGGAAGGGGAGACAAGGAGAGAAGCCACACCCAACTTCCTAAACGCCTCTGTGCCCTGGGATGGAGGACAGTCACTCGATACCACCTCAGGGTCCCTGATGTGGGGCATGCTCTGAGGGTCCTGTTCATAAGGTTTTGATAGTTTAACAGTTCCAAATTACTGCCACTCCAAGCATGATGAAATCCCTCCAGAATCCACTGGCTCACATAATTCACCTTAGAGTCTCCGTTTGCCTAGGAGACTCACTGCCAATACATGGCCGGGGTAGTTCATCAATTTGTTCTGTCCTCCATCCTCTGTTGTGGTATGAGGCATCCTCTGAAAACTCCAAAATGTACTGCCATATCTTCCTGTGTACCTGGAAATTCCATCCACTGCTCCATCTAAGCCACTGAGGAGGCCCAGCTCTGACACATGCACTCAACGGTCAGACCATGGGAACCTGCAATTCTCTCCATGGTTGGGGTTCTGAGCCCAGCAATTCAGTTGGGGGATTCCCATAGAAACTTCATCTGAGGTGATCCCAAATCTGACTCTTGTGTGTGTTTGCCAATACAGGGTCTGGCACAACCTGTTGTCCCAATCAGCTTATGCACATGCTGGTGGTTGCAATTGCTGGGTCAGTTATGTTTCCAGCCCTATTACACAAACCAGTGGGTGTTGCAGACCAGCCTGATCCTGCCCACCACACACTTAGCCTTCATGGACACTAGTGGGAGTTGTAGCCTAGTCAGACTGACCTACAATAACCCCCACCAGGTCTGCCTCCTGCCCTGGTTCCCATGCTTGCCAGTGTGTACAACAGACTGGTCTATCTGTCCCACATTCCATTCAGCTCTCATACATGGCAACAGGCATTGAAGCCTGGTTCAACCCAAACAGCCTCATGATCCAGCCCAAACACGTGCCAGTGGGTGCCACTCTCTGTCTAGTCATGCCTGCCTCAGTCCTTGTTCTCAGGCTCATAAGTCAGAGTGGCAACCCAGGAGGGAGGTCCCCACTATTTCCCTACTGGGCCCACTCCCACTCCCAGATCTTGCACTCTCCAGGTGGTTCTGCAATTTAACTTGATGGAGTTTGCCATCCCCCTTCTTCTTGTAAATGTTGGTATCCCATATGGGTCCCCGTTCCTGTCTCAGCTGCTTTATTTCCCATCCAGCTCTCTGCTTGTGCCCTGGAAAAGCAATAGAGAATGGCCCAAAACCTTGGGACCCTGCACCCATGTGCATAAGAAGCTCCTGGCTTCAAATCAGCTTAGCTCCTACTGTTGTGGCTACTTAGGGAGTAAACCAGAAGATAGGAGATCTTTCTCTGTCTCTCCTTCTTTCTGTAAATCTGTCTTTTCAATTAAAATAAACTTTTCAAAGAAAGAATTGTTTTGTTAAGATTCTAAGAGGTCACACAAGCCCTGGGCATCTTGGCTGAATGGTGGCATTGCTGAGGGACAGAAAGAGAGGGGACAGCAATGTTTTTTCAGGTGTACCTTACCTTGATAACACCCAGAAATCTTGCTGCTTTGATTATGCTCCTGGTAAAAGGCAGTACCAGAGCTGCAAGCTGGTTTCTGGCTACAGGAAGGAAACAGATCTGATTTTGAAGGATTTGAACTCCTCCCCCAGTCATCATGCTCAGGCCTTTGCTATGTCCAGCAAATGCATCAGCAGCCTAAATAAAAAGGCCTGGGCATGTTGAGGCGGGCTTTGCTTTGTTCAACAGCTCCAGGTCCTCGTGTGTGGAGACTGTGGTTGTTAACCTAACCTTTCATGGTGGTTACAGACAGCAGGTAGATGGAACCATGACCCCTACAACTGTCACATGGCCATACTGTGACCAGTAGTCCCCACCACCCTAACGTGATCTCTGGAAAACTTGGATATTAACTCTTCCGTCAGCTCATGAATCACTGAGTTAAATCTCATCTTGAAAAGCTAAAGGAACTGTTTACATTCTTACTCACCATTGTGAAACAGTCAGTGACTAATACAAAAAGGCAAAGAAACAAAAGACAAACCAAAGGAAAGGTTTGTTTTTAGCTGAATACTTGGAAATAAATGGAGACTTATAGGAAATTGTAAAACAGCCCAGAAATTCCTGTGTACACTTCCCCAGCTTCCTCTAATGGTAACAAGGTTGTGTAATTAGACAGAGTACATTAACAAACCCGGAAACTGACATTGGCACAGAATCCAGGTATTACATACATTTGTCTAAAGAAAAGTTTTAAGTGAAAGAAATTGCTCAAATTTTGGAAAATAACTTTGTGTTTTTGTTTTGTGTGATATCCGTGATTTAACTGGTAAGGAAGAGTAAACAGAGGTTGATATTCTGGTTAAGCTGCCATTTGCAATGTTGGCATTCCATATCAGCTCGCCGGTTTGTCTGCTGCATTCTCTGTTTCTAATCCAGCTCCTTGCCACTGTGTCTTGGAATGCAGTGGATGATGGCCCAAGGACTTGAGCTCCTGCCACCCACATGGAACACCTGGATGGGGTCTCTGGTTCCTGGCTTCCCCTGGCCCAGAAGCCAAGTTGTTCTGGAAGTGAACTAGAGACAGGAAGATCTTTATACCTCTCTCTCTCTCTCTCTCTCTCTCTCTCTCTCTCTCTGCCTGTCTGTCTTTCTGCCCTTCAAATAAACAAATGGTTCTTTTAAAAAAATCATAAAGGGTGAACTTGAGCCATATCTGTCTGTTTCATGGTAATTTCCACAGCATTGGTGATTTAAGCTCTTATTGGTGCTTCTTCTTTCACAGTTCTGGAACTCAGAAGCTCAAGGTGAAAATCCAGGGGCTGCAAGCAGAGTCAGCAGGGGCAGTTCCCTCTGTAGGTCCTGGGAAAGACTCTGCTTTGTACATTTCTGGTGCAGCTGACACTCCTTGGCTCGTGGCTGCATCGCTCCAGTCCCTGCCCACGCTTTCTCATTGTCTCCTCTGCTACATGCATGGCAGCTCTCTCTGTCCCCTAAGGACTTTGTAATGGCATTCCTCCTTTCCAAATGCCCCCACCAGATAATTCAGGACAATTTTGTTATGTCATGATCCTTAACGTCGTCACACAGTGACTCATTATAAGGCAACATTCAGGGTTAGAGGGATGAGTCTTCAATATCTCAGGTGATTGTGCTATCTGCTATCAAGACCTACTTTTCATAGAAAGTAAACTCACGAATCATGAGGAAAGGCTTTGTCACTTAGCCAGCTGTGAGGTTTGTCACTGTGACAAGCTCTCACTGTAAGCAGAGATTTTCCAATTCCTTAGAAAGAACTGAAAGCTTTGTGTGATTCTTTAGTTACGTAGTATTGCTATGAGATTGCCTGGAAATCCAGAAATGGGCAAAAATTTCTCCACTTTTGTTGCAATTCTTCTTAAATGTTTTGTTCAAGGGTTTGAAAAACATAGCAATATGAGTTATCTATTCATAAAATGAAACTGTAGGTCCCGGTGTGGTGGCCAAGCGGCTAAAATCCTTGCCTTGAATGTGCCAGGATCCCATATGGGCTCCAGTTGTAATCCCGGCAGCTCCACTTCCCATCCAGCTCCCTGCTTGTGGCCTGAGAGGGCAGTCGGGGAAGGCCCAATGTGTGGGGACCCTGCACCCTCATGGGAGACCTGGAGAAAGTTCCTGGCTCCTAGTTCCTGGCTTCGGATCAGCGCAGCACCAGCCGTTGCGGTCACTTGGGGGAGTAAATCATCGGACAGAAGATCTTCCTCTCTGCCTCTCCTCCTCTCTGTATATCTGACTTTGCAATAAAAAGAAATAAATTTCAAAAAAAAAAGAAACTGTAGCTTTCATAAAATTTATAGTTTGCATTTCTGAAAACACTCCTTCTCCCTTCTCTTTTGGCCAAAGAATATCTGTTTCCTAATTTATAATCCAGGCCTTGAGTCGGCTGTGAGTCACCATTCTTTTTTTTTCTCCCTCCTTAAGCGGTCGTTTTGATAATGAAAGTCCAGAGAAAACCTCTAGGCCTATGTGGGCCGAACCGAAGCTGGCATCCAGATGTTTGGTAAGAGGGAGGGAGTTGGTGCTTAATGAGTGCACGTCATCATTCCTTCCTCCCCCACCACACTGTGAATCATGTTGGTTTCATAGACAAAGGCAAGGACTTGGGTTATACTGCTTGCAAAGACACTCCACGACCTCAGCAAAATTACTTCACAGAAGGCCTCATCTCGTGAGCCAATCTTCACCCCGCAAAGTGAGAGCAAAGGGCAGAGAGAAACAAAGGGTGTTTTTGTGAAGCAGGTTGACCAGGCAGATGTCCTCCCTCCCCACCACGCTGCTGCTGCTGCTGCTGCTGCTGCCCATGACTTCACACGTGGGGGAGTGCTCTTACCAAGAGCCACATTACTACTGCCTCCCCAAGGCACTTCCTGTGAGTAATGCAGGACACTGAGCACAGGCCTGGCTGTCAGCGTTTGTGTTTCTCTGAGACTCAATCCATGGTGTTTTTTGCTTTTAGAGCAAATTTCCTTTTTTGAAATACAACTTCTTTATTGGAAAAACAAAGTAGTAAACAGGAGAGGGAGAGGAGAGAGAGACTCCATGATCACAATTGCCAGAGTTGGGTAACAGCACAGCAAGAGCCGAGAACTCCACCCAGGTATCCAACGGAAGTAGCACACGCCCAAGTACTCCAGCCACCCTTTTTCGTTTTGCCAGGTGAATGAGCAAGGAGTGGGATCAGAAGCAGAGCATATGATACTTCCACGAGGGCTGCTCTGTGGACTGCTGCTTTGGGGCAGGTAGCAGCAGAGGCCTCTTTCATGCCCTTTCCCAAATCTGATTTCTGGTTCATAATGGACAGTGCTATTGACACTGATCTGCACTCAGTAGCTTTCTCTTGCCATCCGTATTGCTAAAGCCTCACTAATTAAAGTCTTGCAAATCTTCAATTCCACAATGGAAGTGTTAAAGAAACTTGAGCTTTAAAAAGGATACAATGCAAATGTTTTGTAAAGATATTTCAGTATTTTAGTCTAAATCCCGGGGCCAATTTCAAACAAAAGAATGAGCAATAGAGAGGAAAAAAAGATGTATTTTCACTGTACACACATGAAACCCCACACACATTTAAAAGCAAAGCTGCTAAATGCATTTGGAGAGATGGATGACGCCAATGAGTGCATGCAATCTTTATTGTTTTTTTCTAACCTGCAGTCGAAGGCCCTGCCCTTGTATGTCCACTATCCAGAAGACTGGGTTTGCTCTTAAGGACAAGATCCAGGAAAGGGGCCATGTTGGTGGCCAGAATCCAGGTAAGTCTGCTCAGAGGTGCAGGTATCTGAATCTCTCAGCCATGTGGCTATGACTGGCAGAACCCATGCCGTGCCAGGCTGCCTGCAGCGGGTCCTAGCTCCCCACATCCACCACTGTTAGGTTGGGGAAGGTTCCTGGGCTTGCGGGCAGCCAGAGCAGCAACTGGCTCTGGATTTCTCCTGCTGGCCACCTGGTGGCAAACTCTGGGGTCTTGGGAATCTGGAATTACTGCCTAGGGACATCCATGGATAAGGCCACATATAGGTGACGAATGAATCTTGAGGGACACTCAATGACAAGGCTACTGTACTTGCAGATAAGTGAGTGGACTGAGACCTGGTGGTTTGGAGGGGAAAGACTTGAAGATCTTTATGGGTCAGACTGATACACCAGCCCACATGGGAACCCAGAGTTGGGCTTGTTAGCATGGAACATTGCTGACTACCACACTCCAGTCCACACAAAAGCTAGGGTTGGTGACCTGTCTAGCAGGACCAGAACCTAGTACCTGACAGAATACTGGAATAGTGGACGGGTCACGTTAGGCAGGGCCATGACACTAACCAGCACTTGAGAGAGCCAGGTCCAGGGATACAGTCGGGGGGGGATAAGTGGCCCTACCCTGTGGAAATACAAGTCCCACTGGTTAGCTCAAGAGTTGGGGTGATGATGGGCTGAGCTAGGTGTGACTATGGAACCTGCCATCACTCACGGGTACAGGGACAGAGAATAGTCTGGGCAGATCCAGGCTGCAACAATCACATGTGCATCCTAAAACAGGGTGTGGGGCAGGCCACACTACAACATCTACCTCATACAAGGTCAACATGGAGGGGCAGGCTATGCCAAGCAAGGGCCTAGCATCCACTGGCATGTATGAGAACTGGGTCTGAGAGTGGGTCAACTGGGGGAACTTGGGAAACTCCCCTAGGGGTCATAGCTGCTGCTGTTGAGCACATGATCCAGGCCTGGGAGTCATGCAGGCTGGGCAAGGTAGTTCCAATTGTTGGCATGTATGTGAATTGGTTTTGGAAGGGGCAGACCAGGCATGGCCAAACAAACCTTATCTCACTGGCAAGTGAAGAAACTAGGCTGGAATGCAGGTCATGTTGGGCTAGGTTGTCACACCTTACCACTTTGCATGAGCCAGGGATGGGAGCCGACTGAGCAGGGCCAGGTTCCAGTACCTGCCAGTGAGCATTGGGAATTGGGGCAGGCTGGGTCAGGCTAGGCTACAGCATCCAAATGCAAAGTCCAAGACAGGTGAGGGGCTATGCCAAGCCGGGTCAGAGCAATCACTGGCATGCGCAAGATCTATGGTTGGGAGCAGGCCTAGTTGGGGAGTTAAGGTGACATCCTGGCTGGGTTGTGGTTCCCACTGGTGAGTGTGAAAGCCATAGTAGGGGCTGCTTTCTAGTCTGGGCATGGCTGCAGTGTCCCTCCTCACAAGTGTGGGCTGGGTCTGGAATGCTCTAGACAGGACTAGACTCCAGCACACACTGGTGCTTGTGAGAACCAGAGTGGGTATAGGATGGGCTAGGCTAGGTCTCTGCTCCTGCTGAGCCATGTGTGAGCTGTGTCTGGGTGTGGACCAGGCTTGACTGGGCTCCAAAACCCAACAGTAAAAACTGGAATGGACGAAGGCCAGTCAGGAAAGACCGCTCTTCCTGCTAGGACAGGAGGTGGACTAAGGAGGGCTGGCCCATGGACCCACCAGTGTGTGTGAGATCTGGCATTGGGAGAGGTTCAGCTGGAGCATTTTGGGAAACTCCTCTGTTGGGACACAGTCCCTGCAGGTGAGTGCAAGAACCAAGATGGGGAACAGCCAAGGCCAGGCCAGGTTATGCATACATTTGGCAAACCAAGCTGGGCCAGTTCATATCGCCCGCTGGCGAATCTGTGTGTATGGGTTGGGTGGGGTCACAACATAAGTCAGTTCAAATGAAGGCCAGGACTGGGGGCTGGCTGGGCTGGTCTATGCTGTAGCCCCCACCATCATGAGCTGGAATTGGGGGTGGATTGGGCCCAACCAGGATGCAAAACCTGCTGGCAAATGCCAAGGTGAGGTGGGCCATGCCAGACTGGTCCGCAGCACCCAACCAGAACATGTGAGACTCCCGGGGGGAACGCGGGGAGGGGACAAAGCTGGCAGGGAGAATGTGGAGGGCTCTCCTGCTGGACCGCCACTCCCACTGGAGAACATGAGTTGGGATGGAGGCAGACCAGCCCAGGCAGGGCTACAAACCTTTTGGCCTCATGTGGGTTGGATCAGGGGAAAGCCAGGCTGGGTTGACTATTCTTAATGGTGCATGAATAAGTCACAGAGAGTGTGGGAGGGTTGGGCTTTACCACAGCATCAGCTGGCAGATGCTGGCACTATGTATAGTATATATACTATATACTATACTAACTTGTTGGAAAGGTAGAGTCACGGAGACAGGAAAAGAGACAGAAATAGAGATTTGCCATCCTGCTTCACTCTCCAAATGTTTGCAGCAGCCAGGGCTGTGTTCCAGGAGTTTGGAACTCCATCCAGGTCTCCTACATAGGTGAGACCCAAGCACTTGACCTGTCTTCTGCTGTCTTCCCAGGCACATTAGTTAGGAGTTAAGATGAAAGTACAGCCGCTGGGGTTCAAAGCAGTGATCTTATGGGATGCTGGTGTTGCAGGAGGCAGCTCAACCTGATGTGCCACAATGCCAGCCCTAGGCATTTTGAAGTATATACTGAAGTATGGAGAAGTAAATAAACAATAAGCATAACAGGGGTGAGCATTTCCTGTAGTCATTAAGACACCTCTTAGGACACCCCGTTCCCATCTTAGAGACGAGCCTGGACTTGAGTCGCAGCTGGGCTCTTATTGCTGGCTTCCTGACAAGGTGTACCTTAGAAGGCAGCAGCTCGAGTTCCCAGCACCCGCATGCGGAACCCAGATTGAGTTCTGGGCTTCCAACTCAGTCTCAGCATTTGGGAAGTGAAGCAGCAGATGGAGGATCTTTGTCCACCTCTGTCTCACTAACTAAAAATGTAATGCACCAATAAATGTTTTAAATGAATAATAAATACAATAAAAAGAAGTAAGTAGCACAATCTTAAAGGAAGGAAATCTTGGAAAGAAGAAATGTGAAAAGAAGTGAGTATTTTTTTAAAGATGTATTTCTTTTTATTGGAAAGGCAGATATACAGAGAGGAGAATATACAGAGAGGAAGATCTTCTGTCCGATGATTCACTCCCCAAGCGGCCACAAAGGTCAGAGCTGAGCCAATCTGAGGCCAAGAGCCAGGAGTCTCTTCCAGGTCTCCCACATGTGTGCAGGGTCCCAAGGCTATGGGTCATCCTGGATTGCTCTCCCAGGCCACAAGCAGGGAGCTGAATGGGAAGGGGGGCAACCGGGATTAGAACTGATGCCCATATGGGATCCCAGGGCATACAAGGTTAGGACTTTAGCCACTAGGCTACCATGCCGGGCCCAAGCAGTGAGTTTTGAAGTTCTGGAAGAGACAAGCAAACGGCAAAGCCAGTAGAAAATCTCTGAGTGACTGAGTGAGCCCTGAGTGAGTTCAAGGAAAATCCAAGGGATTCGGCCTCTGGAGCGTGAGGCAGGAGCATGGAATCTTTTGGACAAGTGTAAAGACTGGTTGTAGGTAGAAACACCGTTAGTTCGTCTCTGGCAGTAGTTCACACTCTTTTTCCCGACATCAGAAAAACACGATGAGCTTCTTAAAATATAGATCTCTGGACAGAGAATTTCCACAATGGCAGAGTGAGTAAGCTGATAAACGCTTCTCCCAAAAATAAGTCAGACAATCTGGGGAAAATATGAGCAAAAACTACCACTTCAAGGCTCCTGAAATCAACCAAAGCATACAGCAAACTGAGAAGGTTTATTTGAGAAAACAATTGACATTTGTCGGAATAGTGCAAGTTAGTGGCGCTTCCGCTTGGGTTTGCCCTATCAAGTCTCTTATGTCTGCCCAAGTAGAAAACCAAAGGCTTTGCCACTGAAAGCTGACGAGATGGTTTGGAATAGAGAGTAGACAGCCCTATACCCTTAGATATGACTGAGATCACCTAAGGGGTCCTTAAAAGGGTTGCAGAAGATACGTATTATTTATAAACTATGCATAGGTCTCCATTTTTTGCATCAAAACAAATTTATCTTTTAATTCTATTTTTCTGCAAACTGGAAAGTCTCTGGATAGATATTCCACCCAACAACATAAAAACACAGGACTTTTTCCAGTAAGCTTGAAATATGCTCCAGAAAAGACTCAGTGTTAGGCCATAAAGTGCATGTCTGTAACTTAAATCAGACAAAGTATAAGAAAAATCAAACACCATATAGCATGGAAGAAATCAGACACAGAAAGGCATCGGAGAAATCCTCTAATATTTGAATTAAATAATGGATTTCTTAAAGAATTGTGGGTCAAATATGAAAATACAGCAGATATTAGAAAATGGCTGGATGACACGAAAGCACAAACTAGCAGAATCTGACGAACTCAAAGCAAATGAGCACACTCTCTATTGCTTTAAGAACCTGTGTTAGCAAAGAACTATCTTAAATCAACAACCAAAGCTTCACTCTTAGGAAAGCAGAAAATACTAGTAAATTATACGCTAAGCAAGCATAAAGAAAGGAATAATACGGATTAGAATGAGATGTGACATGATTCCATGCACATGAAATGTCCAGACATGGCAAATCTACAGAGAAAGTAGGCTAGTGATGACCTAAAATGGAGGTGAAGAGGGCATGAGCATACTGATTTCCAATCCAGATTCTTGTCTTCCAAATATAAAAACACTGAGTGCAGACTAATAACTTGCTAGGAACAAGATTTAGTTAACAGCAAGCAATTAAACAATCCCCGAGTTGGACTGCCCTACACACAGAAATACCCAGCAGAGTAGGCCAGTAGGTTGCCCATGAAAGAGAGACGGTAAAAGAGGGTGGCACCTCTAAGCACAGTCCAAGGCTCTTACGATGTGCACTGGTCCCAGATGAGACAGATGTACCTAGGAAGGGGTGTGTATTTATCTGACAGCTTAAAAAGATAGGATTACGTTGCAGAATTGCAGGAATTCCAACTCTTCCAGTTATACCGTAAGGGAGGGGATGGGTTTGTGAGGATTAATACTAAAGGTACAAGGTGGATTTCGGGGTCAACGAAAATGTTTTAAAGCTGGTAGTGATAACAACTTCTGTGCTAGCATTCTCCAGAGATCTAGAAGCCTAGAGGAGCTATGTATACATATAGAGGGTCCCCATTAAGTGTACACTTCTTCAGTGGTACAGTACACATCAGAGAACTTGTGGCTGTGATGTTGAATTTGGGTCTTCCATGGGCCGGGACTCTGTGGTTGTGCCCTCTCTACAGTGAGTGAGGACGGGGTGAGCTCCATGCTGGCAAGAGGAATGCATGGTGTTCTTAGGGGCGCTGTGCTGCTGAGAGCTCACACCCCTGGAGGGCAAGGGCTTCGGTAGCTCTACAAGTTTTCCCTCTCACTGTAGGTCAAGCCGTCTCTGTACAGAACAAGCCTGGAATTGAAAAGAGGGGTGAGAACAGGCCTAGAAGTGATGGCTTTCACCACAAACAGAAAACCAAGTGGCTGAGCCCATTGGATCAGAAGCTTGTATTGCCTCACCTCCAGTATTCTGAGTGTGAAACACCCCAAGTCTCCGACTTCTATGAGTGTGTGAAAGGCCCTTCATTCTGGCACCTGGGTGTGTGTGAAAGAGGCCTAAAAAACCCAGCACCTGTAGAACAAATGTAGCAGCCTCCGAAACTGCCTTGGAAGCAGCCCACTGTTGAACATCACAGACCTGCCCCAAATCCCAGTACGTTTACAGGTGGTCCCGGCTACCGGGGAATGGAAAGCACCGCAGGAAAATCCTCCCTACCTATTCCAGTCTGAAAATGTTCAGCCATAAAATCTTGCCAGAGATTTCACTTATTTTACACCCAGTAAACCTTTTGTCTAGGACAAGAGAAGGGATTGGGGGGGGCGGGATGTGGAAAGAACTGGACCCCATTCCTTTCCAAGTGCCAGTGAGAATACAGACACACACTCAGCTCTTTCCTGAGATGCCTACCTGGTCAGCTGCAATGCCCACAGGTGCATTCTTGTCATTAAATGCTGCTACTTATCTCAGAATGAACAGCTTGGTGCTTTCTCTCAGATTCCATCTGGGGAGGTGTCCATCCACCCTGGCAGATGTCCCACCCCAGCCCACCTTGCTCCCTTACTTCCCACTCCTCTCTGCCTCACTCTTAAATTCTTTCTTGCATGAAGATAAGGGCCTCCAAGCAGCCATTACTTCCAGCAACAAGCATCCATCATACCAAACGTGCTGGAGTAAGCGCATTCCTGCCCAGGTGAGCTGCTGCCTCCAGGCCTGGCTGTCTCCCACAACATCTGAAAGGGAAGCTCAACGGGATACACTATATCCCCTTGTTTTCAGCCTTCTTACCAATTAGAGCAAGTGATCTGTCAAACTTTGTGCTTTTTCACAGTGTGGTTCATAGCTCTGGGGTGTTCCAAGAGGTCAAATATGTCATTTTAAGACTCCTCCTCCACGATCATCCAGTCAAGATTTCCAGGGGGCTGTGTGACCTGCGACACTACTGCAGAAGAAAAGGAGAAGCTGATGAGAGGATCCCAATGGCCACCTACTAAGCTAGAAAGTCTTAACAACGTAAAACCATTCCCCTCTTCTGGGAATTTTTGTTTTAACTTAAAATATGTTGTCTGAACCACCATTAAGTTCAAGTAGTTACTGCCACAGGAAGAATGAGCATTAGTTTTCTGTCTCAAACATAAGAAATACTTTAAAAAAAAAAAAAGACACAAGCCCTACTGAGTCTCTGTCAGGCTCCTTAGTTGTCATTACAGATGATGAAGGGTTGAATGATGGATTGAAGGACACCTGGCCACTCCAGGGTGGAAGAGCAGCTGTCAGGGGGAGCAGGGTTGTCCATGCTCCTGGGAAGCAGACTCAGAGGAGATTCGGGGTTTATGTCTCTGGCTGCGGTGATGGAGCAGGTCCATAGTCCATCTGCAGAAACATAGGGAGGGTCCCCCCCCCAAGCTCCCCTGAAACACACCAATGACACTTTGTAAAGCAACAGTGAAACCCTGATCCCAATCAGATAATCGTTCATCCTGGAGTCTGAGGGACACTTACAGGAAGGTAGCAGGGCTGCATGTCCACGTAGCATCAAACACTTCCTCTGTATCCTTTTAAAGGGCCTTGGCTTGCTAGGGTTCAGTTATGTCCTTCTTCTGTCACTGTTAACACCTTTTGATAAGCACAGAGATTGACAAGGTTTAGCAAAAAGCAGTTACAAACCACAACAGGACTTCCAGGGTTTCATTTTTTTTTTTTTTTCAGACTAGACACTGTCTCCTGGCAGAATTGAATGATTCTGCCCTTCAGATAGTCTTTCAATCTCTGGGTTCCTCCCTCCGGAAAGTAGGGAAAGTGTGTTGGGATAAGGTAATTGCCAGAAATGCCTTCTTTAAACAGTAGCTCTACAGACAGGAAACATTCAAGCAACTCACAATAGAGGGTACTTGGAAGAGAAGTGCTCCAGAGATGATGGGGCAGAGGCGTACACATCAGCAGGAAGTGAGTCCCTCCGCCCTCCGCCTGGATCACAGCACCTCAGCTTGCTGTCAGGGAATGGAGAGATGAGAGATAAGAGGTGATGTGGGAAGTCCAAACTCCTAGGCTTTAAAGCGCTCCCTGGATCTAAGAACAAGAGGACCCAAGAGGATTACAACTTCTGCGATCTTTTAAGTGCCCTGAGGTAAAGCCATGATTCTTCCGGGGCACATGACTGCTCCACAGAACTACAATTTGCCCACCAAGAAACACACACAAGAAGAATTGTTTGTTAACTGTCCTGTGGCAGAGTGAAAGGCGCCTTGATTGGCTCATGTGTCTCCCTGTGTTTGTGGCAAGGGGTCCTGTTAGGACATGTGCGTGCCTCCCAGGGTCTCCAAAGCAGCCTGGACGGAGACTTGGAAAGGGTGGACATGGTGGGTGCTAGACCGACAGAGCCTGCAGGAGAGACGACTGGAAAGCCCTTGTGCTTGTGCGTTGTGGGTCACCACTCAGTACCCCAGCTGAGCACGGCACTTGGGGTATAACAAGTGCTCAAGGAGTATTTGATGAATGAGTGAGACTATGGGTACCTAATATTAGCATGTTCTGGACACATACTAAGTACTCAACAAATGCTCCATGAATGAGTGAGGAAGAAATGAGGGAGCAATGGAAATTGGAGGAGTTGTAAGAAGGAAGTTAAGGAGGAAGCAAGGTAACATTTATCAGTATCTTATTCTATTTTCAGGAGAAAATAGTGTCTCTCAATGTCTGGATTATTCTGCTCAATTGAAATAAAATTTCTGTGCTTACTTCCTCAGTCTTTTGTGCTTCGGGAAAGTTTTCATATAGAAGCTGTTTCTATCTGTCTCTCTTAAATTGTTCTCTTTCAATGTGTTTAAAAAGCACAAAATATTAAAAGGGAGCTTGAATGGACAATTCAGTCAAATTAGCTGAAGATTCAGAGCTGAGAAGCAGTTTGATGAGAAGAACAAGCTTCCTATAATTGGGGGAACATCAGGGGATTCCCATACAATGTGCTCATCTTTTGGTTTCTACTTGTGAGAATTACCCCTGTGTTGTTATTGTTGTGGGTGGGAAATAAGACAAAGTGCTTAGTGGGCAGACTCTCCTTGAAGAATATGATTGCCTGCCATTCTTCTCAGTATTTCTTTGCTGGGAAGGAGGAATGGGCTTGTTATACACCTTTCTAGTTGTTGTTAAGATTCATTTATTTGAAAGGCAGAGTTAAATCACACAGAAAGGGAGAAACAGGAAGGAAGGAGAGAGAGAGAGAGAGAGAAAGAGAGAGAGAGAGAGAGAGACAGAGATATCTACTGGTTCACTCTCCAAATGGCCTTAATGGCCAGGGTTGGGTCGGATCAAAACCAGGAGCAAAGAACTTCATCTCGGTTTCCCATCTGAGTGGCAGAGGTCTAAGTAACTGGATCATCTTCCATTGTTTCTCAGGGAGCTGGGTTGGAAGAGGAACAGATGGGACTGGAACTGGTGCTCACATGGGATGTTAGTATTGCAGGTGGCATTAACCATTGAGTTCATATGCCATCCCTTCATATATTTTTCTGTACTTTTCTACATTGTATTTTAATGGATTTATTTTGTAAAGCAACTTTAGATTTTAGAAAAATTGCTTAAAAATTTCCAGAGAGTTCCCATATCTGCCTTTTCCTCACTCATAACTCTTACTACTATGGAATTTTACGTTAGTGTGCTGTAATTATTCCACTTGATGAACCAATACTGACACATTGTCATTAAGTATAAAATTTAGATTAGCATCCATTCTTGGTGCTATACATTCTGGTTTTGCGGAATGTTGTCACAGACTCACCACTGCAGTATTAGCATCATTTCATTGCCCTAAAAATCCCTTATGCTCTCCTGTGCATTCTCCCTCACCCTGAACCTCTGACCACCATTGCTCTCTCCACAGTGTCTAATTTTCCCTTTCCAGAATGTCATAGTGTGGAAATCATGCAGGATACAGCCTTTTCAGACGGGCTTATTTCACTTAACAATATCTAGTTAAGGTTCTCGCATGTGTTTTTGTGGCTTGGTAACTCACTGCTTTTTTTTTTTAGCACTGAGTAATAGTGTATTACACACAGTCACATGCATTATGAATAGCAATTGTCTGCTGTGGTTTCAAACACTAGAATTGGGTTAAATCTGCGGCTGTTAGTACGATGTCCAAGGAAATGTATTGTGTAAGACAAGCAATATAAATAATTTTATAAACAGCCATTTTTAACAAACTTGAGTAGTAATATACAGCATTTAATATGTATTTAATTATAATTAATAATATATACATGTTTTAAGCATAGTATGTAACAGGTGCTTTGCTTGGCCCTCTGACCCTGGGGACAGTGGCAAACACAGACATAACCCCTGTGTTGTCTTCCCAGCTTATCCATCATGTGTACTCAGTCTGGCTCGTACCTGCCTGGAGCTCACCCTGCACCACCAACTGTCTTAAAGCATCTTGCAAATATCAACCCATTTAATCCCCCAAATGGTCCTATAACACAGCATCAGTATTAGTACCATTTTACAGATGAGGCAACTGAGGTGCAGAAAAGTTTAGCAACTTGCTTGTTGTTCTGACATGGCTCAGTGGTAGAACTGGAACTCAGAGGCAGACACCTCAGCAGTGAAGTCTAAAGTCTGACAACTGGACTGTTCTACCCTTGGTAGAAAGTTGGCAAGATGGTGCCAAAGACAACTCAGTGTGTTATGCTTGAAGATCCCCAGGGAGCTACAGAACACTGCCTCCCAAGGTCACTGCATGAGGCGAGGGCAGGTGGTCGGTCAGCACTGCTTCCTGAAGTCGGTGCAGCAGTAACATCGCAAGTATGTGGATTCCCGCCCACCATGTGCAAGACCCTGGTTGAGGCATTTGCAGAGTGAACTAGCAAATGGGAGTTCTATCTGCCTGTCTCTCAAATAAGTAACTTAAATAATCTTTAAGATAAATAAGATGCACATACATACAGAGAGATACTCATTGAATGCATGTGTGTGTGTGTGTGTGTGTGTGTGTGTGTGTGTGTGTGTGTGTATCCATTTTATGTGTATTTACATTGTCCATGGAAAGTTACCTGCTGATGAGAGGGGGGCTGGGCAATCCATCTGCAGAAGAGGACTCAGCAGATGAGCCTCCACGGTCAAGCATGAGACACTCTGTGGGCAAAGCAGACTGTTAAGGAGCTCAACATGCCCCGAGAGTAAAGGACAGGATCACAGAGGGAGGTGCTACAGGTTGACTCATTCAGGCTCAAGTTGCCGTTACCCTGATTAGACAAATGCCACAGAGAAGGGAGCAGCTCATGCCTGGTCAGGAGAAACATGGATGACTGTATCTCTGTGTCCCTTTGGGCACAGTGGCTCACAGGGAAGAATTAATGAGACACAGGTAGAGAATCATCTTCATTGTGGCATTATGTATGTGCCAGTCAAGTGCAATGCCCAATAATACAGAATTACTAACACATAGGTCATGTACCTTCATTGGTAATCTGATAATAGCACATTCTAGAATATTTGAGGACAAATAAACAATCCACAATGTCTTGTTGAATGAGAAGCTTGCAAAAGAACGCAATTCTAATTTCATTTTAAAGATGGTGATAGTGGGGGAAAAAAGATGGCAGGGTAGGAAGGGGAGTTCACCAGGAGCTCAGGAGGTGACACCAGGCATAGAGCTGTCCATTTTGCTGATCTGCTTATTGGACCACAAGCGAAAACTGAGCGGAGAGCACAAGCAGGCGGGTGCGCGAACAGGATTTCATGGCCCAGACCACATCAGTGCCACATCAGGTGCCATTTCATTTACTGAGGAAAAGACTGTGGGGAGTGCTGGAGGTACAACAGTGAGCTCCACATGCACTAAGCTGGTAGAGAGCCCCTTCTTGCTCAACGCATTGCACTGATCTCACAGGGAATATAGTACTGATTCTGAGTCCTATGGATTCCACTCAGAGTAATTCCAGTTGGCCTTCAGACCAAATGGCCAGTAGGTTTCAGCAAGATCAGCACCACTGACTACCCAGCGATTTAGGACAGTTGGTGTCTCCCTAATCCTACGCCCTGCTTGAACCAGGAGTGGGAGAAAAGCTGTACAGGCAATGGTGCAGCCACAGCACAAGATCACAGGGGGTGGAAAACGGTGAGCCTGGAGCTGGGGCTGCAGAGACCTTGTTAGAAGCCTAGCACAGGAACCTGGATCTGAAACTTGCTAGGGGCAGGGGTGAATGGCACAAGTGACGGAAAAAGAGGAACCAGGTATTGAAGGCAATTAGTAAAATGTATCTATAGACCAGTGGGCAACACCATCCTAAGGAAAGGAATCTGCTAACCAGAATAGCAGTGACCAAGAAAAAAGGAAGAGACAGAGACACAATGACAAAGAAGCAAAAGCCTTTGTCGACCTCAGAGTTAACCGAGGAATACATAAAGGAAAAGGAGAATAAAGAATTTTAAAAACTTGTTATAAAACTTCTTAACAACAACAAGAATCACATACAGGAGTTCAAGGTATTTAAGGAATATATCACACAGGAAACAGTAACACTGAAACAAGCTCAAACAGAAATATTGGAAACGAAGGACACAATGAGGCAGATTAAAAATTCAGTGAAAAGCCTCAATAATAGAATGAACGAGGAAGAAGAAAGAATCTCAGAATTGCAAGATATTTCCTTCAACAATGGAGGAAAATCAAAAAACTGGAAGAGGAACTGAGTCAAGCTAAGAAAATAAATTCAAGAATTAAGAGACACTATTAAAAGGCCAAATATGACAGTTATGAGAGTTCCAGAGGCACAGAAAGAGAAGCTAGATTTAAAAATGTATTCAATGAAATAATAAAGGAAAGCATCCCTTACTAGAAGAAAGAATTGGGAAACAAAATACAGGAGGGGCACAGAACTCCCAACAGGGTTGACCAAAAGCAATCTTCACCACGACACATGATAATCAAGCTCTCTTGAACACAGGGAAAAGATCCTTAAATGTGCACGTGAAAAAAAAAATCGATTGACATTTAAGGAATGCCAATTAAATTCACAGCTGACCTCTCACAGGAAATTCTACAGGCCAGAAGAGAATGGAGTGACATATCCCAGATTCTTAAAGGAAAAAATGGTTGACCCAGGATAACATACCCAGCAAAGCTTTCCTCTGTCTCTGAAAATGAAGTACAACTCTTCCACAGTAAAGAAAAGCTCAAAGAATTTGCCTCTTCCTGACCTGCCCTACAAATGACGCTTATTGACAAAGGAGTAGCACCTACCAAAACCGAAGGCACATGTGAAGAACATCTCAGCAAGACAACAAAAGAAGACTAAATCAAACAATGAACAACCCATAGCTAAAATGACAGGACCAAATTACTGCCTGTCAGTATTAGCCCTGAATGTAAATGGATTAAACTCAACAAGCATCGTAGCTTAGCAGATTAAATAAAAAAAAAAAAGAAACCCATCTATCTGTTTCCTACAAGAGACGTATCTCACCAATAAAGATATGCAGAAATGAAAGTGAAAGGATGGAAAAAAGCATTCCAGGCTAATGGGAAGGAAAAACGAGCTGGTGTAGCCACCCTTATATCAGTAATATGGACGTTGACATGAAAAGCATTAGAAGAGACGAAGAAGGACGTCACATAATGATCCCAGGATCCATTCAGCAAGAAGAGCTCACCGCGATAATTTCTTAGGATGGTTTTTTTTTCATCTCTTACTTTACTTGATTTTTCTCTCTTGCTTTTCTTTGCTAGTCTGGCTAAAAGTCTTTCAAAAGTCTTCTTCTTGTTGCAATTTGTAGTTTTTCAGTATCAATTACATTTGGTTTGCTGTGATTTTATCATTTCCTGCTTTCTGTTCATTTTTCTTTTATAATAAGTCCTTGAGATGTATAATTAGATCAATTATTTGAGATATTTTGATTTTTACAAGCACCTGATGTTATAAATATCTCTTTCAAAACTGTTTTTGCTACATCTCATGGGTTTTAATATTGTTTTTATTTTAATCTCTTCAGTTTTTTTCTTATTAATTTCTTCACTGACACATACACACAGCATTATTTTCTTCAAGAAACTTTTCTTTTTTGTTTCTTCAGTGACACATTAATCATTCAGTAGATGCTATTTAATTTCATGCTTTTGTAAATTTTCTATTTTTCTTTCTATTGCTGATTTTGTTTTATGGCTTTTCATTCAAGGGGATGCATAGTAACTGTGTAATACAGACTATCATCTCCAGATATGAAGATACAATGCAGTGTGCATCTCTACTTCCAAATCAAAGATGGACTCCTAACAAAACTGTTAAATATATCTCAATGTTAGGATGCTGGACCGTCTGCCATTGTCCATGTCCATTCCCACCCACAATGTCAGACTGCACTGAAATAGCAGAAGGATGGACTTGTGACTGTTGATGAAGGACCACACAATTGTTTACTATGCTGATTTGAGATGCAAAACTTCTCTCTATTCTGTTCCCAACTTCCCACCAGCCCCCTACTTTGCCAATCAAACTGGACCCCCAATTGAAGATGTTATACCAGAGGCAGGTCAGATCCACACCTTCCATCTTCACACCCTTTCCCCATGTATATACTCTGGATCACCGTAATATCTGATTTACTATTTCATCAACTGCCATCTTTTCCAAGGAAACAAGACAATTATAGTGCCAAATCAAACATTAAAATATTCTAAAGTATGTGGGCATGTGGTCAGCAGAATTCTAAACATGTTCCTCCCTCCCATCCTCCTACCCCTCTAATTTCACTTCCTGACGTTCAGAAGCTGTGGAGAGGGTGAGGTACTTAATGCTCCACAATCACACTAGGCTGCACTGCACAGTAGCTGTTGACAGAGAAGGATAGTCCCATGGGCCTCACTTCATCACAAGAGCAGAAAACATGTCAGGATTTGGGGGCAAAGGAAGTTGGGGAAATCTTAAGCATGAGGACAACTCAATGACTCATTGCTTGTTGGAAGATGGAGGAAGTTGAATGAGAAGGAAATGAGGCAACATGAAGAGGCTGAGAGTGATGGAGCTGACATACAGCAAGGAAATGGGGGTCTACATCCTATATTGCAAGAAAGTGGATGTGTCCGAGAACCTGGAGGAACTCTGCTATGCTTTGCCTGCAATGTTTCCCCCAAGGATTCATTGGGATCGGAAGTATTGTGAGTGGAGGTGAGCAGCAGCACCGCAAGACGCTATGAAACACATGAGGAGGTGGGACCTAGGGTCTTCAGGTCACTGCGAGCATGCCCTTAACGGGAATCCTTGGTAGTTCTTGCAAGAAGGCTCTTATAAAAGTCTGAGGTTTGCTGCACTCAATGTGTTGTTGTCCCAGTTTAAAATGCAAACATCTGCTTGCTCCTGGATCTGCTCCACCGTCTGCCACCTGCCATGGGATCTGTCACCGCAACCATGCAGCCCAGACTTGGAACCTCTAAAATCATAAGATAATAAGCCTGCTTTCTTCACAAGCAGCTGATGTCAGGTGTTTGGTTAGAGTGATGAAAAAAAAATGACCAGTACAAACTTGGAAGCAGATTCTTCTCCAGAGGTAGGTCAGCTTAGCTGCTACCTTCCCAGCAGCCTTGCAAGACCCTGAGCAGAGAATCCCATCAAGCCATGCAAGTCTTCCTGCCTCTGAAACCAAGTGTTAATGAATCCGTGTTACTTTGGTTGCTTCATACGCAATCACTTGGTTCACAGCAATAACATACTGATGCAAAAATGCCCAGGAAAGAAAGCTAAAAGACATGAAACCCAAATAATAACAACAATCAATCACGGTTTAAAATGGACTTATTGTGCACATTGTGCAATGAACATGGGTTTTCTTTGCAGTCAGGAAAAAGAGAAAATATTTTAAAGGCAAAAGTCATGCAAGCATACCTGTGTAAAAGAACATCACATTTAATATATTTAAAAGGAGTAAAGTTCCTTCTCTAGTTGCCAACCACATCTACAATGCCAAACACAAAAGTATATTTTAATTCATAAAAAGTAATGAGCTTTGTATATAATATCACTTCACATGGGGTCATTTCACCACCCCATGCAGGAACACACAAAAAAATTATCGTACAATGGAAAAGCATATTCACCCTTTGACAAAGCAACCTAATCCACAGCTGGTACAAAAACTCTTTATTCTCCAACCCAGTGTGGGTCTATAGTGCAAAGTTATGAAATCTACAAGGGCCTGCTTCCTCCTCTGTTCTTCTGGAAACTGACAACTTAAGTCCCTGGAGGATTTACTGTCATCGACACATGAAGCACAAGCAGTGACGGCCTGGGAAAGCTTTGTTGCCATCATGTGACTGTAGCAGCCAAATCAGACCATTCACATCATCATCGTAATCTTTTAACTCCAGGTCAATCACTCATTGTCTCATCAGCAAAACTGGAATTGATCTAGCATCACTTCATCGACCAAGAGGAAGAACTGTGTTCAATCTATAAAGCTTTTGTTATTCTGCACCAGGAACAGGACTGGCACATTGCAGCTTTTCTGTTGGCCTTGCTCTTGGGAAAGTCACTCAAACACCTTTGCCGTGGAGTGGAAGTCACTTCAAGAGGGTTGGTGAGCCAGGAGAAGGTCTCTGCGAAGGAATATGTTTTACCTTGTCTTAGAAATTGAATATACAAAGAGAATATTAAATGTGGTTACTGGTTCTTAGTTTACTGCTTTGCTTTATAGACAAGATAGTGATCTATGAAAATTTCATGGAGGCAACAAACTGGAATATCATGAAATATTGGGGTGGGATGTGAAATGGAGTAAATGGAAAGAAATGTGCAGAAGAAGGAAACCAGTAATAGCAGATCTTAAACCCTCAAAAGCAGTGGGAACATGTGCTGCATTCACTTGAACTTAAGGAAAGGAATCGTGGAGATGAAGGCACAAGCCACTATATAATGATGAAGGGAACCATTCAACAAGAAAGTTTAAGAATTGTAAGCATATGGGCCTGGTGCAGTAGCCTGGTGACTAAAGTCCTTGCCTTGCATGCGCCATGATCCCATATGGGTGCCGGTTCTAATCCCAGCAGTTCTGCTTCCCATCCAGCTTCCTGCTTGTGACCTAGGAAAGCAGTTGAGGACAGTTCAAACCCTTGGGACCCTGCACCCACGTGGGAGACCTGGAAGAGGTTCCGGGTTCCTGGCTTCAGATGGGCCCAGCTCTGACTGTTGCAGCCACTTGGGGAATGAATTATCAGATGGAAGATCTTCCTCTTTGTCTCTCCTCCTCTCTGTACATCTGATTTGGCAATAAAAATAAATAATTCTCTTCTTTTGAAAAAAAATAACCATATGTATGCATGCATTTATTATTAGAACTTCTGAATATATAAGACAAATATTAAGAGATTTGAAGAGATAGATAGCAATGATTGTAATACAATAACAGGGCCAGCACAAGCACTTGGCTTCTACCAGCTCAGGCAGACTTGTGGAGGCCTGGAGGTGTAGACTTGCAGGGACCTGGGGGATAGCACCAGTAGCGGCATGCAGGGACCCAGGAGCTTGCGCTCAGGCAGGTGGAGTGAGCCTGGTATTTCTGAACATGCTTGATTTGGGGAGTGGAGGGAGGGAAGGTGAGAGGAGAGCCCTAGGCTAGTATGCTGGTATGATGTGCTGGTGGATGCTTGGGGAACTGGGACTATGCTTGGATAGACCTTGGGTAGGCAGAGGGGTAGGGTCCCAGTCCAGCATGAGTGCCAGGAGTTTGGTTCTCAGGTGGGCATGCAGAGCTCCAGTCCAGCATGCCTCTCCACCAGATGATGCGCTTAGGAAGACAAGGCTGAGGAACCCATGTACGCTCCTGTACACAGGGCCTGTGGATTGCTCTTGGAAGGAAGTATGAGGATATGTGGGAGAGTGGACCACTAAGAGAATGTTGCAGGTGAAGAATGACTTCAGGGGGACTTTTACTCAGAAGGTCATTGTACTTGCAAGTAAGCAAGGAGGCTGAGACCAACTGGTTTGGAGAAGGGAAGCTGGAGGACCTTTCTGGGTCAGAACGATACACCTACACAGGTGTGTGGGCTAGTTAGCTCCAACCAGTTCACATTACAGCCAGGACTGAGGGCAGTCCAAGCTGGGCTAAAACTGTGTCACTCATCAGCATGAGCTGGAACTGCACGGAGGCAAGGCCAAGCCAGGCTACAAATGCCAAGATAAGACTAGACAGGCCAGACTGGACTGCAACACCCACCAACACACATAAGATCCAGTCGGTGGGGGGCAGGGTGAACTTGGTTGAGGGCAGTAAGAACTCCCCTACAGGGCCACTGCTCCACTGGTGAGGGTGAGAGCTGGGATCAAGGGCAGACAAGGCTAGGCAGGGCTACAATACCCATTGGCCTGAATGTAAGCTGAGTTAGAGGGAAAGCCAGGCTGGGCTGTGCAACTGGTACATGCATGAGCCAGAGTAAGTACAGGCTGGTTAGGCTTTGCTATAGCACCTGCTGGCAAGTGCTAGAAATGGGAGCAAGTCCTGCCAAGATAGACTGCAAAATCATCTGAAAAGTACAAGATCTGGGTCTGGGAATGGGCCTAGTATGGAAACTGTGGGCACCTTTCTGAAGGTCTGCAGCTCGCACCTCTGAGTATAAGAACCAGGATTGGAGTTGGGCCTGACTAGACAGCATGAGTATGGGCTGGATAGTGGAATAGGTTAGGCTGAGTTAGGCTGCAGCACCCATCAGTGTGTACAAAACCTGAATGGGATGTGAGACAGATCAGACCAGTGTGCTGCATATACCAGCATGCCCAGGAACCATGACTGGGGGTGGGCCCATTGGGAGTTACTGGGGGTTAATCTGACAAAGCTTCAGTTCCTGCTGGTGTATGTGAGGGCCAAGTGTGTGGTGGGAAGGTTGTGCTGGGCTGCATTATCCATTGGGTTGCATAAGAAATGGGGCTGGAGACAGAACTGACCCAGCAACCGCGACCACCAGTGTGTGTGTAAGCTGATGTGGGTGACAGACTGAGCCAGACCCTGTACTGGTTAGCACAAACAAGAGTCAGTTCTGGGGTAATTTCAGACAAGGTTTCCTTGAGAATCTTCCCCCACTGAACCACTGGACCCAAAACTCCAACCATGGAAAGAAGCGTAGGGTCTGTGGTCTGATTGTGGAGTACATGTGTCAGAACTGGACCTCATGAGTTGCTAAAGATGGTGCAGTGGAAGGCATGCCCAAATGCATATGGGCAATATGGCAGTCCATCAGGCCCTGCAGAAGACATCTCCTACCATAGCAGAGGAAAAAGGGCAGAACCAACTGGTCAACTACCCTAACTAAGCAAGCGTCTGGGTAAATGGAGACTGCAAGGTTACTATGTCAGCCAATGGATTTTGGAAGGCTTTTTTTTTTATCCTTGGAGCAATGAAATCAACAGAATTTCAGAACTATTGAAACCACTTGAGCAAAACCCTTAGAGAATGCTCCACATCGGAGATGTTGGGATGACATTGGGTGTTCCCCATTCCTGGGTACTGATGCAGTTAGGATAGTGAGAGTGGCTTCTCCTTTTTTCTCCCACCTTTCCCCAGATACAGCAAGAAGTTTTTTGGAAACAATGGTCTCATCCACTTTCCTCTACTCTTCAACCCTTCTCTCCCTAATCAGTTGTCCACATGAGCATGCATACTTCTCAACTAAGTAAACACCATAAAAAATAAAATAAAATAAATACAATAGCAAAAGGGACATCAATGCCACACCATCAACAATGGATGGGTTATTCAAATACAACATGAATAATAGAACAGTGGGCTTGAACCACACTTGGGTTCAAGTAGACCCTACAGACTTTATAAAACATTCCATCCAACAGCAACAGAATACACATTCCTGTCAAGTACACACAGAATAATTCCCAAAATCTATTAATTGTATTAATAAATTGTATTAATGCAATTAATAAATTGTATTAATCCACAAAATAAGTATTAATGATGTTAATAAAACTGAAATAATATCCAATATCTTTTCTGATCAGAATGATATATATAGCTGGAAATCAGAACTAGGAGGAATTTCAAGCATTTTAAATATATGGAATTTAATCATTCTCTTCAACTACTGCTAGATCAAAGAGAAATTAAAAGGGAAATTTTAAAAAATATAAGTCAAAATCACAGCATACAACAGGTTATGTGATGTGGCAAAAACAGTTTTAAGAGATAAGCTCTGATATAGTAAGCTAAGACTCAGCTTATGGTGCTGGCAGCCTGTTTTTATCCCAATTGCTCCACTTCCAATCCAGTTCTCTGCTTATGGGTGGGAAAATAGCAGAGGGCAGCTCAAGTGTTTGGGCCCCATACCCACGAGAAAGACCTAGAAGAAGCTCCTGGTTCCTGGCTTCAGGTTGGCTCAGCTCCTGCTGTTGCAGTAATTTGGGGAGTGAACCAGTGGATGAAAGATTTCTCTCTCTTTCTCCCTTTCTCTCTCCTTCTCTCCTTCCTTCCATGTAATTCTGCCTTTCAAATAAAACTAGATATATGCCTTCAAGAGGTAAGTTTACAGTGAAAAATGTCTCAAAAAAAGGATTCCTAATAATCTAATGCTGAACTGAAAATGGATTTGAAAAATAAGAATAAACTAAGCCAAAAGTTAGAAGAAGGATGGAAATAATGAAGACCAGAGTAGAGGGGCCAGCACTGCAGTACAGCACATAAAAGCCACAGCCCACATCTCCTGCATCTATAATGGGCATCTATTCATGTCCCTGCTACTCCAATTCTGATTCAGCTCCCTGCCAATGACCTGGGAAAAGCAATGGAAGATGGCACAAGTGTTGGTTTCTTCACATCCATGTAGGAGACCTGGAAAAAATTCCTTGATTCTGGCTTTAACTGAGCCAATCATAGTCATTTGGGCAGTGAACCAGCTCTCTCTTGGACTCTCTCTCTGTAACTCTGTCTTTCAGATAAATAAATAGTTTTAAAATGTAAAGATTGGTATAAAAAAGTTGAAACAGAAACTGGAAAACCAATAGAAAACAGTGACAACTGTTGATTTTCTGAGAAGATAACAAAGATAACAAATCCTTAATTCAACTAAGAAAAAGGAGATAAAATTCTAGCAACTGAAATAATAAATCAACAGGAGACATCACAACTGATATCACAGAAATACAAAAGATCCTGAGACAGTATCATGAACAATTACATTCCAACAAACTGAATGACCTAGGAGGAATGCAGAAATGCCTAGACAAAATGTCCCAAGAATGAATCATGAGGGGAAAAAATATAAACAGGCCAATGACAACTAAGGAGATTGAATCAGTAAAAGAAAGTCTCTAGCAAACAAAAAATAAAAGAAATTCACTATTGAGTTCCACCAAATATGCAAGGAAGAACTGAGAAGAATCTTTGTCAAAGACCTTCAAAAAAGAGGAAGATACCCTTCCCAACTCATTTCACGGTGTCAGCATCACTCTTGCACCAAAGTCTGAAAAGAACACTCTAAAAAAAGAAAATTACAAGCCAATGTAAATGCAATGCATAAATTATATATACATACATAAATAAAAACTCTCAAGCAACAAGGAAATACTATCAAACCAACCAAATTCAACAGTTCATTAGAAGAATTTTTCACCAAGACAGAGCAAGATGAATCCTTAGAAGTCAAGGATAGTTCAACAAGCACAAACAAATGCATATAATACAACACTGACAAACGAGGAGCAAAAAGTGCATGATCAACACAATAGCTGGAGAAAAAGCATTCTGCAAAATTCATCATTATGTCATTAAAGACTTGCAGGTTAAGTGTAGAAGGAATAGGCTTTGGCACTGCAGAGGTAATGCACAATACAGCCACAGTTATCACACACCAGGAGGGAAAGCTTTGAAAGTTCTTTCTTCAATTGCAGAAACAAGACAAAATTACTCATTCCTGTTACTTCTTTGGCATGTGGTACTGAAGTCCTAGCCAGGGTGATTGGTCAGGAGAAGAAAATAAAAGCATTAGAAACCAAAAAGAAGAAACAAAACTGTACCAATTTGCCAACAAGATGCTGTTAGAAATAGAAAACCTGAATGACTTCGATGAAAAAGCTCTTAGAATTCTTTGATAGAATATAAAACTCAACACAAAAGCCAGTAACAATTATACACTAATAACACATTATTTGAAAAAGAAATCAAGGAAACAATCCCAATTTATAATAGTTAACAAAAATAAATATACTTGGTAGTCAGTTTAGCCAAGGAAGTGACAGATCCACACACGAAGAACTATAAAACACTGATGAAAGGAATTGAAAACATAAATACCTAGGGTTTGGGTATTTCCCCCTAAGGCCCACGTGTTAGAGGCTGGGTCCCATGTTCGCCCTATTGGGAGATGGTAGGGTGTCTAGGGCCCAGTGAAAGGGCCTTACACTTTTGGGAGTGTGCTCTTGGAAGGTAGTTCTCAAGACAAAATTGTCATGAAAGCCTGGTTTGGATCAGCTATTCTATCTGCTTGACATGCGATCCATCCTTTCTCTATGTGCCTTCTGTGTTACTCTCTACAAACTTTATTCATCAAAAGCTATATCGATGACAATTTGATGCTGAACTTGACCTTCCAAAGCTGTACTTCTGATTAAAGTAGTTGCCAGCAGCATTATGGAATATCAAATTAAGCCAACAACTGCAACCCTGGCGTTATATTTGAACGTCAGATCATGTCCCAGATGCTCCACTTCTGATCCAGTTCCCTGCTAATGATCTGGGAAAAGCAGTGGTAAATGATCCAAGTGTTGGGGCCTCTGTTACTCTAACAGCAGATAAAGCTCTTTGCTCTTGGATCCTGGTTCCTGGCTTTGGCTTGGCCAAGCCTTGGCTATTACAGCTGCTTGGGGAGTAAACAATGAATTAATAAGATGATGGAAGGCCTTTCTCTCTCTCTCTCTATCTCTCTCCCTCTCTCCTTCCTTCCTCCCCTCCCTCTGTATGTGTGTGTGTGTCCGTGTGTGTTTCTCCCTCTTCCTGTAACTCTAAATTTCAAAATAAATAAATCTTTAAATAAACAGAAACTGTCTACACAGCAAAAGGAGATAATCAGTAGAGACAATCCGTGGGAAATAATACCAAGCCGTACTTCAGGTAATGGATGAATAAAATATATGACTCAAACAACTCAATAACAACAAAAAAATCTGATTAAAAACTTAGCCATAGGCACAGTGCAGTAACCTAATGGCCTTGCACACGACAGGATCCCATATGCGTGTTGGTTATAATCCCAGCAGCCCCGCTTCCCATCCAGCTCCCTGCTTGTGGCCTGGGAAAGCAGTCAAGGACAGCCCAAAGCCTTGGGACCCTGCACCAGTGTGGGAGACCTGGAAGAGGCTCTGGGTTCCTGGTTTCGGATGGGCTCAGCTCAGGTTGTTGTGGTCACTTTAGGAGTGAATCAGTGGACAGAAGATCTTCCTTTCTCTCTCTCCTCCTCTCTGTATTTCTAAGTTTCCAATGAAAATATAATAAATCTTTGTTTAAAAAAAATCTTACCTACATAGCAGCATCATTTTCTTCAAGAAGAGTTTTGCTTTTCTTTTTCATTTCTTCACTGACACATTAATCATTCAGTAGCATGTTATTTAACCTCAGGGCATTGTAAATTTCTGTTTTTCTTTCTTTGCTGAATTTGTTCTATGGCTTTTCATTTAAGCGAATGTATAGTAACTATGTAATAGAGACCATCATATTCAGATGTGAAGATATGATACAGTATGCACCTCTACTTCCACATCAAAGATGGACTCCCAATGAAATTGATAAATATATCTTGACAATAGGATGCTGGACTGTGCCATTGTCCATGCCTACAATGTCAGGATACACTTAAACAGCAGAATGATGGACTTCAGATTGATTTCGAAGGAGCGTACTATTATAGTGATATAGGAGAAATCAGGGGGGCAGAGGGTGTTTGGGGAGGGGGTAAAGAAAACTCCAGGGCCCATGGAACTGTATCACAAAATCATTTTTAAAAATTAAAAGAAAACTTAACCATAATGTAGGTGTCATGGTTCAGTGGTCAAGTCACTTCTCAGAACATCCATAACCCATGTCAGAGTACCTGCTTTCTTCTGCCTTAGCTTCAGATCCAGTTTCCTGCCAGCGTGCATCCTGGGAGCCAGCAGATGATAGTTCAACCACTTTGGGTCCCACTACTAATTTCAGAAATGTGGATGGAGTTCCTGGCTCCTGGTTTCAGCCTATGCTAGTACTGGCTCCCATGAACATTTGGGGAGTGAGTCAATGAAGGATTTCTTTTTCTGTAATTCTGCCTTTCAGAAAATAAAGTAAAAACTAACAAGCGTTTTTTTTTTTTTTAAATAAGCCACAAGTGCTGTCAAGAGTGTGGAGAAAAGGAAATTGTTAATGGAAATTCAAATTAAGACAAAATGTATGGAGGGCCCTCAAAAAAATTAGAAATTACTGCAAGAGCCAGGCACCCCACTTCTGGGTAGATATTCAAAGGAAATCAAATCAATATGCCAAAGAGACTCCTACACTCACATATTTATGGTAACTTCACAAGATACACAATCTACTCAAGCATCCATCAACTGATGAATGGCTAAGGAAGACGTGACGGGAGGACAGTACGCAAAGTGAAATAAGCCAGCAAGGCACAAAATGACAAATAGGACATGCCCTCACTTGCAGGTCCAAAACAGTTATAACCACAGAAAGAATAAAATGATAACCAAAGACTGGGAGATTGGGAGATTGAGAAGATACCAGGCAACAGATTCAAACTTTCTATTAGAGTGAACAAGTTCAAGAACATTACTGTATATCATGTTGATTCTTATTACTAGCAATACATTGTGCATTTCCAAATCAGTTTTAAGGTAAATTTTTTTTAAAGATTTATTTTTATTACAAAGTCAGATATACTGAGAGGAGGAGAGATAGAGAGGAAGTGGAGCTGCCGGGATTAGAACCAGCGGCCATATGGGATCAAGGCGAGGACCTTAGCCACTAGGCCACGCTGCCGAGCCCCTTAAGGTAAATTTTAAGTGCTCCCACCAAAAAAAGTGCTAAGCATGTGAGGTAGTGCATAACCAGCTTGACTGAACAATTCCCTAACTATATGTGTTTCAAAACATCATGTACGGGGTGGTGATGGACTAAGTTAGGTGTGACCAAGGAGCCTGCCATCACTCACTGGTAAAGGAACCCGCAACAGTCTCCACTGGTCAAGGCAGCAGCACTCGAACGTGCATCCTGAATAGGCTGTGGGGTGGGCTAGGCTGCAACGTTCACCAGCTCATATAAGACCAAAATGGAAGGCCAGACTATGCCAGGCACTGGCCTAAAACCCAATGGCATTTATGAGAACTAGGTCTGGGAGTGGGTCAAGTGGAGGAACTTGGGAAACTCCCCCGGCAGGTCATAGTTTCTGCTGGTGAACACACGGTCCAGACCTGGGAGTCAGACAAGCTGGGCAAAGTAGCTCCAATGGCTGGCTAATGTGTGGTTTGGTAATGGAACAGGGTGGATTGAGCAGTCTGAGCAAACCTTAGCCTACAAGCGAAACTAGAAACCAGGATGGAACACATGTCATGCCGCGCTAGGCTATAACACCTACTGGTCTACGTGAGCCAGGGATGCTAGGCCACAGCATCTAAGGCAGGGGCCGGAACAGGTGAGGGGCTGTGCCAAGCTGAGTCAGAGTAACCACTGGCATGCACGCAATCTATGGCTGGGAACAAGCCTGGTTGGGGAGCTAAAGGGACACCACACCTGGGAAAAGAGGACATGGCTGATTTTAAATGAACCATAAAATACTCACTGAGTATATGCAAAGTCCCCCAATAAATCTTCCCAAAAAATTCCACGAAGTAGGAATATTTCAGGAGATATTTTTTAAAATCACAAAATTAATGAAAAAAGAGGAAGTTTACAGCCAGAATGATCAAACAACATATTGTTACTTAACCCTCAATTATGTAATAAACAGATCTCATCCCAAAGAGGGACTCCAAATCATTGTTGCACAATATCCTAAAAATAACTAATTTTCTACCCTGTTCATATTTTTTAAAAATCAGGGCATTTGGTTAAGATGTTGTTCAGCAGAAAAGTCTGGATCTCAAACAGTTGAGCTACTAACCAAGACGGAATCAAAGCAAATGAAAGATGAAGGATGCAGCTCCCGGCTCCCTTTAATCCTGTACCACCCGGATGCTGCAGAGAGCAGCTGGCAGTCTTGGTATGTGTGCTCCTCACTGCTTTGCCTTTCCCACTCTCTTCTGTTTAGCCTTTTAACACAGTTAAATGTTGGGGTTTGGGCCTTGTAAGCAATCACGAACACAATCTTTCCTACATCAAGGTCATAAACATGAACATTTTCCTAAAAGTCTACATAGTTTCACCCTAAAACACTTTAAAATTCACTGTATTTCAGAAAAGTATAACACAAGTCTCTAATATTCAGCACTAGCTTATGATAGGTTACTGGTAGTATTTTGTCAGATTCCTCATTTTTTTATTTCAACCAATTTGTATTATAAAATACTTTCAAATTTAAGGAGGTTAGAAAAATTACAGTAAGTGTCCACATAACCACACCACCCAATTTAACACACTGATGTTTCGTCCTTCTTTTACTACTTTTCAGAAAGATTGGAGGCTGCCCACCTGGTTGGCCACAGCAGGGTCACAACCCAGAGCTCTCTGACCTCAGCCAGCCAATTCAGGTCCACAATTCACTCTCACACCCACTGCACTTTCTAACAGGGGGCTGAGTTTTTCGTTTTGTGTTTGTTTTTAGGTTCTTTGCTTCCATCTGTCATTGTTACATGAGAAGTCTTCTAAACGTTCATTCATAGTATGAGAAAACGAAGCACGAATGTCAATTTTTTTGGCACTAGAGTAAATTCACTTTTAATTCCACTTTTTCTTGAACTTTTGAAGTATCCTCTTATGACTGGACAAGTGAGCACACTACACCATCTTGAAGGACGTTCAGAAGAGGAAGCACTTGGTCTTCTAGTTCAGCACTTGAAATTAACCCTGCTAGGAGAGATTTCCCCCTTGCATGAAATAAATATCTCATTTAGTTTCTCAAATTAGTAGTCAGTTAGTACTTCATTATCAGCTTATTCTTTCCTAATTAAAAAATGCTTATTTATTATTTTCCCATTAATATAAAAAGCAGAGCAACAGAAATGGAAGTCTTCCACCTACTGGTTCATTATTCAAATGCCCAGTAAAGTCAGAGCTGGGACAGGCCCAAGCCACAAGTCTGGATCCCAGTCCAGGCCTTTCATTTGGGTAACAGGGGCTCAAGTGCTTCAGATACCATCTGCTGTCTCCAGGGTACGTTAGCAAGAAGCTGGATCAGAACAGCAGATGTGAGTAATGTATTGCAGTATGGGATTTTAATGTTCGTGACATTGCAAGGCAATTAAGACTTTTTCAGCTCCATCCTAACCTCATGGGACCACATGATCTAAAGCTGGCCAAAGCACTCATATGTGGTACAAGACTGTTAAAACTTTCTACTTTAAAAAAAGAATGTTTATTATTATTTGAGTGTCAGATATACAGAGAGAAGGAGAGACAGAAAAATCTTCCATCCACTGGTTCACTCCCGAAGTGGTTGCAACAGCCAGAGCTGAGCAGATCCGAAGCCAGCAGCCAGGAGCTTCTTCTGGGTCTCCCACATGAGTTCAGGGTCCCAAGGCTTTGGGCCATCCCTGACTGCTTTCCCAGGCCACAAGCAGGGAGCTGGATGGGAAATGGAACAGCCAGGACACAAACCAACACGTATATGAGATCCCGGCACATGCAAGGTGTCATAATTATTTTATTAGTTGCAGTAGGTTTGGTCTATTCTTTCTAAGAATTTTCCCAAGTTATTCTATTTCTTTTCTATTTTGTTAAATTGAAAGCAATAAAAATGTTTGAGTGTTGTATTATAGAAGGTATCTTCTAATTTTGAAACATTTCCCCATTTCTTGTGTAAACTTAGCTTTCTTTTCGTATTTCTAGAGTATGCATCTCTTTGTAAATAAAATTCATCTACAAATTTCTATTTCTAATGTTTTTATCTCTTTTTATATTAGATTCATACATTCATCATAAAATCAAACATTAAATTTTTTATCTTTTTTTTGCCTCTTGAGATGAAGAGGTTCTTCTTGTTGAGCAGACCCCCAAACCAGCGGGAAGCGTCCTGATGAGGAAGGCAAGTAATTGGGGCAGCAGGGTGGCAGAAGACTTCAACACAGAGAAGCAGAAACTTCATGATGGCACAGAGATGAGGGGTGGGGCCACCAACTCAGAGAGCCAGGAGTACCTGGAGCACCTGGAGCACGGGGAGTACCTGGAGCACTGGGAGCTGGAAAAGGCAGGAAGCCTCCTCCCTTGGACCTGCCACTGTAAGGCCTGACTCCACCAGGTCTTTGAGTCCACAGTTCTAACCCTCAAGAACATGACAGAATGCAGCTGATGGGAAGCCACCTTGTGTGGGAACTCGTCACAGGAGCTCCAGGACACCAGCACAACTGCCTGTTAATTTAGCTATTAACTCAATTCCCGCCCCCATATGATGTCATCATTTCTTCGTTTTATCTGATAGACCTTCGCTCTACCTACAAAGTAACCCACCAAGATCTCCACTGTCGAGGTCCCTCTTGGAGCCAGGTTTTCACAAATCAGTGTCCAGGAACAAAGTTTCCACAAAAGCAGTTGAGAAGCTCCAAACACGTCCTTGTAGGGCACGGAACTGAGATATACACCACATGAAAACTAGGAAAGCAATTTATTCATTGCTTACAAACTGCACAGAATAAATTGGCATGCAATGTCAGTTTTAATTTATGTTCTGTATCTTCCTATAGTGACCATATGTTAAGGATGTATGAGGCATGTCTACAGCTTTTAGGATCTAAGTAAAACAGTGCTTTGTAATTTATGATGCCATTTGGAGGTTTTCCAATGCACTTCCACTAAGCGTTGTGTATCACAAGCCTGGGGTGCTGTCTGACTTCAATGTGCCATAGCTACTGACTCAGGCAGGGGCTGCTGGACTCTGCCCATGCACAGCTCAGCAGCACTGAGGAACCGCTTGAGCAACAGGGAGTATGATTCAATGGAGAAATGTCCTTCACATGAACAGTTTGGTTCCACAGTCATCTGTTAAGAACTGGCCTCCAAGGCAGGCATCTGGGCTTTCAGTTAAGATCCCCAGGAAATCATGTCAGACTCCTTAAGGTTCAGTCTCTGACTCCAGTCCTTACCTTCAGGCACCCACCTAAAAGTTGAGTTACCATCTCCTGGCTTTGGCCCCTCTGGTGTCTATTGGAATTTGAGGAGTGAATCAATAGAAAGAAAATCTCAAATAAATAAATAAAATTGTGAAGAACAGAAATAGAATCTAGCCTCTTGCCCACATTGACAGTATCAATCAAATCCCTTTACTTGATTTCACCTTCCCTTCATCTCACTCACCATGATCCCTCCCTCCCACTGGGCTTCTCACACTGCAAGGCCTGCCCTGAGCTCTGCTTGGGAAGGAGAGGACAGCTCAGCTCAGACATGATTTTTCTAACTTATTAGTGTGCAACAAGGCATTCAAAACACTCCTCTCCCTGCCTCTTCCCTCTGTTTCTGCTCAGCTGGATGTCAGAGGGCACACAAAGAAGAGTCCTGCTCAGGGTCCCTGCTGTGGGCAAAGGCACAGGCTCCACAGGGAATTTCTTGTGATCCTATCTGTCTATCCCTTCATTTGCTCATTGTGCTTTCATTCATTGACGTAGCTAATGCATTACAAATGTGCATGGGAACAAGATTCAATATTTCAGTATGGATTTATAGTCCAGTAGGGGGAAAATAAACACTAAATGCAAGAAATAGTAAATTAAATTTGAAAGACCACTTGAAATGTAACCAGATAGGCATACACCCAAGAATTTTTTTCTAGTTTTAAGATGTATTTTATTTATTTGAAAAGCAGAATTATAGAGAAAAAGAGAGAAAGAGAAAGATCTTCCATCCACTGGTTCACTCCACAAATTGCCCAAATCTCCCAAAAGCCCAGATCTCTCACGTGGGTGGCAGGTGTCCAAACATTTGATTCACCTTCTCAGACACATTATCAGAGAGCTAGAATGTAAGTGAAGCAACTGGAACTCAATCTGGCACCCATATGGGATGCTGAATTCACAGTCAGTGGCTTAATCCACTATGCCACAGTATCAGCCTCTATACCCAAAAATTTTCTAACACTAAAATTAATAAGCTAGGAAGCAAAAAAAAAAAAAAAAAAAAAAAGCAACGGAATCAATGAAACCAAAAGCTGTTTCTCTGAGTTGAAAATTTGTAACCTGTTAATAATGCTAGTCAAAAAATATGTATAAGACAAAAAAAGAGCAGCATCAAGAATGAGAATGGTACATCACTACAGATTCCACAAATATGAAAGGAAAAAGTAAGAAAATATCATTAATAACCTTATGCTAGTCAATCTGACAGGTTAGACAAGTGGGCATATTGCTTGAAGGACACAAGCTAGCACAGTTTAATGAGGAAGAAACAGTTAACCTGAATAGTCATCTATTCGATCAAGAAATTGAATTTGTAGATAAAAATCTTCCAGTAATAGTGGGCATTTTGGTCAATAGTTAAGACACTTGAATTCTATAGAAAAAGATAACAGAATATGACTAAGTGAGAATTAAACCCAGAATGCAAAGTTGATTTGCTTTTGAAAATCAATGAAGGAGTGAATGGTCTGCCTGCCGGGCTGGCATCCCATATAGGTGCCAGTTGGCATCCCATATAGGTGCCAGTTGGCATTCCATATAGGTGCCAGTTTGTATTTCAACTACTCCACTGCTTTCTTTTTTAAAGATTTATTTTATTTTTTTATTGGAAAGGCATATATACAGAGAGAATGAGATACTAAGAGGAAGATCCTCCAGCCACTGCTTCACTTCCCAAGTGACTACAACAACTGGAGCTAAGCTGATATGAAGCCAGCAGCCAGGAGATTCTTCTCAGTCTCCCATGCAGGTGCAGGGTCCCAAAGCTTTTTGAGCCTTCCTCTAATGCTTTCCCAAGCCACGAGCAGGGAGCTGGATGGGAAATGGAGCAGCCGGGGCATGACCTAGCACCCATATGGGATCCCAAGGTGCATGCAAGGTGAGGATTTAGCCACTAGGCTATTGTGCCAGGCCATGTTCCACTTCTGGTCCAGCTCCCTGATGATGGCCTGGGAAAGCCCTGGAGGAGGGCACAAGTGCATGTGGTTCTGCAACCACATGGGAGATGTGGGGAAAGCTCCTGGCTCCTGGCTTCAGATTGGTTCAGTTCCAGTAATTGCAATGACCACTTAGGGAGTGAACCAGGGAATGGAATATCTGTCTCTCTGTCTCTCCTTCTGTCTGTAAATCTGCATTTCAAATAAACACACACACACACACACCCCTCTGAAACAATAATGCAATGTACCATATTAGCAAATAAAAAAGAAAGAAAAGAAAACCCTGTACAAGCAAACTTTTAACAGAATCATACATCTATTTCTCATTTTTAAATCTTCCAGTAAATTTAGAACAGAATAGATTTTGCTCACACCTAAAAAAAGAGCATGTGTGGAGAAAACCTACAATTAGCGTCATTTTTCATGGTGAAAACTGAATTCTACAGAAAAAAGATAAATTGGGAAGGACACCAAGATTTCACTCACATCACTTCTGGTCAACATAGTGCTATGGGTGACAAACAGTGAGAAAAAAAATGGCAAAAATAAATAAATAAATAAATAAATAAATAAATAAATAAATAAATAAATAAAAAGTATCCATATCGGGAAATAAGTTGCTGCCCCTATTTGTACACAAGATAGTTGTCTATGTAACATATCCAGTGAATTCTGCTAAACAGCTACTAAAATGAACAAATGACTTTCACAAGGCTGAAACACACAGAAGCAGCATACAAAAACATCTGCTACATTTCTATACAGTAGCAATGAACAATTGGAAAATGAAATTAAAGATCATTTACAAGAACATAAAAACCATGCCCAAGAATGAACCTTATAACAGACATGTAATACTGCCACACTGAAAGAAACAAAATAGGTTTTCTTTTTTCTGGAGATTCATTGATTTTATTTGAAAGGCATCTTCATCTCTTTAATTGGGGAATGAGAGAGGAAGTACTTTCATCTTCCGGTTCATTTTTCAGTATCTGGGGCTGGTCCAGGCAAAAGCCAGGAGCCATGAGATTCTTAGAGGTCTGCCATGTGTGTTCTGGGGGCTCAAGAACTTGGGCCATCTTTCACTGCTTTCCCAGGTGAATTAGCAGGGAGCTGGATTGGAAGAGGAGCAGCCAGCACCAGATCCGGTGCCCACATAGAAGGCTGGCATCACAGATGCTTGTTTAGTGCTGCTCCATGAAAAATTCAAAATACTGCTAAGAGAAAGTAAAAATAAATATATATTGGAGAGTATATAGCTCCATATCTTAAAATCGTCAATGTCTTTTAGTTGACCGATGAATTTAATAGAACCCCCATCAAAATCCCAACAGATCTTAAAGGCAAAATTTATTTTCTAAATTAAATTCCAAAGTCTCTGCAATACTTGGGCCACATTTTTTAAAAAACTAATAAATTTGGAGGTATAGCACTAGCTGATTTCAAGGTTATTATAAAACGACCATAATCAAGACGACGTGATTTTGTGTCAAGCCAGACGTAGATTAATGAAAGAGAACGCAGACCGGTCAGGGTCTCCCCAGGAAGCTGAGGAACTAGACTGGACTATAACATGTTGGACTCTGTGTTTAGTTTATGCTTGCAAAGAGGGAATCTCAACTGTACTTGATCAGTGGATATGCAACAAGGTGGAATATTCCACATGGGGGGAGGGCGGAGGGAGGGGTGGGGTGATTCCCAGTTCCAAGGAAACTGTATCACATAATACAATGTAATCAATGAATAAAATAAATAAATAAATAAATAAATAAATAAATAAATAAATAAATAAATAAATAAAAGAAAATAGTGACCATGAAAAAAAAAAAAAAGAAAGAAAGAGAATGAGCTGTTCAGAAGTAAGACCACAGATAAAGACCCGAGTTGAGTTCCTGGATCCTGCTGTGCCCAGCCCCAGCTATACACATACTTGGAGGGTGAAGCAGCAGAGGGCAGATTCGTGTGTGTGTGTGTGTGTGTGTGTGTGTGTGTGTGTGTGTGTGCATCTGCCTTTCAACTAAATAAGCACCTTTAAAAATGAATAGAGGTAGAGAAGGTATTTACAGACAGTGATTAAGCCATCATTTAAGATGGCCACATCCAACATCAGAGTGCCTAATTTCAAGTCCCGGGTCTGTTTCTGATTCCGGCTTCCTGCTATAGCACGTATCAGGATTCTGATTCCGGCTTCCTGCTAGAGCACATACTAAGAGGCAATGGTGATGGTTCAAGGACTTGCATCCCTGCCACTCACATGGGAGACCTAGACTGAGCTCTGTCTTCAGCCTAGCTCAGTCCTGGTGTTGCAGGCATTTGGAAAGTAAACTGGCATGGATTTGGGAGATTCTTCTTTTTGTCTCCTTTTGCCTTTCAAATAAATATATTTTAAAAATTAAAAGGCTTTTTACAAAAGAAAACAGGGAGAATGTGTTCAACAAAGATTCTTAGATATGACACCAAAGATTAAGTTAGAAAAGAAAATCATGGGTAGATTGGACTTTATGAAAAACGGAAACTTTCTTCCCTTTGTAAAGCACTGCTAAAAAATGAAAAACAGAGAAAATATTACAAAATCATATCTCACATATAAAGAGCTCTGAAAACAAGTAACCCACTTTAAAAATGAATCAAAAGCAATGTGCTAAAACTTCATCAAGAAATATACAACGATGACTACTAAACATGTGCAAAGATGCTCAAAATTTCTCAAATGAAATATCATAATGTGCCAGTTAAATTGAATAAAAACCCAAAAGACACATCATATCAAGTGTTGATGAAGGCATGAAAAACCCGAGCTTTCCAACACTCCTGCTGAGAACGCAAAATGGTGTGACTACTCTGAAAAACCAGCACATTTTTGAAAGGCTTATCCGTCATCCTACAGGTGAGCCATCCAATCATGCTTCAACAGAAAGACATACACTCAGATGGAACTTGTGTAGGAATGATCATAGCAGTTTCTACTTAACTGCACAATTTGGAAACCACTCACAGGTCCATCAATAGATGAGTAGATGGTATACCTCTATGGCATGAGTGTGGAGCACTACTCAATAAAAACAATGAATGATCAATATACTGAATGAATTGAAAGGAGCTCAAAGTAATTACACGATTAAGGGAGCCAGTAGGAAAGTTACATGATTTCCATTATAGGAAATTTCAGACATTGTGAATTGATCTCTAAGGACAGAAAACAGATCATTGATTGTTTTAAGACATAGAGTAAAGGTAGATAGGGAGTTCAAGCAAACTTTGATGCACATTTTGAAAGTGGTAATAGTTGCACTGACGTCCAAATGTACCATTTGTCCAATTGCACCAAATTATAAATTCAAATATATTATGCTTATTACATATATATATATTTAGATTTATTTATTTTTATTGGAAAGCCAGATACACAGAGAAGGAGAGACCGAGAGGAAGATCTTCCACGTCTATTTACTCACTCCCCAAGTGTACACAACGGCCACAGCTGAGTTAATCTAAAGCCAGGAGCCAGGAACTTCTGGGTGTCCCACCTGGGTGCAGGGTCCCAAGGCTTTGGGCTGTCCTTGACTGAAACCACAGACCACAACCAGGGAACTGGATGGGAAGCAGGGCCACCAGGACATGAACCTGTGCCCATGTGGGATCCAGGGACATGCAAGGCTAGGGCTTTGGCCATGAGGCTACCACACTGGGCCCATCAATAAATCTTTTTTCGTTGTTTTGAATCTGTGTTTGAAGCCAATATTATGACACTGCTGGTTAAGTCACTTGCTACAATATAGGCATGTCACGTGACCACCAGTTCTAGTCCTAGATGCTCCTGTTTCTTAGAGGCAGAAGATGGCCCGAGTGATTGGGTCCTGCACACATGTGGGAGACCCAGATGGACTGCCAGGTTCCTAACACCAGTCTAATCTAACCCTTCCCACTGTAGCCATTTGGGGAGTGAATGACCAGGTGGAAAATCTCTCTCTCTATTTCCCTCCTTTCCTGTCTCTGCCTCGCTCTGTCACTCTACCTTTCAAATAACTAAATCTTTTTTTTTCCCCAGAAGCTCCATATACATGGAGTGTGCAAAGACCCTCAAAAAAAAAAAAAAAAAAGACGAGAAAACCAAACAAGACATGGGGCTTATCAGAAGGATACTGAAGTCAACCTGAGTGAAATCCTAGTGGGCAAAGTCAGAACGACTTAAATTATAAAATAATAAAGTGAATAATGACAGTATAGCATAAAATTACACAACTAGCCATTGTTCTACACAGGTACAAATAAATAAGCAAATACTGGGAGAAGAGCATTGACTGACAGGAGGATTGTCAGGAATAGATGTAGAAGGCAGAGGGAACTAGGCTCACCTCCAGGCAAATACCACAGGAAAAATTCTTGCAGAATAATTCATGCATAGACCAGAAGTGGAAAAGGCAATTACATTTGCATAACCTCAAGGCATCTCTCTCAAGGTATTTATGAGACTCAACCAACATAGACATTGGAACCATAGTTAGATGAAGTGTTATGGAAAAGTTGTCTTTCTTTCCATGTTTAAAATTTTTGTTGTAAGATTTTATTTTATTTCTATTGCAAAGTCAGATGTACACAGAGGAGGAGAGACAGAGAGGAAGATTTTCCATCCAATGATTCACTCCCCAAGTGACCGCAGCGGGCGGTACTGCACCGATCTGAAGCCAGGAGCCAGGAACTTCCTCCAGGTCTTCATGCAGGTGCAGGATCCCAAGGCTTTGGGCACTGCTCGACTGCTTTCCCAGGCCACAAGCAGGGAGCTGGATGAGAAGCAGGTCTGCCAGGATTAGAACCGGCACCCTTACGGGATCCCGGGGCGTTCATGGCAAGGACTGTAGCCACTAGGCCATCATGCCGGGCCCCAAGTTTTTTTTAACTCATTTGTTAGCCTAAGAGTGACAGGTGTTTTTATCAAGGTAGAAAGCAAAATCCCATTATTTAACATTCAGTTGGATCATATGAGCTGATAGTGACAGTTTTCGCTCCTCTTTTCCATTCTTATCCCTCTCAGCTCCTTTATTACTCAGATTATTAATATGGTGATTAATTGTGTAGTTGGCCATAGTGTTCCTTCTATTACTCTTGTTTTCAGTGAGAAAATTGCTGCTTTTGTAAACCAATGTGGCCTGTATCCAGGCTGGCATCCCATATGGGCATTGGTATCCCATATGCCTGCCGGTTCTAGTCCCAGCAGCTCCACTTCCCATCCAGCTCTTTGCTTGTGGCCTGGGAAAGCAGTGGAGGACAGCCCAAAGCCTTGGGACCCTGCACCGTTGTGAGAGACCCAGAAGAATCTCCTGGCTTCAGACTGGCTGGGCTTCTGTTGTTATGGCCATTTGGGAAGTAAACCTGTTGATGGAAGATTTTTCTCTGTCTTTCCTTCTCTCTGTAAATCTGACACTCAAAGAATAAATAAATAAATCTTTTTTAAAAATGTGTCCTTTATGCTACACTTTTTGTTATATTTTTTATCAAATATCAAATGAAGGTGTTTCCTCTTACAAAAGGAATGCATAAAATAAATAGTTTAACCTTATATGAAGAAGAAATAGGTATTTATGGAATCCAACAATGAATGACCAGTGGGGAAGCCCACTATCTAACTGACTATTTCATCCAAAGTACCAAGTTTCACCTTATTCATATGACAAACTCCAAAGAATCACTATGCTATTTCTGTGATGCTCTTGCTAAAAATCACATTTTATTCATAAGACAACATAGTTTAGCCCAAAATGTTGGATTCAACCACTTCAAACAGAAAATTTATATTTACCATGATAACCCCAAGCAACTAACATAATGCTGTCCATATAGTAGATATTTAGTACGTATTTGTTGAATGACTAAACCGAGTAGATGAATGACTTCTACTTCCTGAAACAAAATTTTATGTTTCTGATTGGAGTGGCGAGATTGGCAATAATTCATAACTGATGAACTATCAAAATCTCTTGAGCATGACCCAAATTGGTGTCTGGTGGTTGTCCTCCATCTCAGGGTACGGAGGTGGGTGGGAGGCTGGGCACAGCTTCTCCCCTTATCTCCCCCCTGCCCCCATATACAGAAAAGAAAAAAAGAGAATGTGGAAATCATGGTCTCACCCAACTTCCTGTAGCTCTTGACCTTTTGCACCCTAATCACCATAACTGTAACTTAGAAAATTAAAAAAAAAGACAGAAAATGCACTTGTAGGCGTGGTAGCCTAGCAGTTCAAGTCCTTGCCTTGCACACCCTGGGATCCCATATGGGCACCAGTTCGTGTCCCGGTTGCTCCACTTTCCATCCAGCTCCCTGCTTGTGTCCTGGGAAAGCAGTCGAGGACGGCCCAAAGCCTTGAGAACCTGCACCTGCGTGGGAGACCCGGAAGAATCTGCTGGCTCCTGGCTTTAGATCAGCTCAGCTCCCGCTGTTGTGGCAGCTTGAGGAGTGAATCAACGGATAGATCTTCCTCTCTGTCTCTGCTCCTCTCTGTATATCTGACTTTCCAATAAAAATAATTTTTTTAAAAAAGAAAATGCATTTATTGGAAAGACAGATTGGCAGAGAGAGAGGTAGGGAGAGCAAGATCTTTCCTCTACTGGTGCTCTTCCTAACTAGCCATAATGACCAGAGCTGTGCCAGGCCAATGCCAGGAGCACAGAACTCCATCTGGGTGAATGTTTCATGTGCAATACAGAGCCCCAGTCACTTGTGCCAGCTTCTGCTTTCCCAGTTTCATTAGCAGGAAGCTAGATTGGAAGTGGAGCCATGACTCCAATGGCTCTGACACGGGGTGTCAGCACTGCAAAGCTGAGGCTTAATCTGACATACCACAATGACAGCTCCTCATATGGAAAAATTTTAAAGTAAAATTTGTGACCATTTGAAGGATTATTATGTGACAGCCCACTCTATAAGGAAATGTATGGGTCTTACATTTAATCAGTACCTTATGCTTCTACTGCAATTATTCTTTAGAGATAAAAATCCCTTTTGTTTTTTAACATGGAAAAACAAATGCTCCTGAAATATTTTTTTTAAAAAGCCTTCCAGAAAGATAACTTCTGTGTAATAATTTTTTTCTTCCAAATGCCTTGTTTGTACTTGGGGAACATAAATCATAAGATAATTTAGTTGTTACATTTGTTAATTGTACTTCTCAAGGTCTATGTACTTGAAATCTTTTTTCCTCATCAAAAGCTAATACTCAATTCCATATGATACACTAAACCAAAAAATGAGCTATCTTATGCTAAAAGATATATCAGGTTAGTTTGGACTGTCTTCATTTTGTAGCTATTTCAATGTTTTCATTCCATCAGAACTATGTATTCATATGAAATGCACTACGACCCTATGCCGTAATTTCGCACTGAGTTTGGCACCAGTGTGCGTGTAGTTAATGATTGCTTTAAAGCAATGGCATGCTTTAAGTTACAGCCTCACATGTTCACGCAGGTTTTCAGTATAATCACATGGGACAAATGCTAAGCTGCAAGGACGTAAGAGCAAAGCATGTAAAGGAAAAAAATCGCAGGTTTAGTCCTAATTATTTTTATTGCTATTTCATTACATTTATCATGAAAAGATGTTTAGAGTATAAAATATACTAAATACATTCTGCTTTTGTTTGTGGCACTAAGTCCCTCTTAGAAAAGACAAGCTGAAATTCTACACCCCATTGTCTCTGAACATGACCAGATTTGGTTTTTACAGAGATGATTAAGTTAGGATGAGTTTAATAGGATGGGTCTCAGTTCAGTTGGTCACACACAGGGATAGGAAGTTCCCATGACACACAAAGAGAGCAAGTGGCATCTACACGTCGAAGAGCAAGATGAGGGAACCAGCCCTGCTGACACCTGGAACTTAGACTTTTATCCTTTAAAACCAAAATCTCCTTGTTGTCCTGTCATCCCCCTCCCCAGGCCAATCCATGCTTCTTTGATATGGTGGGAATCCCAGTGGTTGTTCTTATACACTGTATAGTATACACTGAACTTTCAAGGACAGTGAAGGTCCTAACCTTTCACTCTGCCTGCAAACCAAACGATAAACACACTACTGTTTTTCAGAATAAGGACTTTGAATTACAGACTGCACACGCACCAAACGTGCTTGGATTTTGTTTCTGCCAAACGCAAGGAGGGGCCCACACATAGGGGCAATGCAAGATGGCCACGATGGATGCCTACACATGCAGTGGATTCTGTTTCCAAACATGAACCCACAGAGTCTAGGCAAGTCACTGCTACTGTACTAACTGTGAAGTTGTAAGCAGTATCAAAAGGTAGAGTCCGGTGAGAGAAGGATTGGGTACTGTTGGAAGCAGCGTGCAATATATCTAGAATCTGGAATAAGAGGGAAGAGTAGCAAGAAGATGAAATAGAGACAGGAGCCTAAGCTGAGCCATGAGGCACTTTAAAATGATGCTTTAGGGTGTGAATGCTCTCTTGAGAGCAGTGTGGAGTCAAGGAAGTAATTTTCAGGTGAGGAGTTAAAATGATATTTGGTTTTCAGAGAAATGCCATGTATGGACATCTAATAGAGATCAGAAATGAGACAAAGATGCCCACTGTTACCCTACTATCCAACACTACTGAAGTTCAGCTACAGAAATTAAACAGGAAAAGAAAATAGAAGGTAGCCAAACTGGAAAGGAACTGGAGAAATGCGTTCGTAAATGACATTATCGTACATGTAGAGAATCCCCCAAAGAAGCCACAAGCAAGCCAATAAGTTGGATCAATGATCTAAACATAAATCAAATCATAAGACTCTTAGAGGAAAGCATGCAGTAAGTCTTCAAGACCCTGGATTTGGCAATGAATTCCAAAATTTGACAGCATAATCACAATTAACACCACCACCAACAACAACAACAACAAAAAAACAGACAAGTCACGTTTCTGAAAGTCAAAATCTTTTTGGCATCAAAGAACACTTTCAGCTGAGCAGCAAAAAGTAAGCATCAGAATGAAAAAGCTATTTGAAAATCATCTGAATATATGAAGAATTCTTACAGCTGAACAACAAAATGGCCAATAATCTGATTTTACACTGGCTGGAGGGCTTCTATAGAAATTTCTCTAAATACAGAACTGTCCAATAAGCAGCTAAGATGTCCAGCAGCACTGAACATTAGGAAAGTATCAATGAAACCACGATGAAATAGGAGCCTACCTCAAGTTTGTGGAAAATAAAATTAAAAGCTAAGTTTATTTTGGAACAAAAAGTTTTAAAACGCAACACAATTTTTTCCATGACGTATGTTCTCCATGAACTTTTTGAATGCTCCTTGTATGCAAGGATTTCAGAAAAAAAAAGTTCGCCACCAAATGTAAATTCTGTTTTCTAAGAACCTTCAATACTTTTAAGATGGCTGCAATTTCAAAAAAAAAAGAAAAGGAAAATATCAAGTGTTGGCAAGCACGTGGAGAAACTGGAAGCATGTGTATAAGAATGTGAAAGAAAGCCACCATTGTGGAAGACTTTGCCATATCCTCAAAAAGCTAAACACAGAACTACCGTAGGAACCAGCAGTTACACTTCTACCTGTCTCTACTGGGAGGAATTTGAAGCAATCAGTCACTCGTAGGTCAGAGTCCAATGTAGCATGATTCACAGCCGCCAGAAAGAGAAGCTCAACAGACAAGTGCACAAAACGTGGTATAGACCGGCACATTTTCAGCCCTAAGTGAACAATATTCCTACACATGCTGTGCGTGTGTGAAAAGCATGGAAACATCATGCCAAATAAAATAAAATAAGCCAGGTGGAAACTTGCAAGCATCAGACACCTGAATGCTGTCCTCCTGCCTCTTCGCTCTCTGTGTGTCCTTGGACGTGTCATGACATCACAAAAAGGCCTTTGCCAGATGTCAGCACCGTGCTTTTGAATTTTCCAGCCTCCCAAACTATCAGTAAGTGTCTGGGTGTAAATTACACACTCACATATGCATCGACAGTATCATAAAATAGTCTAAGGAGATTTCTGAAGAAATTAAAAATAGACCTTCCACATGACCCAACAGTCCCTCTTCTGGGCACACATCCAAAGCGAATGAAATCATCACCTTATAAAGGTAGTGCATTCTGGTGTCCATCAACATTTTATTCATAAGAACCCAGAGCGGGAAAGAACCTAGGGCCTGTCAGTGGACGAATGGGCAACAAAAACGTAGTGCACAATGGAACACTAGTCAGCCTTTAAAAGGAAGGAAATGTCCTTTGCAAAAACACCAATGACACTGGATATTACGCTAATGAAATAAACCAAGCACAACAACCCAAGATCTTTCTCTCTCTCTCTTCCCCTTCTACACGAAGAGTAAAAAAGCTGAGCGGACAGTAATAGAGGGTAAAAGGAAGGTGACCCAAGGCTGGGATCTGGGAGAAGTGGGGAGAGGTTGGCCAAAGAACTTCAGGAGGAATAAATTCAAGAGCATTTTTTTGTATAACACACTGACTCTAGTTAACAGCAAGACAATTTGAAAATTGTGCAGTAAGTAGATATTAGATTTTTAAGATTTATTTTTATCTGAAAGACATATTTACAGAGAGGAGGAGAAAGAGAATCTTCCATCCATTGTTTCACTCACTCCCCTAATTGGCCACAACGACCAAAATGGCTGGAGCTTTCTCTGGGTCACTTACGTGGGTACAGAATCCCAAGGACTTCAAGCCGTGCTCCATTCCCATCCCATGTAATAAGCAGGGAGCCAGATTGAAAGCAGAGCAGTTGGGACAAGAACTGGCAACCATATGGGATGCTGGTCCTTGAAAGTAGAGGACTAGCCTATTGAGCCACCACACCAGACCCAGACATTAAATTTTCTCACCACGAAAGAAAGCATGGGAAGCAATGCATACACTCATTAGCTCAATTTAGCCATCCTGTATATGTAAACATATTTCTGAATATGTTGTGTATCAAAAATAGATACCATTTTTCCTTATTAAATCAAAAAATAGATAAAATAGAAATCAAGGAGCTAAAGTTCTTGCCTTTTATGTCTGGGATCCCATATGGGCACCAATTCCTGTCCTGGCTGCTCCACTTCCCATCCAGCTTCCTGCTTGTGGCCTGGGAAAGCATCCTGGGATGGCCCAAAGTCTTAGGAGCCTGCACCCACGTGGGAGACCCGGAAGAAGTTCCTGGCTCCTGGCTTCAAATCAGCTCAGTTTCGGCCATTGAGGCCAGTTGGGGAGTGACTCAGCGGACAGAAGCTCTATCTCTCTCTCTCTGTATCTCCTTCTCTCTGTATATCTGCCTTTCCAACAAAAAAGTAAGTAAATCTTTAAAAAAATTAAATTAATCAGAGAGAGAAGAATGTAGCTAAGTCAATCATGGCGATGGAGAAAGTGTAAAATGGGTGATTTTTAAAATATATATATATTTATTTTTCTTGGAAAGGCAGATGTACAGAGAGAAGGAGAGACAGATCTTTCATCCACTGGTTCAGGCAGGCAGTGGATGGGAAGTGGAGCAGCCAGGACAGGAAGTAGTGCCCATTTGGGATGCTGACTCTTGGAGGTGGAGGACTAGCCAGTTGAGTCATTTGTTGGCCCTGATCTCCCCACTTTTATGTGGAGATTTGTTACATACCACCCACATTTGATAGGCAACTCTCCCAATGGTATTTATGGATATTCTTTTACCCAACAACTACTTGAGCACATACTCTGAAGTTGGTACTCTTTCTAGCCTGGGATAAATAATCAAGCATGTGTCCCCACTGAGCTTGCATTCTAGAAGGGCTGATAAAGATCAAATTGAACAAAGGAAAGTAAGCCCTATGATTTGATGGTGATTATTATAAGGACAGGGAATGTGCCCTTATATCACGTGAAGGGAACATGTTCTTATAAAATGTGAAGGGAAGAATGAAAGGGGAAAGTTGTTTCAGATGGAGGGAGAGTCTGTCTGGTGCAGGGCTTTTAGGCTCTCCCTGAAGGAAGAGGGGAAGTAGTCTTGAGCCTTCTGAGACAGAGCATCCCAGGGCAGGCGTCAAGGCTCAGAGCGGGGAGTGCTGGGAAGTTTTACAGGGCAATGTGTGCAGGGGTGATGCACCTATAAGACAGGCACTTGAGGGTGTCTGATCCCATCACAGAGACCTGAAAAGACAGGAAAACTTGAAAGCATGGGAATGGGGGTGAGGTGAGAGGCTTATGGTAAGTGAATAAGCAGGAATTTTTTTAAAGTGATGTGGCCAGCACGTTGGCTCAACTAGCTATTCCTCCACCTCCAAGAACAGCAACCCGTATGAGAGCTAGTTTGTGTCCCAGCTGCTCCTCTTGGGCCTGGGAAAGCAGTGGAAAAATCACCCAATGCCTTGGGAACCTGCATCCATGTGGAAGACCTGGAGGAAGCTCCTAGCTTGGGATCAGCTCAGTTCTGGCCATTGCAATCATTTGTGGAATAAACCAGTGGATGGAAGAGGTTTCCATATCTCCTTCTCTCTGTGTGTAACTCTGCCTTTCCAATAAAAATAAATAAACCTTTAAAACAAGTCTCACATCCAGAGGTGAGGAATCAAGCAATAGCTACCAGAATTGGGAGTAGGAAATGAGGGGACAGCGAGAGGGTATAAGGAAGCAGACATGTATGTGAATTGACGGGATTACAGAACTGACAGTAAACCTGAGGATGATGGTTAATAAAATTGTACTGTATGGGGTATTTCTGCTGAATGAGTAGATTTTAACTGTTCTTGCCATAAAAAAAGAAGAAAATGTATATATGTGAATTGATGGATGTGTTAGTTTGCTGTAGTATAGCAACATGTTAGTATATGTGTCATGGTCATATTTAGACCTTAAATGTATGCAACAAAACTTATTTTTAAATGATTAAAATGATTTATACTGTCTATATTTAAGCACATTTTAAAAACATTAGTAATGTAGGGGCCAGCACATGGGCTCAACTGGGTAATTCTCCACCTCCAAGCAGAGCATTCTATAGAGTGCTGGCTTGTACCCGGGCTATTCCACTTCTCATCCAGCTCCCTGCTTATGACCTGAAAAAGCATCCTAGAATGGCCCAAAGCCTTGGGACCCTGCACCTGCATGGGACACCCATAGAAGAATCCTATCTCCTGGCTTCAGATGGTCTCAGCTCTGGCCATGTGACCATTTGGGAAGTGAACCAGCAGACAGAAGATCTTTCTCTGTGTCTCTCCCTCTCTCAGCGAATCAGTCTTCAAAACAACAAATAAATAAATCTTAGCAAAAGCAGTAATTTAATACACCAAGTTAGTTGGTCATACACTTTAAATGAGTGAATTGTGTGCAATGTGAATTATATCTCAATAAAACTGCATATAGGGCCCAATGCAGTAGCCTAGCAGTTAAAGTCCTAGCCTTTCATGCACTGGGATCCCATATGAACACCTATTCTAATCCTGGCAGCTTCCCATCCAGCTCTCTGCTTGTGGCTTGAGAAAGCCCTGGAGGACGGCCCAAAGCCTTGAGACCCTGCACCCATGTGGGAGACCCGTAAGAGACTCCTGGATCCTGGCTTTGGATTGACTCAGTTCTGGCCATTGTGGTCACTTGGGGAGTGAATCAATGGATGGAAGATCTTCCTCTTTGTCTCTTCTCTCAGTATATCTTTCAAATAAAAATAAAATAAATCTTTTAAAAAACTGCATACAAAGAAAGAAATCTAGGAGACGGAGGATGTGGGAAAGTGCCATTTCTTACGGACACTCGGCCACTGAAGCCTCTTCATCCTTGAAGTTGAAAATCGTCCATTAATTTTTCCAGCCTCCTGACAGCCAAGAATCCGGCCCATGCACTGAGCCCTGCCAATCAGAAACATCTCACCCTCTGTATCTCCTCACCCCAGAGCCCAGTGCAAGGTGATGTGAATACGGGAAGATCATGTAGGCTCCTATAGGCGGGGAGAGAGCCTCTGCATGGGCTGGACCCTGTCTGCAGGGACATCGGTTCTGCTGGCAGCCCTGGGTGAGTTATCTACACAAGCTGCAGTCTCTCTAACAGCAGAGAGCAGTGCCGTTCTGGGCCCATTTCTGCAGTTTAATCTGAGGCATTTTGTCCAGCTCTGCAGCATCCAAACCTCGCCTGTTGGTCTTCCTGTGGATTTCTGCAGTTGCCTGTTTAGGGGCTGATGTTTGGTACATTGTTTAACATGTCCACAGCCCGTATCAGAGTCCCTGAGTTCGAATCCCAGATCCACTTCTGATCCAGCTATTGCTAAGGTGCAACATGGGAGGCAGGAGATAGCTAACGCCTGTGCTGACATTCATCTCCCCCACAGGGGAGCTCTGGATGGAATTCCAGACTCTAGTCCCAGTTGTTGTGAACATTAGGGTAACGAATCAGCAGACAGGAAATCTCTCTCTCTCTCTCTCTCTCTCTCCCTCTCTCTCTCTCTCTCTCTCTCCCTATGTCCTTCCCTCCCTACTTCCTTCCCTCCATCCCTTTCAAATTAAATAAATAAAACTCTAAAATATAAATTACCTTTGTTCTTTATGCCCTTGACTTATGTATCCTTAGAGTTAATCAACTGTGACTTAAAAAAATTTTTTTTAAACTATGCACTGACTTTTTTCCTCATTATTTCCTAACCAAGGAAATGTGAGGGTGCTTCAAAAAGATCTAAAAAGGGGAGAAGTAAAAGATAAGTGTAATTTGGTACAGAAAAATATTTGAAATCCATGCATAAATCTTTTATAACATTCTCCATGATCTTTTTTAAGACCTCTAATACGACATTTACTGATATAGCATTTACCCACTATCGGGCTCAAAAAGTCAACCTAGAGAAATTTAAAGTATACAAGAGAGCTGTAGGGGGTTATGCAAACATCACGCTGTTTTCTGTAAGGGATGTGAGCATTTGTGGACCGGGGTATTTTCTGCCGGAGTTCTGGATACCAAGGACAGCTGCACTGCTCTGCTTTCGTGAGCTAAAATTAATTCCTGATGCTTGCAACCAATTACCCTGCATGCTATAAAAATTGTTCCCAAATTCTTGAACTTGAGTGAAATGTAAATAGATTTTCATGGGAAAGATGTCACTGAAGAAATTCAAAATTTAACCATTAGGAAAGATTGGATCTCTACCAGGACTGGGCATTCCTGGGGGAAATGCTCATTAGCCTATCAGCTGTGGGCACACAAGAAGCGTGCTCTCTACTGGTTTGCTAAGGAAGTCTGATTGGCTGGTGTTGTAGGACAGAATTATGTGGCAAAGGCACAGTCCTCCCCAGCAGTAGTCACTCAAGACAACCCAAACTGCAGTAGTTCAGCCTCCAGACTACAAATGGGTTAGACTGAGCTTCCTAGGGTCCATGAAATAAGCACTGAGGTTCCACTCCAACCTTCTTCATGTGCCACAAGACCTGATTCTTCATTCACTAGCATTTCTTGCAACTGTGCTGCTTGATGCAAAATGGAGGGACATTTTCATCTTCCCATTGACTCAACAAGCAGGTAAACAAGGCCAAGCAGATGTTGGCCATTTTTTAGCTGCACTTGCAGGGTTCTGCCACTTGTATTTTTGCATCAGTCCAGTGTGTGCAATAGTCCAAGCCTAATGACTCTGGGTTCTGATCAGTCAGAGAGAGAGATTTCCACCAGTTGACATAGCAATTATTTTCTAAAGTGGAAGAAGAGAATACGGTAGGCTTCTTGTGACCTTTGTTAAGCAGATAACGGATGGGAGGCTATTCTGCTAGATGATGGGATTGAGAAAATAAAGACTGTTACACATGTGAACAGAGTATGAACCCAAGGGAAAGCAGGTGCCTCTTTGCTCTGGGAAGGCTTCAGTTGCTGTGAGTATATCAGGAGCACTCTTGGTCCAGAATCAGCAATATTATCTATGCAAAGATATAATCTGTGCCTAGATTCAAGGTTAGTTTGGCTGACTAGCTGGGCACCTCTTCTGCATCCATAACTACTAGACATGCACTGTCACTCTTCGGTCTTTCTGTAGAATATATGAGCTACTAAACATCCATCCTAGAGTTGGTTTCCTGATTTGAAGTTATGAATCCAAACCGACATAGTAGACAAGTGCCACAAATGAGTGTTAGACAGCCAGTGACTTGTGAAACTAGGTAAACAGCAGTCCCACTGACAAGAGATGGGTTCCCAGGAGTCGGGGCAATTGTGAGTAGGATAGATGATTGAGAGCAATTTTGGACAAGTAGATGCACCAGTAGGTAATTTGATACATCAGGGGAGAAGTTTGAACTGGACTTCATAATGAACTTGGCTTCCTCAGCAGATCAAAGGCAATAGAAGCCTGGTGAGTTGATGAGCTCTCCACAGTGAGTGCAGAAGATGAGAGGATGGGCCTACAAGAATATGAAATAGTCCCTGGACACTAAGGTGGTCTGTGGGCATGGAGGTCAGGACTCGGCTGTGTTGTAGCTCAATGACCCAACCTCCAAGGGGCATGAAGAAAGAACGTGCGTGGCGATGTTTACTGCTGACCCTGTCGAGAATACTTAAAAAGAACTCATGAGACAAGGTGCATGCCAGGAACAGAGTGAAAGGTGCTGTCAGAGGTACTACAGCATGCAGCAAAGATGGAGGCCCAATTCCAGAAGCCATTTGTTTGGGTCATGTGACTTCATTTCCTCTTTTTTGAAGTGACTGGAAGATAAACTACTGATGTGGTTTATAAAAGCACTTGTTTTAAAACTCAGGGTGTAAATGGTAGGAGAAATTTAGAGAAGGAAATGAAGTCATCGCATGGGAATGGGAAGTGGACCTGATCAAGGTGTGTGCAAGAAACAGGGTGACACATTCTATAGTCCCCAGCAAGTAGAATGGTTGATCACGTTAAGCACAGACGTTAATGTCAAAGTCTGGGGTTAAGGTTGGTGATTGGAACCCAAGAGGAGCTCCATGAAGGCTCGAATGGGAGGACACTTCTTCCTAAATGGCAGAGAAAATGTGTTTTCGGGTAACTTTACAATGATGGAAAGCAATGAATTTGGTGAAAAAATGATCATTTGCTTGAGTAGTAATATCATCTACCTCAAACTCCAGGAAAATAGAAAGGGACAGCTGAGGTTTTTAAAACATTTGTTTTATGTAGAGAAGGAGAGAGACCTTCCATCTGCTGGCTCACTCCCCAAATGGTGAGGCAGGTTGGGGCTGGGCCACACAGAAGTGAGGAGTTTTGAATAGCATCCAGGTCTCCTACATGGACAGCAAGAACCCAAGTACTTGATTGTTTTCTGAGCACACTAGCAGGGAGCTGAATGCAAAGTGGAGCAATTGAGAGTCAAACCAGCCCTCAGATATGGGAACATGAGCACTGCAGGCAGTGGTTTGATGTGCTCTGTCACTACACCTGCTCCAGAGAGCTGAGCTTTTAAACATATTAACCCACCACCAGGGTCAGTGTTATCAGAGAAGGTGCTCAGCAAACTGAATGGCAAATGCAATTGTTCTAGCAGAATGAACACCCATAGGCATCCATGGAACAGAGTTAAAGAAAAAGGGCTTCCTTTTCCTGCTTAAAGCACCCTGGCAAATGTGATGAACATTTCCTAAATGTGCCAGAGATGTAGGAAGTGTGGCATATACCAACCCCAAAAGGGGACACAGTGTGAGAAGACAAAGGTGAATGAATCAGTGTGTTAGGAGGTGAAGTGGCCATGGGCAAATTAAGCTGCTTTTCCAGAAAAAAAGGTATCGCGACACAGAAAACCTATGTTGAGGCCTGAGTGCATGGAAGCCAACTGCAGAGCTAAAAAGGAATGCTGGTTACAAAGACAGGCAAACATTTCAAACTGCGAGAAAAGAAGAGGAGAAAAATGAGGCATGCTAAGCTTCATCTTTAGTTTAATTTTGAAGACAGGAAAATCTCAAGGTAACTGTCCACTTCATTTGGTGGCAGTTGACCTTTTAGTATGTAATAAACTAAAACCATTGATCAAATTTCACAGGGTTCCCATTGTGGCAGGCTGATTCTATCAGGTTGTTAGCCTATCAGGCTAATCTTCTGCCTGCAGCATCCAATATAGACACCCTTCCAGTCCCAGCTGCTCCACGTCCACTCTAGCTCTCTGTTTACAGCCTGGAAAGCAGCAGAAAATGATTCAAGTCCTTGAAACCTTGCACGCACGTGGGAGACCTGGAAGAGGCTCCCGACTCTCAGCTTTGGATCAGCCTAACTCTAGCTGTTGTAGCCATTTGGGGTGTAAACCAGCAGATGGAAGATCTCTCTCTCTCTCTCTCTCTCTCTCTCTCTCTGACTCTGATTTTCAAGTCAAATAAATGATAAAATCTTTTAAAAATCAATGAAATAAAATTCCTTTTGGGGAAATCTTTATGGTTTATAGTTCTGCCAGGTATTGTTTGTTTCTGACTGAGTCTGATTGCATTCACATCAAAGATTGGGATTATTGAACTTGGCGCTTGAATCCTTGGAACATTATTGGATCCCATTTGCTGCTTAGCAAAGGTATTTGTCGTCATAGAGACTTGGGTGTCAGCCCTAGCTGTATGTGTGGTGGGGGGGTCGTGACTCATTCCTAATCACTATAATCTCACATGTCTTTGGTGGTCCTTGTATCGTTCAGTAAGGAATTTTGATCCCGTTCTCTGGGCACGATTTGCTATAACACGTATTTTCTACAGATTCACATACCCCTGAAAGACACAGCAATTTGCATAAAAATAACACAAGCTACTTCCATCATGTTGAAGTAACTCAAAATATCTGATTTCTGGTGTATTAAGCTTTCCAGCGGAATCAAAAGAAAAAAAATAGATGAAAGGGGCCTCAGTTTCCACTGAGAGGATGCAAGTACATTCAGACTAATAGTAGGAAGTGTGGATGCAGTGGGAACTTCTGGCCAACAGCACTGGTTGGACATCTGGTGCAGATCGATTTTATTCCAATCTCCAAGCGTCCTCTCACCAAAGGGTTTCCTCTCAACTCATTTGCTGGACCTGATGTGTTACATCTCCCATAAATCCCAGGAAGACTCTGAGAGGGACGATCTCAAAAACAAAACTTGGGGTACCACTAGCCAAACTGAAATGAGAAGGGGTGCTGAGCAGACACATGCCAACCTGTCCCTGGGGTGGTAATTTTAAGCTAGAGCTAGGAAAGGGGAGAAACAACAGATAAAATGTTCTCAACAGAGAAAAAACAGGTGCAAAGGTCCTGAGATAGGAAGGTGTTAATGCAGTGTATTGTAAAACCTGAAAGAGGGTTAGTGTGGCTGGTGTGGAGGGATGTGAGATGGACTAGAGGCAGGAGACAGGATTCTGCAGACTCCAACAGGTCTTGGTGAGCATTTGGATTTTCTTCTAAATACGATAAGACCCGGCACCTGGGTCTAGAGAGATCGGTGGATTTGCCTGAGGTCACACACGAGAAGTAAGGGGCAGAGTTGCCCTCTTTCACAGGCTATGCTGATTCTCTTGACCTGAAGTTCAGCCATGCTGACAACTTTTAAATAAATAGTTCCATTTTCATTTTTGTACAATTTATTTATTTGAAAGTCGGGTTTACAGACAGAGGAAGAGACAGAGAGAGAAGATGGAGAAAAAGAGAGAGATCTTCCAACTACTCGCTCATGCACCAAACGAGCACAAAGGTGGCAGATGGTCCAGGCCAAAGCCAGGAGCCTGGAAATTGTACCAGGTCTCCACATGGGTTCAGGAGTCCAAGCACTGGGGTCGTCGTCCACTCCCCTCCCAGGTGCATCAGCAGAGAGCAGGATTGGCAATGAAGCTACCAGGTGCATATATGGAATGCTGGCACCACAGGTGGCGTCTTAACTTATTATCTACAGCACTAGCTGTGGTTTGTTTTTAAGTGCTAGATACTTGTTTGTAAGAGATGGCCCATCACTGCAATCTTGGTGGGGGAGCCCAGGTGAGTCTGAAGCTGGAGGCACAGGTGCTTGACTCTCCTAGCCACATGGCTGCACTGAAGGAGTCCTGGCTGAGCCAGGTTCAATGTATGGGATCCTAGCTCCAGCAACCACTCTCAGGCTTATTCTGAGGCCTGAGAAACTCCTGCTCCCACAGTAATTACACTGTGGGCAGATCTTGGGAGGGTCAGGGCAGATGCAGGACCCTGGCTCCGCCTACCACCACCATCTTGATGGGGAGAGCCCGTGTGAGTCTGAAGCTGGAGGCACCGGGGCTCGACTCTCCCAGCCGCATGGCTGTACTGGTGGAAGCTGGGCCGGGCAGCCCAGCAATGTGCTCTGAGATCTTGGGGGTGTGGGCTTACATGGAGTCTGAGAGACAGCACAGCTGGGGATCAGCAAGGACCTTAGGGTTCAGGTCCAGGTGAGGAATGACTTCTCTGAAATTTCCATGGAAAAGGCCACTCTACTTGAGGGGCTACAACATAGAACCCACCAGAGTGTCAGAAAATAGAACAGGTTCTATGAGCCTGGGCCATGAAGTCGACAAATATGTGAGTGAATCAGATCTGGGGTAGAATCTACAGGGGAATATGTGGGCTCACCCATATGGAACAGCAACTTCTGTTGACATGTACAAGAACAGTGGCTGGGAACAGGCCTGGTTGGGGAGCTAAGAGGACACCCTTGTAGGCTGGAATTCTCATCGGTTAATGCAATTGACAGAATCAGTGCATTGTACTGAGCTGAACTTGGCTTCAATTTCCCTCAGCACAGGTTGGCCTGGATCTGGAGAGGGCTGGGCTGGACTAGACTCCAGCACCCAGTGGTACTCGTGAGAGTCAGGGTCGGGGTAGAACAGGCTGGGCTAGGTTTTGGTTTTCAGTGAACCATGGGTACGGATCAGGTTTGGATGGGCCGCAACATGCAACAATAAGAACTGGAAAGGATATGGGCTGATTGGGCAAGGACACAGTCCCTGCCAGGACAATAGGTGGACAAAGTCAACCTGGGCCAGGGACCCACCGGTATACACAAAATCTGTCACTGTAGGAGACTGGATAGAGGAGTTTGGTGAACTCCTTTGTCAGGTTGCAGTCTTTTCAGGTAAGCGCAAGAACCAAGGCAAGGAAAAGTCCAACCCAGACCAGGCTGCAGTATCCACTAGCATACATGTGGATCAGGTCTGTGGGGAGGACCAGGTCAGGCCAGTTCATAACATCCATTGGCAGATTTGAGAACCATGATGAGATGCAGGAGGGGCTAAATCAGGCTGCAGCACCAGCCAGATTACACTCAAGCCACGACTGGGGGCTGACTCTGCAGCTCAAGTACCCACTTGTGGATGCCAAGGAAATATGAGCCATATCAGTCTGGAGGTGGTGGGTGTCCATGAGCCCCAGGAGCAGGAGTTCCAGAGGACCCCGGGTCTCCTGGCATAGTAGGTGTTGGGTCCATGAGCCACAGGGATGGGGGTTCTGGCGGGTCCCAGGTTACATGGCCCAGAGCGTTGGGCCAGCCTGTGCGGTAGGTGCTGAACTCATGAGCCCCCGGGTTGGGGGGAATCCAGCAGGATCTGGGTCTCCTGGCCCAGGTCCTAGGTTCCACTTATGTAGTGGATGTCAGATCCGTGAGCCCCCGGGTTGGGGGGAATCCAGCAGGATCTGGGTCTCCTGGCCCAGGTCCTAGGTTCCACTTATGTAGTGGATGTCAGATCCGTGAGCCCCCGGGTTGGGGGGAATCCAGCAGGATCTGGGTCTCCTGGCCCAGGTCCTAGGTTCCACTTATGTAGTGGATGTCAGATCCGTGAGCTCCCGGGTTGGGGGGAATCCAGCAGGATCTGGGTCTCCTGGTCCAGGTCTCCGAACCCACCTGAGTGGTGAGAACCTAGTCTATGAGCCCCGGGAATGGGGGTCCAGTGGGTCCCAAGTAGCATGACTGGAGCCTTGGGCCCGCTAGCATGGTGGGTGCTGAATCCGTGAGCCTCGGGGGTAGAGGGCCCAGCTTTGCCCTGGGTCTCCAGGTCCAGGCCCATTAACCCATTTACATAATTTGTTTCAGGTCCATGAGTACCAGGGTGGGGGCAGGGGGGGCCAGCAGGGCCTGGGTCTCCTGGCCCAGGTCCTTGGGTACGCCTCTGCAGTGGGTGCTGCATCCGTGAGCCCCGGAATTGGGGGAGGGAAGAAGTGGGGTCTGCCATGAACCTTTCACCTGGTTCAGATCCATGAGCCCTCCTAGGAGAACTGGTCCTCCTCACTGCAGAGGATGGAGTGCTGAACAGCAGGCCATGGAGGACATGGTGGCTCGTTGTGGCCTGCAGAGGACATCAAGTACAACAGCAAGCAATAGAGGACAGAACATACGGACAACTACCCCAGTCAAACGATGACAGCAAATATCTGAGAGATTGGAGACTATAAGCTCAATGGTGTCAGCCAATGGACATTGGAAGGATTCTTCATCCATAGATTGGCGAGATCAACAGCATTTCAGATCACCTGGGCAGAACCTTTGGAGCATGTGCCGTTGTGACCCTGGGTTGACATCGGGCTGCCGTCCCCCACCCTCGGTACTGTGATGGATGGCTGAGAGACTGGGTATAGCCCATCTGTCCCCTTCCCCCTGAAATGGGGAGAAGAAATAGAAAGCTTGGAAATAATGATCACACCCACTTCTCCCTAACTCTAGATCCTTCTCATCCTGATTGACTATGTAAACTCCGCCTAAAATTTTAAAAAGAGAAATTTAAAAAATAAGGAGGAGCAAGAAAAGATTTATGAGACTAGGTTAGAACAAACATTCAAGCACAAACTTTTAAAGGAAATGCTTGAGCAATGTAACATCTATAATGATATTCAGGAAATTACAGCAATAAGCCAATTACAGCAACTTGCAGGGACAAGCCAGAAGCCAAGATAAGGTGACTACATTTAAGCAGAAAAACAATATGCAGATCAGGTGGCGGGTACGATGCAAACAGTGAGTGTCAAAGGCAGTAACTGCAGGCGTTTTGTCACAGTCCTCACAGACGACGCCTGGCAGGGTCTGCCTGGACAGACAAAACAAAAAGTTAATCATCTTCCAAAGCCAGTGATTACAGCTGCTTCTATAGAAAAGGAGGCACAGCAGCTTAAAGGAGCCAGTACTTCCTCTAATTCTGGTTCAAGAAGTAGGAAACACATCCTTAGATAATAATACAATTTCATCCATTTACATATAGGACCATTAGGAAGAAGCTGCCCTCATCCAGCAACAGGTGGAATTCAGGCTCCTTTTGGCCTTATCTGGGGTTGGTCCCCTTGATGCCTTGTCTATGTGTCAAATGATAGAACTTCAGGGTGCCTTGTTTTCAGCTTTTCATTTTGGAAGAGTACAATGTGATTTTTTTCAACGTGATTTTAACGCTTAAAGAAGACTACATAACAAAAAGTGAAAGTTACAGTCATTCTAACCCCTTCCTCTTATAGCACAGAACCACAGCCCGGGGACTAGTTGTGCATCTGATTTGATGTGGACAAGCAGGCAGCTAGTTAGACATAGACGAGCTGGAGTCTTGTAGCTCTGCAAGATAATCTGTTGCCCAGAGAGCCTAAGATGCCTACCTTCCCAGGATGCACCATGTGTGCTACAGGAGCAGGAGAGATGCTATGATTACATGGACATTAACCACATGGAGATGCCACTTAACTGCCAAGGCCCTACACTGCCTCATGAAAGAAGCTGAGAAGCCGGGAGAGCCCTCTTTGCTTTCATTCCTGTGTCAGAGGTGCTATTCAGGCTTTCTTCTCTCCCCCTCTGAGTAGCCCCCTGCCCCTCTCATGGTGAGGATTTCTCCAGATGGAGTGGATCACAGTCACACACCAAGGTGTCTTTTCTCTTTTTTCTTTTCAATAAGTCCTGTTCTAACTTTCTGCAGCTACATGTGCCTCCCCGGCTCAGAGTTCTTACGAGGGGCAAGGACCTGGATAGAAAAATGAAGGTACCCGGTCCACATCACACCCTCCCAGATTCTATGCACATGCAATATACATTTTCACCTTAAAGAAAATTAGTTACCTATGCATATTTGCTTTCAGTTTAGAAGTCTGTCACTTTCAACATCCATACAGACATCTACCTCTTTCTAACAGAGGTGAGGATTTCATTTTATGAAGATATAATGTATTTGACTAATGACCCCCAAGTGGGCACCACAATCGCCTTCTGTTGTCTCACACCACAGTGAATATGCTTGTGTGTCTCCGTTCATGTCCGCTATCTGCAGGCCAGGTTCTCAGAAGAGCGTTGCTGCTTCTGCAAGACAATTTCTGAGAAACAAAATTGCAAGTTACAGGGTAAAGGCAGCTGAACATTGCAGAGAGAGTAGAAAACTCAGTCTGATGGAGTCCCTGCAGCTAGATTTTCCCTGACACCCCAATCATGAACATTACCGTTTCTCATCACTGCTAGTTGGAGAAATAAAAAATATCTCGTTTTCATTTTCTTCAATATTAATGAAGGTTCTTGTGCTTCCGTATGCTTCAGACATTTGCACTTGACTTTTTTCAGAAATTAATTATTCCTCTTTTGTGTCTTTAACTATCGGATGTGGATTTTTTCCATGTGAATTTCTAGACATTCTAATGGCTAGAATAAAAATTACAAATATTTTCCCAATTATTTTTGTCCCTTCAGTTTGTCTAAGGTGTCCTTTATCAGAAAAAGTTGTTTGGTTTTTCTTTAAATATTTTTCTCTTTCTATTATGAATTTTGACTGTCACTATCATGCCCTAACCAAAGAGTATAGATTCATTCTATCATATTTTGCTGTAGAAATTTCGGTGCAGTTTTAGCACTGGAGTCCTTAACCACTGGGAATGTCTCCCTGTATGGATTGAAGCAAAGAACCAGTGCTCCACCCCACCATCATACATTCTACCTCATGTACCAGAGACTTAACATTCGCTCTCTCAATTTGCATGTTCTCTGGCACCTACTTGGGGAGACTGGAAAACTAAAGACATACTTCCAGGCTGCCCTGAGTCTTAGGCTCTGGCAGCAGATCATGTTCCCCTGTTTGGATGCATTTGTGAGGGTTCTGGGAAGTAATGAGCCATCCTCCCACTCTCTTGCATGTTGCTATTAACATGGGAAAACAGACAATAGGAGACTGTGTGGCCCCAGTGTTGTGGCACCGATGGCCAGCTTGCTGAAAACCAAAGAGCCATGATAGCATCGACAGCCTCTGAGCATGGTGTCACACAACTGTGGCCTCCACAAGGCCAGTTTTCTCATTGTGAGAGTTGATGCTAGAGACAACAGCTCCTTTGTTCCTGCACAGTTTCAGTGGTAATTTCTGCGACAGCTTCTACAGCCCCACATGAGTCAGTTCTGTTTAAGCTGAGTCATCCCAGAAGGCCCAGCCTAGAATACGGTCACGTAGCCCTTCCATCACGTTGTAAACATCTAAGTCCCTTTGTTAGATCACTTTCTATTCAAAACATCCATTGCAACACCCATTTCCTGCAGTAAACCCAACTAATATGCTCTTTGACTTAGATCTTTATGTGTATAACATATTGTTTTGTGCTTATACAATCATACTTAAGAACGTCTGTGCAAAGAGAAAATTAAAAGCTAAGTGTTTGAGTTTGCTTGGGTCCAAAATAATGACATCTGTTCATAGATGTTTTTTGTAAATGTGTTCTCCACAAACTGAAGTTGATGGAGTTTCTATTTTATCGCATTAGTCAATTTTTCTTTCAATGATACCATGTTGTTTTAAATAGATGTACTATATGGTTGAATAAACTAAATTTTCTTTGAAAGCCAATTTGATGATTCTGGACTATTTTTTCCTTGCAGTTGAAATTAAGAACCTATTTTTGAAGTTCCTTAAAAATACTCATCGGAATTTTGATGAAGAAGGATTGTACTCACTGGTTAATTTGAAGATAACTGTCATCTTTTTAATATTCATTATATAAATTCAGGAATGAGAAATGTGTTTAATCTTTTCACCTGTATCTCTTTTTTATGTCATTATTCAGTGTTTGATAGTTTTCTTTGCACAAATCATTTAGCATTGTTTCGCTGGAGGTTAGTGTCTATTATTTAATGGAGTTTGTTCTTATAAATAGAGAACCATTCTAATTATCCTTTAAATATTTAAACACAGTGGGTTAAGCCATTGCTTGCAATGCCAGCAGTGCAGCAGGATCCCCGCTGCCCCGCTTCTGATCCAGCTTCCTGCTCATATGCCTGGGAAGGTGGTGGACAATGACTCAAGGACGTGGGTTGCTGCTGTCCATGTGGGAGATCAGGACAGAGATGCTGCCTCCTGGCTCTGGCTAGGCCTCACGCTGGTGATTGCATTCATCGTGCAGTGAACCTGCTGATGGTAGACCTGTGTGTGTGTGTGTGTGTGTCTTCCTCTCCACCTTTCAAATAAATAAATCTTACAAAATTAGAAAAATAAGCTGTAACAATAAGAATTGCTTTTACTAATCTGGGCCTACTCACAAGACATGCCAATTGCATGATTTCCATGCTGTTCAGACCCAAAAGCAGATCTGCAGCTCCCACATACTCAGCTCTCAATGACTCAAACAAGCATAACGCTTTTTCAAAGTCAGGAAGCCTGGAGGTTAGCACTTGCTGACCCTGATCTTGTCCTCAAGACCCAGCAGGTGCTGCTACTGCAGCTCCATTTTCAGAGCAAAAGAAAGCAGACAGAGGGATCTGCAGCTTCTTTTGATGTTGTTTTGGCTAGAATGGTGTCAGCTAGCCATCTCTGTCTCCAAGGAAGCCCACAAAAGCAGGTGGCACTTGCAAATCCCAAAGCACAAGGGAGAGGAAGACCAGAGAAGCTCGGAGTGAGTGCTGGGCAAGTCAGACTTCAGTCGTGCCCGTTCATGGACTCCTCATCAGCTGCTTCTGAGGATAACACAGTGCGTGGGCAAGCACGCAGGGAAGCACCAAGCACGCAGAGTCTCAACCATTCGCCCATAGTCACACAGCAGAAGTACAGCGAGCAGGCTTTCTGCTGTTCCGCTATAAATGCCTCCTGCATAGAGGCAGGACTTTGCTTTTAAATATTAAAGTTGTGGGACCAGTGCTGTGGGCCAGCTGGTTAAGCCATTGCTTGTGACATGGCTCTTTTTATATTTTTGTTTAAAGATTTTACTTATTTTTATTGAAAAGTCAGATATACAGATAGGAGGAGAGACAGAGAGGAAGAGCTTCTGTTGGCTGATTCACTCCCCAAGTGGCCACAATGGCAGGAGATGAGCCGATCTGAAGTGAAACCAGGAGCCGGGAGCTTCTTCTGGGTCTCCCACATAGGCGCAGAGTCCTAAGGCCTTGGGCCATCCTCGATTGCTTTCCCAGGCCACAAACACAGAGCTGGATGAGAAGCAGGGCTGCTGGAACATGAATCAGCACCCATATGGGATCCTGGTGCATGTGAGGTGAGGACTTTCGTTGCTAGGCTACCACGCTGGGCCTGTGACACTCCTCTTGATCCGGTTCGTTGCTAAAGTACCTAGGAACAAAGTACCTATTCCATTCAACCCCTGCCAATCACATGGAAGACCCAGATTTAAAATCCCTAGCTTCCAGCTGCAACCCGGCACAACCCTAATGGGTGTAGCCATTTGAGAAGTGAGCCAGTAAATGGAAGAACCCTCTCAGTGTGTCTGCTTTTCAAAAAAACCAAATACATCTGTTTTTAAAAAAACAGCATTGAGCCAATTCTAAAAGGGCAAATATCACATGTTCTCTCTGATATAAGGTGACCTTCATGCAAAATACCAAACAAATAGATATATAGCTATGCATGTTAATGCATATATTCTCATAGATGAATGAATACAGGCATGCCAGGGAGTGAAACATTGCAGTATGCATCTTTTTTCCCAAATAAACGGAGGACTTCAAATGAAACTGCTAGATATACCTTGACAATATAATTTTTCTACCATTGCCAATACCTACAATGCCATGAGATACTTAAATAACAGAATGTTGGATTTGTGACTTTTACTAAGGACTATACGATTGTAATATTATGGGGGGGGACCAGTTGCAAGGGGAAAATGGGACGGGAGGAAGGGGAGGTGAAGGGAGGAATTCCTATACCAATAAAACCATACAATGGAAAATTTTAAAAATTAAAAATTAAATAGCATTGTTCCCAACAACATTGTTGAACTCTCCTATTATTTCTATGAATTTTAGTTTGCCTATACATTTGAGGCAAATCATCCTTATAACTTTGGCAATTTTTTTCCCGTTTCATTGCTTTGCCTAGGACCTTCAAAATGACGTCAATCAATAATGGAGTTCCTATTTACTTTCAATTTAAATGTGAAGATTTTCATTGATTCGCTGTTGAGTGATTCCATTTATACAGAAAGACTTCAAATATCCAGTATTAAAAATAAATATTTTGGGCTCGGCGGCGTGGCCTAGCGGTTCAAGTCCTCACCTTGAAATCCCCGGGATCCCATATGGGCGCCGGTTCTAATCCCGGCAGCTCCACTTCCCATCCAGCTCCCTGCTTGTGGCCTGGGAAAGCAGTTGAGGACGGCCCAATGCCTTGGGACACTGCACCCGCGTGGGAGACCCAGAAGAGGTTCCAGGTTCCCGGCTTCGGATCGGCGCGCACCAGCCCGTTGCGGCTCACTTGGGGAGTGAATCATCGGACGGAAGATCTTCCTCTCTGTCTCTCCTCCTCTCTGTATATCTGGCTGTAATAAAAATGAATAAATCTTAAAAATAAATATTTTTCAGTAACAAGAAAGTCTTCTGCTCTGCAGCTTAAAATGTTTTCCTTTTTAAACGATACTCATTTTTCTAATTTAAAAAAATATATATAGTGGCGAGATCGTGAGAAATAGCCAGATGGAGTTTTCCTCTGCTGTTTCACTTCCCCAAGTTCCCAGCATGATTATAGGCCAAGGTCCAAAGTCAAGAGCTGGAAGCTCAATTTGGCCCCCGAGGAAGGCAATAGGAACCCAGTCACATGAACCGTCACCAGGGTGTGCATTGACAAGAAGCTGGGGTTGGAGCTGAAGCCAGATATCAAATCAGGGTACTGTGATGTGACAGCCTGCCTGATGTCCCAACCCCTAGACCAAATGCACACCCCTGAAGTGTTCTCCTTTTTTGCATCTAAACATCCACCCTTTTGACTACTCTGCAGCAAAGTTAACCACAACAGATATCACATCCAAAACGGAGCAGAAATGATATTGCTTAATAGCCACCCCCCATTACATCACAAACAAACGTCACGTTTCTCCTCAGATGTGCCTGTGTTCAGCGGGATTCCAACAACACTGCTGGAATACACAGGTTCATCCACAGCTGGAGCAGTTTTCATGATTCTGTGAATGGCAAGAAAGAGGCACACCAAATGCTCGATAAAACAGGAAGAGCTGAGGCCAGTGCTGTGCCATACCTGGCTAAGCTGCCACCTGCAATGCTGGCATCTAATGGGTGTCGGTTCAAGTTCTGGCTATTCCATTTCCAATCCAGCACCCCACTGATGCACCCGGGAAGGCAACAGGGGGTGGCCCAAGTGCTTGGACCCTTGCACCCATGTGGAGGATGTTCTGTGCCTACCTACAACCTGAGCCAGCAATGGCAGTTGTAGTTATTTGGGTGTAAACTGTCAGATGGAAGAGCTCTCTCTCTCTCTCTCTCTCTCTCTCTCTGCCTTTCTAACAAATATCATAAATCTGAAAGTAAAACAAAATGAAACAAGGTAGACTGGCCCTGTTTGCTACTTTCACTGAGGAACATGTCATCAGAAAATCTGTTTTTGAGAACATTCCTGAGTTTTGTGTCTTCTGGAAGCATGAAAGAGGGGTCTGAGTTTCCCAGAAATTGGAGCTTGACTCAAAGCTCCCATACTGAGGGGTTTCCTGGGAGGAGCATGGTAAAAGTGCAAGCGTGAGGGCGAAGCTGGGGGAAGCAGAGAAATGGGGGCAGAGGAGGTGTGTTCCCAGGCTGCACACAGATGCCTTGCTGGAGAGGACACCACATCACTACACCGTGTGCCAGGAAGCACCTGTGTGCTGGTTCCTTCCGTCAACCCCTGGCCTCTCTCTGCCAAGAGTGTGCCTGATGGTGCATCAACTTCTCTACGTGTTGGAATTCTGCTACCTGACCCTCTGCAGCATTCAAGAAAGGCGAGCCCCCGGCCCTCGACATTTGTCTAAGTTCCTAAGGAACAGAGGGCACTCAGACTTCTATTTGTGAGTTCTTCCAGACCCTCCTTGATGCAGCCAGGGTGTAAGCCACACCCCAGGGGGCCTGAGTCAGCTGGTGATAGTCAAAGAAGAAAAGGTGCCTGAGACATGTGGCAAGCAGTGGAGGCCTGGGACAACTGAGGCCAGGAAACCCAGCAGGGAGATGCTGGGACTTGGTTGGTGGAGTTTTCATACCTTCTGATGCTTAGGGAGACCGTTTGATGGAACATGAGTCACTGGGCAGCACTAGCTCTGACCTGGGAACAGGAGCCAGAGCACATTCCAAGTCAAGCCACACCTTGGAGGTTAGATTCCTGATGCCTTGGCTTTGGTGCACCGTTCAGATGCACAGCTTACCCTTTCTGCCAAGCCAAGCCTCACTCCTTTGGTCATCAACCTCCCTGGCTTTGCCACACATGTCCTTCTGTCATCCTCTTACCTGGTGGTTCCTGTTTGTGGATGGCCTACTTTTCTTTCAAAACTTGGGTTAAAGGACAGACATTGTACAGCAGGTGAAGCTGCTGATTGGTATGGCTGTGTCCACATCAGCATGATGCTTTGAGTCTTGCTATTCTGCCTCCAATTCAACTTCCTGCTCATGCATCCTGGGAAGCAGCATAGACGGGCTCTGGCTATTCACATGAGAGACCCGGATGGAGGTCCTGGCTCCAGCCTTTGGTCTGACCCAGCCCCGGCTGTTGCCAGCATTTAGGGAACTAACCAGTGCAATGAGGATATCTCTTTCTCTGCCTTTTAAGTAAATGAAAAGAAATATAGAACAAATGAAAACTTTGATCAAATTCCATCTCTTTGGGGAAAGTTCTCTGCCCTCCCCCTATAATGGGATGTGGATTTCCTCTCCTTGGGACCTCTCTAGGTACCAAGTCTTGTCTTCAGAGTAACCATTAGGATGTTGTGACCGTGGTTTGCGTTGGACTCGTCACCCAACATTCTAGTAACTTCCAAAAGCCTTGCTTACTCCTTAGCCTCTGGAAGTGGTCAGTGAAAGGATTTAAGTGAAGAAATGAGTGAAGGAGTTTGCAGACCACAGCTCCCAGTCTCATTCAACTTTTCCAGGGATTCTTGGCACCAAGTAGGAGCTCATAGCAGAAGAGTCAATGAACTCTGATGCCCATTTACCAAGTTACAGATTTAGGCGCTCACTTGCTCAATAGAATGAAGTGATGACCTGACAGTGCAATTCATTGTCGGTATCCAGTTAATACAAACACATTCAAACATACATGTGTCATGCGCACATGCATGTGACATGCACATACACACAAGTCTTTGTTTATGCATTTCCAGGATGCGAGTTGACTTCTGATTGGATCACTAGCAGCAGCGCAGGGGCGGATGTGATGGTACAGCTGGTTAACCTGCTGCTTTGGATGCCAGAATCCCATTTGGAGTTGTTCAAGTTCCAGATGCTGTGTTTCCTGTCTAGCTCCTTGAAAATACACCTGCTAAAGCAGAAGACGATAGCCCAAGACTTGAGCTCCTGAAACCGATGTAGGAATTTCTTGCTCTTTGCTTGGCCTCACTTATCTCTGGATATTGTGACTATTTGGGGAGTGAATCAGTGGGTGGAAGATTTCTCTTTGCTTTTCACTCTCTCTGTTGTTATGCCTTACAATTAAATATGTACACATTTTTAAAATAACAAGAACACCCGTGTCAATATTGGATGTCAGGTGCTTTCCTAAGCAGAAAGTAGATGCAAATTCCATCCTCAGAGCAACATGGTGAGATTGATATCATCGTTATTAATGGTTGCCAACAGGGGAGACAGAGAGAGTAGGCAGTGGAAGAAAGCCACTTTGCCGTCAGCCACAGAGCTCACGAGCAGTAGTGCTGGGAGGTGCCTTCCATCCGAGCCTTCCTCACTGGGCTGCACTGCTCACATCTCTTGGAGACCGGGCAGAGCCTGCTCTCCTTGCCATTCCAATCATGCACAAATCTATGAAGCCCTCCTTATGTGTGTGTGCTCTGCCAGGGAACACCTATTCTACAGCAGGCCCACTGACAAGACCTCAGAAAGGTCTCCTCAACTGGAAGGTTCTCAGAAGACCAGAACGTGGTCAAGCACCCAACTTTCAGCCTTCTCAGCACACTTACCAAATTGCTGGTGTTCATTTTCATCTCTTGCTGAAACCAACCACACCTACAGAAGACAACTTCTGTCTCTAGGTCAGTGTTGCAATCCAGCAATGTAATTTCCTCTTGTGCATGTGATAATCAGGCACAGTGAAGGTTATGAATGAGCCAGTGTTTTGCTGGGAGAGGCTCCTGTGCAGTGGCTGCACAAACGTGCCAGCTTCCCTGTGGCTCCTGCTAAAGAATCACCCTGCGGATGCAGAAGGGTTACCACTAAGCATCGGGCTCAACTCCCGCCAATCCCAGATGAAGGAAGGGCCATCCAGAGAGAGATGAAAAGATCCCCTGTACAGAATGTTCTAGACGCCAGCCCTCTAAGTTGCAGTCATGGCTCTTTCCAGTAAACCCCCCCTGTGCTATGACTTCGCAGAAATATTTAGATAAGCTTTACCTCACTGATTTGAGCCGCATTGCAATGTGGCTGTGTCATCTCTTATTCTTAGTAAAATGGCTTTTGTTAGAACACATTTCACAATTTTTCATTTCACATGCTCCTAGCCCTGCCAGCTGTGTCCCAGTCACTAGTTAACTGCTACCACAATGCTTGCTCCATCACGGAGGTTTTGCAACGAACACAATTAGCGGCTCCCAAAGTCTTGACCATTTTTAGTGTATGGCCCAGCTTCACACCCACCCTTTGTGTGTGTCTTCTTTCTTTTGGCACCCTTACTCACATTTCCCATTTAATCTGAATGAATAAAAATGCTCACTGAAATGTGTGCCATCTGGGGTGGCTGAATTTAAAGACACATCTCAGCTTTTGTAACAGTGCACTTGCAACATTTTTCCTTTCTTTGCAAAGTCACCTCTTTCTGGTCTTCCCAGGGGTCTTTTCGAGAAGCTTTGAAATGCATTTGCACTGTCACCTGCTCTCGTCTGGGGAAATGATACAGTCATAGCGGCGATCTCACGTCTTTCTTAGCTTGGGCAAGAGCTGTTTCATAGGAAACATTTTTGCCTTCCTCTGCATTAAAGCCATCACTTCCACAGGGAGTGTTATTTGACCATCTCCTATTACTTGAATTTCCCACAAAAACTCGTTTCTGAATAAGGACAAGCATGCTAATGGAACCACAGCACAGAAGCTGGGGGAGTGAGAGGCTGAGGCTGCAAGCCAGAACAGAAATATTACAAGCTCACACCCTGTATGTGATGGCTAGGACACGCTGAGTGACAGCAGACAAGAGGAAACTGGACAGCTAGTAGAGCAAAGGAATCCAAAGTGGTCCCCAGGATCTGAATGGATTTCTCCAACTGGACAAAGGCAGAAGGGAAAAAGTAAGAAGGAACCGAGTGAATCAGGAGAAAGGAATGTAAAATAAGAATTAAGGACAGTAAAAGTAGAAGGCAAAGAAAAGGTGGTGAGAACTAAGGGACAAATGATTCCGAATGGTAGAAACAGTCAAAAAGAAAGCCCAGGATTGAAAGACACAGACGCAATCCCAGGCAGTTTCTTCCCGAGTCCATTCAGTGATTCATCAGACGAAGACGCCTGTGCGTGCGATGAGAGACACAGCTCCCGGCACAGCTTCCACACCAGCTCAGTATGTAAAGCAGAACGCAGCAGAACAAACTTATGCCCCATGGATTCCTAGAAACTGCGAGAACTTCTGTGGCCAAAGTTTAAGAAAAGGAGGCAAGATGGTCCCTAAAGAAAAGTGTCCCAGCAAACAGGAGCTCCAGCACCGGCTGTGGGGCCCTGAGGGTCCTCAGTGTCCTGAAGGGTCCAGGAGCCTCTGCCAGGTCTGGGCTGCCCTTCAGCTTAGCACACAGCACCTCTGGCTCACTCCCACTTCAACTTCCATCCCGGTGAGCCTCCAGAGTCTTCTTTAATTTACTTGCTTATTTGAACAAGCAGACAGAAATCTCTCATTTCTTGAATGTCCTCAACAGCACGGTTGGGGCAAGGCCTAAAGCTGGGAGACAGAAACTCCCAAGAGGGTAGCTGGGACCCAGCCACGTCAGCCACGAGCACTGCTCCCAGGGTGCACCTGAACAGGAAGCTGCAATTGATTTCCAGAGCTAGGACCCAAACCCAGGCAGCCTGAGGAGGGCATCTAAACAAGAGACTTTACTGCTGTGCCAAACATTCACCATGAGTGGTCACGTCTTGAAGTGTTCGTCAAAGTTGAAAGTCAGGATTCTTACCAAAAGAAGATGTCAGATGTTAAATTTATTTTGCCATCTGGAGCCTAGAACCGGAACTGCAGTGTAACCCTGCCTCGATGGATGACTGCTGAGGGTGGTACCTATGTAAACCAGGGCATTTTCTCCCTCTGTAACAAGGTCTTGAATTTGCATTGGGTATCCAAGTTGGCAGCTCTCAGCTGCCCAGCCAGGGCCAGAGAGCACACCTATGACGCACCCACCCTCTGCACTGGCAGGGCTCTTGGCATCTTCCAGAGAAGTCACAGGCTTAGTCATTCTGTTCTCGCTACAGCTCTCCTGTGTGCTTCATCAGAAAGTGTGCTGGCAGGGTGATGAGATGAAGCTGGACGTGGTTGGTTTTCTTCTGTTGGATGTTCTGCTTGTTGTCCTGGCCATGACATCTCTGGACTCGGCTTCCACCCCATGCCCAACCCTGCTGAGACTACAAAAGCTTCGACTTCATTTCTCCATGCGTCAACCAGAAGCCTTCCTCTTCCTCTTCCCTTCCCCTCGCCTTCTTCCTCATCTCCGTCCTCCCTCTCCCCTATCTTCTATGCCTCCTTTCCCTTCTTTGTCCTCCTCCTCCCGGGTTCCCCTCCTTCTCCTCTCTCTTCTCCCCTTCCCCCTCTGAACATGGTCACAGATCTGTTTCACACTCAGGCACACACTGCTGTCTTCCTTGAAGCCTCCCTAACCTGGCTAATTTGTTGGAAAGATTTTAGGTTTTGCGCTGCATTTACTCAAGTGTTGTCTGCAAACAGTTGCCTGTTCTATGAATTTTCTAGGATGCACTCAATGTTCATTGGACCCTACACCACTGGAGGCCTGGGGACAGATGTTGCCTCATCTTGCTCGGCAGCTTCCTGATCACCAGGGGGAGCTAAAGAGTTATTCTGTAAGCTGGCACCACAGCTCGGTTTGACTCTTCCTCTAAATTTGAAGTCAGCAGGCAACAGAAAAGGGCTCCCCCAGCAGATGCAGGAACAGTCCGAGGGAGCATTAGGCTTCAGGGCTGAGCATAGCGAATGAGTTTCCAGGTTTAGGGGATTCTTCCACCACCGCTGCCTCTTATCTTAAAAATCAAGCTGTCTCTGAAACACACAGTAGCTTTGGAATCCCAGGAAATTATTGACAAGGCAGAACAACAACGTGTGCACCACGCTGGAGGAGGGGTAAGTGATGCAGGGAGAACCTGCTGCCTCTCTGACCCTGCACGGGCAACTGGTTTGTGGACAGCTGTTTGATGTCATCTAAGAGAGGGTCTCGGGGCTCTCAACAGGCACGAGGAGGGCTTAGGAAAACGTCAAGATGCGAAAAGTGGAAATTTTAGGTTTAGACTTTCTCTCATCAAGACACACAACTCTTGGTAGTTCACGTGGTAGTTCACGTATAGCAAAGAGTATGTGAGCTTTGAGCTACTTGGGCAGCATCTAAAGAGCTAGTTTGGGGAAAATGTTAACTCCCGTCAGGTACAGCCAAGCGACCAGGGCCTTGCTGAAGACAGGTGCTCCAAACAGGTGCACCTGAGCCAGGACACTGTGCTGCAATGGCAGGGCCAAAAACCAAGTGACGCGAGCATTGAGAAATTACTCCTGGAGCTTACAGTGTGTGCAGCGTGAGAACGGGGAAGGCACACATGAGCCAAACGGTGAGTCCACTTAGAATGGAGGGTGGATACGGGTGGTGATGGTACGGGGTAGGTCTTGGCTTACGCTTCACTTTGTGTGTATTTCCAAATGCAGGGGAGGAAACGGTAAGCAGAGGGATACTCAGCCCAGCCCCCACACAGTGGGAGACACAGGAGCCTGCCTCTCCATCTGCTACACTCCCTGTCGGGACCAGGACCACACGCCCCTCTCCCCCAGCTTCCTGGATAGTCCAGGAGCGCATGCCACGTGCCTTCCCCACCTTGGTGCAGTGATTTCAGAGCTCGGACTGGACGCGCTCTCCTCTCGATTTCTTTGCATCCCCTAGCGCTGCCCCAGCCTGTGAGGGGCAAGTCTACCACAACTCAATCAGGGGCAGAAACGGCACAAAAAGAGTTATCAGATCAAGATCTCCTAAAGCGACCCTGCGCGGTCTTCTCCAGCTCCAGCCCCGAACCCGGCCAGAGGGCGTCGCAGCAGGGCGCAGCCCGGCCACCTTTCTCCGGCCTCGGGGACAGCTGCAGTCCTGGCCCTGGAGTGGAAGAAGACAGACGAACCTCCACCAGCGTCGTTTCCCAACCGCGTGACGTAACAACTTCACAGCAGCCACCCCACAACTCATCGTGCGGGCAGGGGAAGGTGTTTCTACGCGTGGAGCTTCGTCTCCCCGCTCCGGGGCACGCGCGGAGCATTTCAGTGGCTGCCTGAGCATCACAGCCCTTCCCCGCAGCAATGCGCCCCGAAGGTCCGCAGCTCCCGCGCCCTCCCGCCCATTCCGCCGCGCCAGGGGTCACTCCTCTCCTGTAGTCGCCGAGAGGGCGAGCCCAAGGTCGCTGCCGCCGGCCCGCCGCGCTCGCCCGGTGCTCCATCGGCAACAGGTAGCACAGGCCTACGACGGCTCTCGAACGAGACCAAAAAAAAAAAAAAGCTTCTGGAAGCAAGTGAGGGTCGCCGGGGTGCCCAGGGCCACCCACCGCAGGCCAGATCCGGAGTCCCAGGACTCCTCCCCAGGCCGGCCCCGAGCCGCGCGCTGCCCTGGCGCAGGGCCGTTGCGCAACCCGTAGCGGAGCGCGGGCCGCAGATCCCGCTGGACGCTCGTTCGGTCGTCCACACCGGCAGCCCGTGGCCGCCGGGGAGCACCGCGCACTGCTGCGGCCGCGGCCACCGAGCGCGGCGGGGGCGGCGCCGGGCGGGGCGGAGCGGGGCGGGCCGGCGCAGAGCCCGCCCCTGCCGGCCGCGGCCATTGGCGAAGGGCCGGGGGCGGGTGCGGGCGCGGCGATTGGGGCTGCGGCCGCCCGTCACGGCGGGGCTGGCGGGCGGCGACGTAGCGCGGCGCTCGGAACTGACCTACTAACACACATCTCTCGGCGCGGCCACGGCGCCCGCGGACCCGGCGCGCCCGCCTGCCTCCCGCGCCGCGCCCTCGCCGCCGCCCGCCGCCCGCCGCCCGCCACCCGCCGCCCGCCGCGGCCGGGGAAGCCCGGCCCCGATCCCCGAGTCCCGAGCCTCGAGCTTCAGCGCCGCCAGCCCGGCTCCCGATCTAGCCTCTTTCTTTCTCCTCTTCTCCCCGGTGCGCCGGCCCCGAGAGCAGGAACACGGTAAGCGCTCCGCCCACCGCGCGGCCGGGGGGCCCCCCCAGCGCCGGCGGCTCCGCGCCTGCTCCCGGGGCGCGCGGCCGGCGGGCGCGGGGCGGACGGCGTGCGGGGCTCCGCCGACGGCGAGTGTGCGCCGGGCATTGGTTACATAAACTTTTGCTGCCTTGTCGGGATGGGGACTCGCCACCTTAAGGTGGCTGCTTTGATTGCAGCGCCCAGGCGCCTCCGGCACGTAGTCCCGACTGGGGTGCGCTCTCCGCCCGTCCCCCCTCCTCCTCCTTGCTCACACCCCTCCTCTCCCCTACCAGCCCGCCGCGGTTGCATAATGTCTCCTGATTTCAGGAAAATTGATGTTTTGGTGGGGAAGCGCGCCGGAGAGGCTGCACCCCCTGCGAGCGGGAAGATGCTCTTTTCCTCTCCCGTGCCTTTGCGGGGCCGGGGAGGAGGAGGAGGAGAGGGCTGAGTAATGGGAAGCCGTCTGGATTTGCTTGTTGGGAAAGAGGGCTGGGAGCGTGAACAGTGACGGCATCCCGAGAATGCCTGCGCCGCGTTTGTTTGTGTCAGGCGCTGGGTCTGCACAGACGTTTTCCACCCTGTGTGTCGTCAGCGTGTTTTACAAGCCCTGGGGAAGGTTGTGGGATTTGTCCTCTCCTGCATTGCATAATCTCTGCCCACGGTGCAGTGCTTGGCGAGGATTACGCGCTGAGGTGGGGATGTGCGCGCGTGCTGTGTGTGCCCAAGATCAGGGAACGTTAGCGCGGAGTGTTGAAGTGGAATTCGCCTCCCGGTGACGTCCCAAATCGACACGGTTTTAAAAATGATCCTGCGAAACATCCAAGGAAGGATTCCCGGGGTGGGGTGGGGGTTGGGACGCTCAACCCTTTTAGACGTTCCAAGCTGCTATTTTTAAGTCTGGGAGGAACCGTTGTGATGCTTACCTCCCCACCTCCCTAACTGGAATGCGGCCCCTCTTCGCACCTTATTGTCACCGCTGCTTCAGAGGAGAGGAGACGAGAGCACAGCAGTTTCCTGGAAATGTTGCATTATGTAACTGCCGAATTCGCTGGCGCTGAGCGTACAAAGAGGGAGCTAATGACGCGATCTTATAATCTTGCTACAAAGAAAGTAGGACAAGCTCAGCCTTGAAAAAATGTCACTGTAACAGTTCCCTTTTTTTTTTAATCCACAAGGATATTTTAAATAGGAAAAGTAGACAAGCCTCATGAGCGTGGAGTTTGCGCAGCAGGCTGCCGAACATGTGTCTCTGGCCCTAAATGAAGTGTGCGTTCTTCTAAATTTAGCCCCGTCCCGTTTTAACCATTGCGGCCTCGAGGTGCTATTTCTGGTGTTTTCTGTGTGCACAGCCAAGTTCAAGGCCATTTGCTGTAGTTTTCACTCCACGCTTTCGGAGACCTTTGATAAGATTATATTTTTAGGAAGGCATGTCGCAGCGCCCTGATTCTCATTTATCTTTTTTAAAGGACACTTTAAGAACTGCTGTTCTCTGAGCATGGCCAAGGGTCGTCCTCTGCCCTGGGCTTTTGTAAATAACAACAGCTAACGAGGTCGGAAGGATTTATTTCACCGTATTTATACACACACACACACACACGCACACACTCACTCCCAGACCAGATGTGGTTTGTGGGAAGCAGATAGAGCTTGCTGGCTCGATCGCCTTGTTTTCCTGGTGGGAGGACCCTGAATGTGCAGCATGGTCAGGTGTTCCATTTCCCCCTGGACTATCACGCAGGGTCATTTGTGACGTCCGTGACCACGACCAGGCTTATTCACCCCACCCCACCCCCTTAACGTAACACTTACATCATTAAAGTGCGTGATTATTTTCAGAGGCCGGAGGAGTAGAGACATTCTAGAGATTCACCTCACTGCCGGAACAAATTATATTGTCCCAGTAATAACTGCGTCCTTGGCTCCAGGCCCCCTCCGCGTCAGTCCCGGACTCACTCCCGCCTGCCCTGACCGGTGGGAGCCCTAACCTGTAGGGGGCTGAGTCCAGGCATGTCCCAGCAAGCCCCCCGTGCGTCCCTCCCTACCTTGGGAACCCGGGGCGGCAGGGCGGTGGAGGGGAGGAGACGCCTCTGGGGTCGGCAGGACGGAGCAGGAGCAGAAGCGCCTCTGGGCGGCGGTCGTCCGAGAAGGCTCGGTGACCAGCGCTCCTCCCCGCCCCCTCCCCACATTCCTTTGTTCTGGCACGGGGGTCCTCGCGGCGCCGAGCCCCGCTGCGCCGCCCACCCGGCGGGAGGCGGGTCTCCGGGAGGCGCCGTGTGGGGGGCGTGCAGACCGGCGTGCCCAGGCCTGGGGATGTGGAGGGGGTCGCCCGCCAGGGCCCCGGGCACTGGCCTCTTTCCTGACACACGGAGCGTGGAGAGAGGCCTGGTCCAGGCGTTGGGCCGGCAGGCTCTGCGACCCAAGAACGGACACCTTTGTTTCTGGAGTGCTCAGAATCCGGTGCTTCTCCCTTCCTGAAGTGGAAAGGCACTGGGATGGGGGTGGGGGCGTCCCGGGATTTACAGGGGTAGCTGTGGGAAGGAGAGAGGGGTGAAGGAGTTGGCAATTTCTTCTTTTTTTTTAATCTTCAGTCTGTATGGTCAAAGGATAGTTCAAAATGAACCCAGACCAAAACGTCCGCGGAGACGCCACCGTGCAAACTACGGGAGAGTGCGTTCATTCCAGCTCCACAAGGTCCAATCATGGAGACATCACACGTGTGTGGTGAGGGCGTGTCGCCACGCGGGCTCCTGATGGAACAGGCCCAGACCCCTGCCTTCTCCCCTCACCTCTTCATATAGTACAATAGGGAATGAGGCGGGAATCCAGTGGAAAGTCCCTGGCCTCCAATGTCCCAAATCCCATGGGCAGGCAGGGTGAACTGAGGCAGTAACCCACTCTGTAAAAGCTTCTAGTGTGGTTGCCCAGGAGCCAAGTCGGCCCGACTCTGGCTCGCTCGCTTGCTCTCTCTCTCACACACACACACATTACTTGTGAAAGCTTGTGAGAAGTGAATAAAAAGATGATTTTATTTTGGTACAAAAACTTAAACTGCATGGTGTTCACCTGCACATTTGTGCAGGGTTGACCGGTAGGGATTGGTGTTGCCATTAAGCCTGCTGACTTTGTTCTTGAAGTCATTTTTTTCTCAGGATGATGCTTTTTGTTTTTGTTTTTTTTCCCTGAAAACTCTGTGCCCTTCTGTTGGATATTGACGGTGGTTTGAAGGAAAGGCTTCATGGGGCGGAATCTCAGAGTTCCCGTAACTGTGGGTTACTACCTTGGGGACCTGTTTGGGGGAATAGAGTTGTTAGTGTGGTGCCCCACAACATGTCCCTGGAAGTTTCTGTGGGCAGAGTTCTTCCCCCTGCACCAGCTCTAACTCCCCATACCCTGGCTGAGATGAATAGGAGCTGGGGAGACCCCTCCACCCCACCAGGACCACCAACCCAAGTCAGCTGTCTGCGGCCATGGTTGAAAACGAACACCCAACCAAGTGGAACTGTTGACATAGGACCCTTCAACTGCCAGAAGAAAATGTCATTTCCCTTTAACCGGAGGAGGAAGGTGCTTGTGACCAATGATGCTAGTTTCCCCCTCCACACACACACACCCCGCACCAGGCTCCCTCTCCTGAAGTGAGGTTAGGTAAGCCATTAGTCACTTGAGGCCAGGCATAACACTGAGCGCTCCGTGACCAACATACCCATTTTACAGAGGAGGACATGGACGCTCAGAGAAACTGATCCACGTGGCCCACGTGCCAGGAGTCTGAAACCTACTTAGACTCCCAGGTCATAGCTCCCATCACACACACACACACACACACACACACACTGCTTTTCTTCCTGTCTCTTTAATGAGTGTAAGTTCCCTGGTTTCTGAAACAGTTTCCTCTTCTGCGTCCAGGGCTTATCTTGGCAAAGTGCAATTATAACACCAACCTGATGCAACAGCCTGGAAATTAAAACCTTTTTCTGAGAGCCCTTTCACACGTTGAGCAACACCGTGCCTGACTCACCAGCTGAGTGCAGCTTTCGAGTTGACCTTGCCGTGGTCATTAGAGTCCGTTCCGAGATGTAAATACCGATTGCAGCAGCGGTGGAAAAGGTGCCGTCAGAGTGGCTCACTGTGTTTTTAACCCAGTTAGAAAATCACACAGACTTCATTATTTCCATTGTAATCCAGATGGCATAGATGCTGTTAGAAGTTGTTTATTTTTAATTTGAGGAGTGACAGCACACTTGGGATTCAATTCAAAACCTAACAGAAACAATGTCGTTGAAATTTCCCTTAATGTCCATTTCTTGTTTTTGAGAGGTATGCCTGCGTTTCACAGGGTGAGCGCATTGTTTGGTATCCTGTTATTTTTCTCAATTATATTTGAGTTGATTTTTATCCAGCTCGAGGGCCCCTGGTTGTAGGAGAATGTCGAAAGATGTTGACCTTTGATCACTGGCATTACATAAGAGTTTTTCGGTTTCAAGATGAATTTTTTATTACCACTACTCCCAATTAACTCTCAGATTTCCTTGCAAATATCTTTCCTGTAAAACACACGCACACGCACAACTGCTTCTCATCTGGTTTTAATTAGCGAGCATGCGCTTGTTTTTAAGTTTAGCGAGGGTTTACTAGATGCTGTTCGGTAATTCTCTGTGACACAAGGACTGTGCTTCATCGCAGTCAGTGACGTTTATAAGCCATTAAATTCTCCAAGGCACGGCGTCTTTTATGAACTGTCGAGGGATCTTAAACTGTAATGAAGTAGGCTAGAAGTAAACACTGAAAAAGAAAAGATTTTAAAAAATAAATCCCAGTCATCAAATAAGTGACATTTGCAGTCCAGCCTGGAAAAGTGAGCAAGACATTAAAAGGCCCCACTGGGGAGATCGGGGCCCGTGGCCCGAAGATCACATCCGGAACTTGGGAGAACTTTCTCTGCCGTTCTGCCCACTCCTGAGCCCACACCGTCCTCGCCATCATTACACCATGTTGCGGGCCTCAACCAGGGCAGAATGCACTCCAGTCAGATGTCTTTAGGATGTTGATGTTCCTTTAAGGTTTCAGAATCATTGCTGTGCTGATCAATTATCTTGTCAAAACACTTCAAGAATATTAATGGTCCCAAATCACGGTTGCTGTAGGTTTTGACTAGTACCGTCCTGCTGCATTCCCCACTGCCCTCGCCACACCTGCCCCGCTGAGAGCTGTCTTCTGTCAAGCAGGGCTTATTTGGCTGTTTGTATTTCCAGGCTCACTCTCTGCCCTCTTCAGAACGATTTCATTGTGCCTTGGGTTTGCAAACACTGGCCTCTTAGAAAAGAAGGTCAAGTTCGACTGGTCCATGTTTCAGTTACTTCCATGACATCCATGCTGTAGTAAAATGCGAAGTTCGCTTGGTCCTCATGAGGTGCCAGTCCAGTGTTCAATTAGTTCTCTGTAGAAGTCGGGATATTTTCACTTACCATGGGCTCCATAAGACTTGGACACATATATTTACAGATTTCAGGCAGCGAGATAAAGTAGGTCAGTATATTGATTATGATGACTTGCAACACCGTGTGTGTGTGTGTGCACACTGCTGTGTCACGAACACGTTTCTGTCTGATTCTGGGGTTACCTACTTACCAGAGTATTGAGTTGGCATCTCTGCAGGTTTACTGTAGCTTGCTTGATTGAAACAGCTTCACTTTTTCAATGTGTATTGAAAAATCCTCTTGCGTCTCCAGTGTTTGGTTTGGTTGTCATCCCCAGTCTCCTTTGGTTGCCTGCAGAAGTTGCTGTTTTCTGTTTACTGTTAAATATTCGGTTCATATTTACCCGTGGAAAGGAGTAAAGTATTTCATTGATTTGAAGGCCTTAGATTTTACTCATAGGAGGAAAAAGGAGGTTACCATTTGGCTGGTGTTGATAGTTTAAAAGTCAAAAGAGCTATAAATGGCTTCATTTTATTTAATTTTTTTTCCATGAAAATGATGCCTCAAAAACATACTGGTTTACAGTTTAACATAACTTAGGTCTAGGTTTACCTGGAAAAGTATTTTTCTTTATTACGGAAGTCATATGTCTTAAACAATATAAGGGCATACTAGAAACTTGGTCTTAAAAGAATTAAAAGATAAGTTGACTTCAGTGCAAAAAAAAATTTTTTTTTGAAAGCCTTGCATGGGAAGGACTTCAAAAAAGTTTATGGAACGTGAGTATTGTGAAGAAACACAGATTTCAAAATCTTTGCACTAAAAGAAACCTATCTTTTTATTCTGTTAACTGGGGACTTTTTTAAGGTTTTATTTTATTTTTAATGGAAAGACAGATTTACAGAGAGAAGGAGAGCTAGAGAGAAAAATCTTCTGTCTGCTGGTTCACTCCCCAAGTGGCCAGAATGACCAGAGCTGAGCTGATCCGAAGCCAGGAGCCAAGCACTTCTTCTGGGTCTTCCACACGGGTACAGGGTCCCAAGGCTTTGGGCCGTCCTCGACTGCTTTCCCAGGCCACAGGCAGGGAGCTGGATGGGAAGTGGGGCTGCCAGGATTAGAACCTGTGGCCCTATGGGATCCCGGGGTGAACAAGGCAAGGATTTAGCCATTCCACCGGGCCCAACTGGGGGACTTTCTTGAAGAACCCTCATCTATTTGAAGACTGGAGGGAAAATGAGATGTTTCCCTAAAAATCCAAGTCATTGGAGACAACAAACAGTTCGTCTTGTTGACAGAAGCTTCAAGTCAAACTATGTCACAGAAACACAACTGGCAACAAAAGCCTTTTCAAGGGGTAATAATACAAGTTTCGAGTAGTGTTTGCTGTCACCCTTTTTGTGCAGAGGGGTTGAGCTGCCCCCTCTGTACTGATGTGTCTCTGGCAGATCAGGTGAGCAACGGGGGGAAACCCAGGCCCAGGATTGCCATCACTTGGCTGGCCTGAGAGAGCTGCTGAGCAGTGAACTCGGTCTCCGTGTTAGGCAGTGAAGTTGTTTTCTTTTGAAGATTTTTTTTATTGAGTCTTACTGTGAATTAAAAGTGATATTGACATCATCTGGACTTATTTAGGTCAATAAACTGGGTTTTGGAAAAACTCGCCTCTCCTGCTTGTAGCGATGGCATGAGACACTAGGAGAAGGCGGCAGGCAGAGATGGTACCTGCACACGTGCTGGGGAAAAACCATGTGAGCTGGGAGGTGAGGACTCTTGCTCTTACGTTTCTCTTTTTTATTAGTGTTTTGAAGGAAGAAGCCTGTCATCTAATGGGTGTAATGAGGTTCGTGGTGCTGCATGTGCTAACATCATGAAATTGGCATTTAGCGTCAATTATTCACCAGAAGAGAAACATAAGCGGTGACTAATGCAGCACAGCACCCACTGACTGTCGACTTGAAGAGATGATACACAGATGAAGTCATGGTCAATCCTAGGGAAAATACTGGGACTTAAGGTGCAGGCGCTAGGCTCACGAAGGTGCTGACGCCTCCAAAGGCCCTGTCCACTCCTGGCATTGCTACCGCTTCAGTTCCTTGTGGAGGGAGCAAAGCAGGGATCCAGGACCCCGTCTCAGCTTTCACTTGCTGGGGGAACTTAGGAAAGGCACTCTGATTTCACATGTTCTCCAACTCATTCCTCATTCCTCTGCCACATGAGAAGATGGATACACCCGTCCCCAACACACAAACGCCATGTTGAAAACGCTCACTTTTGGTTTTGTTTTGAAAAAGAAAAAAAAACTGCAGGCAACAAAGTCCATAGCTTTCTTTTCCTTTATTTGTCTTAACATAAATAGGACTTCCGGGAGATGAAAATTTTAGTAGAGCTGCGAAAATTATCCAAAAATGGCTTTTCATCACATCCTGGGGAAGGAGCAGAAATGTTCTAGCTGGTACCTCTACTGGCAAAAAGAAATTAGGATGACACTGACTGCCATCCTGTCCCCAAAGAAGGAGGGTAAATGGGTGTGTGGGGCTCAGAAAAGGGGCTTTGTCCCAGGGATACCAACAGCCCTGGGCATATCGTGTGAGCCAGTGGGACTGGGTTCGCAGTTCTGCCATTTAATAAACTGTGTGACCTGGGCACGACAGCTCACAGCAGAGTCTCCGTTTTCTCATCTGAGACTGATATTGTGGAGGTTGATGAACTAGACCATGTCCACTCTCATGCCCTGGGAGTTGCATAGCTATTGCATAGTAAGTGTTCCATAAATGGCTCCTGCCAGGATAGTTTTCCTCTTAGAGCTAAACCAAGAAAAAGAGTGTCGTGGCTGGCAAGGGGCTGTGCTGGCTGGCAGAGGGCTCTTCATGCCCCAGGACACACGCCGATGGGACTCTGTTCAGTTTCCATCCCACCCTCAAGGTCCTGCACTATGTGGAGTTTGGGTTTCCTCACTTTTTGGAGGTTCTTGGCCCCGCTCAGTGCCTTACATACCATGGGTCTGCATATTTCTTGAATAAGGCAATTTTTTAAAATAGCAGAAATTCTGTGTTTAAAGCAATCCATCTCCTTTCAAATTCGTCCAATACGGTAGTCTCCTTCTGTGCCTTGTTCCTTTCTTCCACAACCCATTATCATCCAAAAAACTACTGTAATGCAGTAAGGAATTGAGATATTTTAAGGGAGAGAGAGACGACATGTATGTAACTTAGGAGAGTGTTATCGTTCTGTTTTCTTAGTAGTTACTGTTGCCAGTCTCTTACTATACTGAATTTATAGGCTAGACTTCATTGTTAATACCCATGAGTAGGGAAAAACAACCTTTAAGGTTTTGTGTTGTCTGCAGGCATCGACTGGTGGGTCTGTGAACATGAATGATTGAGTGTGGGAGGGGAGACTACTGAATTCTAAATGAAGAAAAAAAGAAAGCAGGGACAATTTCTCATTACCTTAGAAAGTTTAGTGGCTATTAATCAAATGTTGAGCACCTGATATCTTCAGTTTATGGGTAGAAGCATCCACAGATAGTTTAATTTCCTCTCTGAAGTCATTTGCAGTCTAGTCGGGCGTAAAAGATAAATGCCTAGGAAGAGACACAGTGTACAAAGTCAGTACGTTATCTCCCGATGCTGATCAACTGCGTGCAGCACTGCAGGGTTATTTGACAAATATTAATACAGAAAATTATCCTAGAAGAGTGTGTGGTGATTTGCCAGTTGAGTTGCAGAGATGTTGAAGGTGTGCTGAAGAGAGAAGTATGGGAGAAATTCCCAGGGACACTCAAACAGGAAGAAGCAGATTACAGAGAAGTGAGGTTTAAGACGGCTGTTGTGTCCCCGCAGAGGTGTAGCAGTGATGAAGCAGGCATTGCCCTCTAATGAGGAAAGAGTTGAAGAATTGTTAAGACAAGTGGGCGGAAGTAGGACTGTTTTGTGTAAGCGGCGTGGCGATGGCTGCCTGCCCTCACTGGAGCTAAATACACTCTGAGCGAAGTTGCATACGTGTAAAACCAGGGAGCTGAAAAGAAATTCCAGCCCCCTGGATGTGGAGTAAAAAAAATCATGAGAAGTTTAGAAAGGGTAATTAAAACTGAAGCCATGGGACTCTTTCAAAACCTAAAATACTGATGCAATGTGAGGTTTTTCTGGTGTTTGCTTTGTTACAGACAAACAAGAAAATGCATGTTACAGAAAGATCCTGCAGTTGCTACCCAGGATAATAGTGTGCAGGGAACCAAAGGGTGTTGATATCAAAGCTGTAAAAGGAAGTGCCTGAAGATAGCATGAAAACTTGAAAGGCACCTTATACAAAATCAGGTTCGCTGTCATCTTTCCTCTGGGATTTCTCACTCTGTTTTACCACTCCTGTTCCTCTAGGGAATGACAGAACACAAACTGGAACCAGCGCAAACAGTCCACTCCAAAGGCAGAGGGTTTTTCGTGTCAGAGGACAAAATCTGAATGGAAATGATAGAAAATTTGATTATGCGTAGATTTCAAAGGTTGGTGGGGGGTTTTTGCACCAAAGTGAACTTAAAGACCTTTTGATTCCATTTTCCACCAACTTTTCGAAGCACCCTCACAGCACTGCAGTGTTGAGTGGTCAATAAAAAGATTCCTTTTCTATAACCTCATTGCCTGCCGGGTCCCACTTTCTACTCTCATTTCCCATTAAAGTCTGGTTATCAGAAAACAAACAGAAACTTGGAATTAATAACCACACATTTCTCTAGGTTGTGACTGGCTGGTCCCTGAACCATGCTGGTTCGATTTAATGGACAAAAACTTGGCATGAAACCTTATTCCTGATGATCCTGACATTATTACATCATTCCTCTTATTCCTTTTGGAAAAGACAAAAGCAGCCAGCAGGCCTTTCCCATTGATAAAATTAAACTCCATTTCATTAGTCATGACACAACTATGCATAAGAAAGAGGCGGTGACGTAAAACAGGAACATTAAATCTTCTTAATATGGCAGCGCAGAGCCACTCTGTGCTGAACCAACATTGCTATACCTCATCTACTTTTTGAAAAGCATTACCAACTGGAAAATGAGGCAGTCGGTGTCTAGAAACATGGATCCCAAACCACCATGAAAAGGCTGTTATTAGAACACAGTGTGAATTGATTATCTCATGTCAAGACAAATGTCAGGACAAATTCATACTATGAATATTCACCCGTGAGAGAGCTGGCTGATGACTCTATTTTGAGTTGTCATGTTTTATTTGAAACAAATGAGTAAGATTGAAATTCTTGCCATAATTATGTTCTCTGGATTTAAAATACTTTTTTTAAGTTTCAAGGGTGAACTTAAAAAAAAAAAAATCTCTTTGAATGACATCTTTCTATTTTTAGTCCAAAGCCACCACATAACTGAAATGACCAAGAAAGAGTCCAGGGCCACCGCAGGGGGGGTGGGTGCTCCCACCTGGCACATCTGCTGACTCCGTGGGAATCAAATGAAGAAACGTTGCTGATCTCATCAGCACAGGTGCTTCTGTGAGGTGGCACCATGAGAAGGCGCCTCTGCACTCAGGTGTGGTGAGACGCCTGCAGGAATTCCCTGGGAGGGCAGCCCCCCAGGCAGGCAGGGAGGTGAGGGACAGGTTTCTGTCCACATTTCAAAATGCTAGTCCAGACCGGCAGTACCTCAGCTATTCGTGCGGCTTTTATGTTCATGTTTGTAAAAATAAAAATGTTGCTCCACTTGTGTTTACCCCCTCCGTGATTGCAGAATTTGTTGGCTGATGTTGGAAAAGTGTGTTAGGTAAGGTTCCTTTTAAGAGGCAAGCGCACAGAAACCTGGCATTGTGACTTAACGGGTTTAGCCAGAGGCTGTGAGGTGCATCCCCTAAGGATACCTGTTGGAGGCCTGGCTGCTCCACGTTGAACCCAGTCCTCTGCTAATGCACTTAGAAAAGCGGCAGAAGATGGCTCAAGTGCTTAGGCCCTGTACCTATGTGGGCTCTTTGGAGAGTGAACCTAGTGGATGGAATCTGTCTCTCCCTTCCTCTGTCTTATTCTGCTTTTCAAATAAAGCAATCATAAGATAGAAAGCGAGGAAGTCAGTATGTTTGGGCCTGGCATACTGGTACAGCAAGGTTAAAACACCACTTAGATTTTGTACTGCTGGCATCCTGTATCAGACCCCTGGTTCCAGTCCACTTCTGATCCAGCTCCCTACTAATGTGCCTGGGAGACGGTGGAAGATGGCCCAAGTGCTTGGACCCCTGCCACCCATGTGGAAGGTTTAGGTGGAGTTCCTGGCTCCTGGCCCAGCCATAGACCTTGCAGCGATCTGGGGAGTGAACCAGAGGATGGAAAAATGGTTGTCTGTCTTTGTGTCTATCTGTCCTTCAAATAAGTAAAATAAATTGTAAATAAAAAGTAAGCGTTGTTTGATTGACAGTGATAGAAATGTTGTGTGAGACTGGGCCTTGCAGGAAACCCCTATCTGCTTTGGTGGGCTGGTTTTCTTCACTCTCCTAGAGTACGTGGTTCCCTGCGCATGGGTCCCCGCAGCCATCTGTCCTATAAGGCCTCAGAGTGTAGACTCTTTTGAGTCTTTCCGGGGTGAAACTGCCTCCTCGCTGTGCCTTGCCCCAGCTGCTGAGCAGCTGAGCGTTAACTGGCCATTAACTGGCAAAGGCCACGTGTCCCCCAGTCACTAACTGTGCATTTCTCTGAATGGCAGGTCTTGCACGCATCGTACCCCACGCAGACAGACCGAACACGAGGAAGGCTCTTGATGGATTTGCAGCCAGAGTTTTCTGGGAGTTTGAGAACCCTGGGCGAGTGACTTGGCACACCCCTGCCACGTGAAAAAAAAAAAAAAAAAGATGCAGACCATCAAGAAGGAACAGGCATCGCTGGAGCCCAGCGGCCACGCAGAAAAGATGACGGTGCTCAACCCCACGCTGCCAGAGCTGCCTGGGGAGGAGCTCGCGGCGGGCGAGGAGCTGCTCCTGGGTGAGGGCAGCGTGGGCAAGAGCAAGGCCGCGACGTGCCGCCGGAAACGGGAGTTCATCCCCGACGACAAGAAGGATGCCATGTACTGGGAGAAACGGCGCAAGAACAACGAGGCCGCCAAACGGTCTCGCGAGAAGCGGCGGCTCAACGACCTGGTGCTGGAGAACAAACTCATCGCGCTGGGCGAGGAGAACGCCACGCTCAAGGCCGAGCTGCTGTCGCTGAAGCTCAAGTTCGGCCTCATCAGCTCGGCGGCCTACGCGCAGGAGATCCAGAAGCTCAGCAGCTCCACGGCCGTGTACTTCCAAGACTACCCGGCCTCCAAGGCCGCGGCCGCCGCCGCTGCAGCCGCGGCCAGCGCTGCCTTCGCCGTGGACGAGCAGGACCCTGCCGCGGCCATGGCAACGGTGGGCGGCTGCGTGTCGGTCATCAAGCACTCGCCGCAGAGCTCGCTGTCCGACTTGTCCGAGGCGTCATCCGGAGAGCACGCGCACGGCAGCCCCGGCCAGGGAGGCCGCCGCAGCCCCGAGGACCACAAGTTCCAGGCCATCAAGCAGGAGCCCGTGGAACTGGAGCCCAGGGACGAGCGGGGCGCCTACGCCGCCGTGTCCATGATGTACCCCAACTACATGGGCGGCTCCTTCTCGGGCTACTCCCCTCCACTGCTGCTGCCCGTCACCAGCTCCTCCAGCAACTCCCCGCGGACATCGGAGACCGACGACGGCGGCGCGGTGGGGAAGGCGTCGGATGGAGAGGACGAGCAGCAGGTGCCCAAGGGCCCCATCCACTCCCCTGTGGAGCTCAGCCGGGTACACGCCACTGTGGTCAAGGTGCCCGAGGGGAACGCATCCGCCCTGCCGCACAAGCTGCGCATCAAAGCCAAAGCCATGCGGATCAAAGTGGAAGCCTTGGAGCCCGACTTCGAAGCCGCGCACAAACTG